>NC_140589.1:610237935-611522108 GCF_964204655.1 Triturus cristatus | reverse complement strand
CTAAGGTGCTGAAGGTGTTTCCCAAGGATGTTTTTTTGACTGATTCAGGTGGAGGAAGGAAAAGTGATGATATAACTGAGTTTAGTAATCACCAGCAACATGATAATACAACCCATTCTGGTAATCACAAGCAGTATGATGACGCAGCCAATTCCTTAATCTCCAGTAACTATGTAGTTGTGTCTGGTCTGCAAGTTGTCAGCAAGATTTCAAGACTTCATTGTGTTTTTTTTTTCTTATTGAACATATTGATAATTGTACATAGTAGTAGTCACCGCTGTAACAATCCAATCAGTCATAATACAGTATACAAAATTAAAAGGAGGTATACATACACCACTTCCCCAAATAGTGCACAGGTTTCATACATACATCGTAGCAGTGTACATAATGAAAGCACAAATATTGAGATTAATGACAATTCTGGAACAGGTCAGGATGCTCCTGTAAATAATCAGTAAATGGCACCCAGATATCCGATGGTTTGGAAGCAGTCGGCAGTTCGTCTGCATATGTTACAAAATTGTCTCTACAATAGACAGCATCTAGTATCCAGCGAGCAATCGTAGGGGTTTGCCTGCTATCCCAATGCATTGCCACCCTGCGTTTGGCTAACAGTAGCAACACCGCGATCAGTTTTTTCTTAGTTGACTTTACAGGTATACGTAGGCCTAACAAACATAACTGTGGTGTACAGCAGGTCTTACATGATATCAGAACACTCAGATGGTGAATTACCACCTCCCAGAACAATCATACCTTGTCACAGGCCGATGCAAGATGTGCAAAGTCTACCTGATCAAACCCACATCTCCTGCAGTTTGGAGTGTCACATAGACCATATATATGTAATTTAGCTGGTGTATGATAAACTTGATGAATACATTTGTAATGAATAATACATAGATTTCCATTGGGTGTAAGGAGTGCAGTAAGCGTACAACATGATATCCAGTCGTCATCCGTCAAAGGAGTTTCCAATAGTCTATTCCATTTGTCACGGGTTTTAGGGTCTGTGCACCGATATCTGATTGTATCAACTTATATAGCCGTGACAATATGTTAGCGTGGGTGGGTGTGGCTATCAAAAATTGCAATGACTGCAATGCAGGAGGTTCAGCAGGATATGAAGGATAGAGTTCCCTGATTGCAGCCTTCAATCTATGATATATAAATCAGAACAAGAGCGATTGGTTGCTAATATACGACAGGTCTTCGAGGGTTATGAAAGTGCCATTTAAATACAGGTCACCCATTCGTGCTATACCTGCTTGTTCTAATATGAGCATGCTTTTTTGTTCTTGTGTGACCGACAATTATGGCATTGTAGGCTTTGTCATACATCTCAAGCAAATACGGAGTTAGCATTTCCGAGTATGCTTTATAAAATTCTCCAGTGCATCCATCGGGACCTGGTGACTAACCATTGGGCAGTGATTTTATAGCTAGCTGAACTTCATCCTCTGTTACGGGTTGAGCCAGGTAGTCGTGGTGTGTGTCGGACAGGCACACCAGCGCTATATCATCAATGTATTGCATCATTTCAGGTTCCAGTACAGTGTGTTGCGTCCTATAAAAATCACCGTATGTCTTCGTGAAGGTATTCAGTATACCCTGAGTATCATAATGTATTATTCCATTATCATCCTGTATCTGCATAACGGTATGTTGTTTGTTTTCTATTCTTTTTTTTGGCGCTAATAATCGTCCTGGCCTGCCTCCTTCACCAACCCTGTGGCTGTGTGGCGTCTATAAGTGTATTTTATTTCATCATCTGCTAGGGAGTTGTGTTTATTTATCTCGTCTCTCAAATTACCAAGAGTGAGTGAACTATGACTGGTGTCATATTCCGCTTCTAGCAGTTTTATGCAGTCTTCGGATTTCTTCAATTGTGTCCGAATATCATGCAGGATACCAGCATTTGTGCTTATACAGATGCCCCTAATAGTTGCTTGAAATGCCTCCCAGAGCATTCCCGTGCTGGTGACTGACTGTTTATTGTTCGCAAAGTAGTCTACTCTTGCTGTATGAATTGCTTCTTTATAGAGAGGGTCTAGGAGTGCAGTTGCATTGAAGCGCCATACAAATGGGGGGGGAATGTATGTCGGTATCTGTAAGGTTAACAGTACGGGTTTATGGTCTGAGAGCGTTTTGGGGAGATGAGTTATATCTGCATTCTATGTGCATGCTTGGTCTGTGAGGAGCCAATAGTCAAGCCGGGACCAGCTGTTATGTACTGTCGATGAATGGGTGCTCTCTAGTGTAGTTGGGTTCCGCAATCGCCAAACATCATGCATACGGAATTCTATCATACCATTTAAAATAATGGAGACCGCATTCAGATGGTGTTCGAATGTGTTGTGTGATCTGTCCTGTGCAGAGTTCATTGCAACATTGAGGTCGCCACCCCATGGCAGCTCTAGAACTGGCAGGTCTCGTATTTCTGCCCAGAGGGTCATAAAAAAGTCTGGATCGTCCGTATTTGAACCATACACATTAATGATGCCAACTTTAGTACCTCGCAATATTCCTGTAAGTATAAAATAACGTCCCTGCAGGTCGATGATTGTTTGGTCTGGTATAAAATGAGTTCTCCTGCGTATAATAGTTGTCACCCCCCTTGCATAGGATGAGTAGGTTGCCGATACAGCTAGTTCAGCCCATCTATTGCCCAAGACGTTTGCTTTGTGTTTAAGTAAATGCGTTTCTTGAAGTAGTGCTACATCTATCAAGATATGCAAAGACTTGTCGGATCTTTCTGGGATTATTCAGACACCTGACATTCCAAGTGATAAATCTCAAAGGTTTATCCCTAGCCATATTGCATAAGTGCTGTAATAACAAATGTAGGAAGTCGCATAACTGTAATACTCCCATCCATCCGTCCACTGTTTGACATCATCGCCATGTCTGACTGTGAAGTTTAAGTATAAACATGGACATTAAAGTTCAAAATACAGGTGACCACTGATGTACTGTAAAGTTGTCCCATTCCACCCCTCTCCCACTTCACCATCCCATTTATGACAAAGACACTTCCCTACAACAACAAACAAAACTTCCCACCTAATAAAAATATTAAGGCTGTGGTATACACAGGGGGTGTGGCAGCTGCCGGCTTACAGCCCCAACAACAAGCAGTTGGGGGATCGAGTCACGATCCCGTAACATTATGAACATATACTTTAAGTGTGCAAAAGCCTATGGAAGACGTAAATTACCTACAGGTTAGAGGTTCCAGTATTTTAATGTCTTGACAGAGCTATCCCCAGCAAATATCCATTCAGCAGTACTTACAGAACTAAGGTAACTTTAGGGTACATCGTGCTGTGCATGGAATGCAGAGAGAGCTTTACATAAATGTACCGGCTGATTATAAACGGTTGTATGCATGCTTGAAATAGGTGCATTTATCATTCTACATCAGATGTATTTCTGTTCGGCTTGCGCTCCTCTTGGGGATTTGCATCTTTGGGGTCATTGCAGATTATACTTTTTCCGCCATCCGGGATTTTCAAGCGAGCGGGTATATCATCGCATATGAAATGTTATCGTAGCTTAATTTCTTTTGCACATCAAGAACCTTCTTTCACGCTTCCTGCACTTGAGATGTAAAGTCTGGATATATGGATATATTCATTCCGTCATGATTTAATGTTCCCAGTTCCAGTGCTTTGCGAAGCGCTGCATCCCTATCTCTATAGTTTAGTATTTTGGCTATTATGGGGCGTTGACGTGCTCCTGGCGCTGGCTGTGGCGCAAGGGACCTGTGCGCCCTCTCGACAATAAACACCTTAGAGAATGTTTCTCGACCGAGTAGAGTGATTAGGAGAGTTTCAATATAGTGCTCCATATTTCCCGTTCTCGTCGTTTCCGCCACCCCCATAAGGCGTAGATTGCAGCGTCGAGATCTAGCATCAAGATCTTCGGTTTTGGCCAATAGGGATTGTAAGGTCTTTTCCGCTTTGGTTTGTTTTTGTTCACATTGCTACTGAGTGTCCTCTGCGTCCGATATCCGGCGTTCCACCATGTCAATACGTTCTGTATGTTTGTCCAATCTCTCCGACATAAAGTCCACACGATATGTCAGGGTGTCAATCTTACCATCTATATTGGACAACGTTGATTGTAAGGTTGCAAACATGGTGTGAAAGTCCACCGCCGTGTCTGAGACCGGTGTCTCCGTTTGTGTCTGACTTTGCTCAGGAGCCTCAGTACCTGTCTCCACCACCTTTCCGCTGTTGTTCGAAATGTAGTTTTGGTTGATTTTTATCTGGTTTCCCCATCCTGCACGTAGGTTATGAGGGTTCTGACGAGTATCCGCACTATCTCGTAAGCTTTATCCAAAAATTCTGTGTCTGAATGATTACCCAGGCCACATTCAGCAGTTTTTTAGGTATCCCCACATTTGCACAAGTGTTAAATATGTAGCTAGCAATTGCTCTAATGTGATTACTGAAGGGTCTGGAGAGAGGAAATAACATCAATGGTGCTGTTACTGTCGCGCAGCTAGGTTTAGGAGTCTCTAGGCACCACTCCAACCGGGCGTATATATTCACAGTTCATCCACAGCTGAGGTTGAAAGACTGCGGGGTCTGACCCAACAATATGACACCGTATCCAGAAGGGGGTTCCACCAGCCCATGCGCCTCGCAGAGTCTCAAGAAGCCCAGAGTTCTTGTGGGGGGTACAGACACACAGTGCCTCCCGTTACACAACTCACTAATGCAGTTTTGATAAGGTAGGCTGCACACAGGGTCATATAACAAAGAGGTCAGAGGTGGAATAGTGGGGATCTCATGTCCTTCCACTTGCTGTGCGAGGTCACACTCGTGCTCCGGAGCTTCTGCAGTACATCCTGCTAGGGGCCACAGTCAAAATATAGAATGTCTCTGACAGGCGAGACAGGCCTAGGGGAGTAGCCTTCACCACAGGTCTTCCATTCCACCTAGAGCGGGCAGTCGTCTGGGATCCAACTCCCTCGCCGCCTATATGCGCCCCCTACTCTTTACCTCACCTTGGGCCGATAGAAGGATCTCTGTGTCAAGCGCTGTCTTCACTGCGTTGATTCCGCTCGTCTCCCAATCACGGCCGCATCAACACATCAGCAAGGTACGGCACTGAGGGCACAGTCAGGGCTCGTTTGCTGCTGGCTTCCTCTTCGCGTTCTGTGATCTCGGTCGCTGCATCTGCCGCCGATTGCCGTGATGATCTTAACGGTGTAAGGCGAGGCTGCGGGTATTGAGAAGCGATGAAGCGGCCCGCGAAGCCCACAGCGCAGGCCGCCCCAGCCGCACCAGGTCGCTGGCTTTTTCGTCAGGCCCACACCTCCGATGTTACGCCTCGGACTTTCGTAGCATGCGTGAACGCCCCCGAGCACCAAATCTGTTCCGGCGTCGCCAATCTTGCAATTTCCTCCGTGTTACAGTCAATTGAGCTCCCCCTTAATCAGCTAGGTTTGTACCGGAGGTTTAACTTAGCTCTTTTTTCATGTACAATTAGCGGCTATGCATACAGGATAATTGAAGGATCGTGACTCAATCGGGAGAGCTCGCCTACAGCTCGGCCATTTCCTAGTGCGGCTAGCTCTGCCCCCCAAGACTTCATTGTGGGTTGATGCCATAAAGTGTACTGTTTTGTTTATGATGGGCTTTAGCATTTTTTCATATATTTTTATTGCATTTTAACATAGCATACTATACAATCATATTTTCATGTTTATCACATACATATATGACTAATTAGCCAACAACTTACCCCTCCCCCAACTGCTCTCTATGGTCACCTGCATACGTGCCCTGAGCTATTGCAATAATAACACCTATCTTCGTCGATGGACGCCCCAAACACCATGTACGTTATGCATAATGCCCCTGTTAGACCCGGCCTTGTGGCATGCCATCCCTGACCCCTGGCCACACCCCCTGACCCGTACACCTCATTCAGTCCCTCAGTACACGGCCTAGCCGGTCCTGCCCACCAGGACCCACACACACCCGACCCGGACTTCCCTGTCCGTGCCCTCCATCTTCCCGGCACCACCGGGCCCGCGTGCCCATTTCCTGCACCTACGATGGCCGCCCGGCCCCAGCACAACCCAGGCCTAGAGGCGCCACCCCGGCTGGGGAACATCGCGCTCCCATAGAGTGAGAGAGGGAGGAGCAGTTTCCATCACACCTCTGGCCTCCCCTCGGGAGATGGGTTTCGATCAGCCCTCTGGCCTCCCTGAGGGCTGGCTCCACGCCTGCTGGGTGTCTGGGACTCCTCCCGACCCGGCCCTGAAAGGATCAAAGGACAACATGGCAGGAAACTCCAACGAGCGGCCCCCAGGCGCTAAGACCCCTGCCTACACTGACCCCGGACATCAAAGAGGAGCTGACCTATATCAAGGGGTGCTCTGGGGCTATCTGGCAGATTCGACTCTGGAACTCTGCTGACGTGGTCGCGGCTCCTTTGCAACCTTGGAACCTCTGAGCCTGCTGAGTGACTCGCGTCTCCCCTGAAGATCGTAAGACCTCCGAACTTGTGCTTGAGCCCTGCTGAGTGACTCGCGGCTCCCCTGAAGATCGTAAGACCTCCGAACTTGTGCTTGAGCCCTGCTGAGTGACTCGCGGCTCCCCTGAAGATCGTAAGACCTCCGAACTTGTGCTTGAGCCCTGCTGAGTGACTCGCGGCTCCCCTGAAGATCGTAAGACCACCGAACTTATGCTTGAGCCCTGCTGAGTGACTCGCGGCTCCCCTGAAGATCGTAAGACCTCCGAACTTGTGCTTGAGCCATGCTGAGTGACTCACGGCTCCTAAAGACTCCTCTGGTCCGGCTGGACCGCAGCGTATCCCCCGGCTCAAGGATTGTGAGCTGTGCGTTGGGTACGCCCCTGCATCTATCCGGATCCCCAAAGACTGTCCCGCTACCCCTTCCCTACCGAGACTCTCTGAGCCCGTGCTCTATTTGTACATGTCTACATTGGTGATCATAAAGATCTGACGAAGCTGAATAGATAAAGATCTGTTCCCAAGAACCTACCGCGTGGTGTCTCTTTGTCGTGTGGTGCCGTGTGTGCGATCCTAGATACGAGACTCTTCCCCCTGAGGAGTCTCCCGCCAGTGCCCGGCTACGATACCCCGAGGGTAGGTCTCAGGGTGTTCAGGTAACCTCCCTGACTCTTCTGGGGTCACCTTCTAACATTGGTGGCAAGCGACGGGATTCGGGCCCATCATCTAGAGATCGTACCATAAGCAGCGGACGCACCACCAGCAAAAACGGCAGAAGAAAACGCCATGAGCCTCACAGAAACCAACGCGAGTGCTGTGTCCCAGGCGGAACAACTGGAAGAGTACACGCACAAAGAACTGAAGCAATTCTGCAAAGAACTAAAAATCGCTACCACTGGTCTCAACACCAAAGAAGATATGCAGAAGGCACTGAAAGCTTGGGTGGAATCCGGAGCCCCCCGCCCAGAAGGAGCGGTGGAGCTCCACGACGAAGCTGGACTCTCCCCAAGAGAAAGCAGCAGCAACCAGGTAGGAAGCTTCGTACCAGACGGGGGTCTATCCCCGGAAGAACTCGCAGACAGAGAGAGAAGTCGTTATCACGAACTCGAACTGGCCAAACTGAAAATTGAGGGCGAGTTGAAATTAGCTGAGAAAAAGCTAGCAGTGGAACACATGCGAGTACAAGGCGAGCTGGAAGAGAAGAAACTCCAACAAGAGCACGAAGGACGAAGACTTCAACTAGAGCATGAACGAAGCTTGAAAGAAATCGAGCTCATGGCAAGGAGCAAAGAAACTTGACCCCCGGAGAACCGGGAGGCGCCGCCACCACAGATGGAACAGAAGGTCCACATCCCCAAAGATGTGGTCAAGGAATATTACAAGAACGATGACATCCAGCAATGGTTCAAGGCCTACGAGGTCGCCATGACCTCCCACCGAGTCCCGCAGAAAGATTGGGGGGCCGGGTTGTGGGGCCGATTTTTGAGCGAGGGGAGAGACACCCTGCTCGACCTGCCATCCTCCATGCAGACCTCCTACAGCCACATGAAGGAGGCCCTCCTCACAAGGTACGGCCTCACCCCGGAGATGTACCACCAGCAGTTCCGGGACTGCAAGAAGATCCCCGGCACCACGTGGGTGGAGTATGTGAACTTTTTCAGCCGTGCATTAGACGGGTGGATTAAGGGCAGCAAAGTAACTACCCTGGACGAACTAACCGACCTCATGTTATGGGAACACCTGGCGGCGAACTGCTTTGTGGAGCTACGCCAGCATCTGCTCGACAGCAAGCTCACGGATCCGAGGAAGCTGGCTGTCGAGGCGGATCGCTGGACCAACACCCGGGTCTCCCGGGGCCCTGTAGGAGAATACCCCCGAGCCAGTCAGGGACCACCCTGCCAGAGAGGGGGGGGGAACCAGGGAGGGCAGAGGTAACCCCAGTCCAGTCCCTCGAAAAGCCAACCTCCGCATTTCCCGGCACCCCCACCAGCTGTATCCGGTCCACTCGTGAGACGGGGGCACCGGGTGACCATCACTTGTTTCCGTTGCCAGAAGCCCGGCCATTACGCCAATGACCCTGAATGCCCCATGGCCCTGCGCGTCCCCACTACGGCCCCCCCGCCAGACAGATAGCCAACCTAGCCCTAGGGGAGGAGATTGAGGAGACCATAGAATGGGAACCCGCCGCCATGGCCTTGGTATCATTAGGAGACAGATAAATGGTCCCTGGGAGCCTCCTGCCCTCCAACACGAAGAAATATGGGCAGCTAGTGACGATCAATGGTCAACAGGTAGAGGCCCTTCGTGACACCGGGGCGAGCATCACCGGTGTCCTCAGCCACTTAGTCCATGAAGAACAGATCCTCCCCAACCTATTTTGCCCTGTAATTACAGCCCACAACACTGAGAGTCTCTGTAAGGTAGCCCTGGTGCCTTTTGAATGGGGCGGAGTGGTCGGTAAATTGAAAGTAGCAGTGAGAACCTCCCAGCCGGTCGACTGTCTCCTGGGGAACGACCTGGAAAGTTCCCCCTGGAAGCAAGTCGAGCGCAAGGCCCACCTAGGGACGATGGGTCTCCCCGAGTGGGTGTGCGCCACCACCCGATCTATGGCGGCCCGACTGTCCCCCCTTGGGGAAGTCGAGAACGCACCTGCCAACGAGGACAGGATTGTCCCAGCCGAGGTCCCCCACATCTCCCCACGTGGAGAATCTGTCACCAGCAACGAACCTCTACCGTTCGACCCCACACAGATCGCAGAGTTAGGCGATCTGCCTGAGTTGGCCCAGTGGCGCCACGAGGGAGGCCCCTCCCAAGAGGAGTTCTGCCAGGAGCAAGCCACCTGTCCCTCCCTGGTCGGACCCCGACAGCAAGCAGAGGCCCAAGCCGCGGGCGACCAATCTGGAACACACCGGCTATATTGGGAAAATGACCTTTTGTACAGCGAGCAGAAGTCGGTGGAGCTAGGATCAGCCCGGGTGCTGGTGGTACCCCTACGCTTCCGAGACTTCCTCCTGGGCTTGGCTCACGATGTCCCCCTCGCAGGCCACTTGGGCCAAGACAAAACCTACAGCCGCCTAGTGACTCACTTTTACTGGCCTAAAATGAAAGCAGATGTAGAAACCCACTGCAAGTCCTGTCCCACGTGCCAGGCTAGTGGGAAAAGTGGAGGAAAGCGCAAGGCTCCCCTCCAACCCTTCCCGGTCGTCAATACCCCGTTCGAGCGGGTCGGGATCGACATCGTGGGGCCACTGGATCCCCCAACCTCACAAGGTCACCGCTTCATCTTTGTCCTACTGGACCATGCCACCCGATACCCGGAGGCCATTCCCCTACGCACCATCACCGCCCCCGTGGTGGGCCGGGCGCTGATGGGGATCTTTTCCCGTGTGGGTTTTCCCCGCGAGGTTGTAAGCGATCGCGGGACGAACTTTATCTCAAAATACATTACGTCCCTGTGGCAACAATGTGGAGTGTCCTATAAGTTCACCACACCGTACCACCCCCAAGGAAATGGCCTAGTAGAGCGGTTTAACTGGACTCTGAAGGGGATGATCGCGGGCCTGGAAGAGCCCCTCCGGCGCAAGTGGGACGTCCTGCTCCCCTGCCTCTTGTTCGCCTACCGGGAAGTTCCCCAGAAATCCTTGAGGTTCAGCCCCTTTGAGTTACTCTACGGGCACCCCGTCCGGGGGCCCCTCAGCCTGGTCAAGGAAGGATGGGAGGCGGTGCCCCGAGGCCCCCCCCGAGATGTGTTCCGATACTTTCTGACCCTCCGAAACCAGACGAGGAAGTTTTCAGAACTGGCCGAGGCCAACCTGGAGGCGAGCCAGGAGGAAATGAAGCGCTGGTACGACCAGAATGCCACTCTGGTCGAGTTCCAGCCGGGCCAGCAGGTATGGGTCATGGCCCCCGTGAAACCTTGCGCCCTCCAGGATAAATGGACCGGGCCCTTCAAAGTCGTTGAGCGGAAGAGCCAGGTCACGTACTTGGTAGACGTCCAGTCCCCTCGGGACCCCCTTCGGGTCCTTCACGTGAACCGCCTCAAACCCCACTTCGTGCGGACGGAGCTGAGTCTGCTGCTGGCCACCGATGACGGGGCCGAGGAGGAGTCAGATCCCCTCCCTGACCTCCTGTGTACCAAGGAGGAGGATGGCTCCGTGGAAGGAGTGAACCTCTGTCCATCCCTCACTTCCCAGCAACGCGAGGAGTGCCGCCAGCTCTTAGGGCAGTTCCCCGACTTATTCTCTCTCGTCCCCAAAGTCACCGACTGGTGTGTCCATGACGTGGACACTGGAGACAGCCCGCCAGTGAAGCAACGAGCCTACCGAGTCCCTGATCGAGTCCGGTCCTGCATTCAGGCCGAAGTCTCGAAGATGTTGACCTTGGGAGTGATCCAACCCTCAGACAGCCCCTGGGCCAGCCCTGTGGTACTGGTCCCGGAAGCAGCGGCCCCCGGTGTCGCCCCAGAACTCCGATTCTGTGTGGACTACCGAGGACTCAATGAAGTCACCCGTGCCGACGCTCACCCCATTCCCCGAGCAGACGAGCTCATTGACCATCTCGGGTCGGCTCATTTCCTCAGCACATTCAATCTAACCTGCGGGTACTGGCAAATTGCGCCCACAGAAGGAGCCAAGGAGCGGTCCGCCTTCTCCACCCCGGATGGGCACTATCGCTTTTGCGTGATGCCCTTCGGGATGAAAAATGCCCCGGCCACCTTCCAGCGACTGGTAAATAGAGTCCTGGCCGGGCTGGAAAAGTTCAGCGCCGCATATCTGGACGATATCGCGGTTTTCAGTTCCGAATGGAGTGAGCACCTCCAGCACCTCCGGAGGGTGCTAACGGCCCGGCGCCAGGCAGGCCTCACAGTAAAAGCCAGCAAGTGTCAGATTGGGCAAGGTTCGGTGGTCTACCTAGGGCACCGAGTCGGAAGCGGGCAGGTCGCCCCTCTGCAGCCTAAGATCAATGCCATCCTAGCCTGGGAACCACCCACTACCCAAACGGAGGTCCGAGCCTTTCTGGGCCTCACCGGCTACTACCGAAGATTCATCCGGGGGTACGGCAGCCTTGTCGGTCCCCTCACGGAACTCACGTCCAAGAAACAGCCCAAGAAAGTACAGTGGACCTCTGCCTGCCAGGAGGCATTCGATGTCCTGAAAGCGGCAATGAGTACTGCCCCCGTGCTCCAGGCCCCCGACTACTCCAAGGAGTTTGTGGTACAAACTGATGCCTCCGAGCATGGCATTGGGGCAGTCCTGTCACAGGTGAATGACCAAGGCCTAGACCAGCCCGTAGACTTCCTCAGCCGAAGGCTGTTACCCAGACAACAGAAGTGGAGCACCATTGAACGCGAGGCGTTTGCCGTAGTCTGGGCCCTCAAGAAACTCCGATCCTATCTGTTCGGCACCCATTTCAAAGTCCAAACCGACCATCGCCCCCTGCGATGGCTCATGCAGATGCGAGGGGAAAACCCCAAACTATTGCGGTGGTCAATATCCCTCCAGGGGATGGATTTCACCGTAGAGCACCGCCCTGGTACTGACCATGCCAACGCTGACGGCCTCTCCCGGTTCTTCCGCCTCAGCGAAGAGAACCTCCAAGAGGATGGGTAGTTCTCTCCGGCTTTCAGCTGGGGGGGACGCGTGTTAGACCCGGCCTTGTGGCATGCCATCCCTGACCCCTGGCCACACCCCCTGACCCGTACACCTCATTCAGTCCCTCAGTACACGGCCTAGCCGGTCCTGCCCACCAGGACCCACACACACCCGACCCAGACTTCCATGTCCGTGCCCTCCATCCTCCCAGCACCACCGGGCCCGCGTGCCCACTTCCTGCACCTACGATGGCCGCCCGGCCCCAGCACAACCCAGGCCTAGAGGCGCCACCCCGGCTGGGGAACATCGCGCTCCCATAGAGTGAGAGAGGGAGGAGCAGTTTCCATCACACCTCTGGCCTCCCCTCGGGAGATGGGTTTCGATCGGCCCTCTGGCCTCCCTGAGGGCTGGCTCCACGCCTGCTGGGTGTCTGGGACTCCTCCCGACCCGGCCCTGAAAGGATCAAAGGACAACATGGCAGGAAACTCCAACGAGCGGCCCCCAGGCACTAAGACCCCTGCCTACACGGACCCCGGACATCAAAGAGGAGCTGACCTATATCAAGGGGTGCTCTTGGGCTATCTGGCAGATTCGACTCTGGAACGACGAGAGCCCTGCTGACGTGGTCGCGGCTCCTTTGCAACCTTGGAACCTCTGAGCCTGCTGAGTGACTCGCGGCTCCCCTGAAGATCATAAGACCTCCGAACTTGTGCTTGAGCCCTGCTGAGTGACTCGCGGCTCCCCTGAAGATCGTAAGACCACCGAACTTGTGCTTGAGCCCTGCTGAGTGACTCGCGGCTCCCCTGAAGACCGTAAGACCTCCGAACTTGTGCTTGAGCCTTGCTGAGTGACTCGCGGCTCCTAAAGACTCCTCTGGTCTGGCTGAACCGCAGCGTATCCCCCGGCTCGAGGATTGTGAGCTGTGCGTTGGGTACGCCCCTGCATCTATCCGGATCCCCAAAGACTGTCCCGCTACCCCCTTCCCTACCGAGATTCTCTGAGCCCGTGCTCTATTTGTACATGTCTACCTTGGTGATCATAAAGATCTGACGAAGCTGAATAGATAAAGATCAGTTCCCAAGAACCTACCGCGTGGTGTCTCTTTGTCGTATGGTGCCGTGTGTGCGATCCTAGATACGAGATTCTTCCCCCTGAGGAGTCTCCCGCCAGTGCCCGGCTACGATACCTCGAGGGTAGGTCTCAGGGTTTTCAGGTAACCTCCCTGACTCCTCTGGGGTCACCTTCTAACAGCCCCACTCTGAAAGCATCTGTGATCCAAAACTGTCGAACCTGCTGGATTCCAGCCCATCCCTCTCCCTCAATGGGTTCGAACGTTCAATTTGTTCCATCATCTTGTGCTGTTCAACGATTACATCTTCAAGGTGGCTGGTAGTCAGGGGGGTCCATTAGTGCATCCACCATGGCCACCCAAGCCTGAAAAATAGGTCTCCACCCTTTCGTTGCACCTGGCTTGCTTCATATACACCTCCTCCACCATCACCCAATCCGATATGTCCCAGAGCCACTCTCCTACTACTTGGAGGATTCTGCGCCTACAACCCTTTTAGCTAATACCGGCCTCAACAGCAGAAACCTCCTGCTTGGTTTCCTTCCTTTAAGGTTCGGAAGTCAACCCAACAATATTGATTTGCCGTCAATGTGAAGGTTCCAGCCCGTGGCCCAATCAAGCCTATCCCCCATCTCCTGCCAGTATGGATCCAGGGATCTATATGTCCAAGCAATGTGTATAAAATCTGCCTACCTCTCACCGCAACGCAAACAGCTCACATCTCGTGGGGGATATATAACATGCAGTATCTTGATAGCAAGGAATACTTGTTCATTGTAATTGTTTAGGTAGACAAGCTAGCACTAAACACAGGGAGGGGAAACCAGTTGTCAAACTGGTTTTCGAGGGAAGTGTAGCCCCCTTGGTAGCCCCACCTCTGGGTTGGGGTAGGGAGTTCCGGACACCAAGAGAGGGATACTGACATGTTGGGAGTTGGAAGAATGGTGCATCTTGGGTAGCCAAATGCAACCCTTCTCAGGAAGTGGTCATCAGGAGGGAGTGGACCTGGTAGCTAATTGGCTACCAATGGCATCCTAATCAGAGGGTATTTCCAGAGCATAAATTGGGCACCCTTAACACCCAGAACTCAGCTCTCGACTGGACTGGAAGAAGGATTGAAGAAAGACTTCCCGGATGCACCAAGTTTCTGTTGAAGAGAGGCTTCACCGATGTGGACTACACCAGATGCACCTGGGGGCTAGCAAAAAAGGGACTGTGCCTACTGTTTCCTGCTCAAGGAGAAATCATCTCTAGAGCCCAGACAAAGCAAAGAGACTCCAAGGGTCAGTCAACTGACTTCCCGTTCGCAGCCTGCTAAGTGACAGTGGTAGCCCAGATCCCTGGATCGGTTCCCCCCCAGCTGTTGTGCAGTATTAGGGACCAAGACCAGAAGCTCAGAAGTTACACCGACTCTGTTTGATCCGGTAGAGACATTGTAGTGCAGCTTGGTTGCCCAGATGGCAAGCTACAGCCAGAGAAGAATTTGGCTGTTACCGCAACACCGTACGACTGGTAGTCTAGTGGTGACTGCACTTCAGCCAGACCGGAGAATACCACATGGTAAGTCTAACCCTGTGGCCAGGACCCCATTATCACCATTGAGGAGTGAGGAATCCCTGTAAGAAGATTCCCATCGACTGCGCCACATCCCCAGCATACATGAGCAACTTCAAGCATCATGTATCCTCAGCATCAAGACCACTTCCATATGAATCCATTGAACAAGGAAAAAGTGATTGGAACTGCTGGAAGACTGCTTCTTCTGAGGAGATAACTCTTGATCACCATTCCTCCTGATGTGCTCCCTACCGGAGTTGGTCACCCCAAGTGACTCTAACCGACAGCATTACAACCTGTCAAACTTTTTGCTAAAAAAAATTCAGTGTCAAATTAATTGAGTTTGCCAATGCTTTTTCGCTGTTGAGTGAAATACTGTGATTTACTATACTTTGGAAATTCTATATCTCCGGGACCCTCCTGTGGATCTTCTTGCCGACCTTGAGGCAAAAATTACAGCGCAGATTAAACCACTCATTTCAAAATTGGACAGACTCACGTCATTAATCAACACCAAATGTAGTTGTAAATCAAGCAGGAATGGTTTCGCCCCAACGCAGGGCACACAGGAAATACCCCAAAAAAAACCATCCAACACTAAACAAGTAACCAGCACAATAAACAAGACTAACTTATCACTAACCAAAAAAGCGGCAGTACCTCATCCACTAGACAAAAAAGCGACCAATCTGGATGTCCCCAAAAACACCCCGGGCGCGGTAGATCTTTCGACCACTACCCAAACAGGCCCAGAAGCTCAAGCAAAATCAAAAACAAATAACAGGCAAACGAAAGGAAATCTCACCATCACAGCAGAGACCCCCTCCCAAGAAAATCCACCAGATCCGAAGATCAAGCAACCTCGGCCCAAAATAATCAACTTACCCCCGGAAGCTTCTCCCTTCGTGGTGGTGTTAACAGCAGTTCCCCCACTGAAGGAGGGCGTAAAAGAAACCTTCGCAGAGCTGAGGAATAAATGTGCCCAATGGCTCCACATCCACAGACCACTACCCGCCCACATCAGGGGCGACATCTTCTCTGCACGTAGAGGAGATTGGGTTGGTAGAAGCACGAAGACAATCACGGGGGATGTCATCAGTATCAAATTCAGGGAGATAGGGGCAGCAAACTACATTTGTAACTCGTCCAATAGAGGACCTGCCACACAAATAAACCCCTTTCCTCTCTCTTACTTCCTACCTCCATCTACAAGGCAAAATTTCTCCTCGTTCGCACACCCAATAAACCCCAACTTTATAAACCCCTCTGACCACAATATCTACCACCCCCAACACCACTCAGAGAGGTTTAGACCCCTGCATAACTTACAGTATCCAGCCTTTCAGTGGCATCCACCTGCTGCATTTCCCCAAACCACTCCTTTTGTTACCCCACCCCCGGTAAACCCACCTCCATGGTCACATCATAATACCCAACAATGGTGGCAACCTCAGCAATCTACGCACTATAACAACCACTTATGGCAACAGCCGCGGCAAGGATGGCTTCCCCCATTCAAATCACTAGGTCCAAATCGCCAAGATAGAGACATGAATGAATGGAGTGGACAGGACCATCGGTTAAAGAACAACGACCCTACCCGCTGGGACAGTTGGAACGGCCTCCACTTAACAAACAGATACAGTCCCCTGGACGGCGTCGATTGACCACCACAATCACAGGCATATTCCCAAAACCATACAGACCGCACGGAAACCATTGATCTCCCATCAGTCTCTCCAGACCGAGAGAGTCCACCTGCCCCCGTGAAACTAAAAAGAACACAAAGCTCAGATGACAGCTCAGCAAACCTGAGCCTGATTTCATGGAACATTGCTGGTTTAAGGACAAAAATAGAGGATGGGACAATCCTGCATCATACGCTCAATCACCAAGCACTATGTATACAGGAGACATGGTCACTACAAGAATATCACCTGCAGGGGTTCAAGACGTACTCATCCCTCGCGCAGTCGGGACACCTAGGTAGACCAAAGGGAGGTCTGTGTATTTACCTAGCTAACACTATTCAAAATGTTAGAATAAAGGTTATTGAATTGACACCAAATCTGCAGATCCTAGGTCTTTATTTTCAGAAAAGAGAGACGATGATCATTATTAACTTTTATAATAATCTGGGGGAACTGGACTTAGAGAGAGTTTTGGCCAATCTCCACGGAACATTAACCACCCTTATAATGCAGCAAGGAGTAGGAGGCCCGGCATCAATAGTATGGGCAGGCGACTTTAATCTTCACGCCTGTACCCAACCAAGAAGTAAATGCCCAGGCATGGTAACAGAAGATGGCCTCTTACTCACACATTTTTCGCACACCAAAATGGGAAGGCAAATGAATGATCTCCTATCCGATCTGGATCTCCAGATAGTAAACACCTCGGAACATGGGGAAAACTCACTTGCACCTACCTACATAGGACGAGGTCATCAAACCACGGTAGACTTTATAATCATATCAGCCTCTCTGCAAACAAGAGTAAAGAACTTCGAAGTGCTACCGAATTCGCAGAGTGACCACGCAACACTAACTCTGAAAGTCTTATTAATTCATCAAAAATGCTCCCCAGCAATAATAGCAAATGCCCTGACCCAGGAAAACATCAACGTGGACAAACTAAATGGGTATACCATAAAGTGGGTGAGGATCAACCCTGAAGAACTCACTAAAGAATTAATAAGGTCAGTTCACCCACAAATTGAAACCTGTTTGGACCCAGATACTAACGACATGGAGCTTTTAACTAACTTCGCCAAAATCATGGATAAAATAAAATTGTTACTTACAAGAAAACAAAAAACTGACTCATCGCGGACCACAGGATGGTTCAATCAAGAGTGCACCAAGGCACATACAAGACTAAAATTAGCCTTAAATAAAAATGATAGGGACTTCAGTGCAATAGCCATTCTCAGGAGCGAATACCTAAAAATAAGGAAAAAGAGGAAAGAGGAACTGAAGCAAGCGCTGTGGCACGAACTCCAGACTAGTGCTCAAGAAAAAAATTCAACAGCCTTCTGGAGAATCATCAGAACCCCTTTCCTGGCGGCCGAATCGGGCCCAAAAATCGAAGTCGCCATAGATGCTGCAACCTGGGTATCACACTTCACCAGCATCTTCCAAAAACCAACTTACGACCTAGAGCTAGAAGTAGGAGAAAAAATACTCCCACCATACCCAATAGATATTAAATTCGAAATTTCTGAAATTCTTGCGGCATTGAACTCCACCAAAAAAGGCAAGGCTCCAGGGCCGGACGGCGTCCCAGCAGACTTTTTTAAATACCAGATAGACCTCTGGGCACCAATTTTAACAAGGGTTTGTAGCGCCACGGCAAAAGTAGGAATTTTAGAGTCCTGGACCAAATCTATAATGGTCCCGATTTTTAAAAAAGGTAATCGTATGGACCCCGCCTGCTATCGCCCAATCTCCCTGTTGGACTCACTGGGGAAAATAGCAGGAAGAGTGATACTAGAAAGATTACAGGACTGGGCGGAAGAAAAAGGTATCCTATCCGATCTCCAATTCGGATTCAGAAAAGGATTAGGCACGGTCGAGCAAGCCTTAAATCTATCAATAATTGTCGGAAAATATGTGCACGCAAAGAAGGCAAAACTTTATATGACTTACGTAGATCTGTCCGCGGCCTTTGACTGCGTCTCCCACACAAAATTGTGGTCCCTTCTAGCTCAGATCGGGGTAGACCAACCACTTTTGAACTTTTTAAGGGAACTCTACTCCAATCCATCCGCAAGAGTTCGCTTCGGGACAAAGGGAGAACTGACGGAGACTTTCACAGTAGAGCGGGGGGTCAGACAGGGATGCGTCCTGGCACCCTTTCTTTTCTCCCTCTACACCAACAACTTGGAGGTTGAGTTACTAAAGGGTGCCTGTGACCTCCCAAGGGCCAAACACCGCCCGATCCCCGCCCTGCTGTATGCGGATGACGCCGTCCTCCTTGCACAAACTCCCCGTGAACTCCAAAGGTCCCTAAACAGATATTCCCGGTATATGAAAACTCTTGACCTCCACATAAATGTGAAAAAAACTTTCGTAATGAAGGCTGGGGTCGGGAAAAAACAGCAAACATCCATCTACCTCGACAGCCAAAAAATTGCCTCAACAAACGATTATTGTTATCTGGGGGTCACGATAGACAATAAACTTTCCTGGAAACCAGCAATAGAAGCTAGAAAGCATTGTTTTAAAAGAGCTCTAGCAGCTTTGATGTCGTTTTCCCAAAAATTAGGAAAACGTCCACCCAGAGAACTGCTAACCATATATAGAGCCAAGTGCCAATCTACAGCCCTATATGGAGCAGGACTATGGGGATACACGGACGTTACTTCCCTGCAAACTGCAGAAAATAAGTTCTTCAGATTTATCCTGTCTGCCCCCAAAACATCTTCCGTTTACGCCTGCCACTTAGAATTAGGGGCATCATATATTGAAGATCTTGCCAAAATCCAACCTCTTCTACTCTGGCGACGAATTTGGGTGGCAGACACAAACGACGTCACAAAAACAATACTGGCGGATGCAATGTCTCTGCACTATGCTTTTAAAATCAAATGGCTGGCTTATATCCGGACCTTTCTTGGCGATCTCGGACTGGAAAAATATTATTGTAACCCCGAAAAACTCGGGGAAATCACAAACGACAATTTAAAGAAGCGAGCGTTGGACCATCTGACAAATATGAGACTTCAGGCAGAAGCTGGAAAACAGTCGGTGCAGCATGCTACGCTGGTCCAAGCTACTCTTTCAATGCAGCCGTATTTAAAACTTGACATTGGCACCTTTGAACGTTTTCTCCTGATAAGATTTAGATTGAACATATTTCATAAACTGGTGGCCTTTCCAACGCCAAATGTGTGGGATTCAAATCCACCCCCATGCCCATGTGATGGGACATCAAGTCAATCTTCTATTCACACAGTCCTATTTTGTAAATTTTATCAGGAACACCGTAAACTCTGGCTACTGACCCTTTTAAAATCCTGGGGTCTCAGACAATGCAGAGCAGCCATGTTAAGTTTGCAGCTTTTGGACACCGAAGCCACATGTTATCATGTCCTTAATTTTCTGAAATGTATTTATAGACATCGGAAAAACCTTTAAACAGTACTGTAATTTATTTTCTGCTTTTTTAACTTTTAAAACTAGATCTCCTTGAAAGACTTTTTAAATTGTAATTGTAATGCTTTTATGGATCGTAAACAATCCGAATAAAGTTTATATTCATTCATTCATTCATTCATTCATTCATTCATTCATTCATTATACTTTGGAAATTCTATATCTCCGGGACCCTCCTGTGGATCTTCTTTGTTGTGATGTCTAAAAACGACAGTCTATTTTTATAAACTAGTGTCAGATTTCTTTGATGTCTTGTTGATTACTTCTTCAATTGTTTTGGTGCTGTTTAAATCGTTTACACTTGTACCTATGTAAAATCGATGCTGCCCAGAGCCCCAGTTACCTAGGTCTGAGCTGAAGGTTTGACAAAAGAAACCTAAGGGTTCTAAAGGGGTTGGTGATTGTTTTACTCTCTGGGGTCGCACAACCACACCATAAAATGCACACCATTTCCTCACAATACTGATGAGACGGAGTTCCTGTTGTCCTTCTCTCCAAACTGCAGAAACCTTTTAAAAGACCTAGATATTGTCATCTCTTTCCTTAGTGTATCTCGGAAAGCCTGAACATTGTCGATCTCTCCAAACAAGGTGTCCCTCATTTATTTTAATTTAAATACTTGTAAACCCCATGTGGTGGTGCAAACATAGTAGAATCATGCTACTTTTTATTTAAGGCAATTCAGTGATGAGCTGAGTATAGAATGATAGTAGAAAATATTTAGCTTCACCAATATTAGCAACCATTTCTTGACTAAGAGGCAGAGGATGACTGTCTACCAAGATGCTTTTATTCAAGAAGTGAAGATCCACAAACAGACGCAAATCACCTGACTGTTTTCTTGTTAATCT
This sequence comes from Triturus cristatus, assembly GCF_964204655.1. Classification (NCBI taxonomy): domain Eukaryota; kingdom Metazoa; phylum Chordata; class Amphibia; order Caudata; family Salamandridae; genus Triturus; species Triturus cristatus. The sequence continues at coordinate 611,501,392 of NC_140589.1, read as the reverse complement.
GTCCTATTCCTCTCCGGCTTCACCTCTCATTTGTCTATCCTTTCCTCTTACATCTCTTTCTCTCTCAAAAAACAATCTAAAGGGGCTAGCTATATGTACTCCAATACGTAAACGACTATTACCCAAGCTGGGCTAACCCTGTAACAGTGGCTGTGATTGTATTCTATGTAAAAGCAAATACAAATGTATATTGAAAAAAAGAAGTGATGGCAACCCATTTGCAAATGGGAAGAGTCCCAAAAAAACAAAACAACAGGTGAAACCCATTCTAAAAAATTCGTTGGTTGTATAATACCCTCTAAGAAAAGTTTATGAAGAATAATCTTTAGATCCTTATGGACACTAATCGAAATCGGTCTGACCTCATGAACAATCGGTTTGGCATTGTGCTTCCGTTTGATACAATGTTCAAAACCTTTCACGGATCCTATTTTGTTTCTGAATGCATTAGGGAATCTTTTAACCATCATTTGGAGTATTTCTCCATCAGTTTCTAAAGCTAAGATTTGCATAGTGCAATGCTCGAAGACGAGATGGCTCTTTGAGGAACAATAGTTGTGGGAGTTTTGAACAGCTCACGCTCCAGGTAAAAGCTTTACCTTATTATAGTCATGGATACAACAGTTTGAAGACTCTGGGTGAACAAAATTTCCAATACAGTCAACCACCTCCAAAGCTCCGGAATATAACAACGGGGTTGGTGGGTCGTGTGTTGCTTTTTTCCACAGCTTTACCATTTCCAGGCTTGTTCATACTGCTTCTGGTACCAATATATGTATGAGTACAATCATAGGACAAAAGACCACAAAACCAGACCAAACTGTGGAGTCATTGTGATTTATTCATGAAGATACATGACCCATGACAAGGGGGAGTCCTGATCGGTCTTGGAGCAAGTGGCCACTGTCTAGCAGATGATAAGTCCAGAACCTTCTAGCATTTGATAAGTCCAGAACCTTCCCGCACAAATCAGCTTCCATGTGATGCAAACAGAATTAAAGACAGAAACATAAAAACACTGAATTAAGAAATGCTTAACCAGCTACTGTAAAACTACATAACACAAAGTATTACACATAAGCTACAAATGTAGTTTTATCTCCCACTAGTTACTCATTTTCGGGTGTGAGAAAAGGCAGTTACAGTAGGCCAGTGGTCTTCAAACTTGTTGATGCTGATCCCCAATCCTGAAAAAAAAATGTCCGCCCCCCCCTCAGCCACACATATGCTAGTGCTCACCCCACCTAATGAGGAGGGAAAAAGAAGCTGTGATCCATTCGGCTTCCAATGGTTAGTACAAAACTCAAGGAGAGGGAAGAATGGACCACTTGTCCTGTAAAACCAGGATCTTTGTTCGTATTGGAACCGTCTTAAAAAACCCTCATATACGTACACAGGCAGTTGGCGGTGTATCTTGGTTCTCCGCCTAGGTGTACTGTAACAGCATTATCATCGGGTCTTTTTCCTTTGTCAATATGCTGACCTCCGCCTGGAGGAAGACCAACTGGTTTGTCAGTAGTGGCCAGGAATGAAAAAGAGAGGGTGTGCTCGTGCTCTGATCAAGTGAGTTAAAATTCCCTACACCACTTGTCACACGTATTTTTATTTAAAAAGTTGTGGGATATTAAAAAGGTGGTCGTGCGTGTATAGACCCAGTTACTGATCTATCGCACTGGTATTGGTCAACATGTTTCAGCCTCGTGGATGCTCTAGAGGCTTTCGTCAGGACCAGGATGTGCTTAAGAGCGCATTATGGCTTTTAATTAGAGGGGGGTGTACTCACCACCCTTGTGGTTTCAGGTCAGATCTGTGGTATCTGCACTTGGAAGCAAAAAGAGCGATAAACTACAGTTGTGTTATCAGTTACATCATACTTCAATTCTGCTTGAAAATTAGTAGGTAGTGCTGAAACAGTAATTTAAGAAACAATTCTCAAAAGCTCCATATTCGGGCTGAGATAGGATTGCATGTTATTAGCGCATGAGGTGAATATAACACTAGGCTTGCTTACCAGAGGAAAGTGGGGATGTCAAGGGACATTTTCCTTGTAAAATCTAGTCATTACAGCCCATGAGAATGTGACCCATCCTTTTGGAGTAACCTCTATCAAATATGCACATATTTGGGAGGCATGGCTTAGGTGGCCAACATGGAGGTTACTTCCTAACTCTGCTCCATTCAGACCCTGCTATTCGGCATTATTCCAGAGCTCGGACGGCAATCCAACACTCATCCCTTGCATTTTGGGACAGTGCCTGCGGCATGGCAACGGTGACCCTCCGCTGTGGGCGGTGTGCCTGGGAAGCAGAGAGGCCTCCATCCAGTTCTGATGCCAGGGTCTGGGGTCTCTGAGCAGCCCAAGACCCTCACTGCATCCTGGGCATTCTGGTGGCGTTGGCGGTGGGTCCTCCGGGTGTCTTCCTACTATCATGACGCGCTGCCGAGGAAGGATCCGCCCTGGTGATGGAGCTGCAATTAGTAACCTTCGGCGCAAGGATACCGGAGCCCATGCAGTTGCCCGGTAGAGGGGATCTGCCCGCACCGCAGCTGGGTGAGTTAGCTGCACAGTCGGTTTACAACCCCCGAGGTGAGGTGCCCCTTGTAGGCCTATGGACTTACAGTTGCCCCCCCTTGTGATCTGCGGCCTTCCTCGTGTGGCAGATTGGGACTGTGTGCTGTGGAGGCCGCAAACTGCCTGGAGGCCCGACACAGGGCCACAGACTTGTACCAGTGGCCTTCCCCCCAGCCTGCTTGTGCCTCAGGCCTAGGGTGTGGTGCCTTTGGGCACCACGCATCCACTGTAGCCTGGGACCTCTCCTGCAGGAAAGCATGCCTTGATACTGCTTAGTCCCCTCAGGGAAATCGATGCTGGAGTAACCGCAGGGGGACTGCTACCTCATATCTGGATAGGCCTGCATTGTGGAACCAGGGCCCAATGTGAGGGGCCCATTGTATTATTGGGTGGACCTTTGCGCAGTAGTCCTTGGGCTATGGATCTGTGCCCCCACTCCACTCACCTGCGAGGTCTGTGCTTCCCCCCAGGAGGATTTAGGTACTTGACTGGGGAGGACACAGCCCTATTGCAACTGCCCCCTGCAGGCCTCTAGGATCTGGGGTGCTTGAGGCTTTCCACTTTGTTGTGCCCCAAACCCTGCCTCGTCTCTTGTCCTGCCTCCTGTGGGTGATGATTGGGACCTTGTAGGTGTGTGCCCTGTGGAGAACCCTGTACTGTTGATGCTGTCACCCTTTATTGTGTTGTCACCATGGCCAAAGATAAATCCTCTCGCTCCTCTCCGACACAAATGTTCATGGATCAATATACTACGGGGTTCAATAATTGGCCCGGTGGGCCCTTCTGACGTCAATAAATCTACCACTCCACTTAATGAGCTTGCAGTATCCTACAGGCTATCTAGACATTGCAGGTGGCGGTGGAGGCCAGGGTCGGTGAGGTGAGGATGTATGTGGCACTGCTGCAACAGGATCTCTGCAACGCTTCCGCCTGGATCATGGAGCCTGAATCCCGGATATACATGGTTAAAGATGAGGTTACCACTCTTAAGAACTGTTGGAGGGAGGACCACCGGGGAGTCGGAGGGACTACTCCGGCACCTTCCTACCACCAAGTTATAGCCGAGCGCCGCTGAGAAGCCTCCTAGGAGAGGTCCTTCTCCTATAATCGTACTAGGCTCAGTAACACCACCACACAGGACTCTGTATCAGTTGCTTATCTTGGTTCTTTTATATAAACAAGGAGCACGGTCAATCTGTACAGTGGGATCGAGAGATCCAGTAAGAGTCTCAATGTCTCGAAAGGAATACGGTAGCGGGACAGTCTCAGTACCAACCAGGTACGGGGGAGGGGGCTCTGCGCCAGACCTTGGATGCTGTCTCAGGGCGGCTCGGACGTGGAGAGCCGCGACGGCGTCAGCAGGGCTCGGGTGGTTGTTCCGCTTGGGTCGAGCCGCGACACAGTCCGCAGGGCTCCGGTGGTAGGTCCGCTTCGGTCGAGCCGCGACGAGGTCAGCTGGGCTCTGATGGCAAGTTCAACAAGGTCGGGCCGCGACGGCGTCAGCAGGGCCCCAAAGGTTCGTGAAGGTCTTGTAAGCACGATGGAGCCGCGACGTCGTCAGTAGGGCTCAGCAGGTAGTTTCAGGCAGAGTCTTTCTCCGTAGGGTCAGCCGCGATCCGATCAGCAGGGCTCTTGACTCCAGGATACAACTGTCCTCTTGTTGTCGAGTCGCCCCAGATATAGGTCGTGAGCCCTTTGATGTCCGGACCCTTGCGCCCAGGAGGGCGGAGAGGCCGGGTAGGGCGCGGCCAGACGCCCAGCAGGAGAGGTGCCAGGCCCCAGAGAGCTGTGGGGCGGTCGCACCTAGGTGTGGAAGGACGGTTGGGGGTCCCATCGATACTGCCCTCCGCCGGGAGTGGAAAGGGCTCACGTGGTATCCCCGGGCCAGGGGTGGGCGCCTCGATGTCGGGCCTCGCTGGGACCGAGGTCGGGTAGAGCAGGGTCACAGAGGTGGTCACTTGGAGTGACGTGTAATCCAAGATGGAGGAGCCCCGAGGTGCATGGGACCTCGTGCAGCTGAGCGAGGGGGAACAGGACCACGCCACGAGGCCGGCTCCAACACGCGTCCCCCCCAGCTGAAGGCAGGGAGAGTCACCCATCTCCTTGGGGGTTCTCCTCGCCGAGGCGGAAGAATCGGGACAGGCCGTCAGCATTGGCGTGGTCGTTGCCGGGCTGGTGCTCCACGGTGAAGTCCATCCCTTGCAACGAGATGGACCATCGCAACAGTTTGGGGTTCTCGCCCCACATTTGCATGAGCCACCGCCAGGGCCGGTGGTCAGTCTGGACCCTGAAGTGGGTGCCGAAAAGGTAGGGCCGGAGCTTCTTGAGAGCCCATACCACAGCGAAGGCCTCCCGCTCGATGGTGCTCCACCTCTGTTCTCGTGGCAGCAGTCGGCGGCTGATAAAGGCCACAGGTCGGTCGAGGCCCTCGGCGTCCATCTGGGAGAGGACCGCCCCGACCCCGTACTCGGATGCGTCGGTCTGCACCACAAATTCCTTGCTGTAGTCAGGGGCCTGTAGCACCGGGGCAGCACACATGGCCGCCTTGAGGGCTTCAAAAGCGGTCTGGCAGCGGGGCGTCCAGTGCACCACCTTGGGCTGTTTCTTGGAAGTGAGCTCCGTAAGGGGGCCCACAATGCTGCCATAATCCTTAATGAATCGCCGGTAGTAGCCTGTGAGGCCTAAGAAGGCCCGGACAGCGGTCTGTGTTGCGGGGGGCTCCCACGCCCGGATGGCATCGACCTTCAACTGGAGGGGCGCTACCTGGCCACTCCCCACCTGGTGGCCCAGATAGGTCACAGATCCTTGACCGATCTGGCATTTGCTGGCCTTAATTGTGAGCCCGGCCCTTTGGAGAGCGGCCAGGACTTTGCCGAGGTGTCCCAAGTGCGCGGCCCAATGGTCGCTGAAGACTGCAATGTCGTCGAGGTAGGCCGCGCTGAAGGTCTCTAGCCCGGCCAGGACCTTGTTTACCAGCCTCTGAAAGGTTGCTGGGGCGTTCTTCATACCGAAGGGCATCACCCGAAAGTGGTAGTGCCCATCGGGGGTGGAAAAGGCGGATCGTTCCTGGGCGCCGGGAGTGAGCTTGATCTGCCAGTACCCAGCGGTGAGATCAAAGGTGCTTAGGTAGTGGGCGGCCCCTAAGCGATCGATCAGCTCGTCTGCCCGGGGCAGGGGGTGGGCGTCGGTCTTGGTGACTGCGTTCAGGCCCCGGTAGTCTACACAAAATCGGAGTTCCGGAGAAGTACCGGGGGCGGCGGCCTTCGGCACCAAGACCACCGGGCTGGCCCACGGGCTGTCGGAGGGCTCAATGACTCCGAGGGCGAGCATCTTGGCGACCTCGGTCTGTATGCAGGCTCGGACTTGGTCGGGTACCCTGTAGGCGTGATGTCGCACAGGGGGGCTGTCCCCGGTATCCACGTCGTGTACGCACCAGGGGGTCACCCCGGGCGTAAGAGAGAAGAGGGCAGCGAAGGGTTGCAGCAGCCTCCGGCAGTCATGGCGCTGTTCCGGGGTCAGCGTGTCGGAGAGGTGGACTCCCTCTAAGGAACCGTCTTGGCTCGAGGACCCCAGGAGGTCGGGCAGGGGCTCGGAGTCGCTTTCGCCCCCATCATCAGTAGCCAGCAGCAGGCTTAGTTCAGTTCGGGCAAAGTGGGGCTTGAGCCGGTTGGCGTGCAGGACCCGGAGGGGGTTCCTCGGGGACTCCATGTCGACTAGGTAGGTGACGGGGCTCTTCCTCTCAACCACCTTGAAGGGCCCGGTCCACTTGTCCTGCAGGGCGCAGGGGTCCACGGGTGACATGACCCAGACTTGCTGGCCTGGCTCGAACTCGATGGTCGAGGCGTTTGCGTCATACCAGCGCTTCATGTCTTCTTGGCTGGCTTCGAGGTTGGCTTCTGCCAGGGCCTGGAACTTCCGAGTCTGGTTCCGCAGGGTCAGGAGGTACCGGTAGACGTCGGGGGGGGGGCATCTTGGACGTTCGCCTCCCAGCCCTCCTTGACCAGGCTGAGGGGACCTCGGACGGGGTGCCTGTTGGAAAGGCGTCCGCCGGAAGGGGGTTCGATACACGTCTTGCCCACCCCTTTGACCCACCTCTCCCAAGTAAGCCGAACCAGGCGCGCACACCCTGATCTGCACTGTGAACAGAGGGACACCACACGTATTCTTTGTAGGACGATAAGTTCTTTTATCGATGATTTCAAGGGATCTTTATGACCCAAAAGGCAAATAGTACAGCAGTGGCACAACGTACCACAAATCAGTCGTGGGGAATGGGGGTAGCGGGACAGTCTTTCAAGATAGTGTCTCTGCGAAATACCCTGCGGAAGCTCACAATCCTCGAGCTGGAGGGTGTCGTGTCTCTGGGCGATCTCTTATCGAGTCGTCCTCAAGGGGAGCGCCGCGAGTCTCTCAGCAGGCACAGGTGGTCGGAGTTCAGGAGCCGCGATTCCGTCCGCAGGGCTCAGATGGTTCAATAGCTGGGGGGCCGCGAGTCACTCAGCAGGCCTAGGTGGATCAGTGTTCGGGAGCCGCGACCTCGTCCGCAGGGCTCAGATGGTTCAATAGCAAGAGGCCGCGAGTCACTCAGCAGGCCCAGGTGACTTCAGCGTTCAGCAGCCGCGACAGCGTCAGCAGGCTCAGATGGTTCCAGGTCTTCTCTGTCCTTGTTCCTCCGGCACCCCTTGTTATACTCCGCTGGTTCTTTGAAGTCCGGAGTGCTCGCAGAGGGGGGACTGGGGTGACGGAGGGGGTTCGGCGGGATTTCCTGCCGCTCACTTCTTTGGTCTTTTCAGGTGGGTCTGGGAGGGACCCCAGACGCTCGGTAGGGGAGGCGCCTGCTCCCCAGGGGCCTGGTGGCCGATTGAGTCCTCCCGGGGAAGGCGACCCGAGGTGTGACTGGGCTGGCGCCTCTGGGTCTGGCTCGAGGGTTCCCGCTCCCTCGGTTGGGCATGCGTGGTAGGGTGTTGAGTCTGTCAGGTCTCTGGCCGGCCCGTGGATCGGGGGTGGCTGGGGCGGCCGGAGTCGGGAATGTCGTGTCTTGAGGGTGGTTGCAGGTTGGCGGGATGATGGAGAGGGCAACGCCGTGAGGCCGGTCTCACACGCGTCCCCCCCAGCTGAAAGGCGTGGAGAACTACCCATCCACTGGGGGGTTCTCCTCGCCGAAGCGGAAGAACCGGGACAGGCCGTCGGCGTTGGCATGATCCGTCCCGGGGCGATGTTCGACAGTGAAATCCATCCCTTGGAGAGAGATGGACCATCGTAGTAGCTTGGGGTTCTCCCCCCTCATCCGCATTAGCCACTGCAAGGGCCGGTGGTCCGTCTGTACTCGAAAATGGGTTCCGAACAAGTAGGGCCGCAGTTTCTTGAGGGCCCAGACTACGGCAAAGGCCTCTCGCTCTATAGTGCTCCAACGCTGCTCTCTCGGCAGCAGCCTTCGGCTGATGAAGGCTATGGGCTGATCAATGCCCTTGTCGTCGAACTGCGAGAGCACGGCCCCGATGCCATGTTCGGATGCGTCGGTCTGGACCACGAACTCTCGGGAGTAGTCGGGGGCCTTGAGTACGGGAGCGGTGCACATGGCGGTTTTCAAGGCGTCGAACGCCTGCTGGCACTGGGGGGTCCACTGCACCTTCTGCGGAAGCTTTTTGGAGGTCAACTCTGTGAGGGGCCCTGCGATACTACCATAATTTTTAATGAACCTCCGGTAGTACCCCGTAAGGCCCAGGAAGGCCCGAACCTCTGTCTGCGTGGTGGGGGGCTCCCAGGACTTGATGGCATCGATCTTCGGCTGGAGAGGGGCGACCTAGCCGCTGCCCACCTGATGCCCCAGGTAGACCACGGAGCCTTGTCCGAGCTGGCATTTGCTGGCTTTCACTGTCAGGCCCGCTTGGCGCAGGGCCATTAGTACTTGTCGGAGGTGCTGGAGATGCTCGTGCCATTGAGAGCTGAATACGGCGATGTCGTCAAGGTACGCTGCGCTGAACTCCTCGAGTCCGGCCAGGACCTTGTTCACCAACCGCTGGAACGTGGCTGGGGCGTTTTTCATCCCGAACGGCATGACCCTGAAGCGGTAGTGGCCATCTGGCGTGGAGAAGGCAGAGCGCTCTTTCGCCCCTTCCGTGAGAGCGATCTGCCAGTACCCGCAGGTCAGGTCGAAAGTGCTGAGGAACTGGGCGGCCCCCAGGCGGTCGATGAGCTCGTCGGCTCGGGGAATAGGGTGAGCGTCTGCGCGGGTGACCGCATTGAGCCCCCGATAGTCTACACAGAATCTTAGTTCGGGGGCGACCCCTGGGGAGGCAGCCTTCGGGACCAGAACCACCGGGCTGGCCCAGGGGCTGTCGGAGGGCTCGATGACCCCTAGGTTGAGCATTTTCAGTACCTCGTCTTGATGCAGGTGCGGACCCGGTCAGGCACCCGGTAGGCTCGGTGTCTCACAGGCGGGCAGTCGCCGGTGTCCACGTCGTGGACACACCAGTCGGTCACCCTCGGAATGAGGGAGAAAAGGTCTGCGAATTGTCCGAGCAGCTGGCGGCAGTCGTCGGCCTGCTGGGGAGTGAGGGTGTCCGACAGTTTCACACCCTCCACGGAACCGTCCAGTTCTTTTGTGCACAGGAGATCGGGAAGGGGTTCAGTGTCCTCTTCTGCCCCCTCATCGGTGGCCAGTAGCAAACTCAGTTCTGTCCTTACGAAGTGGGGCTTGAGACGGTTTACGTGGAGGACCCGGAGGGGGTTCCGTGGGGATTGTACGTCGACCAGATACGTGACCTGGCTCTTCCGTTCGACCACCTTGAATGGACCAGTCCATTTGTCTTGTAGGGCGCAGGGTCTCACCGGAGCCATGACCCAAACCTGCTGGCCCGGCTGGAACTCGACCAAGGTTGCGTTCTGGTCATACCAGCGCTTCATTTCTTCTTGGCTGGCCTCGAGGTTAGCCTCTGCAAGTTCCCTAAACTTCCTCGTCTGGTTGCGGAGCGCCAGGATGTAGCGGAACACATCTCGGGGTGTCCCCCGGGGGCTTGTCTCCCAGCCCTCTTTGACCAGGCTTAGGGGCCCTCGAACGGGATGTCCGTACAGCAGTTCGAAGGGGCTGAACCCCAGAGACTTTTGGGGAACCTCCCGGTAAGCGAACAGGAGGCAAGGGAGGAGGACGTCCCATTTCCGGCGCATGGGCTCTTCGAGGCCCAGGATCATTCCCTTCAGAGTTCGGTTGAAGCGTTCCACCAGGCCGTTGCCCTGGGGGTGGTAGGGGGTCGTGAATTTATACGTGACTCCGCACTGCTGCCACAGGGACTTCATGTAGCGGGATATAAAGTTCGTGCCGCGATCACTCACAACCTCGCGGGGAAATCCGACCCGGGAGAAGATCCCCATGAGAGCCCGGCCCACCACGGGAGCCGTCACGGTGCGGAGGGGGATGGCCTCGGGGTAGCGGGTGGCATGGTCCACCAGGACGAGGATGAATCTGTGGCCCTGGGCGGTCTTCGGATCCAGGGGTCCCACGATGTCGATGCCGACCCGCTCGAACGGGGTACTTACAACGGGGAACGGTTGTAAGGGAGCTTTGCGTTTTCCGCCACTCTTCCCACTGCCCTGGCACGTGAGGCAGGACTTGCAGTGTGTTTCTACATTCGCTCGCATCTTGGGCCAATAGAAGTGGGTCACCAATCGCTGGTATGTCTTGTCTTGGCCTAAGTGTCCTGCCAAGGGTACATCGTGGGCCAGGCCCAGGAGGAGGCTCCGGAACCGCAGGGGTACCACCAGTACTCGTGCTGCGCCTAGCTCGGCGGACTTTTGCTCGCTGTAGAGGAGGCCATTGTCCCAATAAACCCAATGGGTTCCGGTTTGATCACCGGCGACCTGGGCTTCGGCTTGTTGTCTAAGTCCCTCGAGGGAGGGGCAAGTGGTCTGTTCCTGGCAGAACTCTTCGCGGGAGGGCCCCCCTTCGCAGTGCCACTGGGCCAACTCGGGCAGTTCTTCGGGTTCCATCGGGGCCTCTGGGGCGGAAGGTTCCGGTCCTTCCCCTGGGTTAGTGTCTCCTTCTTCCTCGGAAGGAGGGTTGTCTGCTTCTGGTAGGGGGTCCCTGTTCTCGGGGAAAGTGTTCGGTAAGAGGGCTTCACCGCCCTTGGAGGGGGCCACTCGTGCGGTCATGGAGCGCGTGGTGGCGCAGACCCATTCCGGTAGGCCCATCATCTCTAGGTGGGCTCTTCGTTCTACCTGCCCCCACGGGGAATTTTCCAGGTCGTTGCCCAGGAGGCAGTCTACGGGCTGCGAGGTCCGGACCGCTACCTTCAGTTCTCCGGAGACCCCTCCCCACTCGAAGGGCACCAGGGCCATCTGGCAGAGGCTCTCAGAATTGTCGGAGGATACGACCGGACAGAGGGCCCCGGCTAGGATCTGGTCTTCGGAAATTAGGCTGCGGTGGACCGCGGTGACACTCGCCCCGGTGTCGCGAAGGCCCTCGACTCGGTGGCCGTTGATAGTCACCTGCTGTCGGTATTTCTCTGTGTTGGCGGGCAAGGGTGTCCCGGGGACCATTTCTCGATCACCAAGGGAGACCAGGGCCATGGCCGCCGGTTCCCATTCCTCGGAGTCTTCCATTTCTTCCCCCAGAGCCACGGAGGCCATCTGCCGGGTCGTGGGGTTGGTCGTTGTGGTTCGCTGATACTGGGGACACTGGGGGTCATTGGCGTAGTGTCCGGGCTGCTGGCAGCGGAAGCAGGTGATCCTAGCTCGTGGACCTGGTCGTCCTGGGGCTCCGGTGCTGGCTGGAGACTGGGCCGAACCCGCCGCTGGTGGGCTGCTGGGGGGGCTGGTGGAGGACCCCCCGGCAAAGTCTCTTGGTCGGCCGTGGTTCCCTCCGCCCCTCTGGCGGGGGGGACCCTGACTGCTGCGGCCGTAGTCCCCCACGGGGCCCCGGGTGGCCCGGGTGTTCACCCAACGATCAGCCTCAGCGGCCAGCTTCCGAGGGTCGGTGAGTTTACTGTCTAGGAGATGCTGGCGCAGTTCTATAAAGCAATTGGCCGCTAAATGTTCCCAGGCGATCAGATCGAACAGTTCTTCGAAGGTGGAGACCTTGCTGCCCTTGATCCACCCGTCCAGAGCTCGGCTGTAAAAGTTCACGTATTCGACCCACGTGGTGCCCGGTATCTTTTTGCAATCTCGGAACCGTTGTCGGTACATTTCGGGGGTGAGTCCGTACCGGCCCACGAGGGCTTCCTTCATGTGGCTGTAGGAGTTCATGACCGCGGAGGGCAGATCGAGCAGAGTGTCCCTTCCTTCGCTTAAGAACCGGCCCCATAGGCCAGCCCCCCAATCCTTCTGCGGGACTCGGTGAGAGGTCATGGCGACTTCGTAGGCTTTAAACCACTGCTGGATATCATCGTTCTTATAATACTCCTTGACCACATCCTTGGGGATGTGAACTTTGGTTTCCTCGGCGGGAGCGGGCTGGGGATTCCCGGGCGGCTGTGACTTTTCGTTTCTAGCCCGCCACTCAATTTCCTTCAGGCCGCGTTCATGTTCTAGCTGGAGTTTCTTTTCGTCGTGCTCCCTTTGGAGTCTCTTCTCTTCGAGTTCCCCTTGTAGCCGTAACTGCTCGACGGCTAACTTCTTCTCTGCCAGTTTTATCTCTCCCTCGATTTTTAGTTTTGCCAGTTCCAGTTCGTGGTTGCGGCTTCTCTCTCGGTCCGCTAGTTCCTCGGGGGACAGGTTCCCCTCTGGCCCGTTGTTTCTCGCCGGGGTGCTTGTTTGTTCATGGGTAGAGTCTCTTTCCGTTTGGGTCGGGGGCGCCCCCGTCTCGACCCAGGCTTTCAGTACTTTCTGGTAGTCTTCCTTTGTGCTCAGTCCGGTGGTAGCGATGCCAAGGTCTTTGCAAAACTGTTTTAGTTCTCAATGCGTGTAATAGTCCAATTGATCTTCTCGGAACGGTGAGCTTATTTCGGTACCTGTGGCACCCAGGGAGGTTTCTCCTTCCATTTCTGTTTGGTAGTGCGTCAGTCGTTTACTGCACGCTCTCCTTCGGTGTCGGCTCGGATCCCGTCGTCTGCCACCAAATGTTGGAAAGGCGTCCGCCGGAAGGGGGTTCGATACACGTCTTGCCCACCCCTTTGACCCACCTCTCCCAAGTAAGCCGAACCAGGCGCGCACACCCTGATCTGCACTGTGAACAGAGGGACACCACACGTATTCTTTGTAGGACGATAAGTTCTTTTATCGATGATTTCAAGGGATCTTTATGACCCAAAAGGCAAATAGTACAGCAGTGGCACAACGTACCACAAATCAGTCGTGGGGAATGGGGGTAGCGGGACAGTCTTTCAAGATAGTGTCTCTGCGAAATACCCTGCGGAAGCTCACAATCCTCGAGCTGGAGGGTGTCGTGTCTCTGGGCGATCTCTTATCGAGTCGTCCTCAAGGGGAGCGCCGCGAGTCTCTCAGCAGGCACAGGTGGTCGGAGTTCAGGAGCCGCGATTCCGTCCGCAGGGCTCAGATGGTTCAATAGCTGGGGGGCCGCGAGTCACTCAGCAGGCCTAGGTGGATCAGTGTTCGGGAGCCGCGACCTCGTCCGCAGGGCTCAGATGGTTCAATAGCAAGAGGCCGCGAGTCACTCAGCAGGCCCAGGTGACTTCAGCGTTCAGCAGCCGCGACAGCGTCAGCAGGCTCAGATGGTTCCAGGTCTTCTCTGTCCTTGTTCCTCCGGCACCCCTTGTTATACTCCGCTGGTTCTTTGAAGTCCGGAGTGCTCGCAGAGGGGGGACTGGGGTGACGGAGGGGGTTCGGCGGGATTTCCTGCCGCTCACTTCTTTGGTCTTTTCAGGTGGGTCTGGGAGGGACCCCAGACGCTCGATAGGGGAGGCGCCTGCTCCCCAGGGGCCTGGTGGCCGATTGAGTCCTCCCGGGGAAGGCGACCCGAGGTGTGACTGGGCTGGCGCCTCTGGGTCTGGCTCGAGGGTTCCCGCTCCCTCGGTTGGGCATGCGTGGTAGGGTGTTGAGTCTGTCAGGTCTCTGGCCGGCCCGTGGATCGGGGGTGGCTGGGGCGGCCGGAGTCGGGGATGTCGTGTCTTGAGGGTGGTTGCAGGTTGGCGGGATGATGGAGAGGGCAACGCCGTGAGGCCGGTCTCACAGTGCCCATACAACAGTTCGAAGGGGCTGAAGCCCAGGGATTTCTGCGGTACCTCTCGATAGGCGAACAGGAGGCAGGGCAGCAGGACATCCCACCTCCTCCGCAGGGGCTCTTCCAGACCTTGGATCATCCCTTTTAGGGTCCTGTTGAACCGCTCGACCAGTCCGTTCCCCTGGGGTTGGTAAGGGGTAGTGAATCTGTAGGTGACCCCACATTGTTGCCAGAGGGATTTCATGTACTTTGAAATAAAGTTCGTACCCCTGTCGCTCACCACTTCTCGGGGGAACCCCACCCTGGAGAAGATGCCCATCAGGGCCCGGCCCACCACTGGAGCTGTCACAGTGCGGAGTGGGATGGCCTCCGGGTATCGGGTGGCGTGTTCGACCAGTACCAGGATGAAGCGGTGTCCTAGGGCGGTTTGGGGGTCGAGGGGCCCCACGATGTCGATCCCCACTCGTTCGAACGGGGTGTGGACGGCTGGAAATGGTTGGAGGGGGGCTTTAACTCGACCCCCAGTCTTCCCGCTAGCCTGGCAGGTCTGGCAGGACCGGCAGTGGTGGTCCACGTCTCTCCGCATTCGGGGCCAATAGAAATGGGTCACTAGACGGCTGTAAGTCTTGTCCCTCCCGAGGTGTCCGGCGAGGGGCATGTCATGCGCCAGGTTCAGGGGGAACTCCCGGAACCAGAGGGGAACCACCAACACCCAGCCGGCTCCCAGCTCGGCGACTTTCTGCTCGCTGTATAGTAAGTCATTGTCCCAATAGACCCAGTGGGTTCCCGTGGGGTCCCCCGAGGCCTGGGCGGCCGCTTGCTGTCGGGCCCCCTCAAGGGACGGGCAGGCCTTCTGTTCCTGCTGGAACTGTTCGCGGGTGGGGCCCCCATCGTGGCGCCACTGAGCCAGCTCGGGGATCTCGCTGAGGGAGGCGGCCTCGTCGGGAGACAGTTCGGACGGCCCGGCCTCGTCGTCGGGTTCCTCCGTGCCGGAGGGGGGTGATAGTTCTGGGCCCGTAGGCGGGTCGGTGGCCGCGGCAGCGGCGGGTTGGGCGGTCATGGACCTGGTTGTGGCGCAGGCCCACTCAGGCAGCCCTAGCATCCCCAGATGCTCTCGGCGTTCCACCTGGGCCCAGGGGGAGCTCTCTAGGTCATTCCCCAGGAGGCAGTCCACGGGGGCGTCGTCGCGGACAGTCACATTTAGGGTGCCGGACACTCCTCCCCACTCGAAGGGGATCCTGGCCATCCGGCACATACTTTCGGTGTTGTCCGCGGTCCGGACCGGGCATAGGACATGTGGCAGGATTTGTTCGGGGGTTACCAGGTGGCAGCGGACAGCAGTCACGCTAGCCCCAGTGTCCCGGAGGGCTTCGGCCCGTTGTCCGTTGATGGTGACCCACTGCTGGTACTTCTGGGTGTTGCTCGGGATGGCCGCTCGGGGCACCATTTCTCGGGAGCCCAGGCAGACGAGCGACATGGCAGCTGGTTCCCACTCGGGGGACCCGTCCTCGCGGTTTTCCTCCTCTTCTTCTCCTTCCCCCAGGGCAGCGGCGGCTATTTGTCGGGGAGGGGGCCCAGCGGTCCCGTTTCGTCGGTTCACGGGGCAGGCCGGGTCGCTCGCATAGTGGCCGGTCTGCTGGCAGCCGAAGCAGGTCACTGGTGGTCGGGGTCCTGGTCGGGCGATGGGGGTCCCCCTTCGGCCCAGGGTCGGGGACGTGTGGTTGGCGGCTTGGCCTCGTGGCGGGCTTCTGGGCGGTCCGGTCGGGAAGTCTCGGCTGCGGTGGGACACCCCTCCTCCGCCCCGCTGGCGAGGGGGTCCCGTGGTACTCCGTTGATAGTCCCCCACGGGGTTCTGGGGGACCCTGGTGTTGACCCATCGGTCTGCTTCGGCGGTGAGCTTCCGGAGCTCGGTCAACTTACTGTCCAGCAGGTGTTGCCTTAGTTCTACAAAGCAGTTGTTGGCGAGGTGCTCCCAGACAATGAGGTCGAACAGCTCATTGTACGAGGTGACCTTGCTTCCTTTTATCCACCCTTCAAAAGCCCGGCTGAAGAAGTCCACGTACTCAACCCAGTTGGTACCGGGGAGCTTCTTGCAGTCCCGGAAGCGCTGCCGGTACATCTCGGCTGATAGTCCGTAGCGGGTGAGTAGGGCTTCCTTCATGTGATCGTAGGAGGTCATCACTGCGTCGGGGAGTTGCAGCAGGGTATCACGGCCCTCGATGAGAAACCTCCCCCATAGGCCGGCACCCCAATCCTTCCGGGGTACCCGATGGGAGATCATGGCTACCTCGTAGGCTCGGAACCACTGCTGGATGTCGTCGTTCTTGTAGTACTCTTTGACGACATCCTTGGGGATATGAACCTTTGGCTCGGTCAGTGGCAGGGCGTCCCGGGCCCCGGGGGTGCTGGTCTCCCCCGTTTTGGATTTCAGTTCGAGTTCTTTGAGGCTCCTCTCGTGCTCGAGGGTTAGCCGTCTCTCTTCGAGCTCCCGATGCCGTTTCTTCTCCTCGATTTCCTCTTGCAGCCGTAGTTGCTCCAGGGCTATTTTCTTCTCCGCTAGCTGGAGCTCGCCATCCAGCCGGAGTCGTGCGAGGTCCATTTCGTGTGCCCGGACCCTCTCCCGTTCTCGTATTTCTTCGTGGGATAGGCGGGCTTCGGGGATGCCTTGCCCCCCATCTGTCGGGGTTGTGGTCGGCAGGTTTTCGTCCCGGGCCGAGGTCCCTTCGGTGCGGGGTGGAGTGGCCTCGGCTTCGGCCCAGGCTTTCAGGGCTTTCTGCATTTCTTCCTTGGTGCCCAATCCTGTGGTTGGGATCCCTTTGTCTTTGCAGAATTGTTTTAGTTCTTTGTGGGTGTATTCCTCCAGTTTTTCCAGCTGGAAGGTTGCGGCCATAGTTGCTTCTTGTCCGTCCATGGTTAGGTAGTGGGTGCGTTACTTGCTTGTACGATTGCGTCTGGCTCGGATCCCGTCGCTGGCTACCAAATGTTGGAGGGAGGACCACCGGGGAGTCGGAGGGACTACTCCGGCACCTTCCTACCGCCAAGTTATAGCCGAGCGCCGCTGAGAAGCCTCCTAGGAGAGGTCCTTCTCCTATAATCGTACTAGGCTCAGTAACACCACCACACAGGACTCTGTATCAATCAATCAATCAATCAATCAAAGAAATTTATAGAGCGCACTACCTACCCGTAGGGTCTTGAGGCGCTTGGGGGGGGGGGGGGTGCCGCTACTGCTCGAACAGCCAGGTCTTGAGCTTCTTCCTGAAGGAGAGGTGGTCTTGGGTCAGGCGCAGGTCGGCCGGGAGGGAGTTCCAGGTCTTGGCGGCCAGGTAGGAGAAGGACCTTCCTCCAGCAGTGGTTCTGCGGATGCGTGGGACGGTGGCGAGGGCGTGGCTGGCGGATCGGAGGTGGCGTTTGGGAGCGTAGAAGTTGATTCGGTTGTTGAGGTAGCTCGGGCCTTGGTCGTGGAGAGCTTTGTGTGCGTGGGTAAGGAGGCGGAAGGTGATTCTCTTGTTGACCGGGAGCCAGTGCAGGTCTCTTAGGTGTCCGGAGATGTGGCTGTGACGTGGGATGTCGAGGATGAGTCTGGCTGAGGCGTTCTGGATGCGCTGGAGTCTCTTCTGGATCTTGGCGGTGGTTCCGGCATAGAGTGCGTTGCCGTAGTCCAGTCGGCTGGTGACGAGGGCCTGGGTGACGGTCTTCCTGGTCTCCGTGGGGATCCACCAGAAGATCTTCCGAAGCATGCGCAGGATGTTGAAGCACGATGAGGAGACGGCGTTGACTTGCCTGGTCATGGAGAGGGAGGAGTCCAGGATGAAACCCAGGTTGCGTGCGTGGTCTGTCGGTTTGGGTGCGGTGCCCAGGGCGGGGGGCCACCAGGAGTCGTCCCAGGCGGAGGGCGAGGAGCCCAGGATGAGGACCTCCGTCTTATCTGAGTTCAGCTTCAGGCGGCTTGTCGTCATCCACTCGGCTACCTCTCTCATCCCTTCGTGCAGGTTGGCTCTGGCGGCGGCGGGGTCGTTGTTGGTCAGGGAGAGGATCAGCTGGGTGTCGTCGGCGTAGGAGATTATGTTGAGGTTGTGTTGGCGTGCGATGGCCGCGAGAGGGCTCATGTAGACGTTGAAGAGAGTCGGGCTCAGTGAGGATCCCTGAGGGACGCCGCAGATGACTTCGGTGGCCTCTGACTTGTACGGTGGTAGGCGGACTCTTTGTGTTCTTCCGTCGAGAAAGGAGACGATCCATTCCAGCGCCTTCTCCTGGATTCCGACGTTGCTGAGGCGCTGTACTAGGGTGCGGTGGCAGACCGTGTCGAAAGCCGCGGAGAGGTCTAGGAGGATGAGGGCCGCTGTTTCCCCGTTGTCCATCAGGGCTCGGATGTCATCAGTGGCGGCGATGAGGGCGGTCTCGGTGCTGTGGTTGGCACGGAATCCGGACTGCGATGGGTCGAGGGATCCATTCGTCTCGAGGAAGGCGGCCAGCTGTTTGTTGATGGTTTTCTCGATGACTTTGGCTGGAAACGGGAGTAGAGAGATGGGGCGGTAATTCTTGAGTTCGGTGGGGTCTGCTGTAGGTTTCTTGAGTAGAGCGCTGAGTTCGGCGTGCTTCCAGCTCTCGGCGAAGGTGGCGGTGTCGAATGAGGTGTTGATGATGTCCCGCAGGTGGGGTGCGATGACAGCGTCGGCTTTGTTGAAGACGTGGTGAGGGCAGGGGTCGGTCGGAGATCCGGAGTGGACGGAGTTCATCGTGTGGACGGTGTCTTCGGTGTTGACCGGGGTCCAGGCGCGGAGGGTGGTGGTGGGTGGCGTTGCTGCGGTCGTGGCGTGGGTCGGATGGGTGCTGAAGCTGTTGTGTATGTCCGCGATCTTGTTGTGGAAGTAGGAGGCGAGGGAGTTGCAGAGGTCTTGCGAAGGGGTGATGTCGTTGCTTCCGGCGTTGGGGTTGGAGAGCTCTTTCACGATGTTGAAGAGTTCCTTGCAGTTGTGTGCGTTGTTGTCCAGTCGGTTCTTGAAAGCCGTCTTCTTGGCGATGCGGATCAGTTGGTGGTGTTTCCGGGTGGCAAGCTTGAGGGTGGTCCTGTTGTCCGGCGTGGGTTCCCTTCTCCAGGCTTTCTCGAGGGCGCGGCAGTTCTTCTTGGAGCTCTTGAGTTCGTCGGTGAACCAAGGGGCTCTCTTGCTGCCGGGTCTGCTGGGCGGGGTCCTCAGTGGGGCGAGTTCGTCCGCGCAGTCGCTGATCCACTTCGTGAGGTTGTCGGCGGCCTGGCTGGGGTTCGCTGAGCTGGCCGGAGGGTGCTGGCTCAGGGAGGCGGCGAGCTGGTCGGCTGTGATCTTGTTCCAGCTTCTTCGGGCAGCCTGTTGCTGGTGGTGGTGGATCGTCGTTCTTCTGAAGGTGAAGTGGATGCATCTGTGATCCGTCCAGTGGAGTTCTGTGGCGTGGCTGAAGGCGATGTCTTTGCTGGATGAGAAGATGGCGTCGAGTGTGTGTCCGGCGAGGTGGGTGGGGGTGGACACCAGCTGCTTGAGTCCAAGGTTGGCGAGGTTGTCGAGCAGGGTGCTGGTGTTGCAGTCGTTGTTGTTCTCCAGGTGGAAGTTGAAGTCCCCCAGGAGGATGTAGTCGGCGGAGGGGAGGGCGTGCGGGCTGACGAAGTCGGCGATGTCCTCGCTGAATTGAGTGTGTGGTCCCGGAGGTTGGTAGATCAGGGTGCCTCTGAGGGTGGTCTTCGGGTCGGTGTGGATCTGGAAGTGCAGGTGTTCGGCGGAGGGTGGGGAGTTGTCGGTGCTGGTCGTGATGCGGATGGTGTTCTTGTGGATGATGGCGATGCCTCCTCCCACCTGGTTGGCGTTGCGATCCTTCCGGGTGATCTTGTATCCTTCTGGGATGGCGATGGCGATGTCGGGCGCTGAGGAGGCGTTCATCCAGGTCTCCGTGATGAAGGCGACGTCGGGGGCTGTGGTGTCGATGAGGTTCCAGAGTTCGATAGCGTGTCTGTGGACGGAGCGGGTGTTGAGCAGGATGCACTTGAGGTGGTTGCTGCTGGTGTTCGGCATGGCAGGTGCTGGTGTCGGGCAGGTCCGGATGCAGGTGAACATGCAGGCGTGGCAGCTGAAGGGTCCGTGGGTGTGCTTCGGAGTAGCTCGGTGGCATCCCTGGGTTCCGCCGGTGTTGAGTGCGATGAGGGTGGCGGCGTTGTACGTCAGGCGGGTCGGTCGGGGTCCTCGAGGGCCAGGGGTCCTGGCACTGGGCGCGGTCCAGGCGCGGACGGGCGCAGACGGGCTTACCTTTGGCGCGCCTTCGGCGCACAATCGGCGCGCCCGCTGCGCGTGACCGCTGCGCGTTCGCACGGTCGCCATATATGGCGAAGTGCGCGGGTGGGCGGGGCAGCTGGGAGGCGGGAGCGGGGAGGGATACAGAAGGCAAAAGGGGCGGGGCTTAGCGGCGGTGGCGGGAAGCGGGGAGCGGGGAGGGAACAGAGGGACAGAAGACGACAATGTATCAGTTGCTTATCTTGGTTCTTTTATATAAACAAGGAGCACGGTCAATCTGTACAGTGGGATCGAGAGATCCAGTAAGAGTCTCAATGTCTCGAAAGGAATAGGGTAGCGGGACAGTCTCAGTACCAACCAGGTACGGGGGAGGGGGCTCTGCGCCAGACCTTGGATGCTGTCTCAGGGCGGCTCGGACGTGGAGAGCTGCGACGGCGTCAGCAGGGCTCGGGTGGTCGTTCCGCTTGGGTCGAGCCGCGACACAGTCCGCAGGGCTCCGGTGGTAGGTCCGCTTCGGTCGAGCCGCGACGAGGTCAGCTGGGCTCTGATGGCAAGTTCAACAAGGTCGGGCCGCGACGGCGTCAGCAGGGCCCCAAAGTTTCGTGAAGGTCTTGTAAGCGCGATGGAGCCGCGACGTCGTCAGCAGGGCTCAGCAGGTAGTTTCAGGCAGAGTCTTTCTCCGTAGGGTCAGCCGCGATCCGATCAGCAGGGCTCTTGACTCCAGGATACAACTGTCCGCTTGTTGTCGAGTCGCCCCAGATATAGGTCGTGAGCCCTTTGATGTCCGGACCCTTGCGCCCAGGAGGGCGGAGAGGCCGGGTAGGGCGCGGCCAGACGCCCAGCAGGAGAGGCGCCAGGCCCCAGAGAGCTGTGGGGCGGTCGCACCTAGGTGTGGAAGGACGGTTGGGGGTCCCATCGATACTGCCCTCCGCCGGGAGTGGAAAGGGCTCACGTGGTATCCCCCGGGTCAGGGGTTTGCGCCTCGATGTCGGGCCTCGCTGGGACCGAGGTCGGGTAGAGCAGGGTCACGGAGGTGGTCACGTGGAGTGACGTGTAATCCAAGATGGAGGAGCCCCGAGGTGCATGGGACCTCGTGCAGCTGAGCGAGGGGGAACAGGACCACGCCACGAGGCCGGCTCCAACAAGAACCAGGTCTCCATTCTATTTACCCACACATTGGAACTTCATAATCACGCCGATGACTCAGAATATCACTCATGACATAATAATATTAGCGTCATTGGAGTTCCTGAAACCACCGTAGGTGTTGACCCCCAGCAGGTGGCAGACTTCATGGAGATCTGGCTTAAATCCTGGATAGCCAACACGTGCCTGTCTCCATGGTTTGCTGTTGAGAGGGCGCACTGGGCCCTGGCTCCTAAACCTCCTCCTGGAGTTTCCCCCTGACCCGTCATTATTCGGATTTTTATCTACCAAGGTAGGGGCTCAATCCTTGGGGAAGCCCAGTCGCACTCAGACCTCAGATGCGGTGACACTAACGTTCTTCTCTTTCCCGATTATACTCATGAGGTAGAGCAACAGAGGTTGCCCTACTTAGAAGTCAAACAGAAGCTGAGAGGTATGGGACTTCAATATCGTCTTTTGTTTCCGGGTAGGCTCCGAGCCATTCATTTGAACAAATCTCACTTCTTCGACCCCCCGAATCTACATGGCAGTGGCTCATGGAAGATCGGCTGCTTCAAGCCCCACCTTTCAATCATCGCGAGTTCGCTGCTGCCTCAACCTCTCAATCACTGCCTAGGCTTCGCAGGCGACGTAATCACTCCCGGAGGAGGCGTGGATCTACTAGACCAATCTCACCATCCAACTCCCCGCAGACACAGCCAAGACTATCTGCTCGACCTGCTATTAATCCCTACTCTCCTGATCTCTCGTGGTTGTCCTTGCCGGTAATGTTTCCCTGAGTACTTACCTGGGACTCTGTCAATCCTTGATTGTCTGTTGCTGGCGGTGACTGTCTCTATGATATTCTTTCAACTAAGGGGTCTCCCTCTCCTGTCCTGGCGATTTCAAAATGTTGAGTACATTGTTTTTCCTTTTGTATTGTTTCTACTGTGTGACAGATGCTTCTAGAGTAGAATTGTGGGGAGGGTGGGTGTTGGGGATTGGGTTTCTTTGCATAAGGTTGTTTACCCCTTACTTTCTTCTTTCCGTTTTAGATTCTGGCACATATAACTGTACTATTTGTGACTACAGTTTCGAGACATTGATTACTCGTTTGCACTGCAGATACCCTACTTTTTTCAATACCTGACCAAGAGGGTCGGGCTACTGGGGCACCTTCCTACTTATAATGCTGGGGAAAATGGTTGGGTCCAATGCGTTAATATTACTGTGAATCAAGATACCTTGCTTGCGATCCCTGTGTCGAACCATTCTGGTTGGTCATGATATTTCATCCTGTACTGTACCATTCATGTGCCATGTATATATATTTGCCAAGTCGGTTGGCCTTAAATTCAATAAAATCTGTTTATCAAAAATAAATATGCACATATTTGTATTTTTACCTGCAACTTGTTTCCACAGGCTTGCAGTTTAGTAGCAATGTAAGTAAATATGCCGTATTTGCAGCGAGGGTTTAAATTTTAGCAAGTTGCTCAGATAGTCCACACTGTTCTTACAGTTCCTAGGTTACAAATTCCTATCCTAGGAAGTGGCCCTCGGGCTAATGCTCTTGTTTTTATATGCGATCTGCTTTGTTCTTGCATGACAATTGTCATTTTTCAGAGTAGATAAAAGGAATTTCATTGAGTTGGTTAATGCTATTCATCGTAAAAAATAAACTGTTGTCCGTGTACATAAATAATAGTAACTTGTGTTTTCATGAAGCACTTCATGTCACTCAACTACAATTTCTAAGCGCTTTATATGTTAGATGTTACTATTTTATTAACATAATGCTACACAGTTTACTGATATTGTAACAATGGATGGCTGAGCCAGCCTTGCTGGGATTTTAATTCATGATTTTCAAAACACTGCGATTCAGCCGTGACCCTGAAGTACTGTTGGTTTAAATGTGCATTTACATTGTGGCTTGCAGGTATATTTCTGTACCCATACATATCTCTGCATCCAGGGTTGGATTGGGATCAAAAATTGGCCCGGGCACACCCAAAAAAAGTGGCCCACATTTGCGTATTGCCTTTCCGCAAAACACTGCTTCAGCGAAGTTTCATGAAAAGAAATGGGGTGGGGGCATGTTTATTAACTTGGCTTAGATTTTTTTTTAAATGCACAGAAATGTTCTGACTGCTGAGCCACACATGAATGCAAGTGAGACCACTTCAGGTCAGGCCCCCTGCCCACCTCAATCAGCATACATTAAAGTGCCGCCCAGCGAGAGAAATGGCATGACACCTCCGCCCATCTGCCTCTAGAAAGGTCACTGAGGCACCTTCGACCATTTCCTGAGTGCCAGTGTTACCAATGCGACCCTGTCTGCATCTGTACATCCACAAACACTGCCACAAATCCCTGTCCAACCTCCCCTCTTGCTGGAATAAGTTGGGAAACAACAGGCATGTGAATGGCCCATGAGGCTGCTTTTTGGTCTCGCCTGACCCAGCGCATGCGCTGGTCTGGCGAGACTTTTAGTGAGGGCTCAAAAAATACTACCATGGCCAGCCTAGTGCTACAGTGCATGTGCGCGGGCGCACGCTTCGGAGCAGAGGCACCATATGGCAAACCTCGTCATGCTCATTAAGCGCCCAAGATCAATTTCACTTTCGCCCGCGATCACTTTCGCGGCGCCCCTTTGATGTTCTCGTTCAAAGAACATCAAACATCAAAGAACATGTTGTTGTGTTAATGCTTTGCTGCACCCGTTTGACTTACAATGTGCTTTCTCTTTCCACAAACTCGATGTTTGTGTTCCTTTATTTTGAGATGCTTTTAGTAGTATTGTTTTGTGATTTGACTTAAGGAACATTAAGGAAATGTTACTGTGAAACTGGACAACAAGTTCACAGTGTTTATTTCTGATCACAGCGGCTGCTTCATGTCCGTTGCAGTTAAGATGATGGGCTGTGTGTATCCATTATCAGCACTCAGCCTTCGCTAAGTGATCTTGTTTTGTTGTTGTGTCAATGCTTTGCTGCGCTCGTTTGACTTACAACGTGCTTTCTCTTTCCACAAACTCGATGTTTGTGTTCCTTTATTTTGAAATGCTTGTAGTATTACTCACACACACAACCACACACAACCACACACACACCCACAGCCACACACACAACCACAACCACATGCACAACCACAACCACACACACAACCACACACATACCCACAACCCCCCACACACACAACCATACACACAACCCCACACACACAACCCCACACACACACAATCCCACATACAACCACACCCACACACACAACCACACACACACAACCACACACACACACAACCACACACACAAACAACCACAACCACACACACAACCACAACCACACACACAACCAATCACACACACAACCACAACCACACACACAACCACACACACACAACCACACACACAACCACACACAACCACACACAACCACACACACAACCACACACACACAGCCACACACACAACCACAACCACACACACAACCATACACACAACCACACACACAACCACACACACACCACACACACAACCACACACACACACACAACCACACACAACCACACCCACACAACCACAACCACACAACCACAACCAATGTCACAACCACAACCACACACAACCACACACACAGCCACAGCCACACAGACATCCACAACCACACACACACAACTACAACCACACACAACCACAACCACACACACACACACAACCACACATACAACCACACACACAACCACACACACAACCACACACACAACCACACACAACCACAACCACACACAAAACCACAACCACACAGAACCACAACCACACAACCACACACAACCACAACCACACAAAACCACAACCACATACACAATCTCACACACAACCCCCCACACACAACCGCACACACAACCACACACACAACCACACACACACAACCACACACACACAATCACACACACAACCACAACCACACACAACCAACCACACACACAACCACAGCCACACACACAACCACACACACAACCACAATCACACACACAAACGCACACACACACACACAACCACACACACAACCAAACACAATGACACACACAGCCACAACCACACACACAACCACACACACACAACAACAAACACAACCACACACAACCACACACACACACAACCACACAAACAACCACACACACAACCACACATACAACCACACTCACACAACCACAACCACACACAACCACAACCACACACAACCCCATACACAACCACAAGCACACAAACATCCACAACCACACACACACACAGCCACAACCACACACAGCCACAACCACACACAACCACAACCACACACAACCACAACCACAACCACACACACAACCACACACACAACCCCCCACACACAACCACGCACAACTACACACACAACCAAATACACAACCACACACAAAACCACACACACAACCACACATAACCACACACACACACAATCACATACACAACCACATACACAACCCCACACACAACCACACACACAAACACAACCATACACAAACACAACCACACACACAACCACAGCCACACACAACCACAGCCACACACACATCCACAACCACACACACACAACCATGCACAAACACCACCAAACACACAACCACACACACACAACCACACACACACAACCACACACACCCCCACAACCACATACACAACCACACATCCAACTACACACAAACACACACACAACCACACGCAACCACACACACAACCACAACCACACACACAACCACAACCACACAACCACACACACACAACCACACACACACAACCACACACACACAACCACACACAACCACACACACAACCAATCACACACACAACCACAGCCACACACACAACCACACACGCACAACCACACACACAACCAAACACAACCACGCACACAGCCACAACCACACACACAACCACACACACACAACCAAAAACATCCACAACCACACACACACACAGCCACAACCACACACAACCACAACCACACACAACCACAACCAAACACACAACCACACACAACCACACACACAACCACACACACAACCACAACCACACACAACCAACCACACACACAACCACAACCACACACACAACCACACACACAACCACAATCACACACACAAACGCACACACACACACACACACACACACACACACAACCACACACACAACCAAACACAACCACACACACAGCCACAACCACACACACAACCACACACACACACAACAACAAACACAACCACACACACGCACAACCACACAAACAACCACACAAACAACCACACACACACAACCACACACACAACCACACTCACACAACCACAACCACAACCACACACAACCACAACCACACACAACCACATACACAACCACAAGCACACAAACATCCACAACCACACACACACACAGCCACAACCACACACAGCCACAACCACAACCACACACAACCACAACCACACACAACCACAACCACACACACAACCACACACACAACCCCCCACACACAACCACACACACAACCAAATACACAACCACACACTCAACCACACATACAACCACACATAACCACACACACACACAATCACATACACAACCACATACACAACCCCCACACACAACCGAACACACACAACCACACACACAACCACACACACACAACCACACACACACAATCACACACACAACCACAACCACACACAACCAACCACACACACAACCACAGCCACACACACAGCCACACACACAACCACAATCACACACACAAACGCACACCCACACACAACCACACACACAACCAAACACAACCACACACACAGCCACAACCACACACACAACCACACACACACAACAACAAACACAACCACACACAACCACACGCACACACAACCACACAAACAACCACACAAACAACCACACACACACAACCACACACACAACCACACTCACACAACCACAACCACACACAACCACAACCACACACAACCACATACACAACCACAAGCACACAAACATCCACAACCACACACACACACACACACACACAGCCACAACCACACACAGCCACAACCACAACCACACACACAACCACACACACAACCCCCCACACACAACCACACACAACCACACACACAACCAAATACACAACCACACACACAATCACACACACAACCACACATAACCACACACACACACAATCACATACACAACCACATACACAACCCCACACACAACCACACACACAAACACAACCATACACAAACACAACCACACAATCACACACACAACCACAACCACACACAACCAACCACACACACAACCACAGCCACACACACAACCACACACACAACCACAATCACACACTCAAAAAATACTACCATGGCCAGCCTAGTGCTACAGTGCATGTGCGCGGGCGCACGCTTCGGAGCAGAGGCACCATATGGCAAACCTCGTCATGCTCATTAAGCGCCCAAGATCAATTTCACTTTCGCCCGCGATCACTTTCGCGGCGCCCCTTTGATGTTCTCGTTCAAAGAACATCAAACATCAAAGAACATGTTGTTGTGTTAATGCTTTGCTGCACCCGTTTGACTTACAATGTGCTTTCTCTTTCCACAAACTCGATGTTTGTGTTCCTTTATTTTGAGATGCTTTTAGTAGTATTGTTTTGTGATTTGACTTAAGGAACATTAAGGAAATGTTACTGTGAAACTGGACAACAAGTTCACAGTGTTTATTTCTGATCACAGCGGCTGCTTCATGTCCGTTGCACCATTCAGGGAGTCCTTTCGTTGGTGCTTTCATGAGGACATGATGAAGAAGCTGGAAACTTTTGGCACATTCTCTTTAAAAGCACAGCATGTTGGCGACTGGTTAGTCGATTAGACCTATGTAGCGCTTTAGATCTCAAAGTGCTTTGGTGGGTGCAGCAGTTATAACTCATAAAATATGGGGTGCAACTCACAAGGAGGGGGCAGGTTTGAGTGCAAATTAGCTGCAATCGAACTTTTAAGATGATGGGCTGTGTGTATCCATTATCAGCACTCAGCCTTCGCTAAGTGATCTTGTTTTGTTGTTGTGTCAATGCTTTGCTGCCCTCGTTTGACTTACAATGTGTTTTCTCTTTCCACAAACTCGATGTTTGTGTTCCTTTATTTTGAAATGCTTGTAGTATTACTCACACACACAACCACACACAACCACACACACACCCACAGCCACACACACAACCACAACCACATGCACAACCACAACCACACACACAACCACACACATACCCACAACCCCCCCCACACACAACCCCACACACACAACCCCACACACACAATCCCACACACACACAATCCCACATACAACCACACCCACACACACAACCCCACACACACAACCACACACACACACAACCACACACACAAACAACCACAACCACACACACAACCACAACCACACACACACTAATCACACACACAACCACAACCACACACACAACCAACCACACACACACAACCACACACACACAACCACACACACAACCACACACAACCACACACAACCACACACACAACCACACACACACAGCCACACACACAACCACAACCACACACACAACCATACACACAACCACACACACAACCACACACACACACCACACACACAACCACACACACACACAACCACACACAACCACACCCACACAACCACAACCACACAACCACAACCAATGTCACAACCACAACCACACACAACCACACACACAACCACAGCCACACAGACATCCACAACCACACACACACAACCACAACCACACACAACCACAACCACACACACACACAACCACACATACAACCACACACACAACCACACACACAACCACACACACAACCACACACAACCACAACCACACACAAAACCACAACCACACAGAACCACAACCACACAACCACACACAACCACAACCACACACAACCACACCCACATACACAATCTCACACACAACCCCCCACACACAACCGCACACACATAACCACACACACAACCACACACACACAACCACACACACACAATCACACACACAACCACAACCACACACAACCAACCACACACACAACCACAGCCACACACACAACCACAATCACACACACAAACGCACACACACACACACACAACCACACACACAACCAAACACAACGACACACACAGCCACAACCACACACACAACCACACACACACAACAACAAACTCAACCACACACAACCACACACACACACAACCACACAAACAACCACACAAACAACCACACACACACAACCACACACACAACCATACTCACACAACCACACACAACCACAACCACACACAACCCCATACACAACCACAAGCACACAAACATCCACAACCACAGACACACACAGCCACAACCACACACAGCCACAACCACACACAGCCACAACCACACACAACCACAACCACAACCACACACACAACCACACACACAACCCCCACACACAACCACACACAACCACACACACAACCAAATACACAACCACACATACAACCACACACACAACCACACATAACCACACACACACACAATCACATACACAACCACATACGCAACCCCACACACAACCACACACACAAACACAACCATACACAAACACAACCACAACCACACACACAACCAGAGCCACACACAACCACAGCCACACACACATCCACAACCACACACACACAACCATACACAAACACAACCAAACACACAACCACACACACACAACCACACACACACAACCACACACACACCCACACACACACACAACCACATACACAACCATACATCCAACTACACACAAACACACATACAACCACACACAACCACACACACAACCACAACCACACACACAACCACAACCATACAACCACACACACACAACCACATACACACAACCACACACACAACCAATCACACACACAACCACAGCCACACACACAACCACACACACAACCACAACCACACACACAAACACACACAACCACACACGCACAACCACACACACAACCAAACACAACCACACACACAGCCATAACCACACACACAACCACACACACACAACCAAAAACATCCACAACCACAACCACACACAACCACAACCACAACCAAACACACAACCACACACAACCACACACACAACCACACACACAACCACAACCACACACACAACCACACACACACACCACACACACACACCACACACACAACCACACACACAACCACAACCACACACAACCAACCACACACACAACCAACCACACACACAACCACAGCCACACACACAACCACACACACAACCACAATCACACACACAAACGCACACACACACACACAACCACACACACAACCAAACACAACCACACACACAGCCACAACCACACACACAACCACACACACACACACAACAACAAACACAACCACACACACACAACCACACAAACAACCACACAAACAACCGCACACACAACCACACACACAACCACACTCACACAACCACAACCACACACAACCACAACCACACACAACCACATACACAACCACAAGCACACAAACATCCACAACCACACACACACACAGCCACAACCACACACAGCCACAACCACACACAACCACAACCACACACAACCACAACCACACACACAACCACACACACAACCCCCCACACACAACCACACACACAACCAAATACACAACCACACACACAGCCACACACACAACCACACATAACCACACACACACACAATCACATACACAACCACATACACAACCCCCACACACAATCGAACACACACAACCACACACACAACCACACACACACAACCACACACACACAATCACACACACAACCACAACCACACACAACCAACCACACACACAACCACAGCCACACACACAACCACACACACAACCACAATCACACACACAAACACACACCCACACACAACCACACACACAACCAAACACAACCACACACACAGCCACAACCACACACACAACCACACACACACAACAACAAACACAACCACACACAACCACACGCACACACAACCACACAAACAACCACACACACACAACCACACACACAACCACACTCACACAACCACAACCACACACAACCACAACCACACACAACCACATACACAACCACAAGCACACAAACATCCACAACCACACACACACACACACAGCCACAACCCCACACATCCACAACCACACACAACCACACATAACCACAACCACACACACAACCACACACACAACCACCCATAACCACACACACACACAATCACATACACAACCACATACACAACCCCACACACAACCACACACACAAACACAACCATACACAAACACAACCACACACAACCACAACCACACACAGAACCACAGCCACACACACATCCACAACCACACACAACTATACATAAACACAACCAAACACACAACCACAACCACACACACACACAACCACACACACACAACCACACACACACACACAACCACATACACAACCACACATCCAACTACACACAAACACACACACAACCACACGCAACCACACACACAACCACAACCACACACACAACCACAACCACACAACCACACACACACAACCACACACACACAACCACACACACAACCACAACCACACACACAACCAACCACACACACAACCACAGCCACACACACAACCACACACACAACCACACACACACAAACACACACAACCACACACAACCACACACACACAACCACACACACAACCAAACACAACCACGCACACAGCCACAACCACACACACAACCACACACACACAACCAAAAACATCCACAACCACACGCACACACAGCCGCAACCACACACAACCACAACCACACACAACCACAACCACAACCAAACACACAACCACACACACAACAACAACCACACACACAACCACACACACAACCACACACACACACCACACACACACACCACACACACAACCAGACACACAACCACACACAACCACACACACAACCAAATACACAACTGTTGGAGGGAGGACCACCGGGGGGTCGGGGAGGCTATCCTGGGGCACCTTCCTCCCACACAAGTATAGCCGAGCGCCGCTGAGAAGCCCCTGCAGGGGGGGTCCTTCTCCTATGATCGTACTAGGCCCAGTAACACCACCACACAAGACTCAATATCGGTTACTTGACTTGATTCTTTATCAAAAAGTAGTACGTTCAATATTTACAGTGGGATCGAGGGATCCAGTAAGAGTCTCAATGTCTTTGAAGGGAATAGGGTAGCGGGACAGTCTCAGTACCAACCAGGTACGGGGAAGGGGGCTCTGTGCCAGACCTTGGATGCTGTCTCAGAGCGGCTTGGTCGAGGAGAGCCGCGACGGCGTCAGCAGGGCTCGGGTGGCAGTTCCGCTTGGGTCGAGCCGCGACGCAGTCAGCAGGGCTCCGGTGGTAGGTCCGCTTCGGTCGAGCCGCGACGAGGTCAGCTGGGCTCCGATGGCAAGTTCACAAGGTCGGGCCGCGACGGCGTCAGCAGGGCCCCAAAGGTTCGTAAAGGTCTTGTAAGTACGAGGGAGCCGCGACGTCGTCAGCAGGGCTCAACAGGTAGTTTCAGGCAGAGTCTTCTTCCGTAGGGTCAGCCGCGATCCGATCAGCAGGGCTCTTGACTCCAGGATACAACTACTGTCCTGCTGTCGGGTCGCCCCAGATATAGGACTAGAGCCCTTTGATGTCCGGACCCTTGCGCCCGGAGGGGGCGGAGAGGCCGGGTAGGGAGCGGCCAGACGCCCAGCAGGAGAGGCGCCAGGCCCCAGAGAGCTGTGGGGCGGTCGCACCTAGGTGTGGAAGAACGGTTGGGGGTCCCATCGATACTGCCCTCTGCCGGGAGTGGGAAGGGTTCACGTGGTATCCCCCGGGCCAGGGGTTGGCGCCTCGATGGCGGGCCTCGCTGGGACAGAGGCCGGGTGAAGCGGGGTCACACAGGTGGTCACGTAGAGTGACGTATAGTCCAAAATGGAGGAGCCCCGAGGCGCATGGGACCTCGTGCGGCTTAGCGCGGGGAAACAGGACCACGCCACGAGGCCGGCTCCCACAACAACCACACACACAACCACACACAACCACACATAACCACACACACACACAATCACATACACAACCACATACACAACCCCACACACAACCACACACACAAACACAACCATACACAAACACAACCACACACAACCACAACCACACACACAACCACAGCCACACACAACCACAGCCACACACACATCCACAACCACACACACACAACCATACACAAACACAACCAAACACACAACCACAACCACACACACACACAACCACACACACACAACCACACACACCCACACACACAACCACATACACAACCACACATCCAACTACACACAAACACACACACAACCACACGCAACCACACACACAACCACAACCACACACACAACCACAACCACACACACACAACCACACACACACAACCACACACACAACCACAACCACACACACAACCAACCACATAACCACAGCCACACACACAACGACACACACAACCACAACCACACACACAAACAGACACAACCACACACACACAACCACACACACAACCAAACACAACCACGCACACAGCCACAACCACACACACAACCACACACCCAACAACAAACACAACCACACACAACCACACACACACACAACCACACACACAACCACACACACAACCAAACACACACAACCACACACACAACCACACTCACACAACCACACACAACCACAACCACACACAACCACATACACAACCACACACACATCCACAACCACACACACATAACCAGAACCACACACACAACCAAATACACAACCAAAACCACACACACACAACCACACATACACAACCATACACACACAAAACCACACACAACCACATACACAACCACACATACAACTACACACACAACCACACACACAACCACACACAACCACCACCACACACACAACCACAAACACACACAACCACACACAACCACACCACCATAACCACACACACAACCACACCCACACACAACCACAACCACAACCACACACACAACCACAACCACACACACAACCACACCCACACACACAACCACAACCACACATACACAACCAATCACACACACAACCACAGCCACACACACACAACGACACACACAACCACAACCACACACACAAACAGACACAACCACACACACACAACCACACACACAACCAAACACAACCACGCACACAGCCACAATCACACACACAACCACACACACAACAATAACCACAAACACACACAACCACACACACACACACCACACACACACAACACACACAACCACACACACAACTACACACAACCATACCCACATGACCACAACCACAAAACCACACCCGACCACAACCACACACAACCACACACACAACCACAAACACAACCACACACAACCACAACCCCACAACCACACACAACCACACACACAACCACAACCACACACAACCACAACCACTCACTACCACAACCCCAACACCACACACAACCCCACACACAACCGCCCACACACAACCACACACAACCACACACACAACCAAATACACAACCACACACACAACCACACACACAACCACACATAACCACACACACACACAATCACATACACAACCACATACAAAACCCCACACACAACCACACACACAAACACAACCATACACAAACACAACCACACACATCCACAACCACACACACACAACCATACACAAACACAACCAAACACACAACCACAACCACACACAAACACAACCACACACACACAACCACACACACACCCACACACACACACAACCACATACACAACCACACATCCAACTACACACACACACACACACACACAACCACACGCAACCACACACACAACCACAACCACACACACAACCACAACCACATAACCACACACACACACAACCACATACACACAACCACACACACACAACCACACACACAACCACAACCACACACACAACCAATCACACACACAACCACAGCCACACACACAATGACACACACAACCACACACACAAACAGACACAACCACACACACACACAACCACACTAACAACCAAACACAACCACGCACACAGCCACAACAACACACACAACCACACACACAACAACAAACACAACCACACACAACCACACACACAACCACACAAACAACCAAACACACACAACCACACACACAACCACACTCACACAACCACACACAACCACAACCACACACAACCACATACACAACCACACACACATCCACAACCACACACACATAACCAGAACCATACACACAACCAAATACACAACCAAAACCACACACACACAACCACACACACACACAACCATACACACACAAAACCACACACAACCACATACACAACCATACATACAACTACACACACAACCACACACACAACCACACACAACCACAACCACACACACAACCACAAACACACACAACCACACAAAACCACACCACCATAACCACACACACAACCACACCCACACACAACAACAACCACAACCACACACACAACCACAACCACACACACAACCACACCCACACACACAACCACAACCACACACACACAACCACACACAACCACACACAATCCCACAACCACACACACAACCACACACAGACAACCACAACCACACACACAACCACACACACAGCCACACACACAACCACACACACACCACACACACAACCACACACAACTACACCCACACAACCACAAGCACACAACCACACCCAATCACACAACCACAACCACACACAACCACACACACAACCACAACCACACACACATCCACAACCACACACACAACCACAACCACACATAACCACAACCACACACACACACAACCACACGTACAACCACACATACAACCACACACAACCACAACCACACACACAACCACACACACAACCAACCACACACACAACCACAACCACACACACAACCAACCACATACACAACCACAGCCACACACACAATCACACACACACTCACAACCACACACACACAACCACACACACAACCACACATACAACCACAACCACACACAAAACCACAACCACACACACAACCACACACACACAACCACAACCACACACACAACCACACACACAACCACACACACAACCACACACACAACCACACACACACACCACACACACAATCACACACACACATAACCACACACAACCACACCCACACAACCACAACCACACAACCACACCCAACCACACAACCACACCCACACACAGCCACACACACAACCACAACCACGCACACTTCCACAACCACACACTCAACCACAACCACACATAACCACAACCACACACACACACAACCACACGTATAACCACACACACAACCACACACACAACCAAACACAACCACAACCACACACACAACCACAACCACACACACAACCAACCACACAAACAACCACAACCACACACACAACCAACCACACACACAACCACAGCCACACACACAATCACACACACACTCACAACCACACACACACAACCACACACATACAACCACAACCACACACAAAACCACAACCACACACACACAACCACACACACACAACCACAACCACACACACAACCACAACCACACACACAACCACACATACAACCACACACACAACCACACACACACACCACACACACAATCACACACACATAACCACACACAACCACACCCACACAACCACAACCACACAACCACACCCAACCACACAACCACAACCACACACAACCACACACACAACCACAGCCACACATACATCCACAACCACACACAACCACAACCACACACACACACACACAACCACACATACAACCTGTTAGACGGACCGGGAGGGTAGGCCGAGGACAAGGGGAGAGGTCTCCGGGGAGAGCCGTCTCCAGCGATCGTACAGATGAGTAACTTCCCCCCCACAGATGTACACCACACAAGGATAGGATTTAACGTTCTTTATAAGCGATTTCTTAAGGTACGATGGAATGGTACAAGGAGGTCTGGACTCAGGGGTCCCCTCGATTCTAGTCTCTTGGTTTGGGAAAGGGGGTAGCGGGACAGTCTGGTTACCAATCTGGTAGCTGAGATGGTATGATGGATAGCTCACAATCCTCGAGCTCGGTGTTCTAGCTTGGACGGGCCGCGGCAGCGCCAGCAGGTCCTGGTGAAGGTGGTCGTTACACGGTCCGTGGCAGCGCCAGCAGGTCCCGATGAAGGTGGTCGTTACACGGTCTGCGGCAGCACCAGCAGGTCCCGATGAAGGTGGTCGTTACAACGGTCCGCGGCAGCGCCAGCAGGTCCCGACGAGGATGGAGGATGCAGAAGGCCACGGCAGCGCCAGCAGGCAGGACGATAGTTCACAAGGCAGGGCTACGGCAGAGCCGGTAGTCCGTCAAGGCTGAGTTCTTCTCGGTGTCTCTCGACTCCAGGATACAACTGCCTTCCTGCTCTGGAGCTACCCTAGTTATAGGTCTGGCGCCCTTTGATGTCCGGACCCTCGCACTTGGAGGTCGGGGGGTCCGGGGTGAGGGAGTCCAGACACCCAGCAGGGGGGGTGGAGCCAGCGCCCGGGGGAGCTGGAGGGCGATCGGCACCTGGCGGGGGAGAGCCATCGACACTTCTTTCTCCCATCGACCTGCCAAGTGGTCCGTTCACCTCCTGGGTGGATGGTGGTGCCGGGATGTCGGGGCCTAGCCAGGCCCAGGGTTAGGGTCGAGCTGAGGCCACGCGGCCTCGTGGTGCCGTGTCCAAGATGGCGGCTGGTCCGGCCTGGGGAGCTGGTAGTGGTTCGGCCCCATGATACATAGATGTCCGGGGGCAGGAGCTCCGTCTGGAGACGGGGTGCGGGTTATTTCTGTGGGTAACACCTGGAGGGCCGGGGCTTGGGCCCTGTCATGCGGGGAGGGAGCAAGCCCTTCATGTGGCCTGTCCAACATGCGTCCCCCCCAGCTGAAGGCGGGGAGAGTCACCCATCCTCTTGGGGACTCTCCTCGTCGAGGCGGAAAAAGCGTGACAGGCCATCTGCGTTGGCGTGGTCTTGGCCCGGTCGATGTTCCACAGTGAAGTCCATCCCCTGCAGGGAGATGGACCAGCGCAATAGTTTGGGGTTTTCCCCCCACATCTGCATTAGCCACTGCAGGGGTCGATGATCTGTTTGCACCCGGAAGTGGGTACCGAAGAGATAGGGCCGGAGCTTTTTGAGGGCCCACACCACTGCGAAGGCCTCCCTCTCGATTGTGCTCCAGCGCTGTTCTCGGGCCAGGAGGCGTCTGCTGATGAAGGCCACCGGCTGGTCAAGACCCTCGGGGTTCAGCTGGGAGAGGACCGCCCCGATGCCGTGGTCGGAGGCATCCGTTTGCACAATGAATTACCGACTGTAATCGGGGGCCTGGAGCACAGGGGCAGTGCACAGGGCGGCTTTCAGCTTCTCGAAGGCCGCTTGACAGTCGGGGGTCCAGTTAATCTTCTTCGGGTGGTTTTTGGACGTGAGACCCGTGAGGGGCCCCACAATGCTGCCATAGTCCCTCACGAACCGCCGGTAGTAGCCGGTGAGCCCCAAGAAGGCTCGGACCTCGGTCTGCGTGACTGGGGGCTGCCAGGACTGGATGGCAGCGATTTTGAGTTGCAGAGGGGCCACCAGACCGCTTCCCACCTGGTGTCCGAGGTAGGTCACGGATCCCTGACCAATTTGGCACTTGCCGGCCTTGATTGTGAGGCCGGCCCGCTGGAGGGCCTGCAGGACCTCTCGGAGGTGGTGGAGGTGGTCGGACCAGTGGCGGCTGTACACAGCGATATCGTCCAGGTAGGCGGCGCTGAACTCCTCGAGCCCCGCCAAGACCTGGTTCACTAGTCGCTGAAAAGTAGCTGGGGCATTCTTCATGCCGAAGGGCATGACCTTGAAGTGGTAGTGGCCATCGGGGGTAGAAAAGGCAGACCGTTCTTGGGCCCGGGGTGTGAGACCGATCTGCCAGTAGCCCGCTGTAGGAGAGTAGGGTCTGCTTTCTATGTTCACCCCCACTTTTTGCTTTTGCTTTACTGGTTTTCGACTTAGATGTGGCTGTGGGCCTGCTAATCAGACCCACAGCCCTGCTGTTCTCTCTCTAAATTAATACTATGTACTTTAGGTGCATAACCCATTTGGATAGGATCACCTTATTGGCCCCTGTACAGTGTACCCTAGGTACCCAGGGCATAGGTGTACCCTAGGCCTACCAGGGGCTGCAGCATGTATTATGCCACCCCTGGCCTGGCCTTCCATTTTGACACAACTGGCTGACCACTCAGCTGGGGCAAGGTCGTGTAATCACCCCTTGCTTAGGTGTAGTATTCCTATACCTAACTTACATATAGACACATGTGTACCTATCAGTCACTCCTATGGCAGGCCTTAACAATCCTGGAGGCAGAGTGCTTGGTAACATGTGAGATGGTGCTCTAGCATGAGCTGAGCCTGTCTGCAGCTTTCGGAACCTTGTCCTTATAGCTGTTCTATGATATAGCCTACCATATACTCT
Organism: Triturus cristatus; assembly: GCF_964204655.1. Classification (NCBI taxonomy): domain Eukaryota; kingdom Metazoa; phylum Chordata; class Amphibia; order Caudata; family Salamandridae; genus Triturus; species Triturus cristatus. The sequence goes on along the minus strand of NC_140589.1, from coordinate 611,461,580 downwards.
TAAAGTGCCTTATAATCTTAGACGGTTATGGTAACTATGGTTTGGCTTTATCGAAACATGTTGTGTAAGGTGTCTAACACTGTGGAATAATACCCCCATGCCATTTCTGGACATGAGAATATTATTCCCCCCTTCTAGAGGGAAAGACATGTTAAAATCATACTTCAACTGTTAGCCTCTGACCAAAGCCTCAGCATCACAAAATGGATGCTGCTGCCACGACACAAGTCTGACCTCCTGCAGCTGGGAGTGATCCCAGCCAGGGAGGCCTGGACAATAGGTTTCCTGCTTGGGGAGGTGCTAGCACCTCCCCAGACAGCCTTTAGTGTATTGGGGCAGGGTGGGCTGAAAGGAATGAGACATGCCTGGGGCACACAAGGTGTTCCTTGCATAGTCCAGTTCAAACCGGCGCTGGGGCACTCCAGCCCCAGCTCTGGCGCGAAACTGGACAAAGGGAAGTGGGTGTAACCACCCCCTCCCAGGTCCCACCCATAAGGCGTGACCTAGCAGGTATCCCAGCCCCCCAGATTAGTATAAGAGTGGGAGTTGGGCCTCAAGACTTTAGATTATCCTGAACCTGCAAAACTGAACAGAAACTCTGGACCTTCGACATTCGACGAAAGAAGAAGACTGAAGAATCTCCCTTGTAGCCAAGGAGTGGCTACCCTGTGCAAACAGGCACCATCAAGAGACTACCCTTTGCTTTGCCCACGTTCTACGAGGAACCGACTGCAGAGCCTGACCAGAGCCTTGACTTCCAGACTTCTCCGACCCTGATCCACATCTACAGCAGAGCTGAGATCCGTGGAGGCGACGAGCGATGTGGGACCGGCTACCTGGAAAAAGTGGCTAGTAACTTAAAGCGCAGCTTCTGAGGTACCCTCGAAGTTGTGCACCGGGGATTGAGAAGCCCCAACCCCAAGCACCATCTGCACCGAAGATCAGCCCCCCACACTCCACGAGTCCTGCGTGGGGCCCTTCAGCATTTTCCTGCTTGCCGCGTCTGTCCGGTTGCTTGCCCGCTGGCTAGTGGCCTTTGTGACGACGCACCCTGAAATCTGGCTCCCGCTTCTCTGCAAAGAAGAAGCACCCCAGACCTTCCTGGTCTGCACCAGAAGCAAGTCCTCCGTTCTTCATGGGTTCCGCTTGCCAAGGCTTGGTGAGTCCTAGTCCAACTTCGACGCCGCCGACAGCAAGAGCCTTCGTGGGACAGCTCGCCTCCTGGTCCTGGTCGTCCTCGACGCTTCCTGATCCTCCTGGCTGCAGCGACAAGCTTCACCTTCACCTGCAATCTTCACGACATCGCCTGGTTCCTTCCTGGTTCCTTCCTGGTTCCACGTGGTCACTGGCTAGTGACCTTGACTCTGTCCCTTCTGCTTGCAGGTTTCCTCCCTTCTTGATCCCAGCCTTGGGATCCACCGGACACTCTTCACTGACTGCCTGTCAGCATCTTTCTTCAGGCATCCATAGGAGTCGACGACGAAAACGACGCATCTTCACCCCTATGCACCCGCAGCCTGTGGGCTAGGTAACTTGGGTACTCCGGTGCTCATCAGGATAGTGACTATCCTAGTGTCTAGTTTTCAAGTCTCAACTTCCTAGCTACTCCGGAAGTGTCCTAAATCTACCGTTTTCTAAACTGTACTATTGCTATTGACTTTTACGCATTACGCGTGAGTGTTTCCACTCTGCACACGAATCCCGTGGGCCTCCCACTTCCTAACTAACGCTAGTGTAGTGTAGCCCCAGCGATTCCCTAGGCCTAGGCCTATTCTATTTCCGTGACAGTGGTTCTTATACCACTTACTTAGTATATGGTTTGCGTGGCCCCTAGGGCCTAACTGTATTACTTACCTGTGTGACTTAATGTATGCTTAAATAAGACTGTGTTGTACTTACCTCTAATCTCATAAAGAGTGCTGAGGGTTTGACTAGAATAAATACACTTTATTTTATATATATATCTGTTGTGGTGTCCTTTCATTTGGTATTCAAGGGATTATATATGGTATCACAGCTGGCTTCACATGCCATTCAGAGTTTAGCCTAAGACTGCTCTTGTCCATGCTACCACTAGGATAGCTGGTCAGTCAGTCAGTCAGTCAAAAGGTCTTTATTCGATTTGCATCATAAAAGACATACTACACATATTAGACAATTCGACTACAATACAATTCATATACAATACAAAAAGGACTATAAAACCTTTAAAATAGTAGATAAAATAATAGATTAAAAATAATCACATCATGTTAAAAAATACAATAAAATGCAAATAGGGACGTGCTATTTAGCCCAAGGACCAAAATAGATACTATTGTGTGGCAGCAAGGAACAAGGATTACGGCTTCAGTTTCTTAGCCCTAAGGATCCATGCCCAACTAATAAATTTAGCAACACCAATTACTATAGGATTGGAAGTATCTGTTTTCAAAATTCTACTAGCGACCTGTGCAGAGCGGGTACTCATTAGTCTGCATACAGGTCGAAGCCAGATACGTCTAGGAAGTTGATAAGTTGGGCAACAAAAAAGGAAGTGGTCCATAGTTTCAATCTTGTCTACACAAAAGGGGCATTTATCACTACCAAGAGGACTCCAACTTTTGGTGAGTCCTCGCAGTGGTAGAGCGCCCACTCTGAACTGGTGATACAACTTACGATCGAGTAACTTCGAGATAGTATCCCAGTAACTTTCATAGACAGAGTCATCCTTAAAAGCTAGGAAAGTAACAGTCATCGTGGGACCTATAAGAGAAGCACATCTCCTGTTCTTAATATAGTTCCAGTACGCATCCTTAAGTACCTTTTTTGCCGGGAAGACTTCTGTATCAGGGTTAACCCATAGGTCACGCATCCCGAGATCATACAACAGGGTTTTGATGCTAGACAACCAGGGAATCCTATACGACCCCTCCAACCCTTTGATCTCCAGAAGGGCTTTTGCATAGTTAGATAGTTCGGGGGTCGTCCACAAGCGACGCCAGAACGCCAGGGGTCTATACCCTGCCCAGTCCTCTATAGGCTGGATTCCCAGATCAAACAAGAGAGGGATGCGTGGGGTGGATTGAGGAAGCCCAATAGCTGACCGGAGGAATTTATTCTGGGCAGTCATCAATTTTGTCAAGTTATTAAAACCCCAGATCTCAGCTCCATATAAAATTGCAGGTAAAATCTTGGAGCCGTAGATCTTCATGAGTGGAGCTATTGGTTTTGTTAAAGAGTGTTTGTGCTCTTTCAGCAAAGCTCCTCCCAGTTGGGCATGCTTGAGCGCGAGAAGATCCAGCTGGTGAGACCAGCTGTACGTCTCGCTAAAAGTGACCCCAAGATAAGTAAACACTGCCGTTTGGGATAAGTTGACACCGCCCAAACACACCTCCGCCTTAACCCGCCGGGGGCCGCGAAAAACCATAAACTTGGTCTTCCCAACGTTTATTTCCAACTCATGCTCGCGGCAAAAGATCTCGAAACGAGACAGGGCCAGCTGCAGTCCCTGTCTCGTCCTCGAGATCAAAAGGGTGTCATCCGCGAACATGAGCAGGGGAATCTTCATTCCTGCCAAGGTAGGTGCATCAGTAGGGCTATTTAAAAAGTAATTAACAACCCCATTGATAAATAATGAAAACAGGGTGGGAGCGAGTACGCACCCTTGTCGAACACCTTTGGATACTTTGAATCTATCAGTGCGCTCCCCGGGTTTACCCCATCGGACACGGGCGTACGTGTTTTCGTGAATGATGACCAAAAAAGAAACCAGATCTTTTGGCATGCCCATATCCAGGAGAACTTTCCATAGCTTGTCCCTCGGCACAAGGTCAAACGCAGACCTTAGGTCTACGAAGGCTGCATACAACTTGCCTCCCCCCAAAAAGACAACCTTCCAATACAGAAGTACTACCCTGAATACTTGGTCCAGGGTCCCAGTATGTGAACGAAACCCTGCCTGAAGAGGAGACAACACATCAGAGTCAGACATCCAGATTTGGATACGACCAAGTACAACGCGGGCAATAATTTTTTGTACTGCGTCTATTAGACTAATGGGTCTATAATTGCCCGGGGCAGAGCGATCGCCTTTCTTATAGATCGGCAGTATCTCTGCCCCGAGCCACGAGTCAGGGACTACAGCACCACCCGCAAGGGCATTAGCCAGGAGGGTCAGGTATGGGATCCATACATCTTGCTCCTGAATAAATAAATCGGGAGGGATACAGTCTGGTCCTGGGGCTTTGCCGCTCTTGATCGAACGTAGGACTAATTTAACTTCATCAGGGGAGAATTTTAGTGTATTTTCAACAACTGGAGGACAAGAAAACTGCCTGTCCATCAAAGCACCAACCTTAAATTGTTCCTCAAAGTACGCTACCCATTGTTGTGGTTCTACTTGATTAGAGGGGCGAATATCCGAGGGGGAGTTGCCCCATTTAAGGAGATGCCAGAATTGGACCATGTTGCGATCATGACAAGCCTGATATAAATCCCTCCAGCGCTCTTCATCCCAGTTTTGCTTGGCCTTGTATTGGGCATTTTTGTAAACAAGTCTACATTTTTGGATGGTAGAAAGAGAGCCTGATTTAATGGCCTCTTTCAGAGCACTTTGGGCCACTCTGCAATCCTTGTTGTACCACGTACGTGGTCTCAACTCCTTACCCCTACCAGTGGCAAGTTGGCTTTTCACAAAAAAGGATTTAAGCTCTGCGAAGAGTTTGTTATGGGAATCCCGAATATTTTCCTTGATCAAGTTTTGGGATTTCATTTGATTAAGAGAGGCCAGGGTACTGTTGATTAATTCCCTGATGGCCACACGTGAAGATTCACAAGTGGCGATCTTCGGCCATCTCACCCTTCTGAGATCCTTAGTAACGAGGACATCTATAGGGGGACTTCCCTCTGGGTGGGTAGGGGAGACTGCAAAAATATTATCCTTGATACACAGTACAAGGGGGTTGTGGTCGCTCTCGACTCTACTTACTACCACCATGTCGTCTATGAGCGGCCACAAATCCAAGCTGGCTAATATGTAATCAATTCGGCTCCCTGATCTACCATTGTCAAATGTCGACCTCCCCATCCTATCAGATTTAGTTCGCCCATTAACTGCTCGCATGCCCTGATTTAAACATAAACCCTTCATAAAAAGAGCAGCTTGAGACCATTTGTTTACTGGTTCCAACTCCAGCATGGGAACACCCCAAGTTGAGTCTTCTTCCTCGGTAAAGTCCCCACAATCGACCCCCAAGGGCTCAAAACAAACATTAAAATCTCCAGCCACAATCTTATACATAAACATAGGAGCGGTCTCTAAAAAGTTCTCCAGTAGAAGACAAGTGGGAGAGCACTTGCCTCCCGGGAGACCTCTTACATAGATGTTAATTATAAGAAAGTTGGGGCCGCTACGGGATTTGACCCTGATAATCAAAATATCAGAACTATCAATTGGAACCTCTGTCACGGTAACACCTTCACATTGACGGACCCAGGTGGTTAAGCCCCCCATGGGTCTGCCTCTATGGCTCTTAACAGCAGGTTTGTGGAAATTCAAAAACCCTGTACGAAAGTGGGGAGACAGTGCCCAGGTCTCCTGAAATGCCCAAATTTCAAACTCTATAAGGTCTATAAGGTTGACTTTACAACCAATCACCATAAGGGTATTTGGACTGATATAAGGTGTACACTAGAACTAGTGACATCATACATCAGGCCAACTTCTCACATTGGTGAGCAGCGGTTGGGATCTGAGTTTGCTGTTGTAATACCATTGTAATCTTGAGATACTAAATTGAAAGATCACACAGATATTGTCTAGGTACATATAACATAGATTATAATACTTAAGTCCTACTGGACTTTGTAGTTGTAGGTTGAAGGGAGTAACACACCCTGACTACAACTACTAGAGAGGTTTAGTAGATACAACTAGTGTAGGTAGGTGCGCACACCACACCCTCACTAGATCATGTCTCTGAGAGGAGATCAAGTGGATGCTCTCTCATGAGGATCAGGTCTGCAAAAGACCCCCTCTAGATATGATACCTTAACATTCCAGGAGATGAGACACTTGTGTACCTCCAGAGGAATAAAACAGGGTGCAAACCCTACCCTCCTTCAGTTAAGACAACTCCTAGAGGAGTATGACATTCTTAGGGCATCTCAGGCAGGTACCCTAGGTACAGAGGAGGGTCTACCCACCACAGAGGAGTCAGAGGAGACTTCAGATGAAGAGGTAGACAGCCAGGGCCAAGTAGGAAGACTTAGCCAGGCTAACCTAAGTTTACATGGGAGTTTGCATGGGGTCCCCCCTTACAGACCCCCAAGTAGGCTTATACAGAGAAGCAGGAGGGACAGATCCCCTTCAAGGGAATCCATCCACTCCCATGTCTCTAACATCTCTAATGCTTCCTCTCACAGGGGAATGACTTCCCCTGAGAGAAAGGAGCATGAAGCCAGAATGAGGGAAGCTAATCTGAGGATTCAGAGGGAAGAACTTGCCCTTGCCAAAGAGAAGCTTGCTCTGGCTAGAGAACAGAAGTTGAGTGGGTCAGAACCCACTGGTGGCAGCAATATCCCTAAGGATAGAGACAGGCACTATGATAATAGAAACCTGAGCAAGATTGTCCCTCCCTACAAGTGTGGGGATGACATCCACAAATGGATAACTGCTTTGGAGAGAGCTTGCAAAGTACAGCAGGTACCCCAAAGTCAGTGGGCAGCTATCTTGTGGCTCTCCTTCTCTGAGAAAGGCAGAGACAAGCTCCTCACAGTTAGTGATGAGGATGCAGATAATTACACTGTCCTGAAGAGTGCTCTGATTGATGGGTTTGGCCTAACCACTGAACAATACAGGTTGTTGTTCAGGGATACCCAGAAGACACAGACTCAGGACTGGACTGACTTTGTAGATTGTGCCACTAAGACTCTGGAAGGCTGGCTAATGGGTAGTAAGGTTAAGGACTATACAGGATTGTATAATTTGATCATGAGAGAGCAAATACTTAACAACTGTCAAAACCAGCTATTGCATCAACACCTGATTGATTCTGATCTGACTTCTCCCCAAGAATTGGGAAAGAAGGCAGATAGATGGGTCAGGACTAGAGTTAAGCAGAAAAACCAGAACCAGGGCGTTGATCAGAAAAAGGCAGACCAGAAGGGTAATGAGCAGAAACAAAAAGACCAGAAGTCTTCACCAGGCCCCCAAAAGGCTCAGGGGGAGGGTGGTCCCAAAAAGGATAAAAAGAAAGATGGCCAAAAGAAACCATGGTGCAACTATTGTAAGTCCAACTCACATTGGTTTAGTGAGTGCACCAAAAAGGATAAGCCCCCAGCCACCATTGCCCCTACGGCAACTGTACCCCCTAGTTCAGCTGTAAGTGGTGGTTCCCAGCAAAAGGGTGTAGTAGGGTTAACCCTGGGAACTGAGGAGGATTCTGGCCTAGTCAGAGTACCTACTCAGGCTGTTCTGATCTGTGATGGGGACTTAGCTTTGTCCTCTACTGTAGGCCCCAGTAACCTGGGCAAGTACAGACAGACTCCTTTTATCAACCAAAGAATGGCTCAGGCCTACAGGGACACTGGAGCTAGTGTCACAATGGTGACACCTGCTTTTGTGGACCCTGGACAGATCATACTAGGTGAGAGTTACCTAGTGACCAACGCTAGCAATGCCACTACCTCCCATAGTGTGGCTATTGTTAACTTCTCCTGGGGAGGGATAACTGGCCTCAAGAAAGTTGTTGTTAGTTCAGACCTTCCTGCAGAGTGTTTACTGGGCAATGATCTTGAAACTTCAGTTTGGTCTGAAGTGGAGTATAGGACCCATGCAGAAATGCTGGGGATAGATGCACATGTCCTTGCTGTGACCAGGTCACAGGCCAAAAAGTGCACCACTGAACAAGTGCTGGATCCTGAAACTATGGACCAGTCACAACCCAAGAGAAAGAGCAGTAGGGTTAAGGCTGTGCCTTCCCCCCTGCCTCAGGTGGTGGATCAGCCCTCCCAGGAGGATGATTCTGAGAGCCCTGAAGGAACTGTCCTAGAAGAACTTAAACCTGATCAGGTTGAGTTTCTTGGGACAGGGGGACCTTCAAGGGCAGATCTGAGGCAGGCTCAATTGGACTGCCCCTCTCTTGAACCCCTCAGACAGCTGGCTGCTGCTGAGGCTGCAGGGAATGCTCAAGGTACCCATAGAGTGTATTGGGATGAAGGGCTACTGTATTCAGAGGCTAGAGACCCCAAGCCTGGTGCATCCAGGAGGTTGGTCATACCACTGAAGTTCAGAGGCTTCCTTCTCACCTTGGCCCATGATATTCCCCTTGCAGGACATCTAGGCCAGAACAAGACTTGGGACAGGCTTGTCCCTCACTTTCACTGGCCCCATATGTCAGAAGATACTAAGGAGTTTTGTCGCTCCTGTGTCACCTGCCAAGCCAGTGGCAAATCAGGTGGCACCACAAAGGCCCCCCTCATACCACTACCTGTGGTGGGGGTCCCCTTTGAAAGAGTGGGCATAGATATTGTAGGACCAATGGACCCACAAACAGCATCTGGGCACAGATTCATACTGGTGATAGTGGACCATGCCACCAGGTACCCAGAAGCAATTCCCCTGAGGACCACAATAGCTCCTGTTGTGGCAAGGGCCCTGCTTGGAGTATTCTCCAGAGTGGGCTTTCCAAAGGAGGTCATTTCTGACAGAGGTACCAACTTCATGTCAGGATACTTGACTGCAATGTGGAAGGAGTGTGGTGTTAACTACAAGTTCACCACACCCTATCACCCACAGTGCAATGGGCTTGTTGAGAGATTCAACAAGACCCTAAAGGGAATGATAAAAGGATTACCAGACAAGCTTAGGCGAAGATGGGACATCCTTTTACCCTGCCTTCTGTTTGCTTACAGAGAGGTCCCACAAACGGGGGTTGGCTACAGCCCTTTTGAGCTTTTGTTTGGGCATCCTGTAAGAGGACCCCTGTGTTTGGTGAAGGAAGGATGGGAGAGACCTCTCAGACAACCCAAACTAGACATAGTGGATTATGTACTTGGTCTCCGCTCCAGGATGGCAGAGTATATGAAGAAGGCTTCTAAAAACCTTGAGGCAAGCCAAGAGCTCCAAAAAGCTTGGCATGACCAAAAGGCTGTACTGACTGTTTACCAGCCAGGACAGAAAGTGTGGGTGTTGGAGCCAGTGGCCCCAGCAGCACTCCAAGACAAATGGTCTGGACCCCACACTATTGTTGAGAAAAAGGGAGAAGTCACCTACTTGGTGGACCTTGGGACTCACAGAAGCCCCCACAGGGTGCTTCATGTCAACAGGTTGAAGGCATATGTTGACAGGGCAGACATGGGGCTACTCATGGCTACAGATGAGGGGCAGGAGGAAGAGAGTGACCCTCTCCCAGACCTGTTGACTCAGAACCCTGATGATGGCTCAGTTGATGGTGTGGTCTTTTCTGACAGCCTCACTGTCCATCAGCAACAGGACTGCAGACAAGTTCTGCAATCCTACAGACATATGTTCTCTCTGACCCCAAGTCAGACAAACTGGTGCACCCATGAGGTGGACACTGGTGACAGTCTGCCTGTGAAGAGTAAAATCTACAGGCAACCTGACCATGTCAGGGACTGCATAAAAGTTGAGGTACAAAAGATGTTGGAGCTGGGAGTCATTGAACCTTCAGAGAGCCCTTGGGCTAGTCCTGTAGTCCTTGTGCCAAAACCTCACACCCAAGATGGTAAGAGAGAGATGAGGTTTTGCGTGGATTACAGAGGTCTCAATGCTGTCACTAGGACAGATGCCCACCCAATACCTAGGGCAGATGAGCTCATTGACAGACTGGCAGCTGCTAAGTTTTTGAGCACATTTGACCTAACAGCAGGCTACTGGCAAATCAGACTAGCTGAGAGTGCAAAGGCCAAAACTGCTTTCTCGACCCCAGGAGGACATTATCAATTTGTGGTAATGCCCTTTGGTTTGAAGAATGCACCTGCCACGTTCCAAAGGTTGGTGAATCAAGTCCTTACTGGGTTGGATGATTATTGTGCAGCTTATCTTGATGATATTGCTGTCTTTAGCTTCACCTGGGAGGATCACCTGGTCCACCTGAGGAATGTTTTAGAGGCCCTGCAAAAGGCAGGCCTCACTATCAAGGCCACTAAGTGCCAGATAGGGCAGAGCAAGGTTGTATACCTGGGCCACCTAGTTGGTGGGGGTCAGGTTCAACCACTGGAGAGCAAGATCCAGACCATAAAGGACTGGGCTCCTCCAACTACCCAGACTCAGGTCAGAGCTTTCTTGGGCCTGACTGGGTACTACAGAAAGTTTGTTAAGAATTATGGGTCCATAGTGACACCACTTAATGACTTGACCTCCAAGAAGACGCCAAAGAAAGTTCAGTGGACAGTAAGCTGTCAAAAAGCATTTGATGACCTGAAGCAGGCCATGTGCAGTGCACCTATTCTGAAAAGTCCAGACTACTCCAAAGAGTTCATTGTCCAGACAGATGCTTCTGAGTTAGGTGTGGGAGCTGTTCTTTCACAACTGAATGTAGATGGTCAAGACCAGCCCATTGCTTTTATAAGGAGAAGGCTGACCCCTAGAGAGAAACGTTGGTCAGCTATTGAGAGGGAGGCCTTTGCTGTGGTTTGGGCCCTGAAGAAGCTGAGGCCATACTTGTTTGGCACTCACTTCAAGATTCAGACAGACCATAAGCCCCTCTTGTGGCTAAATCAGATGAAGGGTGAAAATCCCAAACTTCTTAGGTGGTCCATTTCCCTACAGGGGATGGACTTCACAGTGGAACATAGACCTGGGACTGACCATGCCAATGCAGATGGACTCTCCAGATATTTCCACTTAGAACATGAAGACTCAACTGGTCAAGGTTAGTTTAATGTCCCTAAGTTTGGGGGGGGGGTTGTGTAGGAGAGTAGGGTCTGCTTTCTATGTTCACCCCCACTTTTTGCTTTTGCTTTACTGGTTTTCGACTTGGATGTGGCTGTGGGCCTGCTAATCAGACCCACAGCCCTGCTGTTCTCTCTCTAAATTAATACTATGTACTTTAGGTGCATAACCCATTTGGATAGGATCACCTTATTGGCCCCTGTACAGTGTACCCTAGGTACCCAGGGCATAGGTGTACCCTAGGCCTACCAGGGGCTGCAGCATGTATTATGCCACCCCTGGCCTGGCCTTCCATTTTGACACAACTGGCTGACCACTCAGCTGGGGCAAGGTCGTGTAATCACCCCTTGCTTAGGTGTAGTATTCCTATACCTAACTTACATATAGACACATGTGTACCTATCAGTCACTCCTATGGCAGGCCTTAACAATCCTGGAGGCAGAGTGCTTGGTAACATATGAGATGGTGCTCTAGCATGAGCTGAGCCTGTCTGCAGCTTTCGGAACCTTGTCCTTATAGCTGTTCTATGATATAGCCTACCATATACTCTTAAAGTGCCTTATAATCTTAGACGGTTATGGTAACTATGGTTTGGCTTTATCGAAACATGTCGTGTAAGGTGTCTAACACTGTGGAATAATACCCCCATGCCATTTCTGGACATGAGAATATTATTCCCCCCTTCTAGAGGGAAAGACATGTTAAAATCATACTTCAACTGTTAGCCTCTGACCAAAGCCTCAGCATCACAAAATGGATGCTGCTGCCACGACACAAGTCTGACCTCCTGCAGCTGGGAGTGATCCCAGCCAGGGAGGCCTGGACAATAGGTTTCCTGCTTGGGGAGGTGCTAGCACCTCCCCAGACAGCCTTTAGTGTATTGGGGCAGGGTGGGCTGAAAGGAATGAGACATGCCTGGGGCACACAAGGTGTTCCTTGCATAGTCCAGTTCAAACCGGCGCTGGGGCACTCCAGCCCCAGCTCTGGCGCGAAACTGGACAAAGGGAAGTGGGTGTAACCACCCCCTCCCAGGTCCCACCCATAAGGCGTGACCTAGCAGGTATCCCAGCCCCCCAGATTAGTATAAGAGTGGGAGTTGGGCCTCAAGACTTTAGATTATCCTGAACCTGCAAAACTGAACAGAAACTCTGGACCTTCGACATTCGACGAAAGAAGAAGACTGAAGAATCTCCCTTGTAGCCAAGGAGTGGCTACCCTGTGCAAACAGGCACCATCAAGAGACTACCCTTTGCTTTGCCCACGTTCTACGAGGAACCGACTGCAGAGCCTGACCAGAGCCTTGACTTCCAGACTTCTCCGACCCTGATCCACATCTATAGCAGAGCTGAGATCCGTGGAGGCGACGAGCGACGTGGGACCGGCTACCTGGAAAAAGTGGCTAGTAACTTAAAGCGCAGCTTCTGAGGTACCCTCGAAGTTGTGCACTGGGGATTGAGAAGCCCCAACCCCAAGCACCATCTGCACCGAAGATCAGCCCCCCACACTCCACGAGTCCTGCGTGGGGCCCTTCAGCATTTTCCTGCTTGCCGCGTCTGTCCGGTTGCTTGCCCGCTGGCTAGTGGCCTTTGTGACGACGCACCCTGAAATCTTCTGCGCTGGTTTGGCTCCTCCAGACTGGCTCCCGCTTCTCTGCAAAGAAGAAGCACCCCAGACCTTCCTGGTCTGCACCAGAAGCAAGTCCTCCGTTCTTCGTGGGTTCCGCTTGCCAAGGCTTGGTGAGTCCTAGTCCAACTTCGACGCTGCCGACAGCAAGAGCCTTTGTGGGACAGCTCGCCTCCTGGTCCTGGTCGTCCTCGACGCTTCCTGATCCTCCTGGCTGCAGCGACAAGCTTCACCTTCACCTGCAATCTTCACGACATCGCCTGGTTCCTTCCTGGTTCCACGTGGTCACTGGCTAGTGACCTTGACTCTGTCCCTTCTGCTTGCAGGTTTCCTCCCTTCTTGATCCCAGCCTTGGGATCCACCGGACACTCTTCACTGACTGCCTGTCAGCATCTTTCTTCAGGCATCCATAGGAGTCGACGACGAAAACGACGCATCTTCACCCCTATGCACCCGCAGCCTGTGGGCTACGTAACTTGGGTACTCCGGTGCTCATCAGGATAGTGACTATCCTAGTGTCTAGTTTTCAAGTCTCAACTTCCTAGCTACTCCGGAAGTGTCCTAAATCTACCGTTTTCTAAACTGTACTATTGCTATTGACTTTTACGCATTACGCGTGAGTGTTTCCACTCTGCACACGAATCCCGTGGGCCTACCACTTCCTAACTAACGCTAGTGTAGTGTAGCCCCAGCGATTCCCTAGGCCTAGGCCTATTCTATTTCCGTGACAGTGGTTCCGGGGAGACTCCATATCGATGAGATAGGTGACTGGGCTCTTGCGTTCGACCACTTTGAAGGGCCCCGTCCACTTGTCCTGCAAGGCACATGGTTCGGTGGGGGACATCACCCACACTTGTTGACCAGGTTCGAATTCGACGGAGGAGGCGTTTTGATCGTACCATTTTTTCATGTCCTCCTGACTGGCCTCAAGATTCGCTTTTGCCATTTCCCTGAATCGCCGGGTATGATTGCGTAGTGTCAGGAGGTACTTGAAGACGTCTGGAGGGGTCTTTAGGGGGGCCATCTCCCAACCTTCTTTGACTAGGCTGAGGGGCCCTCGCACAGGGTGCCCGTACAAGAGTTCGAAAGGGCTAAAACCGAGGGACTTCTGGGGAACTTCTCGATAGGCGAAGAGGAGGCACGGAAGTAGTACATCCCACTGGCGACGGAGGGGCTCTTCCAATCCCCCAATCATTCCCTTGAGCGTGCGGTTGAATCGCTCAACTAGTCTGTTTCCTTGAGGATGATAGGGGGTCGTGAATCGGTAGGTGACCCCGCACTGTTGCCAGAGGGACTTCATATATTTCGAAATAAAGTTTGTGCCTCGGTCGCTGACGACTTCTCGGGGGAAGCCCACCCAGGAGAAGATCCCCATTAAGGCCCGGCCGACCACCGGGGCTGTTACAGTTCGCAGGGGCACAGCCTCGGGGTAGCGGGTGGCGTGGTCCACCAGTACCAGGATGAACCGATGTCCTTGTGCTGTGCGGGGGTCCAGGGGCCCCACAATGTCTATTCCCACCCTCTCGAACGGGGTGGTGACAACTGGGAAGGGTTGCAGAGGTGCTTTGAGTTTGCGGCCGCTCTTCCCGCTGGCCTGGCACGTGGGGCAGGACCGGCAGTGGTTGAGGACGTCGTTTCTCATCTTCGGCCAGAAAAAGTGGGTCACCAGGCGACTGTAGGTTTTGTCCTGGCCCAGGTGTCCAGCCAGAGGGACATCGTGGGCCAAATTTAACAGGAAGTCTCTGAAACGGAGGGGCACCACCAGCACTCGACTGGCCCCTAACTCCGCGATTCTCTGTTCACTGTATAACAGGTCGTTATCCCAATAGATCCAATGGGCTCCGGTGGTGTCCCCTGCGCTCTGGGCGATGGCTTGTTGGCGGAGTCCCTCGAGGGAGGGACAGGTCTTCTGCTCTTGACGGAACTGTTCCTGGGTGGGCACCCCTTCTTGACGCCACTGAGCCAGGTCGGGAAGGTCCTGGGGCTGGGCGACCCCTTCGGGGGTTTGCTCTGGGGGGTCGGTATAGTCGGTGTCCTCTACTGGAGCGATCGGGGGAGGAGGTGCAGGCCATTCTGGTTCTTCTGGTCGGGGGATGGCACGGGCGGCCATGGACCGGGTGGTTACGCACGCCCAGTCCGGGAGGCCCAGCATCCCCAGGTGCTCTCTTCTTTCGACGGCGGCCCACGGGGAACTCTCAAGATCATTCCCCAGGAGACAGTCCACGGGGGCATCATCCCGGACCGTCACCTTCAACATGCCGGAGACCCCTCCCCATTCGAAGGGGACGCAGGCCATCCGACATAGACTCTCTGAATTGTCGGCTGAGCGGACGGGGCAGAGAATGTTCGGCAGGATCTGCTCTGGTTTTACCAGGTGACAGCGGACGGCCGTCACACTGGCCCCTGTGTCACGTAGGGCTTTGGCCCGGCGCCCATTAATGTTCACCCACTGGCTATATTTTCTGGTGTTGGTGGGTAGGGGGGCCCGCGGGACCATGTCTTTTCCCCCTAGGCACGCTAGAACCATGGCGGCCGGTTCCCACTCTTGTTGTGCCTGCTCGTATTCTTCTTGTTCTTCGGAGATTTGTTCTCCCCCCAGGGCGGCGGCAGCTACCTGGCGGGGTTTTGGAGTTTGGTTCTGTGGACAGTTCGGGTCATTGGCGTAGTGGCCGACTCGCTGGCATCGGTGACACGTGACGTTGGCTCGGAACCCCGGGCGCATCGGGGGGTTCCCCCGGCTGGCCGGGGGCGGGGTGCTGGCAGCGGGAGCGGCCGGGACGGTGTCTCTCCCTCGCCCCTGGCCTCCTCCTCCTCCTCGGGGACGGTGCTGACCTTGGTTGTTCCGATTCTGCTCGTGTGGCCCTCTCCGGCCCACTCGGGTGCTTTCCCACCGGTCAGCTTCGGCGGCGAGTTGCCGTGGGTCAGTCAATTTACTGTCGAGGAGGTGCTGCCTGAGCTTGACGAAGCAGTTGTTAGAGAGGTGCTCCCACACCATGAGATTAAAAAGTTGCTCGTAGGTCATTACGTGGCTTCCCTTGATCCAACCCTCGAAGGCTCGGCTGAAATAGTTGACATATTCCACCCAAGTTGTACCCGGGATCCGGGTGCAGTCCCAAAACCTCTGGTGGTACATTTCGGGTGTGAGCCCATATCGGGTGAGGAGGGCAGCCTTCATGTGGTCATAGGATGACATCTGATGGTCTGGGAGCTGTAGCAGGGCATCGCGGCCTTCGTTGACGAACCTCCCCCATAGGCCGGCTCCCCAGTCACTTCGATCGATCCGGTGGGAGGTCATGGCGATCTCGTAGGCCTTGAACCACTGTTGTATGTCGTCCTCTCGGACATACTCTCGGACGACATCCTTGGGGATGTGGACTTTCTTTTCTGTCGCTCCCGGGGTGCGCGGTCGCTCGGGCACCTCCGGTTCTTTGTTCTGCTTCCGTAGTTCTATTTCTGCCAGTTTGCGCTCGTGTTCGTATGCTAATCTTTTTTCTTCGAGCTCTCTCTGCCTCTGTTTTTCTTCCCGTTCTTCTCGGAGCCGCAGATGTTCTAGGTTCAGTTTTTGCTCGGCTAATTTTAGTTCACCGTCCATTTTGAGCCGTGCCATTTCTAACTCATGTAGTCTGTTTTTTTCTCTTTCTTGGATCTCTTCCTGCGAGAGGCCCGTTCCTCGCTCCTCGGGAGCCGTGACGTTCCTCTCTGATGCTGCACCGTTTCGGTCTGGGGATCTGGCGACCCCGGTTTCTGCCCACGACTCAATGGCGTGCTTAAAATCGTCTTTGGTACTCAGGCCGGTGGTAGCAATGCCTAGTTCCATGCAGAATTGTTTCAATTCACGATGGCTGTACTCTTCCAATTTATCCATCTGGAATTTCTCGGTGGATCCGCTCTCTTTGGTTGACATTGTGGTTTTGCCGTGGGGTGAGCTACTCTCTGTACGATTACGCGTTGATTCGGATCGCGCCGCTGGCCACCAATGTTAGACGGACCGGGAGGGTCGGCCGAGGACAAGGGGAGAGGTCTCCGGGGAGAGCCGTCTCCAGCGATCGTACAGATGAGTAACTTCCCCCCCACAGATGTACACCACACAAGGATAGGATTTAACGTTCTTTATAAGCGATTTCTTAAGGTACGATGGAATGGTACAAGGAGGTCTTGACTCAGGGGTCCCCTCGATTCTAGTCTCTTGGTTTGGGAAAGGGGGTAGCGGGACAGTCTGGTTACCAATCTGGTAGCTGAGATGGTATGATGGATAGCTCACAATCCTCGAGCTCGGTGTTCTAGCTTGGACGGGCCGCGGCAGCGCCAGCAGGTCCCGATGAAGGTGGTCGTTACACGGTCCGCGGCAGCGCCAGCAGGTCCCGATGAAGGTGGTCGTTACAACGGTCCGCGGCAGCGCCAGCAGGTCCCGATGAGGATGGAGGATGCAGAAGGCCGCGGCAGCGCCAGCAGGCAGGACGATAGTTCACAAGGCAGGGCTACGGCAGCGCCGGTAGTCCGTCAAGGCTGAGTTCTTCTCGGTGTCTCTCGACTCCAGGATACAACTGCCTTCCTGCTCTGGAGCTACCCTAGTTATAGGTCTGGCGCCCTTTGATGTCCGGACCCTCGCACTTGGAGGTCGGGGGGTCCGGGGTGAGTGTAGGAGAGTAGGGTCTGCTATCCTATGGTCACCCCAAATTTTTGCTTTTTGCTTCACTGGTTTTTGACATATTGAGGCTGTGGGCCTGCCAATCAGACCCCCAGCCTGCTGTTCTCTCTACTAAATTAAAACTATGCACCCTAGGTGCATAACCAATTGGAAGTGGATCACCCTGTCAGCCCCTGTACCAGTGTACACTAGGTACCCAGGGCATTGGTGTACCCAAGACCTGCCAAGGGCTGCAGCATGTATTATGCCACCCCAGGCTTGGCCTAACAATCTGACACAACTGGCTGATCACTCAGCTGGGGTAAGTTGGTGTAATCACCTCTTACTTAGGTGTAGTATACCTATACCTAACCTTAAATGGGACACCTGGTAACCTATAAGTCACTCCTATGGCAGGCCTTAACAATCCTGAAGGCAGAGTGCTTGGTTCCATGTGAGATGGTGCTCTGGCATGAGCTGAGCCTGTCTGCAGTGGTCGGAACAACTTCCTTCTACTGTTTCCAGATATCGTCATACCATATACTCTTAAGTGCATTATGAACCTCGCGGTTAAATGCTATCTTTGGTTTGGCTTTATCAAAACATGTCGAGTAAGGTGTCATACGAATTGGAATACTAACCCCTCGCCAATTCTGGCGACGGGGTTAGCATTCCACCCTTCTAGAGGGACACGACATGTACAGTACCTGAAACCCGGGTAAAATCAGACATAGCCTCAGCTCCACAAAATGGATGCTGCCACCACAGACACAAGTCTGCCCTCCTGCTGCTGGGAGTCCTTCCAGCTTGGGAGGTGTGGACAAAGGGTTTCCTGCCAGGGGAGGTGCATGCACCACCCCAGACAGGATTTTGTGTATTGGTCAGGTAGGGCTTGAAAGAAACCAGACATGCCTGTGGCTCACAAGGAGCCTCGGTGCATATGCCAGTTCAAACCGGTCCTGGGGCACACCAGTCCCGGGCCTGGGGCGAGCTGGACAAAGGATTGGGGGTGTAACCACCCCCCTTCCTGGTCCCACCCATAGGGAGGGACCTAGCAGGTAGTCCGGCCCCTAGAATCCGAATAAAGGTAGGAGCTGTGTCCTAAGACTTCAGACATCCTGGAATCAACTTGAAACTAAGAAGAAGACGGGAACTTCGACATTCTGCTGCACAGAAGACTGAAGAAAATCTCCCCTGTGGTCAGGGAGTGACCACCTTGCTAACGCAAGCACCATCCAGCGAATCACCGTCTGCTTTGCCGCCGCCTCCCGCCGGAGCCCGAGCCCAGAGACTGACAAGACCTGGACCTCCAGACCTCTCACCGCCCGATCCACAGTCCCTGCAAAGAGGAGACCCGTGGAGGCACCGAGACACGTGGAGCCAGCCATCTTGAAACGACTACGACAAGCTGACCAGTGCAACAACCGAGGCTCCCTCCAAGTTGTGCTTTGGGTCCTGAGAAGCCCAACCCTCGAGCAGCATCTGCACCAAAGGTGAGCCCTCCAGCATCTCCACGATCTGCGTGGGGCCCTTCTGCATTTTGCCACTCGACGCGCCTAACCGGTTGCTGGCCCGCTGGCTAGTGGCCATCTTGGCGACGAAATCTACGACAAACACCGCTGGTCTGGTTGCTCCAGACTGGCTCTTGCTCCCCTCCAAAGGAGCAATCCCTCTGACCTTGCTGGTCAGAACCAACAGCTTAAACTCCTTGCCTACAACAATTGCTTTTGCCAAGGCTTGTTTGCTTCGATCAAGTCGCCGACACCGCCGACAGCGAGAGCCTGCGTGGGACAGCTCGTGACTCGACTCCTGGACGTCGTCGACCTTCAGGGACCACGTGGCTGCAGAGTCAAGCTACACCTTCCTTCCTGTTTGCACCCGACATCGCCTGGTACCCACCTGGTGCCACGCTGGTCACTGGCTAGTGACTGTGAACACTGTCCCCTCTACTTACAGGTCTTCAACATCTCCGATCCACTCTTGGATCCACTGCATCTCTTCCCGACCGACCGCCTGCAGCACTTTTGTCTACAGGCCCCACGGAACAGATAGAAGAAACCCGACGCACTTCGAGGCCTATGCACCCGCTTCCTGTGGGTGAGGTAAAGCTGGCACACCTGTGCCCAAGTGTAGTATTACATCTCTAGTGCCTGTGTTCCAAATCTTAAGTTCCTAGGTCATCCGGAAGATTCCTTTTGCAGTAACTTTGTACTTTTTACGCACCCATTGAAACCTATGGGAGCACGCGTGTGACTATTTGCTCTGCACACGCCACCCGTGGACCTCCTGGTCACTAACTGACGTTAGCTCCTTGTAGGCCCAGCGATTCTAGAGGCCCTAGGCCTTTTCCCTTTTCTGTTCGTGGTACTTATACCACTATTTTAGTATATGGTTCGAGTGGCCACCAGGGCCTATCCATATAAAGTGCAACTTCTGTGTATTCTGTGATAATCTTGTTTGACGATTTGTGCTCCTGTGCTCATAAAGAGACTAGGGGTTACTTTGAGAAATAAATACATATATATTTTGAATATATATCTGTGTGGTGTCCTTTCATTGGTATAGAAGGGGGTTACTATTGGTAAAACAGCTTGCTTAACACGCTTCACGAGTTTAGCCTCAAAGACTGCTTAGCCTACGCTACCACTAGGGCAGCTAGTCCAAAAAGGTTGACTTACAACCACACCATAGGGGTTGCTTGGCATGGTACAAGGTGATCACTTTAACTAGTGAGCATCATATACCAGGCCAACTTCTCACATTGGTGAGCAGCGGTTGGATTTGAGCTTGCTGTGTTTTACCATTGTAATCTCTTGGTTACCAATTGAAAGATCACATAGGTACCTGTAGGTACATATAAAACAAGATTAGATATACATAAGTTCTACTGAACTTAGTTGTTGTAGAGCAAAGGGAGTAGCACACCCTGACTACAACTACTAGATAGGTTTAGTAGGTAAACCCAAGTGTAGGTAGATTGCAACACATCCACCCACACTTAAGAGCAATGGCCGGGGCAGAGGGGTCCACTGTACCCATCTCTGTTGAGAGTGACCCCCAGAGGGCACCATCCAGCTTTGCTACCCTTAATCAGAATGAGCTCAGGCATTTGGCAACTCTTAGAGGCCTTAAACAGCCCAAGAACCCAAACTCTGCTGAGCTCAGAGAGCTCTTACAGAATGATGAGAATCAGAGAGCACTCAAGAAAGCTTCCCAGTTAGCCCCCTTAGGGACAGGAACAGGAGGCCCCCCTTCTAAAGATGCCACTGAAGTACCCCTTCCCAATAGTCACCCCTTAGATGGGATGCCTACCACAGAGGATGAGAGTGAAAAGGATACTGACAGTAGTGAGGATGAAGGGAGAACTAGCCCAGTGCCAAGTGTTATACTTGGCCCAGCTAAACCAAGGCTATTGGGGACTGACAGTGGGTTCAACCCACTGGATCTCCCCAGTGGACTTAACACAGGGCTGGGAAGGCAAAGGAATCGCTCAGGTGACTCCAATGCTTCCCATGGCTCTAGAGGCTCTCAAGGTCACTCCATGAGAAGGATGACCACCCCTCAGAGGAGGGAACATGAGGCCAAGATGCAAGAGGCCCAGCTGAGGATCAGGAAGCAGGAGCTAGAAGTAGCCCTGATGGAAGAGAAACTTAGCAAGGCTAGACAGCATAAAGAGAGTGGGTCTATACCCACTGGTGGCAGCATTGTCCCTAAGGACAAAGATAGGGTTTTCGACAATAGAAACCTGTCTAAGGTTGTGCCCCCCTACAAAAGTGGGGATGACATCCACAAGTGGATAACTGCTCTTGAGAGAGCCTGCAAAGTACAGCAGGTTCCTGAAGATCAGTGGGCAGCAATCCTCTGGCTCTCCTTTGAAGGAAGAGGCAGAGACAGACTCCTCACTGTTAGAGAAGAGGATGTCAGAAACTACAGAGTCCTGAAGAGTGTTCTAGTTGATGGGTTAGGCTTAACCACTGAGCAGTACAGGTTAATGTTCAGAGACACCCAAAAGACACAGACTCAGGACTGGTCTGAATACATTGAATGTGCCACTAAGGCTTTGGAGGGTTGGTTGCTGGGAAGTAAGGTATCTGATTTTACAGGATTGTATAATTTGATGATGAGAGAACAGATTTTAAATAACTGTCAAAACCAGCAACTGCATCAACACTTGGTTGACTCTGATCTGACCTCTCCCCAAGAATTGGGAAAGAAGGCAGACAAATGGGTCAGAACCAGGGTTAAGCAAAAGAACCAGAACCAGGGCCAAGGGGGTGATCAGAAGAAAACAGACCAAAAGGGTGGAGATCAGAAACCTAAAGACCAGAAGTCTTCAACAGGGCCCCAAACTACTGCTAAGGAGGGTGGGTCCCAACAGTCCAAGAAGAAGAAAGAAGGTCAGAAGAAACCCTGGTGCAATCATTGTAAAAATACAACTCACTGGACTAGTGATTGCAAAAAGGGTGGAGCCCCCAACACTGTTGCCCCTAAGGCACCTGCTCCCAGTACTACTGTTAGCAGTGTTGGTCCCCAGACAAAGGGTGTAGTGGGAATCACTATGGGAACTGAAGGAGATTCTGACTTAGACAGAACCCTTACACAGGCAGTCTTGATCTGTGATGGGGACATTGATTTGTCCCTGACTGTGAGCCCCAGTAACCTGGGCAAGTACAGACAGACTCCTTTAATAAATGAAAAAGTGGCTCAAGCTTACAGGGACACATGTGCCAGTGTCACTATGGTGACACCAGGCTTTGTGGATCCTGGACAGTACATACCAGGTGAGAACTACCTGGTGACCAATGCCAGCAATGCCACTACTTCACATAGTGTGGCAGTTGTTAACTTCTCATGGGGAGGGGTAACTGGCCTCAAAAGGGTTGTGGTTAGTGCAGACCTCCCAGTAGAATGTTTGTTGGGCAATGACCTAGAGAGTTCTCTATGGTCAGAAGTGGAGTACAGGACTCATGCAGAGATGTTAGGTATATCATCACATGTCCTTGCTGTGACCAGGTCACAGGCCAAAAAGTGCCTCACTGAACCTCAGGTCTTGGATCCTGGAACAATGGACCAAGCACCTACCAAGAAGAAGAACAGGAGGGTCAAGGCTGTGCCTTCCCCCCTGCCTCAGAGTGATGATCAGCCTTCCCAGGAAGCTGATCTAGAGGACCCTGAAGGAACTGTCCCTGAAGAGCTTGAACCTGACCAGGTTGAGTTTCTGGGGACAGGGGGACCTTCAAGGGCTGACTTGAGGCAGGCTCAGTTATCCTGTCCCTCTCTTGAACCCCTCAGACAGCTGGCTGCTGCTGAGGCTGCTGGGAATGCTCAAGGTACCCATAAAGTGTATTGGGATGAAGGGCTCCTTTATTCAGAGGCTAGAGACCCCAAGCCTGGTGCAACCAGGAGGTTGGTTATACCTCTGCAATTTAGGGGCTTCCTTCTTACCTTGGCCCATGATATTCCTTTAGCAGGACACCTAGGCCAGAACAAGACATGGGACAGACTTGTCCCTCACTTTCACTGGCCTCATATGAATGAAGATACAAAGGAGTTTTGTCGCTCCTGTGTTACCTGCCAAGCCAGTGGCAAATCAGGTGGCACAACAAAGGCCCCCCTGATACCACTACCTGTGGTGGGGGTTCCCTTTGAAAGAGTGGGAATAGACATAGTGGGTCCCATGGATCCTCCCACTGCATCTGGGCACAGATTTATACTGGTGGTAGTGGATCATGCCACCAGGTATCCAGAGGCAATTCCCCTTAGGACCACTACAGCTCCTGTTGTGGCCAGGGCCCTGCTGGGAGTATTCTCCAGAGTGGGGTTTCCTAAGGAGGTAGTATCTGACAGAGGTACCAACTTTATGTCAGGATACTTAACAGCTATGTGGAAGGAATGTGGTGTCAACTACAAGTTCACCACCCCTTATCACCCACAATGCAATGGGCTTGTTGAGAGATTCAACAAGACCCTAAAGGGTATGATCAAAGGATTACCTGAAAAGCTCAGGCGAAGATGGGATATCCTTCTACCCTGCCTTCTGTTTGCTTACAGAGAGGTCCCACAAAAAGGAGTTGGCTACAGCCCCTTTGAATTGTTGTTTGGGCACCCTGTGAGAGGCCCACTGTGTTTGGTGAAGGAAGGATGGGAGTTACCTCTCAAAAAGCCTAAGCTAGACATAGTGGACTATGTACTTGGTCTCCGCTCCAGGATGGCTGAGTATATGGAGAAGGCATCTAAAAACCTTGAGGCAAGCCAGGCCTTACAGAAAGCTTGGCATGACCAAAAGGCTGTCTTGGTTGAGTATCAGCCAGGACAGAAGGTATGGGTGTTGGAGCCAGTGGCCCCAGCAGCACTCCAAGACAAATGGTCTGGACCCCATACAATCCTGGAAAAGAAGGGAGAGGTCACCTACTTGGTGGACCTAGGAACTCCCAGGAGTCCCCACAGGGTACTCCATGTTAACAGGCTTAAAGCATATGTTGACAGGGCAGACATGGGCTTGCTCATGGCTACAGATGAGGGACAGGAGGAAGAGAGTGACCCTCTCCCAGACCTGTTGTCTCAGAACCCTGAAGATGGCTCAGTTGAAGGAGTGACCCTTGGAGGCAACCTCACTGCCCATCAGCAGACTGAATGTAGACAGGTTCTACAATCATTTTCACATATGTTTTCCTTGATACCTAGTCAAACTGACTGGTGTACCCATGTTGTGGACACTGGTGACAGTCTGCCTGTAAAGAACAAACTTTACAGACAACCTGACCACGTCAGGGACTGTATAAAGGCTGAGGTACATAAAATGCTGGAATTAGGTGTCATTGAACCCTCAGAGAGCCCCTGGGCTAGCCCAGTGGTTCTGGTCCCCAAACCTCACACCAAAGATGGCAAGAGAGAGATGAGGTTCTGTGTGGACTACAGAGGACTCAATGCTGTCACCAGGACAGATGCACACCCTATTCCAAGGGCAGATGAGCTCATAGACAAACTAGCTTCTGCAAAGTTTTTGAGCACATTTGACTTGACAGCTGGCTATTGGCAAATCAGATTAGCTGAGGAGTCTAAGGCCAAAACAGCATTCTCAACCCCAGGTGGGCATTATCAGTTTGTGGTGATGCCCTTTGGTCTGAAGAATGCACCTGCCACCTTCCAAAGGCTGGTGAACCAAGTCCTTACTGGGTTGGATGACTTTTGCGCAGCATATCTTGATGACATTGCTGTCTTTAGTTCCACCTGGGAGGATCACCTGATCCACCTGAAGAAGGCTCTTGAGGCTCTGCAAAGGGCAGGCCTCACTATCAAGGCTACTAAGTGCCAGATAGGGCAGAGTAAGGTTGTGTATTTGGGCCACCTTGTAGGTGGGGGCCAAGTTCAACCACTGGAGAGTAAGATACAGTCCATCAAGGATTGGTCCCCTCCAACCACCCAGACTCAAGTTCGAGCTTTCTTGGGCTTGACTGGGTATTACAGGAAGTTTGTTAAGAACTATGGGTCCATTGTGACTCCTCTTAATGATCTGACATCCAAGAAGATGCCCAAAAAGGTTCAGTGGACAGTAAGCTGTCAAAAGGCATTTGATGACCTGAAGGAGGCCATGTGCTCTGCACCTATCCTGAAAAGTCCTGACTACTCCAAAGAGTTTATTGTCCAAACAGATGCTTCTGAGTTGGGTGTGGGAGCTGTGCTGTCACAACTTAATGTAGATGGTCAAGACCAACCCATTGCTTTTATTAGCAGAAGGTTGACCCCCAGAGAGAAGAATTGGTCAGCTATTGAGAGGGAGGCCTTTGCTGTGGTGTGGGCCCTGAAGAAGCTGAGGCCATACTTGTTTGGCACTCACTTCAAGATTCAGACCGACCATAAGCCCCTCTTGTGGCTAAATCAGATGAAGGGTGAAAACCCCAAACTGCTTAGGTGGTCCATTTCCCTACAGGGGATGGACTTTACAGTGGAGCACCGGCCAGGTACTGACCATGGGAATGCAGATGGTCTCTCCAGGTACTTCCACTTAGGACATGAAGACGAGACTGGTCAAGGCTAGTTTAATGTCCCAGCGTTTGGGGGGGGGTTGTGTAGGAGAGTAGGGTCTGCTATCCTATGGTCACCCCAAATTTTTGCTTTTTGCTTCACTGGTTTTTGACATATTGAGGCTGTGGGCCTGCCAATCAGACCCCCAGCCTGCTGTTCTCTCTACTAAATTAAAACTATGCACCCTAGGTGCATAACCAATTGGAAGTGGATCACCCTGTCAGCCCCTGTACCAGTGTACACTAGGTACCCAGGGCATTGGTGTACCCAAGACCTGCCAAGGGCTGCAGCATGTATTATGCCACCCCAGGCTTGGCCTAACAATCTGACACAACTGGCTGATCACTCAGCTGGGGTAAGTTGGTGTAATCACCTCTTACTTAGGTGTAGTATACCTATACCTAACCTTAAATGGGACACCTGGTAACCTATAAGTCACTCCTATGGCAGGCCTTAACAATCCTGAAGGCAGAGTGCTTGGTTCCATGTGAGATGGTGCTCTGGCATGAGCTGAGCCTGTCTGCAGTGGTCGGAACAACTTCCTTCTACTGTTTCCAGATATCGTCATACCATATACTCTTAAGTGCATTATGAACCTCGCGGTTAAATGCTATCTTTGGTTTGGCTTTATCAAAACATGTCGAGTAAGGTGTCATACGAATTGGAATACTAACCCCTCGCCAATTCTGGCGACGGGGTTAGCATTCCACCCTTCTAGAGGGACACGACATGTACAGTACCTGAAACCCGGGTAAAATCAGACATAGCCTCAGCTCCACAAAATGGATGCTGCCACCACAGACACAAGTCTGCCCTCCTGCTGCTGGGAGTCCTTCCAGCTTGGGAGGTGTGGACAAAGGGTTTCCTGCCAGGGGAGGTGCATGCACCACCCCAGACAGGATTTTGTGTATTGGTCAGGTAGGGCTTGAAAGAAACCAGACATGCCTGTGGCTCACAAGGAGCCTCGGTGCATATGCCAGTTCAAACCGGTCCTGGGGCACACCAGTCCCGGGCCTGGGGCGAGCTGGACAAAGGATTGGGGGTGTAACCACCCCCCTTCCTGGTCCCACCCATAGGGAGGGACCTAGCAGGTAGTCCGGCCCCTAGAATCCGAATAAAGGTAGGAGCTGTGTCCTAAGACTTCAGACATCCTGGAATCAACTTGAAACTAAGAAGAAGACGGGAACTTCGACATTCTGCTGCACAGAAGACTGAAGAAAATCTCCCCTGTGGTCAGGGAGTGACCACCTTGCTAACGCAAGCACCATCCAGCGAATCACCGTCTGCTTTGCCGCCGCCTCCCGCCGGAGCCCGAGCCCAGAGACTGACAAGACCTGGACCTCCAGACCTCTCACCGCCCGATCCACAGTCCCTGCAAAGAGGAGACCCGTGGAGGCACCGAGACACGTGGAGCCAGCCATCTTGAAACGACTACGACAAGCTGACCAGTGCAACAACCGAGGCTCCCTCCAAGTTGTGCTTTGGGTCCTGAGAAGCCCAACCCTCGAGCAGCATCTGCACCAAAGGTGAGCCCTCCAGCATCTCCACGATCTGCGTGGGGCCCTTCTGCATTTTGCCACTCGACGCGCCTAACCGGTTGCTGGCCCGCTGGCTAGTGGCCATCTTGGCGACGAAATCTACGACAAACACCGCTGGTCTGGTTGCTCCAGACTGGCTCTTGCTCCCCTCCAAAGGAGCAATCCCTCTGACCTTGCTGGTCAGAACCAACAGCTTAAACTCCTTGCCTACAACAATTGCTTTTGCCAAGGCTTGTTTGCTTCGATCAAGTCGCCGACACCGCCGACAGCGAGAGCCTGCGTGGGACAGCTCGTGACTCGACTCCTGGACGTCGTCGACCTTCAGGGACCACGTGGCTGCAGAGTCAAGCTACACCTTCCTTCCTGTTTGCACCCGACATCGCCTGGTACCCACCTGGTGCCACGCTGGTCACTGGCTAGTGACTGTGAACACTGTCCCCTCTACTTACAGGTCTTCAACATCTCCGATCCACTCTTGGATCCACTGCATCTCTTCCCGACCGACCGCCTGCAGCACTTTTGTCTACAGGCCCCACGGAACAGATAGAAGAAACCCGACGCACTTCGAGGCCTATGCACCCGCTTCCTGTGGGTGAGGTAAAGCTGGCACACCTGTGCCCAAGTGTAGTATTACATCTCTAGTGCCTGTGTTCCAAATCTTAAGTTCCTAGGTCATCCGGAAGATTCCTTTTGCAGTAACTTTGTACTTTTTACGCACCCATTGAAACCTATGGGAGCACGCGTGTGACTATTTGCTCTGCACACGCCACCCGTGGACCTCCTGGTCACTAACTGACGTTAGCTCCTTGTAGGCCCAGCGATTCTAGAGGCCCTAGGCCTTTTCCCTTTTCTGTTCGTGGTACTTATACCACTATTTTAGTATATGGTTCGAGTGGCCACCAGGGCCTATCCATATAAAGTGCAACTTCTGTGTATTCTGTGATAATCTTGTTTGACGATTTGTGCTCCTGTGCTCATAAAGAGACTAGGGGTTACTTTGAGAAATAAATACATATATATTTTGAATATATATCTGTGTGGTGTCCTTTCATTGGTATAGAAGGGGGTTACTATTGGTAAAACAGCTTGCTTAACACGCTTCACGAGTTTAGCCTCAAAGACTGCTTAGCCTACGCTACCACTAGGGCAGCTAGTCCAAAAAGGTTGACTTACAACCACACCATAGGGGTTGCTTGGCATGGTACAAGGTGATCACTTTAACTAGTGAGCATCATATACCAGGCCAACTTCTCACAGTGAGGGAGTCCAGACACCCAGCAGGGGGGTGGAGCCAGCGCCCGGGGGAGCTGGAGGGCGATCGGCACCTGGCGGGGGAGAGCCATCGACACTTCTTTCTCCCATCGACCTGCCAAGTGATCCGTTCACCTCCTGGGTGGATGGTGGTGCCGGGATGTCGGGGCCTGGCCAGGCCCAGGGTTAGGGTCGAGCTGAGGCCACGCGGCCTCGTGGTGCCGTGTCCAAGATGGCGGCTGGTCCGGCCTGGGGAGCCGGTAGTGGTTCGGCCCCATGATACATAGATGTCCGGGGGCAGGAGCTCCGTCTGGAGACGGGGTGCGGGTTGTTTCTGTGGGTAACACCTGGAGGGCCGGGGCTTGGGCCCTGTCATGCGGGGAGGGAGCAAGCCCTTCATGTGGCCTGTCCAACACAACCACACACACAACCACACACAACCACACACACAACCACAGCCACACACAACCACAACCCCACACATACAACCACACACACACAACCACACACACAACCACACACACACACAACCACAACCACACACACAACCAACCACACACACAACCACAGCCACACACACAACCACAACCACACACACAAACACACACAACCACACACCCACAACCACACACACAACCAACCACACACACAACCACAGCCACACACACAATCACACACACACTCACAACCACACACACACAACCACACACACAACCACACATACAACCACACACAAAACCACAACCACACACACAACCACACACACACAACCAGAACCACACACAACCACAACCACACACACAACCACACACATAACCACACACAACCACACACACACACACCACACACACAATCACACACATAACCACACACAACCACACCCACACAACCACAACCACACAACCACACCCAACCACACAACCACAACCACACACAACCACACACACAACCACAGCCACACACACATCCACAACCACACACACACAACCACACACAACCACAACCACACACACACACACAACCACACATACAACCACACACACAACCACACACACAACCACACACAACCACACACACAACCACAGCCACACACAACCACAACCCCACACACACAACCACATACACACAACCACACACATAACCACACACATACACAGACACAACCACACACACACACACAACCACACACATACCCACAACCACACACACAACCAACCACACACACAACCACAGCCACACACACAACCACAACCACACACACAAACACACGCAACCACACACACACAGCCACACACACAACCACACACAACCACAACCACACACACAGTCACAACCACACACACAACCACTCACACACAACCACAAACACAAACACACACAACCACACACACACACAACCCCACACACACAACCACACACACAACCACACACACAACCACACTCACACAACCACAACCACACACCATACACAACCACAACCACACACACATCCACAACCACACACACACAACCACAACCACACTCAAAACCAAATACACAACTACAACCACACACACAATCACACACACAACCACATACACAACCACACATAAAACTACACACACAACCACACACACAACCATAACCACACACAACCACAGGCACACACACAACCACACACACAACCACACACAACCACAACCACACAACCACAACCACAAAAAACCACACACAACCACAACCACACCCACAACCACAACCACACACACAACCACACCACACACACAACCACACACACACACACACACAACCACACACACACAACCACACACAACACCACAACCACACACACAACCACAACCACACACATAACCACACACAGACAACCACAACCACACACACAACCACCCACAGCCACACACACAACCACACACACCCACAACCACACAACCACATCCGACCACAACCACACTCACAACCACAACCACACACACATCCACAACCACACACACACAACCACACACAACCACAACCACACACACACAACTACACATACAACCACACACACAACCCTACACACAACCACAACCACACACACATTCACAACCACACACACACAACCACACACAACCACACACAACCATAACCACACACACACAGCCATACATACAACCACACATACAACCACAACCACACACACAACCACAACCACACACAACCACAACCACACATAACCAAAGCCACAACCACACACAACCCCACACAGAACCCCACACACACAACCACACGCAACCCCATACACACAACCACATACACACAACCACACACACAGGCACACACACACAACCACACACAACCACACACACAACCAACCATGCACAACCACAGCCACACACACAACCACACTGTTGGAGGGAAGACCACCGGGGAGTCGGGGAGACTATTCCGGGGCACCTCCCTACCGCACAAGTATAGCCGAGCGCCGCTGAGAAGCCCCTACAGGGGGGGGTCCTTCTCCTATGATCGTACTAGGCCCAGTAACACCACCACACAGGACTCGATATCGGTTGCTTGACTTGGTTCTTTATCAAAAAGTAGTACGTTCAATATTTACAGTGGGATCGAGGGATCTAGTAAGAGTCTCAATGTCTTCGAAGGGAATAGGGTAGCGGGACAGTCTCAGTACCAACCAGGTACGGGGAAGGGGGCTCTGTGCCAGACCTTGGATGCTGTCTCAGAGCGGCTTGGTCGAGGAGAGCCGCGACGGCGTCAGCAGGGCTCGGGTGGCAGTTCCGCCTGGGTCGAGCCGTGACACAGTCAGCAGGGCTCCGGTGGTAGGTCCGCTTCGGTCGAGCCGTGACGAGGTCAGCTGGGCTCTGATGGCAAGTTCACAAGGTCGGGCCGCGACGGCGTCAGCAGGGCCCCAAAGGTTCGTAAAGGTCTTGTAAGTACGAGGGAGCCGCGACGTCATCAGCAGGGCTCAACAGGTAGTTTCAGGCAGAGTCTTCTTCCGTAGGGTCAGCCGCGATCCGATCAGCAGGGCTCTTGACTCCAGGATACAACTACTGTCCTGTTGTCGGGTCGCCCCAGATATAGGACTGGAGCCCTTTGATGTCCGGACACTTGCGCCCGGAGGGGGCGGAGAGGCCGGGTAGGGAGCGGCCAGACGCCCAGCAGGAGAGGCGCCAGGCCCCAGAGAGCTGTGGGGCGATCGCACCTAGGTGTGGAAGAACGGTTGGGGGTCCCATCGATACTGCCCTCCGCCGGGAGTGGGAAGGGTTCACGTGGTATCCCCCGGGCCAGGGGTTGGCGCCTCGATGTCGGGCCTCGCTGGGACAGAGGCCGGGTGAAGTGGGGTCACACAGGTGGTCACGTGGAGTGACGTATAGTCCAAAATGGAGGAGCCCCGAGGTGCATGGGACCTCGTGCGGCTTAGCGCAGGGAAACAGGACCACGCCACGAGGCTGGCTCCCACATGTGTCCCCCCCAGCTGAAGGCAGGGAGAGTCACCCATCTCCTTGGGGGTTCTCCTCGCCGAGGCGGAAGAATCGGGACAGGCCGTCAGCATTGGCGTGGTCGTTGCCGGGCCGGTGTTCCACAGTGAAGTCCATCCCTTGCAGCGAGATGGACCAGCGCAACAGCTTGGGGTTCTCGCCCTGCATTTGCATGAGCCACCGCAAGGGCCGGTGGTCAGTTTGGACCTTGAAGTGGGTGCCGAACAGGTAGGGCCGGAGCTTCTTGAGAGCCCATACCACGGCGAAGGCCTCCCGCTCGATGGTGCTCCACCTCTGTTCTCGCGGCAGCAGTCGGCGGCTGATAAAGGCCACAGGTCGGTCGAGGCCCTTGGTGTCCACCTGGGAGAGGACCGCCCCGATTCCGTACTCTGAGGCATCGGTCTAGACTACAAACTCCTTGCTGTAGTCAGGGGCCTGTAGCACAGGGGCAGCGCACATGGCTGCCTTAAGAGCATCAAAAGCGGTCTGACAGCGGGGCGTCCAGTGCACCACCTTGGGCTGTTTCTTGGAAGTGAGCTCCGTAAGGGGGCCCACAATGCTGCCATAATCCTTGATGAATCGTCGGAAGTAGCCTGTGAGGCCTAGGAAGGCCCGGACAGCGGTTTGGGTTGCGGGGGGCTCCCACGCCTGGATGGCGTCGACTTTTAACTGGAGGGGCGCCACCTGGCCACTCCCCACCTGGTGGCCCAGATAGGTCACAGATCCTTGACCGATCTGGCATTTACTGGCCTTAATGGTGAGCCCGGCTCTTTGGAGAGCGGCCAGGACTTCCCCAAGGTGTCCTAAGTGCGCGGCCCAGTGGTCGCTGAAGACGGCAATGTCGTCGAGATAGGCCGCGCTGAAGGCTTCTAGTCCGGCCAGGACCTTGTTTACTAGCCTCTGAAAGGTCGCTGGGGCGTTCTTCATACCGAAGGGCATTACCCGAAAGTGGTAGTGCCCATCGGGGGTGGAAAAGGCGGATCGTTCCTGGGCGCCGGGGGTGAGCTTGATCTGCCAGTACCCAGCGGTGAGATCAAAGGTGCTTAGGTAGCGGGCGGCCCCTAGGCGATCGATCAGCTCGTCGGCTCGTGGCAAGGGGTGGGCATCGGTCTTGGTGACTGCGTTCAGGCCCCGGTAGTCGACACAAAATCTGAGTTCGGGGGCCGTGCCGGGGGCGGCGGCCTTCGGCACCAAGACTACCGGGCTGGCCCACGGGCTGTCGGAAGGCTCGATGACTCCGAGGGCGAGCATCTTGGCGACCTCGGTCTGTATACATGTTCGGACTCGGTCAGGTACTCTGTAAGCGCGGTGTCGTACAGGTGGGCTGTCCCCTGTGTCCACATCGTGGACGCACCAGGGGGTCACCCCGGGCGTGAGCGAGAAGAGGGCAGCGAAGGGTTGCAGCAGCTTCTGGCAGTCATGGCGCTGTTCTGGTGTCAGGGTGGCAGAGAGGCGGACGCCGTCCACGGAGCCGTCTTGGCCCGAGGACCCCAGGAGGTCTGTTAGGGGCTCGGAGTCACTTTCGCCCCCATCGTCGGTAGCCAGCAGTAGGCTTAGTTCAGTTCGGGCAAAGTGGGGCTTGAGCCGGTTGGTGTGCAGGACCCGGAGGGGGTTCCTCGGGGACTCCATGTCGACCAGGTAGGTGACGGGGCTCTTCCTCTCAACTACCTTGAAGGGCCCGGTCCACTTGTCCTGCAGGGCGCAGGGGTCCACGGGCGACATGACCCAGACTTGCTGGCCCGGCTCGAACCCGATGGCTGAGGCATTTTCGTCATACCAGCGCTTCATGTCTTCTTGGCTGGCTTCGAGGTTGGCTTCTGCCAGGGCCCGGAACTTCCGAGTCTGGTTCCGCAGGGTCAGGAGGTACCGGTAGACGTCGGGGGGGGCATCTTGGACGGCCGCCTCCCAGCCCTCCTTGACCAGGCTGAGGGGCCCTCGGACGGGGTGCCCATACAACAGTTCGAAGGGGCTGAAGCCCAGGGATTTCTGTGGTACCTCCCGATAGGCGAACAAGAGGCAGGGCAGCAGGACATCCCATCTCCTCCTCAGGGGCTCTTCCAGGCCCTTGATCATCCCCTTCAGGGTTCTGTTGAACCGCTCGACCAGTCCATTCCCCTGGGGGTGGTAAGGGGTAGGGAATTTATAGGTGACCCCACATTGTTGCCAGAGGGATCTCATATACTTCGAAATAAAGTTCGTACCCCTGTCGCTCACCACTTCTCGGGGGAACCCCACCCTGGAGAAGATGCCCATCAGGGCTCGGCCCACCACTGGAGCTGTCACGGTGCGGAGCGGGATGGCCTCGGGGTATCGGGTGGCGTGGTCGACCAGTACCAGGATGAAGCGGTGCCCCAGGGCGGTTCGGGGGTCGAGGGGTCCCACGATGTCGATCCCCACCCGTTCGAACGGGGTGTGGACGGCTGGAAATGGTTGGGGGGGGGCTTTCACTCGCCCCCCAGTCTTCCCGCTAGCTTGGCAGGTCGGGCAGGACCGGCAGTGATGGTCCACGTCCCTTCTCATTCGGGGCCAATAGAAATGGGTCACTAAGCGGCTGTAAGTTTTGTCCCGCCCGAGGTGTCCGGCGAGAGGCACGTCATGTGCCAGGTTCAGGAGGAACTCCCGAAATCGGAGGGGGACCACCAGCACCCGGCCGGCCCCTAGTTCGGCGACTTTCTGCTCGCTATACAATAAGTCATTGTCCCAATAGACCCAGTGGGTTCCCGTGGGGTCCCCCGCAGCCTGGGCGGCCGCTTGCTGTCGGGCCCCCTCGAGGGACGGGCAGGCCTTCTGCTCTTGCTGGAATTGTTCGCGGGTGGGGCCCCCGTCGTGGCGCCACTGGGCCAGCTCGGGGATCTCGCTGAGGGAGGCGGCCTCGTCGGGAGAAAGTTCGGGTGGCCCAGCCTCCTCGTCAGGTTCCTCCGTGCCGGAGGAGGGTGATAGTTCGGGGCCCGTTGGCTTGTCGGGGGCACACATCCACAACCACACACACATAACCACAACCACACACACAACCACACACACACACACACAACCACACGCACACAACCACACACACACAACCACACACAACCACACACACAACCACAACCACACACAACCACACACAACTACACACACACAATCACATACACAACCACATACACAACCACACACACAGCCACACACACAAACACAACCATACAAAAACACAACCACACACAACCACAACCACACACACAACCACAGCCACACACAACCACAACCACACACACAACCACACACACACACAACCATACATACACCCACACATTCAACCACACACAACCACAACCACACACACAACCACACACAACCACACACACAACCACACACAACCACACACACACAACCACATACACAACCACACACATAACCACACACACACAACTACACCCACACAACCACAACCACACAACCACACCCAACCACATCCACACACAAACACACACACAACCACAACCACACATACATCTACAACCATACATTCACAACCACAACCACACACACAACCACAACTACACACACAACCACAACCAAACACACACACACACACAACCACACACAGCCACACACACAACCACACACACACACCCAACCACATACACACACAACCACATACACAACCACACACATAACCACACACACAACCACAACCACACGCAACCACAACCACACACACAACCACAACCACCCACAATCACACAACCACAACCGCACACACAACCACACCCACACATACAACTACAACCACACACAGCCACAACCACACACAACCACAACCACACACACCCACAACCACACACACACACAACCACAACCACATACACATCCACACATCCAACTACACACATAACCACACACACAACCACAACCACACGCAACCACACACACAACCACAACCACACATACAACCACAACCACACACAACCACAACCATGCAACCACAACCACACACACAACCACAACCACACACAACCACACACACAACCACGACCACAACCACACACATAACCACAACAACACACACACAACCACAATCACACACACAACCACAACCACACACACACAACCACACACACACAACCACACACAACACCACAACCACATACACAACCACAACCACACACAACCACACACAAACAACCACACAAACAACCACCCACACAACCACATACACAACCACACACCCACAACCACACACACAACCACACCCACACAACAACAACCACACAACCACACCCAACCACACAACCACACACAACCACACTCACAACCACAACCACACACACATCCACAACCACACGCACACAACCACAACCACACATACAACCACACACACACACACACACACATACACACACACAACCACACACACATAGCCACACACAACCACACACACAACCACAACCACACACAACCACACACAACTACACACATACAATCACATACACAACCACATACACAACAACACACACAACCACACACAAACAAAACCATACACAAACACAACCACACACAACCACAACCACACACACAACCACAGCCACACACAACCACAATCACACACACAACCACACACACACAACCATACACCCACACACCCACACATTCAACCACACACAACCACAACCACACACACACAACCACAACCACACACACAACCACACACAACCACCCACACAACCACACACACAACCACACACACACAACCACAACCACACAACCACACCCAACCACACCCACACACAAACACATACACAACCACAACCACACATACAACTACAACCACACATACACAACCACAACCACACACACAACCACAACTACACACACAACCACAACCAAACACACACACAACCACACACAGCCACACACACACAACCACACACAACCATATACACACACAACCACATACACAACCACACACATAACCACACACACAACCACAACCACACACAACCACAACCACACACACAACCACAACCACACACACAACCACAACCACCCACAATCACACAACCACAACCGCACACACAACCACAACCACACATACAACTACAACCACACACAGCAACAACCACACACAACCACACACACCCACAACCACACACACACACACACACAACCACACACATACACAACCACCCCACGAACACAACCACAACCACACACACAACCACAACCACACAACCACACACACACACACAACCACACACACAAAACTGAACCCACAACCACACACACAACCACAACCACACACAACCACACATACACAATCACAACCACACACACAACCACACACACAACCACACACGTACAACCACAACAACACAACCACAACCATGCCCAACCACACAACCATGTACAACCACAACCACATACACAACCATACACACATCCACAACCACACACACACACAACCACACACACAACCACACACACATCCACACACACAACCATCACCATGCACACACAACCACACACACAACCACACACACAACCATAACCACACACAACCACACATATAACCCCCACACACAACCACACACAACCCCACACACACAACCACAACCACAACCACAACCACACACACAACCAACTAGACACACAACCACAGCCACACACACAATCACACACACAACCACAACCACACACAAACACACACAACCACACACACAACCACACACAACCACAACCACACACACAGCCACAACCACACACACAACCACACACACACAACCACAAACACAACCACACAAAACCACACACACACAACCACACAAACAACCACACACACACAAACACACACATAACCACACTCACACAACCACAACCACACACAACCACATACACAACCACACACATCCACAACCACACACACAACCAAATACACAACCACAACCACACATAACCACACACACAACCACACACACACACAACCACATACACAACCACACATAAATCTATACACACAACCACACACACAACCACAACCACACGCAACCACAACCACAACCACACACACAACCACAACCACACACACAACCACACACAACCACAACCACACAACCACAACCACACAACCACACACAACCACAACCACACACACAACCACAACCACATACACAACCACAACCACACACACACCCAACCACACACACACACAACCACACACACACACAACCACACACAACACCACAACCACTCACAGACAACCCCAACCACACACACAACCACACACAGACAACCGCAACCACACACAACCACAACCACAACCACACATACAACCACAACCACACACAACCACAACCATGCAACCACAACCACACACACAACCACAACCACACACAACCACATACACAACCACGACCACAACCACACACATAACCACAACAACACACACACAACCACAATCACACACACAACCACAACCACACACACACAACCACACACACACAACCACACACAACACCACAACCACATACACAACCACAACCACACACAACCACACACAAACGACCACACAAACAACCACCCACACACACAACCACATGCACAACCACACACCCACAACCACACACACAACCACACCCACACAACAACAACCACACAACCACACCCAACCACACAACCACACACAACCACACTCACAACCACAACCACACACACATCCACAACCACACACACACAACCACAACCACACATACAACCACACACACACACACACATACATACACACAACCACACACACATAGCCACACACAACCACACACACAACCACAACCACACACAACCACACACAACTACATACACACAATCACATACACAACCACATACACAACAACACACACAACCACACACAAACAAAACCATACACAAACACAACCACACACAACCACAACCACACACACAACCACAGCCACACACAACCACAACCACACACACAACCACACACACACAACCATACACACCCACACCCACACATACAACCACACACAACCACAACCACACACACAACCACAACCACACACACAACCACACACAACCACCCACACAACCACACACAGAACCACACACACACAACCACAACCACACAACCACACCCAACCACACCCACACACAAACACATACACAACCACAACCACACATACAACTACAACCACACATACACAACCACACACACAACCACAACTACACACACAACCACAACCAAACACACACACAACCACACACAGCCACACACACACAACCACACACAACCACATACACACACAACCACATACACAACCACACACATAACCACACACACAACCACAACCACACACAACCACAACCACACACACAACCACAACCACACACACAACCACAACCACCCATAATCACACAACCACAACCGCACACACAACCACAACCACACATACAACTACAACCACACACAGCAACAACCACACACAACCACAACCACACACACCCACAACCACACACACACACACACAACCACACACATACACAACCACCCCACGAACACAACCACAACCACACACACAACCACAACCACACAACCACTCACACACACAACTACACACACAAAACTGAACCCACAACCACACACACAACCACAACCACACACAACCACACATACACAATCACAACCACACACACAACCACACACACAACCACACACGTACAACCACAACAACACAACCACAACCATGCCCAACCACACAACCATGCACAACCACAACCACACACACAACCACACACACATCCACAACCACACACACACACAACCACACACACAACCACACACACATCCACACACACAACCATAACCATGCACACACAACCACACACACAACCACACACACAACCACAACCACACACAACCACACATATAACCCCCCACACACAACCACACACAACCCCACACACACAACCACAAACACAACCACAACCACACACACAACCAACTAGACACACAACTACAACCACACACACAATCACACACACAACCACAACCACACACAAACACACACAACCACACACACAAACACACACAACCACAACCACACACACAGCCACAACCACACACACAACCACACACACACAACCACAAACACAACCACACACAACCACACACACACAACCACACAAACAACCACACACACACAAACACACACATAACCACACTCACACAACCACAACCACACACAACCACATACACAACCACACACATCCACAACCACACACACAACCAAATACACAACCACAACCACACACACACAACCACACACACAACCACACACACACACAACCACATACACAACCACACATAAAACTATACACACAACCACACACACAACCACAACCACACACAACCACAACCACAACCACACACACAACCACAACCACACACACAACCACACACAACTACAACCACACAACCACAACCACACAACCACACACAACCACAACCACACACACAACCACAACCACATACACAACCACAACCACACACACACCCAACCACACATACACACAACCACACACACACACAACCACACACAACACCACAACCACTCACAGACAACCCCAACCACACACACAACCACACACAGACAACCGCAACCACACACAACCACAACCACAACCACACATACAACCACAACCACACACAACCACAACCATGCAACCACAACCACACACACAACCACAACCACACACAACCACACACACAACCACGACCACAACCACACACATAACCACAACAACACACACACAACCACAATCACACACACAACCACAACCACACACACACAACCACACACACACAACCACACACAACACCACAACCACATACACAACCACAACCACACACAAACAACCACACATACAACCACCCACACAACCACATACACAACCACACACCCACAACCACACACACAACCACACCCACACAACAACAACCACACAACCACACCCAACCACACAACCACACACAACCACACTCACAACCACAACCACACACACATCCACAACCACACACACACAACCACAACCACACATACAACCACACACACACACACACACATACACGCACACAACCACACACACATAGCCACACACAACCACACACACAACCACAACCACACACAACCACACACAACTACACACACACAATCACATACACAACCACATACACAACAACACACACAAACAAAACCATACACAAACACAACCACACACAACCACAACCACACACACAACCACAGCCACACACAACGACAACCACACACACAACCACACACACACAACCATACACACACACACCCACACATTCAACCACACACAACCACAACCACACACACAACCACACACAACCACCCACACAACCACACACACAACCACACACACACAACCACAACCACACAACCACACCCAACCACACCCACACACAAACACATACACAACCACAACCACACATACACCTACAACCACACATACGCAACCACAACCACACACACAACCACAACTACACACACAACCACAACCAAACACACACACAACCACACACAGCCACACACACACAACCACACACAACCACATACAAACACAACCACATACACAACCACACACATAACCACACACACAACCACAACCACACACAACCACAACCACACACACAACCACAACCACACACACAACCACAACCACCCACAATCACACAACCACAACCGCACACACAACCACAACCACACATACAACTACAACCACACACAGCAACAACCACACACAACCACAACCACACACACCCACAACCACACACACACACACACAACCACACACATACCCAACCACCCCACGAACACAACCACAACCACACACACAACCACAACCACACAACCACACACACACACACAACCACACACACAAAACTGAACCCACAACCACACACACAACCACAACCACACACAACCACACATACACAATCACAACCACACACACAACCACACACGTACAACCACAACAACACAACCACAACCATGCCCAACCACACAACCATGCAC
This sequence comes from Triturus cristatus, assembly GCF_964204655.1. NCBI lineage: Eukaryota > Metazoa > Chordata > Amphibia > Caudata > Salamandridae > Triturus > Triturus cristatus. The sequence goes on along the minus strand of NC_140589.1, from coordinate 611,420,060 downwards.
AACCACAACCACACACACAACCACACACACATCCACAACCACACACACATACAACCACACACACAACCACACACACATCCACACACACAACCATAACCATGCACACACAACCACACACACAACCACAACCACACACAACCACACATATAACCCCCCACACACAACCACACACAACCCCACACACACAACCACAAACACAACCACAACCACACACACAACCAACTAGACACACAACCACAACCACGCACACAATCACACAAACAACCACAACCACACACAAACACACACAACCACACACACAACCACACACAACCACAACCACACACACAGCCACAACCACACACACAACCACACACACACAACCACAAACACAACCACACACAACCACACACACACAACCACACAAACAACCACACACACACAAACACACACATAACCACACTCACACAACCACAACCACACACAACCACATACACAACCACACACATCCACAACCACACACACAACCAAATACACAACCACAACCACACACACACACAACCACACACACAACCACACACACACACAACCACATACACAACCACACATAAAACTATACACACAACCACACACACAACCACAACCACACGCAACCACAACCACACACACAACCACAACCACACACCCAACCACACACAACCACAACCACACAACCACAACCACACAACCACACACAACCACAACCACACACACAACCACAACCACATACACAACCACACACACACCCAACCACACACACACACAACCACACACACACACAACCACACACAACACCACAACCACTCACAGACAACCCCAACCACACACACAACCACACACAGACAACCACAACCACACACAACCACACACACAACCACACAGACAACCACAACCACACACACAACCATACACACAACCACACACACAACCATACACATACAACCACACACACAACCACACACAACCACACCCACACAACCACAACACCACAACCACACCTGACCACAACCACACACAACCACACACACAACCACAACCACAACCACACACACACATCCACAACCACACACACACAACCACACATAACCATAACCACACACACACACACAACCACACATACAACCACACACACAACCACACACACAACCACAACCACACGACCACACAGAACCAAAACCACACACACAACCACACACAACCACACACAACCACAACCACACAACCACATACAACCACAACCACACACACAACCACAACCACACACACACACACACAACCACCCACGACCACAACCACACACACAACCAACCACACACACAACCACTGCCACAAACACAACCACACACACAACCACAACCAAACACAACCACACCCAAACAACCACATACACACAACCACACACACAACCACACAAAACCACTACCACACACACAGCCACAACCACACACACAACCACACACACACAACCACAAACACACACAACCACACACACACAACCACACACACAACCACACACACAACCACACACACACAACCACAACCACATACAACCACAACCACACACAACCACATACACAACCACAACCACACACACATCCATAACCACACACACACAACCACAACCACACACACAAAACCAAACACACAACCACAACCACACACACACAACCACACACAACCACACCCACACCCACACACAACCATATACACAACCACACATCCAACTACACACACAACCACACACACAACCACAACCACACGGAACCACACATACAACCACAACCACACACACTAACACAACCACACACAACCACAACCACACACACAACCACAACCACACACACAACCACAACCACACACACACAACCACACATACAACCACAATCACACACACAAACACAACCACACACAACCACAACCACACACAACCACACATACACAACCACACACACAACCACACACACAACCACATATGTACAACCACAACAACACAACCACAACCACGTCCAACGACACAACCACACACAACCACAACCACACACACAACCACACACACATCCACAACCACACACACACACAACCACACACACAACCACACACATATTGTTGGAAGGCTTTCCCCGGGGAGGCTGCGGAATGGGTTCCTGACCACCCTGAAGCCCACCTTTCCCAGAATTAGGCCGAGCAAGAGCAGGGAGGCCCTTCCTGGAAGGGTCTCGCACTTAGGATCGCACGCGCTGCGCTTACTCTCTCTTCGGATAGAGGGACACCACACAGTAGGTCGTTATAAGGCAATAAGCTTTTATCAGTTGTGTTAGACGGACCGGGAGGGTCGGCCGAGGACAAGGGGAGAGGTCTCCGGGGAGAGCCGTCTCCAGCGATCGTACAGATGAATAACTTCCCCCCCACAGATATACACCACACAAGGATAGGATTTAACGTTCTTTATAGGTGATTTCCTAAGGTACGATGAAATGGTACAAGGAGGTCTGGACTCAGGGGTCCCCTCGATTCTAGTCTCTTGGTTTGGGAAAAGGGGGTAGCGGGACAGTCTGGTTACCAATCTGGTAGCTGAGATGGTATGGTGGATAGCTCACAATCCTCGAGCTCGGTGTTCTAGCTTGGACGGGCCGCTGCAGCGCCAGCAGGTCCCGGTGAGGGTGGTCGTTACACGGTCCGTGGCAGCGCCAGCAGGTCCCGATGAAGGTGGTCGTTACACGGTCCGCGGCAGCGCCAGCAGGTCCCGATGAAGGTGGTCGTTACAACGGTCCGCGGCAGCGTCAGCAGGTCCCGACGAGGATGGATGATGCAGAAGGCCGCGGCAGCGCCAGCAGGCAGGACGATATTTCACAAGGCAGGGCTACGGCAGCGCCAGTAGTCCGTCAAGGCTGAGTTCTTCTCGGTGTCTCTCGACTCCAGGATACAACTGCCTTCCTGCTCTGGAGCTGCCCTAGTTATAGGTCTGGCGCCCTTTGATGTCCGGACCCTCGCACTTGGAGGTCGGGGGGTCCGGGATGAGGGAGTCCAGACACCCAGCAGGGGGTGGAGCCAGCGCCTGGGGGAGCTGGAGGGCGATCGGCACCTGGCAGGGGAGAGCCATCGACACTTCCTTCTCCCATTGACCTGCCAAGTGGTCCGTTCACCTCCTGGGTGGATGGTGGTGCCGGGATGTCGGGGCCGGGCCAGGCCCAGGGTTAGGGTCGAGCTGAGGCCACGTGGCCTCGTGGCGCAGTGCCCAAGATGGCGGCTGATCCGGCCGGGGGAGCCGGTAGTGGTTCGGCCCCATGATACATGGCTGTCCGGGGGCAGGAGTTCCGTTGGGAGACGGGGTGCGGGTTGCCCTTGTGGGTAACACCTGGGAGTCCGGGGCTTGGGCCTTGTCATGCGGGGAGGGAGCAAGCCCTTCATGTGGCCTGTCCAACATGCGTCCCCCCCCAGCTGAAGGCGGGGAGAGTCACCCATCCTCTTGGGGACTCTCCTCGTCGAGGCGGAAAAAGCGTGACAGGCCATCTGCGTTGGCGTGGTCTTGGCCCGGTCGATGTTCCACAGTGAAGTCCATCCCCTGCAGGGAGATGGACCAGCGCAATAGTTTTGGATTTTCCCCCCGCATCTGCATTAGCCACTGCAGGGGTCGATGATCGGTTTGCACCCGGAAGTGGGTACCGAAGAGATAGGGCCGGAGCTTTTTGAGGGCCCACACTACTGCGAAGGCCTCCCTCTCGATTGTGCTCCAGCGCTGTTCTCGGGCCAGGAGGCGTCTGCTGATGAAGGCCACCGGCTGGTCAAGACCCTCGGGGTTCAGCTGGGAGAGAACCGCCCCGATGCCGTGGTCGGAGGCGTCCGTTTGCACAATGAATTCCCGACTGTAATCGGGGGCCTGGAGCACAGGGGCGGTGCACAGGGCGGCTTTCAGCTTCTCGAAGGCCGCTTGACAGTCGGGGGTCCAGTTAATCTTCTTCGGGTGGTTTTTGGACGTGAGACCCGTGAGGGGCCCCACAATGCTGCCATAGTCCCTCACGAACTGCCGGTAGTAGCCGGTGAGTCCCAAGAAGGCTCGGACCTCGGTCTGCGTGACTGGGGGTTGCCAGGACTGGATGGCAGCAATTTTGAGTTGCAGAGGGGCCACCAGACCGCTTCCCACCTGGTGTCCGAGGTAGGTCACGGACCCCTGACCAATTTGGCACTTGCCGGCCTTGATTGTGAGGCTGGCCCGCTGGAGGGCTTGCAGGACCTCTCGGAGGTGGTGGAGGTGGTCGGACCAGTGGCGGCTGTATACAGCGATGTCGTCCAGGTAGGCGGCGCTGAACTCTTCGAGCCCCGCCAAGACCTGGTTCACTAGACGCTGAAAAGTAGCTGGGGCATTCTTCATGCCGAAGGGCATGACCTTGAAGTGGTAGTGGCCATCGGGGGTAGAAAAGGCGGACCGTTCTTGGGCCCGGGGTGTGAGACCGATCTGCCAGTAGCCCGCTGTCAGGTCGAAGATGCTGAGGTAGCGGGCAGCCCCCATGCGGTCGATCAATTCATCCGCTCGGGGGATGGGATGAGCATCGGTCCTGGTGACAGCGTTCAAGCCCTGATAGTCGACGCAGAATCGGAGTTCAGGAGTGGTGCCGGGGGCAGCGGCTTTGGGGACCAGCACGACCGGGCTGGCCCAGGGGCTGTCCGAGGGCTCGATGACCCCGAGCGTGAGCATCTTGGACACTTCCTCTTGGATGCAGGCCCGCACCCGATCTGGTACGCGGTAGGCCCGGTGTCGGATAGGGGGACTGTCCCCAGTGTCCACGTCGTGCAAGCACCAGGGGGTGATCCCTGGGGTGAGGGAAAACAGAGTAGCAAACTGCAGCAGGAGGTCCCGGCAGCCCTGGCGTTGCTCTGGGGTGAGGGCATCGGAGAGCCGGACCCCGTCCACGGAACCGTCTTTCTCCTGAGTCTTCAGGAGATCAGGGAGAGGCTCGGAGTCTTCTTCCGCCCCACTGTCTGTAGCCATCAGGAGGCTGAGTTCCGAGCGCACAAAGTGGGGTTTGAGTCTGTTGGTGTGGAGGACCCGGAGGGGGTTCCGGGGAGACTCCATATCGATGAGATAGGTGACGGGGCTCTTGCGTTCGACCACTTTGAAGGGCCCCGTCCACTTGTCTTGCAAGGCACATGGTTCGGTGGGGGACATCACCCACACTTGTTGACCAGGTTCGAGTTCGACGGAGGAGGCATTCTGATCGTACCATTTTTTCATGTCCTCCTGACTGGCCTCAAGATTCGCTTTTGCCATTTCCCTGAATCGTCGGGTCTGATTGCGTAGTGCCAGGAGGTACTTGAAGACGTCTGGAGGGGTCTTTAGGGGGGCCATCTCCCAACCTTCTTTGACTAGGCTGAGGGGCCCTCGCACAGGGTGCCCGTACAGGAGTTCGAAAGGGCTAAAACCGAGGGACTTCTGGGGAACTTCTCGATAGGCGAAGAGGAGGCACGGAAGTAGTACATCCCACTGGCGACGGAGGGGCTCTTCCAATCCCCCAATCATTCCCTTGAGTGTGCGGTTGAATCGCTCAACTAGTCCGTTCCCTTGAGGATGATAGGGGGTCGTGAATCGGTAGGTGACCCCGCACTGTTGCCAGAGGGACTTCATATATTTCGAGATAAAGTTTGTGCCTCGGTCGCTGACGACTTCTCGGGGGAAGCCCACCCGGGAGAAGATCCCCATTAGGGCCCGGCCGACCACCGGAGCTGTTACAGTTCGCAGGGGCACAGCCTCGGGGTAGCGGGTGGCGTGGTCCACCAGTACCAGGATGAACCGATGTCCTTGTGCTGTGCGGGGGTCCAGGGGCCCCACAATGTCTATTCCTACCCTCTCGAACGGGGTAGTGACCACTGGGAAGGGTTGCAGAGGTGCTTTGAGCTTGCGGCCGCTCTTCCCACTGGCCTGGCACGTGGGGCAGGACCGGCAGTGGTTGAGGACGTCGTTTCGCATCCTCGGCCAGAAAAAGTGGGTCACCAGGCGACTGTAGGTTTTGTCCTGGCCCAGGTGTCCAGCCAGGGGGACATCGTGGGCCAAATTTAGCAGGAAGTCTCTGAAACGGAGGGGCACCACCAACACTCGACTGGCCCCTAACTCCGCGATTCTTTGTTCACTGTATAACAGGTCGTTATCCCAATAGACCCAATGGGCTCCGGTGGAGTCCCCTGCGCTCTGGGCGAGGGCTTGCTGGCGGAGTCCCTCGAGGGAGGGACAGGTCTTCTGCTCCTGGCGGAACTGTTCCTGGGTGGGCCCCCCTTCTTGACGCCACTGAGCCAGGCCGGGAAGGTCCTGGGGCTGGGCGACCCCTTCGGGGGTTGGCTCTGGGGGGTCGGTATAGTCGGTGTCCTCTACTGGAGCGATCGGGGGAGGAGGTGCAGGCCATTCTGGTTCTTCTGGTCGGGGGATGGCACGGGCGGCCATGGACCGGGTGGTTACGCACGCCCAGTCCGGGAGGCCCAGCATCCCCAGGTGCTCTCTTCTTTCGACGGCGGCCCACGGGGAACTCTCAAGATCATTCCCCAGGAGACAGTCCACGGGGGCATCATCCCGGACCGTCACCTTCAACATGCCGGAGACCCCTCCCCATTCGAAGGGGACGCAGGCCATCCGACATAGACTCTCGGAATTGTCGGCTGAGCGGACGGGGCAGAGAATGTTCGGCAGGATCTGCTCTGGTTTTACCAGGTGACAGCGGACGGCCGTCACACTGGCCCCTGTGTCACGTAGGGCTTCGGCCCGGCGCCCATTAATGTTCACCCACTGGCTATATTTTCTGGTGTTGGCGGGTAGGGGAGCCCGCGGGACCATGTCTTTTCCCCCTAGGCACGCTAGAACCATGGCGGCCGGTTCCCACTCTTGTTGTGCCTGCTCATATTCTTCTTGTTCCTCGGAGATTGGTTCTCCCCCCAGGGCGGCGGCAGCTACCTGGCGGGGTTTTGGCGTTTGGTTCTGCGGGCAGTTTGGGTCATTGGCGTAGTGGCCGACTCGCTGGCATCGGTGACACGTGACGTTGGCTCGGAACCCCGGGCGCATCGGGGGGTTGCCCCAGCCGGCCGGGGGCGGGGTGCTGGCCGCGGGAGTGGCCGGGACGGTGTCTCTCCCTCGCCCCTGGCCTCCTCCTCCTCCTCGGGGACGGTGCTGACCTTGGTTGTTCCGGTTTTGCTCGTGTGGCCCTCTCCGGCCCACTCGGGTGCTTTCCCACCGGTCAGCTTCGGCGGCGAGTTGCCGTGGGTCAGTCAATTTACTGTCGAGGAGGTGCTGCCTGAGCTCGACGAAGCAGTTGTTAGACAGGTGCTCCCACACCATGAGATTAAAAAGTTGCTCGTAGGTCGTTACGTGGCTTCCCTTGATCCAACCCTCGAAGGCTCGGCTGAAATAGTTGACATATTCCACCCAAGTTGTACCCGGGATCCGGGTGCAGTCTCGGAACCTCTGGCGGTACATTTCGGGTGTGAGCCCATATCGGGTGAGGAGGGCAGCCTTCATGTGGTCATAGGATGACATCTGATGGTCTGGGAGCTGCAGTAGGGCATCGCGGCCTTCGTTGACGAACCTCCCCCATAGGCCGGCTCCCCAGTCACTCCGATCGATCCGGTGGGAGGTCATGGCGATCTCGTAGGCTTTGAACCACTGTTGTATGTCGTCCTCTCGGACATACTCTCGGACAACATCCTTGGGGATGTGGACTTTCCTTTCGGTTGCTCCCGGGGTGCGCGGTCGCTCAGGCACCTCCGGTTCTTTGTTCTGCTTCCGTAGTTCTATTTCTGCCAGTTTGCGCTCGTGTTCGAATGTTAGTCTTTTTTCTTCGAGCTCTCTCTGCCTCTGTTTTTCTTCCCGTTCTTCTCGGAGCCGCAGATGTTCTAGGTTCAGTTTTTGCTCGGCTAATTTTAGTTCACCGTCCATTTTGAGTCGTGCCATTTCCAACTCATGTAATCTGTTTTTTTCTCTTTCTTGGATCTCTTCCTGCGAGAGGCCCGTTCCTCGCTCCTCGGGAGCCGTGGCGTTCCTCTCCGATGCTGCCCCGTTTTGGTCTGGGGATCCGGCGACCCCGGTTTCCGCCCATGACTCAATGGCGTGCTTAAAATCGTCTTTGGTACTCAGGCCGGTGGTAGCAATGCCTAGTTCCATGCAGAATTGTTTCAGTTCATGATGGCTATACTCTTCCAATTTATCCATCTGGAATTTCTCGGTGGATCCGCTCTCTTTGGTTGACATCGTGGTTTTGTCGTGGGGTGAGCTACTCTCTGTACGATTACGCGTTGATTCGGGTCGCGCCGCTGGCCACCAATGTTAGACGGACCGGGAGGGTCGGCCGAGGACAAGGGGAGAGGTCTCCGGGGAGAGCCGTCTCCAGCGATCGTACAGATGAATAACTTCCCCCCCACAGATATACACCACACAAGGATAGGATTTAACGTTCTTTATAGGTGATTTCCTAAGGTACGATGAAATGGTACAAGGAGGTCTGGACTCAGGGGTCCCCTCGATTCTAGTCTCTTGGTTTGGGAAAAGGGGGTAGCGGGACAGTCTGGTTACCAATCTGGTAGCTGAGATGGTATGGTGGATAGCTCACAATCCTCGAGCTCGGTGTTCTAGCTTGGACGGGCCGCTGCAGCGCCAGCAGGTCCCGGTGAGGGTGGTCGTTACACGGTCCGCGGCAGCGCCAGCAGGTCCCGATGAAGGTGGTCGTTACACGGTCCGCGGCAGCGCCAGCAGGTCCCGATGAAGGTGGTCGTTACAACGGTCCGCGGCAGCGCCAGCAGGTCCCGACGAGGATGGATGATGCAGAAGGCCGCGGCAGCGCCAGCAGGCAGGACGATATTTCACAAGGCAGGGCTACGGCAGCGCCAGTAGTCCGTCAAGGCTGAGTTCTTCTCGGTGTCTCTCGACTCCAGGATTCAACTGCCTTCCTGCTCTGGAGCTGCCCTAGTTATAGGTCTGGCGCCCTTTGATGTCCGGACCCTCGCACTTGGAGGTCGGGTGGTCCGGGATGAGGGAGTCCAGACACCCAGCAGGGGGTGGAGCCAGCGCCTGGGGGAGCTGGAGGGCGATCGGCACCTGGCAGGGGAGAGCCATCGACACTTCCTTCTCCCATTGACCTGCCAAGTGGTCCGTTCACCTCCTGGGTGGATGGTGGTGCCGGGATGTCGGGGCCGGGCCAGGCCCAGGGTTAGGGTCGAGCTGAGGCCACGCGGCCTCGTGGCGCAGTGCCCAAGATGGCGGCTGATCCGGCCGGGGGAGCCGGTAGTGGTTCGGCCCCATGATACATGGCTGTCCGGGGGCAGGAGTTCCGTTGGGAGACGGGGTGCGGGTTGCCCTTGTGGGTAACACCTGGGAGTCCGGGGCTTGGGCCTTGTCATGCGGGGAGGGAGCAAGCCCTTCATGTGGCCTGTCCAACAAGTTGTTGTCAGGGATCTTTATGATCCGGCAGGCAGGCGCAGAATTAATGCAACAAGCGGCAGCGATCTTGTGATGATGGGAAAAGGGGTAGCGGGACAGTCTTTCAATCAGTGTCTCTGCGAGGTATCCGGCGCACAGCTCTCAATCCTCGAGCTGAGGGGATGTTGCTTCTCTCGGCAATCTCTGCCGATTCTCTTGGAGGAGCGGGCCGCGAGTCACTCAGCAGGCACCGGAGAGTCGTAGTTCAGGGAGCCGCGACGGCGTCAGCAGGGCTCAGATGGTTCAGAATTCGAGGAGCCGCGACGGCGTCAGCAGGGCTCAGATGGTTCAGAGTTCGGGGAGCCGCGACGGCGTCAGCAGGGCTCAGATGGTTCAGAATTCGAGGAGCCGCGACGGCGTCAGCAGGGCTCAGATGGTTCAGAGTTCGGGGAGCCGCGACGGCGTCAGCAGGGCTCAGATGGTTCAGAGTTCGGGGAGCCGCGACAGCGTCAGCAGGGCTCAGGTGGTTTCAGAGTTCGGATAGCGTTCTTCTGTTCGGTGAGCGATCGAGCCGCGACCAGGTCAGCAGGCTCTCGTCAGTCCAGGTCTTCTCTGCCTCTCGTCCCTTCAGCACCCCTTGTTATACTCCCCCTCCTCTTTGAAGTCCGGAGTCCTCACGGAGAGGGGTCTCGTGCCTGGGGGGCGGTGTTGGACCCGGCCTCGTGGCGTGGTCCTGACCTCCCTGGGATTGGGCCCGTTCCCCGCCCTGGCCTCCACGGGCCACCCGTTCGAGCTGCACGAGGTCACATACACCTCGGGGCTCCACCATTTTGTTGCCTGCCACGTGACCCTGCACACCAGCCCACATGACCCCGCGCAACCCGGCCTCGGCCCCAGCAAGGCCCAGACATTGAGGCACCAAGAACTGGCCAGGGGGTATCACGTGAACACTTCCTCGCCCCTGGCGGAGGGCGGTATCGATGGGACCCCCAACCGTCCCCACACACCGAGGTGCGATCGGCCTCCATCTCTCCTGGGCCGGGCGCCTCTCCTGCTGGGCGTCTGGCCGCTCCCAACCCGGCCTCTCCGCCCCCCGGGCGCAAGGGTCCGGACATCAAAGGGCTCCAGGCCTATATCTGGGGCGACCCCGCAACAGACCGGCAGTTGTATCCCGGAGGCGAGAGCCCTGCTGATCGAATCGCGGCCGACCCTACGGAGAAGAACTCTTGCTTGAAACCACCACGAGCCCTGCAGACTGCGTCGCGGCTCCTTCTTGCTGAAACCTTGAAGCCACCCGGAACATCGGGGTCCTGCTGACGCTGTCGCGGCCCAACCTCGCTGAAACCTCCCTCGGAGCCCTGCTGACGACGTCGTGGCTCGAGCTGAGCAGAAACCATCTTGAGAGCCCCGCTGACCTGGTCGCGGCTCTCCACGAACTGAACGCCAGAGCCCTGCTGACGCCGTCGCGGCTCGACCCCTCCGAGATCCGGAGGCCTTCCAGCTTGAGGATAAGAACTGGTTCCCAGGTACCCTCGTACCAAGCTCCTGCCAAAGAACTGTCCCGCTACCCCTTCCCTTCTAAAGAGACACTGAGACTTTTGTGGATCCCTTGATCCCTTTCGTGTAAATATTGATCCCGTAACCTTTAAGTGCTGATAAAGAATTGCTCGTCTTGAGACAACCTCCTTGAGTCCTGTGTGGTGGTGTTACTGTGCTAGTACATGATAGGAGAAGGACCTCCCTGGAGGCTTCTCAGCAGCGCTCGGCTACTTCGTACAGTGTGGGGGCCCCTCTGGTTGGTCTCTCCGACTCCCCGAGGTCCGCCTTCCAACATTTGGTGGCCAGCGACGGGATCCGAGCCGAACGCAGTACGTACCAGCCAGTAACCCACTAGCTACCCATCCAGACAAACAGAAGTCATGAGCAACCAAGGAAACAACGCGACCACGGAGTTCCAGCCCGAACGGTTGGAGGAATACACGCACAAAGAATTGAAACAGTTCTGCAAGGACAAAGGCCTTGCAACCACCGGCCTAGGTACCAAAGAGGAGATGCAGAAAGCCCTAAGGACCTGGCTGGAGGCCGAGGCAGGCCACTCCCAGGAAGAAGGTCCCCTGCCCCTGACGGTGGCCACATCAACCGCACCGACTCCGGCAACCGGAGGAGGAAAGAGCCTAGAAACCGGCCTCTCCGAAGAGGAGATACGAGAGCGGGAGAAGGTCCGGAACCACGAACTAGAGCTCGCACGACTGCGGCTGGACGGCGAACTCCAGCTGGCGGAAAAGAAACTGGCCCTAGAGCAGCTACGGCTACAAGAGGAGATAGAAGAGAAGAGACGGCACCGAGAGTTGGAGGAAAAAAGACTGACCCTTGAGCACGAGCGAAGTCTCAAAGAGCTCGAAATCAAGGCAAAGAACGGGGGGACCGACACCCCCAGTAATAGAGACACCCTACCGCCTGTCGAGGCCAAGGTACATATCCCGAAAGATGTCGTCAGGGAGTACTATAAGAATGACGACATCCAACAATGGTTCAAGGCATACGAGGTGGCCATGACCTCCCATCGGGTGCCCGAAAGGACTGGGGCGCCGGCCTGTGGGGTCGGTTCCTGAGTGAAGGTCGAGACACACTGCTTCAGCTACCAGAGGAGGTGATGACCTCCTACGACCACATGAAGGAGGCCCTGCTCACCCGCTACGGGCTAACCGTGGAAATGTACCGCCAGCGGTTCAGAGACTGCAAAAAGATCCCGGGTACTACCTGGGTGGAATATGTGGACTTTTTCAGCCGGGCCCTAGAAGGATGGATCAAGGGTAGCAAAGTCACCACCTACGGGCAGCTGGTCGACCTCATTGTTTGGGAACATCTCTCCAACAATTGCTTCGTGGAGCTAAGGCAACACCTCCTCGACAGCAAGATGACCGACCCACGAAAACTCGCCGTCGAGGCCGATCGATGGGTCAACACCCGAGTCCCCCGGAACTCGATGGGGGAGTACCAGAGGAACCCCACCGGACCTCCCCGCCAACGCGGTGGAGAGGGAGGGAGCCCACCTCGAGGGCCGCTGCAGCAACCCCTCTCCCCGAGCATAGCCCGAAGAGGGGCGACCCCAGCCAGAACCGGACCACGGCCCCCAGTAACATGCTACGGCTGCCAACAAACCGGACACTATGCCAGCGATCCGGTCTGCCCCCTGAACCGAAGAAGCGGGGCCTGCGGGCCCCCGCCCCGACAGCTGGCGGCCGCCGCCCTGGGGGAAGGAGAAGAAGAAGAAGAGACCCTCGACCGAGGAACCACCGAATGGGAACCGGCGGCCATGTCCCTGGTCTGCCTGGGCAGCCGAGAAATGGTGCCCCGCACCCCCATCCCAAGCAACACCCAGAAGTACCGGCAGCAGGTCACCGTCAATGGACAACGGGCCGAAGCCCTTCGTGACACCGGCGCCAGTGTCACCGCTGTCCGCTGCCACCTGGTGACCCCCGAACAGATCCTACCCAATGTGCTGTGCCCCGTCCGGACGGCCGACAACAGCGAAAGCCTGTGCCAGATGGCCCTGGTCCCCTTTGAGTGGGGAGGGGTGACAGGCCTACTAAAAGTGACTGTCCGCGACGATGCCCCAGTAGACTGCCTCCTGGGGAACGACCTGGAGAGTTCCCCCTGGGCTCAAGTGGAGCGACGAGAGCACCTCCAAATGCTGGGACTATCCGAATGGGCCTGCGCCATCACCCGGTCCATGACCGCCCAGGCTCCCAGCTCGTCCCTGGCCCCCGGTGCCGCCCAGCCCGAGGGGCTCGCACCACCCCCCGCCTGCAGCGAGGGGGAGGCGGACACCGACACTGGACCTACTGAACCCTCCCCCGAAAAGATTGCTTCCCTCGGCGCCCTACCAGAACTTGCACAATGGCGCCACGAAGGGGGCCCCACCCGTGAGCAGTTCCAGCAAGAACAGCAGTCCTGTCCCTCTCTCGAAGGGGTCCGACAACAAGCGTCCGCACAAGCCAACGGGGGCCAGACCGGCACCCACTGGGTCTACTGGGCCGAGGGCCTGTTGTACAGTGAATAGAAAGTGGCAGAACTCGGGGCCAGCCGCGTGTTGGTGGTCCCCCTCCGCTTCCGGGAGTTCCTTCTCAACCTGGCACATGACGTGCCCCTCGCCGGACACCTAGGGCAAGACAAAACTTACAGCCGTCTGGTGACCCACTTCTACTGGCCCCGGATGCGGAGGGACGTGGACAACCACTGCCGGTCCTGCCGGACCTGCCAAGCCAGCGGGAAGACGGGGGGTCGGGTCAAGGCCCCCCTCCAGCCCTTTCCAGCCGTCAGCACCCCGTTCGAACGGGTCGGGATCGAGATCGTGGGGCCCCTGGACCCCCGGACCGCCCTGGGCCACCGCTTCATCCTGGTCCTCGTGGACCACGCCACCAGGTACCCGGAGGCGGTCCCGCTAAGAACTGTAACGGCCCCTGTGGTAGGCCGGGCCTTGATGGGGATCTTCTCCCGAGTGGGATTCCCCCGCGAAGTGGTGAGCGACAGGGGCACAAACTTCATCTCCAAGCACATGCGGTCCCTGTGGCAGCAGTGCGGGGTCACGTACAAATTCACAACCCCCTATCACCCTCAGGGGAACGGGCTGGTCGAGCGCTTTAACAGAACCCTGAAGGGGATGATTCAGGGCTTGGAAGAGCCCCTCCGGCGGAGATGGGATGTCCTACTACCATGCCTCCTGTTCGCCTATCGGGAGGTCCCGCAGAAGTCCCTGGGGTTCAGCCCGTTTGAACTATTGTACGGACATCCGGTCCGCGGACCGCTCAGCCTGGTCAAAGAGGGCTGGGAGACGAAGCTCCAAGGCGCCCCTCCTGACGTCTACCGATACCTCCTGACCCTACGAAACCAGACCCGCAAGTTCCGAGCCATGGCCGAAGCCAACCTCGAGGCCAGCCAGGAGGACATGAAGCGGTGGTACGATCGGAACACCTCTACCATCGAGTTCGAGCCAGGCCAGCGAGTCTGGGTCATGGCCCCTGTTGAGCCCTGCGCCCTCCAGGACAAGTGGACTGGGCCCTTCAAGGTGGTGGAAAAGAAGAGCCCCGTCACCTACCTAGTTGACCTAGAGTCCCCCCGGAACCCCCTCCGGGTTCTACATGCTAACAGGCTCAAACCCTACTTCGCCCGGACCGAACTGAGCCTGCTGCTGGCGACCGACGAGGGGGGCGAGGACGACTCCGAGCCCCTACCCGACCTCTTGCAGAACGACGTCCACGACGGATCCATCAAAGGTGTCCAGCTTGCCTCCTCCCTGACCCCGGAACAGCGCATCGACTGTCAACAACTGCTGCAGGATACGCAGCCCTCTTCTCCCTCACCCCGGGGGTGACCCACTGGTGTGTCCACGACGTCGACACCGGGGACAGCCCCCCCGTGCGACACCGAGCCTACAGGGTACCCGACCGAGTACGGGCATGCATCCAGGCCGAAGTAGCGAAGATGTTGGCCCTCGGGGTCATCGAGCCCTCTGACAGCCCATGGGCCAGCCCTGTCGTCCTGGTACCAAAGGCCGCAGCCCCCGGCCATCCCCCGGAGCTGCGATTTTGTGTAGACTACCGGGCCCTGAATGCTGTGACCAAGACGGACGCCCATCCTATACCCCGGGCCGACGAACTCATCGATCGCTTGGGGTCCGCCCGCTACCTGAGCACGCTGGACCTCACCGCCGGGTACTGGCAGATTCAGCTTACCCCCGGCGCCCGAGAAAGATCCGCCTTTTCTACCCCTGATGGGCATTACCACTTTCGGGTGATGCCCTTCGGCATGAAGAATGCCCCGGCCACTTTTCAGAGACTCGTAAACAAGGTCCTGGCCGGGCTCGAGGCCTTCAGCGCGGCCTATTTGGATGACATCGCCGTGTACAGCCACCACTGGGCTGAGCACCTAGTTCACCTCAAGGCCATCCTGGCCGCCCTCCAAAGGGCTGGGCTCACGATTAAGGCCAGCAAATGCCAGGTCGGCCAAGGATCGGTGACCTACCTGGGCCATCAGGTGGGAAGCGGTCAGGTGGCCCCCCTCCAGCCGAAAGTCGATGCCATCCAGGCATGGGAACCTCCCACTACCCAGACCGCTGTGCGGGCCTTCCTTGGCCTCACCGGATACTACTGGCGGTTCATCCGGGACTATGGGAGCATTGTGGGGCCTCTCACGGAACTCACCTCGAAGAAGCAGCCCAAGAAGGTGCACTGGACTCCCCGCTGCCAATCAGCTTTCGAGACTCTCAAGGCCGCGATGTGCACTGCCCCTGTGCTCCAGGCCCCTGACTACAGTAAAGAGTTTATCGTACAGACAGACGCCTCCGAATATGGGATCGGGGCCGTCCTGTCTCAGGTTGATGAGAAGGGACTCGACCGCCCAGTGGCCTTCATCAGCCGACGGCTGCTGCCCCGGGAGCAACGATGGAGCACCATCGAGCGCGAGGCCTTCGCGGTAGTGTGGGCCCTTAAGAAGCTCCGGCCCTATCTCTTCGGTACCCACTTTCGGGTCCAGACCGACCACCGGCCTTTGCGGTGGTTAATGCAAATGAGAGGCGAGAATCCCAAGCTGCTGCGATGGTCCATTGCCATGCAAGGGATGGACTTTTCGGTTGAGCACCGACCCGGCAATGACCACGCCAACGCTGACGGCCTGTCCCGCTTCTTCCGCCTTGACGAGGAGAATCCCCAAGAAGATGGGTGACTCTCCCTGCCTTCGGCTGGGGGGGACGCCTGTTGGACCCGGCCTCGTGGCGTGGTCCTGACTTCCCTGGGGTTGGGCCCGTTCCCCGCCCTGGCCTCCACGGGCCACCCGTTCGAGCCGCACGAGGTCGCATACACCTCGAGGCTCCACCATTTTGTTGCCTGCCACGTGACCCTGCACCCCAGTCCACCTGACTCCGCTCAACCCGGCCTCGGCCCCAGCGAGGCCCAGACATTGAGGCACCAAGAACTGGCCAGGGGGTATCACGTGAACACCTCATCGCCCTGGCAGAGGGCGGTATCGATGGGACCCCCAACCGTCCCCACACACCGAGGTGCGATCGGCCTCCATCTCTCCTGGGCCCGGCGCCTCTCCTGCTGGGCGTCTGGCCACTCCCAACCCGGCCTCTCCGCCCCTCCGGGCGCAAGGGTCCGGACTTCAAAGGGCTCCAGGCCTATATCTGGGGCGACCCCACAACAGACCGGCAGTTGTATCCCGGAGTCGAGAGCCCTGCTGATTGAATCGCGGCCGACCCTACGGAGAAGAACTCTTGCTTGAAACCACCACGAGCCCTGCAGACTGCGTCGCGGCTCCTTCTTGCTGAAACCTTGAAGCCCCCCGGAACATCGGGCCCTGCTGACGCTGTCGCGGCCCAACCTCGCTGAAACCTCCCTCGGAGCCCTGCTGACGACGTCGCGGCTCGAGCTGAGCGGAAACCATCTTGAGAGCCCCGCTGACCTGGTCGCGGCTCTCCACGAACTGAACGCCAGAGCCCTGCTGACGCCGTCGCGGCTCGACCCCTCCGAGTTCCGGAGGCCCTCCAGCTTGAGGATAAGAACTGGGCCCCAGGTACCCTCGTACCAAGCTCCTGCCAAGGACTGTCCCGCTACCCCTTCCCTTCTAAAGAGAAACTGAGACCTTTGTGGATCCCTTGATCCCCTTTCGTGTAAATATTGATCCCGTAACGTGCTGATAAAGAATTGCTCGTCTTGAGACAACCTCCTTGAGTCCTGTGTGGTGGTGTTACTGTGCTAGTACATAATAGGAGAAGGATCTCCCAGGAGGCTTCTCTGCAGCGCTCGGCTACTTCGTACAGTGTGGGGGCCCCTCGGGGTGGTCTCTCCGACTCCCCGAGGTCCGCCTTCCAACAGTGCTGATAAAGAATTGCTCGTCTTGAGACAACCTCCTTGAGTCCTGTGTGGTGGTGTTACTGTGCTAGTACATGATAGGAGAAGGACCTCCCTGGAGGCTTCTCAGCAGCACTCGGCTACTTCGTACAGTGTGGGGGCCCCTCTGGGTGGTCTCTCCGACTCCCCGAGGTCCGCCTTCCAACAGGCGGTGTGTCGGGGTTTCCTGTCGCTCAGCCCCTTGATCTGTTCAGATGTGTCCGGGAGGGACTCCAGACGCCCAGCAGGAGAGGCGCCCGCTCACTGGGGGCCTGGTGGCCGATCGAAACCTCCCTCGGGGAAGAGACCAGAGGTGTGACAGAGTCGGCGCCTCTCGGTCTGGTTTGGGGGGGGGTTTCGTTCTCCCTCGGCCGGGCATGCGTGTTGGGGATCTGGTCGGCCCTCGGGATGTTGGTCCACGGAAGCCGGAAGGCCGTGCCCACGAGGTTCGGCGTGTTTGTAGTGTGACTTGCTGGTCGGGAGGGCCCACGCCACGAGGCCGGTCTCACACGTGCCCCCCCCAGCTGAAAGGCGGGGAGAACTACCCATCCACTTGGGAGTTCTCCTCGCTGAAGCGGAAGAATCGAGACAGGCCGTCCGCGTTGGCGTGGTCAGTCCCGGGGCGATGTTCCACAGTGAAATCCATCCCCTGGAGAGAGATGGACCAGCGTAGCAGCTTGGGGTTTTCCCCTCGCATCTGCATCAACCACCGCAGGGGTCGATGATCTGTTTGCACTCGGAATTGTGTTCCGAACAGGTAGGGCCGTAGCTTTTTGAGAGCCCAGACTACGGCGAACGTCTCTCGTTCAATTGTGCTCCACCGCTGTTCCCAGGGCAGTAACCTTCGGCTGATGAAGGCTATGGGCTGATCTATGCCTTTGTCGTCGTATTGTGAGAGGACTGCCCCGATGCCGTGTTCCGAGGCGTCCGTCTGGACCACAAACTCCTGGGCGTAGTCGGGTGCTTTGAGTACTGGAGCCGCGCACATTGCGGCCTTTAGGGTGTCGAACGCCTTCTGGCAGGCGGGAGTCCAGTGTATTTTCTTGGGGTGTTTTTTGGAGGTTAGTTCTGTGAGAGGGCCTGCGATGCTGCCATAGTTTTTAATGAACCTTCTGTAGTAGCCGGTGAGGCCCAGGAAGGCCCGGACTTCCGTTTGGGTTGCAGGGGGTTCCCAGGACAAGATGGCGTCGATCTTCGGCTGGAGGGGGGCGACCTGCCCACTCCCCACCTGGTGCCCCAGATAAGTTACGGAGCCGTGCCCAATTTGACATTTGCTAGCTTTGATGGTGAGGCCGGCCCGGCGTAGAGCCAGCAGGACTTGACGGAGGTGCTGGAGGTGCTCGGTCCATTGGGAGCTGAAGACTGCTATGTCGTCAAGGTATGCTGCGCTGAACCCCTCTAGTCCGGCCAGGACCCTGTTCACCAGCCGCTGGAAGGTGGCCGGGGCATTTTTCATTCCGAACGGCATCACCCTAAAGCGGTAGTGCCCATCCGGGGTGGAGAAGGCGGAGCGCTCCTTGGCTCCCTCGGTGAGGGCAATCTGCCAGTACCCACTGGTCAGGTCGAAGGTGCTGAGGTAGCAGGCGGCCCCAAGGCGGTCAATGAGTTCGTCGGCACGGGGGATAGGGTGAGCGTCTGCTCGGGTGACCGCATTGAGGCCTCGGTAGTCCACGCAGAATCTCAGCTTGGGGGCAACACCCGGGGTAGTCGCTTTCGGAACCAGGACTACCGGGCTGGCCCAGGGGCTGTCAGAGGGTTCAATCACCCCAAGGTCTAACATCTTTGCCACCTCGGTCTGGATGCAGGTCCGGACCCGATCAGGGACCCGTTAGGCCCGATGTCTCACTGGCGGGCTGTCTCCGGTGTCCACGTCGTGGACACACCAGCTGGTGACCCCGGGGGTCAGGGAGAAGAGATCCGCGAACTGCCCTAGTAGCTGGCGGCAGTCGTCGGTCTGTTGGGCTGTGAGGGCGGTCGACAGTCTCACTCCCTCCACGGATCCATCGGTTTCCTTCGCCCCCAGGGGGTCTGGGAGGGGCTCGGTGTCTTCTTCGGCCCCATCGTCGGTGGCCAGGATTAGACTTAATTCGGTCCGCACAAAGTGGGGCTTGAGGCGGTTCACGTGGAGAACCCGGAGGGGGTTCCGCGGGGACTGTACATCGATGAGATAGGTGACTTGGCTCTTCCACTCGATCACCTTGAAGGGCCCAGTCCATTTATCTTGGAGAGCGCAGGGTCTCACCGGGGCCATGACCCAGACTTGTTGGCCTGGCTGAAACTCGACCAGCGTAGCATTCTGGTCATACCAGCGCTTCATCTCTTCTTGACTGGCCTCGAGGTTTGCTTCTGCGAGTTCCCTGAATTTTCGGGTCTGGTTGCGGAGCGCCAAGATGTATCGGAACACGTCTGGAGGGGTCCCCCGGGGGGTTGCTTCCCACCCCTCCTTGACCAGGCTCAGGGGTCCTCGGACGGGGTGTCCATATAACAGTTCGAATGGGCTGAATCCCAGGGATTTTTGGGGAACCTCCCGGTAGGCGAATGTTGGAGGGAGGCCCACCGGGTAGTCGGGGAGACTATTCCGGGCACCTTCCTACCGCAAAGTTTATAGCCGAGCGCCGCTGAGAAGCCCCCTCGGGGAGGTCTTTCTCCTATGTTCGTACTAGGCCCAGTAACACCACCACACAGGACTCGATAGTAGTTGCGAGATTAGATTCTTTATCGGCAGCAATACGTGCAATATCTACAGAGGGATCGAGGGATCCTATCAGAGTCTCAATGTTCGTTCAAGAGGGTAGGGTAGCGTGACAGTCTTAGTGCCAGCCAGGCACGGGAGGACTCTGCGCCAGACCTTGGATGCTGGTCTCAGAGCGGCTCAGACGTGGAGAGCCGCGACGTCGTCTGCAGGGCTCGAATGGTAGTTCCGCTTAGGTCGAGCCGCGACACGGTCAGCAGGGCTCTGGTGGTAGGTCCGCTTCGGTCGAGCCGCGACGAGGTCAGCTGGGCTCTGGTGGTAAGGTTCAACAAGGTCGGGCCGCGACAGCGTCAGCAGGGCCCCAAAGGTTCGTGAAGGTCTTTAAGCACGGTGGAGCCCTGACGTCGTCAGCAGGGCTCAAGTGGTGGTTCAGGGGGAGTCTTCTTCCGTAGGGTCAGCCGCGATCCGATCAGCAGGGCTCTTGACTCCAGGATACAACTGCCGCCCTGTTGTCGGGTCGCCCCAGATATAGGACGGGAGCCCTTTGATGTCCGGACCCGTGCGCCCGGAGGGGGCGGAGAGGCCGGGTAGGGAGCGGCCAGACGCCCAGCAGGAGAGGCGCCAGGCCCCAGAGAGATGTGGGGTGATCACACCTAGGTGTGGAGAGACGGTCGGGGGTCCCATCGATACTGCCCTCCGCCGGGAGTGGGAAGGGCTCACGTGGTATCCCCCGGGCCAGGGGTTGGCATCTCGATGTCGGGCCTCGCTGGGACCGAGGCCGGGTAGAACAGGGTCATACAGGTGGTCACGTGGAGTGACGTGCAATCCAAGATGGAGGAGTCCCGATGTGCATGGGACCTCGTGCGGCTTAGCGCGGGGAAACAGGACCACGCCACGAGGCCGGCTCCCACACGCGTCCCCCCCAGCTGAAGGCAGGGAGAGTCACCCATCTTCTTGGGGGTTCTCCTCGCCGAGGCGGAAGAATTGGGACAGGCCGTCAGCATTGGCGTGGTCGTTGCCGGGCCGGTGTTCAACAGTGAAGTCCATCCCTTGCAGCGAGATGGACCAGCGTAGCAACTTGGGGTTCTCGCCCCGCATTTGTATGAGCCACCGCAAGGGCCGGTGGTCAGTCTGGACCCTGAAGTGGGTACCGAATAGGTAGGGCCGGAGCTTCTTGAGAGCCCATACCACAGCGAAGGCCTCCCTCTCGATGGTGCTCCACCTCTGTTCTCGCGGCAGCAGTCGGCGGCTGATAAAGGCCACCGGTCGGTCGAGGCCCTTGGCGTCCAGCTGGGAGAGGACTGCCCCGACCCCGTACTCCGAGGCATCGGTCTGGACTACAAATTCCTTGCTGTAGTCGGGGGCCTGTAGCACAGGGGCAGCGCACATGGCCGCTTTGAGAGCATCAAACGCGGTCTGGCAGCGGGGCGTCCAGTGCACCGCCTTGGGTTGTTTCTTTGAGGTGAGTTCCGTAAGGGGGCCCACAATGCTGCCGTAATCCTTTATGAAGCGTCGGTAGTAGCCTGTGAGGCCTAGGAATGCCCGGACAGCGGTTTGGGTGGCGGGGGGCTCCCACGCCTGGATGGCGTCAACTTTTAACCGGAGGGGGGCCACCTGGCCACTCCCCACCTGGTGGCCCAAATAGGTCACAGATCCTTGACCGATCTGGCACTTGCTGGCCTTAATTGTGAGCCCGGCTCTTTGGAGAGCGGCCAGGACTTCCCCAAGGTGTCCTAGGTGCGCGGCCCAGTGGTCGCTGAAGACAGCAATGTCATCGAGGTAGGCCGCGCTGAAGGCTTCGAGACCGGCCAGGACCTTATTTACCAGCCTCTGAAAGGTCGCCGGGGCGTTCTTCATGCCGAAGGGCATCACCCGGAAGTGGTAGTGGCCATCGGGGGTAGAGAAAGCTGATCGTTCTTGTGCGCCGGGAGTGAGCTCGATCCGCCAGTACCCAGCGGTGAGATCAAAGGTGCTTAGGTAGCGGGCGGCCCCTAAGCGATCAATCAGCTCATCGGCTCGTGGCAAAGGGTGGGCATCGGTCTTGGTAACTGCGTTCAGGCCCCGGTAGTCGACACAGAATCTGAGTTCGGGGGCTGTGCCGGGGGCGGCGGCCTTCGGCACCAAGACTACCGGGCTGGCCCACGGGCGGTCGGAAGGCTCGATGACTCGAGGGCGAGCATCTTGGCGACCTCGGTCTTTATGCAGGCTCGGACTCGGTCAGGCACTCTATAAGCGCGGTGTCGTACAGGGGGGCTATCCCCCGTGTCCACGTCGTGGACGCACCAGGGGGTTACCCCAGGCGTGAGAGAGAAGAGGGCAGCGAAGGGTTGTAGTAGCTTCTGGCAATCATGGCGCTGTTCCGGTGTCAGGGTGGCGGAGAGGTGGATGCCCTCCAAGGAGCCGTCTTGGCTCGAGGGCCCCAGGAGGTCTGGTAGGGGCTCGGCGTCACTTTCACCCCCATCGTCGGTAGCCAGTAGTAAGCTTAGTTCAGTTCGGGCAAAATGGGGCTTGAGCCGGTTGGCGTGCAGGACCCTGAGGGGGTTCCTCGGGGACTCCATGTCGACCAGGTACGTGACGGGGCTCTTCCTTTCAACTATCTTGAAGGGCCCGGTCCACTTGTCCTGCAGGGCGCAGGGGTCCACGGGTGACATGACCCAGACTTGCTGGCCCGGCTCAAACTCGACGGCTGAGGCATTCTCGTCATACCAGCGTTTCATATCTTCTTGGCTGGCTTCAAGGTTGGCTTCCGCCAGGGCACGGAACTTCCGAGTCTGGTTCCGCAGGGTCAGGAGGTACCGGTAGACGTCGGGCGGGGCACTTTGGACGTTCGCCTCCCAACCCTCCTTGACCAGGCTGAGGGGCCCTCGGACGGGGTGCCCATACAACAGTTCGAAGGGGCTGAAGTCCAGGGACTTCTGTGGTACCTCCCGGTAGGCGAACAGGAGGCAGGGCAACAGGACATCCATTCTCCTCCTGAGGGGCTCTTCCAGGCCCTTGATCATCCCCTTCAGGGTTCGGTTGAACCGCTCGACCAGTCCATTCCCCTGGGGGTGGTAAGGGGTGGTGAATTTATAGGTGACCCCACATTGTTGCCAGAGGGATCTCATGTACTTCGAGATAAAGTTCGTCCCCCGGTCGCTCACCACTTCTCGGGGGAACCCCACTCTGGAGAAGATGCCCATCAGGGCCCGGCCTGTAGGAGAGTAGGGTCTGCAATCCTATGATCACCCAGATTTTTTTGCTTTTGCTTCATTGGTTTATGACTTTCCCCGGCTGTGGGCCTGCCAATCAGACCCACAGCCTAGCTGTTCTCTCTCGAAATTAAACACATGTACATTAGGTGCATCCACCAATTGGAACTGGGCCGCCTTGTCAGTCCCTGTCTCAGCATACCACAGGTATCCAGGGCATCGGTGGACCCAGGGCCTACCAGGGGCTGCAGCATGTATTATGCCACCCCTGGAATGGCCGCCCAAATCTGACACAACTGGCTGCACGACAGCTGGGGCAACGTGGTGTAATCACCCGTTGCTGTAGGTGTAGTATTCCTACACCTAACCCTAAAATGGACACATGGATTCCTATCAGTCACTCCTATGGCAGGCCTTATCAATCCTGAAGGCAGAGTGCAGGGAATCATGTGGGACGGTGCTCTGGCGCGAGCTGAGCCCGTCGACGGCTTGCGGAACCAAGTCCTAATAGCCGTTCCATGGTGACGCGGGCCAACTACTTTTAAATGCATTATAATCCTCGCGGTTATTTGCTAACTTTGGCATCGCATCACCTACACATGTCGAGTAAGGTGTCATACGAATCGGAATACGAACCCCTCGCCAGTTCTGGCGACGGGGTTAGCATTCCCCCCTTTTAGAGGGGCACGACATGGAAGTAACCTTGAACCCCGGTTAAAGTTGACTCAAGCCTCAGCATCACAAAATGGATGCTGCCACCAGACACAAGTCTGACCTCCTGCTGCTGGGAGACCTTCCAGCGAGGGGAGCTTGGACAAAGGGTTTCCTGTCGGGGGCGGTGTTAGCACCATCCCAGACAGGGTTTGTGTATCCCAGGTAGGCAGGGCTGAAAGGAAGGTGATTGCCAGTGGCACCCCGGTGCTCACTGTGCATAGCCCGGCTCAAACCAGTTTCGGGGGCACACCAGCCCCTGAGCTGGGGCGAAGCCGGACAAAGGATAGGGGTGTAACCACCCCCCTCCTGGCTCCACCCATAGGTAGAACCTAGTCACGGGCCAGCCCCTTTTTCTTAGAATAAAGGTAGGAGCGAGTCCCCTTCCCAAATTGGATAATTCTGAATCTTGAACTACTTTCCACGAAAGGAACTCTTGACTATTTCTGAAGACTCTCCCTTGTGGCTAAGGAGTAGCCACCCTGCACCAGCAGGCACCACCTAAGCGCTTGCGGTTTGCTGTAAGTCTCTCCCACGGATCAAGACTGCCCAGCTCGACGAGACCCGAGTTCCCTGCCATCTCTGACCTTTTACCTACCTCATCAGCCCAGCTGAGAGTCGTAGGTGTGACGAGACCTGCGGGACCGGCCATCTTCAGAACCTGCACAACGCTTATCTAACACGCCCACCGAGGGACCCTCGAGTGAGTGCACCTAGGGTTTGAGAAGCCCTAACCCTGAGCAGCTCCAGCACCGAAGTCTGCCTTCCCAGCATCCCCGAGATCTGCGTGGGGGCCCTTCCGCTCCCTGCTGTTCACCACGTTGTTCGACCACTTGCCGACCGGCTTGTGGCCCTCTTCACGACGCACCACGTTTGTTTCATCACTAGTCTGGTTGCTCCAGACTGGCTCTTGCTCCCCTTCAACAGAGGAGTACCACGGACCCTCCTGGTCCACTCCAGACGCCATCTTGACTCCACCGCGTGGGCTTGCCACTGCCAAGATCCGCTGCCCCATTCCTGGGCCCAGCATCATCGACAGCAGACACCTGCGTGGGACAGCTCGCCCTCCATCCTGGTCGCCGCCGCGCCTCCTGGTCCGAGGAACAGCCGAGTCCGACGTCATCCACTCACCTGGTCGAGGTGACTTCAGCCGGTACCCCCCTGGTGCCCACACGATCGCTGGCTAGCGGTTGAGAACTGAGTCCCCTCTGCTTTCAGGTTTCCTTCATCACCGATCCAGGTTTGGATCTCGCTGAACATCGACACTGGTCGCCTGCCAGCAACTCTTCTTTCAGGCTCCTGAGACTACAACGAGGACTTCCGACATCTTGCCGAACCTTCCACAGCCGCAGCCTCTGGGCTAGGTAACTTGAGCATTTCGGTGCTCCATCGCAGGTTCGCTTTACAAGTGTCCAGTTCCTTTTTTTCGTTTAGTCCCACTGATCGGATCACTCCGGAATCGGTAACTTTAGACTTTCTAACTTCGCCCCTTCCACTTACAGTGTAATGGTTTCGTGCCCTCGGGCATTTGTGTAAATTGTGCAACCAGAAGTATTTTCCTAAGAGTTTTGTATTGTGCTTAGCTCCCTGACTCATAAAGAGCCGGGGTAGTCTTGTTATAAATAAATATCCTTTATTTTCATAACAACTTGTGTGGTGTCCTTTCACTTGGTGTTCAAGGGGTATATGTGATGGTAAACAGCTGGCTTAACACGCCCTCTAGAGTTTAGCCTAAGACTGCTCGTATCCACGCTACTAGGATAGCTGGTCTATAAGGTTGACTTACAACCAATCATCAATAAGGGTTGTTTGGAATGATACACAGTGATCACTAGAATAGTGAGCACTACATATCAGGCCAACTTCTCACATTGGTGAGCAGCGGTTGGGATTTGAGCTTGCTGTTGTTTTACCACACACGTATCCTAAGAATATCGCAGTGAAAGATCACATAAGTACCCAGGTACATATAACTTAACTTAGAATACTCCGAGTTCTACTGAACCGGCTGTTGTAGTGTAACAGGGCTTAGCACACCCTGACTACAACTCTTAGCAAGGGATCAGTAGGTAAACACATAGTGTAGGTAGGTGCATCACTTACACCTCACTAGAAAAGCATGTCGGTCCACGGAGAGTCTTCGCAGACTCCCTTAGTGGTCAGTGACCCTCCACAGGTCGTGTCACGATATGCAGCTCTTAGCTTCAAGGAGATGCGACAACTGTGCGCCTCCAGGAAGCTAAACCAGGGTTCTAACCCTACCATCGCAATTCTGATAGGTCTCTTAGAGGCGTACGATGCTAGGAGGTCCTCTAACACAGGTCCCCCCAGTGCTGATGGGAACATGCCTCCCTTAGAGGGAACCCTCGGTGACCCAGACCTCGACCTCCACACAGAGGAGGAGGACGAGGAGGAGTTATCAGGAGACGAGGCAGACAAAGGTCCAGTGGTAGTCGGCAGGCTTACAAGGACCAACTTAAGCAGGCATGAGAATGGAACTGGGGGAGCCCCGGGCCCACGCTCAAGCAGGCCTAACCTTGGGAACGGACGAGCTAGGTCTCTCTCCAGAGGCTCTGGCAGATCGGTTCACACACATGTCTCTCAGGCATCTTCTCAGAGAGGAATGACGTCCCCTCAGAGAAGGGAGCATGAAGCGAAGATAAGGGAAGTCAATCTGAGGATCGAGCGGGAAGAACTTGCCCTCGCCAAAGAAAGACTTGCCCTGGCCCGAGAGCAGAAATTAAGTGGGTTAGATCCCACTGGTGGCAGCATTCTCAATAGAGAGAGAGACAGGGGTATAGACACTAGACACCTGAGTAAAATAGTGCCCCCCTTTAAACAAGGGGACGACATCCACAAGTGGATAACTGCCTTGGAGAGGGCCTGCACTGTCCAGTGCGCCCCCCCAAGTCAGTGGGCAGCTATACTGTGGCTTTCCTTTGAAGGTAAAGGAAGAGACAAGCTCCTCACTACTAGAGCTGAGGATGCTAACAACTACCAAGTCCTGAAGAACACACTGAACAGTACCGGGTGCTGTTCCGGGACACCCAGAAGATTCAGTCTCAGGATTGGACTGACTTTGTCGATTGTGCCACTAAGGCTTTGGAAGGCTGGTTGCTGGGTAGCAAGGTTACTGATTACACAGGATTGTACAATCTTATCATGCGAGAACAGATTTTAAACAACTGTCAGAACCAATTGTTGCATCAGCACCTTGTCGACTCGGATCTGACCTCTCCCCAAGAATTGGGAAAGAAGGCAGACAGATGGGTCAGAACAAGGGTCAAGCAGAACCAGAACCAGAACCAGGGTGGTCAGAAGAAAGCAGACCAGAAGGGTAGTAACAAAAACGAACAAAATGACCAGAAGTCTTCGACAGGTCCCCAACAAACCAAAGAGGGTGGGGGTCAGGCTTCACAGAAGAAGAAGACTCAAGAAGGCCAGTCAAAAAGGTGGTGCCAATACTGTAAAAGTAAGACTCACTGGTTTAGTGAGTGCACCAAGAAAGGAGGGCAAACTCCTGCCACTGCAGCCCCTAAGGCACCTGCACCCCCTAGTACAGTCAGCAGTGGTAGTGCGCCTCCCAAGGCATTAGTTGGGTTAACCTTGGGAACCGAGGGGAGTGACGACTTAGTCGGCACACTCACTCAGGCCGTCCTTGTCTGTACAGGGGATATGGATATGTCCCCTGATGCCAGTCCCAATACTTTGGGCAAATACAGACAGACACCTTTGATTAATGGAAAAGTGGCTCAGGCCTACAGGGACACTTGTGCCAGTGTCACCATGGTGACGCCTAACTTTGTGGACCCTGGACAGATCATGCTAGGTACCAGTTACCTAGTGACCAATGCCAGCAACGTCACTACCAATCACAGTATGGCAGTTGTTGATTTCTCCTGGGGAGGGGTAAGTGGCCCGAAAAAGGTTGTGGTTAGTTCAGACCTCCCCGTAGAATGTCTGTTGGGCAATGATTTGGAAACGTCACAATGGTCAGAAGTGGAGCAGAGGACTCACATGGAAATGTTAGGCTTGCCAGCACATGTCCTTGCTGTGACCAGGTCACAGGCCAAAAGGTGCCCCACTGAACAGGTGCTGGATCCTGGAAGAACGGACCAGACACCTTCCAAGAAGAGGAGCAGTAAGGGTAAGGCTCCGCCTTCCCCCTTGCCCCAGGTCGTGGATCAAGTCTCTGAGGAGGCTGACCTTAAAGAACTGAGGGAAACTGAGCCGAAAGAGCTTGAACCTGGTCAGGTTGAGTTTCTGGGCTCAGGGGGACCCTCCAGGGAAGACCTGGGGAAGGCACAGTTAGACTGCCCCTCCCTTGAACCCCTCAGACAGCAGGCTGCTGCTGAGGCTGCAGGGAACGCCACAGGTACCCACAAAGTGTACTGGGACGATGGACTCCTGTACTCCGAGGCAAGAGACCCCAAACCTGGTGCGACCAGGCCTTGTCTCTGAGAGGTTTCCTTCTTACCTTGGCCCACGAGATTCCCCTTGCAGGTCACTTAGGCCAGAATAAGACTTGGGACAGAATTGTTCCACACTTTCACTGGCCCCACATGTCCGAAGATACGAAGGAGTTTTGCTGCTCCTGTGTCACTTGCCAAGCCAGCGGTAAGTCAGGTGGCACGACAAAGGCCCCCCTCATACCACTACCGGTGGTGGGGGTACCCTTTGAACGGGTGGGGATCGACATTGTCGGACCAATGGAACCCCAGACAGCATCAGGGCACAAGTTTATACTGGTGGTGGTGGACCACACCACTAGGTATCCTGAAGCTATTCCACTTAGGACCACTACAGCACCTGTGGTGGCACGGGCCCTACTTGGAGTGTTCTCCAGAGTGGGCTTCCCTAAGGAGGTCGTCTCAGACAGAGGTGCAAACTTCATGTCGGGATATCTGACTGCAATGTGGAAGGAGTGTGGTGTCAACTACAAGTTCACCACACCCTATCACCCACAATGCAATGGGCTTGTTGAGAGATTCAACAGGACCCTAAAAGGGATGATTCACGGACTACCTGAAAAGCTTCGGCGGAGATGGGATGTCCTGATACCCTGCCTCTTGTTCGCCTACAGAGAGGTCCCGCAGAAGGGGGTTGGCTACAGCCCTTTTGAGCTTCTGTTCGGACATCCTGTAAGGGGACCCCTTTGTTTGGTAAAGGAAGGATGGGAGAGACCTCTCAGAAAGCCGGCATCGAACATTGTGGACTATGTACTCGGTCTCCGCTCGCGGATGGCGGAGTACATGGAAAAGACGTCTAAAAACCTTGAGGCGAGCCAAGAATTACAGAAAGCTTGGCACGACCAAAAGGCTGTCCTGACTGTGTACCAGCCTGGACAGAAGGTGTGGGTGCTGGAGCCAGTGGCCCCAGCAGCACTCAAAGACAAATGGTCTGGGCCCCACACGATCATTGAGCAAAAGGGAGAGGTCACCTACTTGGTAGACCTGGGAACTCCCCGGAGCCCCCACAGGGTGCTCCATGTAAACAGGCTCAAGGCATATGTCGACAGGGAGGGCATGGGCTTGCTCATGGCCACAGACGAGGGACAGGAGGAGGAGAGTGACCCTCTCCCGGACCTGCTCTCTCAGAACCCTGACGATGGGTCAGTAGATGGTGTTGTCTTTTGTGGCAGCCTCTCTGGACATCAACAAAAGGATTGTAAACAGGTTCTTCAATCCTTTCGACATATGTTCTCTCTGACGCCCAGTCAGACCAATTGGTGTACCCATGAGGTCGACACTGGGGACAGTCTGCCCGTAAAGAGTAAAATCTATCGGCAACCTGATCATGTCAGAGACTGCATCAAGACGGAGGTGCAGAAAATGTTGGAGCTGGGAGTCATTGAACCCTCGGACAGCCCCTGGGCTAGTCCCGTAGTTCTCGTGCCGAAACCTCACACCCAGGGCGGTAAGAAAGAGATGAGGTTTTGCGTGGACTACAGAGGTCTCAATGCAGTCACTAAGACTGACGCCCACCCAATACCAAGAGCAGACAAACTTATCGACCGGTTGGCTTCGGCCAGCTACTTAAGTACGTTTGACCTGACAGCTGGGTATTGGCAAATCAGGTTAGCTGAGGAGGCCAAGCCCAAAACAGCATTTTCTACCCCGGGTGGGCACTATCAGTTCGTGGTAATGCCCTTTGGTTTGAAAAATGCACCTGCCACCTTCCAAAGGCTGGTGAATCGAGTTCTCACTGGGTTGGACGACTTCTGCGCGGCGTATCTGGACGATATCGCTGTCTTTAGCTCCACCTGGGAGGATCACCTGGTCCACCTGAGGAAAGTGTTAGAGGCCCTGCAAAAGGCAGGCCTCACTATCAAGGCCACTAAGTGCCAGATAGGGCAGACACAGGTTGTATACCTGGGCCACCTTGTAGGTGGAGGCCAGGTTCAACCATTGGAGAGCAAAATACAGGCCATCCAGGACTGGGCTCCTCCAACCACCCAGACTCAGGTTCGAGCTTTCTTGGGCCTGACTGGTTATTACCGGAAGTTTGTCAGAAATTATGGATCCATTGTGACCCCGCTAAACGACCTGACAAGTAAAAAGATGCCAAAAAAAGTTCAGTGGACAGCAAGCTGTCAGAAGGCATTCGATGACCTAAAGCAGGCCATGTGCACAGCACCTATCCTAAAGAGTCCAGACTACTCCAGACCATTCATTGTCCAAACAGACGCTTCGGAGCTGGGTGTGGGAGCTGTTCTATCTCAACTGAATTTTGATGGTCATGACCAGCCCATAGCTTTTATTAGCAGGAGGCTGACCCCCAGAGAGAAGAATTGGTCAGCTATTGAGAGGGAGGCCTTTGCTGTGGTTTGGGCCCTGAAGAAGTTGAGGCCATACTTGTTTGGCACTCACTTCAAGATTCAGACCGACCATAAGCCCCTCTTGTGGCTAAATCAAATGAAGGGTGAAAACCCCAAACTACTTAGGTGGTCCATTTCCCTACAGGGGATGGACTTCACAGTGGAGCATAGATCTGGCACTGATCATGGCAATGCAGATGGGCTCTCCAGGTATTTCCACTTAGAGCAAGAAGACTCACCTGGTCAAGGTTAGCTTATTGTCCCAAAGTTTGGGGGGGGGGTCATGTAGGAGAGTAGGGTCTGCAATCCTATGATCACCCAGATTTTTTTGCTTTTGCTTCATTGGTTTATGACTTTCCCCGGCTGTGGGCCTGCCAATCAGACCCACAGCCTAGCTGTTCTCTCTCGAAATTAAACACATGTACATTAGGTGCATCCACCAATTGGAACTGGGCCGCCTTGTCTGTCCCTGTCTCAGCATACCACAGGTATCCAGGGCATCGGTGGACCCAGGGCCTACCAGGGGCTGCAGCATGTATTATGCCACCCCTGGAATGGCCGCCCAAATCTGACACAACTGGCTGCACGACAGCTGGGGCAACGTGGTGTAATCACCCGTTGCTGTAGGTGTAGTATTCCTACACCTAACCCTAAAATGGACACATGGATTCCTATCAGTCACTCCTATGGCAGGCCTTATCAATCCTGAAGGCAGAGTGCAGGGAATCATGTGGGACGGTGCTCTGGCGCGAGCTGAGCCCGTCGACGGCTTGCGGAACCAAGTCCTAATAGCCGTTCCATGGTGACGCGGGCCAACTACTTTTAAATGCATTATAATCCTCGCGGTTATTTGCTAACTTTGGCATCGCATCACCTACACATGTCGAGTAAGGTGTCATACGAATCGGAATACGAACCCCTCGCCAGTTCTGGCGACGGGGTTAGCATTCCCCCCTTTTAGAGGGGCACGACATGGAAGTAACCTTGAACCCCGGTTAAAGTTGACTCAAGCCTCAGCATCACAAAATGGATGCTGCCACCAGACACAAGTCTGACCTCCTGCTGCTGGGAGACCTTCCAGCGAGGGGAGCTTGGACAAAGGGTTTCCTGTCGGGGGCGGTGTTAGCACCATCCCAGACAGGGTTTGTGTATCCCAGGTAGGCAGGGCTGAAAGGAAGGTGATTGCCAGTGGCACCCCGGTGCTCACTGTGCATAGCCCGGCTCAAACCAGTTTCGGGGGCACACCAGCCCCTGAGCTGGGGCGAAGCCGGACAAAGGATAGGGGTGTAACCACCCCCCTCCTGGCTCCACCCATAGGTAGAACCTAGTCACGGGCCAGCCCCTTTTTCTTAGAATAAAGGTAGGAGCGAGTCCCCTTCCCAAATTGGATAATTCTGAATCTTGAACTACTTTCCACGAAAGGAACTCTTGACTATTTCTGAAGACTCTCCCTTGTGGCTAAGGAGTAGCCACCCTGCACCAGCAGGCACCACCTAAGCGCTTGTGGTTTGCTGTAAGTCTCTCCCACGGATCAAGACTGCCCAGCTCGACGAGACCCGAGTTCCCTGCCATCTCTGACCTTTTACCTACCTCATCAGCCCAGCTGAGAGTCGTAGGTGTAACGAGACCTGCGGGACCGGCCATCTTCAGAACCTGCACGACGCTTATCTAACACGCCCACCGAGGGACCCTCGAGTGAGTGCACCTAGGGTTTGAGAAGCCCTAACCCTGAGCAGCTCCAGCACCGAAGTCTGCCTTCCCAGCATCCCCGAGATCTGCGTGGGGGCCCTTCCGCTCCTTGCTGTTCACCGCGTTGTTCGACCACTTGCCGACCGGCTTGTGGCCCTCTTCAAGACGCACCACGTTTGTTTCATCACTAGTCTGGTTGCTCCAGACTGGCTCTTGCTCCCCTTCAACAGAGGAGTACCACGGACCCTCCTGGTCCACTCCAGACGCCATCTTGACTCCACCGCGTGGGCTTGCCACTGCCAAGATCCGCTGCCCCATTCCTGGGCCCAGCATCATCGACAGCAGACACCTGCGTGGGACAGCTCGCCCTCCATCCTGGTCGCCGCCGCGCCTCCTGGTCCGAGGAACAGCCGAGTCCGACGTCATCCACTCACCTGGTCGAGGTGACTTCAGCCTGTACCCCCCTGGTGCCCACACGATCGCTGGCTAGCGGTTGAGAACTGAGTCCCCTCTGCTTTCAGGTTTCCTTCATCACCGATCCAGGTTTGGATCTCGCTGAACATCGACACTGGTCACCTGCCAGCAACTCTTCTTTCAGGCTCCTGAGACTACAACGAGGACTTCCGACATCTTGCCGAACCTTCCACAGCCGCAGCCTCTGGGCTAGGTAACTCGAGCATTTCGGTGCTCCTTCGCAGGTTCGCTTTACAAGTGTCCAGTTCCTTTTTTTCGTTTAGTCCCACTGATCGGATCACTCCGGAATCGGTAACTTTAGACTTTCTAACTTTGCCCCTTCCACTTACAGTGTAATGGTTTCGTGCCCTCGGGCATTTGTGTAAATTGTGCAACCAGAAGTATTTTCCTAAGAGTTTTGTATTGTGCTTAGCTCCCTGACTCATAAAGAGCCGGGGTAGTCTTGTTATAAATAAATATCCTTTATTTTCATAACAACTTGTGTGGTGTCCTTTCACTTGGTGTTCAAGGGGTATATGTGATGGTAAACAGCTGGCTTAACACGCCCTCTAGAGTTTAGCCTAAGACTGCTCGTATCCACGCTACTAGGATAGCTGGTCTATAAGGTTGACTTACAACCAATCATCAATAAGGGTTGTTTGGAATGATACACAGTGATCACTAGAATAGTGAGCACTACATATCAGGCCAACTTCTCACACGGCCCACCACTGGAGCGGTCACAGTTCGGAGGGGGACAGCTTCTGGGTACCGGGTGACGTGGTCGACCAGTACCAGGATGAAGCGGTGGCCCAGGGCGGTTCGGGGGTCGAGGGGCCCCACGATGTCTATCCCCACTCGTTCGAACGGGGTGTGGACGGCTGGAAATGGCTGCAGGGGGGCTTTCACTCGTCCCCCAGTCTTCCCGCTAGCTTGGCAGGTCGGGCAGGACCGGCAGCGCTGGTCCACGTCTCGTCTCATTCGGGGCCAATAGAAATGGGTCACGAGGCGGCTGTAAGTCTTGTCCCGCCCGAGATGTCCGGCGAGGGGCACGTCATGTGCCAGGTTCAAGAGGAATTCTCAAAATCGGAGGGGGACCACCAACACCCGGCTGGCCCCTAGTTCGGCGACTTTCTGCTCGCTATACAATAAGTCATTGTCCCAATAGACCCAGTGGGTTCCCGAGGGGTCCCCCGCAGCCTGGGCGGCCGCCTGCTGTCGGGCCCCCTCGAGGGACGGGCAGCCCTTCTGTTCTTGCTGGAATTGTTCACGGGTGGGGCCCCCGTCGTGGCGCCACTGGGCCAGCTCGGGGATCTCGCTGAGGGGAGCGGCCTCGTTGGAAGAAAGTTCGGATGGCCCGGCCTCCTCGTCAGGTTCCTCCGGGCCGGAGGAGGTGGATGGTTCGGGGCCCGCCGGTTTGTCGGGGGCCGGGGCCGCAGCTGGCTGGACGGTCATGGACCGAGTGGTGGCGCAGGCCCACTCGGGTAGTCCTAGCATCCCCAGATGCTCTCGGCGCTCCACCTGGGCCCAGGGGGAGCTCTCTAGGTCATTCCCCAGGAGGCAGTCCACCGGGGCGTCGTCGCGGACAGTCACTTTCAGGGTGCCGGACACTCCTCCCCACTCGAAGGGGATTCGGGCCATCCGGCACAGGCTCTCGGTGTTGTCGGCGGTCCGGACAGGGCAGAGGACATGTGGTAGGATCTGTTCGGGGGTCACCAGATGGCAGCAGACAGCGGTCACACTGGCCCCAGTGTCCCGGAGGGCCTTGGCCCGTCGCCCATTGATGGTGACCCACTGTTGGTACTTCTGGGTGTTGCTTGGGATGGTGGCGCGGGGCACCATCTCTCGAGAGCCTAGGCACACAAGCGACATGGCGGCTGGTTCCCACTCGGGGGACCCGTCGTCGTGGTTCTCCTCCTCGTCCTCTCCCTCTCCCAGGGCTGCGGCGGCAATTTGTCGGGGAGGTGGCCCCGTGGCCCCGTTACGTCGGTTCACGGGGCAAGCCGGGTCACTTGCATAATGGCCGGTCTGCTGACATCCGAAGCAGGTTACTGTCGGTCGTGTTCCAGACCGAGCGATAGGGGTCCCTCTTCGGCCCTGGGTCGGGGAAGGGTGGTTGGTTGCTTGACCTCGTGGCGGGCTTCTGGGCGGCCCGGCTGGGAATTCTCGACTGCGGTGGGACCCCCCACCTCCGCCGCGCTGGCGGGGAGGGCCCGTGGTGCTTCGTTGGTAGTCCCCCACGGGGTTCCGGGGGACCCGGGTGTTGACCCATCGGTCCGCTTCGGCGGCGAGCTTCCGGGGCTCGGTCAGTTTACTGTCCAGGAGGTGTTGCCTTAGTTCCACAAAGCAGTTGTTGGCGAGGTGCTCCCAGACAATGACGTCGAACAGTTCGTTATATGAGGTGACCTTGCTCCCTTTGATCCATCCTTCTAACGCTCGGCTGAAGAAGTCCACGTATTTGACCCATGTGTTGCCGGGGATCTTCTTGCAGTCCCGGAAGCGTTGCAGGTACATCTCGGCCGACAGTCCGTAGCGTGTGAGTAGGGCTTCCTTCATGTGGTCGTACGAGGTCATCACTGCGTCGGGGAGTTGCAGCAGGGTATCCCGTCCCTCGCTGAGGAACCTCCCCCATAGGCCGGCGCCCCAATCCTTCCGGGGTACCCGATGGGAGGTCATGGCGACTTCGTACGCTCGGAACCATTGCTGGATGTCGTCATTTTTATAGTATTCCTTGACGACATCCTTGGGGATGTGAACCTTTGGCTCGGTCGGAGGCAGAGCGTCCCGGGCTCCGGGGTTGCTGGTCTCCCCAGTTTTAGCTTTTAGTTCAAGTTCTTTAAGGCTCCTCTCGTGCCCGAGGGTTAGCCGTCTCTCCTCTAGCTCCCGATGCCTTTTCTTCTCCTCGATTTCTTCTTGTAGTCGTAGTTGCTCCAGGGCTATCTTTTTCTCTGCCAGTAGGAGCTCCCCGTCCAGCCGGAGTCGGGCAAGGTCCATTTCGTGTGTCCGGGCCCTTTCCCGTTCTCGGATCTCTTCGGGGGAAAGGCTGGTGTCTGGGGTGGTTCGCTCCCCGTTTGTCGGGGTCGTGGTTGGCAGGTTTCCGTCCCGGGCCGAGGTCCCTTCGGCTCGGGGTGGAGGGGTTTCGGGTTCTGCCCAGGCTTTCAGGGCTTTCTGCATTTCTTCCTTGGTGCCCAATCCTGTGGTTGGGATCCCTTTGTCTTTGCAGAATTGTTTGAGTTCCTTGTGGGTGTATTCCTCCAGTTTCTCCAACTGGAAGGTTGCGGCCACGGTTGCTTCTTGGCCATCCATGGTTCCCTTTTTCTCTCCTCGTCTGGTCAGGTAGTGGTTGCGTTACTTGCTTGTACGATTGCGTTTGCTCGGATCCCGTCGCTGGCCACCAAATGTTGGAGGGAGGCCCACCGGGTAGTCGGGGAGACTATTCCGGGCACCTTCCTACCGCAAAGTTTATAGCCGAGCGCCGCTGAGAAGCCCCCTCGGGGAGGTCTTTCTCCTATGTTCGTACTATTCTTCATGCCGAAGGGCATCACCCGAAAGTGGTAATGCCCATCAGGGGTAGAAAAGGCGGATCTTTCTCGGGCGCCGGGGGTAAGCTGAATCTGCCAGTACCCGGCGGTGAGGTCCAGCGTGCTCAGGTAGCGGGCGGACCCCAAGCGATCGATGAGTTCGTCGGCCCGGGGTATAGGATGGGCGTCGGTCTTGGTCACAGCATTCAGGGCCCGGTAGTCTACACAAAATCGCAGCTCCGGGGGATGGCCGGGGGCTGCGGCCTTTGGTACCAGGATGACAGGGCTGGCCCACGGGCTGTCAGAGGGCTCGATGACCCCGAGGGCCAACATCTTCGCTACTTCGGCCTAGATGCATGCCCGTACTCGGTCGGGTACCCTGTAGGCTCGGTGTCACATGGGGGGGCTGTCCCCGGTGTCGACGTCGTGGACGCACCAGTGGGTCACCCCCGGGGTGAGGGAGAAGAGGGCTGCGTAGTCCTGCAGCAGTTGTTGACAGTCGATGCGCTGTTCCGGGGTCAGGGAGGAGGCGAGCTGGACACCTTTGATGGATCCGTCGTGGACGTCGTTCTGCAAGAGGTCGGGTAGGGGCTCGGAGTCGTCCTCGCCCCCCTCGTCGGTCGCCAGCAGCAGGCTCAGTTCGGTCCGGGCGAAGTAGGGTTTGAGCCTGTTAGCATGTAGAACCCGGAGGGGGTTCCGGGGGGACTCTAGGTCAACTAGGTAGGTGACGGGGCTCTTCTTTTCCACCACCTTGAAGGGCCCAGTCCACTTGTCTTGGAGGGCGCAGGGCTCAACAGGGGCCATGACCCAGACTCGCTGGCCTGGCTCGAACTCGATGGTAGAGGTGTTCCGATCGTACCACCGCTTCATGTCCTCCTGGCTGGCCTCGAGGTTGGCTTCGGCCATGGCTCGGAACTTGCGGGTCTGGTTTCGTAGGGTCAGGAGGTATCGGTAGACGTCAGGAGGGGCGCCTTGGAGCTTCGTCTCCCAGCCCTCTTTGACCAGGCTGAGCGGTCCGCGGACCGGATGTCCGTACAATAGTTCAAACGGGCTGAACCCCAGGGACTTCTGCGGGACCTCCCGATAGGCGAACAGGAGGCATGGTAGTAGGACATCCCATTTCCGCCGGAGGGGCTCTTCCAAGCCCTGAATCATCCCCTTCAGGGTTCTGTTAAAGCGCTCGACCAGCCCGTTCCCCTGAGGGTGATAGGGGGTTGTGAATTTGTACGTGACCCCGCACTGCTGCCACAGGGACCGCATGTACTTGGAGATGAAGTTTGTGCCCCTGTCGCTCACCACTTCGCGGGGGAATCCCACTCGGGAGAAGATCCCCATCAAGGCCCGGCCTACCACGGGGGCCGTTACAGTTCTTAGCGGGACCGCCTCCGGGTACCTGGTGGCGTGGTCCACGAGGACCAGGATGAAGCGGTGGCCCAGGGCGGTCCGGGGGTCCAGGGGCCCCACGATGTCGATCCCGACCCGTTCGAACGGGGTGCTGACGGCTGGAAAGGGCTGGAGGGGGCCTTGACCCGACCCCCCGTCTTCCCGCTGGCTTGGCAGGCCCGGCAGGACCGGCCGTGGTTGTCCACGTCTCTCCGCATCCGGGGCCAGTAGAAGTGGGTCACCAGACGGCTGTAAGTTTTGTCTTGCCCTAGGTGTCCGGCGAGGGGCACGTCATGTGCCAGGTTGAGAAGGAACTCCCGGAAGCGGAGGGGGACCACCAACACGCGCCAGGCCCCGAGTTCTGCCACTTTCTGTTCACTGTACAACAGGCCCTCGGCCCAGTAGACCCAGTGGGTGCCGGTCTGGTCCCCGTTGGCTTGTGCGGCCGCTTGTTGTCGGACCCCTTCGAGAGAGGGACAGGACTGCTGTTCTTGCTGGAACTGCTCACGGGTGGGGCCCCCTTCGTGGCGCCATTGTGCAAGTTCTGGTAGGGCGCCGAGGGAAGCAATCTCTTCGGGGGAGGGTTCAGTAGGTCCAGTGTCGGTGTCCGCCTCCCCCTCGCTGCAGGCGGGGGGTGGTGCGAGCCCCTCGGGCTGGGCGGCACCGGGGGCCAGGGACGAGCGGGGAGCCTGGGCGGTCATGGACCGGGTGATGGCGCAGGCCCATTCGTATAGTCCCAGCATTTGGAGGTGCTCTCGTCGCTCCACTTGAGCCCAGGGGGAACTCTCCAGGTCGTTCCCCAGGAGGCAGTCTACTGGGGCATCGTCGCGGACAGTCACTTTTAGTAGGCCTGTCACCCCTCCCCACTCAAAGGGGACCAGGGCCATCTGGCACAGGCTTTCGCTGTTGTCGGCCGTCCGGACGGGGCACAGCACATTGGGTAGGATCTGTACGGGGGTCACCAGGTGGCAGCGGACAGCGGTGACACTGGCGCCGGTGTCACGAAGGGCTTCGGCCCGTTGTCCATTGACGGTGACCTGCTGCCGGTACTTCTGGGTGTTGCTTGGGATGGGGGTGCGGGGCACCATTTCTCGGCTGCCCAGGCAGACCAGGGACATGGCCGCCGGTTCCCATTCGGTGGTTCCTCGGTCGAGGGTCTCTTCTTCTTCTTCTCCTTCCCCCAGGGCGGTGGCCGACAGCTGTCGGGGCGGGGGCCCGCCGGCCCCGTTTCTTCGGTTCAGGGGGCAGACCGGATCGCTGGCATAGTGTCCGGTTTGTTGGCAGCCGTAGCATGTTACTGGGGGCCGTGGTCCGGTTCTGGCTGGGGTCGCCCCTCTTCGGGCTATGCTCGGGGAGAGGGGTTGCTGCAGTGGCCCTCGAGGTGGGCTCCTGGGGGCCCCGGCGGGGGAGTCCCGGTTCCTGTTCGGCCCTCCCCCTCCACCGCGTTGGCGGGGAGGTCCGGTGGGGTTCCTCTGGTACTCCCCCATCGAGTTCCGGGGGACTCGGGTGTTGACCCATCGATCGGCCTCGACGGCGAGTTTTCGTGGGTCGGTCATCTTGCTGTCGAGGAGGTGTTGCCTTAGCTCCACGAAGCAATTGTTGGAGAGATGTTCCCAAACAATGAGGTCGACCAGCTGCCCGTAGGTGGTGACTTTGCTACCCTTGATCCATCCTTCTAGGGCCCGGCTGAAAAAGTCCACATATTCCACCCAGGTAGTACCCGGGATCTTTTTGCAGTCTTTGAACCGCTGGCGGTACATTTCCGCGGTTAGCCCGTAGCGGGTAAGCAGGGCCTCCTTCATGTGGTCGTAGGAGGTCATCACCTCCTCTGGTAGCTGAAGCAGTGTGTCTCGACCTTCACTCAGGAACCGACCCCACAGGCCGGCGCCCCAGTCCTTTCGGGGCACCCGATGGGAGGTCATGGCCACCTCGTATGCCTTGAACCATTGTTGGATGTCGTCATTCTTATAGTACTCCCTGACGACATCTTTCGGGATATGTACCTTGGCCTCGACAGGCGGTAGGGTGTCTCTATTACTGGGGGTGTCGGTCCCCCCGTTCTTTGCCTTGATTTCGAGCTCTTTGAGACTTCGCTCGTGCTCAAGGGTCAGTCTTTTTTCCTCCAACTCTCGGTGTCGTCTCTTCTCTTCTATCTCCTCTTGTAGCCGTAGCTGCTCTAGGGCCAGTTTCTTTTCCGCCAGCTGGAGTTCGCCGTCCAGCCGCAGTCGAGCGAGCTCTAGTTCGTGGTTCCGGACCTTCTCCCGCTCTCGTATCTCCTCTTCAGAGAGGCCGGTTTCTAGGCTCTTTCCTCCTCCGGTTGCCGGAGTCGGTGCGGTTGATGTGGCCACCGTCAGGGGCAGGGGACCTTCTTCCTGGGAGTGGCCTTCCTCGGCCTCCAGCCAGGTCCTTAGGGCTTTCTGCATCTCCTCTTTGGTACCTAGGCCGGTGGTTGCAAGGCCTTTGTCCTTGCAGAACTGTTTCAATTCTTTGTGCGTGTATTCCT
Organism: Triturus cristatus; assembly: GCF_964204655.1. Lineage (NCBI taxonomy): Eukaryota > Metazoa > Chordata > Amphibia > Caudata > Salamandridae > Triturus > Triturus cristatus. The sequence goes on along the minus strand of NC_140589.1, from coordinate 611,379,805 downwards.
CCAACCGTTCGGGCTGGAACTCCGTGGTCGCGTTGTTTCCTTGGTTGCTCATGACTTCTGTTTGTCTGGATGGGTAGCTAGTGGGTTACTGGCTGGTACGTACTGCGTTCGGCTCGGATCCCGCCGGTGGCCACCAAATGTTGGAAGGCGGACCTCGGGGAGTCGGAGAGACCACCCAGAGGGGCCCCCACACTGTACGAAGTAGCCGAGCGCTGCAGAGAAGCCTCCTGGGAGATCCTTCTCCTATTATGTACTAGCACAGTAACACCACCACACAGGACTCAAGGAGGTTGTCTCAAGACGAGCAATTCTTTATCAGCACGTTACGGGATCAATATTTACACGAAAGGGGATCAAGGGATCCACAAAGGTCTCAGTGTCTCTTTAGAAGGGAAGGGGTAGCGGGACAGTCCTTGGCAGGAGCTTGGTACGAGGGTACCTGGGGCCCAGTTCTTATCCTCAAGCTGGAGGGCCTCCGGAACTCGGAGGGGTCGAGCCGCGACGGCGTCAGCAGGGCTCTGGCGTTCAGTTCGTGGAGAGCCGCGACCAGGTCAGCGGGGCTCTCAAGATGGTTTCCGCTCAGCTTGAGCCGCGACGTCGTCAGCAGGGCTCCGAGGGAGGTTTCAGCGAGGTTGGGCCGCGACAGCGTCAGCAGGGCCCCGATGTTCCGGGGGGCTTCAAGGTTTCAGCAAGAAGGAGCCGCGACGCAGTCTGCAGGGCTCGTGGTGGTTTCAAGCAAGAGTTCTTCTCTGTAGGGTCGGCCGCGATTCAATCAGCAGGGCTCTCGACTCCGGGATACAACTGCCGGTCTGTTGTGGGGTCGCCCCAGATATAGGCCTGGAGCCCTTTGAAGTCCGGACCCTTGCGCCCGGAGGGGCGTAGAGGCCGGGTTGGGAGCGGCCAGACGCTCAGCAGGAGAGGCGCCAGGCCCAGGAGAGCTGTGGGGCGATCGCACTTAGGTGTGGGAGGACGGTTAGGGGTCCCATCGATACTGCCCTCCGCCGGGAGTGGGGAAGTGTTCACGTGGTAGCCCCTGGCCAGTTGTTGGTGCCTTGATGTCGGGGCTTGCTGGGGGCCGAGGCCGGGTTGAGCGGGGTCAGGTGGACTGGTGTGCAAGGTCACGTGGCAGGCAACAAAATGGTGGAGCCCCGAGGTGTATGCGACCTCGTGCGGCTCGAACGGGTGGCCCGTGGAGGCCAGGGCGGGGAACGGGCCCAACCCCAGGGAAGTCAGGACCACGCCACGAGGCCGGGTCCAACAATCCCGGTGAGAAACAGCGGGCCAGAGGGGAACCTGTCCCCCGAGGAACTAGCAGACCGAGTGAGAGGCCGCAACCACGAACTTGAACTGGCCAAGCTGAAAATCGAGGGAGAAATAAAACTGGCCGAGAAAAAGTTAGCCGTCGAGCAGTTACGGCTACAAGGGGAACTCGAGGAAAAGAAACGCCAAAGAGAGCACGACGAAAAGAAACTCCAGCTGGAACATGAACGCAGCCTGAAAGAGATCGAGTTGAGGGCTAAAAGCGAAGAGTCACGACTGTTGGAAAGGTGTTCGCCGGAGGGGGGTTCAATGCCCGTCTTGCCCACCCCTTTGACCCACCTCTCCCACGTAGGCCGAACCAGGCGCGCACACCCTGATATACACTACGAACAGAGTGACACCACACGTATTCTTTGTAGGACGATAGGTTCTTTTATCTATGTTTTCAAGGGATCTTTATGATCCAAGATGCAAGCAGTACAGCAGTGGCACTTAGTACCACAAATCGGTTGTGGGGAATGGGGGTAGCGGGACAGTCTTTCAAGATAGTGTCTCTGCGAAATACCCTGCGGATAGCTCACAATCCTCGAGCCGGAGGGTGTCGTGTCTCTGGGCGATCTCTTACTGAGTCGTGCTCCAAGGGAGCGCCGCGAGTCTCTCAGCAGGCACAGGTGGTCGGAGTTCGGGAGCCGCGATTCCATCAGCAGGGCTCAGATGGTTCAATAGCTGGGGGCCGCGAGTCACTCAGCAGGCCTAGGTGGTTCAGGGTTCGGGAGCCGCGACCTCGTCAGCAGGGCTCAGATGGTTCAATAGCGAGAGGCCGCGAGTCACTCAGCAGGCCCTGGTGACTTCAGCGTTCAGTAGCCGCGACAGCGTCAGCAGGCTCGGATGGTTCCAGGTCTTCTCTGCATTCGTTTCTCCGGCACCCCTTGTTATACTCCGCTGGCTCTTTGAAGTCCGGAGTCCTCGCAGAGGGGGGACTGGGGTGACGGAGGGGGTTCGGCGGGATTTCCTGCCGCTCACTTCTTTGGTCTTTTCAGGTGGGTCTGGGAGGGACTCCAGACGCTCGGCAGGGGAGGCGCCTGCTCCCCAGGGGCCTGGTGGCCGATCGAGTCCTCCCGGGGAAGGCGACCCGAGGTGTGACTGGGCTGGCGCCTCTGGGTCTGGTTCGAGGGTTCCCGCTCCCTCGGGCGGACATGCGTGGTAGGGTGTCGAGTCTGTCAGGGCTCTGGCCGGCCCTCAGATCTGGGTGGCTGGGGCGGCCGGAGTCGGAGATGTCGTGTCTTGAGGGTGGTGGCAGGTTGGCTGGGTGATGGGGAGGGCAACGCCGTGAGGCCGGTCTCACACGCGTCCCCCCCAGCTGAAAGGCGTGGAGAACTACCCATCCACTGGGGGGTTCTCCTCGCCGAAGCGGAAGAACCGGGACGGGCCGTCGGCGTTGGCATGATCCGTCCCGGGGCGATGTTCGACAGTGAAATCCATCCCTTGGAGAGAGATGGACCATCGTAGTAGCTTGGGGTTCTCCCCCCTCATCTGCATTAGCCACCGCAAGGGCCGGTGGTCCGTCTGTACTCGGAAATGGGTTCCGAACAAGTAGGGCCGTAGTTTCTTGAGGGCCCAGACTACGGCAAAGGTCTCTCGTTATATAGTACTCCAACGCTGCTCTCGCGGCAGCAGCCTTCGGCTGATGAAGGCTATGGGCTGATCAATGCCCTAGTCGTCGAACTGCGAGAGGACGGCCCCGATGCCGTGTTCGGATGCGTTGGTCTGGACCACAAACTCTTGGGAGTAGTCGGGGGCCTTGAGTACGGGGGCGGTGCACATGGCGGTTTTCAAGGCGTCGAACGCCTGCTGGCACGGGGTGGTCCACTGCACCTTCTTCGGGAGCTTTTTGGAGGTCAACTCCGTGAGGGGCCCCGCGATACTACCATAGTTTTTAATGAACCTCCGGTAGTACCCTGTAAGGCCCAGGAAGGCCCGGACCTCCGTCTGCGTGGTGGGGGGCTCCCAGGACTTGATGGCGTCGATCTTTGGTTGGAGGGGGGCGACCTGGCCGCTGCCCACCTGATGCCCCAGGTAGACCACGGAGCCTTGCCCGAGCTGGCATTTGCTGGCTTTCACTGTTAGGCCGGCTTGGCGCAGGGCCATTAGTACTTATCGGAGGTGCTGGAGATGCTCGTGCCATTGAGAGCTGAATACGGCGATGTCGTCAAGGTACGCTGCGCTGAACTCCTCAAGTCCAGCCAGGACCTTGTTCACCAACCGCTGGAACGTGGCTGGGGCGTTCTTCATCCCGAACGGCGTGACCCTGAAGCGGTAGTGGCCATCTGGCGTGGAGAAGGCAGAGCGTTCTTTCGCTCCCTCCGTGAGAGCAATCTGCCAGTATCCGCAGGTCAGGTCGAAAGTGCTGAGGAACCGGGCGGCCCCCAGGCGGTCGATGAGCTCGTCGGCGCGGGGAATAGGGTGAGCGTCTGCTCGGGTGACCGCATTGAGCCCCCGGTAGTCCACACAGAATCTTAGTTCGGGGGCGACCCCTGGGGAAGCCGCCTTCGGGACCAGGACCACCGGGCTGGCCCAGGGGCTGTCGGAGGGTTCGATCACTCCCAGGGTGAGCATCTTCTGTACCTCGGTCTTGATGCAGGTGCGGACCCGGTCAGGCACCCGGTAGGCTCGGTGTCTCACAGGCGGGCTGTCGCCGGTGTCCACGTCGTGGACACACCAGTCGGTGACCCTTGGAATGAGGGAGAAGAGGTCTGCGAATTGTCTGATCAGCTGGCGGCAGTCGTCGGACTGTTGGGGAGTGAGGGTGGTTGAAAGTCTCACTCCCTCCACGGAACCATCCAGGTCTTTAGCGCACAGGGGGTCGGGCAGGGGTTCGGTGTCTTCTTCCGCCCCATCATCGGTGGCCAGTAGCAAACTTAATTCTGTTCTCACAAAGTGGGGCTTGAGACGGTTCACGTGGAGGACCCGGAGGGGGTTCCGTGGGGACTGTACATCGACCAGGTACGTGACCTGGCTCTTCCGCTCGATCACCTTGAAGGGACCAGTCCATTTGTCTTGTAGGGCGCAGGGCTTCACCGGGGCCATGACCCAAACCTGCTGGCCCGGCTGGAACTCGACCAGGGTTGCGTTCTGGTCATACCAGCGCTTCATTTCTTCTTGGCTGGCCTCGAGGTTAGCCTCTGCGAGTTCTCTGAACTTCCTCGTCTGGTTGCGGAGCGCCAGGATGTAGCGGAACACATCAGGGGGTGTCCCCCGGGGGCTTGTCTCCCAGCCCTCTTTGACCAGGCTCAGGGGCCCTCGGACGGGATGTCCGTATAGCAGTTCGAAGGGGCTGAACCCCAGAGACTTTTGGGGAACTTCTCGGTATGCGAACAGGAGGCAAGGGAGGAGGACGTCCCATTTCCGGCGCAGGGGCTCTTCGAGGCCCAGGATCATTCCCTTCAGGGTTCGGTTGAAGCGTTCCACTAGGCCGTTGCCCTGGGGGTGGTAGGGGGTCGTGAACTTATATGTGACTCCGCACTGCTGCCACAGGGACTTCATGTAGCGGGATATAAAGTTAGTGCCGCGATCACTCACAACCTCGCGGGGAAATCCGACACGGGAGAAGATCCCCATGAGAGCCCGGCCCACCACGGGAGCCGTCACGGTGCGGAGGGGGATGGCCTCGGGGTAGCGGGTGGCATGGTCCACCAGGACAAGGATGAATCTGTGGCCCTGGGCGGTCTTCGGATCCAGGGGTCCCACGATGTCGATGCCGACCCGCTCGAACGGGGTACTCACAACGGGGAACGGTTGTAAGGGAGCTTTGCGTTTTCCGCCACTCTTCCCACTGCCCTGGCACGTGAGGCAGGATTTGCAGTGTACTTCTACATTCGCTCGCATCTTGGGCCAATAGAAGTGGGTAACCAATCGCTGATATGTCTTGTCTTGGCCTAAGTGTCCTGCCAAGGGTACATCGTGGGCCAGGCCCAGGAGGAGGCTCCGGAAACGCAGGGGTACCACCAGTACCCGGGCTGCGCCTAGCTCGGCGGACTTTTGCTCGCTGTATAGGAGGCCATTGTCCCAATAGATCCAATGTGTTCCGGTTCGGTCACCGGCGGCCTGGGCTTCGGCTTGTTGTCTGCGTCCCACGAGGGAGGGGCAGGTGGCCTGTTCCTGGCAGAACTCTTCACGGGAGGGCCCCCCCTCACAGCGCCACTGGGCCATCTCGGGCAGTTCTCCGAGCTCAGTCAGGGCCTCCGGGGCGGAAGGTTCCGGCCCTTCTCCCGGGTTAGTGTCTTCTTCTCCCTCTGAAGGAGGGTTGTCCGCTTCTGGTAGGGCGCCCCGGCTCTCGGGGATAGTGTTCGGTAGGAGGGCTTCACCGCCCTCGGAGAGAGGCAATCGCGCGGTCATGGAGCGCGTGGTGGCGCAGACCCATTCTGGTAGGCCCATCATCTCCAGATGGGCTCTTCGTTCTACTTGCCCCCACGGGGAACTCTCCAGGTCGTTGCCCAGGAGGCAGTCTACGGGCTGTGATGTCCGGACCGCTACCTTCAGTTCTCCGGTGACCCCTCCCCACTCGAAGGGCACCAGTGCCATCTGGCAGAGGCTCTCAGAATTGTCGGAGGATACGACCGGACAGAGGGCACCGGTTAGGATCTGGTCTTCTGAAATTAGGCTGCGGTGGACCGCGGTGACACTCGCCCCGGTGTCGCGGAGGCCCTCGACTCGGTGGCCGTTGATGGTCACCTGCTGTCGGTATTTCTTTGTGTTGGCGGGCAAGGGTGTCCCGGGGACCATTTCTCGATCACCCAGGGAGACCAGGGCCATGGCCGCCGGTTCCCATTCTTCGGAGTCCTCCATCTCTTCCCCCAGAGTCACGGAGGCCATCTGCCGGGCCGTGGGGTTGGTCGTTGTGGTTCGCTGATACTGGGGACACTGGGGGTCATTGGCGTAGTGTCCGGGCTGTTGGCAGCGGAAGCAGGTGATCCTAGCTCGTGGACCTAGCCTTCCTGGGGCTCCGGTGCTTGCTGGGGACGGGGCTGAACCCGCCGCTGGTGGGCTGCTGGGGGGGCTGGTTGAGGACCCCCCGGGGAAGTCTCTTGGTCGGCCGTGGTTCCCTCCGCCCCTCTGGCGGGGGGGGCCTTGACTGTGGCGGCCGTAGTCCCCCACGGGGCCCCGGGTGGCTCGGGTATTCACCCAACGATCAGCCTCAGCGGCCAGCTTCCGAGGGTCGGTGAGTTTACTGTCCAGGAGATGCTGGTGCAGTTCTACAAAGCAATTGGCCGCTAAATGTTCCCAGGCAATCAGATCAAACAGTTCTTCGAAGGTGGAGACCTTGCTGCCCTTGATCCACCCGTCCAAGGCTCGGCTGTAAAAGTTCACGTATTCTACCCACGTGGTGCCCGGTATCTTCTTGCAATCTCGGAACCGTTGTCGGTACATTTCGGGGGTGAGTCCATACCGGCCCACGAGGGCTTCCTTCATGTGGCTGTAGGAGTTCATGACCGTGGAGGGCAGATCTAGCAGGGTGTCTCTTCCTTCGCTTAAGAACCGGCCCCATAGGCCAGCCCCCCAATCCTTCTGCGGGACTCGGTGAGAGGTCATGGCGACTTCGTAGGCCTTAAACCACTGCTGGATATCGTCGTTCTTGTAATACTCCTTTACCACATCTTTGGGGATGTGGACTTTGGTTTCCCCGGTGGGAGCGGACGGTGGATTCCCGGGTGGCTGTGACTTTTCGTTTTTAGCCCGCCACTCGATCTCCTTCAGGCTGCGTTCATGTTCTAGCTGGAGTTTCTTTTCATCGTGCTCCCTTTGGCGTCTCTTCTCTTCGAGTTCCCCTTGTAGCCGTAACTGCTCGACGGCCAACTTTTTCTCTGCCAGTTTTATTTCTCCCTCGATTTTTAGTTTTGCCAGTTCAAGTTCATGGTTGCGGCTTCTCTCTCGGTCCGCTAGCTCCTCGGGGGACAGGTTCCCCTCTGGCCCGTTGTTTCTCGCCGGGATGCTTGGTGGTTCATGGGCAGAGTCTCCTTCCGTTTGGGTCGGGGGCGCCCCCGTCTCGACCCAGGTTTTCAGTACTTTCTGGAAGTCTTCCTTTGTGCTTAATCCGGTGGTAGCGATGCCAAGGTCTTTGCAAAACTGTTTTAATTCTCTATGTGTGTAATAGTCCAATTGATCCTCTCGGAACGGTGAGCTTATTTCGGTACCTGCGGCACCCAGGGAGGTTTCTCCTTCCATCTCTGTTTGGTAGTGCGTCAGTCGTTCACTGCACGCTCTCTTTCGGTGTCGGCTCGGATCCCGTCGTCTGCCACCAAATGTTGGAAAGGCGTTCGCCGGAGGGGGGTTCAATGCCCGTCTTGCCCACCCCTTTGACCCACCTCTCCCACGTAGGCCGAACCAGGCGCGCACACCCTGATATACACTACGAACAGAGTGACACCACACGTATTCTTTGTAGGACGATAGGTTCTTTTATCGATGTTTTCAAGGGATCTTTATGATCCAAGATGCAAGCAGTACAGCAGTGGCACTTAGTACCACAAATCGGTCGTGGGGAATGGGGGTAGCGGGACAGTCTTTCAAGATAGTGTCCCTGCGAAATACCCTGCGGATAGCTCACAATCCTCGAGCCGGAGGGTGTCGTGTCTCTGGGCGATCTCTTACCGAGTCGTCCTCAAGGGGAGCGCCGCGAGTCTCTCAGCAGGCACAGGTGGTCGGAGTTCGGGAGCCGCGATTCCGTCAGCAGGGCTCAGATGGTTCAATAGCTGGGGGCCGCGAGTCACTCAGCAGGCCTAGGTGGTTCAGGGTTCGGGAGCCGCGACCTCGTCAGCAGGGCTCAGATGGTTCAATAGCGAGAGGCCGCGAGTCGCTCAGCAGGCCCAGGTGACTTCAGCGTTCAGGAGCCGCGACAGCGTCAGCAGGCTCGGATGGTTCCAGGTCTTCTCTGCATTCGTTTCTCCGGCACCCCTTGTTATACTCCGCTGGCTCTTTGAAGTCCGGAGTCCTCGCAGAGGGGGGACTGGGGTGACGGAGGGGGTTCGGCGGGATTTCCTGCCGCTCACTTCTTTGGTCTTTTCAGGTGGGTCTGGGAGGGACCCCAGACGCTCGGCAGGGGAGGCGCCTGCTCCCCAGGGGCCTGGTGGCCGATCGAGTCCTCCCGGGGAAGGCGACCCGAGGTGTGACTGGGCTGGCGCCTCTGGGTCTGGTTCGAGGGTTCCCGCTCCCTCGGGCGGACATGCGTGGTAGGGTGTCGAGTCTGTCAGGGCTCTGGCCGGCCCTCGGATCTGGGTGGCTGGGGCGGCCGGAGTCGGAGATGTCGTGTCTTGAGGGTGGTGGCAGGTTGGCTGGGTGATGGGGAGGGCAACGCCGTGAGGCCGGTCTCACAACGACCCTCCGGGAATCTACCATCCGCTCCCACCGTGGAAACCAAAGTCCACAACCCCAAGGATGTGGTAAAGGAGTATTACAAAAACGACGATATCCAGCAGTGGTTTAAGGCCTACGAAGTCGCCATGACCTCTCACCGAGTCCCGCAGAAGGATTGGGGGGCTGGGCTATGGGGCCGGTTCTTAAGCGAAGGAAGAGATACCCTGCTGGATCTGCCCTCCACGGTCATGAACTCCTACAGCCACATGAAGGAAGCCCTCGTGGGCCGGTATGGACTCACCCCCGAGATGTACCGGCAACGGTTCAGAGATTGCAAAAAGATACCGGGCACCACATGGGTAGAATACGTGAACTTTTACAGCCGGGCCTTGGACGGGTGGATCAAGGGCAGCAAGGTCTCCACCTTCAAGGAGCTGTTTGATCTGATCGCCTGGGAACATTTAGCGTCCAATTGCTTTGTAGAACTGCGCCAACATCTCCTGGACAGTAAACTCACCGACCCTCGAAAGCTGGCCGCCGAGGCTGACCGTTGGGTGAACACCCGGGCCACCTGAGGCCCCGTGGGAGACTACGGTCGCCACAGTCAAGGACCCCCCCGCCAGAGGGGCGGAGGAAACCACGGCCGACCGAGAGACTTCCAAGGGGGGCCCCCGCACAGCCCTCCCAGCAGCCCACCTGCGGCAGGTCCAGCCCCGTCCCCAGCCAGCACCGGAGCCCCGGGGCGGCTAGGGCCTCGAACCAGGATCACCTGCTTCCGCTGCCAGCAGCCCGGACACTACGCCAATGACCCCCAGTGTCCCCAGTATCAACGAACCGCCACGACCAACCCCCCGGCCCGGCAGATGGCCTCCGTGGCCCTAGGGGAAGAGATAGAGGACTCCGAAGAGTGGGAACCAGCTGCCATGGCCCTGGTCTCCCTTGGGGATCGAGAAATGGTCCCCGGGACGCCCTTGCCCGCCAACACGAAGAAGTACCGACAGCAGGTGACCATCAACGGCCACCGAGTCGAGGGCCTCCGCGATACCGGGGCAAGTGTCACCGCGGTCCACCGCAACCTAATCTCTGAAGACCAGATCCTACCCGGTGCCCTCTGTCCGGTCATATCCTCCGACAATTCCGAGAGCCTCTGCCAGATGGCTCTGGTGCCTTTCAAGTGGGGAGGAGTCTCCGGAGAATTGAAGGTAGCCGTCCGAACATCACAGCCCGTAGACTGCCTCCTGGGCAACGACCTTGAGAGTTCCCCGTGGGGGCAAGTGGAACGAAGAGCCCATCTCGGGATGATGGGCCTACCCGAATGGGTCTGCGCCACCATGCGCTCCATGACCGCGCGATTGCCTATCTCCGAGGGCGGTGAGGCCCTCCCACTGAACACTGTCCCCGAGAGCCGGGACACCCTACCAGAAACGGACAACCCTCCTCCAGAAGGAGAAGACGACACTAACCCGGGAGAAGGGCCGGAACCTTCCGCCCCTGAGGCACTGACTGAGCTCGAAGAGCTGCCCGAGATGGCCCAGTGGCGCTGTGAGGGAGGTCCCTCCCGTGAAGAGTTCTGCCAGGAACAGGCCACCTGCCCTTCCCTCGTGGGACTCCGACAACAAGCCGAAGCTCAGACCGCCGGTGACCGGTCCGGAACCCACTGGGTCTATTGGGACAATGGCCTCCTATACAGCGAACAAAAGTCAGCCGAGCTAGGCGCAGCCCGAGTACTGGTAGTACCCCTGCGCTTCCGAAGCCTCCTCCTGGGCCTGGCCCACGATGTACCCTTGGCAGGACACTTAGGCCAAGACAAAACATATCAGCGATTAGTTACCCACTTCTATTGGCCCAAGATGCGAGCAAATGTAGAAGTCCACTGTAAATCCTGCCTCACGTGCCAGGGCAGTGGGAAAAGTGGCGGAAAACGCAAGGCTCCATTACAACCCTTTCCCGTTGTGAGTACCCCGTTTGAGCGGGTTGGCATCGACATCGTGGGACCCCTGGATCCGAAGACCGCCCAGGGCCACAGATTCATCCTCGTCCTGGTGGACCATGCCACCCGCTACCCCGAGGCCATTCCCCTCCGCACCGTGACGGCCCCCGTGGTGGGCCGGGCTCTCATGGGGATCTTCTCCCGTGTCGGATTCCCTCGCGAGGTTGTGAGTGATCGCGGCACCAACTTCATATCCCGCTACAGGAAGTCCCTGTGGCAGCAGTGCGGAGTAACATATAAGTTCACAACCCCTTCCACCCCCAGGGCAACAGCCTGGTGGTACGCTTCAACCGAACCCTGAAGGGGATGATCCTGGGCCTCGAGGAGCCCCTGCGCCGAAGATGGGACGTCCTCCTCCCTTGCCTCCTGTTCGCGTACCGGGAAGTTCCCCAAAAGTCCCTGGGGTTCAGCCCATTCGAACTACTATACGGACACCCCGTCCGGGGGCCCCTGAGCCTGGTCAAAGAGGGCTGGGAGACAAGCCCCCGGGGGACCCCCCCTGATGTGTTCCGCTACATCCTGGCGCTCCACAACCAGACTCGGAAGTTCAGAGAGCTTGCAGAGGCTAACCTCGAGGCCAGCCAAGAAGAAATGAAGCGCTGGTATGACCAGAACGCAACTCTGGTCGAGTTCCAGCCGGGCCAGCAGGTTTGGGTCATGGCCCCGGTGAAACCCTGCGCCCTACAAGACAAATGGACTGGCCCCTTCAAGGTGATCGAGCGGAAGAGTCAGGTCACGTACCTGATCGATGTACAGTCCCCACGGAACCCCCTCCGGGTTCTCCACGTGAACCGTCTCAAGCCCCACTTTGTGAGAACGGAGTTGAGTTTGCTCCTGGCCACCGACGATGGGGCGGAAGAAGACACTGAACCCCTGCCCGACCCCCTGTGCGCTAAAGAACTCGATGGTTCCGTGGAGGGAGTGAAACTGTCGACCACCCTCACTCCCCAACAGTCCGACGACTGTCGCCAGCTGCTCAGACAATTCGCAGACCTCTTCTCCCTCATCCCAAGGGTCACCGACTGGTGTGTCCACGACGTGGACACCGGCGACAGCCCACCTGTGAGACACCGAGCCTACCGGGTGCCTGACCGGGTCCGCACCTGCATCAAGACCGAAGTACAGAAGATGTTGACCCTTGGAGTGATCGAACCCTCCGATAGCCCCTGGGCCAGCCCGGTAGTCCTGGTCCCGAAAGCGGCCGCCCCTGTGGTCGCCCCCGAACTAAGATTCTGTGTGGACTACCGGGGGCTCAATGCGGTCACCCGAGCGGACGCTCATCCTATCCCCCGCGCCGACGAGCGCATCGACCGCCTTGGGGCTGCTCGTTTCCTCAGCACCTTCGACCTGACCTGCGGTTACTGGCAGATTGCGCTCACGGAGGGAGCAAAAGAGCGCTCCGCCTTCTCCACACCCGATGGACACTACCGCTTCAGGGTCATGCCGTTCGGGATGAAAAATGCCCCGGCCACCTTCCAGCGGTTGGTAAACAAGGTCCTGGCCGGACTCGAGGAGTTCAGCGCGGCGTACCTTGACGACATAGCCGTATTCAGTTCTCAATGGCACGAGCATCTCCAGCACCTCCGGCAAGTACTGCTGGCCCTGCGCCAAGCCGGCCTAACAGTGAAGGCCAGCAAATGTCAGCTCGGGCAAGGCTCCGTGGTCTATCTGGGGCATCAGGTGGGCAGCGGGCAGGTCACCCCCCTCCAACCAAAGATCGACGCCATCAAGTCCTGGAAGCCCCCCGCCACTCAGACGGAAGTCCGGGCCTTCCTGGGCCTCACAGGATACTACCGGAGGTTCATTAAAAACTATGGTAGCCTCGCAGGGCCTCTCACGGAGTTGACCTCCAAAAAGCTCCCGAAGAAGGTGCAGTGGACCCCCCCGTGCCAGCAGGCGTTCGACGCCTTGAAAACCGCCATGTGCACCGCCCCAGTACTCAAGGCCCCCGACTACTCCCAAGAGTTCGTGGCCCAGACCGACGCCTCCGAACATGGCATCGGAGCCGTCCTCTCGCAGTTCGACGACAAGGGCATAGATCAGCCCATAGCCTTCATCAGCCGAAGGCTGCTGCCTCGAGAACAGCGTTGGAGTACCATAGAACGAGAGACTTTCGCCGTAGTCTGGGCCCTCAAGAAACTACGGCCCTACTTGTTCGGAACCCACTTCCGAGTGCAGACGGACCACCGGCCCCTGCGGTGGCTGATGCAGATGAGGGGAGAGAACCCCAAGCTATTACGATGGTCAATCTCCCTCCAAGGGATGGACTTCACTGTCGAGCATCGCCCCGGGACGGATCATGCCAACGCCGACGGCCTGTCCCGGTTCTTTCGCTTCGGCGAGGAGAACCCCCCAGTGGATGGGTAGTTCTCCACGCCTTTCAGCTGGGGGGGACGCGTGTGAGACCGGCCTCACGGCGTTGCCCTCCCGATCATCCAGCCAACCTGCAACCACCCCCAAGACACGGCATCTCCGACTCCGGCCGCCCCAGCCACACAGACCCGAGGGCCGGCCAGAGCCCCCGACAGACTCGACACCCTACCACGCATGTCCGACCGAGGGAGCGGGAACCCCCGAGCCAGACCAAGAGGCGCCAGCCCAGTCACACCTCGGATCGCCTTCCCCCGGGAGGACTCGATCGGCCACCAGGCCCCTGGGGAGCAGGCGCCTCGCCTGCCGAGCGTCTGGGGTCCCTCCCAGACCCACCTGAAAGGACCAAAGAAACGAGCGGCAGGAAATCCCGCCAAACCCCCTCAGTCACCAAAGGCCCCTCTCTGCGAGGACTCCGGACTTCAAAGGGCAGGGGAAGTATAATAAGGGGTGCCGGAGGGACGAATGGCAGAGATGACCTGGAACCATCGAAGCCTGCTGACACTGTCGCGGCTCCCGAATACCGAACCACCTGGGCCTGCTGAGTGACTCGCGGTCCCCAGCCATTTGAACCATCTGAGCCCTGCTGACGCGGTCGCAGCTCCTGAACTTCGAACCACCTATGCCTGCTGAGTGACTCGCGGCCTCCGACCCTCGAACCACCTGAGCCCTGCTGACGAGGTCGCGGCTCCCGAACTCCGACTACCTGTGCCTGCTGAGTGACTCGCGGCACTCCCCTCGAGGAAGAATTGGCAAAAGATCGCCAAGAGAAACAACACCCTCCAGCTCAAGGATTGTGAGCTATCCGCAGAGACCTTTGCAGAGACACTACATTCAAAGACTGTCCCGCTACCCCCATTCCCCTATCACCGATTTGTAGTCTCTTGTGCCGCTGATGTACTACTTATAACTTGGATCATAAAGATCCCTTAAAGCCTTCGATAAAGAACCTATGGTCCTACGAAGAATACGTGTGGTGTCACTCTGTTCATAGTGTAAGCTCAGGGTGTGCACGCCTGGTTCGGCCTACTTGGGAGAGGTGGGTCAAAGGGGGTGGGCAAGACGTGGATCGAACCCCTCTCCGGCGAACGCCTTTCCAACACACACACACAACCACCTACACACACAACCATAGCCACACACACAATCACACACACAACCACAACCACACACAAACACACACAACCACACACACAACCACACACAACCACAACCACACACACAGCCACAACCACACACACAAGCACACACACACAACCACAAACACAACCACACAAACAACCACACACACACAAACACACACATAACCACACTCACACAACCACAACCACAAACAACCACATACACAACCACACACATCCACAACCACACACACAACCAAATACACAACCACAACCACACACACACAACCACACACACAACCACACACACACACACAACCACACATAAAACTATACACACAACCACACACACCACACGCAACCACAACCACACACACAACCACAACCACACACACAACCACACACAACCACAACCACACAACCACACACAACCACAACCACACACACAACCAAAACCACACACACAACCACAACCACATATACAACCACAACCACACACACACCCAACCACACACACACAACCACACACACACACACACAACCACACACAACACCACAACCACTCACAGACAACCCCAACCACACACACAACCACACACAGACAACCACAACCACACACAACCACACACAACCACACACACAACCACACATACAACCACAACCACACACACAACCATACACACAACCAAACACACAACCACACACACACAACCACACACACAACCACACACAACCACACCCACACAACCACAACCACACAACCATACACACAACCACACACACAACCACACACACAACCACACACAACCCCACCCACACAACCACAACACCACAACCACACCTGACCACAACCACACACAACCACACACACAACCACAACCACGCACACATCCACAACCACACACACACAACCACACATAACCACAACCACACACACACACAACCACACATACAACCACACACACAACCACAACCACACGACCACACAGAACCAAAACCACACACACAACCACAACCACACAACCACACAACCACACACAACTACAACCACACACACAACCACAACCAAACACAACCACAACCACACACACACACACAACCACCCACGACCACGACCACAACCACACACACAACCAACCACACACACAACCACTGCCACACATACAACCACACACACAACCACAACCACACACACACAACCATGCATAACCACACCCACACAACCACATACACACAACCACACACACAACCACACACAACCACTACCACACACACAGCCACAACCACACACACAACCACACACACACAACCACAAACACACACAACCACACACACACAACCACACACACAACAGCACAAACGACCACACTTACACAACCACAACCACATACAACCACAACCACACACAACCACATACACAACCACAACCACACACACATCCATAACCACACACACACAACCACAACCACACACACAAAACCAAACACACAACCACAACCACACACACACACAACCACACACAACCACACACCCACCCACCCACACACACAACCATATACACAACCACACATCCAACTACACACACAACCACACACACAACCACAACCACACGCAACCACACATACAACCACAACCACACACAACCACAACCACACACACAACCACAACCACAACCACACAACCACAACCACACACACAACCACAACCATACACACACAACCACACATACAACCACAATCACACACACAACCACAACCACACACACACAACCACACAGACACACAAAACCACACACACAACCACAACCACACACACACACAACCACACACAACCACACACCCACCCACACACACACACAACCATATACACAACCACACATCCAACTACACACACAACCACACACACAACCACAACCACACGCAACCACACACAACCACAACCACACAACCACACACAACCACAACCACACACACAACCAAAACCACAAACACAACCACAACCACATACACAACCATAACCACACACACACCCAACCACACACACACACAACCACACACACACACACAACCACACACAACACCACAACCACTCACAGACAACCCCAACCACACACACAACCACACACAGACTGTGGAAATATGGATTTTTCTGGTCAGTTATGTCCCCTATCTTGGACCCCAACGGTTCTATGTGCATGTTACAAGTACATGTATGTTTCCTCCAGTTCCAGTTATGAAGACGCAAATACATGTGCGTCCACCGTTAACATGTCCTCTTTTAGATCCGCCATGAATGGGCCGGATATTCCATTCCTAAGTACGAAAGGCCACCGGCTTTATATGGTTCACTTATCCCATTTTACAGTTCAGGCGAGTAGGCCCTGATTCTGCCATCAAGCCTTTTTCTGCCTTCTGCCTCTGAAAGCTCCAGTCTGAGCCTGCATCTGTGACCATGAACTTTGTCTCATTCCCTGCGCGGCTCATGGTGCCTGACATCAGCTTGCTGCCTGCCAAGAACTGTATTTCACCTTCGAAATTATCTGCTCCGCTCCCTGCCCAATGCATTCCTGTCTAGTAGTTTAAGTAAACATTCTTCCAGCTACCGAGCAAAGGCCCGGCTTCTCTGTCTTTATGCAAGTAATTCATAGCCCTATTACCATGGAAGACTTCTGCCCTCGCATCTAGTGTAGACACTTAGACGCTTGTACACGCACTAACAGTCAGTATAGTCAGTATAGAATAAGATTCTACTCTAAGAGACCTCTCTTTTGGATAACATAGTTCTTTAAACATAGGATGTTAGATATGATTTGGGATTAGGTTGACTTGACCCTCCAGACATCTGTCGCCACATGTAGAGTTAAATGTCAAATCCCCTTCACCCCCTAGTCGCACGTCAATCATACGTCATGCTGCTGCGCGCGCATTTCTGCCAAGTATTTCTGCTGACATTGCGAAATTCTTTCATGGAACCACCCCATTATGACATCATACCTGATGACGTTCCTTTGTTACGCTCAATCACGCCCATTTTCATTACGCATGTATAATGTTATCTTCCTTATCAATTGTTACGCCTACTGCATTTGCTTCACTGTAATGCCTATTGTATAAAAGTGATTACTTATCAATAAAATATGTTCTTCACTTCCTGAGCCTCCGTGGTGATGGAACTTGGAGGCCACGATTCGAATCGTCCATTGGAATAAAGCCCATTCTGAACCTCTTATACCACGGATTCTGCCTCTTATTTTACTGAGCTATTTTATTAAGATTCTGTATCAAATTAAGTCCCGGTAATTAAATTATTTACCACATGAATGGCGCCCGAACAGGGACACTTTCTCATCTCACGCGCCGGCGGTGCGTTGCAGGCCCGGTCTCCTGCCACAGCTGGACGGACAACAACGCGTACCAGCAGGATTTCCTGTATCTCCCTCCGGTCAAGCGGGGGCGACTGAGGCTGCGATCAACACCCAGACGAGGCGGTGAGAAGTGCGAAGTATCCCGACCAGAGCCTAGCTGAGAGAGCAAGATCCGAGGTATACAGAGGCCCACCAGGTTTCCGATGTCCAGAAGTGTCCGAAGTTTTCGAGTCGAGTCCAGTCCAGTCCAGTTCAGTTCAGTTCCGTTCCGAGGCCTTCCGTTCCGAGCTACCCGGTGAGTACCATTACTGGGGAGGCGTTCTGGCGTGCACATAAGTTGTGCCGATCCAGACGGGTTTGGGTACACAAATCCGGTCTGCACTGTTTTAGCAGTGTATCTGTACTGTTTAGCAGTATATCTAGTATATCAAGTATATAAATTCAGAATAATTCAGTTAATGCCGAGAATTATGTCTTGTGATTAAATTTTCTTAGATCGTCATTATCATTGTTGCTCATTTAAAACGTTAAATGTTAAATGTGTTAATACGTCCTGCATATTGTGGTATGAATGACTGTTCATTATTGTGTTTTATTGTATTAAGTTTGTTCAAGACCAAGTATCAGATCAGTTCTCAATATGCCGCTCTTTTCGAAACTAAGACAGATCACAACTAGAAAAGGGGTACTCGAAGAAGCTGTTCCCATTCCTCCTAGGGACACTCCAGGGTACTTCATGTATCATAAACATGGCCTAGACGCCATATTATTTCTTGATCTATGGGTAGACTACACTAAGGAATTACCAGAAAGTCAGAGGTGGCCCGCAGCTGGGACCTGGGATGCAGGTTGCATCGTGAAAGTAGAAGAAGAATTATGGAAAAGGAAAGCCAGACAGTCACAGAAAGACGCCATTGAATTATGGCGTAAAGAATCGTATAGACGTACAGAAAAAGCACGTAGACAGGAAGAGAGGAGTAAGGAAAATTCAAATAAAGTCCGAGAAAATCTATTAATTCAAGAAGGTACACGAGTGAAATCAGAACAAGTAGACAGACAAAGAAATGCCCTTATGAATGGTATGTATCCCCTTCTGGCCGAGGGATTACCTAAGGCTACTCCGGAGATACCAAAAGACTTGCCGCCCCCATTATTCCCAATAAAAATGCATCCTAAGGGGCATCCTAGAACAGCAGAAGATGTTTTTCTTTCCTCATATTTAGATGACGCAGCTCCCGAGTATGCTAACCCCGCCCCACATAGACCGTCTGCCGGGGAGGTTCAACGCCAAGACCCTGTATCTGTATCCTTACAGCATCAAATCCTGACACAAGTTCCGGCAAGCACATCTGTTTCCACATCTGTTCCTACAGCTACTCCTACAGCTGTGTCCACACCTATAGTTGCTGTATCACGTTCAACGAATCCTTTCACGTCCGATACCCCAGACGGGGCTACCGGAGGTGCTACCAACATTTTTTCTACGCCACCCAGAATAAATAAACTTACTTTTCAAGAATCAGCACATCCACGTACCCCCAAACTCATAAATTCCCGCACGCTTAAGGAACTTCTAGTAGATTGTAGATATGACCCTGTGCCCGGCAAAGAGGACGAAATGGTCATGGCATCATTACGTATCAGACGAGCTGCGGTGTATTTAGGAAAGCTACCAGGAATGACTATGCATTTAGACAATATATATCATTATGTCCAAACAGGGCGAGATTCTGAATGTATTAACAGAGCTATGGAATACCAGAAAGTGGAGATACAGGGGGAACTGTTACGTTTCCTCATAAACTGTGTGATCAGAAATCAAGACCGACCGGGGGTAGATCCGGAAATAATGCAAACCCTTACCAGATGGAGCCAGAATATATCAGAAGGGAGACATGATAGGCAAAAATGTATAATAGCCATGTGCCGAAAGATCCGTAAAGAAATAGAACGCCTACACGAAGAAAAATTGGAAGTAGACCAGTTTGAACAAAACGAAGAGGGAGAATTAGAATTTCCCGCAAGACAGTCAGAAACTATAGCCTATGTAGGTAGAGGAAGATCTTGTAATAGTACTAGATGTTTCACTGATCCGATACGTCCGGTATGTCCAGATAATAACAGGAATTTCCAAACACCTATAATAAAATTAAGGTCCCCCGAGCATTCGTTCCAAGCCGCTGACAAATTACTCCGAGAACGAAGGGGTTATCATTTACTCGATTCTATGGATGAACAAGAATTAGCCAGGTCAGCTGTTCAGTGGGTTGACAGTCCCGGAAAATATGGTGGTGATACAGTAGCACACACATTTTTGAACCTCACCCCAGATGAACAGCGTTTAGCTGGGATTTATATGATTCAACAACTTCTTATACTTTATCAAAGCCAACATTCCGATCCTGGTCCTTTACCTGATATATTGACTGAATTACTCACGCATAGATGGAGAGGTTCAGGTACTAAATTAATTGGAGAAATACTAGAATCAAGAAAGCAGTACAGTCTTTTTGTATGCCCAGAACATGTCTCACTGCCCATCAAGGAAAGAACGACGTATTACATGGACAGACAGAACCCCTTACGAGAAGTACACCCAATAAAGGGCGAGGACAATCAGTTTAAACGTGTATATGTATATACGCCCATATCGAAAATAGAATTGTTAGAAATGAAGAAAGTGGTGCCCAGTCATGACAAAGACCCAGCGGGTTTCCACCGAGAAATCAAAGACATGTTACTCATGGGAGAGTATACCTATCCCGACATTATGACAATATTAAAGGTATTAATGCCTGCTGGCATTTATGAAAAACTCAAGGAAAAAGAGTGGGAGGTAGGAGACCAAAAGATAGACTGGACAGCATTAGAAAATGAAGAAAGGGCCCGAGGTCCAGGTTCGGGGCTTGGGGATAAAACTAAAGCACTACCAGGTTTACTAGTACAGGTACTGCCACGTTTATTAACTACGAAAAAGGAAGACTGGGGTGCAATCTCAGCCTGTAAACAAAAGCAAGATGAAGACACTAGTGATTTCTATGCTCGATTCGAAAAATGTTTTGGTATAAATAGTGGTATAAAAGCAAGTAGCGAGTCATACCCACATCTGTTTGTGACAAAATTAGTTGAAAATTCCTTGCCCCAGGTGAAGAATAGAGTATTAAAATTCGAGAGTACCTGGCAAGGTAATACCCCATCACAAATGTTACAAATGTTACAGTACCATTACAATAGAATTAGAGAGGAACAAGAACATGAGCAGAGACGCATGAAAGACACAAAAATGAAAATGCTAGTCTCCCAGACAGTTCCAGCTGAAGGTCATAAAAAGGGTACGACACAGTCCGGTGATTCAGCAGGACCTGTAAAAGGGACATGCAACTATTGTAAACAACCAGGTCATTACATACACGATTGCCCAGTCTTGAAGCGTAATATCGCCACAGGTAAAACACAAGAAAGACCACGGCCACCTAGACAGGATCAGAATGAACAAGGAGCACCACAGCATGCACAGTCTATGCCAGCTCCACAACAGTCTATACAGTTTGTGCCAGCCGCACCAGCGTTGCCTGCTGCTGCCACACAAACCACGACACGACAGCTGTACCAGACCGCACAGTATGAATATCCTGATTATCAACGATACGCATGAACCAGCCTAGAGAGGGAAGTTGACTTACCCCTTATCGAGGTCCCTGTAGACCAAGAAGGACCTTATGTACATAGTGAACTATTAGGCCAAGATAGAAAATTTTTACTTGATACAGGGGCAAGTCGAACAACTATAAAACGTAGTGAAGTTCCAGGGGCACCCCTCTCAGGCTCACAGAATATTTCCCTTGGTTTTTCAGGAAAACCTATTGTTAATGAAGTATCACAGCCTCTTCCACTTACGATAGGACCTTTGACCCGAACTACAGATTTATTGCTTACTAAATCATGTCCAGAAAACTTGTTAGGTATAAAAACTTTGAAAGCTCTAGGAGCCATAATATGTTGTTCTCCGGAAGGAGTAAGATTGTTTTTACGAGATTTCAAAGGGCACTATGTGTCCCGAGACATGGATTCCCGACTGCAGACTTTACCCACACATTTATGGGCACAAGGCCCTACAGATGTGGGTTGCATGAACATTACACCATATCGAGTCACACTAAAGGCAGGAGTGGTACTACCACGAATGCGACAATACAAGTTACCCCCAGATGCTGTAATGGCTTTACTGCAAATCATTGACGAGCTTATTGGCCAAGGAGTGGTTGTGGAGACCGACTCCAATGTATGTAATTCACCGATAATTCCGATTCTTAAACGAACTGATCCAAAGGCTCCACCAGTATATCGATTGGTTATTGATCTGCGCGAATTAAATAAATGTATTGTACCACAATACCCCGTAGTTCCAGACATCTCTTCATTACTGACAGCTATTGATTCCGAAGCAACATTCTTTACTGTAATTGATCTCAAGAATGCCTTTTTCAGCGTCCCAATAGATCCAGAAAGTCAATACTTGTTCGGATTTAGTTTAAATGGACGAAGCTTTAAATTCACACGCGCACCTCAAGGATTTACAGAAAGCCCCAGCATCTATAGCCAAGCACTGAAACGAGAACTTGACAGTATACACATGCCAGTCAACACTGCCCTGCTTCAATATGTCGATGATCTGCTGATCACCGCTAGAAGCGAACCTGAATGTGAAAAAGCATCACTGACGGTTTTACAATTTCTAGCCGAAAAGGGACACAAGGTGTCCCCTTCTAAGCTGCAATTCTGTGTCCAGCGAGTTGTTTACCTTGGTCACTCGCTGTCCAAGGAGGGAAGGCAGCTTACACCAGATCGCATCCAGCTAATTGCAAATATGCCAATACCCAAGACACAAAAGGAGGTGCGGGCTTTCATAGGCCTCACTTCATATTGTAGGCAGTGGATCCCTCAATATGCATTTTTAGCAAAACCACTCATTCAATTGACAACACAGGAGGTAGCCACATCGACTGTTCTCCCTTGGACTCAGGAACATACACACGCTTTTGAAAGTTTAAAGAAAGCTTTATGTCAAGCACCTGTCCTAGCAACACCATGTTACAGAAAACATTTTACACTCTTTGTTACAGAACGAGAAGGTACTGCCTTGTCAGTACTCACACAGGAACAAGCAGGATCACACAAACCGTGTGCTTATTTTTCTAGTACATTAGATCCCGTAGCTCAGGCTCTGCCTGCGTGCCTGAAATCAGTGGCAGCAACAGCTTTAGCAATCAGACAAAGCGATGCCATAGTGTTAGGACATCCATTGACAGTACAAGTACCACATGCAGTAGAGGTTCTTGTGAACCGAACGCAAACACAACACTTGACCATAGCAAGACTTACAGGGTACGAACTAACATTGTTTCAGCCACACATAGAAATCAGGCGCTGTAATACATTGAATCCTGCCACACTTTTACCTGTAATCGGAACAGACCCACTAGCTCATGATTGTATTGAAGTTATCACTATCACGACGAAACCCAGGCAAGATTTGACAGACGTCCCATTGTCAGACCCAGACCTGACGTTGTATGTAGATGGTTCATGTATGAGAACAGGTACAGGAGAGTTAGTGGCCGCATATGCAGTCACAACAGATACTGAAGTCATTGAAACAAACTGTATAAATACCTTGTCAGCTCAAGCAGCAGAGCTTATTGCTCTGACACAAGCCTGTATTCAAGCCACAAATAAAAAAGTCAACATATACACTGATTCACGTTATGCATTCGGAGTTGTACATGACTTCGGCGTGCTGTGGCGAGAGAGAGGTTATTTAACTTCTCACGGTGCCCACATTCAGCACGGACCCCTCATTCATGCCTTATTAGATGCAATACATCTACCCACTGCAATATCAATTATGAAATGTAAAGCTCATACGAAAGTTACTGATATTATTTCTCAAGGCAATGATCTAGCTGACAGAACAGCTAAACAGACTGCTCAAACTCAAACATCCGACATGACAAAGACAATAGTCCCGACACCAACACATTGCATGATGGTTAAGGATCCCGCTCTTGATGTAATTGACATACAGACACATGCTACACCAGACGAAATAAAGAAATGGACGGAATTAGGAGGGATCCAAACGGACCAGGGATGGATGACGAAGGAGAAATCTGTATGGTTTCTTCCTGACTCTATGGTCCAAGCTATCATAAATACAATACACAGTCCAGCGCATTTAGGAGAGAAAGCTATGCTAGACAGCATCCAACACATTTGGTTCAACAAACATTTACGAGCAGCAGCTAAACAAAAAGTCCGTACCTGTATGATATGTTGTCAGTTTAACCCAGGTAAAAGCATCCCCGTAGAGCAGGGTGGATTTCAGCCTCCTGATCACCCTTTTGAAGTTCTCCAGATGGATTATATCCAGATGGAACGATGTCGAGGATTCAAATATGTTCTCGTAGTTGTCTGCGCTCTTTCCCGCTGGACCGAAGCTTACCCAGTATCAGATTACACTGCCCCGACCACTGCCAAGCAGCTAGTTCGAGAATTCTTCCCACGGTACGGTTTACCACGTGTTGTCTACTCAGATAACGGCCAGCCGTTTTCCTCCGAACTGATGAAACATGTTTCACTTCTGCTAGGATATCAGTGGAAGTTTCATTGTGTCCGACACCCCGAGGCAGCAGGTCTCGTGGAGAGACATAATCAAACTCTGAAAATTAGATTGTCCAAAATATGCAGGGAGAAAGGTGTCGACTGGGTAGTAGCGTTACCAGTTGCACTCTTTTACATGAGAATGGTAGCACACTCTCGAACAGGGCTATCCCCTTATGAAGTGATCTTCGGTAGACCACCAAATATGTGGGGGACGCCTATACCACGTAAAATAACTGATGTTGACTGTAATATGCTGACAGATTACTTGGCTTCCTTGATGTCTGCACTACAATCTTGTCGTTCACAGGTAGCTGCAGCCTTTCCTGACAACACTGAGGTGAAACCCCATGACGTAGTTCCGGGGGATCTAGTTTTAGTGAGGAACTTTGATCGAAAGACTCAGCTGGATCCTAGGTGGAAGTCGCCGCAATTGGTCCTGCTCACCACAAGGACAGCCGTGAAGATCGAGGGTCGAAAAGGCTGGATACATTCAAGTCATATCAAGAAATTTCATGGACTACCATCGGATATAAATACCACACCTCGTGTGTCTTCACCCATTGACTCAAAACTTCCTTTGGTTGAATCAAGTAATCACGAACAATATAAACTGAAACTCAGATCTAACCAGTCAGGCAATTTGATTGTTTAAGTCCTCTCCAAGGTGAAGCGGTTGAATTTGTCTCTGACATGTATCCCTTAGACCTGAATAGAGAAAAAACCCGAAAAATGTTGAAACGACATGCATACTGTAAAGCACTGCGTAGTCATTGCACAGTGACGTTATTAATTTTGTTTTTCTTAAGTCTTTTAATAATTACTGCAAGTATATTGTTGCACATATATTATCCTATTTCTAGATATGTTTATAATGTTACTGCTGAACATTCTTTTAGTGAATTACCTCCGCATGAATTGTCATACAGATTTGCGCTGCGCAATAACACTTTTATTAGTATGTTACATCATTCCCATCAGGTTAGCAATGCTACAAATTGTTGGATATGTGGCCGACTCCCTCCCTATCAGAACTATAAAGGAATTCTACCTCTCTTTCCATACCCGTTCACACACAACGGCTCCTGTGGAGCATGGTTTAGTTTAATTAATTCCCAAGATTCGAACTCCGCAGTTTATCAAGACAACGGGGTATGGGGAAATCTGAACTTAGTTTTACTTAAAGTCTGCCACCCCAACAAGGAGGGACTTCCCAAAAGAACAGGAACTGATCTAGAAAATGAAGTATATGGATTAGGTAATTTTACGCTTAATCTCTTGATCTTGAATGTCGAATCCGAAGCTACTCCAATTTTGCCCGCCATGTCAGTATTTCCAGTAAAAGGTGAATTATGTGTAAGAAAGAATGGTTCCATACATATGGGCCATAGTAGATGCACCACTGTAATAGAATTCAGTGATCAAGGCAAGTCGACATCTAGAGCTTCCCGCCATTCCTATTTTATATGTGGTCAGACGGCATATATACGTCTGCCTCTAGATTGGGATGGTACCTGCTACATCGGATTCCTTTTGCCACCTGTTTTTCTAGCTCCTCCTGATTATCACAGAAATACTCATTTAGTACACAATAGAGAAAGGAGAGATCTCCCAATAGTCGATTACACTGAAACAGCATGGGAAAAATACACAGATTTCAATAAAGGTCTCTTTCCCTATATAGGTACCGTTACTAATAGTAAGCTGATACGTAGATTAACTAGAACCCTTGAAGCAGTAGTGAATGAAACTATTTCCGCCTTAGGCAATTTAACAGAAGAGCAGTCTGCTATGCGGATTGTTGTGCTTCAAAATCGTCTTGTCCTTGACGTCATCCTGGCCGATAGGGGCGGAGCTTGTAGGGTCATCGGATCAAGCTGCTGCGTATTCATACCAGAAAATTCACCATCTGTATATAAAGCTATAACCCGCCTTCATAAGATTGTGAGCCAGATACACCAGAATCCAGGCACTTGGACTTGGTCCGGGTGGTTTTGGAGCGTGTTATCAGCCTGGGGATGGAGAGTTCTATCCTTCCTAGGTATTGGCCTTCTTATACTATTCAGTTGCTGCTTATGCCTGCAATGTGGACCAGCGATTTGTGGTCTGTGTGCCACATCGTGTATTCCACATCAAGATTTTCATTTAAGATCCCGGAAGAAGAAAGAAGAACAAATGATGCTATATGAACAGATCGATGGATTAATGAAGATTGATATCTCTTGACGGGCAAGTAGGGGACAAGGAGGGAATGTGGAAATATGGATTTTTCTGGTCAGTTATGTCCCCTATCTTGGACCCCAACGGTTCTATGTGCATGTTACAAGTACATGTATGTTTCCTCCAGTTCCAGTTATGAAGACGCAAATACATGTGCGTCCACCGTTAACATGTCCTCTTTTAGATCCGCCATGAATGGGCCGGATATTCCATTCCTAAGTACGAAAGGCCACCGGCTTTATATGGTTCACTTATCCCATTTTACAGTTCAGGCGAGTAGGCCCTGATTCTGCCATCAAGCCTTTTTCTGCCTTCTGCCTCTGAAAGCTCCAGTCTGAGCCTGCATCTGTGACCATGAACTTTGTCTCATTCCCTGCGCGGCTCATGGTGCCTGACATCAGCTTGCTGCCTGCCAAGAACTGTATTTCACCTTCGAAATTATCTGCTCCGCTCCCTGCCCAATGCATTCCTGTCTAGTAGTTTAAGTAAACATTCTTCCAGCTACCGAGCAAAGGCCCGGCTTCTCTGTCTTTATGCAAGTAATTCATAGCCCTATTACCATGGAAGACTTCTGCCCTCGCATCTAGTGTAGACACTTAGACGCTTGTACACGCACTAACAGTCAGTATAGTCAGTATAGAATAAGATTCTACTCTAAGAGACCTCTCTTTTGGATAACATAGTTCTTTAAACATAGGATGTTAGATATGATTTGGGATTAGGTTGACTTGACCCTCCAGACATCTGTCGCCACATGTAGAGTTAAATGTCAAATCCCCTTCACCCCCTAGTCGCACGTCAATCATACGTCATGCTGCTGCGCGCGCATTTCTGCCAAGTATTTCTGCTGACATTGCGAAATTCTTTCATGGAACCACCCCATTATGACATCATACCTGATGACGTTCCTTTGTTACGCTCAATCACGCCCATTTTCATTACGCATGTATAATGTTATCTTCCTTATCAATTGTTACGCCTACTGCATTTGCTTCACTGTAATGCCTATTGTATAAAAGTGATTACTTATCAATAAAATATGTTCTTCACTTCCTGAGCCTCCGTGGTGATGGAACTTGGAGGCCACGATTCGAATCGTCCATTGGAATAAAGCCCATTCTGAACCTCTTATACCACGGATTCTGCCTCTTATTTTACTGAGCTATTTTATTAAGATTCTGTATCAAATTAAGTCCCGGTAATTAAATTATTTACCACAAGACAACCACAACCACAAACAACCACACACAATCACACACACAACCACACATACAACCACAACCACACACACAACCATACACACAACCATACACACAACCACACACACACAACCACACACACAACCACACACAACCACACCCACACAACCACAACCACACAACCATACACACAACCACACACACACAACCACACCCACACAACCACAACACCACAACCACACCTGACCACAACCACACACAACCACACACACAACCACAACCACACACACATCCACAACCACACACACACAACCACACATAACCACAACCACACACACACACAACCACACATACAACCACACACACAACCACACACACAACCACAACCACACGACCACACAGAACCAAAACCACACACACAACCACAACCACACAACCACACACAACTACAACCACACACACAACCACAACCACACACAACCACAACCACACACACACACACAACCACCCACGACCACAACCACACACACAACCAACCACACACACAACCACTGCCACACATACAACCACACACACAACCACACACACACAACCATGCACAACCACACCCACACAACCACTTCCACACAACCACACACACAACCACACACAACCACTACCACACACACAGCCACAACCACACACACAACCACACACACACAACCACAAACACACACAACCACACACACACAACCACACACACAACCGCACAAACGACCACACTTACACAACCACAACCACATACAACCACAACCACATACACAACCACAACCACACACACATCCACAACCACACACACACAACCACAACCACACACACAAAACCAAACACACAACCACACACACACACAACCACACACAACCACATACCCACCCACCCACACACACAACCAGATACACAACCACACATCCAACTACACACACAACCACACACACAACCACAACCACACACAACCACACATACAACCACAACCACACACAACCACAACCACACACACAACCACAACCAAAACCACACAACCACAACCACACACACAACC
Source organism: Triturus cristatus (assembly GCF_964204655.1). Classification (NCBI taxonomy): domain Eukaryota; kingdom Metazoa; phylum Chordata; class Amphibia; order Caudata; family Salamandridae; genus Triturus; species Triturus cristatus. The sequence continues at coordinate 611,351,193 of NC_140589.1, read as the reverse complement.
ACAACCACACACACACAACCACACATACAACCACAATCACACACACAACCACAACCACACACACACAACCACACAGACACACAAAACCACACACACAACCACAACCACACACACACACAACCACACACAACCACACTCCCACCCACCCACACACACAACCATATACACAACCACACATCCAACTACACACACAACCACACACACAACCACAACCACACGCAACCACACATACAACCACAACCACACACAACCACAACCACACACACAACCACACAACCACAACCACACACACAACGACAACCACACACACACAACCACACATACAACCACAATCACACACACAACCACAACCACACACACACAACCACACAGAGACACAAAACCACACACACACATCCACACACAACACCACAACCACAGATACAACCACACACAGACAACCACAATCACACACACAACCACATACCCACAACCACACACACAACCACACCCATACACACAGCTACAACCACAACCACACAACCACAACCACACACACAACCACACACACAACCACACACACAACCACACACACACACACACACAACCACACACACAACCACAACCACACACACAACCACACACAGACAACCACAACCACACACACAACCACACACACAACCACAACCACACACACAACCACACACACAACCACACACACAACCACACACCCACAACCACACACACAACCACACCCACACAACAACAACCACACCCAACCACAAAACCACAACCACACACACAACCACAACCACACACACATCCACAACCACACACACACAACCACACACACACAACCACACACACAACCACACACACACACAACCACACACACAGCCACACACACCGAACCAAATATACAACCACACACACAACCACACACACAATCACAACCACACACAACCACACACACAACCACACACACACAATGACATACACAACCACATACACAACTACACACACAACCACACACACAAACACAACTGTTGGACAGGCCACATGAAGGGCTTGCAGGCCACCTGGAGGGCCCGAGCCCCGGCCCTCCAGGTGTTACCCACAGCAGCAACCCGCACCCCGGCTCAAGACGGGACTCCTGCCCCCGGACATCTCTGTATCATGGGGCCGAACCACTACCGGCCCCCTCGCCCGGCCCGGCCTCCATCTTGGACACTGCACCACGAGGCCGCGTGGCCTCAGCTCGACCCTAACCCCGGGCCTGGCCAGGCCCCGACATCCCGGCACCACCATCCACCCAGGAGGTGAACGGACCACTTGGCAGGTCAATGGGAGAAAGAAGTGTCGATGGCTCTCCCCCGCCAGGTGCCGATCGCCCCCAGCTCCCCCGGGCGCTGGCTCCACCCCCCTGCTGGGTGTCTGGACTCCCTCATCCCGGACCTCCCGCCCTCCAAGTGCGAGTGTCCGGACATCAAAGGGCGCCAGACCTATAACTGGGGCAGCTCCAGAGCAGGAAGGCAGTTGTATCCTGGAGTCGAGAGACGCCGAGAAGAACTCATCCTTGACGGACTACCGGCGCTGCCGTAGCCCTGCCTTGTGAACTATCGTCCTGCCTGCTGGCGCTGCCGCGGCCTTCTGCAACCTCCATCCTCGTTGGGACCTGCTGGCGCTGCCGCGGCCCGTTGGAATTACCACCTTCGTTGGGACCTGCTGGCGCTGCCGCGGCCTGTTGGAACTACCACCTTCGTTGGGACCTGCTGGCGCTGCCACGGCCCGTTGGAACTACCACCTTCACCGGGACCTGCTGGCGCTGCCGCGGCCCGTCCAAGCCCGAACACCGAGCTCGAGGATTGTGAGCTATCCATCATCGCATCTACCAGATTGGTAACCAGACTGTCCCGCTACCCTCTTTCCCAAACCAAGAGACTAGAATCGAGGGGACCCCTGAGTCCAGACCTCCTTGTACCATTCCATCGTACCTTAAGAAATCGCTTATAAAGAACGTTAAATCCTATCCTTGTGTGGTGTACATCTGTGGGGGGGAAGTTACTCGTCTGTACGATCGCTGGAGACGGCTCTCCCCGGAGACCTCTCCCCTTGTCCTCGGCCGACCCTCTCGGTCCGTCTAACAACAACCATACACAAACACAACCACACACAACCAGAACCACACACACAACCACAACCACACAGACACAACCATACACACACAATCACACACACAACAGCACACACAACCACAACCACACACATAACCACAACCACACACAACCACACACACAACCACACACACAACCACACACACAGCCATACCCACACACAACCACACACACAACCACACACAACCACACACACAACCACACACACAACCACACCCACGCAACCACAACCACACCCAACCACACACACAACCACAACCACACATACATCTACAACCACACATACACAACCACAACCACACACACAACCACAATCACACACACAACCACACACACAGACAACCACACACACACACAACCACATATACACACAACCACATACACAACCACACATATAACCATACACATAACCACAACCACATGCAACCACAACCACACACACAACCACAACCACACACACAACCACAACCACCCACAACCACACATCCACAACCACACACACAACCACAACCACACACACAACTACAACCACACACAACCACAACCACACAAAACCTCAGCCACACCCACCCACAACCACACACACACATACACAACCACAACCAACCACTCACACAACCACAGCCACACACAACCACAACCACACACACAATCACACACACACAACCATACACACACACACCCACACATTCAACCACACACAACCACAACCACACACACAACCACACACAACCACCCACACAACCACACACACAACCACACACACACAACCACAACCACACAACCACACCCAACCACACCCACACACAAACACATACACAACCACAACCACACATACAACTACAACCACACATACACAACCACAACCACACACACAACCACAACTACACACACAACCACAACCAAACACACACACAACCACACACAGCCACACACACACAACCACACACAACCACATACACACACAACCACATACACAACCACACACATAACCACACACACAACCACAACCACACACAACCACAACCACACACACAACCACAACCACACACACAACCACAACCACCCACAATCACACAACCACAACCGCACACACAACCACAACCACACATACAACTACAACCACACACAGCAACAACCACACACAACCACAACCACACACACCCACAACCACACACACACACACACACACAACCACACACATACACAACCACCCCACGAACACAATCACAACCACACACACAACCACAACCACACAACCACACACACACACAACCACACACACAGCCACAACCACACACACAACCACAACCACACACAACCCCTACCACACACAACCACAACCCCCACACACACAACCACACACACAACCACACACACAACCACAACCACACACACACACAACCACAACCACCCACACAGCCACACACACAACCACACACACACACACACACACAACTACACACACACACAACCAAACACACACACAAACACAACCACACAAACAACCACACACACAATCACACACACAACCACACACACACACAACTACACACACAACAACCACACACACAACCACACACACACACACACACACACAACCACACACAACTACATACAAACAACCACACACACACAACCACACACAACCACACACACAACCACACACTAACACAACCACACACACACACACACCACACACACACCACCACACACAACCACACACACACAACCACACACACACACTCACACACAACCACAATGTTGGAGCCGGCCTCGTGGCGTGGTCCTGTCCCCCTCGCCAAACCCGCACGAGGTCCCCTGCACCTCGGGGATCCTCCATTTTAAATTGTACGTGACTCTGCGCCCCAGCCTACGTGACCCCGCTCAACCCGGCCTCGGCCCCCAGCAAGCCCCGACATCAAGGCACCAACAACTGGCCAGGGGCTACCACGTGAACACTTCCCCACTCCCGGCGGAGGGCAGTATCGATGGGACCCCTAACCGTCCTCCCACACCTAAGTGCGATCGCCCCACAGCTCTCCTGGGCCTGGCGCCTCTCCTGCTGAGCGTCTGGCCGCTCCCGACCCGGCCTCTCCACCCCCCGGGCGCAAGGGTCCGGACATCAAAGGGCTCCAGACCTATATCTGGGGCGACCCTGCCACAGGACAGCAGTTGTATCCCGGAGTCAAGAGCCCTGCTGATCGGATCGCGGCTGACCCTACGGAGAAAGACTCATCCTGGAACCACGCTCTGAGCCCTGCTGACTACGTCGCGGCTCCACCGTGCTTAAAGACCTTCACGAACCTTTGAGGCCCTGCTGACGCTGTCGCGGCCCGACCTTGTTGAACTTGCCTTCAGAGCCCTGCTGACGCTGTCGCGCCTCGACCGAAGCGGACCTACCACCGGAGCCCTGCTGACTGTGTCACGGCTCGACCCAAGCGGAACTACCACCCGAGCCCTGCAGACACCGTCACGGCTCTCCACGTCCGAGCTGCTTTGAGACCAGCACCTGCCGCTCCGATCTCCGGAGCAACCTTCGGCCTAACGCAAGGTCTGGCGCAGACCTTCCCCGTACCAGGCTGGTACTAAGACTGTCCCTGTTGGAAGGCGGACCTCGGGGAGTCGGAGAGACCACCCAGAGGGGCCCCCACACTGTACGAAGTAGCCGAGCGCTGCTGAGAAGCCTCCGGGGAGATCCTTCTTTTATCAGGTACTAGCACAGTAACACCACCACACAGGACTCAAGGAGGTTGTCTCAAGACGAGCAATTCTTTATCAGCACTTAAAGGTTACGGGATCAATATTTACATGAAAGGGATCAAGGGATCCACAAAAGTCTCAGTGTCTCTTTAGAAGGGAAGGGGTAGCGGGACAGTCTTTGGCAGGAGCTTGGTACGAGGGTACCTGGGGCCCAGTTCTTATCCTCAAGCTGGAGGGCCTCCGGATCTCGGAGGGGTCGAGCCGCGACGGCGTCAGCAGGGCTCTGGCGTTCAGTTCGTGGAGAGCCGCGACCAGGTCAGCGGGGCTCTCAAGATGGTTTCTGCTCAGCTCGAGCTGCGACGTCGTCAGCAGGGCTCCGAGGGAGGTTTCAGCGAGGTTGGGCCGCGACAGCGTCAGCAGGGCCCCGATGTTCCGGGGGGCTTCAAGGTTTCAGCAAGAAGGAGCCGCGACGCAGTCTGCAGGCTGGTGGTGGTTTCAAGCAAGAGTTCTTCTCCGTAGGGTCGGCCGCGATTCGATCAGCAGGGCTCTCGACTCCGGGATACAACTGCCGGTCTGTTGCGGGGTCGCCCCAGATATAGGCCTGGAGCCCTTTGATGTCCGGACCCTTGCGCCCGGGGGGGCGGAGAGGCCGGGTTGGGAGCGGCCAGACGCCCAGCAGGAGAGGCGCCCGGCCCAGGAGAGATGTAGGCCGATCGCACCTCGGTGTGTGGGGATGGTTGGGGGTCCCATCGATACCGCCCTCCGCCAGGGGCGAGGAAGTGTTCATATGATACCCCCTGGCCAGTTCTTGGTGCCTCAATGTCTGGGCCTTGCTGGGGCCGAGGCCGGGTTGAGCGGGGTCATGTGGGCTGGTGTGCAGGGTCACGTGGCAGGCAACAAAATGGTGGAGCCCCGAGGTGTATATGACCTCGTGCGGCTCGAACGGGTAGCCCGTGGAGGCCAGGGCGGGGAACGGGCCCAACCCCAGGGAAGTCAGGACCACGCCACGAGGCCGGGTCCAACAGGCGTCCCCCCCAGCCGAAGGCAGGGAGAGTCACCCATCTCCTTGGGGATTCTCCTCGTCAAGGCGGAAGAAGCGGGATAGGCCGTCAGCGTTGGCGTGGTCATTGCCAGGCCGGTGCTCAACAGAGAAGTCCATCCCTTGCAGGGCAATGGACCACCGCAGCAGCTTGGGATTCTCGCCTCTCATTTGCATTAACCACCGCAAGGGCCGGTGGTCGGTCTGGACCCGAAAGTGGGTACCGAAGAGATAGGGCCGGAGCTTCTTAAGGGCCCACACTACTGCGAATGCCTCGCGCTCGATGGTGCTCCATCGTTGCTCCCGGGGCAGCAGCCGTCGGCTGATGAAGGCCACTGGTCGGTCGAGTCCCTTCTCATCAACCTGAGACAGGACGGCCCCGATCCCATATTCGGAGGCGTCTGTCTGCACGATAAACTCTTTACTGTAGTCAGGGGCCTGGAGCACAGGGGCAGAGCACATCGCTGCCTTGAGAGTCTCGAAAGCTGATTGGCAGCGGGGAGTCCAGTGCACTTTCTTGGGCTGTTTCTTTGAGGTGAGCTCCGTGAGAGGCCCAACAATGCTCCCATAGTCCCGGATGAACCGCCGGTAGTATCCGGTGAGGCCCAGGAAGGCCCGTACAGCGGTCTGGGTAGTGGGGGGTTCCCATGCCTGGATGGCATCGACTTTTGGCTGGAGGGGGGCCACCTGTCCGCTTCCCACCTGATGGCCCAGGTAGGTCACCGATCCTTGGCCGATCTGGCATTTGCTGGCCTTGATCGTGAGCCCGGCCCTTTGGAGGGCGGCCAGGACTGCTTTGAGGTGACCCAGGTGCTCAGCCCAGTGGTTGCTTGTTGGAAGGCGGACCCCGAGGAGTCGGCGAAACCACTCAGGGGGGGGGGCCTCCACACTGTGCGAAGTAGCCGAGCGCTGCAGAGAAGCCTCCTGGGAGATCCTTCTCCTATTATGTACTAGCACAGTAACACCACCACACCGGACTCAAGGAGGTTGTCTGAAGATGAGCAATTCTTTATCAGCACTTAAAAGGTTACGGGTTCAATATTTACACAAAAAGGGGATCAAGGGATCCGCAAAAGTCTCAGTGTCTCTTTTAGGAGGGAAGGGGTAGCGGGACAGTCTTTGGCAGGAGCTTGGTATGAGGGTACCTGGGGCCCAGTTCTTATCCTCAAGCTGGAGGACCTCCGGGTCTCGGAGGGGTCGAGCCGCGACGGTGCCAGCAGGGCTCTGGCGTTCAGTTCGTGGGGAGCCGCGACCAGGTCAGCGGGACTCTCAAGATGGTTTCTGCTCAGCTCGAGCCGCGACGTCATCAGCAGGGCTCCGAGGGAGGGTTCAGCGAGGTTGGGCCGCGACAGCGTCAGCAGGGCCCCGATGTTCCGGGGGGCTTCAAGGTTTCAGCAAGAAGGAGCCGCAACGCAGTCTGCAGGGCTCGTGGTGGTTTCAAGCAAGAGTTCTTCTCCGTAGGGTCGGCCGCGAATCAATCAGCAGGGCTCTCGACTCCGGGATACAACTGCCGGTCTGTGGCGGGGTCGCCCCAGATATAGGTCTGGAGCCCTTTGATGTCCGGACCCTTGCGCCCGGGGGGCGGAGAGGCCGGGTTGGGAGCGGCCAGACACCCAGCAGGAGAGGCGCCCGGCCCAGGAGAGCTGGAGGCCGATCGCACCTCGGTGTGTGGGGACGGGTGGGGGTCCCATCGATACCGCCCTCCGCCAGGGCGATGAGGTGTTCATGTGATACCCCCTGGCCAGTTCTTGGTGCCTCAATGTCTGGTCCTTGCTGGGGCCGAGGCCGGGTTGAGCGGAGTCAGGAGGACTGGTGTGCAGGGTCACGTGGCAGGCGACAAAATGGTGGAGCCCCGTGGTGTAGGGGACCTCGTGCGGCCCGAACGGGTAGCTCATGGAGGCTAGGGCGGGGAACGGGCCCAACCCCCGGGAAGTCAGGACCACGCCACGAGGCCGGGTCCAACAGGCGTCCCCCCCAGCCGAAGGCAGGGAGAGTCACCCATCTTCTTGGGGATTCTCCTCGTCAAGGCGGAAGAAGCGGGACAGGCCGTCCGCGTTGGCGTGGTCATTGCCGGGTCGGTGCTCAACCGAAAAGTCCATCCCTTGCAGGGCAATGGACCACCGCAGCATCTTGGGATTCTCGCCTCTCATTTGCATTAACCACCGCAAGGGCCGGTGGTCGGTCTGGACCCGAAAGTGGGTACCGAAGAGATAGGGCCGGAGCTTCTTAAGGGCCCACACTACGGCGAAGGCCTCGCGCTCGATGGTGCTCCATCGTTGCTCCCGGGGCAGCAGCCGTCGGCTGATGAAGGCCACTGGGCGGTCGAGTCCCTTCTCATCAACCTGAGACAGGACGGCCCCGATCCCATATTCGGAGGCGTCTGTCTGCACGATGAACTCCTTACTGTAGTCAGGGGCCTGGAGCACAGGGGCAGTGCACATTGCTGCTTTGAGAGTCTCGAAAGCTGATTGGCAGCGGGGAGTCCAGTGCACCTTCTTGGGCTGTTTCTTCGAGGTGAGCTCCGTGAGAGGCCCCACAATGCTCCCATAGTCCCGGATGAACCGCCGGTAGTATCCAGTGAGGCCCAGGAAGGCCCGCACAGCGATCTGGGTAGTGGGGGGTTCCCATGCCTGGATGGCATCGACTTTTGGCTGGAGCGGGGCCACCTGACCGCTTCCCACCTGATGGCCCAGGTAGGTCACCGATCCTTGGCCGATCTGGCATTTGCTGGCCTTGATCGTGAGCCCGGCCCTTTGGAGGGCGGCCAGGACGGCTCTGAGGTGAATTAGGTGCTCAGCCCAGTGGTTGCTGTACACGGCAATGTCATCCAAATAGGCCGCGCTGAAGGCCTCGAGCCCGGCCAGAACCTTGTTTACAAGTCTCTGAAAAGTGGCCGGAGCGTTCTTCATGCCGAAGGGCATCACCCGAAAGTGGTAATGCCCATCAGGGGTAGAAAAGGCGGATCTTTCTCAGGCGCCGGGGGTGAGCTGGATCTGCCAGTACCCGGCGGTGAGGTCCAGCGTGCTCAGGTAGCGGGCGGACCCCAAGCGGTCGATGAGTTCGTCGGCCCGGGGTATAGGATGGGCGTCCGTCTTGGTCACAGTATTCAGGGCTCGGTAGTCTACACAAAATCGTAACTCCGGGGGATGGCCGGGGGCTGCGGCCTTTGGTACCAGGACGACAGGGCTGGCCCACGGGCTGTCGGAGGGCTCGATGACCCCTAGGGCCAACATCTTCGCTACTTCGGCCTGGATGCATGCCCGTACTCGGTCGGGTACCCTGTAGGCTCGGTGTCGCACGGGGGGGCTGTCCCCGGTGTCGACGTCGTGGACGCACCAGTGGGTCACCCCCGGGGTGAGGGAGAAGAGGGCTGCGTAGTCCTGCAGCAGTTGTTGACAGTCGATACGCTGTTCTGGGGTCAGAGAGGAGGCGAGTTGGACACCTTTGATGGATCCGTCGTGGACGTCGTTCTGCAAGAGGTCGGGTAGGGGCTCAGAGTCGTCCTCGCCCTCCTCGTCGGTCGCCAGCAGCAGGCTCAGTTCGGTCCGGGCAAAGTGGGGTTTGAGCCTGTTAGCATGTAGAACCCGGAGGGGGTCCCGGGGGGACTCTAGGTCGACTAGGTAGGTGACGGGGCTTTTCTTCTCCACCATCTTGAAGGGCCCGGTCCACTTGTCCTGGAGGGCGCAGGGCTCAACAGGGGCCATGACCCAGACTCGCTGGCCTGGCTCGAACTCGATTGTAGAGGTGTTCCGATCGTACCACCGCTTCATGTCCTCCTGGCTGGCCTCGAGGTTGGCTTCGGCCATGGCTCGGAATTTGCGGGTCTGGTTTCGTAGGGTCAGGAGGTATCGGTAGACGTCAGGAGGGGCGCCTTGGAGCTTCGTCTCCCTGCCCTCCTTGACCAGGCTGAGCGGTCCGCGGACCGGATGTCCGTACAATAGTTCAAACGGGCTGAACCCCAGGGACTTCTGCGGGACCTCCCGATAGGCGAACAGGAGGCATGGTAGTAGGACATCCCATCTCCGCCGGAGGGGCTCTTCCAAGCCCTGAATCATCCCCTTCAGGGTCCTGTTAAAGCGCTCGACCAGCCCGTTCCCCTGAGGGTGATAGGGGGTTATGAATTTGTACGTGACCCCGCACTGCTGCCACAGGGACCGCATGTACTTGGAGATGAAGTTTGTGCCCAGGTCGCTCACCACTTCGCGGGGAAATCCCACGCGGGAGAAGATCCCCATCAAGGCCCGGCCCACCACGGGGGCCGTTACAGTTCTTAGCGGGACCGCCTCCGGGTACCTGGTGGCGTGGTCCACGAGGACCAGGATGAAGTGGTGGCCCAGGGCGGTCCGGGGGTCCAGGGGCCCCACGATGTCGATCCCGACCCGTTCGAACGGGGTGCTGACGGCTGGAAAGGGCTGGAGGGGGGCCTTGACCCGACCCCCCATCTTCCCGCTGGCTTGGCAGGTCTGGCAGGACCGGCAGTGGTTGTCCACGTCCCTCCGCATCCGGGGCCAGTAGAAGTGGGTCACCAGACGGCTGTAAGTTTTGTCTTGCCCTAGGTGTCCGGCGAGGGGCACGTCATGTGCCAGGTTGAGAAGGAACTCCCGGAAGCGGAGGGGGACCACCAACACGCAGGTGGCCCCGAGTTCTGCCACTTTCTGTTCACTGTACAATAGGCCCTCGGCCCAGTAGACCCAGTGGGTGCCGGTCTGGTCCCCGTTGGCTTGTGCGGACGCTTGTTGTCGGACCCCTTCGAGAGAGGGACAGGACTGTTGTTCTTGCTGGAACTGCTCTCGGGAGGGGCCCCCTTCGTGGCACCATTGTGCAAGTTCTGGTAGGGCGCCTAGGGAAGCAATCTCTTCGGGGGAGGGTTCAGTAGGTCCAGTGTCGGTGTCCGCCTCCCCCTCGCTGCAGGCGGGGGGTGGTGCAAGCCCCTCGGGCTGGGCGGCACCGGGGGCCAGGGACGAGCGGGGGGCCTGGGCGGTCATGGACCGGGTGATGGCGCAGGCCCATTCGGATAGTCCCAGCATTCGGAGGTGCTCTCGTCGCTCCACTTGAGCCCAGGGGGAACTCTCCAGGTCGTTCCCCAGGAGGCAGTCTACTGGTGCGTCGTCGCGGACAGTCACTTTTAGTAGGCCTGTCACCCCTCCCCACTCGAAGGGGACCAGGGCCATCTGGCACAGGCTTTCGCTGTTGTCGGCCGTCCGGACGGGGCACAGCACATTGGGTAGGATCTGTTCAGGGGTCACCAGGTGGCAGCGGACAGCGGTGACACTGGCGCCGGTGTCACGAAGGGCTTCGGCCCGTTGTCCATTGACGGTGACCTGCTGCTGGTACTTCTGGGTGTTGCTTGGGATGGGGGTGCGGGGCACCATTTCTCGGCTGCCCAGGCAGACCAGGGACATGGCCGCCGGCTCCCATTCGGTGGTTCCTCGGTCGAGGGTTTCTTCTTCTTCTTCTCCTTCCCCCAGGGCGGCGGCCGCCAGCTGTTGGGGTGGGGGCCCGCCGGCCCCGCTTCTTCGGTTCAGGGGGCAGACCGGATCGCTGGCATAGTGTCCGTGTTAGAAGGCGACCTCAGGGGAGCCCGGAGGGGGCCCTGACTGTCCTGAGACCCACCCTCAAGGTATCGTAGCCGGGCACTGGCGGGAGATTCCGCAGGGGAGGAATCTCGTACCTAGGATCGTACACTTGGCACCACACGACAAAGAGACACCACACCGAGGGTTCTTAGGATTCAAGCTTTATCAACTCGAAGTGGTAGGATCTTTATGATCAGCAAGGCAGATATTTACAAGCAGAGCGTGGGCTCACAGAGTCTTGGCGGGGGTAGGAGGTAGCGGGACAGTCTTTGGGGGGATCGGATCAAATGCAGGAGCGTACCCGGCGCACAGCTCACAATCCTCGAGCTGGGGGATACGCTTGTCGTCGTGGGGTCCGGCGGGACCAAAGAGAGTCAGGGGGAGCCGCGAGTCACTCAGCAGGCTCAAGCACCAGTTCGGATGTCTTACGATCTTCAGGGAGCCGCGAGTCACTCAGCAGGGCTCAAGCACAAGTTCGGAGGTCTTACGTTCTTCGGGGAGCTGCGAGTCACTCAGCAGGGCTCAAGCACAAGTTCGGAGGTCTTACGATCTTCAGGGAGCCGCGAGTCACTCAGCAGGGCTCAAGCATAGGTTCGGAGGTCTTACGTTCTTCGGGGAGCCGCGAGTCACTCAGCAGGGCTCAGATGTTCCAAGGCGAATCTGCCGGACAGTCCCAGAGCACCCCTTGTTATAGGTCGACCCCTCTTTGATGTCCGGAGTCTGTGCAGGTAGGGGTCTTGTCACCTGGGGGTCGTTTGTCGAGGTTTCCTGCTATTGTCTTTTGATCCTTTCAGGGCCGGGTCGGGAGGAGTCCCAGACACCCAGCAGGCGTGGAGCCAGCCCTCAGGGAGGCCGGAGGGCCGATCGAAACCCATCGCCCCAGGGGAGTGCAGAGGTGCGATAGAAACTGCTCCTCCCTCTCTCATCCCCTGGAAGCGTGATGTCCTCCAGCCGGAGTGGCGCCTCTAGGCCCGGGTTGTGCTGGGGCCGGGCGGACATCTTGGTGCACGAAGTGGGCACGCGTGCCCGGGGTGGCCGAAAGGAGAGAGGCCATGGACGGGGAGGCCCGGGCTGCGTGTGTGTGTTCTGGTGGGAAGGATCGGCTGGGCCGTGTGCTTGGGGTCCCTGGTACCAGGTTAGGTAGTGCGAGGACAGGAAGGGCCATGCTACGAGGCCGGGTCTAACACGCGTCCCCCCCAGCTGAAAGCCGGAGAGAACTACCCATCATCTTGGGGGGTTCTCTTCGCTGAGGCGGAAGAACCGGGAGAGGCCGTCCGCGTTGGCGTGGTCCTTACCAGGGCGATGTTCCACGGTGAAATCCATCCCCTGGAGGGAGATTGACCACCGCAGTAGCTTGGGGTTTTCTCCTCGCATCTGCATGAGCCATCGCAAGGGCCGATGGTCGGTTTGTACTTTGAAATGGGTGCCAAACAGGTAGGGGCGCAGCTTTTTGAGGGCCCAGACTACGGCAAATGCTACGCGCTCAATGGTGCTCCACCTCTGTTCCCTGGGCAACAGCCGCCGGCTGAGGAAGGCGATGGGCTGGTCTAGGCCTTGGTCATTCACCTGGGACAGGACGGCCCCAATGCCATGCTCGGAGGCATCGGTCTGGACTACAAACTCCTTGGAGTAGTCGGGAGCCTGGAGGACGGGGGCCGTGCACATGGCCTTCTTTAGGGCATCGAACGCCTCCTGGCAGGCAGTCGTCCACTGCACCCTCTTGGGCTGTTTTTTTGATGTGAGTTCGGTGAGGGGGCCAACCAGGCTGCCATACCCCCGGATGAATCTTCGGTAGTAGCCAGTGAGGCCCAGGAAGGCTCGGACCTCCGTTTGGGTGGTGGGCGGTTCCCAGGCTAGGATGGCGTCGATCTTTGGCTGTAGAGGGGCGACCTGACCGCTCCCGACCTGGTGCCCCAGGTATACTACTGATCCTTGCCCAATCTGGCACTTGCTGGCTTTTACTGTGAGGCCTGCCTGGCGCAGGGCGGTTAGTACTCTCCGGAGGTGCTGGAGGTGCTCACTCCATCCGGAACTGAAAACAGCGATGTCGTCTAGATAGGCCGCACTGAACTGTTCCATCCCGGCCAGGACCCTATTCACCAGTCGCTGGAAGGTGGCCGGGGCATTTTTCATTCCGAAGGGCATTACGCGGAAGTGATAATGCCCATCTGGGGTGGAGAAGGCGGACCGCTCCTTGGCTTCCTCTGTGAGCGCAATCTGCCAGTATCCGCAGGTGAGGTCGAATGTGCTGAGGAACCGGGCCGCCCCGAGTCGGTCAATGAGCTCGTCGGCTCGGGGTATGGGGTGGGCATCGGCCCGGGTGACGTCATTGAGCCCCCGGTAGTCCACGCAGAATCGGAGCTCGGGGGCGACACCGGGGGCCGCTGCCTTCGGAACTAGGACCACGGGACTGGCCCAGGGACTATCGGAGGGCTCGATCACCCCCAGGGTCAACATCTTCGAGACTTCAGCTTGAATGCAGGACCGGACTCGGTCAGGGACTCGGTAGGCTCGGTGTCTTACTGGCGGGCTGTCCCCGGTGTCCACGTCATGGACACACCAGTCGGTGACTCTGGGGATCAGGGAGAAGAGGTCGGAGAATTGTCCTAGGAGCTGGCGACAGTCCGCTTGTTGCTGGTCAGTGAGGGATGGGGAGAGGTTCACTCCCTCTACAGAGCCATCTTTCTCCTTGACACACAGGAGGTCCGGGAGGGGATCGGACTCATCTTCGGCCCCGTCATCGGTGGCCAGCAGGAGGCTCAGTTCTGTCCGTACGAAGTGAGGCTTGAGGCGGTTCACGTGTAGGACCCGCAGGGGATCCCGGGGCGACTGGACGTCCACCAAGTACGTGACTGGACTCTTCCGCTCAATCACTTTGAAGGGCCCGGTCCACTTGTCCTGGAGGGTGCCAGGCTTCACGGGGGCCATGACCCATACCTGCTGGCCCGGCTGGAACTCGACCAGAGTGGCATTCTGGTCGTACCAGCGCTTCATTTCTTCTTGGCTGGCCTCCAGGTTGGCCTCGGCCAGCTTTCGGAACTTCCTGGTCTGGTTCCGGAGGGCCAGAACGTAGTGGAACACATCTCGTGGGGGGGTCTGGGGTGCTGCCTCCCACCCTTCTTTAACCAAACTGAGGGGACCTCGGACGGGGTGCCCATATAGTAATTCAAATGGGCTGAACCCCAAGGACTTCTGTGGGACTTCCCGGTAAGCGAACAGGAGGCAGGGGAGCAGGACGTCCCACTTACGCCGGAGGGGTTCTTCTAGGCCGTGGATCATCCCCTTCAGAGTCCGGTTAAACCTTTCTACTAGGCCGTTCCCTTGGGAATGGTACGGGGTGGTGAACTTATAGGACACCCCACATTGTTGCCACAGGGACGTCATGTATTTCGAGATAAAATTAGTTCCGCGATCGCTCACGACCTCGCGGGGAAAACCCACCCGGGAAAAGATCCCCATCAGGGCTCGGCCCACCACGGGAGCCGTGACGGTGCGTAGGGGGATCGCCTCAGGGTATCGGGTGGCGTGATCCACTAGGACCAGAATGAAACGGTGACCTTGGGAGGTGGGGGGATCCAGGGGCCCCACGATGTCGATTCCGACTCTTTCGAATGGGGTACTGACGACCGGGAAGGGTTGGAGGGGAGCCTTGCGCTTCCCCCCACTCTTCCCACTAGCCTGGCACGTGGGACAGGGCTTGCAGTGGGCTTCTACAGCTACTCTCATCCTAGGCCAGTAAAAGTGAGTCACGAGACGGCTGTAGGTATTGTCTTGACCCAGGTGGCCGGCGAGGGGGACGTCGTGGGCCAAGCCCAGGAGGAAGTCTCAGAAGCGTAGGGGTACCACCAGCACCCGGCCGGATCCTAGCTCCACCGACTTCTGCTCACTGTACAAGAGGTTATTCTCCCAATAAACTCGGTGTGTTCCGGTCTGGTCGCCTGCGGCTTGGCCCTCGGCCTGGTGCCGTAGTCCGACCAGGGAAGGACAGGTGGCTTGCTCCCGGCAGAACTCCTCCCGGGTGGG
Organism: Triturus cristatus; assembly: GCF_964204655.1. NCBI lineage: Eukaryota > Metazoa > Chordata > Amphibia > Caudata > Salamandridae > Triturus > Triturus cristatus. Next base: position 611,335,699 of record NC_140589.1, on the reverse strand, counting down.
CCCGCCCTCGTGGCGCCACGGGGCCAATTCGGCCAGATCGCTTAACTCGGGGACCGGGGTGGTGTCGGAGGGTTCGTCGCTGGCGACTGACCCTCCCGATGGGGGGACGGGAGGACCCTCGGCGGGGACTGCTCTGACTCCCTCGGTCGGGGGGTCCTCGACTTCCCCCAGGGGGGTGAGTCGGGCGGACATAGATCGGGTGGTGGCGCACACCCACTCGGGGAGTCCCATCATCTCTAGGTGGGCCTTGCGCTCGACGTACTTCCAGGGAGAACTCTCCAGGTCGTTCCCTAAGAGGCAGTCGACCGGCTGGGAGGTTCTTACGGCAACCCTCAGTTTACCTATCACCCCTCCCCACTCAAACGGCACCAGGGCTACCTGACACATACTCTCTCTATTATCTGCGGAAATTACGGGGCAAAAGACGTTGGGTAGGATCTGCTCCTCGGGGACTAAGTGCCTGAGGACACCGGTGATGCTGGCCCCGGTGTCTCGCAGGGCTTCCATCTGGTGGCCATTGATTTTGACGAGCTGCCCGTACTTCTTCGTGTTGGAGGGCAGGAGGCTACCAGGGACGATCTCTCTGTCTCCCAGGGACACTGGGCCATAGCTGCAGGTTCCCACTCCCCGGTGTCCTCAACCTCCTCCCCCAGGGCTACGTTGGCTATCTGTCTAGCAGGGTTTGCAGCAGGGGGGACCTGGGGGGCCATGGGGCACTCCGGGTCATTGGCGTAGTGCCCGGGCCTTTGACAACGGAAACAAGTGATGGTTACCCGGTGCCCCCGTTTCCCGGGGGGTCCGGAGACTGGTGGGGGGGGGCGCCAGGAAAGGTGGAGGTTGGGCCTTCGGGGGACTCGACTGGGACTCTCTCTGCCCTCCCTGGTTCCCTCCCCCTCTCTGGCGGGGTGGTCCCTGACTGGCTCGGGGGTATTCTCCTACACTGCTCCGGGGGACCCGGGTGTTGGTCCAGCGGTCTGCTTCCACAGCCAGCTTCCGGGGATCGGTGAGTTTGCTGTCGAGCAGATGCTGGCGTAGTTCCACAAAGCAGTTCGCCGCCAGGTGTTCCCACAACATGAGGTTGGTGAGTTCCTCGAGGGTGGTGACCTTGCTGCCCTTGATCCACCCATCGAAGGCCCGACTGAAAAAGTTTACATACTCCACCCAGGTGGTGCCCGGGATCTTCCTGCAGTCCCGGAATCGCTGACGGTACATCTCTGGGGTGAGGCCGTACCTAGTGAGGAGAGCCTCTTTCATCTGGCTGTAGGAGGTCTGCAGGGAGAGGGGTAGGTCGAGCAGGGTGTCCCTTCCTTCGCTCAGAAACCGTCCCCACAGCCCTGCCCCCCAGTCCTTCTGCGGGACCCGATGAGAGGTCATGGCGACCTCGTAGGCCCTGAACCATTGTTGAATGTCATCATTTTTATAATATTCTTTGACCACGTCCTTGGGGATGTGGACCTTCTGTTCCGCCGGGGAGGTCGCCTCTCGGTTCCCCGGGGGCCTCCCTTCCTCGTTTCTGGCTTTGAGCTCGATCTCCTTCAAGCTGCGTTCGTGCTCTAGTTGAAGCTTCCTTCCTTCGTGCTCCCGTTGGAGCTTCTTCTCCTCCAATTCGCCTTGTACGCGCATTTGTTCTACTGCTAGCTTTTTTTCTGCTAATTTCAATTCGCCTTCGATTTTGAGTTTGGCTAACTCGAGTTCGTGATTGCGACTTCTCTCTCTGTCTGCGAGCTCTTCCGGGGAAAGGCCCCCGTCTGGCACGATGCCTCGCACCTGATTGCTGCTGCTTTCGCCTTGGGTGGGTTCTGCTTCGTCGTGTCGCTCCCCCATGCCTTCTGGGCGGGAGGCCCCGGCATCCACCCAAGCTTTCAGTGCTTTCTGCAAATCTTCTTTGATGTTGAGACCGGTGGTAGCGATTTTAAGTTCCTTGCAGAATTGCTTCAGTTCTTTGTGCGTGTATTCTTCTAGTTGTTCCACCTGGAACACCCTGTTGGTGTTGGTTTCTGCGGGGCTCATGGCGCTTCCTTCTGCCATCTTTGTCGGTAGTGTCAGTCGTTCACGGTACGATCTCTAGGTTATGGTCCCGAATCCCGTCGCTGCCACCAATGTTAGAAGGCGACCTCAGGGGAGCCCGGAGGGGGCCCTGACTGTCCTGAGACCCACCCTCAAGGTATCGTAGCCGGGCACTGGCGGGAGATTCCGCAGGGGAGGAATCTCGTACCTAGGATCGTACACTTGGCACCACACGACAAAGAGACACCACACCGAGGGTTCTTAGGATTCAAGCTTTATCAACTCGAAGTGGTAGGATCTTTATGATCAGCAAGGCAGATATTTACAAGCAGAGCGTGGGCTCACAGAGTCTTGGCGGGGGTAGGAGGTAGCGGGACAGTCTTTGGGGGGATCGGATCAAATGCAGGAGCGTACCCGGCGCACAGCTCACAATCCTCGAGCTGGGGGATACGCTTGTCGTCGTGGGGTCCGGCGGGACCAAAGAGAGTCAGGGGGAGCCGCGAGTCACTCAGCAGGCTCAAGCACCAGTTCGGATGTCTTACGATCTTCAGGGAGCCGCGAGTCACTCAGCAGGGCTCAAGCACAAGTTCGGAGGTCTTACGTTCTTCGGGGAGCCGCGAGTCACTCAGCAGGGCTCAAGCACAAGTTCGGAGGTCTTACGATCTTCAGGGAGCCGCGAGTCACTCAGCAGGGCTCAAGCATAGGTTCGGAGGTCTTACGTTCTTCGGGGAGCCGCGAGTCACTCAGCAGGGCTCAGATGTTCCAAGGCGAATCTGCCGGACAGTCCCAGAGCACCCCTTGTTATAGGTCGACCCCTCTTTGATGTCCGGAGTCTGTGCAGGCAGGGGTCTTGTCACCTGGGTGTCGCTTGTCGAGGTTTCCTGCTATTGTCTTTTGATCCTTTCAGGGCCGGGTCGGGAGGAGTCCCAGACACCCAGCAGGCGTGGAGCCAGCCCTCAGGGAGGCCGGAGGGCCGATCAAAACCCATCGCCCCAGGGGAGTTCAGAGGTGCGATAGAAACTGCTCCTCCCTCTCTCATCCCCTGGAAGCGTGATGTCCTCCAGCCGGAGTGGCGCCTCTAGGCCCGGGTTGTGCTGGGGCCGGGCGGACATCTTGGTGCACGAAGTGGGCACGCGTGCCCGGGGTGGCCGAAAGGAGAGAGGCCATGGACGGGGAGGCCCGGGCTGCGTGTGTGTGTTCTGGTGGGAAGGATCGGCTGGGCCGTGTGCTTGGGGTCCCTGGTACCAGGTTAGGTAGTGCGAGGACAGGAAGGGCCATGCTACGAGGCCGGGTCTAACAGTCCGGTTTGTTGGCAGCCGTAGCATGTTACTGGGGGCCGTGGTCCGGTTCTGGCTGGGGTCGCCCCTCTTTGGGCTAGGCTCGGGGAGAGGTGTTGCTGCGGTGGCCCTCGAGGTGGGCTCCTGGGGGCCCCGGCTGGGGGGTCCCGGTTCCTGTTCGGCCCTCCCCCTCCACCGCGTTGGCGGGGAGGTCCGGTGGGGTTCCTCTGGTACTCCCCCATCGAGTTCCGGGGGACTCGGGTGTTGACCCATCGATCGGCCTCGACGGCGAGTTTTCGTGGGTCGGTCATCTTGCTGTCGAGGAGGTGTTGCCTTAGCTCCACGAAGCAATTGTTGGAGAGATGTTCCCAAACAATGAGGTCGACCAGCTGCCCGTAGGTGGTGACTTTGCTACCCTTGATCCATCCTTCTAGGGCCCGGCTGAAAAAGTCCACATAATCCACCCAGGTAGTGCCCGGGATCTTCTTGCAGTCTCTGAACCGCTGGCGGTACATTTCCGCGGTTAGCCCGTAGCGGGTGAGCAGGGCCTCCTTCATGTGGTCGTAGGAGGTCATCACCTCCTCTGGCAGCTGGAGCAGTGTGTCTCGACCTTCACTAAGGAACCGACCCCACAGGCCGGCACCCCAGTCCTTTCAGGGCACCCGATGGGAGGTCATGGCCACCTCGTATGCCTTGAACCATTGTTGGATGTCGTCATTCTTATAGTACTCCTTGACGACATCTTTAGGGATATGTACCTTGGCTTCGGCAGGCGGTAGGGTGTCTCTATTACTGGGGGTGTCGGTCCCCCCTTTCTTTGCCTTGATCTCGAGCTCTTTGAGACTTCGCTCGTGCTCAAGGGTCAGTCTTTTTTCCTCCAACTCTCGGTGCCGTCTCTTCTCTTCTATCTCCTATTGTAGCCGTAGCTGCTCTAGGGCCAGTTTCTTTTCCGCCAGCTGGAGTTCGCCGTCCAGCCGCAGTCGTGCAAGCACTAGTTCGTGGTTCCGGACCTTCTCCCGCTCTCGTATCTCCTCTTCGGAGAGGCCGGTTTCTAGGCTATTTCTTCCTCCGGTTGCCGGAGTCGGTGCGGTTGATTTGGCCACAGTCAGGGGCAGGGGACCTTCTTCCTGGGAGGGGCCTGCCTCGGCCTCCAGCCAGGTCCTCAGGGCTTTCTGCATCTCTTCTTTGGTACCTAGGCCGGTGGTTGCAATGCCCTTGTCCTTGCAGAACTGTTTCAATTCTTTGTGCGTGTATTCCTCCAACCGTTCGGGCTGGAACTCCGTGGTCGCGTTGTTTTCTTGGTTGCTCATGACTTCTGTTTGTCTGGATGGGTAGCTAGTGGGTTACTGGCTGGTACGTACTGCGTTCGGCTCGGATCCCGTCGCTGGCCACCAAATGTTGGAAGGCGGACCCCGAGGAGTCGGCGAGACCACTCAGGGGGGGGGGCCTCCACACTGTGCGAAGTAGCCGAGCGCTGCAGAGAAGCCTCCTGGGAGATCCTTCTCCTATTATGTACTAGCACAGTAACACCACCACACTGGACTCAAGGAGATTGTCTCAAGATGAGCAATTCTTTATCAGCACTTAAAAGGTTACGGGTTCAATATTTACACAAAAAGGGGATCAAGGGATCCGCAAAAGTCTCAGTGTCTCTTTTAGGAGGGAAGGGGTAGCGGGACAGTCTTTGGCAGGAGCTTGGTACGAGGGTACCTGGGGCCCAGTTCTTATCCTCAAGCTGGAGGACCTCCGGGTCTCGGAGGGGTCGAGCCCTGACGGTGTCAGCAGGGCTCTGGCGTTCAGTTCGTGGGGAGCCGCGACCAGGTCAGCGGGACTCTCAAGATGGTTTCTGCTCAGCTCGAGCCGCGATGTCGTCAGCAGGGCTCCGAGGGAGGGTTCAGCGAGGTTGGGCCGCGACAGTGTCAGCAGGGCCCCGATGTTCCGGGGGGCTTCAAGGTTTCAGCAAGAAGGAGCCGCGACGCAGTCTGCAGGGCTCGTGGTGGTTTCAAGCAAGAGTTCTTCTCCGTAGGGTCGGCCGCGATTCAATCAGCAGGGCTCTCGACTCCGGGATACAACTGCCGGTCTGTGGCGGGGTCGCCCCAGATATAGGTCTGGAGCCCTTTGATGTCCGGACCCTTGCGCCCGGGGGGGCGGAGAGGCCGGGTTGGGAGCGGCCAGACGCCCAGCAGGAGAGGCGCCCGGCCCAGGAGAGCTGGAGGCCGATCGCACCTCGGTGTGTGGGGACGGGTGGGGGTCCCATCGATACCGCCCTCCGCCAGGGCGATGAGGTGTTCATATGATACCCCCTGGCCAGTTCTTGGTGCCTCAATGTCTGGGCCTTGCTGGGGCCGAGGCCGGGTTGAGCGGAGTCAGGAGGACTGGTGTGCAGGGTCACGTGGCAGGCGACAAAATGGTGGAGCCCCGAGGTGTAGGGGACCTCGTGCGGCCCGAACGGGTAGCTCGTGGAGGCTAGGGCGGGGAACGGGCCCAACCCCCGGACCACCCCACGAGGCCGGGTCCAACATTGCTGTACACGGCAATGTCATCCAAATAGGCCGCGCTGAAGGCCTCGAGCCCGGCCAAAACCTTGTTTACGAGTCTCTGAAAGGTGGCCGGGGCGTTCTTCATGCCGAAGGGCATCACCCGAAAGTGGTAATGCCCATAAGGGGTGGAAAAGGCAGATCTTTCTTGGGCGCCGGGGGTGAGCTGGATCTGCCAGTACCCGGCGGTGAGGTCCAGCGTGCTCAGGTAGTGGGCGGACCCCAAGCGGTCGATGAGTTCGTCGGCCCGGGGTATAGGATGGGCGTCCGTCTTGGTCACAGCATTCAGGGCTCGGTACTCTACACAAAATCGTAACTCCGGGGGATGGCCTTGTGCGGCGGCCTTCGGTACCAGGACGACAGGGCTGGCCCACGGGCTGTCGGAGGGCTCGATGACCCCGAGGGCCAACATCTTCGCTACTTCGGCCTGGATGCATGCCCGTACTCGGTCGGGTACCCTGTAGGCTCGGTGCCGAACGAGGGGACTGTCCCCGGTGTCGACGTCGTGGACGCACCAGTGGGTCACCCCCGGGGTGAGGGAGAAGAGGGCTGCGTAGTCCTGCAGCAGTTGTTGACAGTCGTTACGCTGTTCCGGGGTCAGGGAGGAGGCGAGTTGGACACCCTTGATGGATCCGTCGTGGACGTCGTTCTGCAAGAGGTCGGGTAGGGGCTCGGAGTCGTCCTCGCCCCCCTCGTCGGTCGCCAGTAGCAGGCTCAGTTCGGTCCGGGCAAAGTGGGGTTTGAGCCGGTTAGCGTGTAGAACCCGGAGGGGGTTCCGGGGAGACTCTAGGTCGACTAGGTAGGTGACGGGGCTCTTCTTCTCCACCACCTTGAAGGGCCCGGTCCACTTGTCCTGGAGGGCGCAGGGCTCAACAGGGGCCATGACCCAGACTCGCTGGCCTGGCTCGAACTCGATTGTAGAGGTGTTCCGATCGTACCACCGCTTCATGTCCTCCTGGCTGGCCTCGAGGTTGGCTTCGGCCATGGCTCGGAACTTGTGGGTCTGGTTTCGTAGGGTCAGGAGGTATCGGTAGACGTCAGGAGGGGCGCCTTGGAGCTTCGTCTCCCAGCCCTCCTTGACCAGGCTGAGGGGTCCGCGGACCGGATGCCCATACAACAGTTCAAACGGGCTGAACCCCAGGGACTTCTGCGGGACCTCCCGATAGGCGAACAGGAGGCATGGCAGTAGGACATCCCATCTCCGCCGGAGGGGCTCTTCCAGGCCCTGAATCATCCCCTTTAGGGTTCTGTTAAAGCGCTCGACCAGTCCGTTCCCCTGAGGGTGATAGGGTGTGGTGAATTTGTACGTGACCCCGCACTGCTGCCACAGGGACCGCATGTACTTGGAGATGAAGTTTGTGCCCCGGTCGCTCACCACTTCGCGGGGAAATCCCACTCTTGAGAAGATTCCCATTAAGGCCCGGCCCACCACGGGGGCCGTTACAGTTCTCAGCGGGACAGCCTCCGGGTACCTGGTGGCGTGGTCCACGAGGACCAGGATGAAGCGGTGGCCCAGGGCGGTCCGGGGGTCCAGGGGCCCCACAATGTCGATCCCGACCCGTTCGAACGGGGTGCTGACGGCTGGAAAGGGCTGGAGGGGGGCCTTGACCCGACCCCCCGTCTTCCCGCTGGCTTGGCAGGTCTGGCAGGACCGGCAGTGGTTGTCCACGTCTCTCCGCATCCGGGGCCAGTAGAAGTGGGTCACCAGACGGCTGTAAGTTTTGTCTTGCCCTAGGTGTCCGGCGAGGGGCACGTCATGTGCCAGGTTGAGAAGGAACTCCCGGAAGCGGAGGGGGACCACCAACACGCGGCTGGCCCCGAGTTCTGCCACTTTCTGTTCACTGTACAATAGGCCCTCGGCCCAGTAGACCCAGTGGGTGCCGGTCTTGTCACCGTTGGCTTGTGCGGACGCCTGTTGTCGGACCCCTTCGAGAGAGGGACAGGACTGCTGTTCTTGCTGGAACTGCTCTCGGGTGGGGCCCCCTTCGTGGCGCCATTGTGCAAGTTCTGGTAGGGCGCCGAGGGAAGCGATCTCTTCGGGGGAGGGTTCAGTAGGTCCAGTGTCGGTGTCCGCCTCCCCCTCGCTGCAGGCGGGGGGTGGTGCGAGCCCCGCGGGCTGGGCGGAACCGGAGGCCAGGGATGAGCGGGGGGCCTGGGCGGCCATGGACCGGGTGATGGCGCAGGCCCATTGGGATAGTCCCAGCATTCGGAGGTGCTCTCGTCGCTCCACTTGAGCCCAGGGGGAACTCTCTAGGTCGTTCCCCGGGAGGCAGTCCACTGGTGCGTCGTCGCGGACAGTCACTTTTAGTAGGCCTGTCACCCCTCCCCACTCGAAGGGGACCAGGGCCATCTGGCACAGGCTTTCGCTGTTGTCGGCCGTCCGGACGGGGCACAGCACATTGGGTAGGATTTGTTCGGGGGTCACCAGGTGGCAGCGGACAGCGGTGACACTGGCGCCGGTGTCGCGAAGGGCTTCGGCACGTCGTCCATTGATGGTGACCTGCTGCTGGTATTTCTGGGTGTTGCTTGGGATGGGTGTGCGGGGCACCATTTCTCGGCTGCCCAGGCAGACCAGGGACATGGCCGCCGGCTCCCACTCGGTGGTTCCTCGGTCGAGGGGTTCTTCCTCTTCCTCTCCTTCCCCCAGGGCGGCGGCCGCCAGCTGTCGGGGCGGGGGCCCGCCGGCCCGCTTCTTCGGTTCAGGGGGCAGACCGGATCGCTGGCATAGTGTCCGGTTTGTTGACAGCCGTAGCAGGTTACTGGTGGCCATGGTCCGGTTCTGGCTGGGGTCGCCCCTCTTCGGGCTAGGCTCGGGGAGAGGTGTTGCTGAGGCGGCCCTCGAGGTGGGCTCCGGGGCGCCCCGGCGGGGGGGGTCCCGGTTCCGGTTCGGCCCTCCCCCTCCACCGCGTTGGCGGGGAGGTCCGGTGGGGTTCCTCTGGTACTCCCCTATCGAGTTCCGGGGGACTCGGGTGTTAATCCATCGATCGGCCTCGACGGCGAGTTTCCGTGGGTCGGTCATCTTGCTGTCGAGGAGGTGTTGCCTTAGCTCCACGAAGCAGTTGTTGGAGAGATGTTCCCAAACAATGAGGTCGACCAGCTGCCCGTAGGTGGTGACCTTGCTACCCTTGATCCACCCTTCTAGGGCCCGGCTGAAAAAGTCCACATATTCCACCCAGGTGGTACCAGGGATCTTCTTGCAGTCTCTGAACCGCTGGCGGTACATTTCCGCGGTTAGCCCGTAGCGGGTGAGCAGGGCCTCCTTCATGTGGTCGTAGGAGGTCATCACCTCTTCTGGCAGCTGGAGCAGTGTGTCTCGACCTTCACTAAGGAACCGACCCCACAGGCCGGCACCCCAGTCCTTTCGGGGCACCCGATGGGAGGTCATGGCCACCTCGTATGCCTTGAACCATTGTTGGATGTCGTCATTTTTATAGTACTCCTTGACGACATCTTTAGGGATATGTACCTTGGCTTCGGCAGGCGGTAGGGTGTCTCTATTACTGGGGGTGTCGGTCCCCCCTTTCTTTGCCTTGAGCTCGAGCTCTTTGAGACTTCGCTTGTGCTCAAGGGTCAGTCTCTTTTCTTCCAACTCTCGATGCCGTCTCTTCTCTTCTATTTCCTCTTGTAGCCGTAGCTGCTCTAGGGCCAGTTTATTTTCCGCCAGCTGGAGTTCGCCGTCCAGCCGCAGTCGTGCGAGCTCTAGTTCGTGGTTCCGGACCTTCTCCCGTTCTCGTATCTCCTCTTCGGAGAGGCCGGTTTCTAGGCTGTTTCTTCCTCCGGTTGCCGGAGTCGGTGCGGTTGATGTGGCCACAGTCAGGGGCAGGGGACCTTCGTCCTGGGAGGGGCCTGCCTCGGCCTCTAGCCAGGTCCTCAGGGCTTTCTGCATCTCTTCTTTGGTACCTAGGCCGGTGGTTACAATGCCCTTGTCCTGGCAGAACTGTTTCAATTCTTTGTGCGTGTATTCCTCCAACCGTTCGGGCTGGAACTCCGTGGTCGCGTTGTTTTCTTGGTTGCTCATGACTTCCGTTTGTCTGGATGGGTAGCTAGTGGGTTACTGGCTTGTACGTGCTGCGTTCGGCTCGGATCCCGTCGCTGGCCACCAAATGTTGGAAGGCGGACCTCGGGGAGTCGGAGCGACCACCCAGAGGGGCCCCCACACTGTACGAAGTAGCCGAGCGCTGCTGAGAAGCCTCCGGGGAGATCCTTCTCCTATCAGGTACTAGCACAGTAACACCACCACACAGGACTCAAGGAGGTTGTCTCAAGACGAGCAATTCTTTATCAGCACATAAAGGTTACAGGATCAATATTTACACGAAAGGGATCAAGGGATCCACAAAAGTCTCAGTGTCTCTTTAGAAAGGAAGGGGTAGTGGGACAGTCTTTGGCAGGAGCTTGGTACGAGGGTACCTGGGGCCCAGTTCTTATCCTCAAGCTGGAGGGCCTCCGGATCTCGGAGGGGTCGAGCCGCGACGGCGTCAGCAGGGCTCTGGCGTTCAGTTCGTGGAGAGCCGCGACCAGGTCAGCGGGGCTCTCAAGATGGTTTCTGCTCAGCTCGAGCCGCGACGTCGTCAGCAGGGCTCCGAGGGAGGTTTCAGCGAGGTTGGGCCGCGACAGCGTCAGCAGGGCCCCGATGTTCCGGGGGGCTTCAAGGTTTCAGCAAGAAGGAGCCGCGACGCAGTCTGCAGGGCTCGTGGTGGTTTCAAGCAAGAGTTCTTCTCCGTAGGGTCGGCCGCGATTCGATCAGCAGGGCTCTCGACTCCGGGATACAACTGCCGGTCTGTTGCGGGGTCGCCCCAGATATAGGCCTGGAGCCGTTTGATGTCCGGACCCTTGTGCCCGGGGGGCGGAGAGGCCGGGTTGGGAGCGGCCAGACGCCCAGCAGGAGAGGCGCCCGGCCCAGGAGAGATGGAGGCCGATCGCACCTCGGTGTGTGGGGACGGTTGGGGGTCCCATCGATACCGCCCTCCGCCAGGGGCGAGGAAGTGTTCACGTGATACCCCCTGGCCAGTTCTTGGTGCCTCAATGTCTGGGCCTTGCTGGGGCCGAGGCTGGGTTGAGCGGGGTCACGTGGGCTGGTGTGCAGGGTCACGTGGCAGGCAACAAAATGGTGGAGCCCCGAGGTGTATGTGACCTCGTGCGGCTCGAACGGGTAGCCCGTGGAGGCCAGGGCGGGGAACGGGCCCAACCCCAGGGAAGTCAGGACCACGCCACGAGGCCGGGTCCAACAGTCCCGCTACCCTGTCCCTACAAAGACATTGAGACTCTTTCCGGATCTCTCGATCCCCCTGTAATACTGTGCTATTATTGATAAAGTACCTAGATAAGCAACTGATACGGAGTCCGGTGTGGTGGTGTTACTGGGCCTAGTACGATCATAGGAGAAAGACCTCTCCTAGGAGGCTTCTCAGCGGCGCTCGGCTATAACTTTGCGGTAGGGAGGTGCCCCGGAGTGGGCCCCCTGACTCCCCGGTGGTCCTCCCTCCAACACACAACCACACACAACCACACCCACACACACACACAACCACACACACACAACCACACACACAACCACAACCACACACACACACATAACCACACACACAACCACACACACACAACCACACACACACACAACCATACATAACCACACACAACCACATACAAACAACCGCACACACACAACCACACACACAACCACACACACACACACACACAACCACACACACACAACCGCTCACACACACCACCACACACACACAACCACAACCCCACCCACACACAACCACAACCAAACACACACGCACACACACACCCACTTCCACAACCACACACAAAAACACACAACTACACATACACAACCACACACACACACACGCACAACCACGCACACAACCACACACACACAACCACACACACACAACTACAACCACACACAACCACACTGTTGGACCCTGTGAGAAGTTGGCCTGATATGTAGTGCTCACTATTCTAGTGATCACTGTGTATCATTCCAAACGACCCTTATTGATGATTGGTTGTAAGTCAACCTTATAGACCAGCTATCCTAGTAGCATGGACAAGAGCAGTCTTTAGGCTAAACTCTAGAGGGCGTGTTAAGCCAGCTGTTTTACCACCACATTTACCCTTTGAACACCACGTGAAAGGACACCACACAAGTTGTTATGAAAATAAAGGATATTTATTTATAACAAGACTAACCTGGCTCTTTATGAGTCAGGGAGCTAAGCACACTACAAAACTCTTAGGAAAATACTTCAAGTTGCACAATTTACACAAATGCCCGAGGGGCACGAGAAACCATATACACTAACAGTGGAATGCGAATGGTTAGAGTCTAAAGTTACTGATTCCGGAAAGATCCAATCAGTGGGACTAAACGAAAAAGGAGCTGGACACTTGTAGAGCGAACCTGCGATGGAGCACCGAAATGCTCGAGTTACCTAGCCCAGAGGCTGCGGCTGCGTGGGGTTCAGCAAGATGTCGGGAGTCCTCGTTGTAGTCTCAGGAGCCTGAAAGAAGAAGTTGCTGGCAGGCGACCAGTGTCGATATTAGGAGGGATCCAAGCCTGGATCGGTGATGGTGTTAACCTGAAAGCAGAGGGGACTCAGTTCTTAATCACTAGCCAGTGATTGAGTTGGCACCAGGAGGGCACCGGAGGTAGTCACCGCGATCAGGTGAGTGGGTGACGCTGGACTCTGCTGTCCCTCGGTGTAGGAGGCGTTGTCGGCGACCAGGCAGAAGGGGGCGAGCTGTCCCACGAAGGTGTCTGCTGTCGGCGATGCTGGACCCAAGATTGGGCAACAACCCTTGGCAAGGCAAGCCCACGCGGTGGAGTCAAGATGGCGTCTGGAGTGGACCAGGGGGGTCCGGGGTGCTCCTCTATTGGAGGGGAGCCAAGGCCAGTCTGGAGCAACCAGACCAGCGATGGAAATGTCGTGGTGCGTCGTTAGGAGGGCCACTAGCCAACGGCAAGTGACCGAACAACGTTGTGAGCGGCAAAGAGCAGAAGGGCCCCCACGCAGATCTCGGGGATGCTGGGAGGCTGGTCTTCGGTGCTGGAGCTGCTCAGGGTTGGGGCTTCTCAAACCCCAGGAGCACTCACTCGAGGGTCCCTCGGTGGTCGTGCTAGGCAAGCGTTGTGCAGGTTTTGATGATGGCCGGTCCCGCAGGTCTCGTCACACCCACGAATCTCAGCTGGGCTGATGATGCAGGTAGAGGTCAGAGATGGCAGGGAACCCGGGTCTCGTCGAGCTGGTCAGTCTGGATCCGGAGGATGGACGTGCAGCAAACCGCAAGCGCTTAGGTGGTGCCTGCTGGTGCAGGGTGGCTACTCCTTAGCCACAAGGGAGATTTTTCAGAAAAAGTCAAGAGTTCCTTTCGTGGAAAGTAGTTCAAGATTCAGAATTATCCAATTTGGGAAGGGGGCCCGCTCCTACCTTTACTCTAAGAAAAGGGGCTGGCCCGTGACTAGGTCCTGCCTATGGGTGGGACCAGGGGGGGGTGGTTACACCCCTCTCCTTTGTCCGGTCTCTCCCCGGCTCAGAGGCTGGGGTGCCCCTGGAACTGGTTCAAGCCGGCCTATGCACAGTGAGCACCGGGGTGCCACTTGCAGTCACCTTCCTCTCAGCCTTGCCTACCTGGAATACACAAAACCCTGTCTGGGATGGCGCGGGCACCGCCCCCGACAGGAAACCCTTTGTCCAAGCTCTCCCCGCTGGAAGGACTCCCAGCAGCAGGAGGTCAGACTTGTGTCTATGGTGGCAGCATCCATTTTGTGATGCTGAGGCTCGAGTCAACTTTAACCGGGGTTCACAGTTACATGCATGTCGTGTCCCTCTAGAAGGGTGGAATGCTAACCCCGTCACCAGAATTGGCGAGGGGCTAGTATCCCAATTTGTATGACACCTTACTCGACATGCTTTGATAATGCGATACCAAAGTAAGCAAATAACCGCGAGGATTATAATGCACTTCAAGAGTCTATGGTACGCGTTATCCTGGAACAGCTATTAGGACTTGGTTCTGCAAGCTGCAGACGGGCTCAGCTCACGCCCGAGCACCATCTCCCATGATTCCAAGCACTCTGCCTTCAGGATTGATAAGGCCTGCCATAGGAGTGACTGATAGGAATACATGTGTCCAGTTTAGGGTTAAATATAGGAATACTATACCTAAAGCAAAGGGTGATTACACCACCTTGCCCCAGCCGTCGTGCAGCCAGTTGTGTCAGATTTGGGTGGCCAGCCAGGGGTGGCATAATACATGCTGCAGCCCCTGGTAGGCCCTGGGTACACCTAGGCCCTGGATACCTAAGGTATGCTGATACAGGGACTGATAAGGTGGCCCAGTTCCAATTACTAAATGCACCTAAGGTACATGTATCACTTTAGAGAGAGAACAGCTAGGCTGTGGGTCTGATTAGCAGGCCCACAGCCAGGAAAAGTCGTAAACCAATGAAGCAAAAAGCAAAAATCTGGGGTGATCATAGGATTGCAGACCCTACTCTCCTACATGACCCCCCCCAAACTTTGGGACAATAAGCTAACCTTGACCAGGTGAGTCTTCTTGCTCTAAGTGGAAGTACCAGGAGAGCCCATCTGCATTGCCATGATCAGTGCCAGGTCTATGCTCCACTGTAAAGTCCATCCCCTGTAGGGAAATGGACCACCTAAGTAGTTTGGGGTTTTCACCCTTCATCTGATTTAGCCACAAGAGGGGCTTATGGTCGGTCTGAATCTTGAAGTGAGTGCCAAACAAGTATGGCCTCAACTTCTTCAGGGCCCAAACCACAGCAAAGGCCTTCCTCTCAATGGCTGACCAATTCTTCTCTCTGGGGGTCAGCCGTCTGCTAATAAAAGCAATGGGCTGGTCATGACCGTCAAAATTCAGCTGAGATAGAACAGCTCCCACACCCAACTCAGAAGCATCTGTTTGGACAATGAATGTTTTGGAGTAGTCTGGACTCTTTAGGATAGGTGCTGTGCACATGGCCCGCTTTAGGTCATCGAATGCCTTTTGACAGCTTGCTGTCCACTGAACTTTCTTTGGCATTTTTTTACTTGTCAGGTCATTAAGTGGGGTCACAATGGATCCATAATTTCTGACAAATTTCCGGTAATATCCAGTCAGGCCCAAGAAAGCTCGAACCTGAGTCTGGGTGGTTGGAGGAGCCCAGTCCTGGATGGCCTGTATCTTGCTCTCCAATGGCTGAACCTGGCCTCCACCTACAAGGTGGCCCAGGTATACAACCTGTGTCTGCCCTATCTGGCACTTAGTGGCCTTGATAGTGAGACCTGCCTTCTGCAGTGCCTCTAACACTTTCCTCAGGTGGACCAGGTGATCCTCCCAGGTGGAGCTAAAGACAGCTATATCGTCGAGGTATGCTGCACAGAAGTCGTCCAACCCGGTGAGAACTTGATTCACCAGCCTTTGGAAGGTGGCAGGTGCATTCTGCAAACCAAAGGGCATTACCACGAACTGATAATGCCCACCAGGGGTAGAAAATGCTGTTTTGGGCTTGGCGTCCTCAGCTAACCTGATTTGCCAATACCCAGCTGTCAGGTCGAATGTACTTAAGTAGTTGGCAGAAGCCAACCTGTCTATAAGTTCATCCGCTCTTGGTATTGGGTGGGCATCAGTCTTAGTGACTGCATTGAGGCCTCTGTAGTCCACGCAAAACCTCATCTCTTTCTTACCGCCCTGGGTGTGAGGTTTCGGCACGAGAACCACGGGACTAGCCCAGGGGCTGTCCGAGGGCTCAATGACTCCCAGCTCCAACATTTTCTGCACCTCTGTCTTGATGCAGTCTCTGACGTGATCAGGCTGCCGATAGATTTTACTCTTTACGGGCAGACTGTCCCCAGTGTCGACCTCATGGGTACACCAATTGGTCTGACTGGGTGTCAGAGAGAACATATGTCGGAAGGATTGAAGAACCTGTTTACAATCCTTTTGTTGATGTCCAGAGAGGCTGCCACAAAAGACAACACCATCTACTGACCCATCGTCAGGGTTCTGAGAGAGCAGGTCCGGGAGAGGGTCACTCTCCTCCTCCTGTCCCTCATCTGTGGCCATGAGCAAGCCCATGCCCTCCCTGTCGACATATGCCTTGAGCCTGTTTACGTGGAGCACCCTGTGGGGGCTCCAGGGAGTTCCCAGGTCTACCAAGTAGGTGACCTCTCCCTTTTGCTCAATGATCGTGTGGGGCCCAGACCATTTGTCTTTGAGTGCTGCCGGGGCCACTGGCTCCAGCACCCACACCTTCTGTCCAGGCTGATACACAGTCAGGACAGCCTTTTGGTCGTGCCAAGCTTTTTGTAATTCTTGGCTCGCCTCAAGGTTTTTAGATGCCTTTTCCATGTACTCGGCCATCCGCGAGCGGAGACCGAGCACATAGTCCACAATGTTTGATGCCGGCTTTCTGAGAGGTCTCTCCCATCCTTCCTTTACCAAACAAAGGGGTCCCCTTACAGGATGTCCGAACAGAAGTTCAAAAGGGCTGTAGCCAACCCCCTTCTGCGGGACCTCTCTGTAGGCGAACAAGAGGCAGGGTATCAGGACATCCCATCTCCGCCGAAGCTTTTCAGGTAGTCCGTGAATCATCCCTTTTAGGGTCCTGTTGAATCTCTCAACAAGCCCATTGCATTGTGGGTGATATGGTGTGGTGAATTTGTAGTTGACACCACACTCCTTCCACATTGCAGTCAGATATCCCGACATAAAGTTTGCACCTCTGTCTGAGACGACCTCCTTAGGGAAGCCCACTCTGGAGAACACTCCAACTAGGGCCCGTGCCACCACAGGTGCTGTAGTGGTCCTAAGGGGAATAGCTTCAGGATACCTGGTGGCGTGGTCCACCACCACCAGTGTAAACTTGTGCCCTGATGCTGTCTGGGGTTCCATTGGTCCGACAATGTCGATCCCCACTTGTTCAAAGGGTACCCCCACAACCGGCAGTGGTATGAGGGGGGCCTTTGTCGTGCCACCTGACTTACCGCTGGCTTGGCAAGTGACACAGGAGCAGCAAAACTCCTTCGTATCTTCGGACATGTGGGGCCAGTGAAAGTGTGGAACAATTCTGTCCCAAGTCTTATTCTGGCCTAAGTGACCTGCAAGGGGAATCTCGTGGGCCAAGGTGAGAAGGAAACCTCTCAGAGACAAGGGGATGACCAGCCTCCTGGTCGCGCCAGGTTTGGGGTCTCTTGCCTCGGACTACAGGAGTCCATCGTCCCAGTACACTTTGTGGGTACCTGTGGCGTTCCCTGCAGCCTCAGCAGCCGCCTGCTGTCTGAGGGGTTCAAGTGAGGGGCAGTCTAACTGTGCCTTCCCCAGGTCTTCCCTGGAGGGTCCCCCTGAGCCCAGAAACTCAACCTGACCAGGTTCAAGCTCTTTTGGCTCAGTTTCCCTCAGTTCTTTAAGGTCAGCCTCCTCAGAGACTTGATCCACGACCTGGGGCAAGGGGGAAGGCGAGGCCTTACCCTTACTGCTCCTTTTCTTGGAAGGTGTCTGGTCCGTTCTACCAGGATCCAGCACCTGTTCAGTGGGGCATCTTTTGGCCTGTGACCTGGTCACAGCAAGGACATGTGCTGGCAAGCCTAACATTTCCATGTGAGTCCTCTGCTCCACTTCTGACCATTGTGACGTTTCCAAATAATTGCCCAACAGACATTCTACGGGGAGGTCTGAACTAACCACAACTTTCTTTGGGCCACTTACCCCTCCCCAGGAGAAATCAACAACTGCCATACTATGATTGGTAGTGACATTGCTGGCAGTGGTCACTAGGTAATCGGTACCTAGCATGATCTGTCCAGGGTCCACAAAGTTAGGTGTCACCATCGTGACACTGGCACAAGTGTCCCTGTAGGCCTGAGCCACTTTTCCATTGATCAAATGCGTCTGCCTGTATTTGCCCAAAGTATTGGGACTGGCATCAGGGGACATATCCATATCCCCTGTACAGACAAGGACGGCCTGAGTGAGCGTGCCGACTAAGTCGTCACCCCCCTCGGTTCCCAAGGTTAACCCAACTAATGCCTTGGGAGGCGCACTACCACTGCTGACTGTACTAGGGGGTGCAGGTGCCTTAGGGGCTGCAGTGGCAGGAGTTTGCCCTCCTTTCTTGGTGCACTCACTAAACCAGTGAGTCTTACTTTTACAGTATTGGCACCACCTTTTTGACTGGCCTTCTTGAGTCTTCTTCTTCTGTGAAGCCTGACCCCCACCCTCTTTGGTTTGTTGGGGACCTGTCGAAGACTTCTGGTCATTTTGTTCGTTCTTGTTACTACCCTTTTGGTCTGCTTTCTTCTGACCACCCTGGTTCTGAGTCTGGTTCTGCTTGACCCTTGTTCTGACCCATCTGTCTGCCTTCTTTCCCAATTCTTGGGGAGAGGTCAGATCCGAGTCGACAAGGTGCTGATGCAACAATTGGTTCTGACAGTTGTTTAAAATCTGTTCTCTCATGATAAGATTGTACAATCCTGTGTAATCAGTAACCTTGCTACCCAGCAACCAGCCTTCCAAAGCCTTAGTGGCACAATCGACAAAGTCAGTCCAATCCTGAGACTGAATCTTCTGGGTGTCCCTGAACAGCAACCTGTACTGTTCCGTGGTTAAGCCAAACCCATCAATCAGTGTATTCTTCAGGAATTGGTAGTTGTTTGCATCCTCAGCTCTAGTAGTGAGGAGCTTGTCTCGCCCTTTACCTTCAAAGGAGAGCCACAGTATAGCTGCTGTAGGAGAGTAGGGTCTGCTTTCTATGTTCACCCCCACTTTTTGCTTTTGCTTTACTGGTTTTCGACTTAGATGTGGCTGTGGGCCTGCTAATCAGACCCACAGCCCTGCTGTTCTCTCTCTAAATTAATACTATGTACTTTAGGTGCATAACCCATTTGGATAGGATCACCTTATTGGCCCCTGTACAGTGTACCCTAGGTACCCAGGGCATAGGTGTACCCTAGGCCTACCAGGGGCTGCAGCATGTATTATGCCACCCCTGGCCTGGCCTTCCATTCTGACACAACTGGCTGATCACTCAGCTGGGGCAAGGTCGTGTAATCACCCCTTGCTTAGGTGTAGTATTCCTATACCTAACTTACATATAGACACATGTGTACCTATCAGTCACTCCTATGGCAGGCCTTAACAATCCTGGAGGCAGAGTGCTTGGTAACATGTGAGATGGTGCTCTAGCATGAGCTGAGCCTGTCTGCAGCTTTCGGAACCTTGTCCTTATAGCTGTTCTATGATATAGCCTACCATATACTCTTAAAGTGCCTTATAATCTTAGACGGTTATGGTAACTATGGTTTGGCTTTATCGAAACATGTCGTGTAAGGTGTCTAACACTGTGGAATAATACCCCCATGCCATTTCTGGGCATGAGAATATTATTCCCCCCTTCTAGAGGGAAAGACATGTTAAAATCATACTTCAACTGTTAGCCTCTGACCAAAGCCTCAGCATCACAAAATGGATGCTGCTGCCACGACACAAGTCTGACCTCCTGCAGCTGGGAGTGATCCCAGCCAGGGAGGCCTGGACAATAGGTTTCCTGCTTGGGGAGGTGCTAGCACCTCCCCAGACAGCCTTTAGTGTATTGGGGCAGGGTGGGCTGAAAGGAATGAGACATGCCTGGGGCACACAAGGCGTTCCTTGCATAGTCCAGTTCAAACCGGCGCTGGGGCACTCCAGCCCCAGCTCTGGCGCGAAACTGGACAAAGGGAAGTGGGTGTAACCACCCCCTCCCAGGTCCCACCCATAAGGCGTGACCTAGCGGGTATCCCAGCCCCCCAGATTAGTATAAGAGTGGGAGTTGGGCCTCAAGACTTTAGATTATCCTGAACCTGCAAAACTGAACAGAAACTCTGGACCTTCGACATTCGACGAAAGAAGAAGACTGAAGAATCTCCCTTGTAGCCAAGGAGTGGCTACCCTGTGCAAACAGGCACCATCAAGAGACTACCCTTTGCTTTGCCCACGTTCTACGAGGAACCGACTGCAGAGCCCGACCAGAGCCTTGACTTCCAGACTTCTCCGACCCTGATCCACATCGACAGCAAAGCTGAGATCCGTGGAGGCGACGAGCGACGTGGGACCGGCTACCTGGGAAAAGTGGCTAGTAACTTAAAGCGCAGCTTCTGAGGTACCCTCGAAGTTGTGCACCGGGGATTGAGAAGCCCCAACCCCAAGCACCATCTGCACCGAAGATCAGCCCCCCACACTCCACGAGTCCTGCGTGGGGCCCTTCTGCATTTTCCTGCTTGCCGCGTCTGTCCGGTTGCTTGCCCGCTGGCTAGTGGCCTTTGTGACGACGCTCCCTGAAATCTTCTGCGCTGGTTTGGCTCCTCCAGACTGGCTCCCGCTTCTCTGCAAAGAAGAAGCACCCCAGACCTTCCTGGTCTGCACCAGAAGCAAGTCCTTCGTTCTTCGTGGGTTCCGCTTGCCAAGGCTTGGTGAGTCCTAGTCCAACTTCGACGCCGCCGACAGCAAGAGCCTTCGTGGGACAGCTTGCCTCCTGGTCCTGGTCGTCCTCGACGCTTCCTGGTCCCCCTGGCTGCAGCGACAAGCTTCACCTTCACCTGCAATCTTCACGACATCGCCTGGTTCCTTCCTGGTTCCACGTGGTCACTGGCTAGTGACCTTGACTCTGTCCCTTCTGCTTGCAGGTTTCCTTTCTTCTTGATCCCAGCCTTGGGATCCACCGGACACTCTTCACTGACTGCCTGTCAGCATCTTTCTTCAGGCATCCATAGGAGTCGACGACGAAAACGACGCATCTTCACCCCTATGCACCCGCAGCCTGTGGGCTAGGTAACTTGGGCACTCCGGTGCTCATCAGGATAGTAAATATCCTAGTGTCTAGTTTTCAAGTCTCAACTTCCTAGCTACTCCGGAAGTGTCCTAAATCTACCGTTTTCTAAACTGTACTATTGCTATTGACTTTTACGCATTACGCGTGAGTGTTTCCACTCTGCACACGAATCCCGTGGGCCTCCCACTTCCTAACTAACGCTAGTGTAGTGTAGCCCCAGCGATTCCCTAGGCCTAGGCCTATTCTATTTCCGTGACAGTGGTTCTTATACCACTTACTTAGTATATGGTTTGCGTGGCCCCTAGGGCCTAACTGTATTACTTACCTGTGTGACTTAATGTATGCTTAAATAAGACTGTGTTGTACTTACCTCTAATCTCATAAAGAGTGCTGAGGGTTTGACTAGAATAAATACACTTTATTTTATATATATATCTGTTGTGGTGTCCTTTCATTTGGTATTCAAGGGATTATATATGGTATCACAGCTGGCTTCACATGCCATTCAGAGTTTAGCCTAAGACTGCTCTTGTCCATGCTACCACTAGGATAGCTGGTCTATAAGGTTGACTTTAAAACCAATCACCATAAGGGTATTTGGACTGATATAAGGTGTACACTAGAACTAGTGACATCATACATCAGGCCAACTACTCACATTGGTGAGCAGCGGTTGGGATCTGAGCTTGCTGTTGTAATACCATTGTAATCTTGAGATACTAAATTGAAAGATCACACAGATATTGTCTAGGTACATATAACATAGATTATAATACTTAAGTCCTACTGGACTTTGTAGTTGTAGGTTGAAGGGAGTAACACACCCTGACTACAACTACTAGAGAGGTTTAGTAGATACAACTAGTGTAGGTAGGTGCACACACCACACCCTCACTAGATCATGTCTCTGAGAGGAGATCAAGTAGATGCTCTCTCAGGAGGATCAGGTCTGCAAAAGACCCCCTCTAGATATGATACCTTAACATTCCAGGAGATGAGACACTTGTGTACCTCCAGAGGAATAAAACAGGGTGCAAACCCTACCCTCCTTCAGTTAAGACAACTCCTAGAGGAGTATGACATTCTTAGGGCATCTCAGGCAGGTACCCTAGGTACAGAGGAGGGTCTACCCACCACAGAGGAGTCAGAGGAGACTTCAGATGAAGAGGTAGACAGCCAGGGCCAAGTAGGAAGACTTAGCAAGGCTAACCTAAGCTTACATGGGAGTTTGCATGGGGTCCCCCCTTACAGACCCCCAAGTAGGCTTACACAGAGAAGCAGGAGGGACAGATCCCCTTCAAGGGAATCCATCCACTCCCATGTCTCTAACATCTCTAATGCTTCCTCTCACAGGGGAATGACTTCCCCTGAGAGAAAGGAGCATGAAGCCAGAATGATGGAAGCTAATCTGAGGATTCAGAGGGAAGAACTTGCCCTTGCCAAAGAGAAGCTTGCTCTGGCTAGAGAACAAAAGTTGAGTGGGTCAGAACCCACTGGTGGCAGCAATATCCCTAAGGATAGAGACAGGCACTATGATAATAGAAACCTGAGCAAGATTGTCCCTCCCTACAAGTGTGGGGATGACATCCACAAATGGATAACTGCTTTGGAGAGAGCTTGCAAAGTACAGCAGGTACCCCAAAGTCAGTGGGCAGCTATCTTGTGGCTCTCCTTCTCTGAGAAAGGCAGAGACAAGCTCCTCACAGTTAGTGATGAGGATGCAGATAATTACACTGTCCTGAAGAGTGCTCTGATTGATGGGTTTGGCCTAACCACTGAACAATACAGGTTGTTGTTCAGGGATACCCAGAAGACACAGACTCAGGACTGGACTGACTTTGTAGATTGTGCCACTAAGGCTCTGGAAGGCTGGCTAATGGGAAGTAAGGTTAAGGACTATACAGGATTGTATAATTTGATCATGAGAGAGCAAATACTTAACAACTGTCAAAACCAGCTATTGCATCAACACCTGATTGATTCTGATCTGACTTCTCCCCAAGAATTGGGAAAGAAGGCAGATAGATGGGTCAGGACTAGAGTTAAGCAGAAAAACCAGAACCAGGGCGGTGATCAGAAAAAGGCAGACCAGAAGGGTAATGAGCAGAAACAAAAAGACCAGAAGTCTTCACCAGGCCCCCAAAATGCTCAGGGGGAGGGTGGTCCCAAAAAGGATAAAAAGAAAGATGGCCAAAAGAAACCATGGTGAAACTATTGTAAGTCCAACTCACATTGGTTTAGTGAGCGCACCAAAAAGGATAAGCCCCCAGCCACCATTGCCCCTAAGGCAACTGTACCCCCTAGTTCAGCTGTAAGTGGTGGTTCCCAGCAAAAGGGTGTAGTAGGGTTAACCCTGGGAACTGAGGAGGATTCTGGCCTAGTCAGAGTACCTACTCAGGCTGTTCTGATCTGTGATGGGGACTTAGCTTTGTCCTCTACTGTAGGCCCCAGTAACCTGGGCAAGTACAGACAGACACCTTTTATCAACCAAAGAATGGCTCAGGCCTACAGGGACACTGGAGCTAGTGTCACAATGGTGACACCTGCTTTTGTGGACCCTGGACAGATCATACTAGGTGAGAATTACCTAGTGACCAACGCTAGCAATGCCACTACCTCCCAGAGTGTGGCTATTGTTAACTTCTCCTGGGGAGGGGTAACTGGCCTCAAGAAAGTTGTTGTTAGTTCAGACCTTCCTGTAGAGTGTTTACTGGGCAATGATCTTGAAACTTCAGTTTGGTCTGAAGTGGAGTATAGGACCCATGCAGAAATGCTGGGGATAGATGCACATGTCCTTGCTGTGACCAGGTCACAGGCCAAAAAGTGCACCACTGAACAAGTGCTGGATCCTGAAACTATGGACCAGTCACAACCCAAGAGAAAGAGCAGTAGGGTTAAGGCTGTGCCTTCCCCCCTGCCTCAGGTGGTGGATCAGCCCTCCCAGGAGGATGATTCTGAGAGCCCTGAAGGAACTGTCCTAGAAGAACTTGAACCTGATCAGGTTGAGTTTCTTGGGACAGGGGGACCTTCCAGGGCAGATCTGAGGCAGGCTCAATTAGACTGCCCCTCTCTTGAACCCCTCAGACAGCTGGCTGCTGCTGAGGCTGCAGGGAATGCTCAAGGTACCCATAGAGTGTATTGGGATGAAGGGCTACTGTATTCAGAGGCTAGAGACCCCAAGCCTGGTGCATCCAGGAGGTTGGTCATACAACTGAAGTTCAGAGGCTTCCTTCTTACCTTGGCCCATGATATTCCCCTTGCAGGACATCTAGGCCAGAACAAGACTTGGGACAGGCTTGTCCCTCACTTTCACTGGCCCCATATGTCAGAAGATACTAAGGAGTTTTGTCGCTCCTGTGTCACCTGCCAAGCCAGTGGCAAATCAGGTGGCACCACAAAGGCCCCCCTCATACCACTACCTGTGGTGGGGGTCCCCTTTGAGAGAGTGGGCATAGATATTGTAGGACCAATGGACCCACAAACAGCATCTGGGCACAGATTCATACCGGTGATAGTGGACCATGCCACCAGGTACCCAGAAGCAATTCCCCTGAGGACCACAACAGCTCCTGTTGTGGCAAGGGCCCTGCTTGGAGTATTCTCCAGAGTGGGCTTTCCAAAGGAGGTCATTTCTGACAGAGGTACCAACTTCATGTCAGGATACTTGACTGCAATGTGGAAGGAGTGTGGTGTTAACTACAAGTTCACCACACCCTATCACCCACAGTGCAATGGGCTTGTTGAGAGATTCAACAAGACCCTAAAGGGAATGATAAAAGGATTACCAGACAAGCTTAGGCGAAGATGGGACATCCTTTTACCCTGCCTTCTGTTTGCTTACAGAGAGGTCCCACAAAAGGGGGTTGGCTACAGCCCTTTTGAGCTTTTGTTTGGGCATCCTGTAAGAGGACCCCTGTGTTTGGTGAAGGAAGGATGGGAGAGACCTCTCAGACAACCCAAACTAGACATAGTGGATTATGTACTTGGTCTCCGCTCCAGAATGGCAGAGTATATGAAGAAGGCTTCTAAAAACCTTGAGGCAAGCCAAGAACTCCAAAAAGCTTGGCATGACCAAAAGGCTGTACTGACTGTTTACCAGCCAGGACAGAAAGTGTGGGTGTTGGAGCCAGTGGCCCTAGCAGCACTCCAAGACAAATGGTCTGGACCCCACACTATTGTTGAGAAAAAGGGAGAAGTCACCTACTTGGTGGACCTTGGGACTCCCAGAAGCCCCCACAGGGTGCTTCATGTCAACAGATTGAAGGCATATGTTGACAGGGCAGACATGGGGCTACTCATGGCTACAGATGAGGGGCAGGAGGAAGAGAGTGACCCTCTCCCAGACCTGTTGACTCAGAACCCTGATGATGGCTCAGTTGATGGTGTGGTCTTTTCTGACAGCCTCACTGTCCATCAGCAACATGACTGCAGACAGGTTCTGCAATCCTACAGACATATGTTCTCTCTGACCCCAAGTCAGACAAACTGGTGCACCCATGAGGTGGACACTGGTGACAGTCTGCCTGTGAAGAGTAAAATCTACAGGCAACCTGACCATGTCAGGGACTGCATAAAAGTTGAGGTACAAAAGATGTTGGAGCTGGGAGTCATTGAACCTTCAGAGAGCCCTTGGGGTAGTCCTGTAGTTCTTGTGCCAAAACCTCACACCCAAGATGGTAAGAGAGAGATGAGGTTTTGCGTGGATTACAGAGGTCTCAATGCTGTCACTAGGACAGATGCCCACCCAATACCTAGGGCAGATGAGCTCATTGACAGACTGGCAGCTGCTAAGTTTTTGAGCACATTTGACCTAACAGCAGGCTACTGGCAAATCAGACTAGCTGAGAGTGCAAAGGCCAAAACTGCTTTCTCGACCCCAGGAGGACATTATCAATTTGTGGTAATGTCCTTTGGTTTGAAGAATGCACCTGCCACTTTCCAAAGGTTGGTGAATCAAGTCCTTACTGGGTTGGATGATTATTGTGCAGCTTATCTTGATGATATTGCTGTCTTTAGCTCCACCTGGGAGGATCACCTGGTCCACCTGAGGAATGTTTTAGAGGCCCTGCAAAAGGCAGGCCTCACTATCAAGGCCACTAAGTGCCAGATAGGGCAGAGCAAGGTTGTATACCTGGGCCACCTAGTTGGTGGGGGTCAGGTTCAACCACTGGAGAGCAAGATCCAGACCATAAAGGACTGGGCTCCCCCAACTACCCAGACTCAGGTCAGAGCTTTCTTGGGCCTGACTGGGTACTACAGAAAGTTTGTTAAGAACTATGGGTCCATAGTGACACCACTTAATGACTTGACCTCCAAGAAGATGCCAAAGAAAGTTCAGTGGACAGTAAGCTGTCAAAAAGCATTTGATGACCTGAAGCAGGCCATGTGCAGTGCACCTATTCTGAAAAGTCCAGACTACTCCAAAGAGTTCATTGTCCAGACAGATGCTTCTGAGTTAGGTGTGGGAGCTGTTCTTTCACAACTGAATGTAGATGGTCAAGACCAGCCCATTGCTTTTATAAGTAGAAGGCTGACCCCTAGAGAGAAACGTTGGTCAGCTATTGAGAGGGAGGCCTTTGCTGTGGTTTGGGCCCTGAAGAAGCTGAGGCCATACTTGTTTGGCACTCACTTCAAGATTCAGACAGACCATAAGCCCCTCTTGTGGCTAAATCAGATGAAGGGTGAAAATCCCAAACTTCTTAGGTGGTCCATTTCCCTACAGGGGATGGACTTCACAGTGGAACATAGACCTGGGACTGACCATGCCAATGCAGATGGACTCTCCAGATATTTCCACTTAGAACATGAAGACTCAACTGGTCAAGGTTAGTTTAATGTCTTTAAGTTTGGGGGGGGGGGGGTTGTGTAGGAGAGTAGGGTCTGCTTTCTATGTTCACCCCCACTTTTTGCTTTTGCTTTACTGGTTTTCGACTTAGATGTGGCTGTGGGCCTGCTAATCAGACCCACAGCCCTGCTGTTCTCTCTCTAAATTAATACTATGTACTTTAGGTGCATAACCCATTTGGATAGGATCACCTTATTGGCCCCTGTACAGTGTACCCTAGGTACCCAGGGCATAGGTGTACCCTAGGCCTACCAGGGGCTGCAGCATGTATTATGCCACCCCTGGCCTGGCCTTCCATTCTGACACAACTGGCTGATCACTCAGCTGGGGCAAGGTCGTGTAATCACCCCTTGCTTAGGTGTAGTATTCCTATACCTAACTTACATATAGACACATGTGTACCTATCAGTCACTCCTATGGCAGGCCTTAACAATCCTGGAGGCAGAGTGCTTGGTAACATGTGAGATGGTGCTCTAGCATGAGCTGAGCCTGTCTGCAGCTTTCGGAACCTTGTCCTTATAGCTGTTCTATGATATAGCCTACCATATACTCTTAAAGTGCCTTATAATCTTAGACGGTTAAGGTAACTATGGTTTGGCTTTATCGAAACATGTCGTGTAAGGTGTCTAACACTGTGGAATAATACCCCCATGCCATTTCTGGACATGAGAATATTATTCCCCCCTTCTAGAGGGAAAGACATGTTAAAATCATACTTCAACTGTTAGCCTCTGACCAAAGCCTCAGCATCACAAAATGGATGCTGCTGCCACGACACAAGTCTGACCTCCTGCAGCTGGGAGTGATCCCAGCCAGGGAGGCCTGGACAATAGGTTTCCTGCTTGGGGAGGTGCTAGCACCTCCCCAGACAGCCTTTAGTGTATTGGGGCAGGGTGGGCTGAAAGGAATGAGACATGCCTGGGGCACACAAGGTGTTCCTTGCATAGTCCAGTTCAAACCGGCGCTGGGGCACTCCAGCCCCAGCTCTGGCGCGAAACTGGACAAAGGGAAGTGGGTGTAACCACCCCCTCCCAGGTCCCACCCATAAGGCGTGACCTAGCAGGTATCCCAGCCCCCCAGATTAGTATAAGAGTGGGAGTTGGGCCTCAAGACTTTAGATTATCCTGAACCTGCAAAACTGAACAGAAACTCTGGACCTTCGACATTCGACGAAAGAAGAAGACTGAAGAATCTCCCTTGTAGCCAAGGAGTGGCTACCCTGTGCAAACAGGCACCATCAAGAGACTACCCTTTGCTTTGCCCACGTTCTACGAGGAATCGACTGCAGAGCCCGACCAGAGCCTTGACTTCCAGACTTCTCCGACCCTGATCCACATCGACAGCAAAGCTGAGATCCGTGGAGGCGACGAGCGACGTGGGAACGGCTACCTGGGAAAAGTGGCTAGTAACTTAAAGCGCAGCTTCTGAGGTACCCTCGAAGTTGTGCACCGGGGATTGAGAAGCCCCAACCCCAAGCACCATCTGCACCGAAGATCAGCCCCCCACACTCCACGAGTCCTGCGTGGGGCCCTTCTGCATTTTCCTGCTTGCCGCGTCTGTCCGGTTGCTTGCCCGCTGGCTAGTGGCCTTTGTGACGACGCTCCCTGAAATCTTCTGCACTGGTTTGGCTCCTCCAGACTGGCTCCCGCTTCTCTGCAAAGAAGAAGCACCCCAGACCTTCCTGGTCTGCACCAGAAGCAAGTCCTTCGTTCTTCGTGGGTTCCGCTTGCCAAGGCTTGGTGAGTCCTAGTCCAACTTCGACGCCGCCGACAGCAAGAGCCTTCGTGGGACAGCTCGCCTCCTGGTCCTGGTCGTCCTCGACGCTTCCTGGTCCTCCTGGCTGCAGCGACAAGCTTCACCTTCACCTGCAATCTTCACGAGATCGCCTGGTTCCTTCCTGGTTCCACGTGGTCACTGGCTAGTGACCTTGACTCTGTCCCTTCTGCTTGCAGGTTTCCTTTCTTCTTGATCCCAGCCTTGGGATCCACCGGACACTCTTCACTGACTGCCTGTCAGCATCTTTCTTCAGGCATCCATAGGAGTCGACGACGAAAACGACGCATCTTCACCCCTATGCACCCGCAGCCTGTGGGCTAGGTAACTTGGGTACTCCGGTGCTCATCAGGATAGTGACTATCCTAGTGTCTAGTTTTCAAGTCTCAACTTCCTAGCTACTCCGGAAGTGTCCTAAATCTACCGTTTTCTAAACTGTACTATTGCTATTGACTTTTACGCATTACGCGTGAGTGTTTCCACTCTGCACACGAATCCCGTGGGCCTCCCACTTCCTAACTAACGCTAGTGTAGTGTAGCCCCAGCGATTCCCTAGGCCTAGGCCTATTCTATTTCCGTGACAGTGGTTCTTATACCACTTACTTAGTATATGGTTTGCGTGGCCCCTAGGGCCTAACTGTATTACTTACCTGTGTGACTTAATGTATGCTTAAATAAGACTGTGTTGTACTTACCTCTAATCTCATAAAGAGTGCTGAGGGTTTGACTAGAATAAATACACTTTATTTTATATATATATCTGTTGTGGTGTCCTTTCATTTGGTATTCAAGGGATTATATATGGTATCACAGCTGGCTTCACATGCCATTCAGAGTTTAGCCTAAGACTGCTCTTGTCCATGCTACCACTAGGATAGCTGGTCTATAAGGTTGACTTTACAACCAATCACCATAAGGGTATTTGGACTGATATAAGGTGTACACTAGAACTAGTGACATCATACATCAGGCCAACTTCTCACAGCTGCCCACTGACTTGGGGGGACGCACTGGACAGTGCAGGCCCTCTCCAAAGCAGTTATCCACTTGTGGACGTCGTCCCCTTGTTTAAAGGGGGGCACTATTTTACTCAGGTGTCTAGTGTCTATACCCCTGTCTTTCTCTCTAATGATAATGCTGCCACCAGTGGGGTCTGACCCACTCAATTTCTGCTCTCGGGCAAAGGCAAGTCTTTCTTTGGCGAGGGCAAGTTCTTCCCGCTCGATCCTCAGATTGACTTCCCTCATCTTCGCTTCATGCTCCCTTCTCTGAGGGGACGTCATTCCTCTCTGAGAAGATGCCTGAGAGACATGTGTTCGAACAGATCTGTTAGAGCCTCTGGAGAGAGACCTAGCTCGTCCGTTCCCAAGGTTAGGCCTGCTTGAGCGTGGGCCCGGGGCTCCCCCAGTTCCATTCTTATGTCTGCTTAAGTTGGTCCTCGTAAGCCTGCTGACTACCACTGGACCTTTGTTTGCCTCGTCTCCTGATAATTCCTCCTCGTCTTCCTCCTCTGTATGGAGGTCGAGGTCTGGGTCACCAAGGGTTCCCTCTAAGGGGGGCATGTTCCCATCCTGTTCGGGGGGGCCTGTGCTAGAGGCCCTCCTCGCATCATAAGTCTCTAAGAGACCTATCAGAAATGTGATGGTAGGGTTAGAACCCTGGTTTAGCTTCCTGGAGGCACACAGTTGTCTCATCTCCGTGAAGCTAAGAGCTGCATATCTTGACGTGACCTGTGGAGGGTCAACAACCACTAGGGGAGTCTCTGAAGACTCTCCGTGGTTAGACATGCTTTCTAGTGAGGTGTAAGTGATGCACCTACCTACACTATGTGTTTTCCTACTGATCCCTTGCTAAGAGCTGTAGTCAGGGTGTGCTACTCCCTGTTACACTACAACAGCTGGTTCAGTAGAACTCAGAGTATTCTAAGTTAAGTTATATGTACCTGGGTACTTATGTGATCTTTCAACCGATGTTCTTAGGATACGTGGGTGGCAAAACACAGCAAGCTCAAATCCCAACCGCTGCTCACCAATGTGAGAAGTTGGCCTGATATGTAGTGCTCACTATTCTAGTGATCACTGTGTATCATTCCAAACGACCCTTATTGATGATTGGTTGTAAGTCAACCTTATAGACCAGCTATCCTAGTAGCATGGACAAGAGCAGTCTTTAGGCTAAACTCTAGAGGGCGTGTTAAGCCAGCTGTTTTACCACCACATTTACCCTTTGAACACCACGTGAAAGGACACCACACAAGTTGTTATGAAAATAAAGGATATTTATTTATAACAAGACTACCCTGGCTCTTTATGAGTCAGGGAGCTAAGCACACTACAAAACTCTTAGGAAAATACTTCAAGTTGCACAATTTACACAAATGCCCGAGGGGCACGAGAAACCATATACACTAACAGTGGAATGCGAATGGTTAGAGTCTAAAGTTACTGATTCCGGAAAGATCCGATCAGTGGGACTAAACGAAAAAGGAGCTGGACACTTGTAGAGCGAACCTGCGATGGAGCACCGAAATGCTCGAGTTACCTAGCCCAGAGGCTGCGGCTGCGTGGGGTTCAGCAAGATGTCGGGAGTCCTCGTTGTAGTCTCAGGAGCCTGAAAGAAGAAGTTGCTGGCAGGCGACCAGTGTCGATATTAGGAGGGATCCAAGCCTGGATCGGTGATGGTGTTAACCTGAAAGCAGAGGGGACTCAGTTCTTAATCACTAGCCAGTGATTGAGTTGGCACCAGGAGGGCACCGGAGGTAGTCACCGCGATCAGGTGAGTGGGTGACGCTGGACTCTGCTGTCCCTCGGTGCAGGAGGCGTTGTCGGCGACCAGGCAGAAGGGGGCGAGCTGTCCCACGAAGGTGTCTGCTGTCGGCGATGCTGGACCCAAGATTGGGCAACAACCCTTGGCAAGGCAAGCCCACGCGGTGGAGTCAAGATGGCGTCTGGAGTGAACCAGGGGGGTCCGGGGTGCTCCTCTATTGGAGGGGAGCCAAGGCCAGTCTGGAGCAACCAGACCAGCGACGGAAATGTCGTGGTGCGTCGTTAGGAGGGCCACTAGCCAACGGCAAGTGACCGAACAATGCGGTGAGCGGCAAAGAGCAGAAGGGCCCCCACGCAGATCTCGGGGATGCTGGGAGGCTGGTCTTCGGTGCTGGAGCTGCTCAGGGTTGGGGCTTCTCAAACCCCAGGAGCACTCACTCGAGGGTCCCTCGGTGGTCGTGCTAGGCAAGCGTCGTGCAGGTTTTGATGATGGCCGGTCCCGCAGGTCTCGTCACACCCACGAATCTCAGCTGGGCTGATGATGCAGGTAGAGGTCAGAGATGGCAGGGAACCCGGGTCTCATCGAGCTGGTCAGTCTGGATCCGGAGGATGGACGTGCAGCAAACCGCAAGCGCTTAGGTGGTGCCTGCTGGTGCAGGGTGGCTACTCCTTAGCCACAAGGGAGAGTCTTCAGAAAAAGTCAAGAGTTCCTTTCGTGGAAAGTAGTTCAAGATTCAGAATTATCCAATTTGGGAAGGGGGCCCGCTCCTACCTTTATTCTAAGAAAAGGGGCTGGCCCGTGACTAGGTCCTGCCTATGGATGGGACCAGGGGGGGGGGGTGGTTACACCCCTCTCCTTTGTCCGGTCTCTCCCCGGCTCAGAGGCTGGGGTGCCCCTGGAACTGGTTCAAGCCGGCCTATGCACAGTGAGCACCGGGGTGCCACTTGCAGTCACCTTCCTCTCAGCCTTACCTACCTGGAATACACAAAACCCTGTCTGGGATGGCGCGGGCACCGCCCCCGACAGGAAACCCTTTGTCCAAGCTCTCCCCGCTGGAAGGACTCCCAGCAGCAGGAGGTCAGACTTGTGTCTGTGGTGGCAGCATCCATTTTGTGATGCTGAGGCTCGAGTCAACTTTAACCGGGGTTCACAGTTACATGCATGTCGTGTCCCTCTAGAAGGGTGGAATGCTAACCCCGTCACCAGAATTGGCGAGGGGCTAGTATCCCAATTCGTATGACACCTTACTCGACATGCTTTGATAATGCAATACCAAAGTTAGCAAATAACCGCTAGGATTATAATGCACTTCAAGAGTCTATGGTACGCGTTATCCTGGAACAGCTATTAGGACTTGGTTCCGCAAGCTGCAGACGGGCTCAGCTCACGCCCGAGCACCATCTCCCATGATTCCAAGCACTCTGCCTTCAGGATTGATAAGGCCTGCCATAGGAGTGACTGATAGGAATACATGTGTCCAGTTTAGGGTTAGATATAGGAATACTATACCTAAAGCAAAGGGTGATTACACCACCTTGCCCCAGCCGTCGTGCAGCCAGTTGTGTCAGATTTGGGTGGCCAGCCAGGGGTGGCATAATACATGTTGCAGCCCCTGGTAGGCCCTGGGTACACCTAGGCCCTGGATACCTAAGGTATGCTGATACAGGGACTGATAAGGTGGCCCAGTTCCAATTACTAAATGCACCTAAGGTACATGTATCACTTTAGAGAGAGAACAGCTAGGCTGTGGGTCTGATTAGCAGGCCCACAGCCAGGAAAAGTCGTAAACCAATGAAGCAAAAAGCAAAAATCTGGGGTGATCATAGGATTGCAGACCCTACTCTCCTACAGACCCGGCCTCGTGGCGTGGCCCATCCAGACCCGTAGCGACACCAGACTAACCTCTACACCCCACACGACCCTGACTAACGTAGCCCACCCGACCCAGAACCCGGGGCTACCCACGTCCTCCCCTCCATCTTCCCGACACCGGGCACCCTTCCCCTTCCATCGGCCTCGCGGTGTTGGAAGGCGTTCCCCGGGGAGGCTGCGGAATGGGTTCCTGACCACCCTGAGGCCCACCTTTCCCAGAATTAGGCCGAGCAAGAGCAGGGAGGCCCTTCCTGGAAGGGTCTCACACCGAGGATCGCAAGCGCTGCGCTTACTCTCTCTTCGGATAGAGGGACACCACACAGTAGGTCGTTATAAGGCAATAAGCTTTTATCAGTTGTTGTCAGGGATCTTTATGATCCGGCAGGCAGGTGCAGAATTAATGCCACAAGCGGCAACGATCTTGTGATGATGGGAAAAGGGGTAGCGGGACAGTCTTTCAATCAGTGTCTCTGCGAGGTATCCGGCGCACAGCTCTCAATCCTCGAGCTGAGGGGATGTTGCGTCTCTCGGCAATCTCTGCCGATTCTCTTGGAGGAGCGGGCCGCGAGTCACTCAGCAGGCACCGGAGGATCGTAGTTCAGGGAGCCGCGACGGCGTCAGCAGGGCTCAGATGGTTCAGAATTCGAGGAGCCGCGACGGAGTCAGCAGGGCTCAGATGGTTCAGAGTTCGGGGAGCCGCGACGGCGTCAGCAGGGCTCAGATGGTTCAGAGTTCGGGGAGCCGCGACGGCGTCAGCAGGGCTCAGATGGTGCAGAATTCGAGGAGCCGCGACGGCGTCAGCAGGGCTCAGATGGTTCAGAGTTCGGATAGCGTTCTTCTGTTCGGTGAGCGATCGAGCCGCGACCAGGTCAGCAGGCTCTCGTCAGTCCAGGTCTTCTCTGCCTCTCGTCCCTTCAGCACCCCTTGTTATACTCCCCCTCCTCTTTGAAGTCCGGAGTCCTCGCGGAGAGGGGTCTCGTGCCTGGGGGGCGGTGTGTCGGGGTTTCCTGTCGCTCAGCCCCTTGATCTGTTCAGATGTGTCCGGGAGGGACTCCAGACGCCCAGCAGGAGAGGCGCCCGCTCACCGGGGGCCTGGTGGCCGATCGAAACCTCCCTCGGGGAAGAGACCAGAGGTGTGACAGAGTCGGCGCCTCTCGGTCTGGTTTGGGGGGGGGTTTCGTTCTCCCATGTGTGTTGGGGATCTGGTCGGCCCTCGGGATGTTGGTCCACGGAGGCCGGAAGGCCGTGCCCACGAGGTTCGGCGTGTTTGTAGTGTGACTTGCTGGTCGGGAGGGCCCACGCCACGAGGCCAGTCTCACACGTGCCCCCCCCAGCTGAGGGGCGGGGAGAACTACCCATCCACTTGGGAGTTCTCCTCGCTGAAGCGGAAGAATCGGGACAGGCCATCCGCGGTGGCGTGGTCAGTCCCGGGGCGATGATCCACAGTGAAATCCATCCCCTGGAGAGAGATGGACCAGCGTAGCAGCTTGGGGTTTTCCCCTCGCATCTGCATCAACCACCGCAGGGGTCGATGATCTGTTTGCACTCGGAAGTGTGTTCCGAACAGGTAGGGCCGTAGCTTTTTGAGAGCCCAGACTACGGCGAACATCTCTCGTTCAATTGTGCTCCACCGCTGTTCCCGGGGCAGTAACCTTCGGCTGATGAAGGCTATGGGCTGATCTATGCCTTTGTCGTCGTATTGTGAGAGGACTGCCCCGATGCCGTGTTCCGAGGCGTCCGTCTGGACCACAAACTCCTGGGCGTAGTCGGGTGCTTTCAGTACTGGAGCCGCGCACATTGCGGCCTTTAGGGTGTCGAACGCCTTCTGGCAGGCGGGAGTCCAGTGTATTTTCTTGGGGTGTTTTTTGGAGGTTAGTTCTGTGAGAGGGCCTGCGATGCTGCCATAGTTTTTAATGAACCTTCGGTAGTAGCCGGTGAGGCCCAGGAAGGCTCGGACTTCCGTTTGGGTTGTAGGGGGTTCCCAGGACAAGATGGCGTCGATCTTCGGCTGGAGGGGGGCGACCTGCCCACTCGCCACCTGGTGCCCCAGATAAGTTACGGAGCCGTGCCCAATTTGACATTTGCTAGCTTTGATGGTGAGGCCGACCCGGCGTAGAGCCAGCAGGACTTGATGGAGGTGCTGGAGGTGCTCGGTCCATTGGGAGCTGAAGACTGCTATGTCGTCAAGGTATGCTGCGCTGAACCCCTCTAGTCCGGCCAGGGCCCTGTTAACCAGCCGCTGGAAGGTGGCCGGGACATTTTTCATTCCGAACGGCATCACCCTAAAGCGGTAGTGCCGCTCCTTGGCTCCCTCGGTGAGGGCAATCTGCCAGTACCCACTGGTCAGGTCGAAGGTGCTGAGGTAGCAGGCGGCCCCAAGGCGGTCAATGAGTTCGTCGGCACGGGGGATAGGGTGAGCGTCTGCTCGGGTGACCGCATTGAGGCCTCGGTAGTCCACGCAGAATCTCAGCTCGGGGGCAACACCCGGGGTAGTCGCTTTCGGAACCAGGACTACCGGGCTGGCCCAGGGGCTGTCGGAGGGTTCAATCACCCCGAGGTCTAGCATCTTCGCCACCTCGGTCTGGATGCAGGTTCGGACCCGATCAGGGACCCGGTAGGCCCGATGTCTCACTGGCGGGCTGTCTCCGGTGTCCACGTCGTGGACACACCAGCTGGTGACCCCGGGGGTCAGGGAGAAAAGATCCGCGAACTGCCCTAGTAGCTGGCGGCAGACGTCGGTCTGTGAGGGCGGTCGACAGTCTCACTCCCTCCACGGATCCATCGGTTTCCTTCGCCCCCAGGGGGTCTGGGAGGGGCTCGGTGTCTTCTTCGGCCCCATCGTCGGTGGCCAGGAGTAGACTTAATTCGGTCCGCACAAAGTGGGGCTTGAGGCGGTTCACGTGGAGAACCCGGAGGGGGTTCCGCGGGGACTGCACATCGATGAGATAGGTGACTTGGCTCTTCCGCTCGATCACCTTGAAGGGCCCAGTCCATTTATCTTGGAGAGCGCAGGGTCTCACCGGGGCCATGACCCAGACTTGTTGGCCTGGCTGAAACTCGACCAGCGTAGCATTCTGGTCATACCAGCGCTTCATCTCTTCTTGACTGGCCTCGAGGTTTGCTTCTGCGAGTTCCCTGAATTTTCGGGTCTGGTTGCGGAGCGCCAAGATGTATCGGAACACGCCTGGAGGGGTCCCCCGGGGGGTTGCTTCCCACCCCTCCTTGACCAGGCTCAGGGGTCCTCGGACGGGGTGTCCATATAACAGTTCGAATGGGCTGAATCCCAGGGATTTTTGGGGAACCTCCCGGTAGGCGAACAGGAGACATGGGAGGAGGACGTCCCACCTCCGACGTAGGGGTTCCTCGAGGCCCATGATCATCCCTTTCAGTGTCTTGTTAAAGCGCTCGACTAGGCCGTTTCCTTGGGGGTGGTACGGGGTGGTGAATTTGTACGATACTCCGCACTGCTGCCAGAGGGACTTCATATATCGGGAGATAAAGTTCGTACCCCGGTCACTCACGACTTCGCGGGGGAACCCCATGCGGGAGAAGATCCCCATCAAGGCCCGGCCCACCACGGGGGCCGTTACGGTGCGGAGAGGGATGGCTTCGGGGTAACGGGTGGCATGGTCCACCAGGACGAGGATGAACCGGTGGCCCTGGGCGGTCTTAGGGTCCAGTGGTCCGACAATGTGGATTCCTACCCGCTCAAAAGGGGTACTGACGACGGGGAAGGGTTGGAGCGGAGCCTTGCACTTGCCCCCACTCTTTCCGCTGGCCTGGCACATGGGGCAGGACTTGCAGTGGGCCTCCACATTTGCTCGCATCTTGGGCCAATAGAAGTGGGTGACGAGCCGCTGGTAGGTCTTATCTTGGCCTAAGTGTCCGGCCAGGGGTACATCATGGGCCAGGCCCAGGAGAAGACTTAGGAAGCGTAGGGGTACTACTAGTACTCGGGCCGATCCCAACTCGGCCGACTTCTGTTCACTGTACAGCAGACCGTTCTCCCAGTATACCCAGTGGGTGCCAGTCTGGTCGCCTGCTGCTTGGGCCTCGGCCTGTTGTCGGGGTCCAATGAGGGACGGGCAGGTGGATTGTTCTTGGCAGAACTCTTCACGGGAGGGGCCCCCTTCGCAGGGCCACGGGGCCAGTTCTGGCAAGTCCCCGAGTTTGGTCAGGGTTTCGGGGTCGGAAGGCCCGGATTCTTCGCCGGGAGCGGTTGGTTCGTCCAGCAGGGGGTCGTTGGCCTCTGGTGGTGTATCCTGGCTCTCGGGGATGGTGGCGGTGTTCAGGGGCATGGCCTCTCCCCCCTCGGAGGAAGGCGCCCGGAGAGTCATTGAGCGCGTTGTGGCGCATACCCACTCGGGTAGGCCCATCATCTCGAGGTGGGCCCTTCGTTCCACTTGTCCCCACGGGGAGTTCTCCAGGTCGTTGCCCAGGAGGCAGTCCACGGGCTGGGAGGTTCGGAACGCTACTTTTAACTTGCCGGTGACTCCCCCCCATTCGAAGGGGACTAGGGCCATCCGGCAGAGGCTCTCGGAATTGTCTGATGAGATGACGGGGCAAAAGGCGTCAGGCAGGATCTGATCCTCGGAAATCAGGTGACAATGGACCGCCGTGACACTCGCCCCCGTGTCCCGGAGCCCCTCGATGCGGTGACCGTTGACCGTCACCTGCTGTGGGTACTTCTTCGTGTTGGCGGGCAGGGGCGTTCCGGGGACCATCTCCCGGTCCCCTAGGGAGACCAAGGCCATGGCGGCTGGTTCCCATTCTTCGGAGTCTTCCATCTCTTCCCCCAGGGCTACAGAGGCCATCTGTCGAGCCGGCGGGGTTGTGGTGGCGGTCCGCTGGTACAGGGGACACTGAGGGTCACTGGCATAGTGTCCGGTCTGCTGGCAGCGGAAACATGTGATTCTCCCTCGGGGTCCCGGCCTCCCTGGTGGCCCGGTGCTGGCCGGAGGCGGAGCTGGAAAGGGCGGAGATTGTCCTCTGGGAGGGCTGAGCGGGGATCCCCCCAGGAGCTCCCTTTGCCGGCCTTGGTTCCCTCCGCCCCTCTGGCGGGGGGGTCCCTGATTGTGGCGACCGTAGTCTCCCACGGGGCCCCGGGAGGTCCGGGTGTTCACCCACCGGTCAGCCTCGACGGCCAGTTTCCGAGGGTCTGTGAATTTGCTGTCCAGGAGGTGCTGGCGCAGCTCTACGAAGCAATTAGCGGCCAAGTGTTCCCATGCGATTAGGTCGAACAGCTCCTCAAAAGTGGAGACCTTGCTGCCCTTGATCCATCCGTGCAAGGCCCGGCTGTAAAAGTTCACGTACTTCACCCATGTGGTACCGGGTATCTTTTTGCAGTATCTAAACCGTTGCCGGTACATTTCAGGGGTGAGCCCATATCTGGCTACCAGGGCCTCTTTCATGTGACTGTAGGAGTTCATCACGGTGGAGGGCAGGTCCAGCAGGGTATCTCTCCCCTCACTCAGGAACCGGCCCCACAGCCCAGCCCCCCAGTCTTTCTGCGGGACTCGGTGAGAGGTCATGGCGACTTCGTAGGCCTTGAACCATTGCTGAATGTCGTTGTTCTTATAGTATTCTTTCACCACATCTTTGGGGATGTGGACCTTTGGTTCCACGGTGGAGGAGATGGGTTGGGTTTCCGAGGGTCGGGCCTCCGCCCTCTTAGCCTTGAGCTCGATTTCTTTTAGGCTACGTTCGTGCTCTAGTTGGTTTTTCTTTTCTTCGTGTTCTCTCTGTCGTTTCTTTTCCTCTAGTTCTCCGTGTAGGCGTAACTGTTCTACTGCCAGTTTTTTCTCAGCCAGTTTTACCTCTCCTTCGATTTTTAGTTTTGCTAGTTCCAGTTCGTGGTTGCGACTTCTTTCTCGGTCCGCTAGTTCCTCTGGGGATAGGCCCCCCTCGGGGGCGCCGTTCCTCCCCGGGCTGCTTCGTGGTTCGTTGGGGTGCTCTCCTTCTGCTTGTGACCGGGGAGTTTCTGCCTCGACCCAGGTTTTTAATGCCCCCT
Organism: Triturus cristatus; assembly: GCF_964204655.1. Classification (NCBI taxonomy): domain Eukaryota; kingdom Metazoa; phylum Chordata; class Amphibia; order Caudata; family Salamandridae; genus Triturus; species Triturus cristatus. The sequence goes on along the minus strand of NC_140589.1, from coordinate 611,296,793 downwards.
GGAAGTCCTCTTTCGTGCTTAGTCCGGTGGTAGCGATTCCAAAGTCTTTGCAAAATTGTTTCAGTTCTCGGTGCGTATACGATTCTAACTGCTGTTTTTGAAATGCTATGCTTGGGTTGGTGCCTGCGGCACCTAGGGAAGTTTCTCCTTCCATTCTTCTTGGTGGTGCGTAAGCCGTCTACTGCACGATCTCTAGGTGTTGGCTCGGATCCCATCGCCTGCCACCAAATGTTGGAAGGCGTTCCCCGGGGAGGCTGCGGAATGGGTTCCTGACCACCCTGAGGCCCACCTTTCCCAGAATTAGGCCGAGCAAGAGCAGGGAGGCCCTTCCTGGAAGGGTCTCGCACCTAGGATCGCAAGCGCTGCGCTTACTCTCTCTTCGGATAGAGGGACACCACACAGTAGGTCGTTATAAGGCAATAAGCTTTTATCAGTTGTTGTCAGGGATCTTTATGATCCGGCAGGCAGGTGCAGAATTAATGCCACAAGCGGCAACGATCTTGTGATGATGGGAAAAGGGGTAGCGGGACAGTCTTTCAATCAGTGTCTCTGCGAGGTATGCGGCACACAGCTCTCAATCCTCGAGCTGAGGGGATGTTGCGTCTCTCGGCAATCTCTGCCGATTCTCTTGGAGGAGCGGGCCGCGAGTCACTCAGCAGGCACCGGAGGATCGTAGTTCAGGGAACCGGGACGGCGTCAGCAGGGCTCAGATGGTTCAGAATTCGAGGAGCCGCGACGGCGTCAGCAGGGCTCAGATGGTTCAGAGTTCGGGGAGCCGCGACGGCGTCAGCAGGGCTCAGATGGTTCAGAGTTCGGGGAGCCGCGACGGCGTCAGCAGGGCTCAGATGGTTCAGAATTCGAGGAGCCGCGACGGCGTCAGCAGGGCTCAGATGGTTCAGAGTTCGGATAGCGTTCTTCTGTTCGGTGAGCGATCGAGCCGCGACCAGGTCAGCAGGCTCTCGTCAGTCCAGGTCTTCTCTGCCTCTCGTCCCTTCAGCACCCCTTGTTATACTCCCCCTCCTCTTTGAAGTCCGGAGTCCTCGCGGAGAGGGGTCTCGTGCCTGGGGGGCGGTGTGTCGGGGTTTCCTGTCGCTCAGCCCCTTGATCTGTTCAGATGTGTCCGGGAGGGACTCCAGATGCCCAGCAGGAGAGGCGCCCGCTCACCGGGGGCCTGGTGGCCGATCGAAACCTCCCTCGGGGAAGAGACCAGAGGTGTGACAGAGTCGGCGCCTCTCGGTCTGGTTTGGGGGGGGGGTTTCGTTCTCCCTCGGCCGGGCATGCGTGTTGGGGATCTGGTCGGCCCTCGGGATGTTGGTCCACGGAGGCCGGAAGGCCGTGCCCACGAGGTTCGGCGTGTTTGTAGTGTGACTTGCTGGTCGGGAGGGCCCACGCCACGAGGCCGGTCTCACACGCGGCCTCCAGTGACCCGGCCCAGCACCCCAGATGGCCGCCCTCGACCCAAGCGCAACCCCGGCCTAGTCGCGCCATGCCGGCTGGGGGGAGAGAGAGCTCCTGGGGAGCAGGAGAGGGAGGAGTAGTTTCATTCACACCTGGCCTCCTCCCGAGAGATAGTTTCGATCGCCCCTCCGGACACCCTGAGGGCTGGCTCCACGCCTGCTGCGTGTCTGGGATCCCTCCCGACCCCGCTTTGAAAGGATCAAAGGGCCGCGTGGCAGGAACCCCCAACAAACGACCCCCAGGCGCTAAGACCCCTGCCCGTGAGGGCTCCGGACATCAAAGAGGAGTCACCCTATAACAAGGGGCGCTCTGGGACCCTCGGCAGTTGAATCCTGGAACGAAACGAGCCCTGCTGACGTGGTCACGGCTGAATAACATCCTCCCAAAATCCGACGGAACTCTTGGGACCTCGGTGAGCCCTGCAGACAGCATCGCGGCTCCACCTGGCAGAGACGAACTTCTGCCTAGAAACATCCGAGCCCTGCTGATGTGGTCGCGGCTCACCTTGCACCCTGGAGAACTCTGAGCCCTGCTGAGCGACTCGCGGCTCCTGGAAGATTGTCCGACCTCCGACACCCTGACTCGAGCCCTGCAGATTTGGTCACACTCAAGAGACATTCCGGTCCGGCTGGGCCCCAAAGATCGTCTCGTATCCCCCGGCTCGAGGATTGAGAGCCGTGCGCCGGATACGCTCCCGCATTGACCCAGATCCTAAGACTGTCCCGCTACCCCTACACCAACCGAGACTTTGTGAGCCCTTGCTCTACTTGTACATACGCCTCTGTGGATCATAAAGATCCTGATATTCTAGATAAAGCATACGTACTCCAGAATCTACAGTGTGGTGTCTCTGTGTTGCATGGTGCTAAATCAGCGTGTACGATCCTAGGCACGAGACCCAGTTCTGAGGGGGTCTCCGGCCAGTGCTCGGCTACTTCTCCCGGAAAAGGTGGGCGCAGGGTGGTCAGGTGCATATTCTGTCCTTCCCTGAGGCTGGCCCTTCTAACACTGGTGGCAAACGACGGGATCCGAGTCCACAATCTAGAGATCGTACAACGAACGGCTGACGCACTACCGAACAAAGACGGCAGAAGAAACCACCATGAGCACCACTGAAACCGACACGAGTGCTACGTTTTGTGTACAGCGGTTAGAAGAATACACACACAAGGAGCTGAAACAATTTTGCAAACAACGGAAGATCGCTACCACTGGTCTGAACACCAAGGAAGACATGCAACAAACCCTGAAAGCCTGGGTGGAGTCCGGAGCCTCCCTTCCCCGACTGGACGAAGTCGGTGAGGAGACAGAGCGGCCGGACGAGCTCAGAAACTTCCCGAGAACAAGCAATAACCCCCAGGCACAAAGCAACGCAGCGGGTGGGGGCTGGTCACCGGAAGACGTCACAGACAGGAAAAGGGACTGAAGTCATGAACTAGAAATGGCCAAACTGAAAATAGAAGGCGAGATAAGGCTAGCCGAAAAAAGCTAGCGGTGGAACAACTCCGAGTACAAGGAGAGCTAGAAGAAAAGAAGTTGCAACGGGAGCACGAGGAAAAAAAACTTCAGCTGGAGCACGAGCGTAGCTTGAAAGAAATAGAGTTCCGAGCAAGGAGCGAGGGAGCTCGACCCCCGGGGGGCCAAGAACCCGCACCCCTGGGGAAACCGAAAGTCCACATCCCTAAGGATTTGGTCAAAGAGTACTATCGAAATGATGACATCCAGCAGTGGTTCAAAGTCTACGAGGTAGCCATGACCTCCCACCGCGTCCCACAGAAGGACTGGGGGGCCGGGTTGTGGGGGCGATTCCTGAGCGAAGGACGAGACGCCCTCCTCGACCTACCGGCCTCTATGCAAACATCCTACAGCCACATGAAGGAGGCCCTCCTCACGAAATACGGCCTCACCCCCGAAATGTATCGGCAGCGGTTCCGGGACTGCCGAAAGATCCCAGGCACCACCTGGGTGGAATATGTAAATTTTTACAGCCGAGCGCTGGAAGGGTGGATCAAGGGCAGCAAGGTAACCACCTTCCAAGAATTGACCGACCTCATTGCCTGGGAACACTTGTCCACAAACTGTTTGTAGAACTACGCCAGCACCTGCTCGACAGCAAGCTCGCAGACCCGAGGAAGCTGGCCGTCGAAGCAGATCGCTGGGTAAACACCCGGGTCCCCCGGAACCCCGTAGGAGACTACCCCCGCAGCCATCAAGGACCTCCCCGTCAGAGAGGGGGGGAAATCAAGGGAAACAGAGGGAGTTCCCATCCGGGCCCCCGCGTAGCCCCCCGAGGAACCCACCCCCGGGGTTCCCAGCTCCTCCGCCAGGCAGTACCGCCACACCAGGCAGACAAGGACCCCGGGTGAATATCACATGTTTCTGCTGTCAACGGCTAGGGCATTACGCCAGCGCCCCTCAGTGCCCCATGGCCCAGAAACCCCCCGCGACAGCTCCCCCAGCCCGACTCATGGCCACCGTAACCCTAGGGGAGGAGTTTGAGGACCCCGAGGGATGGGAACCTGCAGCCATGGCCCTAGTCTCTCTAGGAGATCGAGATATGATTCCCGGGGCACCCCTACCCGCAAACACCAAGAAGTACCGCCAGCTCGTAAAGGTTAACGGCCACCCGGTGGAGGCCCTTCGTGACACCGGGGCGAGCATCACTGGTGTCCTCAGCCACTTAGTCCAGGCGGACCAGATCATCCCAAATGTCTTTTGCCCTGTGATAGCTTCCGACAACACTGAGAGTTTGTGTAAGGTGGCCTTGGTACCATTCGAATGGGGGGGAGTAACCGGAACATTGCGGGTGGCTGTCCGAACCGCACAACCTGTAGACTGCCTCCTGGGAAACGACCTGGAAAGTTCCCCCTGGAGACAGGTCGAGCGCAAGACCCACCTCGGGATGATGGGTCTACCAGAATGGGTGTGCGCAACCACCCGATCCATGGCGGTCCAACTACCCCCCCGCGGGGGAGTCGAGGACGAAACCCCCAGCACCACCTCCGTTGACCAAACCGGAGACGACCCTGTTGAACCTCACGCCCTATCCCCAGGAGAAGAGCCCCTCACCGACGACGGGCTCGTCCAGCCCAACCACGCGCAGATCACGGAGTTGGGTGATCTGCCCGAGTTGGCCCAGTGGGGCCCCTCCCGAGAGGAGTTCTGCAGAGAACAAGCGACCTGTCCTTCCCTGGTCGGACCCCGGCAGCAGGCCACCGCCCAAGCCGCGGGCGACCAAACAGGAACCCACTTATTGTATTGGGAGAATGACCTCCTGTACAGCGAACAGCGGTCTGCCGAGCTGGGGTCAGCCCGGGTGCTGGTGGTACCCCTACGCTTTCGAGACTTCCTCCTGGGCTTGGCCCATGATGTACCCCTGGCCGGCCACTTGGGCCAGGACAAGACCTACCACCGCCTAGTAACGCACTTTTATTGGGCAAAAATGCGAGCCCACGTAGAGGCCCAATGCAAATCCTGCCCAACGTGCCTGGCCAGTGGTAAAAGTGGAGGGAAGCGCAAGGCTCCCCTCCAACCCTTCCCAGTCGTCAGTACCCCCTTCGATCGGGTCGGAATTGACATCGTGGGGCCCCTGGATCCCAAGACCGCCCAGGGTCACCGCTTTATCCTCGTCCCAGTGGACCATGCCACACGATACCCGGAGGCCATCCCCATCCGCACCGTCACGGCCCCCGTGGTGTGCCGGGCCTTAATGGGGATCTTCTCCCGGGTAGGGTTCCCCCGAGAGGTCGTGAGCGACCGAGGTACCAATTTTATCTCCAAATATATGAGATCCCTTTGGCAACAATGTGGAGTATCTTATAAATTCACTACCCCTTACCATCCCCAAGGCAATGGCCTAGTGGAGCGGTTTAACCAGACTCTGAAGGGAATGAACATGGGTCTCGAGGAGCCCCTGCGGCGTAAGTGGGACATCCTGCTCCCCTGCCCCCTGTTCGCCTACAGGGAAGTCCCCCAGAAGTCCTTGGGGTTCTGCCCGTTTGAATTACTGTATGGGCACCCAGTCAGAGGTCCCCTGAGCCTGGTCAAGGAGGGATGGGAGACGGCACGCCGGAACCCCCCGCAGGATGTGTTCCGGTACCTGTTGACTCTCAGGAACCAGACTCGGAAGTTCCGAGAGCTGGCCGAGGCCAACCTCGAGGTGAGCCAGGAAGAAATGAAGTGCTGGTACGACCAGAACGCCACGCTGGTCGAGTTTCAGCCCGGCCAGCAGGTCTGGGTGATGGCCCCAGTGAAACCGTGCGCCCTCCAAGACAAATGGACCGGGCCTTCAAAGTGGTCGAACGAAAAAGTCAGGTGACATACGTGGTGGACGTCCAGTCCCCTCGGAACCCCCTTCGGGTCCTCCACGTGAACTGCCTCAAGCCTCACTTCGTGCGGACGGAGTTGAGCTTGCTCCTGGCCACAGACGACGGGGCGGAAGAAGAAATGGAGCCTCTTCCTGACCTCCTGCGGGCCAAAGAAAAGGACGGCTCCGTGGAGGGGGTGATCCTCTCCCCCTCCCTCACACCCCAGCAACAGGAGGACTGCCGCCGGCTCTTGGGCCAGTTCTCTGACCTGTTCTCCCTCGTCCCCAAGGTCACCGACTGGTGCGTCCACGACGTGGACACTGGAGACAGCCCACCGGTACGGCACCGAGCCTACTGCGTCCCCGACCGAGTCCGGGCCTGCATCCAGGCGGAGGTATCGAAGATGTTATCTCTAGGGGTGATCGAGCCCACAGACAGTCCTTGGGCCAGCCCAGTGGTAATAGTGCCGAAAGCAGCTGCCCCTGGTGTTGCCCCCGAACTACGGTTCTGCGTGGACTACCGGGGGCTCAATGCGGTCACCCGAGCCGACGCTCACCCTCTCCCCCGCGCAGATGAGCTCATTGACCGCCTTGGGTCTGCTCATTTTCTCAGCACCTTCGATTTGACCTGCGGATACTGGCAAATTGCACTCACGGAAGGCACCAAGGAGCGGTCCGCCTTCTCCACCCCGGATGGGCACTATCGCCTCAGAGTGATGCCATTCGGGATGAAAAATGCCCCGGCCACCTTTCAGAGACTGGTGAATAGAGTCCTGGCCGGGCTGGAAGAGTTTAGCGCCGCCTATCTGGACGATATTGCGGTCTTCAGTTCCGAAAGGGGTGAGCACCTCCAGCACCTCCGGAGGGTCTTGAGGGCCCTGTGCCAAGCCGGCCTCACAGTGAAAGCCAGCAAATGCCAGATTGGGCAAGGATCGGTGGTCTACCTGGGGCACCAGGTCGGCAGCGGGCAGGTCGCCCCCCTCCAACCTAAGATTGACGCCATCCTGGCCTGGGAACCACCAACCACCCAAACCGAAGTCCGCGCCTTTCTGGGCCTCACTGGTTACTACCGGAGGTTCATCCAAGGTTACGGCAGCCTCGTAGGACCCCTCACGGAGCTCACGTCCAAAAGACAACCTAAAAAGGTGCAGTGGACCCCTGCCTGCCAGGAGGCGTTCGACGCCCTGAAACTCGCCATGTGTACCGCCCCTGTGCTCCAAGCCCCCGATTACTCCAAAGAGTTTGTGGTACAAACGGATGCTTCCGAGCATGGCATTGGAGCCGTCCTATCCCAGCTCAATGAGAAGGGCCTAGATCAGCCCGTGGCCTTCATTAGCCGAAGGTTACTGCCCCGAGAGCAACGATGGAGCACCATTGAACGCGAGGCGTTCGCCGTAGTCTGGGCTCTAAAGAAACTGCGACCCTACCTCTTCGGAACCCACTTCCGAGTCCAGACGGATCATCGACCTTTACGGTGGCTCATGCAGATGAGGGGAGAGAACCCCAAATTGCTACGATGGTCCATCTCCCTTCAGGGGATGGACTTCACAGTAGAGCATCGCCCTGGCACTGACCACGCCAGCGCTGACGGCCTCTCCAGATTCTTCCGCCTCAGCGAAGAGAACCCCCAAGAGGATGGGTAGTTCTCTCCGGCCTTCAGCTGGGGGGGACGCATGTTGGACCCGGCCTCGTGGCGTGGCCCATCCAGACCCGTAGAGACACCAGACTAACCTCTCCACCCCACACGACCCTGACTAATGTAGCCCACCTGACCCAGAACCCGGGGCTACCCACGTCCTCCCCTCCATCTTCCCGACACCGGGCACCCTTCCCCTTCCATCGGCCTCACGGCCTCCAGTGACCCGGCCCAGCACCCCAGATGGCCGCCCTCGACCCAAGCGCAACCCCGGCCTAGTCGCGCCATGCCGGCTGGGGTGAGAGAGAGCTCCTGGGGAGCAGGAGAGGGAGGAGTAGTTTCATTCACACCTGGCCTCCTCCCAAGAGAGAGTTTTGATCGCCCCTCCAGCCACCCTGAGGGCTGGCTCCACGCCTGCTGCGTGTCTGGGATCCCTCCTGACCCCGCTTTGAGAGGATCAAAGGGCCGTGTGGCAGGAACCCCCAACAAACGACCCCCAGGCGCTAAGACCCCTGCCCGTGAGGGCTCCGGACATCAAAGAGGAGTCACCCTATAACAAGGGGCACTCTGGGACCCTCGGCAGTTGAATCCTGGAACGAAACGAGCCCTGCTGACGTGGTCGCGGCTGAATAACATCCTCCCAAAATCCGACGGAACTCTTGGGACCTCGGTGAGCCCTGCAGACAGCGTCGTGGCTCCACCTGGCAGAGACGGATTTCTGCCTAGAAACATCCGAGCCCTGCTGACGTGGTCGCGGCTCACCTTGCACCCTGGAGAACTCTGAGCCCTGCTGAGCGACTCGCGGCTCCTGGAAGATTGTCCGACCTCCGACACCCTGACTCGAGCCCTGCAGATTTGGTCACACTCAAGAGACATTCCTTTCCGGCTGGGCCCCAAAGATCGTCTCGTATCCCCCGGCTCGAGGATCGAGAGCTGTGCGCCGGATACGCTCCCGCATTGACCCAGATCCTAAGACTATCCCGCTACCCCTACCCCAACCGAGACTTTTTGAGCCCTTGCTCTACTTGTACATACGCCTCTGCGGATCATAACGATCCTGATATTCTAGATAAAGCATACGTACTCCAGAATCTACAGTGTGGTGTCTCTGTGTTGCATGGTGCTAAATCAGCGTGTACGATCCTAGGCACGAGACCCAGCCCTGAGGGGGTCTCCGGCCAGTGCTTGGCTACTTCTCCCGGAAAAGGTGGGCGCAGGGTGGTCAGGTGCATATTCTGTCTTTCCCTGAGGCTGGCCCTTCTAACACACACAGACAACCACACACACACAACCACAACCACACACACAACCACACACACACAACCACAACCACACCCAACCACACCCAACCACACATCCACACACACACACACACACACACACACACACACACACACACACACATCCACACACAACCACACACACACACAACCAAAACCACACACAACCACAACCACACACACAACAACACACACAACCACACACATACAAAAACACACACAACCACACACACACAACCACAACCATACACACAACCACATACAAAATCACACCCATCCACACCCAACCACACATCCTCACACACAACCACATCCACACACATACCCACAACCACACCCACACACAACCACAACCGCACAACCACACACAACACACACAACCACACACACAACCACAACCACACACAACCACACCCACAACTACACACAAACACACCCACACAACCACACACACAACCACACACACACAGCCGCACACACAACTACACACACAACTACACACACAACAACACACACAACCACACACACAACCACACACATATACAACCACACACACAAAACCATACACACAATCAAAACACCACACACAACCACACACACAACCACACAACCACTCACACAATCACACACACAACCACAACCACACACACAACCACACACACAACCACACACAAACAACCACACACACAACCATACACACACAACCACACACACAACCACACACACAGAACCACACACACAGAACCACACACACACACAACCACCCACAACCACAACCACCCACAACCACACACACACAACCACACACACAACCACACATACAACCACACACAACCACACATACACAACCACACACACAACCACACACAACCACACACACAACCACACACACAACCACAACCACACACACACAACCACACCCACAACCACACACAAACACACCCACACAACCACCCACACAACCACACACACAACCACACACAAACAGCCGCACACAAAACTACACACACAACTACACACACAACACACACAACCACACACACAACCACGCACATATACAACCACACACACACAACCATACACACAACCACAACACCACACACAACCACACACACAACCACACAACCACTCACACAATCACACACACAACCACAACCACACACACAACCACACACACAACCACACACAAACAACCACATATACAACCACACACACAACCACACCTACAACCACACACACACATAACCACACACACACAACCACACACAACCACACACAACCACACACACACACAACCACACACATACAACACACACAGCCACACACACAACCACACACACACAACCACACACACAACCACACACAACCACACACAACCACACACACAACCACACACACATACAACCACAACCTTTCTTTCTTTAAGCTTTATTTCGACTTCGTAGAGTCATAAAAGAAGTACAATACAGATACAAACAAGATTTTACACAATAAAAAAACATCTTTAGTTAAAAATGGATACATCGTTTGCAGAAGTATTTGCCGCATAGAAGAACTTCATATAATGCAATTAAAATTTCAATTCATCAGAAAAGTTCTTCTAATGTTCCATACAGCCGCTAAATACTTACTGACAGCAAATACAGTAAGAGGGGATAAATCAGATTTCAGCAGTCGGTAGGCATCCAGATGGTGCCTAAAACCCCAATTTCTGCACAGGGGAGTAATCCACTTTTTCCTAGATTTCATGTAAGATGGACAAAAAAACATTAAATGAATGTAATTCTCCAGCTCGTTGGTGCAAGCTGGGCAATTTTTTAAGGTAGGCGGGTGCCATTTACTGGTAAGGGCTCTAATTGGCAGTGCATTGTGTCTCCATTGGAGGAATAGTTTTCTAAGACCAATGGGATTAATATCATCCAAAACTGTCTCCAGGTTATAGTAATCCTTCATTGTTAGGAAGGTGGTAGACATTAGCCCCAGTGTATCGCTTACTAAAGAAGCCGTCAATTTGCTGTCGTAATATAGTGCAGCCAAATCTTTGCGGGATATAGTACTACAGGCCTCTTGCGGATTTGTCCACAGGGCCGATAGACCCAACCCCGATAGTTCATCCTTTATGTACTTGAGCCATGGGATATTGCGTAAAGCTGAATGTTGGTATAGTTCCATAAATTCGGACCGGTAACTCCCAAGTTCAGGGGTTGTCCAGAGTCGCCTCCAGAAAGTTAGGGGCTTCACACCTAATTCCTCCTTTATTGATCTCAATCCCATGTCAAGCCTAAGGGGGAGAAGTGGTGTGCTCGATGGTAGAGCAGCCAAGTTCCGTAGGAACTTGTTTTCCGTGGCGACAATTTCGGGGGCACAATTGTTGCCCCAGAGTTCGCCACCATATATTACAGCCCCGGGCTCCTGCATTTTGTAGATTTCAAGTGGCGGGTCAATGGGATGTGTCATGGATTCATTCCATAAATTCAGGATGCCCCCCACCTTTTGTGTTAGCTTTAAATTGGTTGTGTCTGATGATGGGACCATGTCAACTTTTCATTCAGGGTCAGTCCCAAGTACTCGAAAGTATGGACTCTCTCTAGACTAATACCATTGATAATCGGGTTGGGACGAGAACACCTGGGGGGGTTAAAGATCATGAATTTTGTCTTGGCCGTGTTGATCTCTAGCCCCCGGTCGGCACAAAAAGAGGCGAAGCCATCCAAGACTCGTTGGACCCCCATAGGAGTCTTAGCAAGGAGCAAGGTATCATCAGCGAACATAATAGCTGAGATGCCTATACCAGCGAGTCGTGGGGCGTCTCTATTTGGTACTTCGTTCAGATGGGAAATTAGGCCATTTACATAGAGGCAAAACAGGGTCGGTGCCAAAACGCACCCCTGCCTTATCCCTCTTTCAACAGGAAAACTAGATGATAAACCGCCTTCTCTTCCACATCTGACCCTTGCAAAATTATTGGCTCTTGGATGGGCCAGGAGATCCTCGGCCACCGCTGCACTGGCCGAGCTGCACTGGCTGCCTTTGAAGCAACGCGTTGCCTTCAAGGCCCTCTGCCTGGTCTTTAAGGCACTACATGGTGCAGGACCCAGACCTCTTCAACGTCTGTTCTCTTGGTACACCCCCATCAGAACACTCAGGTCCACAACTGCCTGCCTTGTGAGAGTGCCCAGATGTAAGAAGGCCAGGACGGGGGGAAGATCGTTCAGAGTAACTGCAGCCAAGCTGTGGAACAGTCTGCCTGTCGATATCCGCCAAATCCCCCATCTCCTCCCCTTCAGGAAACGAATCAAAACATGGCTCTTTCCTTCACCCCTTTAGACCGGCCAGCCACAGTCATTCCCCCCCCCCCCCGGCAATAAACCCCCGGAGTAGCTACCAGCGCCAGGATACCTGCCAGGTGACAGCCGCGCTCTATAAATATTTTAAATAAATAAATAAATAAATTAGTGTGCAGACGCACTAAAAACTGCAAAAGAGAACCTGGGAGGCCTAATTCCTGCAGCACAGTCCAGAGTTTCGTGCGTGGGACCAAGTCGAAGGCCGCACGTAGGTCAACAAAGACAGTGTAGAGGGAACCCCCCTCCACCTTGACTGTCTTCCAGAAGAGCATACATAATCTAAAAATCTGGTCAGTTGTTTAAACGCTCTTTCTGAATCCAGCCTGATAGTGGCTCAGAATCTCAGAGTCCTCCATCCAATCCACAATACGATCTAGGATCAGCCTTGAAAAGAGTTTCTGAGCAACATCTATCAGGCTGATAGGCCTCTAATTACCAGGGAGCAGAGGGGACCCTTTTTTAAAAATAGGCACAACTTCTGCGCCCAGCCATGTATGAGGAACTGGCATACCCCCAAGGATTGCGTTGAATAGTGTTGTGAGATATGGTGCCCAAACTCTGGGTTCGTGTTTATACAAATCACCAGGGACCCCATCCAAGCCAGGAGCTTTACCCGCTGGGAGCGTAGATATAGCAAGTTGAACCTCACTCAAGGTGAAATTAACCTGCTCTTGGGCAATAACGACGTCCGGAAAAGCCTCAATTACAGGGGAAACCCCCCTATAGAGAGTGCTGAAGTGTTCTTCCCAAATTTCAGAAGCGATGTTTGGTTTTACTGCTGCGTCAGGTTCAGCTGTGCCAGTAGACACAATCAGCCAGAATCTCAGTGAGTCTCTGGAATGAAGGGCAGATGTTAGCCTGACCCAATTTTCAGAAGCCCACTCTAGTTTAGCATGATGTATTAGGGACCTGTGAATCCGTCTCTTGTGTTGGATGTCCTCCCTACAAGCTTTCTTTTTTATTGCAACCAACAGGTCACTCTTGGCCGATCTACATGCCCTGTTATACCATTTGGGCCGTCTACTGGTCCTTTTCGTGCAAGGGACAGTTGGGTTGAATATACCAGATAAGGTAGAAAATAATTCTTTATTAACCTTGGCCAATTTTCCACAATAATCAGGGGAGGAGTGCTGCTCCATAAGTTTTGCTACATCATCCAGTGCTAAGCCGACCATCGCATAGACTTGAGATAGTTCTCCTTGATTGCCGGCCAATGTAACCCATTTGTTTCTACGTTTATTGTTAGTCAGAGTAACTCTGTTTGATACCTCCAAATTGGGTAGTGGCAATGAATCACCAGGGCACAAACCCGATAAAGAAATATCCAATATCAAGGGATTATGGTCACTCTCCCCCCTAGGGACCACCAGAAAATCAGATACTCTGTTCCACTCCTTACACTGGACAAAAATATTATCTAGTCTAGCCTCCCTCCCCGGCTTATTAAACGTGGGCCTTGGGGGATTGTCCGAAATTGTTCGTCCATTACAGGCCCTAATCGAATGGGCCATCGTCAAGGAGGTGATTTGTACAGCCAGGGGGGCCCAAGACCTGACCATTGGTCCGGCGACCTGTGGGATGTTCCAAATTTCATCCTCCTCTTGATTTATTTGGTCCGCCAACCCCTGGAGTGGTTCAAAATGAGAATTAAGATCACCGGCTATAAGAAGCATTGTGCCCTCAGGAATCATGGTTACGACATTAGATAAAACATCAATCACCCGAGATTCCGCACATAAATTCACGGGCCTAGCATACACATTAATCACCGCTAGCTTGGTACCTAAGCACCAGTCCAGTAACAAACAAAGGACGTCCTCAGACCCGGTTTCTAAGATCGTAGCACTGCAGCCCAAGTGAGTGGCGACCCAAATAGTTAGACCTCTTGAGGGACGGCCTCTACCACCCCACACAGCCGGAATTGTAAAAGAGGCAAAGCCCACTCGATGGTATTGTTGCCTTGCCCATGTCTCTTGGAAACAACATATATGGTGGAGGTCTATAAAAGAACCCCACAAAGGGCAATCAAGCTTGCTAGCTAGACCGGCTATGTTCCACGAGAGAACTTTGTGTGTTGGTGGACAGTTTATAGCAGCATCAGAGTTATTACACGCAGATGGATCACACATATTCAACAGAGCAGTAGAAGGAGCAGCAGAGAGGACAAGGTAAGGAGACTGCTGGTTGGGTAATGACAGTGCCTCAATGGGGAAATTAGGAGTGGCGTCCCCCGAACTCAGTCAGTCGACCTCTTCAAGACAGGCATACCTATTATTGCACAAATAATCGCCACGTAAGGGCACACCAGGAAGAATGTGCCTCTGTCTTCCTCTAAACAAACTGAACCCAACCCTAGTCCAGTTTCCATCCATCTCAGCCTGGGGAAAGATATTAATTGGAGGGTAAAAAAAGGACAGTGGTAAGGGTTTAATAGAAGTGGCACCGATATTACCGGGCCAATTACAGATATAAGATGTAACCTGAGGATTGCCAAAATTCACCAAAATACAGTCACCCTTAATTTTCTTTGTAGTACTTCCCAACCAAGGAACCCTCCTAACCATTAAAACCTCAGAGCTAATATTTGGGGGAAGAGGCCTATGCGTGTTGAGCCAGCTAATCACCTTGTTTTTAAGAGAGGCATAGGTTTCTAACTCGGGGTTAGTGAGCTCAGGAACACCACTTAGGATTGTAACGTAGGATGAAGCTTCAGGGGGGAGATTAATTACATTTTTCCAGTTTACACTAGCCGCATCTAAGTGGGTGCGGTCACCTGGCTCCCTAGAAGTTCGCCCTGCTTCTAATTGGTTTAAATTAAGTGCTCCAGTAGGGTTCCCAGTTAAAATAGGTGATTGACTTTGAACAGATAGAGGGATAGAGGGAATGGGAAGGGAAGGATTGGATGTGATAGGTGGTATTCTAGATGGGAGGGAATCCGTTCTTGAAGGGAGGTTTGTCATGGCTGCGGGTGTGGGAAAAGAAGGGGGTTGAAACTCACTCGTGCTCGTTACGGGTGCATTATGGGTTTTACCTCTACTCCCTAGTGGGTTACCTGAGGCTAAAATAGCCCTTTCTATTTCTTTGAGCCTTAAATCAATAGCATCAAACCTAACCAGCAACGGAGTACAAAAACCCCTAAGAACATTATTTAAAGTATCTATAAGACGGGCGTTCCCCCCATCAGGCCCATCATCCCGATCTAAGATAAGTGGGAGAGGCTCGGGTTGGGAAGAGATTAACACTGGGGATGAGTTAGATGTCACCCTAGTATCTGGAGCTGGCCTAGTGAGGGTTGTAGTGAGTGTATTCGGGATGTTGTTATGAGAGCAATCCAATCTGGCTTTTTTCCCTCGTTTGGAGTTCCCCTCACGTTTCCTTTTGGAGACTGCACCCTGATGTGGCAGATGAGCACGGGTCGAGCTTGGGTCAGATAGTATTTCGTGCGTGGGTGGGGGTATACACTCAGGAATAGATTGAAGTGTATCTCTACATGAAGAAGTACTAGACTTAAGATCTTGTAAAACAGATTCAATTGTTTGGTCGATACGATCCATGAGAGCTGCGTGATTAGAAGGAGACCTAACAGATGCTAGTAAACCCAGCGATGACCTCCTAGTGCTAGTAATCACGTCTGATAGGCGCCTTTCTAACATGTTCAGTTCGCCTTGAACAACGGAATTCGCCCTAATAATAAAACTGTCCAAAGTACCAGATACGATAGGTGTTAGATGGACCGGGAGGGTCGGCCGAGGACAAGGGGAGAGGTATCCGGGGAGAGCCGTCTCCAGCGATCGTACAGATGAGTAACTTCCCCCCCACAGATATACACCACACAAGGATAGGATTTAACGTTCTTTATAAGCGATTTCTTAAGGTACGATGGAATGGTACAAGGAGGTCTGGACTCAGGGGTCCCCTCAATTCTAGTCTCTTGGTTTGGGAAGGGGGGTAGCGGGACAGTCTGGTTACCAATCTGGTAGCTGAGATGGTATGATGGATAGCTCACAATCCTCGAGCTCGATGTTCTAGCTTTGGACGGGCCGCGGCAGCGCCAGCAGGTCCCGGTGAAGGTGGTCGTTACACGGTCCGCGGCAGCGCCAGCAGGTCCCGATGAAGGTGGTCGTTACACGGTCCGCGGCAGCGCCAGCAGGTCCCGATGAAGGTGGTCGTTACAACGGTCCGCGGCAGCGCCAGCAGGTCCCGACGAGGATGGAGGGTGCAGAAGGCCGCGGCAGCGCCAGCAGGCAGGACGATAGTTCACAAGGCAGGGCTACGGCAGCGCCGGTAGTCCGTCAAGGCTGAGTTCTTCTCGGTGTCTCTCGACTCCAGGATACAACTGCCTTCCTGCTCTGGAGCTGCCCTACTTATAGGTCTGGCGCCCTTTGATGTCCTGACCCTCGCACTTGGAGGTCGGAAGGTCCGGGATGAGGGAGTCCAGACACCCAGCAGGGGGGTGGAGCCAGCGCCCGGGGGAGCTGGAGGGCGATCGGCACCTGGCGGGGGAGAGCCATCGACACTTCTTTCTCCCATTGACCTGCCAAGTGGTCCGTTCACCTCCTGGGTGGATGGTGGTGCCGGGATGTCGGGGCCTGGCCAGGCCCAGGGTTAGGGTCGAGCTGAGGCCACGCGGCCTCGTGGTGCAGTGTCCAAGATGGCGGCTGGTCCGGCCGGGGGAGCCGGTAGGGGTTCGGCCCCATGATACATGGATGTCCGGGGGCAGGAGTTCCGTCGGGAGACGGGGTGCGGGTTGTTCTTGTGAGTAACACCTGGAGGGCCGGGGCTTGGGCCCTGTGATGCGGGGAGGGAGCAAGCCCTTCATGTGGCCTGTCCAACATGCGTCCCCCCCAGCTGAAGGCGGGGAGAGTCACCCATCCTCTTGGGGACTCTCCTCGTCGAGGCGGAAAAAGCGTGACAGGCCATCTGCGTTGGCGTGGTCTTGGCCCGGTCGATGTTCCACAGTGAAGTCCATCCCCTGCAGGGAGATGGACCAGCGCAATAGTTTGGGGTTTTCCCCCCGCATCTGCATTAGCCACTGCAGGGGTCGATGATCGGTTTGCACCCGGAAGTGGGTACCGAAGAGATAGGGCCGGAGCTTTTTGAGGGCCTACACCACTGCGAAGGCCTCCCTCTCGATTGTGCTCCAGCGCTGTTCTCGGGCCAGGAGGCGTCTGCTGATGAAGGCCACCGGCTGGTCAAGACCCTCGGGGTTCAGCTGGGAGAGAACCGCCCCGATGCCGTGGTCGGAGGCGTCCGTTTGCACAATGAATTCCCGACTGTAATCGGGGGCCTGGAGCACAGGGGCAGTGCACAGGGCGGCTTTCAGCTTCTCGAAGGCCGCTTGACAGTCGGGGGTCCAGTTAATCTTCTTCGGGTGGTTTTTGGACGTGAGACCCGTGAGGGGCCCCACAATGCTGCCATAGTCCCTCACGAACCGCCGGTAGTAGCCGGTGAGCCCCAAGAAGGCTCAGACCTCGGTCTGCGTGACTGGGGGCTGCCAGGACTGGATGGCAGCGATCTTGAGTTGCAGAGGGGCCACCAGACCGCTTCCCACCTGGTGTCCGAGGTAGGTCACGGATCCCTGACCAATTTGGCACTTGCCGGCCTTGATTGTGAGGCCGGCCCGCTGGAGGGCCTGCAGGACCTCTCGGAGGTGGTGGAGGTGGTCGGACCAGTGGCGGCTGTACACAGCGATATCGTCCAGGTAGGCGGCGCTGAACTCCTCGAGCCCCGCCAAGACCTGGTTCACTAGTCGCTGAAAAGTAGCTGGGGCATTCTTCATGCCGAAGGGCATGACCTTGAAGTGGTAGTGGCCATCGGGGGTAGAAAAGGCGGACCGTTCTTGGGCCCGGGGTGTGAGACCGATCTGCCAGTAGCCCGCTGTCAGGTCGAAGATGCTGAGGTAGCGGGCAGCCCCCATGCGGTCGATCAATTCATCCGCTCGGGGGATGGGATGAGCGTCGGTCCTGGTGACAGCATTCAAGCCCCGATAGTCGACGCAGAATCGGAGTTCAGGAGTGGTGCCGGGGGCAGCAGCTTTGGGGACCAGCACGACCGGGCTGGCCCAGGGGCTGTCCGAGGGCTCGATGACCCCGAGCGTGAGCATCTTGGATACTTCCTCTTGGATGCAGGCCCGCACCCGATCTGGTACGCGGTATGCCCGGTGTCTGATAGGGGGACTGTCCCCAGTGTCCACGTCGTGCAAGCACCAGGGGGTGACCCCTGGGGTGAGGGAAAACAAAGTAGCAAACTGCAGCAGGAGGTCCCGGCAGCCTTGGCGCTGCTCTGGGGTGAGGGCCTCGGAGAGCCGGACCCCGTCCACGGAACCATCTTTCTCCTGAGTCTTCAGGAGATCAGGGAGAGGCTCAGAGTCTTCTTCCGCCCCACTGTCTGTAGCCATCAGGAGGCTGAGTTCCGAGCGCACAAAGTGGGGTTTGAGTCTGTTGGTGTGGAGGACCCGGAGGGGGTTCCGGGGAGACTCCATATCGATGAGATAGGTGACTGGGCTCTTGCGTTCGACCACTTTGAAGGGCCCCGTCCACTTGTCCTGCAAGGCACATGGTTCGGTGGGGGACATCACCCACACTTGTTGACCAGGTTCGAATTCGACGGAGGAGGCATTTTGATCGTACCATTTTTTCATGTCCTCCTGACTGGCCTCAAGATTCGCTTTTGCCATTTCCCTGAATCGCCGGGTCTGATTGCGTAGTGTCAGGAGGTACTTGAAGACGTCTGGAGGGGTCTTTAGGGGGGCCATCTCCCAACCTTCTTTGACTAGGCTGAGGGGCCCTCGCACAGGGTGCCCGTACAAGAGTTCGAAAGGGCTAAAACCGAGGGACTTCTGGGGAACTTCTCGATAGGCGAAGAGGAGGCACGGAAGTAGTACTTCCCACTGGCGACGGAGGGGCTCTTCCAATCCCCCAATCATTCCCTTGAGCGTGCGGTTGAATCGCTCATCTAGTCCGTTTCCTTGAGGATGATAGGGGGTCGTGAATCGGTAGGTGACCCCGCACTGTTGCCAGAGGGACTTCATATATTTCGAAATAAAGTTTGTGCCTCGGTCGCTGACGACTTCTCGGGGGAAGCCCACCCGGGAGAAGATCCCCATTAAGGCCCGGCCGACCACCGGAGCTGTTACAGTTCGCAGGGGCACAGCCTCGGGGTAGCGGGTGGCGTGGTCCACCAGTACCAGGATGAACCGATGTCCTTGTGCTGTGCGGGGGTCCAGGGGCCCCACAATGTTTATTCCCACCCTCTCGAACGGGGTGGTGACAACTGGGAAGGGTTGCAGAGGTGCTTTGAGTTTGCGGCCGCTCTTCCCGCTGGCCTGGCACGTGGGGCAGGACCGGCAGTGGTTGAGGACGTCGTTTCGCATCCTCGGCCAGAAAAAGTGGGTCACCAGGCGACTGTAGGTTTTGTCCTGGCCCAGGTGTCCAGCCAGAGGGACATCGTGGGCCAAATTTAACAGGAAGTCTCTGAAACGGAGGGGCACCACCAGCACTCGACTGGCCACTAACTCCGCGATTCTCTGTTCACTGTATAACAGGTCGTTATCCCAATAGACCCAATGGGCTCCGGTGGTGTCCCCTGTGCTCTGGGCGATGGCTTGCTGGCGGAGTCCCTCGAGGGAGGGACAGGTCTTCTGCTCTTGGCGGGACTGTTCCTGGGTGGGCCCCCCTTCTTGACGCCACTGAGCCAGGTCGGGAAGGTCCTGGGGCTGGGCGACCCCTTCGGGGGTTTGCTCTGGGGGGTCGGTATAGTCGGTGTCCTCTACTGGAGCGATCGGGGGAGGAGGTGCAGGCCATTCTGGTTCTTCTGGTCGGGGGATGGCACGGGCGGCCATGGACCGGGTGGTTACGCACGCCCAGTCCGGGAGGCCCAGCATCCCCAGGTGCTCTCTTCTTTCGACGGCGGCCCACGGGGAACTCTCAAGATCATTCCCCAGGAGACAGTCCACGGGGGCATCATCCCGGACCGTCACCTTCAACATGCCGGAGACCCCTCCCCATTCGAAGGGGACGCAGGCCATCCGACATAGACTCTCGGAATTGTCGGCTGAGCGGACGGGGCAGAGAATGTTCGGCAGGATCTGCTCTGGTTTTACCAGGTGACAGCGGACGGCCGTCACACTGGCCCCTGTGTCACGTAGGGCTTCGGCCCGGCGCCCATTAATGTTCACCCACTGGCTATATTTTCTGGTGTTGGCGGGTAGGGGGGCCCGCGGGACCATGTCTTTTCCCCCTAGGCACGCTAGAACCATGGTGGCCGGTTCCCACTCTTGTTGTGCCTGCTCGTATTCTTCTTGTTCTTCGGAGATTTGTTCTCCCCCCAGGGCGGCGGCAGCTACCTGGCGGGGTTTTGGAGTTTGGTTCTGTGGACAGTTCGGGTCATTGGCGCAGTGGCCGACTCGCTGGCATCGGTGACACGTGACGTTGGCTCGGAACCCCGGGCGCATCGGGGGGTTCCCCCGGCTGGCCGGGGGCGGGGTGCTGGCAGCGGGAGCGGCCGGGACGGTGTCTCTCCCTCGCCCCTGGCCTCCTCCTCCTCCTCGGGGACGGTGCTGACCTTGGTTGTTCCGGTTCTGCTCGTGTGGCCCTCTCCGGCCCACTGGGTGCTTTCCCACCGGTCAGCTTCGGCGGCGAGTTGCCGTGGGTCAGTCAATTTACTGTCGAGGAGGTGCTGCCTGAGCTCGACGAAGCAGTTGTTAGAGAGGTGCTCCCACACCATGAGATTAAAAAGTTGCTCGTAGGTCGTTACGTGGCTTCCCTTGATCCAACCCTCGAAGGCTCGGCTGAAATAGTTGACATATTCCATCCAAGTTGTACCCGGGATCCGGGTGCAGTCCCGAAACCTCTGGCGGTACATTTCGGGTGTGAGCCCATATCGGGTGAGGAGGGCAGCCTTCATGTGGTCATAGGATGACATCTGATGGTCTGGGAGCTGTAGCAGGGCATCGCGGCCTTCGTTGACGAACCTCCCCCATAGGCCGGCTCCCCAGTCACTTCGATCGATCCGGTGGGAGGTCATGGCGATCTCGTAGGCCTTGAACCACTGTTGTATGTCGTCCTCTCGGACATACTCTCGGACGACATCCTTGGGGATGTGGACTTTCTTTTCTGTCGCTCCCGGGGTGCGCGGTCGCTCGGGCACCTCCGGTTCTTTGTTCTGCTTCCGTAGTTCTATTTCTGCCAGTTTGCGCTCGTGTTCGTATGCTAATCTTTTTTCTTCGAGCTCTCTCTGCCTCTGTTTTTCTTCCCGTTCTTCTCGGAGCCGCAGATGTTCTAGGTTCAGTTTTTGCTCAGCTAATTTTAGTTCACCGTCCATTTTGAGCCGTGCCATTTCTAACTCATGTAGTCTGTTTTTTTCTCTTTCTTGGATCTCTTCCTGCGAGAGGCCCGTTCCTCGCTCCTCGGGAGCCGTGGCGTTCCTCTCTGATGCTGCACCGTTTTGGTCTGGGGATCTGGCGACCCCGGTTTCTGCCCACGACTCAATGGCGTGCTTAAAATCGTCTTTGGTACTCAGGCCGGTGGTAGCAATGCCTAGTTCCATGCAGAATTGTTTCAATTCACGATGGCTGTACTCTTCCAATTTATCCATCTGGAATTTCTCGGTGGATCCGCTCTCTTTGGTTGACATTGTGGTTTTGTCGTGGGGTGAGCTACTCTCTGTACGATTACGCGTTGATTCGGATCGCGCCGCTGGCCACCAATGTTAGACGGACCGGGAGGGTCGGCCGAGGACAAGGGGAGAGGTCTCCGGGGAGAGCCGTCTCCAGCGATCGTACAGATGAGTAACTTCCCCCCCACAGATATACACCACACAAGGATAGGATTTAACGTTCTTTATAAGCGATTTCTTAAGGTACGATGGAATGGTACAAGGAGGTCTGGACTCAGGGGTCCCCTCGATTCTAGTCTCTTGGTTTGGGAAGGGGGGTAGCGGGACAGTCTGGTTACCAATCTGGTAGCTGAGATGGTATGATGGATAGCTCACAATCCTCGAGCTCGATGTTCTAGCTTTGGACGGGCCACGGCAGCGCCAGCAGGTCCCGGTGAAGGTGGTCGTTACACGGTCCGCGGCAGCGCCAGCAGGTCCCGATGAAGGTGGTCGTTACACGGTCCGCGGCAGCGCCAGCAGGTCCCGATGAAGGTGGTCGTTACAACGGTCCGCGGCAGCGCCAGCAGGTCCCGACGAGGATGGAGGGTGCAGAAGGCCGCGGCAGCGCCAGCAGGCAGGACGATAGTTCACAAGGCAGGGCTACGGCAGCGCCGGTAGTCCGTCAAGGCTGAGTTCTTCTCGGTGTCTCTCGACTCCAGGATACAACTGCCTTCCTGCTCTGGAGCTGCCCTAGTTATAGGTCTGGCGCCCTTTGATGTCCGGACCCTCGCACTTGGAGGTCGGAAGGTCCGGGATGAGGGAGTCCAGACACCCAGCAGGGGGGTGGAGCCAGCGCCCGGGGGAGCTGGAGGGCGATCGGCACCTGGCGGGGGAGAGCCATCGACACTTCTTTCTCCCATTGACCTGCCAAGTGGTCCGTTCACCTCCTGGGTGGATGGTGGTGCCGGGATGTCGGGGCCTGGCCAGGCCCAGGGTTAGGGTCGAGCTGAGGCCACGCGGCCTCGTGGTGCAGTGTCCAAGATGGCGGCTGGTCCGGCCGGGGGAGCCGGTAGTGGTTCGGCCCCATGATACATGGATGTCCGGGGGCAGGAGTTCCGTCGGGAGACGGGGTGCGGGTTGTTCTTGTGAGTAACACCTGGAGGGCCGGGGCTTGGGCCCTGTCATGCGGGGAGGGAGCAAGCCCTTCATGTGGCCTGTCCAACAATAGGTTGTAATCTTGTGAGTTTGCCTCGGGTGTCCATAGTAGCAGTCTTCTGACGACACAGCAACAGCAATGTCAGAGAGCCAAGAGACGGGGCCCGGTCCGGGCTTAACCGTGCTTGAACGGGCTTAAACGGGCCCGCCCTTGGCCCCGGTCTGCGCCCCGCTCGCGTCCCGCTCACGCGATGGTAGGCGTGACTTATATTACGAGAGGAGGTGGGGCCGGGAAGAGGAACCAGGTGCGGTGTGCGAATACCAGGCAAGGCACCCTGGTCCTCGCAGTCCCAACGACGATGGCAGCCTTTGGGGTTGAGTAGCGCTGTAAAGTTTATCCCAACAGCTCCTCCAGGGCAGAGAACGGCTTAAAAGAATTTAAAAGTTCAGTCCACGCCTGCGAGCGGCTCCCGCGAAGCTGGGGCCGCGAGGCGTTATGTAGCCGGTGATAATGAGAGGTGGAGCCGGGAAGAGGAACCAGGTGTGGTGTGCGAATACCTGGCAAGGCACCCTGGTCCTCGCAGTCCCAGCGACGATGGCAGCCTTTGGGGTTGAGTAGCGCTGTAAAGTTTGTCCCAACAGCTCTGGATCGTCACCCCCGTCTCCAGTAACTGCAGGGAGTCCCTGTTTATCCAGGGTGCTGAGCGCTCCTCGTGGTCTGCGGCTGCTGCTGGCCACAACCACAACCACACACACAACCACACACACAGCCACACACACAACTGCACACACAACCACAACCACACACAACCACAACCACACACACAATCACACACAACGACACACACAACCACACACAACCACACACACCCACACACAACCACACACAACCACACACAACCACACACACAACCACACACACACACACACACACACACAACCACACACACAACCACACACAACCACAACCACACTCAGCCACACACACAACCACACACAACCACACACACAACCACACCCGCACCCATAGACGCACCCACACACAACCACACACACAACCACACCCAACTACACATCCACACCCACACCCACACCCACACACACAACCACACCCACACAACCACACCCACACACACAACCACACATACAATCACACACACAACCACATAAACAACCACACACACAACCACATAAACAACCACACACAACCACACACACACACACAACCACACACACAACCACACACACACAACCACACACACACAACCACACACAACCACACACAACCACACACCAACCACGCACAACCACACACAACCACACACACAACCACACCCACACCCACAGCCACACCCACACACAACCACACACACACAACCACACCCAACTACACATCCACACACACACCCACAACTACACCCACACACACAACCACACCCATACAACCACACCCACACACACAACCACACACACAACCACACACAACAAAACACACACACACACAAAAACACACATACAACCACACACTCAACCATACACACAACCACATACACAACCACACACAGACAACCACAACCACACACACACAACCACACACACACAACCACTCACACACAACCACACACAAACAACCACACACACACAATCACACACAAACAACCACACAACCACACACACAACCACACACACAACCATACACACAACCACATACACAACCACGCACAGACAACCACAACCACACACACACAACCACACACACACAACCACACACACAACCACACCAAGCATTGGCATAGCCAATCGGTCTCGCCTTTGGGACCTTATAAGTGTTTAGCCACACAACAGTTGATGTGGTTGCACCAAGGATATTGTGCTGCATAACTAAATACTTCTAAGGTCCCAAAAGCGAGACCTATTGGCTATGCCAAAGCTTGCTAACACGTACTTCGGAGCATTCACGGGTGCAGTTTCAGAGCAGGCGGTGGAGCGGGGCTGGAGTTTGCCTTTAGTTTTCCTAAGCTTTGCTCTACAGGAAACACACCAGATAAAGCTGCAGGAGACGCTGCTTGAAGCCCTCACAGTTTTATTGTTTCTTTTGGCATCGAGCCCCCCTTTCCATAGCTCCACGAGATACTCACAGGTTGAAGACCAGTGCAGTAGAACCTTAGAAACAATTGTTCCTACTACTCTCGACAATCAAGCTCCCAAAAGTTAGTGAATATTAATTCAAAATGGTACACGTTGTTCTACTCTCTAGTTCAGAAATCTCAGGTTTGTTGCCAGAATCCGTATACACTATTTATGGGTAGTACACTTCTCAGGTGAACAGATTCCGCCACTTAGAGAAAATAATGAGCCGTGAATCTTAGGCCCAGCTAAACGTCGCCATGAATGAAAGGTGGCTGCCGAGATGTAAATGTCCAGTATTTGTAAAGCACAAACAAGTACCCAAGGGCGTCAAGGCGCTGGGGGCCGTCGGGAAGATTAAGCGAGCTATTGTCCAGAGTCAGATGGTGCTGGGCTGACCTGCCCCGGGTTCCAGAGTCAGCCGCACTGGCCACTGCGCCGCATCTCTTCCCTACCAGCGCTATAATTCCTTTTAAGCACATAGCCCCTACAGCATCTCCTTGAAAGGCGAGTCCCTTCTTTTTATTTTTTTACTTTGTAATTATGCCGTAAACATGATTTAGCATGTCTTCACCCTTGACAAGAGTTGTACATGTTGTTAAGGTAAAAAACACATTATTTTACTTATTTTAGTTTCAGGATGTGGTGAAACAATGCGTACAAGTGATAGACATAAAGAGAAGCTTCAATACATAAGCAGTATGAAGCAAAATTCTGAGTGTATTTAGTGTTCAGTGAAATGAGAAGAATGGGTCCAAACAGAAATTGCACATGCAGTGTCTGGTTTCTAAGCGCAGACCCCCCCCCCCCCTTCCTTTTGTAATTAGGGCTTTCGGTTTTATGGTATTTATGTTTTCTGATCTTTTCATCTATATTCATCCATATTTATTTTGTTTTTACTTTGTCCGTGTTTACCTATTTTTAATATGGGAGTACCGTTAGGAAACTTTCTCTCTTTTCTGTTAACTGAGAAACTTGTCAATCTACACAGCTAAGGGCCTGTCTGACATCATCAAGAATCACTCAAAATGTGTTCCTGATTAAAAATAAATACAGACAGGTCACAGTGACTAGACGGTTTCCTGTACCTGTTAAAATGGAAAACTGAGAAGTTTACTTATAACTGTTCCAGTTGCAAGATGCTGTAATGTGGGGGGGAGGGGTAGGAGAGACAGAGAGAGAGAGAGAAAACACACCTATCAGGAAAGTGGTAGCCCTAGAAGATGCATTCTCATAGACACAATGGGCCAGATGTACGACGCGCAAATTAGCGCCTTGCAAATTGCGAGTTTTTTGCGACTCGCAATTTGCGAGGTGCTATTTTTCAATATACAACAGTGTGTATCACACTGTTTGCAATTCCCAATGGGGTCACATATTGAGAGGCTCATGAATATTAATGAGCCTCTCGCAATTTGCGACCCCATTGGGAATGGCAGGTCCTCCCAGGTATGGTGGCCTGCTGGGCTCAGCAGACCACCATGTCTGGGACTGCTTTTAGATAAAGCATTTTTTTTAATGCAGCCCGTTTTCCTGAAAGGAAAATGGGATGCATTTAAAAAAGAAAAAACTGAAACGTTTTCGTTTAATTTTTTAAGGGCCAGTAGTGGTCCCTGGGACTACTGCCTGCCCTTAAAAAATATTTTCCCCTGCATTTGCAAAGGGAAGGGACACCCTGGGAACCCTTTCCCTTTTGCGAGTGCATTACCACCCTCTTGAAGAGGGTGGTAATTTGCGAGTGTTTTGCCACCGCAATTGCGGTCGCAAAACATTCATACATGGGCTTGCGCTCGCTATTAGAAAGGGAACGCCCCTTCCTCATAGCGAGTCTCAAAACATATTTAGCGAGTCGCAAATAAATTGTGACTCACTAAATAGGCTTTGTACATGGCATGCTGTTTTTGCATTAGCAAACGGGTTCGCAAACCCGTTTGCGCATGCAAAAATGGTCATACATCTGGCCCAATATTCCTGCCACAAATGAATGGGAAGCACAGCCAATGGGATAACAGTTGCCGAAAGAAATGCCACCAATATCAAAATGAAGTCTTCTTGGTTAGCAAAAGGGCAAGTAGATGTTGAGGACTCGCTTCTGTATTTGTCAACACCCTTGTATGTCAGTGGTATTGGAATGCCTGAACCTCTCCAGAGCTATTTATTGGTTAAAACTTTTTTTTCAGTTATACCAAGAACTACATGTATAGACTGACATACAATGTGTCACCTAGGTGTGAGGCCGCAATTCTTGGTTTAAGTGTTCAACAAGCTTAACAAAACAACTTTCACCCCCCACCTCTCAAATGCTCAGAATGTTACCAATAAATTGCTTTGGCAGTGTTATCATTTCTCAGTGGAAGAGATGGGGTCCGTTCTGGTGGTGGGGGCCAATTCAGACATCTTAAGATATGGAGGTATTTGGGCCAGTTTAATTTGTAGAGGTCTTGTGAAAGGAGAGATTGATTGGGGCACCATGGTTTTCCAAAGGATTCCCCCTGATCAGCAATGGAGAGTGATCTTTTCCATGCCAAATATAAGGCAAAGGCGGTGAAGCTAGCCCAGTTGTGTAGGTAAATGTGATGTTCCCCAGTGTAACACTAGGTTCTGAATCGCCGTACACAATGCCAAACATATCTGCCGTCCTCATTTAAATTTCAGGGGGTAAGTAATCGGATAAGGTAATTCCAGAAGTAGGTATGAGGGGAATTAGGGTATTTGTGTGTCTAAGTGTTTGTCAATGCCGTCTAGCCCTTGTGCCCAGTATGTCTGGATGTGTGGGCAATCCCACAAAAGATGCGCTAGAGTCTCCCCAGCTCCACACCCCTTCCAGCAGGTCACATTTTTGTTTGGATCGATCTTATGTAGGCTTTCTGGTGTTAAATGCCAATATGAGGCCAAAACCTGTTTCAAGAGGAGCCAGTGAACCCTGTCAAAGGCTTTCTCTGCGTCGAGTGCCTGAAGCATATAATTTCCCTGCGATTGTGAGGCCTTTTCCATGAGATGCAACACCCGCTTTGTATTGTCACTGGTCTGGCATTGAGGGATAAAGCCTGCTTGACCCGGGTCCACAATGGACGGCATATGTGGACACGTCGATACGCCAAGATGCTGGTGAACAGTTTGAGGTCCAAGTTCAGGAGGGATATTGGTGGTATGAGCTACATTGGTGCTTGTCCTTGCCAGAAGGCGGCCTTTCACTACCGCCACTTTGGGACCAGTTTGCCCTTTAAAAGTGTCGGCCACCAAGATAGCCACCCCTGCTGTTTTAGTATGCCCAGAATAAAAGAACTGCTGATTTTAGGCCCCTTCGGGCCAGAACAGTCCTTCTCCTGCACCTCATGCCAGATCACCCCTCAAGCTAGAGAGGGGTACAAAGACCAGGGTCCCCGATCGTGCCTTCGGGGCTACGGCCCCTTGTGTCGCTGGACTCCTTAAGTCACGGCTGCGGCAAACAGGTCTGCCCGATTGTTGGACCCGGCCTCGTGGCGTGGTCTTAACCCTCTTGGATCATGCTTGCTCCACGCACCAGCCCACGCAGCCCGGCTCCCTCCGGCCTCGGCCCCAGCGAAGCCCCGACATCGAGGCACCAAGATCTGGCCAGGGGGCACCACATGGCCACTTCACCACTCCCGGAGGAGGGGAGTTTCGATGGGACCCCCACCGTCCCTCAACACCTAGGTGCGATCATCCTCCGGCCTCCCCGGGCCTGGCGCCTCTCCCGCTGGGCATCTGGCCTCTCCCAGCCCGGCCTCTCCGCCCCCCCAGGCGCAAGGGTCCGGACATCAAAGGGCTCCAGACCTAAATCTGGGGCAACCCCGCAATGGGACATTAGTTGTATCCCGGAGTCAAGAGCCCTGCTGATGGAATCGCGGCTGACCCTACGGAGAAGAACTCTTGCTTGAGACTATACCACGAGCCCTGCTGACTGCGTCGCGGCTCCACCTTATTGAGACAAAGAACCTCACGGAACATCGGGGCCCTGCTGACGCGGCCCAACCTCGCTGAAACCTCCCTCGGAGCCCTGCTGATGTCGTCGCGGCTCGAGCTGAACTGAAACACCTTAAGAGCCCTGCTGACCTGGTCGCGGCTCGAACTCCACGAACTGATCGCCAGAGCCCTGCTGACGCCGTCGCGGCTCGATCCACTCCGAGATCCGGAGTCCCTCCAGCTTGAGGATCAAGAACTGGGCCCAAGGTACCCTCGTACCAAGCTGCTACTAAAGACTGTCCCGCTACCCCGTCCCTACCCAAGACTTTGAGACTCTTGTGGATCCCTCGATCCCCCTTGTACATATCGATAACCGTAACTTCTTAGATGCTGATGAAGAACTGCTCGTCTTGATAAACATCCTCGAGTCCTGTGTGGTGGTGTTACTGTGCTAGTACGTTATAGGAGAAGGACCTCTCCTAGGAGGCTTCTCAGCAGCGCTCGGCTACTTCGTGCAGTGTGGGGGCCCCTCTGGGTGGTCTCTCTGACTCCCCCGAGGTCCGCCTTCCAACATTTGGTGGCCAGCGACGGGATCCGAGCCGAACGCAGATCGTACAAGCAAGTAACCCACTCGCTATCCATCCAGACGAACAGAGACGATGAGCAACCAGGAAACCACCGCGACCATGGAGTTCCAACCAGAACGATTGGAAGATTATACACACAAAGAGTTAAAGCAGTTCTGCAAGGAGAAGAGCATTGCAACCACCGGCCTAGGTACCAAGGAGGAGATACAGAAAGCCCTGAGAACCTGGATAGAGTCCGAGGCTGGCCCCTCCCAGAGTGAAGGTACCCTGCCCCTAAATGCAGCCACGCCACCAGCACCGACCCCAGCGAACGGAGGGAGAAACAGCCTAGAAACCGGCCTCTCCGCGGAGGAAATACGAGAGCGGGAGAAGGTCCGGACCCATGAGCTAGAGCTCGCACGACTTCGGCTGGACGGCGAACTCCTGCTGGCCGAAAAGAAATTGGCCATAGAACAGCTACGGCTACAGGAGGAGATAGAGGAGAAGAAGCGGCATCGAGACCTGGAGGAAAAAAGGCTGAACCTCGAACACGAGCGGGGCCTCAAAGAACTCGAACTCAAGGCCCAGAAGGGGGAGACCGGCACCCCCAGCAATAGAGACGCTCTGCCGCCCACCGAAGCCAAGGTCCATATTCCCAAGGATGTCGTCAAGGAGTACTATAAAAACGACGTCATCCAGCAGTGGTTCAAGGCGTACGAGGTGGCCATGACCTCCCATCGGGTACCCCGGAAGGATTGGGGTGCCGGCCTATGGGGTCGGTTCCTTAGCGAGGGCCGAGACACCCTGCTCCAGCTCCCGGAAGAGGTGATGACCTCGTACGACCATATGAAGGAGGCCCTGCTCACCCGCTACGGACTAACCGCGGAAATGTACCGCCAGCGTTTCAGAGACTGCAAGAAAATCCCCGGTACCACGTGGGTAGAGTATGTTGACTTCTTCAGCAGGGCCCTAGAAGGTTGGATCAAGGGTAGCAAGGTCACCACCTACGGGCAGCTGGTCGACCTCATTATTTGGGAACACCTCTCCAACAACTGCTTCGTGGAGCTAAGACAACACCTCTTCGACAGCAAGCTGACCGAGCCGTGGAAGCTCGCCGCCGAGGCCGATCGATGGGTCAACACCCGAGTCCCCCGGAACCCAATGGGGGAGTACCAGCGAAACCCCACCGGACCCCCCCGCCAGCGCGGCGGAGGAGGAGGGTCGAACCGGAATCGGGACATCCCAGCCGGGCCGGCCCGGAGTCCGCCTCGGGGGCCGCATCAGCAACACCCCTCCCCGAGCCTAGCCCGAAGAGGGACGACGCCAGCCAAAACCGGACCCCGGCCCCCGATAACCTGCTACGGCTGCCAACAAACAGGACACTATGCCAGCGACCCCGCCTGCCCCATGAACCGACGAGGTGGGACCAGCGGGCCCCCGCCCCGACAACTGGCGGCTGCCGCCCTGGGAGAAGGGGAGGAAGAGGAAGAACCCCTCGACGGGGGGTCCACTGAGTGGGAGCGGCGGGCATGTCCCTGGTCTGCCTGGGCAGCCGAGAAATGGTGCCCCGAACACCCATCCCGAGCAACACCCAGAAGTACCAACAGTGGGTCACTATCAATGGACGACGGGCCGAAGCCCTCCGTGACACCGGAGCCAGTGTCACCGCTGTCCGCTGCCACCTGGTGACCCCCGAACAGATCCTGCCAAATGTGCTATGCCCCGTCCGGACGGCCGACAACAGCGAAAGCATGTGCCAGATGGCCCAGATCCCCTTCGAATGGGGAGGGGTGACAGGCATGCTGAAGGTGACTGTCCGCGACGACGCTCCAGTGGACTGCCTCCTGGGGAACGACCTAGAGAGTTCCCCCTGGGCTCAAGTGGAGCGGCGAGAGCATATCCGAATGTTGGGACTACCCGAATGGGCCTGCGCCACCACCCGGTCCATGGCCGCCCAGGCCCCCCGCTCGTCCATGACAGCCGACACCGTTGAGCCCGAGGGGCCCGTGCCACCACCTGCCTCCAGCGAGGAAGAAGCGGGCACCGATGCCAGGCCCATGGAACCCTCCCCGGGCGAGATCGCCTCTCTCGGCGCCCTCCCGGAGCTTGCCCAATGGCGCCACGACGGGGGTCCCACCAGAGAACAGTTCCAGCAGGAACAGAAGACCTGCCCCTCCCTCGAAGGGGTCCGACAGCAGGCGGCCTCGCAGGCCAACGGTGACCAGGCCGGAACACACTGGGTCTATTGGGCCGAGGGACTACTGTACAGCGAGCAGAAGATTGCGGAACTGGGGGCCAGTCGAGTGCTGGTGGTCCCCCTCCGATTCCGGGAGTTCCTCCTTAACCTGGCACATGATGTGCCCCTCGCCGGGCACCTGGGGCAGGACAAAACCTACAGCCGCCTGGTGACCCACTTCTACTGGCCCAGGATGCGGAGGGACGTGGAAAACCACTGCCGGTCCTGCCGGACCTGCCGTGCCAGCGGGAAGACGGGGGGACGGGTCAAAGCCCCTCTCCAGCCCTTCCCAGCAGTCAACACCCCGTTCGAACGGGCCGGGATAGACATCGTAGGGCCCCTGGACCCCCGGACCGCCCTGGGTCACCGCTTCATCCTGGTCCTCGTAGACCACGCAACCAGATACCCTGAGGCCATCCTGCTTCGAACTGTGACGGCCCCCGTAGTGGGCCGGGCCTTAATGGGGATCTTCTCGAGAGTGGGGTTCCCCCGAGAAGTGGTGAGCGACCGAGGTACGAACTTCATCTCTAAATACATGCGGTCCCTGTGGCAGCAGTGCGGGGTCACGTACAAATTCACCACCCCATACCACCCTCAGGGGAACGGACTGGTCGAGCGGTTCAACAGAACCTTAAAAGGAATGATCAAGGGCCTGGAAGAACCCCTAAGGCGGAGATGGGATGTCCTGCTGCCGTGCCTCCTGTTTGCCTATCGGGAGGTCCCGCAGAAGTCCCTGGGGTTCAGCCCTTTCGAATTGTTGTACGGGGATCCGGTCCGAGGACCCCTCAGCCTGGTCAAGGAGGGCTGGGAGACGAAGCCCCGAGATGCGCCTCCCGACGTCTAGAGATACGTCCTGACCCTACGAAACCAGACACGAAGGTTCCGAGCCCTGGCCGAAGCCAACCTCGAGGCCAGCCAAGAGGACATGAAACGATGGTATGATCAAAACGCCTCTACCATTGAGTTTGAGCCAGGCCAGCAAGTCTGGGTCATGTCACCGGTTGACCCCTGCGCCCTCCAGGACAAATGGACCGGGCCCTTCAAGGTGGTGGAAAAGAAGAGCCCCGTCACCTACCTGATCGACATGGAGTCTCCCCGGAACCCCCTCCGGGTTCTACACGCTAACCGGCTCAAACCCCACTTTGCCCGGACCGAACTAAGCCTACTGCTAGCGACCGACGATGGGGGCGAAGGCGACTCCGAGCCCCTACCCGACCTCCTGCGGATCAGCGACCACGACGGTTCCATCGAAGGCGTCCAACTGGCCCCCTCCCTGACCCCGGAACAGCGCCACGACTGTCGGCAACTGTTGCAGCCCTTTGCGGCCCTCTTCTCCCTCACTCCGGGGGTGACTTCATGGTGTGTCCACGACATCGACACTGGGGACAGTCCCCCCATGCGACACAGAGCCTACCGAGTACCCGACCGGGTGCGGGCCTGCATTCAGGCCGAGGTGGCGAAGATGCTGGCCCTCGGGGTCATCGAGCTCTCCGACAGCCCGTGGGCCAGTCCCGTCGTCCTGGTGCCAAAGGCCACCGCACAAGGCACCCCCCCGGAGCTACGATTTTGTGTGGACTACCGGGGTCTGAATGCTGTTACCAAGACCGATGCCCATCCCCTTCCTCGGGCCGACGAGCTCATCGACCGCTTAGGAGCAGCCCTCTACCTGAGTACTTTTGACCTCACCGCCGGGTACTGGCAGATCCAGCTCACCCCCGGCGCCCAAGAGAGATCCGCTTTCTCCACCCCTGATGGGCACTACCACTTTCGGGTGATGCCCTTCGGCATGAAGAACGCCCCGGCCACCTTCCAGAGACTGGTGAACAAGGTCCTGGCCGGGCTAGAGGCCTTCAGCGCGGCTTATTTAGATGACATTGCCGTATACAGCAGCCACTGGGCTGAGCACCTGGGGCACCTCAATGCAGTCCTGGCCGCCCTCCAAAGGGCCGGGCTCACGATCAAGGCCAGCAAATGCCAGATAGGCCAAGGATCGGTGACCTATCTGGGCCATCAAGTAGGGAGCGGTCAGGTGGCTCCTCTCCAACCGAAAGTTGATGCCATCCAGGCATGGGAACCCCCCACCACCCAGACAGCTGTCCGGGCCTTCCTGGGCCTCACCGGGTACTACCGGCGATTCATCAAAGACTATGGGAGCATTGTCGGCCCCCTCACAGAGCTCACGTCAAAAAAGCAGCCCAAGAAGGTGCACTGGACCCCCCGCTGCCAGACGGCCTTCGAGACTCTCAAAACGGCGATGTGCACTGCCCCCGTGCTACAGGCCCCTGACTACAGCAAGGAGTTCGTGGTGCAGACGGACGCCTCCGAATATGGAATTGGGGCCGTCCTGTCCCAGGTAGATTCGGAGGGACTCGACAGACCCGTGGCCTTCATCAACCGACGGCTGCTGACCCGGGAGCAGCGGTGGAGCACTATCGAGCGGGAGGCCTTCGCTGTAGTGTGGGCCCTCAAAAAGCTCCGGCCCTATCTCTTCGGCACCCACTTCCGGGTCCAGACCGACCACCGGCCCTTGCGGTGGTTAATGCAAATGAGAGGCGAGAACCCCAAGCTGCTGCGATGGTCCATCTCGCTGCAAGGGATGGACTTTTCCGTTGAACACCGGCCCGGCAATGACCACGCCAACGCCGACGGCCTGTCCCGCTTCTTCCGCCTTGACGAGGAGAATCCCCAAGGAGATGGGTGACTCTCCCTGCCTTCGGCTGGGGGGGACACCTGTTGGACCCGGCCTCGTGGTGTGGTCTTAACCCTCTTGGATCATGCTTGCTCCACGCACCAGCCCACGCAGCCCGGCTCCCTCCGGCCTCGGCCCCAGCGAAGCCCCGACATCGAGGCACCAAGATCTGGCCAGGGGGCACCACATGGCCACTTCACCACTCCCGGAGGAGGGGAGTTTCGATGGGACCCCCACCATCCCTCAACACCTAGGTGCGATCGACCTCCGGCCTCCCCGGGCCTGGCGCCTCTCCCGCTGGGCGTCTGGCCACTCCCAGCCCGGCCTCTCCGCCCCCCCAGGCGCAAGGGTCCGGACATCAAAGGGCTCCAGACCGATATCTGGGGCAACCCCGCAATGGGACAGTAGTTGTCTCCCGGAGTCAAGAGCCCTGCTGATGGAATCGCGGCTGACCCTACGGAGAAGAACTCTTGCTTGAGACTATACCACGAGCCCTGCTGACTGCGTCGCGACTCCACCTTATTGAGACAAAGAACCTCACGGAACATCGGTGTCCTGCTGACGCTGTCGCGGCCCAACCACGCTGAAACCTCCCTCGGAGCCCTGCTGACGTCATCGCGGCTCGAGCAAAACTGAAACACCTTAAGAGCCCTGCTGACCTGGTCGCGGCTCGAACTCCACGAACTGATCGCCAGAGCCCTGCTGACGCCGTCGCGGCTCGACCACTCCGAGATCCGGAGTCCCTCCAGCTTGAGGATCAAGAACTGGGCCCAAGGTACCCTCGTACCAAGCTGCTACTAAAGACTGTCCCGCTACCCCGTCCCTACCCAAGACTTTGAGACTCTTGTGGATCCCTCGATCCCCCTTGTACATATCGATAACCGTAACTTCTTAGATGCTGATGAAGAACTGCTCGTCTTGATAAACATCCTCGAGTCCTGTGTGGTGGTGTTACTGTGCTAGTACGTTATAGGAGAAGGACCTCTCCTAGGAGGCTTCTCAGCAGCGCTCGGCTACTTCGTGCAGTGTGGGGGCCCCTCTGGGTGGTCTCTCTGACTCCCCCGAGGTCCGCCTTCCAACACCGATCCAGCGCATCTGTATTGGGGACCGATTCTGTCCCGCCGGCTGCCCAGTATGGGCCACGGTATCTTTCTGCTTCAGCGCCGACTGCACTGGAGCACCATGTCTTGCTCCACAGCTGTCCCGAGGACTCCAGAGAGCGGTAGGTATGCTGTGTTTGGAAGTAGATTGAGCGGCAGGCCGGAGAGACAAAGAAGGGTGTCTCACTTGGCTGCCATCTTGAACACGCCCCCTCCAGAGCTATTTTAGATGGAAAGTTCTGGGCAGTTGAAGCAAGTTAGCAGAATGGCTGCATCTTGTTGGTGGATGATCGTATCTGCTGAACTATCCATCACTCTTGTGTGGTTATTACATCTCAATTCTTAACAATTGAATTGAATGAAACTTCTGCTGGTGAAAAGCATAGCCACATAGGTGTCTGAAGTCACAGTCTCTGACAACTATGTCTTAGGCTTTAGTTCACAAGCATACTTACAACTTTTATTTTTATTTGCACCAGTTAATTAAAACCATAGCAAAAAGAATAAATAACAATAAATAAGTTATTAAAAATGTAAATGTTTCTCGGTACTCGAGGCACTCTTCATTGCTGCTGGAACCTATGAGCAAGAACTCTCCATTCTGCATGCTACATTCAGGTCTCGTTGGAATTTGGTGAGGAATTTGATCAATTCGACAGTTCAGTGTTGGGTAATTGGGCAATGATGGCCTGTTTACAGCTTCAGATCCCTCTAGAATTAACTGCTTTTATCAATAAGTCTCTCCTTGCTTCCTTTAGGCCTGGATAGATGCAGCTTAGGTGGGGTAGATCCTTGCTGGGTGAACCACGTAAAAAACATGTGATGTGTTCCCGCTTTTGCTTGCCGTGATGGTTTCTCTGCCAAAGATGAAAGAGTGCCTTGTCGGAGGGAAAACATTTTTGTTTCATGAAGGCTGAGTATGTTTAGCTAAGTTATGAGGCCGGTTTAAGCTGCTTGTTACTATTGACCAGCAACCATGTGTGTGATCTTTTTGTCATAGCTAGTTTGTCTTCAATCAAAGATTTTCCCTTCATGCACTTGTTTAAAAGCCCTTTAAAGGTCACAGATGGTAGTGACTGGTCTCATAAGGCTTTCACCTGAAGTGTTGCTATGGTACTTTTAAGGAAAGACTTGTATGACGACACAGAGGAGCTAGTTATTATGGAGCAGAATATTTTGTTGAGGGAGTTTTTTACAGGAATACTTCGACCGATAACAAGACCTTATAAAAGCACACTGTCTGGCAATTGTTTACAGTGAAAGGCCAAATTCTAGAAAAGTTTGTGCCGGTGATGTGTTTGTTTGGAATCTTAAAAACGTGTCTGTTCACCTTGACAGCTAAACTCTCAAGGAAGGCTGAGTCACATCCTAAGAGGACCTCACTACCATAAGTGAGTGCCGGGAGACGTTTCCCTGCCATGACAGTTAGCAACGGCTGAAAACTCTGGCCTTTTAGATTGTTTGAAAGGGTGCAAAAGGCTGCAATACCTGTTCTTATTTGTAGCAGCCTTTGGGGAAGAAAGTTTACTTTGTAATCTATCAGGACGCCCAGGTATTTGTATGCATCCACATTATCAAGGGGCTGCTTGTTCAATGACCACGTTGTACGACAATTGGTTTGCCTTGTAATGGACATTGTAGGAAAGTGCCCTTTTTGTATGGTCATGCCCCCACTTTTTGCTCCAATGCTGAAAGCCTGATCCAGACTCGTCCTGAGCTAACTCTCGGTTCCCCCAGACAGAGGGACCCCTGTTAGAGCCTGAAGCACCCTTAGACTCCCCTGGACTAGTGGCGCCAGTCCCCTACAAACTGCATGTAAAATAGCGCTCCAGATCCTAAGAATTGCTGGCAATTGAGTCCTCCAAGGGATTGCCCAAATTCAGTTTGTCTAGTTCATTGTGGGAACTGTAGTTCTGCCTTCCGCAAAGTTAAAGACAGCTACCTTGTACTCAGGGATCACCAGACGTCAAAGTACCCTTTTACTAAGTTTACCACTGCCAAGGCTTGTTGGTCACCAGTCCGGCATCCGACCCCTACATTCAACCAACATCAACAATGATAATGTTGTGTTTTTGCATCTTGTTTCCTGTAACACCATGTAAGCAATTCTCCCGCGGCTCTCATTCAGCACCAAGGACAGCCAGGACAACTCTGCACCTGGGCTCTGCGGGACAGGTAGAAATTAACTGACTGTTATGACT
The DNA here is from genome assembly GCF_964204655.1 of Triturus cristatus. Taxonomy (NCBI): domain Eukaryota; kingdom Metazoa; phylum Chordata; class Amphibia; order Caudata; family Salamandridae; genus Triturus; species Triturus cristatus. The sequence goes on along the minus strand of NC_140589.1, from coordinate 611,259,174 downwards.
TGGTCCTGGGACCGTCATCACCTTAACCCTCCTTGGGTCCGTGCAACTCAACCTGCAAGTGACTGATTATCACTACCACTTTTTTCCATTGATGCAAAAGTTCTGCAGTATTGAATTGCTGTGATTTATATTTTCTTCTAAAATCCAAAACTCCTGTTAGCTGTATTTGATAACATTTGTATTAGTGTCTAAATTAAGTTAAAATACACTTTATTTTTATAAATTGGTGTCAGATTTGTATTAAGTCTTGTCAATTACGTATTGTCCATGTTGGTACTCTGAAATATTTAACACATGTTCCTCTAGTAAAACCTGATTACTCTGTGCCATTCTACCAGGGCTGAGCTAAGGATTTATTTTTGTCAATCCATAGATTATCTTTGGGGTCTGTGAGAGTATTGCCAGGTGAAGCCTAACCAGCATCACCACATAATACTCCACTTTCCTACATTGGTGTTATAGCAGTGGGACTGCTGCACATGTGCTTTGCAGTACCATGTGGTCATAAGTGAGTTTGCACGAGAAATCCATTGAATTGACTTTAGACTCAAAAATATTTTTTCAAAAATATTTTCTATTTTTAAATTGGATTGTGAGGGCCATGCATAGACCCCACATTCAAATAGTACATTTAAAAGGTCTAGGTAAGTTAGGAAAAGGTTTACATGTTTTCCAATTAAAACGTTAGGCACAATGGAGGCCAATAGGGTGGAAACTTATGATGGGCTCTATAATTTAATTATGAAGGGGTACATTCTAACTTATTGTACCACAAAGAAATTGCATCAGCATTTGGTGAGTTGTCTTCTCCCAGAGAGCTGAGGAGGTTAGCTGACAACTGGGTCAGAGTGAGGGTGTCCAGGAAGACCCATGGTGGGAGTGACCACAAGAAAGGTGCTCAGACTTACCAGCAGGGGAAGGAGGTGAACGACAAACAGGATAAAAAGAAGGAGTTCTTTAAAGGCCCCCAAAATTCTTTTTAGGAGGGTGGACCCCAAGACTAATCCCAGACCAAAGGGTATCAGGGTAAAAACTAGGATCCAGGAAAGGCTTCTGGGTTGTGTCACAACTATCATCAGGCTGGCCATAAGAAAGATGATGCAGCATGCTCCAAAAAGTCCCCCAGTGGTGGACAATCCAAGGGATTGACTAGCTTAGGAGTGAGGGTCGAAGTGTTCTCCGCAGAGGCTAGAGGATACACAGAGGCTAGTTTAGTTGTCCTGGGTGGAGTGGATATTGAAGCCCTGGCTGTCTTACCTCCAAGCTTGGAGAAGTATAGACAAAGGCCTAAAATCAATGGAACTGATGCACAGGCTCTGAGGAATACAGGTGCCACTGTCACTATGGTGGATGCTAGACTGGTTTCCTCAGGGCAAATGTCTGGTGTTAGTCATCAGGTGGCCAGTGCTGACAATGAGACTAATCACCATTCATGGGCATTGGTACGCTTAGATTGGGAAGGGGTTACTAGTCCAAAGAAAGTAGTTGTGTCCCCTGTCATTCCAGAAGAGTGTCTGTTGGGAAACCTTTTTTTCGGCACTGGGAAACCTTTTCTAGGTAGCCATGTGGTGTACAAAATATGTATAATATTTAGGAAATTATCTGGAGACTTCTGCATGGGCAGAAGTGGAAAGGAAGGCTCATGCAGAAATGCAGGATCTCACTGAGAGTACAGGCAGCATGTCAGGGAAGTCATGGGAGATTGAATCCTGAAATAGTGGACCAAGTCACTGAAAGCAGGAGGAAGCAGAATAAGTCTGCTAGGGCAAATTCTAAGAATACACAGGACCAGGAGGAGAGTTCTCTTGAGGTAGATATCCTGGTGCCCGAGGAAGGAACTGCAACTAATAGAGTCTGACCTGACCTGCCACTGCTCCCAAGTGCAGGGGGATCCTCCAGAGAAGGCCTATACTAAGGGCAAACTCAGTGCCCAACTCTTGAAGGCCTTAGGCATCAAGCTGCAGGGCAAGAGGAGGGTGATGTCAGTAGTACCCACCGGGTCTACTGGGAAGATGGGCTTCTCTACACTGAGGCCAGGGTCCCCAAACCATTGGCAGCCAGGTTAATGGTGGTCCCCCAAATGTACTGCTATTTAATTCTGACAATGGCCCATGACACTACCTTAGCTAGACATCTGGGACAACCAAAAACCTGGATTGCTCATTTTTATCGGCCCCAGATATCTGAAAAGGGGAAGGAGTTTTGTTGCTCCTGTGTGACTTGTCAAGCCAGTGATAACACAGGCACACAACCAAAGGCTCCTTTGATTCCACTTCCAGTGGTTAGGACTCCCTTTGATAGGGTAGGGATTGACATTGTTTGTCCCCTTGAGCCTCAAACTGCATATAGGAACAGGTTTAACCTAGTGGTAGTGGACCATGCCTCTAGGTACCCAGAGACAATTCGTCTCAGGACTGTCACTGTCCCTGCAGTGACAAAGGGCCTCCTTGGCATCTTCACCCGGGTTGGGTTTCCTAAAGAGATGGTCTCTAATAGAGGGACTCATTTCATTTCTGCATATCTTAAAGCTATGTGGGATAAATGTGGAGCAAGCTGCAAGTTCACCACCCCTTATCACCCTCAGACAAATGGTTTGGTTAGAATGTTCAACAAAACCATGAAAGGCAAGCTAACGGTCCTCTCTGAAAACTAAGAAGGAGATGGGATGTCCTGTTACCTTGCCTGCTGTTTGCCTACAAAGAGGTGCCACAAAATGGGGTTGGATTGAGCTCTTTTGAACTTTTGATTAGCCATCCTGTTAGGGGTCCTTTGAGTCTAGTGAGTGAAGAATGGGAGCAACCTCTCACAAGTAGTGGACTGTATACTGGGCTTGTGTTCATGTATGGCTAAGTACATAAAGAGGGCAAATAAGCATCTAGAGGCCAGCCAGGAGCTTATCAATCACTAGTATGACCAAACATCAGCACTGGTGGAATATCAACCAGGTTAGTTGGTGTGGGTATTGGAGCCTGTGGCTCCCAGGGCCCTCTAGGACAAGTGGACTGGGCCCTATCCAACCTTGGAGAAGAAAGAGGAAATCACCTTGTCATGTAGTTCCTACTATTCCATAGGACCTGTGCGATTGTTGGACAACATAAACTTTGGGCGAGGTGCCTTAGACTAATTCCGGGAACCACGGTAGGATATGTTGACCTACAGACTAGCTATCTCACAGTGTCTCCAAAAGCCCCCCTAACTGTTGGAAGGCGTTCCCCGGGGAGGCTGCGGAATGGGTTCCTGACCACCCTGAGGCCCACCTTTCCCAGAATTAGGCCGAGCAAGAGCAGGGAGGCCCTTCCTGGAAGGGTCTCGCACCTAGGATCGCACGCGCTGCGCTTACTCTCTCTTCGGATAGAGGGACACCACACAGTAGTTCGTTATAAGGCAATAAGCTTTTATCGGTAGTTGTCAGGGATCTTTATGATCCGGCAGGCAGGTGCAAAATTAATGCCACAAGCGGCAGCGATCTTGTGATGATGGGAAAAGGGGTAGCGGGACAGTCTTTCAATCAGTGTCTCTGCGAGGTATCCGGCGCACAGCTCTCAATCCTCGAGCTGAGGGGATGTTGCTTCTCTCGGCAATCTCTGCCGATTCTCTTGGAGGAGCGGGCCGCGAGTCACTCAGCAGGCACCGGAGAGTCGTAGTTCAGGGAGCCGCGACGGCGTCAGCAGGGCTCAGATGGTTCAGCGTTCGGGGAGCCGCGACGGCGTCAGCAGGGCTCAGATGGTTCAGAATTCGAGGAGCCGCGACGGCGTCAGCAGGGCTCAGATGGTTCAGTGTTCGGGGAGCCGTGACGGCGTCAGCAGGGCTCAGATGGTTCAGAATTCGAGGAGCCGCGACGGCGTCAGCAGGGCTCAGTTGGTTCAGAGTTCAGATAGCGTTTCTTCTGTTCGGTGAGCGATCGAGCCGCGACCAGGTCTGCAGGCTCTCGTCAGTCCAGGTCTTCTCTGCCTCTCGTCCCTTCAGCACCCCTTGTTATACTCCCCCTCCTCTTTGAAGTCCGGAGTCCTCGCGGAGAGGGGTCTCGTGCCTGGGGGGCGGTGTGTCGGGGTTTCCTGTCGCTCAGCCCCTTGATCTGTTCAGATGTGTCCGGGAGGGACTCCAGACGCCCAGCAGGAGAGGCGCCCGCTCACCGGGGGCCTGGTGGCCGATCGAAACCTCCCTCGGGGAAGAGACCAGAGGTGTGACAGAGTCGGCGCCTCTCGGTCTGGTTTGGGGGGGGGGTTTCGTTCTCCCTCGGCCGGGCATGCGTGTTGGGGATCTGGTCGGCCCTCGGGATGTTGGTGCACGGAGGCCGGAAGGCCGTGCCCACGAGGTTCGGCGTGTTTGTAGTGTGACTTGCTGGTCGGGAGGGCCCACGCCACGAGGCCGGTCTCACACGTGCCCCCCCCAGCTGAAGGGCGGGGAGAACTACCCATCCACTTGGGAGTTCTCCTCGCTGAAGCGGAAGAATCGGGACAGGCCGTCCGCGTTGGCGTGGTCAGTCCCGGGGCGATGTTCCACAGTGAAATCCATCCCCTGGAGAGAGATGGACCAGCGTAGCAGCTTGGGGTTTTCCCCTCGCATCTGCATCAACCACCGCAGGGGTCGATGATCTGTTTGCACTCGGAAGTGTGTTCCGAACAGGTAGGGCCGTAGCTTTTTGAGAGCCCAGACTACGGCGAACGTCTCACGTTCAATCGTGCTCCACCGCTGTTCCCGGGGCAGTAACCTTCGGCTGATGAAGGCTATGGGCTGATCTATGCCTTTGTCGTCGTATTGTGAGAGGACTGCCCCGATGCCGTGTTCCGAGGCGTCCGTCTGGACCACAAACTCCTGGGCGTAGTCGGGTGCTTTGAGTACTGGAGCCGCGCACATTGCGGCCTTTAGGGTGTCGAACGCCTTCTGGCAGGCGGGAGTCCAGTGTATTTTCTTGGGGTGTTTTTTGGAGGTTAGTTCTGTGAGAGGGCCTGCGATGCTGCCATAGTTTTTAATGAACCTTCGGTAGTAGCCGGTGAGGCCCAGGAAGGCTCGGACTTCCGTTTGGGTTGTAGGGGGTTCCCAGGACAAGATGGCGTCGATCTTCGGCTGGAGGGGGGCGACCTGCCCACTCCCCACCTGGTGCCCCAGATAAGTTACGGAGCCGTGCCCAATTTGACATTTGCTAGCTTTGATGGTGAGGCCGGCCCGGCGTAGAGCCAGCAGGACTTGACGGAGGTGCTGGAGGTGCTCGGTCCATTGGGAGCTGAAGACCGCTATGTCGTCAAGGTATGCTGCGCTGAACCCCTCTAGTCCGGCCAGGACCCTGTTCACCAGCCGCTGGAAGGTGGCCGGCGCATTTTTCATTCCGAACGGCATCACCCTAAAGCGGTAGTGCCCATCCGGGGTGGAGAAGGCGGAGCGCTCCTTGGCTCCCTCGGTGAGGGCAATCTGCCAGTACCCACTGGTCAGGTCGAAGGTGCTGAGGTAGCAGGCGGCCCCAAGGCGGTCAATGAGTTCGTCGGCACGGGGGATAGGGTGAGAGTCTGCTCGGGTGACCGCATTGAGGCCTCGGTAGTCCACGTAGAATCTCAGCTCGGGGGCAACACCCGGGGTAGTCGCTTTCGGAACCAGGACTACCGGGCTGGCCCAGGGGCTGTCGGAGGGTTCAATCACCCCAAGGTCTAACATCTTTGCCACCTTGGTCTGGATGCAGGTCCGGACCCGATCAGGGACCCGGTAGGCCCGATGTCTCACTGGCGGGCTGTCTCCGGTGTCCACGTCGTGGACACACCAGCTGGTGACCCCGGGGGTCAGGGAGAAGAGATCCGCGAACTGCCCAAGTAGCTGGCGGCAGTCGTCGGTCTGTTGGGCTGTGAGGGCGGTCGACAGTCTCACTCCCTCCACGGATCCATCGGTTTCCTTCGCCCCCAGGGGGTCTGGGAGGGGCTCGGTGTCTTCTTCGGTCCCATCGTCGGTGGCCAGGAGTAGACTTAATTCGGTCCACACAAAGTGGGGCTTGAGGCGGTTCACGTGGAGAACCCGGAGGGGGTTCCGCGGGGACTGCACATCGATGAGATAGGTGACTTGGCTCTTCCGCTCGATCACCTTGAAGGGTCCAGTCCATTTATCCTGGAGAGCGCAGGGTCTCACCGGGGCCATGACCCAGACTTGTTGGCCTGGCTGAAACTCGACCAGCGTAGCATTCTGGTCATACCAGCGCTTCATCTCTTCTTGACTGGCCTCGAGGTTTGCTTCTGCGAGTTCCCTGAATTTTCGGGTCTGGTTGCGGAGCGCCAGGATGTGTCGGAACACGTCTGGAGGGGTCCCCCGGGGGGTTGCTTGTCACCCCGACTTTACCAGGCTCAGGGGTCCTCGGACGGGGTGTCCATATAACAGTTCGAATGGGCTGAACCCCAGGGATTTTTGGGGGACCTCCCGGTAGGCGAACAGGAGACATGGGAGGAGGACGTCCCACCTCCGGCGTAGGGGTTCCTCGAGGCCCATGATCATCCCTTTCAGTGTCTTGTTAAAGCGCTCGACTAGGCCGTTTCCTTGGGGGTGGTACGGGGTGGTGAATTTGTACGATACTCCGCACTGCTGCCAGAGGGACTTCATATATCGGAAGATAAAGTTCGTACCCCGGTCACTCCCGACGTCGCGGGGGAACCCCATGCGGGAGAAGATCCCCATCAAGGCCCGGCCCACCACGGGGGCCGTCACGGTGCGGAGAGGGATGGCTTCGGGGTAACGGGTGGCATGGTGCACCAGGACGAGGATGAACCGGTGGCCCTGGGCGGTCTTAGGGTCCAGTGGTCCGACAATGTCGATTCCTACCCGCTCAAAAGGGGTACTGACGACGGGGAAGGGTTGGAGCGGAGCCTTGCGCTTGCCCCCACTCTTTCCGCTGGCCTGGCACGTGGGGCAGGACTTGCAGTGGGCCTCCACATTTGCTCGCATCTTGGGCCAGTAGAAGTGGGTGACGAGTCGCTGGTATGTCTTATCTTGGCCTAAGTGTCCGGCCAGGGGTACATCATGGGCCAGGCCCAGGAGAAGACTTCGGAAGCGTAGGGGTACTACTAGTACTCGGGCCGATCCCAACTCGGCCGACTTCTGTTCACTGTACAGCAGTCCGTTCTCCCAGTATACCCAGTGGGTGCCAGTCTGGTCGCCTGCTGCTTGGGCCTCGGCCTGTTGTCGGGGTCCAATGAGGGACGGGCAGGTGGATTGTTCTTGGCAGAACTCTTCACGGGAGGGGCCCCCTTCGCAGGGCCACGGGGCCAGTTCTGGCAAGTCCCCGAGTTTGGTCAGGGTTGCGGGGTCGGAAGGCCCGGATTCTTCGCCGGGAGCGGTTGGTTCGTCCAGAAGGGGGTCTTTGGCCTCTGGTGGTGTATCCTGGCTCTCGGGGATGGTGGCGGTGTTCAGGGGCATGGCCTCTCCCCCCTCTGAGGAAGGCGCCCGGAGAGTCATCGAGCGCGTGGTGGCGCATACCCACTCGGGTAGGCCCATCATCTCGAGGTGGGCCCTTCGTTCCACTTGTCCCCACGGGGAGTTCTCCAGGTCGTTGCCCAGGAGGCAGTCCACGGGCTGGGAGGTTCGGACCGCTACTTTTAACTTGCCGGTGACTCCCCCCCATTCGAAGGGGACTAGGGCCATCCGGCAGAGGCTCTCGGAATTGTCTGATGAGATGACGGGGCAAAAGGCGTCAGGCAGGATCTGATCCTCGGAAATCAGGTGACAGTGGACCGCCGTGACACTCGCCCCCGTGTCCCGGAGCCCCTCGATGCGGTGACCGTTGACCGTCACCTGCTGTCGGTACTTCTTCGTGTTGGCGGGCAGGGGCGTTCCGGAGACCATCTCCCGGTCCCCTAGGGAGACCAAGGCCATGGCGGCTGGTTCCCATTCTTCGGAGTCTTCCATCTCTTCCCCCAGGGCTACAGAGGCCATCTGTCGAGCCGGCGGGGTTGTGGTGGTGGTCCGCTGGTACAGGGGACACTGAGGGTCACTGGCATAGTGTCCGGTCTGCTGGCAGCGGAAACATGTGATTCTCCCTCGGGGTCCCGGCCTCCCTGGGGGCCCGGTGCTGGCTGGAGGCGGAGCTGGAAAGGGCGGAGATTGTCCTCTGGGAGGGCTGAGCGGGGATCCCCCCGGGAGCTCCCTTTGCCGGCCTTGGTTCCCTCCGCCCCTCTGGCGGGGGGGTCCCTGATTGTGGCGACCGTAGTCTCCCACGGGGCCCCGGGAGGTCCGGGTGTTCACCCACCGGTCAGCCTCGACGGCCAGTTTCCGAGGGTCTGTGAGTTTGCTGTCCAGGAGGTGCTGGCGCAGCTCTACGAAGCAATTAGCGGCCAAGTGTTCCCATGCGATTAGGTCGAACAGCTCCTCAAAAGTGGAGACCTTGCTGCCCTTGATCCATCCGTCCAAGGCCCGGCTGTAAAAGTTCACGTACTCCACCCATGTAGTACCGGGTATCTTTTTGCAGTCTCTAAACCGTTGCCGGTACATTTCAGGGGTGAGCCCATATCTGGCTACCAGGGCCTCTTTCATGTGACTGTAGGAGTTCATCACGGTGGAGGGCAGGTCCAGCAGGGTATCTCTCCCCTCACTCAGGAACCGGCCCCACAGCCCAGCCCCCCAGTCTTTCTGCGGGACTCGGTGGGAGGTCATGGCGACTTCGTAGGCCTTGAACCATTGCTGAATGTTGTCGTTCTTATAGTATTCTTTCACCACATCCTTGGGGATGTGGACCTTCGGTTCCACGGTGGAGGAGATGGGTTGTGTTTCCGAGGGTCGGGCCTCCGCCCTCTTGGCCTTGAGCTCGATTTCTTTTAGGCTACGTTCGTGCTCTAGTTGGAGTTTCTTTTCTTCGTGTTCTCTCTGTCGTTTCTTTTCCTCTAGTTCTCCGTGTAGGCGTAACTGTTCTACTGCCAGTTTTTTCTCAGCCAGTTTTATCTCTCCTTCGATTTTTAGTTTTGCTAGTTCCAGTTCATGGTTGCGACTTCTTTCTCGGTCCGCTAGTTCCTCTGGGGATAGGCCCCCCTCGGGGGCGCCGTTCCTCCCCGGGCTGCTTCGTGGTTCGTTGGGATGCTCTCCTTCTGCTTGTGACCGGGGAGTTTCTAGCTCGACCCAGGTTTTTAATGCCCCCTGGAAGTCCTCTTTCGTGCTTAGCCCGGAGGTAGCGATTCCAAAGTCTTTGCAAAATTGTTTCAGTTCTCGGTGCGTATATGATTCTAACTGGTCCTTTTGAAATGCCGTGCTTGGGTTGGTGCCTGCGGCACCTAGGGAAGTTTCTCCTTCCATTCTTCTTGGTGGTGCGTAAGCCGTCTACTGCACGATCTCTAGGTGTTGGCTCGGATCCCGTCGCCTGCCACCAAATGTTGGAAGGCGTTCCCCGGGGAGGCTGCGGAATGGGTTCCTGACCACCCTGAGGCCCACCTTTCCCAGAATTAGGCCGAGCAAGAGCAGGGAGGCCCTTCCTGGAAGGGTCTCGCACCTAGGATCGCACGCGCTGCGCTTACTCTCTCTTCGGATAGAGGGACACCACACAGTAGTTCGTTATAAGGCAATAAGCTTTTATCGGTAGTTGTCAGGGATCTTTATGATCCGGCAGGCAGGTGCAGAATTAATGCCACAAGCGGCAGCGATCTTGTGATGATGGGAAAAGGGGTAGCGGGACAGTCTTTCAATCAGTGTCTCTGCGAGGTATCCGGCGCACAGCTCTCAATCCTCGAGCTGAGGGGATGTTGCTTCTCTCGACAATCTCTGCCGATTCTCTTGGAGGAGCGGGCCGCGAGTCACTCAGCAGGCACCGGAGAGTCGTAGTTCAGGAAGCCGCGACGGCGTCAGCAGGGCTCAGATGGTTCAGCGTTCGGGGAGCCGCGACGGCGTCAGCAGGGCTCAGATGGTTCAGAATTCGAGGAGCCGCGACGGCGTCAGCAGGGCTGAGATGGTTCAGCGTTCGGGGAGCCGTGACGGCGTCAGCAGGGCTCAGATGGTTCAGAATTTGAGGAGCCGCGACGGCGTCAGCAGGGCTCAGTTGGTTCAGAGTTCGGATAGCGTTTCTTCTGTTCGGTGAGCGATCGAGCCGCGACCAGGTCCGCAGGCTCTCGTCAGTCCAGGTCTTCTCTGCCTCTCGTCCCTTCAGCACCCCTTGTTATACTCCCCCTCCTCTTTGAAGTCCGGAGTCCTCGCGGAGAGGGGTCTCGTGCCTGGGGGGCGATGTGTCGGGGTTTTCTGTCGCTCAGCCCCTTGATCTGTTCAGATGTGTCCGGGAGGGACCCCAGACGCCCAGCAGGAGAGGCGCCCGCTCACCGGGGGCCTGGTGGCCGATCGAAACCTCCCTCGGGGAAGAGTCCAGAGGTGTGACAGAGTCGGCGCCTCTCGGTCTGGTTTGGGGGGGGGGTTTCGTTCTCCCTCGGCCGGGCATGCGTGTTGGGGATCTGGTCGGCCCTCGGGATGTTGGTCCACGGAGGCCGGAAGGCCGTGCCTACGAGGTTCGGCGTGTTTGTAGTGTGACTTGCTGGTCGGGAGGGCCCACGCCACGAGGCCGGTCTTACACTAACCTTACCAGGGAGCGAATGGTTCCTGGGAACAACAGAGCAGAACCTTTTGCTCATTCACTTGTGCTTACTTGTGCTCAGAAAAATATGCAGAATACACAGTGGGACGTTTTTATATATATTTTTGGAACCAATGTTATTCTTGTATGGAATTCATGTGCTGCGATAATCAGTATATAGGAGCAGATGAAAGTGATTACAAGCACCAAAATAAATAGTAGAAACAGTTCTATCATGGTGCTAAAACAGTGAATATATGCAGGCATATAGGCTGTAATCAGTCGTACCCCTACTATGCAAAGCCCTACTCTGTGTGTACCTAGATTGTGTGTATGTATACAGTCAAGAATCCCACCAAGGGACAATCCAACCCCATTGCCTGGCGGGAGAGGATGTAGGAGCCCGTCATGGTCCTGAACTGGACACCCCTCACGGAGATGTCAGACCACTGCATGGTGAAGTCTCAGCATACAGGGACCCTCAGTGTCAGCTGAAGTGCCTCATCAACTAATCTTTTGGGATGCTCTTTATTTATAATAGAAAGCAGCCTTGCGATGTGCGAATAGATTAGCGATGTTATGGATATGTAGATAGCCCTGTCATCCACAGCTCATTGTATATTCCATGCAAGAAGAGCTTTTGACGGAGAACATGACGGCCTCTAGCTGAGCAGCCGCTTGCCTCTGGAGGTACTCGCCTAACGAGTAGGCGAAGATTAGACCCGTCCTACCTGTCTTACCCGTGTTGGAGCCATCCCGGGCGTACGGATTAAACCCGCTCTCTTTCCTTTTTTGCCTCGGCTGCATTTTTGCGGGGATGTGTGTTGGAGCTCCAATGCCCTCAGTTTCTTTCCACTCATTTCGGTGGGTTGCTGCTGCCCTGGAGCTGAGGAGGGGCCGCAGAGCAGCAGTTCGTGGGCTCCTCCGGGTCTGCAGCAGCAGCACTAGTCGAGCTTCAATCAACCTGGAGAAGGGTGCCACTGGAGGGGAGATCAAAGAGGACCTGAATTCAGGTTGTAACAATCCTCTGTGGTCTCCCTCGCAGCCACAGCAGCAGGAGCAGGTACAGGGGGCCCAGGTGGTACGGGCGAGCTCAGGCACCACGCTTCCAATCAAGAGTATAAGGAAAGGTAAAAAACATGGAGGGCAACTCAGGGGCCAGCAAAATAAAAATTGGAAGGCAAAAATACCAAGCAGCCCCCGAGGAGAAATCTGCTATAGGGAGCAGTGGGAAGTGCCAGGGAAAAGATAGTACCACCACCGTTGTGGACACAGACAGTGGTTGCTCTACCTTTCAGCAGTGTGAGGTCAAGGGCAGGAGCATAAAGGCAGGTAGAGCAAAAAGTAATCCCCTGGATCTGAAGGTCAGGATTACCCCCTCATTAAGGTCATATTTTAAAGTACAACCACTTGTTCTAGATGTTGTAAAGCAGAGTGAGGCCCTCAGAAGGGAGCCAGTAAGTCAGCTGGAATTAAGACACATCTTGGAGAGGATGGAGTCTGCCGTCAACCCCCTGCCTACAGTATCAACTCTAACTTTAACTACTGGAAGTATCCCAACAGAGGTCCCGGATAAAGGAAAGGATATTGAAGGGCAGAAGGCCTTGGCTTCTCAAGGTATGGAAGCTAGCTGTAGCGCAGAGGTGGATAAAGTCTCTAAAGATCATGAAACGAGGGGGGCTTCAGTAGCTTCCCTGGAGGTTCTCTTTTCCACCCTTTTGGAGGACATCAAAAAGGGGTTCTCAATGTCTGAAGCCAATCAAGGCGAGATCAGGAACTTTTGCGAGTCATTGGAGAAGAAAATCGACCTCCTCAATTCAAGAACAGACACTTTAGAGAACACAGTGGGCGAGTTAAGGGACGATCTGGGAGCAGCAAAAGCTGACAGAATGACTCTCAAGAGGGAGGAGGTGTGTGACTGTGCATAGATGTGTGAGTGAGCGATTCACTGGAAGTATGGGTTCAAGAGTGCATCTGAGAAGGGTGTATGGGGGTGAGTATGTGTATGGGTGTGTTGGTGAGTGAATGGATGTCTCAGTGGTACGTGTGAGTAACTATATATGTGAAAGACAGTATATGTGAGTGTTGGACCATAAAAATGACTATATGTGAGAGTGAGTGATTGTGAGAGTGGCTGTATGGATGAGTGTGCGCTTGTGTCAATGATTGTATAAGAGAGTAAGTATTTGTTAGTATCTGTATAATAAGTAAGGTGGTGTGTGTATAACTGTAGGTGAGTAAATGTAAGTGTGATTGATTCTTTGCATGACTGAGTAGCTGTGTTTGTAACTCTATAGGTGAGTAGCGGTGTGTGACTGTCTGTATAGGTGTATGAGAGCATATGATAGTGGCTGTATTGATGAGTGAATGCATGTATGAGTGACTATATGGGTGAGTGAGTGGATTTGTGTGTAAATCTAAGAATCAGTGAGTGGGTATGTAGTTATTGGTGTTGGTGTGTCTATGGTTTTGAGGATGGCAGTCTGTAATTTAGAGTGGGTGTATCAAAGGTTATATTAGGTGTGAGGAGGTGCATCAGATTATCGCGTGGATGATGTCGTTAGTGATGTCATTTGAGATGTCATCAGTGATGTCACTGACCATGTCATGAGTGATGTAATATGTGATGTCATCAGCAGTGCATTGCAGGGGCGCGAGTTATAGTTAGCTCAACTAACTATAGCGACCTAATTTCTCTGATTTTGTACGAGTGAAATGTACAACTAACTATAACGTCTCTGAAACCTGTGGTTTCTCCAGTGAATTTCAAAGGTTTCTTAAATGCTAATTACTAACTATAACCTCCTTGAAACCTATGGTTTTTTCAGTGAAAATATATATATATACATGACCCGGACGAAGGCCCTTGGCCGAAACGCGTAGGTCGCTTTTCTTGTTACCTGATGCATCCTACACTTTGTTTTTTGTAAATAAGAAAAGAAAGAAGGAAACCAAAATAAATGAATTGAGCAAACTGACTAAAACTGACCTGGATTTGCTGCTTTGGTGTGCTGCCTTTCTGTGACCCTTGAAACTTGGTGGACACTCTTGGGGGTTGAACACAGGAAAATCCTTTCCTATATATATATATATATATATATATATATATATATATATATATATATATATATATATATATATATTCACTGAAAAAACCATGGGTTTCACACACGTTATAGTTAGGAATTAGCATTTAAAAAACCTTAGAAATTCAGTGAAAAAACCATAGGTTTCACACATGTTATAGTTAGCTGGACATTTTACTCGTAAAAAACCAATTAAATTGCCCCGTTATAGTTAGTTCAGCTAACTATAACTCGCGCGCCCGCAATGCACTGCTGATGACGTCACATATTACATCACTCATGACATGGTCAGTGACATCACTCATGACATCACTGATGACATCTCAAATGACATCACTGATGACCTCACTGATGACATCATCCAGTGAATGTGTGTTTTTCTGTAAATTAAATATGTTTTATATATGTATATCTCAAGGTCAATGGAAGAATAAATGGGTATATAAGTGTCTAAATGGATGCTTTGTTTTTGAAAAATGTATTGTGTAACTGACTGATTAAGTGTATCATAGTGAATACATGGCTTACTGTGTAATGTTTAAATATGAAAATATCTGTATCAGTCTCTCACTTTGTGTATAAGTGGTTGCATGGGTTGGTGAGTAGCTACATGGGTGTCTATATAGGTTATTAGTTGTTTTTTGAGTATCAGTCTGAGTGTCTGTATGGTTCGGTGGGGGGTATTATGTAGTGCATAGGTGCATGAATGAATGATTCACTCTTTGTGTGTGTTGAACACAGCATGTGTGCAGGACTGTATGGGTGGATGAGTGTGTGTATGGGTGTGTTACTGAGTGAATGACTGTCTCAATAGTGTTTTTATGAGTAACTACATATGTTTAAAACTAGTATATGTGACTATTGGTGTATATATGTGAGTATATGTGAGAGATTGAAAGAGTTCCTGTATGAATAAGTATGTGTTTCTATAAGTGATTGTTTAAAAGACTAAGTATGTGTAAGTTTCTGTAGAAGTAAGTGTGGTGGTGTGTGTATAACTGTATATGCTAGTAAATGTATGTTTGATTCTTTATTAGCATGAGTGACTATGTGTGTGAGTAACTCTGTGGATGAGTGGCATTGTGTAACAGGATGTATAGGTGTATGAGTACATATGATGAGTGAGTACATGTATGAGTGACTGTATTGGACTGTTGGTGAATGAGTGGATGTTTATGTGGATCTTAGAATTACTGAATAGGTTGTTGTAACTGGTATTGGTATGTCCATTGTTTTGAAAATTTTAGTCTCTATTTTTGAATGTGTGTATCATAGGTTATATTAGGGTGAGAGGAGGTCTGCCACTCTATCACAAGGATGATGTCATCAGTGAGGTCATCAGTGATGTCATTTGAGATGTCATCAGTGATGTCATGAGTGATGTCACTGACCATGTCATGAGTGATGTAATATGTGACGTCATCAGCAGTGCATTGCGGGCGCGCGAGTTATAGTTAGCTGAACTAACTATAACGGGGCAATTTCATTGGTTTTTTACGAGTAAAATGTCCAGCTAACTATAACATGTGTGAAACCTATGGTTTTTTCACTGAATTTCTAAGGTTTTTTAAATGCTAATTCCTAACTATAACGTGTGTGAAACCCATGGTTTTTTCAGTGAATTTGTACGGTTTTTTAAATGCTAATTCCTAACTATAACGTGTTTGAAACCCATGGTTTTTTCAGTGAATTTGCAAGGTTTTTAAAATGCAAATTTTTTTTTTATTCTTCAATTTTTTCTAACATATTTTTAATTTAATTTTCTTACCTTTTATAAAGACTATGCTTAAATTTTTAAAATTCTTTAATATGTTTTTTTTATATATTTTTTAAAATAAACATGTAAAATTTATTTCCAGTTTTTTTTTTTTTTTAATTTTTTTTTAGTACGCGTACCGTAAGCTCACGGTAAGCGTACGGTTTACGCAACGTCCGTAATCTTTCTACGCTGCTTGCGTATAGTTACGCACTTTGCGTAGCCGCGCGTACTGCGCGTGGGACGCGTGCGCGCTTACGCCACGCGCGCACGTTACGCGGAAGTGTCGGGGAGTGACTGTTATGCGCATGCGCGCAAGCGCGTGTCTTTTTTACGCGCATGCGTACTTTTTGCCGTAAGCGTACCGTAAGCGTACCGTAAGCGTACGGTAGGTCATGTGATCATGAAACACAACTTTTGATTGGTTGAAACTACTTTCAGTTCTAGAACTCTCCTACACCACACCCATTCCCCTCATTTCTGCTTGTGATCCCTTGGGAGAAGGAGCTGGTTTGTCTTTGGGATACGATGGCAGAACAGCAGAGCCTTTCTGAGAGTGAGGCTAGCACCAGCAGCACTGTCTTGAGGCAGAGAGCGAGGAAACAAAAGCCTTCTTATGTTTGGGATTATTTTACTTTTCCTGAAGGCCAGCAAAAGGTGAATGCACCCTTAGTTACTTGCAGGCTGTGTCAGCGTGTACTTTCTAGAGGTAATCCTGACAGGAAGTATTCCTTTGGGAATCACACCATGAAGAGACACCTCCAGGATGTACACAGAAGGACACATGGTCATCTTTTTGGAGGTAACTCTTCAGAAAGACGAGCCAGTACATCCACAGCAGCTCAGCCTGGACCATCATCTGCAGGGCTGACTCCTTCTTCTGCAGGTCAGGTGAGCCCTTCATCTGTGGGGGGAGAATCTCCTTTTGCTGGCCCTCTGGAAATTAACCCTCGGTTTGCGAGGGTTGAAGTACGGTGCGCCACTTGTCACGATCTAATTACTTATAGGGAGACCAGTGTTTCCCTGGTGAACAGTAAAATAGATCAGCACAGTTGTCGTACCGTCTAATATTCCCAATCTTTCTTTCCTCTGTCCCTGCATGAACACAACGGTTCTTTTAAGAGCCAACCTTATCTTTCATCTTTTTTTTACATATGTTTTTAAAAACTTTTTTTTATTTTTTTTTACCGTACGCGTACGGTGCGCGTACTTTTTTTTTTTTTTTTTTTAAAAACACTAAAAATCATTTATGACATTACATTGACCTTGAGAGACTACAATTATTATTATTGACTTACCATACTCACTGAAAAAATATTTATTCATTTCTTTTTTTTAAAAATAGTTTTAAAAATGTTTGTAGTTTTCGTAAATTTTCTATATCTATCTGGAAAAAAAGGAAAAAGTATTAATATTTTAAAAACTTTTTATAATACAGTACACATATTTACATTTTTTCCCAAAAAATATTTTTGCCTTATTTTTGCTGTTTTCAGAATATATTGCATTTCACTATAAATTGTGAAAGCAATTGCATTCATCATTTTACAGCGGGCAAAAAAAAATACCAATCACAAAGATTGTATTAAAAAAGCCCTGATTCTTTTTTTACTTAAACTTAACATTATAGAAATGCATAATATTGTAAAAAAATATCATCTAATACCAATACTTATTCCTTTAAAATACCGTCTGATATGTTTGTTTCAGAAGTATAATCACAATATTATATCTCAAATAACTCCAAAAAACATCTGATTTCATTTCCTTTAGGCCAAATAGTAATTTTAAATTTTTGTTTGGATTAAATTACCAACGGTAATCCAATAAAATTCTAAAGTTTAATTTGTCCAGATCTCACAGATTCTCTGTAACATTTTGGTTCATGAAAATTTTTTGATTAATTTATTTAGTCCACAATAGAATTGGTTACTTTTCCACATGGCCAAATAGTAATTTTTTAAATCATTTTTGAAAAAATTTCCAATGGCAGTCCAATAACATTCCAAAATATAAAATGTGCAGAAGTTACCGATAATCTCAAAATTATTGGTTTTTCAAAATTTCATTAAAAATTAAAAAAGTCCACATTACAATTGGTTATCTTTCCATTAGGCCAAATGATAATTTAAAAAATTTTTTTTTTACAAAATTGCAATGGTAATCCAGTAAAATGGTAAAATTGTTTTGTCCAGATCTTGCCAAGTCTCTCTAAAATTTAGGTTTCAGGAAGATTAGATATGAATTTGCTAAATCAAAAGGCAAACGTTGTTTGAAAATCAATTGAGAATCATTACACAGTGTCCAGCCTTTTTCACATTTAAGATAAACTGTGTAATGTCCAGAAGTAACAGTAGGTCCATCATGGAAAATTATTGCAACAGTTACAAAAGTTTTTCCTGAAATTGATAATTGCTGTCCTGTAAACTTCTTTATTAAAGTATCCAATTTTGAACCATCAGCTCTACATCGTTGCATCATTAAAATTACATACTGTCCGTATTCCTTTAAAATTAATGTTGAAAACATGTCAGAATTACACTCACCACATTTCATGCTATGATTAGCATCTTTAACTAATTTTTCAAAAGTGACTGTTTTACTCTCTGGCAATGTCAAATAAATAAACCTTTCATTATCAACAATAGAGCCACTTATATTATAACAATTATCACAACTATGTTCCCATTTATAAGAGAGACCAAAAAAAATGTCAATGGGAACTCCTTCTTCTTCCACTACCTGAAGAAAATACATCAAAAATTCATGTGCATCTTGCTGTTCATTTTGAGAAAACTGTGTTCGTCCTGAACATACATCTAAAAGTTTTCTAATGTCAGTAGCACTTTCTATTTGAGTTTTATCTTTACTCAGCTTTTGAAAAAGGAGACTCAGCTCTGAACAGAATCTTTTTCCCTGATTTACTATTATCTGCTCTTGCAAACTTTCCAGATAAAATGCAACATTCAGCACTACATTTGCGTAGCAGTTGACACCAGAGCTATTTTCAAAATGACATCCTACAACCTGTTCTTCATTTTCCTTTTTCTTTTTGCTTGCAATTACATCACTCCTCTTTTTTTTCCTCTTCTCTACATCTTCACTACAGATATTGTCATTTTTCCTTTTACGAGAAACTACACGTTTCTCCAACACAGGATACTGACCTAAATGAGGAGCATAGCTTCTTCTTAATCTATTATACTCCTTTACACAATTTGTATCAGCACTAACTTTTGATTCTTCAAAGTCTATCATGAATAAACCTGATAATGTTTTGACTCGTGACAAAGCAACATATGCCATACCTTCTTTGAACACAGTTGAACCAATGTTCACAAATGCACAATCTACAGTCAATCCTTGAGACTTGTGAATAGTTACAGCATATGCTAGAGAAAACGGAAACTGCTTCCTACGTACATATAAGTCTTTCACAAGCATAAAACGAACTGTACAACGACAAATATCTTTAACTTCATCTATCTGATCAAATTTTATTTTTAAACATTCAATTCCTTCTTTTTTCTGATAATTAATAAAACCCACAACTCTTCCCATCGCTCCATTAACTAAACCTTTCTCAACATCCAAATTTCTCCTTAAAAACACTCTACAGTTCATGCAAACATATAGATTTTTTTCTAATCCAGCTGTTTTGGAGATGTTCTTCTCTAGTGAGTCCAATTTATTTTTCAGTTTGCCTGTTACTGTGACAGTAATTCTTCCATCCTCAATTTTGTCCACTGCTTCCAATTTCCTGATCTCTTCCTTTTCCAATTTCAAAAGCTCCTCATTAAATATTGAGCATTCACGTAGAGTTGGCATTAAGCAGATGACACTTTTGTTTTCTGCAATATTCTTGTATATTTTCTCTGCAACTATTTCTTCCTTTGGAAATAAATTATGTAGCAGCCGACTCTGTAATGCTTTTTTGCCAACTTCTGTGAGTAGTCCAATTCTGATATCTTTCAGAATACTTCCATATTCTTCATCGTTTGCTTGCCTCATATTAGTTGTAAGTTCCTTGTACTCAAAGAAGGACCAAATATTTGTATTTCCGATGCTTCCCAATGACTTCTTCGTGTCTTCATGTGTCACAGTATTAAACACTGGTTGTCCTTTAACTGGAGTAAGTTGCAAAAGATCTCCAAAAACTATGACGTGTTTTCCACCAAATAACACGTCATAGTCTGTCTTCAAAATTTGCTGCATTCTTAAATGCACAAAGGCAAGCATTAAGTTTGATACCATGCTCACCTCATCAATAATGAGAACTTGCATCTTCTTCAATACTCGTGAAACTTCCAAGGATGCTTCTCCAGTTAGCTTGTTGAATTGTATTTTGTTCTCATGCTCCACTGGTAACATTAGCAAACGATGTAAGGTGATTCCTTTTATGTTATATGCTGCTAACCCAGTTGGAGCAGTAACCACACAAGACAAAGTAGAATCCGTTTTTTGCTTTAGGTAGCTTCTGATAACTTTAATTAGGAAACTTTTTCCAGTGCCAGCTTGTCCGCTTACATACATCCTGATTGGATGAAATGATGTGCATGAGCACTCTTTTTTTACATGTAGAAATCCGTGATCAATTTTGTTTTTGATCTCTTCATAAATTTGTTGCTGCTCTTGATTCAGTTGTCTTTCCAAATTTTCTAAGTCTATAAATTCTTCTTGAGCTTGATTCATAGCCGTTTCCACTTCATTCATGGCTATTGATGCTTCATTTTCAACGATTGGTTGTCCTAGGGGATCTTGACTGTGTGTTCCTGAACTTTGGCTGTCCTGAGAACTGTCTCTAGCTATTTCTGCTGCAATTGTAGTTTCCTGTTCAATTTCTTCATTTAACATTTGCAGATAAGTTGTGAATGTATTGCATTGTATGCTGTCTTTGCAAGCATTAAATGAATCCTCATAGCTTTGAAATTCTCCCAGTAGTTCATCCTCTGTACGCCATGGTTTAAACAACTGTAAAAGAGCCAAGTAGTAAAATTCTTTCTTGTCGGTAGTGTCGCAACTCAGCTTCCGGTGATTTATCAAACTTCCTTTGGTTTGCTTCACCAAACATCCTTCTTCACCAACAACTTTATATTTTCCATTATTAATGTCTTCTGCAGCTTTCCGTGAATAAATGTAGTTCTGCAACACTTCATAGAGACACATGTTCTCCAGATGATGACTTCTCTTGGGATAATATGTGTCCAACATGTTTGTTTTCAATATATCTGTACTTTCTGGGTCATTCTCGGCCAAATATTCAATTTCTCCAACAGATTTCAGTACCCGATTTCTCATTGCTGCAAGGCCTAAACTTGCCCAAATTATTCTTCTTGACTTCGAGTAGAGACTTGCAGAAGATAACCTATCTGAACATTCGTAGGATCCAATTTCTCGATGCGATAACATCTTCAAACTGAAACTGTACAGCTTCTTACTGACAGTCTTCTCGTGAGAAATCTCTTCCCACATTTCCTTCAATTCTGTTTTTTCTGATTTCGTAATGTAAGACGTTACATATCGTGCAACAGCAATGGAATTGTCAGCTACATACTGTATATCCATGTTAGCGTTCCACATGGATAAAATGACTGGGTTGTAGTCATTTATATTTTTTGATTCTTCTTTTCTTTTAAGGTTGTAGGTATTCTTAGGTGATTTTCTTGTGATAGTATGTCTCACAGCTGACATAAAACTGTTTACTCTTCCATTTGAAAGAACAGGTCTAGGAAATCCAAATCGACATTTAGAGTAGTATTTTTCTTTGCTCTTGTATTTCCGTCGACAGTATTTTCCACACCGATGACTTTGGAAACGTAAAACTTGCTCCTTTAACTTTTTCTCTTCTGTGCTTTTTGGTATAGCACATGTTGCATATTCTTCAATGTAAGATAACACTGCTTCATCAGTATCTGTTCCAAACTTTGGGGCATCCTTGATCCACAACAGCATATGAATATGAGGAGCACCTCTTGCCTGGTACTCTTTTCTCCAAAAGAAATCCACTACTTCTCCAAGGGGTGGATTTTTTTTATTGCAGATGAAGGACATCATAGCCTCAAATCTATGATTGAAATATCTGCAAACATTAACCGGATCCAATGAGCACAGTTCTCCTGCTGTCTTGTATTCGATGTTTTTAATGTTTGAATTGGCCTCTCGTAGAAAATCCAGTAAATCATCCCAAGCGTACTCGGCACAGCTTAGGGTAAGGAACCATGTTGGTGTTCCTAAATTGCGTAACATGCATTTTAGTTCACCATGGCGTCGGTACCAATATTCATTTGTCCCACGCTGACAAGCCATCAGATTGATCAGTTGTGTTTCCAAATGATCATCTCGGTGCTGCACTTTCTCCATAAAATCCTTAGCAGACACATTTTGTAAATGTACTCCACTTTTTAAAATGTGATTTACTGCATAAGACAGTGCAGACAAGTCGCTTTCAAATAAAAGATGGAACAAATAAGGAATACTTTGTCGAAATCTGGGATCTTCAGCATATAGTCTTGTAGTCCGATACTCTGAAGCTGGAATCTGTTCTGGACGTTCATCGTATCGTCCTCCTTTTCCCGTAGGAAACAGCTGGGGAAAACATTGAGCTTCCAAGCTCTCCTCCCATACACTCACGGGAGTTCCTTTTGCTTTCTTCATCTGAAAGAGATCAATATTGTCTCCCATAACTTCTTTCGAATGAAGAGGATGTATGCTAAAATGTTCATAAATTTCTTCTTCCTTTGTCTTGTCCACTTTTTCAATTTGTCCAGTTGGTGTTTCTGTGTCTTCTTGAAAATCTTCGTCTTCTTCTTCTTCTTCTATATAAATTGATTCATACCATTTGTTATTTTTTTTCAAATACAAATTTGCTCTTTGTACTTTCCGCACATCTACCAGCTCCTGCCAAATCTTCTTATTCTTTGTAGGTACACCATTAACCAGAATAATTAATGGTTCAGTTTCCAAAGTATCCGCATCAATAGTTTCCATATTTTTTTTCAAATCCAAGGGCAAATACACCACTCTACCTTTTAAACCTCTCAGTAAATCTGAAGGAGGTAATTTACCAGTTTTGGGCTCCATACGTACTATGGTCTGGAACGGATGAACACATTGAATGAGTATAGACTCATATGTATTTAATTCAGAAAGTTCAGCAGGAATAGCATCCAATTCTAAATTATTATGTACAGCTCTGGTCGGCATTCTATTTTCCTCTAACTTGTTGTAACAGTATTTACAAATACGCTGATCTTCACCCAATTCAAAACAATTTTCAAGAAATATATATGTGGCAAAATCCTTCCACTTATAATTATCTTCATTTTCACTCTTTCTGTAGAGATCAACATTCCTAGTTTGTTTTCTATAATGAGTTCTGCGGCAACAAATACAAGTAACATTTGGTCTTTCATTAGAGACTATTGCAAATTTTGTTATGTGATCATTAAATGTCTTACTTACAGAAGGTTCTACATTCTCTTCCACTTCTTCCTCATTTACTGTGTCCTTCTCTGCACTGTTTTGTTCAGGACCAAAGTAACAAAACTGAATTTCATCAACAACCTTCTCTACATCTGATACCGTTCCTCGGAACAGAGCCCTATTCAATTCATTTAACTTTATTGCTGGACTTTTGGCAAAATACAACCGTCTCACAAACTTTCTCATTTCAGTATGATGAACAGCCAGCATCCTAAAATGATGGAAAACACTATTGCACACTTTTCTAGATAGACAAGCCAGAGAATGACCCTGCAAACCAGTATTCTCTCTCACTCTGCATGGATCCAGACTTTGAAGCACCTTAATCTTCTGTTTTACACTTTTTTTGCTATATTCTCTTAGAAACTCTCGAAATCTGTCAATAGATTCCTGACGCACAGTGCAAATACTACTACAATTCCAAGTGTACACTGGGGCTTTAGGACGTCTCCCCATTGCCTCATCTGCCATCACTTGTACCTCATCTCTTGGAACCATTATCTCCTTCTCCATTATGCAACCATTTTTTACTTCGTATGAACGACCTCTGGTGTCAACTGCATGCAGCAAACTATTACTTTGAAAATAGCTCTCTTCATTAAAAAAAGGTTCACTACTTGAACTATGCATCCACTTTCCTAAAAACACTTTACAAAAGTTTGTTCTGTTCACTACTCTTTTGCTTTTGCTTTGTGATTTCAGTACATTAACCATTTTATCTAATGTACGCATCCTATTCAAAATTAAAATGAATAGTTTCCTTTTTAATTCTAATGCTTTTGCTGCAATGGCTTCAATTTCTTTTTTTCTCTTATAAAATTTAGCCTTTTGCTTATATTTCTTCACATCCTTTATCAAATTGGACATAACTCTTCTCTGAAACATTTTTCTACGTATCTCTTTAAACGCTGTTTTTCTGTTTATGTAAAACTTTTCAGTTGCAGAAGGTATATTTGCATTAACTAAATTCTCAATTTTTTGCTGTTCTCTTCGTTTTGTTACATTCTTTCCAGGACAGACATTTTGTACATTTTTCTTTGTTTTGAATATTTTTTTAAGAAATTGTTTTTTCTGCTTACCAGAAGATTTTTTCTTTTTCCCAACATGAGCATCTTCTACTAACTTTGGTCCTCCAGTTGTCTTCAAATATAGTTTTTTTTTTAGCGTTTTTTGAACTCTAGATTTTGTAGGCATCTTAAATTTTGTTCACTGTTCTTCAGCAATACCTGAAAAAAACTAAAAAAAAATCCTTTATTGTATTTAAATATATTACTACATTTCTTTTCACAATAGTCACAAAACGAAATTTCTTTGCCAATTTGAATGCACACAAACTGCTCTTTTTTTTGGGCAAGTGAAAATCACTTTTACAAACTGTCACATTATGAAACCACTTTTCAGATTTTTTAAAAAGCCCATGTCCAGAGTGCTACACTCCAGCAAGGGCAACCAGCCTTAGTGAAGCTGAATGTATTTGCATTACAGACTGAAACCTGAAAACCCCACTCGCTTGTAAATACTGTGCATGACTATACATGGCAAGCACATGGGTGTGTGCTAAGACTCTGCTTCTTCCCCCAAAAATTCGCTCCCCCTTTCCATCTAATGCAACTGTGAAATCACCAGAGCAAGACGCAATAAATCTCTGCCTATAATTCCTCTATGCACACAGAGTCATGTTTTCACATTAGTCCCAAAACGAAATTTCTTTGCCAATTTGAAAGCACACTTACTGCTCTTTTTTTTTTCGGCGCAAGTGAAAATCACTTTTTACAATTGGAAATCACTTTTACAGACTGACACATTATGAAACCACTTTTTTTGATTTATTTAAATGCACATGTCCAAGCTGTTTTTTTAGACCACCACCATGTGTATTCTCGGTGACTGCCTACACTCCAGCAAGGGCAACCAGCCTTAGTGATGCTGAATGTATTTGCATTACAGACTGAAACCTGAAAACCCCACTCGCTTGTAAATACTGTGCATGACTATACATGGCAAGCACATGGGTGTGTGCTAAGACTCTGCTTCTTCCCCCAAAAATTCGCTCCCCCTTTCCATCTAATGCAACTGTGAAATCACCAGAGCAAGACGCAATAAATCTCTGCCTATAATTCCTCTATGCACACAGAGTCATGTTTTCACATTAGTCCCAAAACGAAATTTCTTTGCCAATTTGAAAGCACACTTACTGCTCTTTTTTTTTCGGCGCAAGTGAAAATCACTTTTTACAATTGGAAATCACTTTTACAGACTGACACATTATGAAACCACTTTTTTTGATTTATTTAAATGCACATGTCCAAGCTGTTTTTTCAGACCACCACCATGTGTATTTCGGTGACTGCCTACACTCCAGCAAGGGCAACCAGCCTTAGTGATGCTGAATGTATTTGCATTACAGACTGAAACCTGAAAACCCCACTCGCTTGTAAATACTGTGCATGACTATACATGGCAAGCACATGGGTGTGTGCTAAGACTCTGCTTCTTCCCCCAAAAATTCGCTCCCCCTTTCCATCTAATGCAACTGTGAAATCACCAGAGCAAGACGCAATAAATCTCTGCCTATAATTCCTCTCTGCACACAGAGTCATGTTTTCACATTAGTCCCAAAACGAAATTTCTTTGCCAATTTGAAAGCACACTTACTGCTCTTTTTTTTTCCGGGCCAAGTGAAAATCACTTTTACAGACTGACACATTATGAAACCTTTTTTTTTAATTTATTTAAATGCACATGTCCAAGCTGTTTTTTCAGACCACCACCATGTGTATTCTCGGTGACTGCCTACACTCCAGCAAGGGCAACCAGCCTTAGTGATGCTGAATGTATTTGCATTACAGACTGAAACCTGAAAACCCCACTCGCTTGTAAATACTGTGCATGACTATACATGGCAAGCACATGGGTGTGTGCTAAGACTCTGCTTCTTCCCCCAAAAATTCGCTCCCCCTTTCCATCTAATGCAACCAGCCTTAGTGATGCTGAATGTATTTGCATTACAGACTGAAACCTGAAAACCCCACTCGCTTGTAAATACTGTGCATGACTATACATGGCAAGCACATGGGTGTGTGCTAAGACTCTGCTTCTTCCCCCAAAAATTCGCTCCCCCTTTCCATCTAATGCAACTGTGAAATCACCAGAGCAAGACGCAATAAATCTCTGCCTATAATTCCTCTATGCACACAGAGTCATGTTTTCACATTAGTCCCAAAACGAAATTTCTTTGCCAATTTGAAAGCACACTTACTGCTCTTTTTTTTTTCGGCGCAAGTGAAAATCACTTTTTACAATTGGAAATCACTTTTACAGACTGACACATTATGAAACCACTTTTTTTGATTTATTTAAATGCACATGTCCAAGCTGTTTTTTCAGACCACCACCATGTGTATTCTCGGTGACTGCCTACACTCCAGCAAGGGCAACCAGCCTTAGTGATGCTGAATGTATTTGCATTACAGACTGAAACCTGAAAACCCCACTCGCTTGTAAATACTGTGCATGACTATACATGGCAAGCACATGGGTGTGTGCTAAGACTCTGCTTCTTCCCCCAAAAATTCGCTCCCCCTTTCCATCTAATGCAACTGTGAAATCACCAGAGCAAGACGCAATAAATCTCTGCCTATAATTCCTCTCTGCACACAGAGTCATGTTTTCACATTAGTCCCAAAACGAAATTTCTTTGCCAATTTGAAAGCACACTTACTGCTCTTTTTTTTTCCGGGCCAAGTGAAAATCACTTTTACAGACTGACACATTATGAAACCTTTTTTTTTAATTTATTTAAATGCACATGTCCAAACTGTTTTTTCAGACCACCACCATGTGTATTCTCGGTGACTGCCTACACTCCAGCAAGGGCAACCAGCCTTAGTGATGCTGAATGTATTTGCATTACAGACTGAAACCTGAAAACCCCACTCGCTTGTAAATACTGTGCATGACTATACATGGCAAGCACATGGGTGTGTGCTAAGACTCTGCTTCTTCCCCCAAAAATTCGCTCCCCCTTTCCATCTAATGCAACTGTGAAATCACCAGAGCAAGACGCAATAAATCTCTGCCTATAATTCCTCTATGCACACAGAGTCATGTTTTCACATTAGTCACAAAACGAAATTTCTTTGCCAATTTGAAAGCACACTTACTGCTCTTTTTTTTTTCGGGGCAAGTGAAAATCACTTTTTACAATTGGAAATCACTTTTACAGACTGACACATTATGAAACCTTTTTTTTTGATTTATTTAAATGAACATGTCCAAGCTGTTTTTTCAGACCACCACCATGTGTATTCTCGGTGACTGCCTACACTCCAGCAAGGGCAACCAGCCTTAGTGATGCTGAAAGTATTTGCATTACAGACTGAAACCTGAAAACCCCACTCGCTTGTAAATACTGTGCATGACTATACATGGCAAGCACATGGGTGTGTGCTAAGACTCTGCTTCTTCCCCCAAAAATTCGCTCCCCCTTTCCATCTAATGCAACTGTGAAATCACCAGAGCAAGACGCAATAAATCTCTGCCTATAATTCCTCTATGCACACAGAGTCATGTTTTCACATTAGTCCCAAAACGAAATTTCTTTGCCAATTTGAAAGCACACTTACTGCTCTTTTTTTTTTTCGGGGCAAGTGTAAATCACTTTTACAGACTGACACATTATGAAACCACCATGTGTAACTACAACAAAAACAATTCCCATTTCTATTATTCATTTCTTAAGTTACCACATACATCCCCTCTCAAACTGTAAACTCACCTTTAAAATTAGTTAGTTGTGAAAGAAATGTGACACTCAAACAGCAGATTATCAGAGCCAGGATCTCTGTTGTGTTCACCTCTCTCCTCTCAGCAGAACCAGATAATGGCAAACTTTCCCTCTTTTTTTCCACACATATACTTGTAAGTTTCAAATCTCAGTGCTTCCCCCTTTTTTTCAAATGTAATCACACATTTCTATTGGTTGAAAACCAACCCTTTTCCAAAAGTACCCTTCCCCCAACTTGACTTCTGCCTAGTACCCTTCCCCCAACTTGACTTCTGCCTGCTACCATAGCAACAGCTCATGGAACACTGCTGTGTGGAGTTAGGTCAGAAGTTCGCCACACAATGTTTCAATTCCACAGAGCAAGAGTGCTTGACTTTTCAAACCTTACAGCAAATCCATAGTACTGTTCTTTGGTTACACATTTTTTTGTACCAATACAAAACATGCTTCTATTAATTTACACATACAGCCTAGTTTTTTTTCTAGAATGGTATGAAACAGCCAATCAGTTCTTTTTGTTTTGTTAAAAATATGTATGCCTCCATTTCCAAACTGTCTTTCTTTTCATATTGCCATTCTACTGAAAGACACCTCCTGAGTGCATCCAGTTCTCCTTTGAAGATGTTCACAGTGTGGATTGTAGGGCACAGCTATGTCTTCTGGAGTGAAAAGTTTGCAGAGAAAACAGGTATGGTGAGAGACCTTGCTTTGCCAAATGTAGACATTAAATGGATTGGTCAGAGAGGGTTAAAGTGGCACCAATTGATGCCATTGGTGAAATCCTTCATTCAAATCCAACACCCTGACCTCATAATAGTGCACTGTGGTGGCAATGACCTAGGCACTTTGACTGGGGTAGGTCTGGAAATGCTTATGAAGGACACCTTTGCACAACTGTTTACACTTTTCCCTAAAACTGCCTTTGTGTTTTCCAACATATGCCAAAGGCAAAAATGGAACTGGTCCAATCATTTCTGTCCGCAGATTGACAAAGCAAGAAAGCACGTCAACAAATCTGTTTCTGCTTTCCTCCGTGACTATGGTATGGGTGCCATTTACCACAACAACTTGCGTTATGACATGCAAGACATTTATAGAGGAGATGGTGTGCACTTCAATGATGAAGGGAACAGAGTCTTCCTCTTGAACCTTAGACTCTGCATCGGTACTTACTTGTAGGTACCACTAAAAAAATGACTTCATAAACACAACAGCTCTTTTTAGAGCTCCCTAATTTCTAAACTCTTAATTCGTCATTTCATTTATTCATTTTTATTTTTTTTAACCGTACGCTTACCGTAAGCTTACCGTACGCGTACCCCGTGATTTTTTAAAAAATCAATAAATGTTTTTTTTGTACTTTTCTGTCCTTCTTTGACCCCCTTACAAATGTTAGGGGGTCTGTAACTCTCCTCCTTGCCCCCTTTTCTTGTTTTCACTCTTTTTTTTTCAGAGTGAAACACAGAAAATGGCGGCCGCCGCTTCCTGGTTTCGGCCGATTCGAATGTTTACTAAGATCTAAGAGCCAATCAGAATCGCGCTCGCGCATGCCACCGTACGCTTACGGTAAGCGTACGGTAAGCGTACGGTAAGCGGGCTCAGATATATATATTGATTTAAACGCTATTTTCTCAGAATCTACTGAACAGATTTACACCAAACCTACAAAAGGCACTTCCTTGACCTAGGGACTACCTCTCTGCCAAATTTTGAGTAATTCTGTTCAGCCGTTCGGGCTGTAGCTCGTTCTAAAGGTCCTATGGAAAAATGCATGGGAAAAACGCGTTTTGGGACCCCCCTTTTATCTCAGCCCCCGCTTGACGGATCCCCCCGAGACTTTCAGGGTAGGAGCGGAGCGTAGCGCCCCACCTATTTTGAGAAATTCGCGAGGATTCGTCGACCGGCGCCAAAGTTATTCAAAATAGAATGTTGAGGTTTTCCTATGGAAACGTGGTCCTAACTATAACTACCTACTGGCGACCGCCAGTAGGTAATATATATATATATATATATATATATATATATATATATATATATATTACCTACTGGCGGTCGCCAGTAGGTAGTTATAGTTAGGACCTCATTTCTATTCAAATAGCATTTTTTCTTTTGCCAATATCTTTAGCGCTGTTTGACGAATCGTCGCGAAATTTTCAAAACTAGTGGGGCGCTCCGGTCAGCTTCTGTCTTTAAAGTTTCGGTGCGATTCGTCAAGCAGGGGCCGAGAAAAAAGGGGGGGTTCCAAAACACTTGTTCCCCATGTTAATTTCCAAAGCTAAAGCCCGAACTGCTGAACGGAATTACACCAAATTTGTCAAAAAGGTAGGTCTTTGTTCAGAATGAGCCCTTTTTTTTAAATGGTGTAAATCCGTTCAGTAGTTCCTGAGAAATTAGAAAAAGAAAAATATCGATACCTGAGCACCGAGGAAGAGTCGCGACTCCTCCCTGGCACGAACTTCACTCTGATTGGCTGCCAACACTCCAAACCAGAATGTGTTGGCAGCCATCTTGTGACTCGGTAACCGAGTCACAAGAGAAGAGTAAAAACAAAGGTAAAAAACAAGAAAAGGGGGCAAGGTAGAAAGACCCTGACCCCCTAAGCCTGCTCAGGGGGTCCCACAGGGAATCCCAGGGCCCAAAAAAGCATTTAAAAAAAAATCTGCAGAATTCGCGCTGGGTGCGCCAATCCTGCCGAAAAGTACAAAAAACAAAGCGCGGGTCTCTCGTGCCTCGTTACTAAAAAAGCCCACGGGTGGTCCATGTCCTGGGGGCAATATAAAATTAGGATGTGGGGGCCTGTGGGGAATCCCACAGCCCCGGGGACCGCCACCTCTGTTAGGCTTATTAATTTGAATGCAGGGGGACCTCCACCTCCCCGGGGCTTCCTTAATAAATGTGTGGGGGATCCCAACCCCCCCACGTGCCCCGGGGTCTGCCACCTCCCAGGGGCATTTATGGAAATGGGCGGGGGGCCTTGCGGGCCCCCCCAAGCCCCAGGGACCACCACCTCCCCAGGGCTATAAATAATAATTAGTGTGAGGGGGTCTCAAGCCACCCCACACTGTCCCGGGGACCACCACCTCCCTGGGGCACTTAATATTCAAATTCGGGGGTCCGTTACGGTCCCCAGCCCTGGGGTCCACCACATCCACGGGGCTTTGAAAATGGAGTGAGGCCCCCCTCTTGGAGCCCTTGATGGCCCTGGGGACCACCACCCCCCAGGGCCCGCTCCTGCAATGTCCCGGGGTACCCACCCCTAGGACATTGCTGTTTGCTATGACAGAACGGGAGCATGGCTCCCCGAGGCCGAAATTAGCCTCGGGAGGGGGCCACATGGCCTCCTTTCCCATTTTTTTCTTATAAAAACGGGTCAGCCCCAAATATTGTAAAAGAAGTGGGGGCCACACAGCCCCCTTCTAAAAAAATTAAATAAAATAAAAAGGCGGCATCTCGCCGGAGGCCCCACCCCCTCAATGCAGCACTCTGCAAACTCGCCCCCTGGTGCGTTCTAAGTTGTGGTATTAAAGTCCCCTTCATTCCTGAGGGTCCCTGGGGGCCAACTGAGGACCTCAGGACACAAGTGGACATCATCGCCCCACCAGCAGTGCACCAGGACCTGCGTTTGCAAAGTGGTGTAGAAAGGGGGCATGACCTTGGATCAACGCAGCTCTGTGGCGCATACTGGAGGTACCTGGTGGGCTGGTTGGCCCCCAGGGACCCTCAGGAATGAAGGGGACTTAATACCCCAACTTAGAACGCACCAGGAGGCACGTTTGCGGAGTGGTGGTGAAAGGGTGCGTGGCCTTTATCCACCTCTCAGCAATCCCACTGTGTGGGGCTTACTGGCGGTAAGACGTAGGCTAGTTGGCCCCTAAAGGACCACCAGCAGTGAAGGGGACTTCAATCCCCATCCAAGAGCGTGCCAGGGAACGCGTTTGCAGAGTGGTGGGGAAAGGGGGTGTGGCCTGCTATGAGAACTTAGCAATCCTGCTGTGTGAGACTTACTGGAGGAAATATGAGGGGTAGTTGGCCCCCAAGGTTGTTGTTGGGGCCAACTACCCCTCTTGTCACCTGCAGTAAGTCCCACACAGTGGGATTGCTAAGACGTCTAAGGAGGACACACCCACCCTTTCTCCAAAACTCTGCAAACGCGCCTCCTGGCAGACTACGGGATGGGGGATGAAGTCCAATTTACACTGGAGGGACTTTGGGGGCCAAAAAGCCCTGTTGGTACCTCCTCTAAGTTCTATGCAGCGGAATTCCTGAGCTCTGGTCAGAGGCCCAGCACCCTTTCTCCACAGAGGAGGTCATGCCAATCACTGGGGTACCCCAATGCATAGTGTTCCCTAGTGTATGTAGGTGTTTTCACTGTATTCTAAGTGTCTTTTAGCATAGCACTGGCTTTTGGCCTGGTTAGCCAGAGTCAGTTACCACCAGTACACGTGAGCAAAAGGTTCAGGGCACAGGATGACTTTGCAACAAGGCCTCTTTCTGCTCCTCTGTCGGTTCTTTGTGCACATCTCTTGCTTCTTTCTACATCTTTCTTCGTCTTTCTGGACTTCTGTAGCCTCTTTCTGTATTTCTGTTGCTTCTTTCTGTGCCTTTTTTCCTCTTTATGCACATGTCCCACCTCTGTAGGCATAGTTAGAAATTAGCATTTAAAAATTCTTTGAAATTAACTGAGAAAACCACAGGTTTCAGGGACGTTATAGTTCAAAATTAGCATTTAAAAAACCTTTGAAATTCACTGAAAAAACCATAGGTTTAGGGACGTTGTTAGAAATTAGCATTTAAAAGACCTTAGAAATTCACTAAAAAAACACGTTTCAGGGACGTTATAGTTAGTTGGACATTTCACTCATACAAAACCAATGAAATTTGTCTGTTATAGTTAGTTCAGCTAACTATAACTCGCGCCCCCGCAGTGCACTGCTGATGACGTCACATATTACATCACTCATGACATGGTCAGTGACATCACTGATGACATCACTGATGACATCTCAAATGACATCAGTGATGACATCACTGATGACATCATCCACATGATAATTTGATGCATCTTCTCGCACCCTAATATAACATTTGATACACCCACTCTAAATTACAGACTGCCATTCTCAAAGCCATAGACACTCCAACACCAATAACTACATACCAACTCACTGATTCTTAGGTCTATGCACCCATCCACTCACCCACCCATACAGTCACTCATACTTTCGGTCACTCATCAGTACAGGACTACAATATGCACTCATACACCTATATAGACACTTACACACTGCCACACGCATCCATAGAGTTACTCACACACCTAGTCAGTCATGCAAAGACTTAATTACACTCCCATTTACTCACCTATACAGTTATACACACACCACCTCACTTACTCATACAGATACTAACACATACTTACGCTCTTATACAATCACTCATACAAGCACACACTCATCTATACAACCGCTCTCACAATCACTCTCGCATATAGTCATTTATATACTCCAAAACTCACATATACTGCCTTTCACATATGTAGTTACTCACACATGTACCACTGAGACATCCATTCACTCACCAACACACCCATAGACACACTCACCCACCCATACAGTTCATCACAGATGCACTCTTGAATCCATACACCCAGTGAATCACCCACTCACACATCTATGCACAGAGTCACACACCCCCCACCCACTCAAACACTCAGGCACCCACACAGATACTCAGACAACCAATCAATAACCCATATAGGCACTCATGTAGCTATTCACCAACCCATGCAGCCGCTTACACACCAACAGACAGACTGATATAGACATTCACACAGTTTAGTCACTAACCCATGCATTCAGTAATATACGTTTAATCACTCACTTATAGAGTTAGTCACACACCTAGTAACTCATCCATTCAGACACTCATATACTCACTCATTCTGCAATACAACTTGGCCTATATGTATTAAACATATATAAACTTTACAGAAACACACAGTCACTGGATGATGTAATCAGTGATGTCATTTGAGATGTCATCTGTGATGTCATCAGTGATGTCACTGACCATATCATGAGTGCTGTAATATGTGACGTCATCAGCAGTGCATTGCGGGGGCGCAAGTTATAGTTAGCTGAACTAACTATAACGGCCGAATTTCACTGGTTTTGTATGAGTGAAATGTACAACTAACTATAACGTCCCTGAAACCTGTGTTTTTTTAGTGAATATATATATATATATATATATATAGATATACACGCACACATATACATAAACATCCGATTGTCACCTCTTTCAGTATATTAATCCTTTCGCACAGAAAAAAGACATGCCGCACCTTAATTCCTCCAGCGTGATTCATTTATTCTTGACAGTGAAAATGTTTGAAGCGTTTCGGAGCAGCCGCTCCTTGTTCACATGTCAGTTACATTTGCTTTCTCGTTACACAAATACAAGTGCTGATACCAACATCATAAAAGTAGGACTACATGGCATTATCAGAAGTATATGTGAATACTCAAGGCAGCCATCTTATAGCATTGTTCTTCGTACTAACGTGGGAACATTATAGTTTGTGTAAGTACATTTCAAAACGTATTTCAGTTCAACCTAACAAATTGATCCAACTTAGGGAATGCATGACAACAATTTGAAATAGTTATGAATCATATCAATTATACAAAATGATCTTATAGTGCCTACTTGTTGTAACTCTTTCTTTACTCTGTATTCATCACTATTTGTCATTATCCAACAATTCTGCCCCAGTGGGCAATTTAACCTATTTTTCAAGTCATTTGTTCAATACCCTGGCACACACCAACCTTCAAATACCAAATTCTGCCCCAGTGGACTACCATAAATTTCTGTTTTAAACAATATTCATGCTCATATAACCAAAGGACACAGAAATTGTCAACAATTATCAAAAGGTCACCCAGCTATCCTGAAATGACCCAGATATAAACTGTCTCTTCTGCATTAGTCTTCTTCATCAAATGATGTCCATGTTACCTACAAGATTCTGACAAGTACACCAAATTTCAAGAGTTGTACATCTTTATCATGGTATTCTTTGAAATGCCTTGCTATTGGATGCTGTTTGTCCTCCCTTGTAATTGTTCGTAAATGTTCAAGAACCCTCTTCTTTGCTTTATGAATAGTGCTACCACTGTTGAACGGGAACATGGACAGATCAATGCATATACACTAAAATCAGAATTACACTTAAGATGTTTTATATTAGTGTAAGTTTTTTTTGCCTTCGATAATTGTATTTGTTTACTGCTCGTACTGTAATTACAGGCTTTACATTCACCACATACGTGTATGTTATTGACATTACTTTTTGACTATACCATACTGTTACTTAAAACATCTTTCTTTGATGTACACCTATTACTCCTATATATTTATATATGATCTCATCCGTTCTAAGAGTGTGCCAGAATTTTCTGAGACTCTTTTTAATATCCGATGCTTAGTTACTAAATGTAGTCATAAATCTTACTGGTTGTTGTTCAGTCTTATCTTTTACATAAAGGAATAATTTATTACAAGATACATACAGTGCAATGTTAGTTATAATCCTTATACTCCATTTTAAAAACAGCAAACTAACATTTAGAGATTTGTTTAATCAACAATATAAAATTGTTTTCTTACTAAAGACAGCTAATTCTATCCTGAGATTTAACCCAAGTGGATTGCCAATTCTTCATCTTTATTCACACTCCTAGGGTGCATAGTATCATACTTAATATTCAACCTGGACTCCAAACGCCATAATTCTCCAACTCTATTCCCCCTCTTTCTGATGTAGGGATTCTGTCAAGTACAAAATATTTCAAGAGTCGTACATCTTTATCATGGTATTCTTTGAAATGCCTTGCTATTGGATGCTGTTTGTCCTCCCTTTTAATTGCTCGTACATGTTCAAGAACCCTCTTCTTCGCTTTATGAATAGTGCTACCACTGTTAAACAGGGAACATGGACAGATCAATGCATATACACTAAAATCAGAATTACACTTAAGATGTTTTATATTAGTGTAAGTTTTTTTTGCCTTCGATAATTTTATTTGTTTACTGCTCGTACAGTAATTACAGGCTTTACATTCACCACATACTTGTATCTTATTGACATTACTTTTTGACTATACCATACTGTTACTTAAAAAATCTTTCATTGATGTACACCTATTACTCCTGTATATTTTTATAGGGTCTCATCCGTTCTAAGAATGTACCAGAATTTTCTGATACTCTTTTTAATATCCGACGCTTAGTTACTAAATGTAGTAATAAATCTTACTGTTTGTTCTTCAGTCTTATCTTTTACTTAAAGGACTAATAAATTATTCCTTTTGACTTTTCTCTGTGCATGCCTGTTTAATCACCTTCAAAGAGTGTCCTCGTTCCTTAAATATCTCTTCCACAGTTGTCATTTCCTTACTAAATGCTCCTTTTGAGCTACAATTCCTTCTAGCTCTAAGTAGTTCTCCATATTGTATACTGTCAATCAAAGTCTTGGATGACAGCTACCTGCATGCAATAAACTGTTCTCTGCAATTGTTTTGTGAAATAAGTTACTTTCCAACTTCTTTTCACAGACTTTCACTTTAACATCCAAAAATTCAATTTGTTCTGAATGCACTACACTTGAAAACCTAAGATTTAAATGGTTCTCATTTAGGACATCCACAAACATATGAGCTTCTTCACTGCTCCCATTCCAAATACAAAAGATCTCATCGATATACCGTTCCCAGAGGACGAAGTGTTCGTCAAATTGTCTGATGTTACTGACAACCTGTTCCTCCCACCAGCCTAGGTATGAACTGGCATAACTAAGGGCGAAGCAGGTCCCCATCGCCTTCCCCTGGGTTTGCCTGTATATAATTTGATCAAAAATAAAGAAATTGTTTTTCACATAAATAAACATCATCACTAACAGCATCTCTGTGTGCAATAAATATGACAATGGTGGGGCCCTCAGAAAATGTCGATCTGCAGAGATTCCTAAATCATGGAGTACACAGGTGTAACGGCAATTTACATCCAAAACCATTAATAGGAAATTCTTCTCCCACACTATGTTATTTATTAACCTAAAAAAATCCACTGTACCCCTTATATATGATGGAAGTGACTGTACAAAGGGTCTTAAGAGGAAGTCTATGTACTTTGATGTGTTCTAATACATACTCCCCATGTACCTGTCTAAAGCCGTTTTCTTTTAAATAAGGTTTAAGAAATTGCCGTCTGTATGCGTAAAATATTTACATACAAAGACAAAGTGTAAAATATCCTGTGGAGACCTATTGTCGCAGCCACAGGGATCTCTATCCTCGGTTCGTACTATAAAACCAGGAGGAGAGGCAACCAAATGGTGAAATATATTCATTCTAAAACATGTGAATAAAAAACGCTCATGGGGGCTGGTTAAAATGGAAAGCAATGGTTCCATGCCCAACACTGATTTAACTAGAGCATGGGCTCTTACCGTTAAGCACCTTTCATTCCCGCTCGGCACTACTTGTTTTAAAAAATACGTCTTTGATTAACTTTTTGTCCACCTTCTTTAATAATTCATAATTTTTAAAAATATCAGTTCTTCCCAGGGCACTGAATGATTCTTTGATAAATTTAAACCATGGAATTTTCAGAGCATGGTCCACTGCAAGACAGTCCAGAATTGCTTCTTGATTAAAAGAAGCCTCTTTGTTGGACCATACATTCATCCAGCGGAGCAGGGGCTTGACTGCAGCTAAATTGCTAATATATTTGACCCCCAGCTCCCTATGTACGG
Source organism: Triturus cristatus (assembly GCF_964204655.1). Taxonomy (NCBI): domain Eukaryota; kingdom Metazoa; phylum Chordata; class Amphibia; order Caudata; family Salamandridae; genus Triturus; species Triturus cristatus. Next base: position 611,221,734 of record NC_140589.1, on the reverse strand, counting down.
AGTAGACGGATGTCCCCTGCGGCACTTTTAAAATACATCTTAAAAATTTCTTTTGAATGATTTATAGTATCAACTGTCTTATAGCCCCAAATCTCACTCCCATACAAGGCCTTGGATATACAAAATGACTGATATAATTTTAAAATCACCCCCTGGGACCATGCGCCTAACCTATGGGCGTAATTTGCGATGGCTCCCAGGGCTTTATTCATGACCTTTTCCTTTTCCTCCTTCTGGTTATTCCAATGTATTTTGTTGTCAAATAAAACACCCATATAAGTAAAAGTCAGGACTTTAGCTAGGCTAGCAGTGCCTGCATTATAGGATTTTGTGCTAGTCCCCCGGCACCCTAATTCCATAACATATGACTTATTAAAATTGGGTGATAAATCCAAAGTATTCATGAAGGCGACAAACCCATCGATTAACGCCTGCAATGCCCTGGGTGTTTGTGCAATAAGTACCGCACCGTTCACATATACCAGGACTGGTATTGGTCTGGAGCCTACTCTTGGGGTATCTGCGTGCAATGAAATCAGATGAGAATCTAACCCATTTATGTACAGTGTAAATAAAAAGGGGGCGAGGATGCACCCTTGACGCACTCCTCTTGAGCATCTAAAATTGTCAGTTAGTCCCCCCTCCTGTGTATAGCGATCTACAGCTGATGTACTGGTATTTAAGGACATTAGTACATTTATAATTACACTCTCTATGCCTATCCCACAGTTTACTCCAGTTAACTCTGTCAAACGCCGCGGTAAGGTCCATAAATCCCAAATAGATAGAACCTGCTTTGGCGATTTTGTATTTTGAGATCAACAGGTAAAGATTCAGACATTGAACAACTGTTGATTTGCCTGTTCTGAACCATATTGGACATCAGAGAGGATACCAATCCTCTCCGCCCAATCTGATAACCTATTTAATAAAACCCTACCCATATCCTTGACAATAGAATCTAACAGGGATATGGGACGGTAGCACTGTGGGTCATCTCTGTCACCTTTCTTTTTTTTTAATACTTTATTTATGCATTTTCACATGTAAACAATATGAATATGATCAGTCACTGTCACAGTTCACACTCGCGAGTAGTACTTAAACGAGGAGGTATAAACAAATCATGCACTTTCATATCAAAGAGTCCCATCCGACAGTGAAGAAAAACAAAGTCCCATATTCATGACAAACCCCACAATGTAGGAGATTTGCCCACCTGACCAGTTGTCACCCATCACACCCAATGTTCTATGGATACAAAAGCAGAATAGTAGCAAATAAATCATCATCACTAAAACATTCACTATACCATGTATCAAATGTGTTGTAAATCAACAGACCGGTTGGCCCACCCCAGACGGACTATGCCTTGTTCTAGTTGGGTGACAGGGGGTTGCCGATGTGACTCTACGTATGCCCTGAATGGACACCAGATGTCCCTGGGGCGAGATGAGGAGGGTAGAGTGGTAGCGTATATCTCGCTATTTGTGTGGCATGATGCCAGACTGCATGTTAGACCCGGCCTCGTAGCATGGCTCTTCCTGTCCTCGCACTACCTAACCTGGTACCAGGGACCCCAAGCACACGGCCCAGCCGATCCTTCCCACCAGAACACACACACGCGACCCGGGCCTCCCCGTCCATGGCCTCTCTCCTTTCGGCCACCCCAGGCACGCGTGCCCACTTCGTGCACCAAGATGGCCGCCCGACCCCAGCACAACCCGGGCCTAGAGGCGCCACTCCGGCTGGAGGACATCACGCTTTCAGGGGATGAGAGAGGGAGGAGCAGTTTCTATCGCACCTCTGAACTCCCCTGGGACGATGGGTTTCGATCGGCCCTCCGGCCTCCCTGAAGGCTGGCTCCACGCCTGCTGGGTGTCTGGGACTCCTCCCGACCCGGCCCTGAAAGGATCAAAAGACAATGGCAGGAAACCTCGACAAGCGACCCCCAGGTGACAAGACCCCTGCCTGCACAGACTCCGGACATCAAAGAGGGGTCGACCTATAACAAGGGGTGCTCTGGGACTGTCCGGCAGATTCGCCTTGGAACATCTGAGCCCTGCTGAGTGACTCGCGGCTCCCCGAAGATCGTAAGACCTCCGAACTTGTGCTTGAGCCCTGCTGAGTGACTCGCGGCTCCCTGAAGATCGTAAGACCTCCGAACTTGTGCTTGAGCCCTGCTGAGTGACTCGCGGCTCCCTGAAGATCGTAAGACCTCCGAACTTGTGCTTGAGCCCTGCTGAGTGACTCGCGGCTCTCTGAAGATCGTAAGACCTCCGAACTTGTGCTTGAGCCTGCTGAGTGACTCGCGGCTCCCCCAGACTCTCTTTGGTCCCGCCGGACCCCACGACGACAAGCGTATCCCCCAGCTCGAGGATTGTGAGCTGTGCGCCGGGTACGCTCCTGCATTTGATCCATATCCCCCCAAAGACTGTCCCGCTACCTCCTACCCCCACCAAGACTCTGGGAGCCCACGCTCTGCTTGTAAATATCTGCCTTGCTGATCATAAAGATCCTACCACTTCGATTTGATAAAGCTTGAATCCTAAGAACCCTCGGTGTGGTGTCTCTTTGTCGTGTGGTGCCAAGTGTACGATCCTAGATACGAGATTCCTCTCCTGCGGAATCTCCCGCCAGTGCCCGGCTACGATACTTTGAGGGTGGGTCTCAGGACAGTCAGGGCCCCCTCCGGGCTCCTCTCAGGTCGCCTTCTAACATTGGTGGCAAGCGACGGGATTCGGGCCCATAACCTAGAGATCGTACCGTGAACGACTGACACACTACCGACAAAGATGGCAGAAGGAAGCGCCATGAGCCCCGCAGAAACCAACACCAACAGGGTGTTCCAGGTGGAACAACTAGAAGAATACACGCACAAAGAACTGAAGCAATTCTGCAAAGAACTTAAAATCGCTACCACCGGTCTCAACACCAAAGAAGATTTGCAGAAAGCACTGAAAGCTTGGGTGGATGCCGGGGCCTCCCGCCCAGAAGGCATGGGGGAGCGACACGACGAAGCAGAACCCACCCAAGGCGAAAGCAGCAGCAATCAGGTGCGAGGCTTCGTGCCAGACGGGGGCCTTTCCCCGGAAGAGCTCGCAGACAGAGAGAGAAGTCGCAATCACGAACTCGAGTTAGCCAAACTCAAAATCGAAGGCGAATTGAAATTAGCGGAAAAAAAGCTAGCAGTAGAACAAATGCGCGTACAAGGCGAATTGGAAGAGAAGAAGCTCCAACGGGAGCACGAAGGAAGGAAGCTCCAACTAGAGCACGAACGCAGCTTGAAGGAGATCGAGCTCAAAGCCAGAAACGAGGAAGGGAGGCCCCCGGGGAACCGAGAGGCGGCCTCCCCGGCGGAACAAAAGGTCCACATCCCCAAGGACGTGGTCAAAGAATATTATAAAAATGATGACATTCAACAATGGTTCAGGGCCTACGAGGTCGCCATGACCTCTCATCGGGTCCCGCAGAAGGACTGGGGGGCAGGGCTGTGGGGACAGTTTCTGAGCGAAGGAAGGGACACCCTGCTCGACCTACCCCTCTCCCTGCAGACCTCCTACAGCCACATGAAAGAGGCTCTCCTCACTAGGTACGGCCTCACCCCAGAGATGTACCGTCAGCGATTCCGGGACTGCAGGAAGATCCCGGGCACCACCTGGTGGAGTATGTAAACTTTTTCAGTCGGGCCTTCGATGGGTGGATCAAGGGCAGCAAGGTCACCACCCTCGAGGAACTCACCGACCTCATGTTGTGGGAACACCTGGCGGCGAACTGCTTTGTGGAACTACGCCAGCATCTGCTCGACAGCAAACTCACCGATCCCCGGAAGCTGGCTGTGGAAGCAGACCGCTGGACCAACACCCGGGTCCCCCGGAACAGTGTAGGAGAATACCCCCGAGCCAGTCAGGGACCACCCCGCCAGAGAGGGGGAGGGAACCAGGGAGGGCAGAGAGAGTCCCAGTCGAGTCCCCCGAAGGCCCAACCTCCACCTTTCCCGGCGCCCCCCCCACCAGTCTCCGGACCCCCCGGGAGACGGGGGCACCGGGTAACCATCACTTGTTTCCGTTGTCAGAGGCCCGGGCACTACGCCAATGACCCGGAGTGCCCCATGGCCCCCCAGGTCCCCCTGCTGCAAACCCTGCTAGACAGATAGCCAACGTAGCCCTGGGGGAGGAGGTTGAGGACACCGGGGAGTGGGAACCCGCAGCTATGGCCCTAGTATCCCTGGGAGATAGAGAGATGGTCCCTGGTAGCCTCCTGCCCTCCAACACGAAGAAGTACGGGCAGCTCGTCAAGATCAATGGCCACCAAATAGAAGCCCTGCGAGACACCGGGGCCAGCATCACCGGTGTCCTCAGGCACTTAGTCCCCGAGGAGCAGATCCTACCCAACGTCTTTTGCCCCGTAATTTCCGCAGATAATAGAGAGAGTATGTGTCAGGTAGCCCTGGTGCCGTTTGAGTGGGGAGGGGTGATAGGTAAACTAAGGGTTGCCGTAAGAACCTCCCAGCCGGTCGACTGCCTCTTAGGGAACGACCTGGAGAGCTCTCCCTGGAAGTACATCGAGCGCAAGGCCCACCTAGGGATGATGGGACTCCCCGAGTGGGTGTGCGCCACCACCCGATCTATGTCCACCCGACTCACCCCCCTGGGGGAAGTCGAGGACCCCCCGACCGAGGGAGTCAGAGCAGTCCCCGCCGAGGGCCCTCCCGTCCCCCCATCGGGAGGGTCAGTCGCCAGCGACGAACCCTCACCGTCCGACACCACCCCGGTCCCCGAGTTAGGCGATCTGGCCGAATTGGCCCCGTGGCGCCACGAGTGCGGGCCCACCCGGGAGGAGTTCTGCCGGGAGCAAGCCACCTGTCCTTCCCTGGTCGGACTGCGGCACCAGGCCGAGGGCCAAGCCGCAGGCGACCAAACCGGAACGCACCGAGTTTATTGGGAGAATAACCTCTTGTACAGTGAGCAGAAGTCAGTGGAGCTAGGATCCGGCCGGGTGCTGGTGGTACCCCTACGCTTCCGAGACTTCCTCCTGGGCTTGGCCCACGACGTCCCCCTCGCCGGCCACCTGGGTCAAGACAAAACCTACAGCCGTCTCGTGACTCACTTTTACTGGCCTAGGATGAGAGTAGCTGTAGAAGCCCACTGCAAGTCCTGTCCCACGTGCCAGGCTAGTGGGAAGAGTGGGGGGAAGCGCAAGGCTCCCCTCCAACCCTTCCCGGTCGTCAGTACCCCATTCGAAAGAGTCGGAATCGACATCGTGGGGCCCCTGGATCCCCCCACCTCCCAAGGTCACCGTTTCATTTTGGTCCTAGTGGATCACGCCACCCGATACCCTGAGGCGATCCCCCTACGCACCGTCACGGCTCCCGTGGTGGGCCGAGCCCTGATGGGGATCTTTTCCCGGGTGGGTTTTCCCCGCGAGGTCGTGAGCGATCGCGGCACTAATTTTATCTCAAAATACATGACGTCCCTGTGGCAACAATGTGGGGTGTCCTATAAGTTCACCACCCCGTACCATCCCCAAGGGAACGGCCTAGTAGAAAGGTTTAACCGGACTCTGAAAGGGATGATCAACGGCCTAGAAGAACCCCTCCGGCGTAAGTGGGACGTCCTGCTCCCCTGCCTCCTGTTCGCTTACCCGGAAGTCCCACAGAAGTCCTTGGGGTTCAGCCCGTTTGAATTACTATATGGGCACCCCGTCCGAGGTCCCCTCAGCTTGGTTAAGGAAGGGTGGGAGGCAGCACCCCAGACCACCCCACGAGATGTGTTCCAATACGTTCTGGCCCTCCGGAACCAGACCAGGAAGTTCCGAGAGCTGGCGGAGGCCAACCTGGAGGCAAGCCAAGAAGAGATGAAGCGCTGGTACGACCAGAATGCCACTCTGGTCGAGTTCCAGCCGGGCCAGCAGGTATGGGTCATGGCCCCCGTGAAGCCTGCCGCCCTCCAGGACAAGTGGACCGGGCCCTTCAAAGTGATTGAGCGGAAGAGTCCAGTCACGTACTTGGTGGACGTCCAGTCGCCCCGGGATCCCCTGCGGGTCCTACACGTGAACCGCCTCAAGCCTCACTTCGTACAGACAGAACTGAGCCTCCTGCTGGCCACCGATGACGGGGCCGAAGATGAGTCCGATCCCCTCCCGGACCTCCTGTGTGTCAAGGAGAAGGATGGCTCCGTGGAAGGAGTGAACCTCTCCCCATCCCTCACTGACCAGCAACAAGCGGACTGTCGCCAGCTCCTAGGACAATTCTCCGACCTCTTCTCCCTGATCCCCCGAGTCACCGACTGGTGTGTCCATGACGTGGACACCGGGGACAGCCCGCCAGTAAGACACCGAGCCTACCGAGTCCCTGACCGAGTCCGGTCCTGCATTCAAGCTGAAGTCTCGAAGATGTTGACCCTGGGGGTGATCGAGCCATCCGATAGTCCCTGGGCCAGCCCCGTAGTCCTAGTTCCGAAGGCAGCGGCCCCCGGTGTCGCCCCCGAGCTCCGATTCTGCGTGGACTACCGGGGGCTCAATGACGTCACCCGGGCTGATGCCCACCCCATCCCCCGAGCCGACGAGCTCATTGACCGACTCGGGGCGGCCCGGTTCCTCAGCACATTCGACCTCACCTGCGGATACTGGCAGATTGCGCTCACAGAGGAAGCCAAGGAGCGGTCCGCCTTCTCCACCCCAGATGGGCATTATCGCTTCCGCGTAATGCCCTTCGGAATGAAAAATGCCCCGGCCACCTTCCAGCGACTGGTGAATAGGGTCCTGGCCGGGATGGAACAGTTCAGTACGGCCTATCTAGACGACATCGCCGTTTTTAGTTCCGGATGGAGGGAGCACCTCCAGCACCTCCGGAGAGTGCTAACCGCCCTGCGCCAGGCAGGCCTCACAGTAAAAGCCAGCAAGTGCCAGATTGGGCAAGGATCAGTAGTCTACCTGGGGCACCAGGTCGGGAGCGGTCAGGTCGCCCCTCTACAGCCAAAGATCGACGCCATCCTAGCCTGGGAACCACCCACCACCCAAACGGAGGTCCGAGCCTTCCTGGGCCTCACTGGCTACTACCGAAGATTCATCCGGGGGTATGGCAGCCTGGTTGGCCCCCTCACCGAACTCACATCAAAAAAACAGCCCAAGAGGGTGCAGTGGACGACTGCCTGCCAGGAAGCGTTCGATGCCCTAAAGAAGGCCATGTGCACGGCCCCCGTCCTCCAGGCTCCCGACTACTCCAAGGAGTTTGTAGTCCAGACCGATGCCTCCGAGCATGGCATTGGAGCCGTCCTGTCCCAGGTGAATGACCAAGGCCTAGACCAGCCCATCGCCTTCCTCAGCCGGCGGCTGTTGCCCAGAGAACAGAGGTGGAGCACCATTGAGCGCGAAGCATTTGCCGTAGTCTGGGCCCTTAAGAAGCTGCGCCCTTACCTGTTTGGCACCCATTTCAAAGTACAAACCGACCATCGGCCCTTGCGATGGCTCATGCAGATGCGAGGAGAAAACCCCAAGCTACTGCGGTGGTCAATCTCCCTCCAGGGGATGGATTTCACCGTAGAACATCGCCCTGGTACGGACCACGCCAACGCTGACGGCCTCTCCCGGTTCTTCCGCCTCAGCGAAGAGAACCCCCCAAGATGATGGGTAGTTCTCTCCGGCTTTCAGCTGGGGGGGACGCGTGTTAGACCCGGCCTCGTAGCATGGCTCTTCCTGTCCTCGCACTACCTAACCTGGTACCAGGGACCCCAAGCACACGGCCCAGCCGATCCTTCCCACCAGAACACACACACGCGACCCGGGCCTCCCCGTCCATGGCCTCTCTCCTTTCGGCCACCCCAGGCACGCGTGCCCACTTCGTGCACCAAGATGGCCGCCCGACCCCAGCACAACCCGGGCCTAGAGGCGCCACTCCGGCTGGAGGACATCACGCTTCCAGGGGATGAGAGAGGGAGGAGCAGTTTCTATCGCACCTCTGAACTCCCCTGGGATGATGGGTTTCGATCGGCCCTCCGGCCTCCCTGAAGGCTGGCTCCACGCCTGCTGGGTGTCTGGGACTCCTCCCGACCCGGCCCTGAAAGGATCAAAAGACAATGGCAGGAAACCTCGACAAGCGACCCCCAGGTGACAAGACCCCTGCCTGCACAGACTCCGGACATCAAAGAGGGGTCGACCTATAACAAGGTGTGCTCTGGGACTGTCCGGCAGATTCGCCTTGGAACATCTGAGCCCTGCTGAGTGACTCGCGGCTCCCCGAAGATCGTAAGACCTCCGAACTTGTGCTTGAGCCCTGCTGAGTGACTCGCGGCTCCCTGAAGATCGTAAGACCTCCGAACTTGTGCTTGAGCCCTGCTGAGTGACTCGCGGCTCCCTGAAGATCGTAAGACCTCCGAACTTGTGCTTGAGCCCTGCTGAGTGACTCGCGGCTCTCTGAAGATCGTAAGACCTCCGAACTTGTGCTTGAGCCTGCTGAGTGACTCGCGGCTCCCCCAGACTCTCTTTGGTCCCGCCGGACCCCACGACGACAAGCGTATCCCCCAGCTCGAGGATTGTGAGCTGTGCACCGGGTACGCTCCTGCATTTGATCCATATCCCCCCAAAGACTGTCCCGCTACCTCCTACCCCCGCCAAGACTCTGGGAGCCCACGCTCTGCTTGTAAATATCTGCCTTGCTGATCATAAAGATCCTACCACTTCGATTTGATAAAGCTTGAATCCTAAGAACCCTCGGTGTGGTGTCTCTTTGTCGTGTGGTGCCAAGTGTACGATCCTAGATAAGAGATTCCTCCCCTGCGGAATCTCCCGCCAGTGCCCGGCTACGATACTTTGAGGGTGGGTCTCAGGACAGTCAGGGCCCCCTCCGGGCTCCTCTGAGGTCGCCTTCTAACACTGCACATCCAGCTCTTCGATGTGGGGACTGACTTGCGGCCCCAATGAATAGCCACCTCTCTTTTGGCCAATAATAGACTGAGGGCTGCAAACTTCCTCCCCTTTTTGGGAAAATTGACCACATAGCCCAGCAGAGCTACTTCTGGGGTGGGAACTAGGGGCAGATCGATCATTTCGCCTAGAGTCTTATGTACTGCTTCCCAATATGACTGTAGGAGTGGGCAGGTCCATGAAAGATGTGTAAAGTCTGCATGAGGGGCCATGCATTTGCAACAGGAATGGGTCCGGGATTAGTCCAGGTTAATGGATTTGGCCGGGGTAATGTACATTCTGCGCAAAAAATTAAAATGTAGTAGCTTGTGTCTGCTGTTGAGGAAGACTTCCTTCGTGACCGTGCAGCATGCAGTCCATTGATTATCCGTGATTGGGCGGCCAAGGTCGCCCTCCCAGTCTCTACGAATCTCTTCATCATGAACATCTCTGAACAGGCTTAATATAGTTTAGAGATGAGGTGAATTCCTTGTTCGCTGTCTATGATCAGAGACAGAGGGGAAAACGATTCGGGCTCAATCAGGAAACCAGGCAGCGTGGCGCGCAGAGCTGAACGCACCCGATTCAGTAGGAAGCTGTCCATAAACGTGGCCTCGGTGAAGCGGTCAATGTCCTGGACCAGGAAGGATTGGCCATCAGGATATAGATCTCCCAGTTCTGTAATCTCAAATTTAGTTAATGTACGCTGCACCACTTTCTCCCCTGTTATTGGGAGCCACCGGACATTTGGAAACGGTAGTAGAGTGGAATACAATGTGGCAGAGCCGGTAACTCGCCTCAGCTTCTCCCAAGCCCAGCTGGTGGTGGACACAGTTTGAATGCCATTTGGGTCCCTGGGAACGCCCTTGGGAAGCACCATGGATAGTGTCTCGGGCATGACAAAGTCAGATTCCGGTCAAAGAAATGGGATCCTAGCATCAGGGTGGTACCAAGCATAGGCGTAGCTGCTTGGGCTACAAGAAAATCTAAGTGGAGATCTGGGACTCCGTAACCCCCTCTCTCGTAGGGAAGTGTAAGTACCTGCCACCGAATGCGAGCATGTTTACCCCCCCATACTAATCTAATAAGGAGGGATCCTAGTGTCAGAAAAAAGCGGTTGGGGAGGGGGATCGGGATGTTGTTAAAAAGATATTAAAACTTGGGTAGGACCCCATCTTAAGAATCGCAACTCTACCCGCAATGGACAATGGCAACCTCAGCCAGCGCTCTATTTGCGTTTTGAGGGAGCTGATTGCTCGCCCGTAATTGAGGCGTATGATTAAAGCTGTGTCTAAGTGGATACGTATTTTACGGAGTCCATGCACCACTCAAGGGGAATTCACACTCCCAGGGCTTGGTGCTGGGAGTCAAGGGGAAAATAAACCACTTATGCCAGTTAATGCCAAGGCCTGAGTACCGACCAAATCGGATTATTTCCCGTATGAGAGGTTCTAAATTGACCTGAGGCTCCCTTACATAAAGAACTGTGTCATCCGCATAAAGCGAAACCAAGAGCGGGCCGGTGTTAAATTGTAAGCCACGCTGTATATGCTTTTCTTGAAAATGGCAAATTAAAGGGTCCATAGCTAGGATGAATAATAAAGGCGAGAGGGGGCAGCCCTGCCATGTACCCCGAGAGAGGGAGAATGTGAGAGAGAGCGTGCCATTCAGTCGGAGTCATGCAGTGGGGCGGCAATAGAGCAAGGAGGTGGTGGTAATGAAACCCATCGGCATGCACATTTGTTGCATGACCGACACAAAAGAGGGCCAAAACGTCTCTGTCACCCTTCTTAAAGATGGGGACAATAATAGCGAAAGACCACGACTCAGGCATATCTGTCCGTGCTGCTGCATTTAAAACCCTAGTCAGAATCGGGGCCCAAACGTCTACATTGTTACGTAGCAGGTCAGGAGGGATCCCATCTGGGCCAGGGGCCTTGTTCCGTGACAATCCCTCAATAGCTAATATAACCTCAACCAAGAGGAAGTTAATCTGATTGTCACATTTAAAAAGCACCAGATCATCAGTGTCTCGTTCTCCTTCTTTATGAATATAAACCATCTGAAAGTGTGCCTTCCAATTATCCTGGGTTATATGATGAACAATTCTTGGTTTATCTGGATCTGAAAAACAAGAACTGTTAATGACCTTCCGGAACAGGGTGCTATCCTTCTATTCACTTGCTTGAACCAGCTCTTCCCAGGCTTGGTTCTGTAATAATAACCTCCGATCTTTTAGCGCGCATTTATAATTTTTACGGCAAGTAGCTACCCTGATTTTTTTGCGCGGTAACTCTTTCAATGCTAGTTTTAGATTCCTTAGCGCCTTAGAATACCCACTGTCAAACCATCTCAGGCTATCCGAATAGACCAGGCCAGCCGGCACAGTTAATAAACCCACCACTGTCTGTGCAATAGCGACAAAGGAACTAATTACGTCCTTGTCTGGGGGAGATGAGTCATACATGTATAAAAGGGCATTTAACTCACGGCCATCTGAGGGGTGCTCCAAGTGCCATACTTCTGAAGCCTGGCACATCGGGGTGTCCCCGGTACTTTGACCGATGTCTGGGCATAGATGACAAATAAAGTCACCAAGCAGCATAAGATTTTCCTGAGGAAAGTCATCAGCCTGTAACGACTCAAGTAACCCAGAGAGATCCATCAAACCCTGAGGAACCTTGTGTCTTATTTTTTTGCGTTATAAAAATGTATAAGTGTAAACTGCAGACTTCTCCCCACTGTTATCTTAAGCCCTTGTACCACTCTAGAATCTCTTTTCAGCTGGTTTATTGAAGCACCACAGTCCAGTGCTATAAAAATAATTAGACCCCGTTTTGCAAGGCCAGAGGGCGACCCTTCTGCTGGGTGGAAAAATGTCTTATAACCTTCCAGAAAAATGTGTTTTCTGTCTCCCAGGTCTCCTGTAAACATATGATCTTGCATGAGGTTATAAACTTAATCCATCTCTCGTCTCCGAATTTGGAGGCTAGCTCTGCCACATTCCATGATATAAAACTAATGTTCCCCACTCCTATAGCAACTAAATGATTTGGCAGGAGCTATCTCTGCCCCCCGGTGGTCTAACTGGCAGAAAGGAATGATGTTATAAATCGGTTGAACTAAGATGGCACTCTTCTCAACATCCCTAGGCGTGATGTCCTGATTTAACGATTCAGTTGGAGTTATCTGCGTAGTGCTATATGCCACACCCTCTACAAGTCAATTCAAACCGTTTAGATCTGAGAGTGGGGCATAAAAATTCACAGATGTTACTGGCCCCTCACAAACAAGATCTCCCCACTCCCGACTAGGGAGGGGCAGGGCCACCCTGACGGAGTATCACTCAGCTGCAGGGAGGAGGAGTGGAGGGCACTGTAAGTGCGCATGTCAGTTTGGCTGGCAATCTTAGGACAGCTAAACCGACATGCACACTTACATTTCCTCAACCCAGCTGTGTTGCACAGCTGGGTGGAGAAATGGCACAGGCTTCCTGTGCCTGAGCGCGCGTCAAGTCAGCCCGCTCAGGCCAACCATGGCGCTGCTCACATACAGGTATTACTGGCATGAGAGCAGCACCATGATTGGCCGCTGGGGGCCTTGAATGTGCCCAGCGGCGAGATAGGAGCACCGAGGTAGTGGCCCCAGAGGCAGGTAAGTGCTTGCATTTATTATTCCCACTTTGACGATAGAGCAGCCGTCACTGCCAAGGGCTTGTGCACTTGGCCTTTGCACACTAATGGTTCTGTTCACAATTGCGCTAAAAACATCTGTCCTAGGAGGGCAAACATAGAAGAAAAAGGCTTATGGCTATTTCAGTTCAACCTCCCTGGAAAATAACTGTAACTTTTTAAACATACCCTCCATGCAAGTGCAACCAACACCCGCCTGTTACCATGATTTTGTGTACAAAGCAGACACGTCATAATGACTCACCCCACATCATGTGTTCACAGATCATGCACCTGATAATGTTGGTTGCATAGATAAGGCCGAAGAGGCAGTGACTTTGCACATGCAAAATATCACTACAACCACTGATGTCAATCCCAGAAACTCATTAGCCACTTCCGGAAGAGGATGCAGGCAACGGCATCACTGAGTTCTTCAACACACCACAATCAATATTCAGAATGAGACACCAAAAACACATTTGAAACCTATTTCACCTGAGGGCATACATGCCCATGGTCACCTTCGTGGATTAGAGAAGTCTATGCTCCATTTTCAATAGGAACACTGCATGACTTTTTTGGTTTTGGGGAGTGGCCTTCTGTCAGATAAGCTGTACTTTATCATGGAAAAACAAACCCCCTACAAGGCATAAAGGAGGCTGCATGGGTGGTGGGTGCTATACTCAGGCTGCTGATGTGTAAATAACTGTTTTAGGTTGTTTTAATAGGTCTCTTTGTAGACCCCAGCTGGGATGGCAGAACACTTTTAAACATAGACAACAGATACGAAAGGCATGAAACCAACAGGAGCAAAACATAATATGATAAAGACACAAATGTAGTGAGATCATTTCTATGAGGGGTACAACACGGAAGGGGCTATTGCAATAGAATCCTGACATTAACGGGCACTTAAGTTAACATCTAATGTATTCACTAATGTTGGGAACTTGTGGCAAGTATATAAAATAATCGATTGTCCAGTTAAGGTTAGATTGAATAGAGTAAGAACCCATCCGTATTATAGCAGCAGAAAGATAGCTGTACATATATTACTTAGTGCCCTCCCCCGACCTTCTTCCTGTTGGATTTGGTTGCCCCAGTCTTTCAAACTCTTCAAAGGTTTACAAACTGGTTATCAATGTTTGTTTGTGGTTAAACTGAGATTTGCGTTTTCTTCAAAAATGTATACCTCCTGAACCCTCAGGGAGTTTTGCTCATCTTGGTCTCTAAAAATTAATTAAAATATAATATATTTTTAGAAATTGGTGTTGGATTTATTTTGTGCTGTGTGACTTTCTTATTTTGCTGTTTGGTGCTTCTAAATGTTTTACACTAGTTCCTTTGTTTAAGCCTTGCTGCTGGAAGTCTCATCTACCCAGGGTTGAGCTAAAAGTTTTACAAATGAGCCTAACTGGACCCAAGACAGTTTTTGTAAGTGTATTGTACAGTAAGGTTACATGTCCATACCATATAATACAGCCAAATCCTCACAAGTTCATATAGTATTTTTAAGAATAGCTTAATTTTTATTAATATTTTCCCATTTTTTTAATAAGCTATATTTTGTAAGTAGATATTTGTTATAATGTAATGTTATTTTACTATATTTTCGCTGTAGATAAATTTGTAGTGCATATTTTTGTATTTATTATATTTTTTTCAGTTGATATTTTTTAACTCTGTATTTTTGTTTACTTTTAGTATGGAAAGTCAACATTTTTGCTATCAATAGTTTATCAATAAAAGTTGTAAACCACAATAGTTTTGTAGCTGATATTAGGACATACAACCAATGGGTTCAGAATAATTGCATGTGTATATACATTCGGTGTTGACTTCGAGTTTGTGGACTACAGATGTTCATGTTTTTACCATCAAACATAAAGTTATGCAGAGCATGCATTTATTGTGTTTACTTTATTCATTGCATTTGCGCATCTATTAGCTGAACAATCATTTGAGCCATCCTTCTTGCTCTGCCGTCACTGGCTCGGGCCGACATCGCCTCCTTGTGTACACGTAGGTTGTCATCCTCATCTGCTTGGGTTTTGAATTTCGACATAATCCTATCTTGTAATGGTTATGTAACATTCCTATTTTGTAACTATCTTTCAGCAAGCCACTGGGGTATATTGTAAGGCACCCCATGATTTGCAGAGGGGTTTGTGTTGAGATTTCAAGATGGCGGCTGCAAGTTCAACTGCGCCCCTGGTAACGCGAGATGCTTTGCTGTGGTGCTGTTATCTTGCTGTAGCCGGGTTTAGGAAGGATGTTAGAATCCAAGCATCAATATGTGTTGTCACGTGTATGGCGTTGTGGGGAAGGTGGGGCTGTTTTCTGACTTTGGCATAAACCTGCGAAGGAACCAGCAGTCTCGTGGTTCTTAGTGGAAAGTCGTTTGTGTCACTGTGCTTGAACATGTCGCTCATCAAGGCGTTTTCCAAGCATATGAATGAGGATGTGTTAACCCTCGGGCGCTATCTGCATGTTCAGTGACTGCAGCCCCTTCGTGCTCCCGTATGTGTGTTGTTGCACTGATTGTGGTTCGAGAAGAACACGTGCCGCTAACGGCACCAATTATATTTGGAAAATCGCTTGAATTTTATTACACAGCACATTTGTTTGGGCAGTGGATGAGAGCTGACACAGGGGTGAGCATGGCCAATCGAAATGAGTGCAGTGGCCATTGAACTTCACTGTGTGGTAAACCAACTGCCCTGGTTATTGTTATGGGTGGGTTTGTGGGAAGTTCTTGGAGGGCTAACCTGTGAATGTAGGCAAACATCACAAGCTCTAATGTGTGTGGGTATTCACTCTCCTCTTGCATTTAATTTCCATCCTAGAAATTGATAGCAAATCATGTCTGTATTGCAGCACTGTATGTAACCAACGTACGACAAGAGAAGGAAAACTACATAAAGTGGTTGTAGCCGGAGGGGGTTCTCCACGCACGTGGAAGCTGTTTTTCTCAGGAGAAACAAAAAAAAAATATATGTACGCAAATGTACGTTTGTGTCTTATTTATGCATGCAAATTTTTCAACCATCTGTCAATTCTAATCCTTACGTTTTATATCCTGTAGTCCTCAAGGTAATGTGCAACTGTCACAGACGTCCTTGAATAATCCTGGTATCATGTGTGAAACCCATAGAAGTTGGACATTTTCCTCGAATGTAGGAGGAATATCATGGGAGCAAATTTCTGACTTGCGAATTGCTGATCTTATCTCATTAGAATGCCATGAGCATGCAGATTTGAGTTGAAATATGGTTTCTATATCTTATGTAACATTCCCAAGAACGGCCTATCCGTAAGAACAAATATCTGCGTAGGTCCATCTCCTGAGATGTTCTGTTCTACCTGCAGACCCATCTACAGGCCTATCATTTGAGAGGCTCCAATGTTCGTAGCAGGTTAAATGCTGATTACATGCACGGTTTGCTCTTTCATCGACACGCTACCTGCGGAAATAGGAGACGAGCGCTAGTGTGTCGCCAGCTGCCTTACAGGATTATCTGTTTTGGTTATTTCTGCTCTCTGATTGCACATTTCAATATTAGCTACTTTTTAAGCCGCTGATAGCAAATATAAGCAATACCTCAAATTGTAAATTGATATTGAGGATATCCAGATAACAAATTTCCATGAGCCTTCTCTGCCGGCGAGTTAACCTTCCCATCTTCGCATAAAACAATATATATATATCTTACGTGTTAGGGATAAGGGGAAGATCCGGCTGAAAGGATGTGTTGTAATTAAATAGAGTAGCACCGGGAAACTGAGCAGAGTTTAGAATTGAGCCCCTGGCTTAGAAGCAGACGAGTGGGTGCTTCCATAGCTACAGGTATAAAAGGCAGGAGAAAGTTTGACCCTGCAGCAGTGAAGAGGAGGGCAGAGTTCCACCAAGCCACGCAACCATCTTTTCTTGTACTCAAAACCAACCACTCTGTTCTTGCTGCTCAAAGTCATGTAAGTTCCAATCTCGTTTATGAAAAAGATGTGTTTTTTTTGTCAATGGCAATCTGTCATAGCGACCCCTGTTTTCATACTTAGCGCACAGAAGCGAATCTCACAAAGTAGATGTTCTATTCAGGCGCCCCTATGTTTAGAGATAGTTGTTTGCTCAGTAGACTGATACAATCAATTATGAGGCCTGTGTTTAACTGGTTAAATGTTTGATTCCTGGCAGGTCAACTCAGTCTTTTATCCTTCTGAGGTCAATAAAATGAGTATCATTGAGTTGGGTAAAAGTAAACCTATACAACCAGCAAAAACAAATTGCTTTGGCAGTGAAATAGTGTTTTACAAATAAACTTTTATGTTGTGTGTGCTTGAAGTCCAACAGGACAGCTTGGCTAGTTGAATGCCGACTGAAGAGTTTTGCATGTATAATGCAGCAAATGTATTTTTCGGTATTGGGCTGTAAATGACCAAATTTCTACTGCCTAAAACATAACTACTAAAACCAACATACGTAATTTGGCACTAATAAACAATCCCAAAATGCACCTGAAATAAACTGGATTTTTCTTCACAATTGTATAAAATGGGACACATTACGTAGGTGTTCACCATTGCAGGCCAATTTTGCACTCAGTTTTGAATTTGTAAAATTGAATTTTTTACTGACTGAGTGGAGTAAAATACTATTTTTTTTGTTTTTTTAGTAGTGGGACCATTCTTGTTTTTTTCCATTGTTTCCTGGAAACGTCGATACAAAATTGCCCCGCACCTATGCAAATTTACCGAATATGGTCACATCAAAATAGTACATTCTACCAGCAATTTGGAACTTATTAAATGGAATTTGCACCAGGGTTTTGTTCAGTCGAGGTCAATTTAGTGTGCATTGTTCGATTAAGTTTTGTAGAGGGCAAGCATCCCCCTAGTCATAGTCTCTAAACGCAGTATTCTGATTCAGAAGCATACAAAATGTTCAAAAAATCGAATTATATGCTTACAGCCTTGCTAAGTACCTCGTATCAGGGGTTAGTTAGATTATCACTGTTAAGTGCTGGTGTGCGCATCACTGCACTAAAATGCATTAGTTAAGCATTATGGCACCCTAGGGGATCACTCCAGGCAAGGTGAACTAACACGAGAGCTCAGCTGCTTGATAAAACCAATCAGTCTGCCAGCACACTAAATTGGCTTGCTTTGCTGGTTACATCTGACATGTTTGTCACTCTCTACTGTTTGTGTGCCGTAAATTATTAATTTAGACCAGAGACCAGGGGTAGACTGGCCATAGCGGGCCTCAATCGTTTGCCTGGGAGGCTGGAAGGGTGAGGGCCGGAATTGGAGTGGTAGGGGCTGGTTTTGGAGCGGTGAGGGCCAATTTTGTTACTGGGGGGCGTTTTTGCAGCAATGCTGCAATATCAGCCACCAGTAACAAAAGCGGCAGTGCTGGGGGCTGGTTTTGTTACGAAGCAGTGCTTCACGCTTTTCCCTCCCGTTTCCCCTTGAGTGAGTGGGGGCTGGTCTGACAAAATTGCCATGGCTGCTTTGGGTTCCTATTCCGGCCCTGCCAGAGACGTTTTAGTGCATGACCAAAGTGGGCTCTGGGCCCAGCCTTTCAGGGACCCTTGATACTGCCAGCTCTGTTCTGCAGAGAGTCTTGCCCTCATGACCTTGAATAATTTTTTAACAGATTGTTTTAAATACCTCTTTCCTTTAATGTATTTTTTAAGTGGGTGATGAGTGAGAGTCTATTGCAGACATTTTGAAGAGAAATGTTGTTAATATTTAATGCAACATCCATAATTTTTTTTATTTTAGATCAAAACAGGACCTGACATACGAGAAATGGTAGGGTGTCACAGAGATTATTTGCAGTAATATTAGTGAGCTGCTGCTGTGTTACAATATGGAAAACCATACGCACTATCCCTGAATATTAGATGCAAACTCTCGCAAGGGTGTGCTTGTGCACTGTCATTGACTTGGCTAAACAGGGCATGAAAGAGCTGAAATAGGATCAAAAATTCAAAACTGTTCTGAAACGGGGCTCCCAAAATACATTCGGGCCATGGCCCCCAAATCCTTAAGATGTCCCTGATTTACACCTCTTTGTGCCCTGTGTTGTCATTGCATATTGGGCCGCCATGAGCTTCAGATCAAGCTGGGAGCCTGGGCATCTGAATCTAAGCGATCACGTGGTCTCAGTTTGGTGGTGAACTCAGAAGCACTAACCAGCCATTACATAAACTGCAGTATGTAGTCATCCGAAATGTACCTTCTTGTTTGTTTTCTGTCAGCATGCTTGCACTAGCCCACCCCCAATGGTGACCTCATGCAGGACATAATATTTTCAGATTATTAGGCTGGCAACAGAAACTTTATTTTTACCATGCTGCTGTCGATCATGGGCCCATTCCTGCAACCCATGCCACCCTTCTCTCTCACAATGCTCACTGGAGGAGGGTCGTTTTCTAGGCCTGGCTCCAACAGACCAGGCTTTGCTTGCAGCAAGTGTCCCCTCCTGCTGGCCAGGCCTTCCGCCTCTCCAGCCCCCAAGCGCCTGGCCAGACAATCCCAGAGTCCCCGCAAGGGACCTTCCTGCCGGGGGGCCCAATGAGAAGGCAACAAGTTCTCATCTGCTCCGGGTAAGAGTGTTTGCTCGTGTGCTCAGGGGGCATACAGTCAGGTCTCAGTGCTCACAAGTATTTAAAAGCATACCTGCGAACTCACACGGTGCCACTGTGTGACACACGATATCTATAGGCTTCCATCACATGGTCACACTGTGAGGAGCTGATATCACACGGTGGTAACATATAACAATGTCTCAGCAGGAATCAATGAGGGGATAAACTTAAAGAAATAACATCATTATAGTATACATTAAATGACAACAAGAATAGTCCCAGGAACATCATTTAATGCAGTAATATTGTCAAAAGAGGACAATCAGATCAGATTTACATAAATCAAATTGCAGCATCAACCATGCTTTTTAGTTTGAGTATTAAAGTGAAATAGTGAACACTTTGTGCTTGTGAATTGTTATATGTTACCATATTTACCCAGGTCTCTACTGGGACTACAGGTGTCTCCTGTAGTTGCTAACACAGATATCACACAGTGGCAGGGAAAAGGAGCTGAAAACAACTGTAAATAGTGGTTATCTAACTTGTTTTCTGGGGCTTTGAGCTGCCAACGTCCATTAAGGAGTGTGAAAACATCCTAGGACATCTGCACTAGCCTCAGAAACTTTTCTTTTTGTTAAACACATTTTTGGGAGGAGGGGGCTTGTGGGCATCGTGGCGTTTAAAAGTGCCTCGTAGGTACTTATCTGCGCAAGGCCCTGCCCCCTCCGCACACGGTGAGAGTTTGGTATGTAAAAGTGCAGCAACCGGTCCAGCCTGAGACACTCACTGCCAGCAGCCCTAATCCACCCGACATGGCTCCCCAGCTCTGTGGGGTTAACTGTGCCGGTGGGAGATTGATGAATAACAGACTTAAGGCAGTAGACAGTCCTGAGGGAGTCTGAGCCCACCCAGCGAGCCAAGGCGGGACCAGCAGGCTGCAGCACCCTAAGCACTAACCATCAGTTTATGGCAGCGAACCATGATAAGTGCTGACAGACAGAAGTGGCAGTGGCTGCGGCATTTGAAAGCATATCCAGTGGTGGTAGGTAGGTAGTGGGCACTAGGTCAGGAGGCACTAAGATTGTTTTTATGGTGGTGGGGTGGTCGTGATTATAAGCAGTGTAGAGAGCTGAGCTCTCCTGCAGTATTTGATCCTAGCCCTGTGACTCTGATGAGTGGCCAGTGGTGGGGAGAGGTCTTACTCGTTATGAGATAGTAGCAGAGGGTGGCTAGGCTCAGTCAGATGGCACCAAGGATTGTACTGCGAGTGATGCAGCATCCGTAGATGACCAATTGCTTCACGTTTGACACTGTCCTGGATTCTCTTTTTAAACCTGGACAATGCATTCTGGGGCTTGTAGGTTTCTCTTTGCTTATCATATTGTATGGGCATGATAGAAATCCAAGCAAGCACAGTACACCTGGATAAAATAAAAAACACAGGACTTGTGATTAATGTCCAGTCACATTATTTACTGGAGGTCATGGTGAGCTGCTTCCTCTTTACCTTACTGGAGTTTGAGGAGCTGCAGGCAGTGCTTAATTTGAGTGGGTGGTTTCACCTGTATTTATGACAGTCCGCTAGGTGGTGGCACTGTCGGCATAATTTAAACATGAGCAGAACAACAGTTGTTTATTAATCCAATAAAAAAAATACCAACATATGCCGCCCAAGCCAATCATAGAGCTTCGGGGGCCTGAAACAATCTGAATGGTCACACTTGTTGGAGTGTGATGGTTAGTAGCTGTGTAGGTACTGTCGTTGGTAGAGGTAATGGGTGGTTCATGCTTCAGGGGCCTCCTGATGAGAGTCCAGACAGTTATTTCATTACAAATTAAGCACTGGCTGCAGGGCACGTCTGCCTTTGATGATATGTGCGAAGTGCTGGTTAGAAGACAGGAATGCAGGGGCAGGAAGGGGGAAGAGAGCTTAGCCCGTGTCAGTCCTGGTGCAGGGGCAGTACACGAGGGACTTACAATTCCAGGTGCTTTGCAGCAGCTTTAAGATTGTTTTGGAGTTTTTCATTGCATAAAGGGGTGTAAGTTCCGATATTGATCTCTTTCCATATAATTCATTGCTTGGCTGTACTCGCGAGAAAACGTCACTCTAGAGTCACACATTTGGTCATTGAATGTCACTCATGAGTACATTGAAACAATGGGAATGTCACACATACGCAGTCTGGACCACCTGGCCAGGCAGCTATGAGTTTATTTCTTCAGCATAGTGCAACTTGTCCATGTTTGTAACATGGTATCGCCTGTGCTCTACAGACATTTTCACAATAAATATGAAGTCATGCTCAGTTCTGTGTTTTAGTAATCAAACATGTTATTGCGGGCACGACCATTATAGCAAATAACTCATTCTCATTGTATGCATCTTTCTTAACTTATATTTCAGTGACGCAGTTTGGTGTATTAACAGCCCAAACAGAACTCCCACTCGAAGGACCGACAGAGTGGCCTAAACAAAATGTCAGCAGCAGATTTCTGCTGTCAAATATTTGTCAAGTCCTTTTGATATGTTACTGGAAGTGCTTTTCATTTATTAAACTACTTGCCTTCACAATCTGACCTTTTTCCTCCGGGTTCGCCTGCAGAGGAGCCACCATAGGATTTTACCACGAGGATCACAAATTACTTCCTATCTTTCTCAAATGTATTACTGTTATTTTGAAATAAAACAGAAAGCAATCCATTTTACGGTACCTTCTAAACTTTGTATCTTTATTCAATGATACTTTCCCTAACAAATAGATGACGAGCGCCCTCTGCTGTTATTTTGTTTTACTGTTTTCCAACTTTCCCGAGATAACTGTCTTGCGTCATTCTTTCGTTGCTACCTTGTTCTAGAAGTTGGTGTGGGAAATGAGTGAATTCCCGCCGGATCCATTTCTGGAAGTTATTCCTGAGCCGAATCTGGGATCACCAGCCCTGTGAAATATGCAGAATTTGTCCGATGTATTTTTCCGAGACAGGAATCCTACATGCCTTGAAAGAGGGAAGTGGGACATATAAAAAAAAAAACATCGGAATAATGATTTTCTCCCATTGAATCCAATTGAAGGAGAGTCAATTTCAGGAATCAGAGCCAAAATGAATGCATTTTTTGGCTTAAAGAAACACAAGAGCCACCCTCCTGAATCGGGCAGTACAGCCGTGCACGCATGTTACCTGCTCTCTGTTTGGAACAGCAATGGGCAGGGCATGAGAGTGCTTTCCTATTTTAACTTCCAGCTTGTCGGATTTAAAGGGCCATCAGCCCTTCTTTTGTGCAAGAGTCCTCTTTAATGTCAGTCATCTGGAGCCTAACACCTGCAAATGTAATAGAAGGAAACATAGGCACACCGCTTAGCACTTCATCAGTGCTTTTGAGAAACTGTGATTTGGAGGCAGTTGGTTGACTTTATTTAACTCCCTCCCCCCCCTCCCCCCCCCATATAAGAGATGTGCATGCCCTGTAAGAATGCCAGTTGTATCTCTGTATACCTGTAGATATATGTAAGAGCGCATGTGTCTAGAGAATCACAAACTCAGGATTTAAAATATAAAGCAGAGACTGGGTTTGTCTGTACTAACAAAACATTACTACTAGCCAAAGGAACCTTCTTTCCAAATCTAGAATAACAACAGATTGAGAAACAAATATGTATCTAAACCCACGACTTGCAGTTTGTGTGCAGTTCCATGATGCCGGTTCATAACTCACTTTGCTCTGTTAGGATTGCAATGTATGGACTGGAAGCAAGAAAAGGATCTTTGTGTCAAAAGCAGTAACCCAATTAGTTACCTACATGCAATACAAATCTGTGATCTGCATGTTACACAGTATGATTTGCAGCAGGCACATTAGCCCTCTATGCTACTTTATCAGTCAACACTGTGACTGCATAAACAGAGGACTCTCCTGGAATGGCATTAACCCCCAGAGTTGTCTTACTGTTATTACTATGCCCTCAAAATTGCTGGGAACACAAATATCTCTGCAGCAGCAGTGTCTTAAATGCTCAGGTACAATCATGTACTCAGTACCTGCACTTGGTATTTTGGAAGGGATACCACTGGAAAATCTCATCACTGCTTCAGTGCTTGTAAGAGGAGAGTATTGGTACTTCTCAGCAGCAAACAGGTACTCTGGAACAAAGAGTACCTGTATTTTTTATATTTTCATATCAAGCAATGTGCAGCAGCTGTCTTAAACCTGTAAGATATTTTAAATGCAGCCTCTTTGTGACCAGTTAAATAAGATAGCACAGATTTACTGTCACTTTTGTCTTTGTTGACAATTTCTTTTCAGCACTTTCTCAATTAATAAAGGTATAAGTTGGCTTCCAGACTGCCGATCATGACGCCCCCTCTTGCGACTACATTCCACTTCTTCAGTCACACCTTGAACCTCAATGTATTGGTTCTCTGAGGACATTTTTTCCAATTCCAAAGCTGTTAGTAGCAATATCAGTGAAAGAAAAAGGAAATCAAACTTTCAGTCCAACCAATCAGAATGTTTTCATTTCCCTAACACTTGAGATAGGCTCTGTAACAGCAGCAAATCCGGGTTGGTTCATCTTTTCTGCTTATGTAAAGAGCACCAACTGGAAATGCTGTATCCTAAAATCTTACACCAGGGTTAAAAGGGAGAAGACCGGACGGTCACACTTTTTCCTCTATTGAAATAAAAAGAAAACATGCAAACACCATTTTCTCCAGTGTAAAAGACAGAAGAGCATTCATGGAAAAATAAGGTTGTATTATAAAGTCAAGACTAGAGACAGCTTTGGATGTCTGGCCAGCCTCCTGTTTTGCAAAAAAATAATAAAATATAACTGCATTTATAGAGGGCTTTTCGGTCAACCGCCCCCCTTCATATGTTGGTCTGTTCACAACACAGAGGACCCTCAGCGTTCCTCTTAATTCAAAGTTCACTGTTGTTTTCATTCTGTTAATAATTGCCGGTGCTGCAGTGAGTTAGGTGAGAGAACCTGGGAGCTGGAGAGACAGAGCAGTGAGACAATGCCCGGTGCTGAGTGACTGAAGCAACAGAAGCTGCGAGCTGGAGAGACAGGGAAGAGAGACAATGCCCTGTGCTGTAGTGACTGCGGCGAGAGAAGCTGCGAGATGGAGAGACAGGGAAAAGAGACAATGCCCTGTGCTGTAGTGACTGCGGTGAGAGAAGCTGCGAGATGGAGAGACAGGGAAGAGAGACAATGCCCTGTGCTGCAGTGAGTTAGGTGAGAGAACCTGGGAGCTGGAGAGACAGAGCAGTGAGACAATGCCCGGTGCTGAGTGACTGAAGCAACAGAAGCTGCGAGCTGGAGAGACAGGGAAGAGAGACAATGCCCGGTGCTGAGTGACTGAAGCAACAGAAGCTGCGAGCTGGAGAGACAGGGAAGAGAGACAATGCCCTGTGCTGTAGTGACTGCGGCGAGAGAAGCTGCGAGCTGGAGAGACAGGGAAGAGAGACAATGCCCTGTGCTGCAGTGAGTTAGGTGAGAGAACCTGGGAGCTGGAGAGACAGAGCAGTGAGACAATGCCCGGTGCTGAGTGACTGAAGCAACAGAAGCTGCGAGCTGGAGAGACAGGGAAGAGAGACAATGCCCTGTGCTGTAGTGACTGCGGTGAGAGAAGCTGAGACCTGGAGAGACAGAGTGAGACAGTGGTCGGTGCTGTAGAGACTTCAGCAAGGAAACCAGAGAGACCGCAGATTGAGGCAGTAGTGCTGTAGTGACTACAGCAAGATAAGCTGAGTGAGACTGACAAGTGCTGTAGTGACTGTGGTGAGTGTACCTGAAAGCTATTTCCACGGACCCTAGGAGTCTAAGGAAATGTATGTGTGAGGGGAGGTAGTGGAGGGCACTGTAGGGTGTCAGCCAGAGGCTGGGAGCAAGATTTCATGGCTCTGAAATATTTTAGCCACCGGTCATTCTTTCAGCCTTCAGCGTTGTGGCAAATGGAGTGAGGGAGCGAGAGAGTAAGTTCAGGGTCACACTGGCCTATCGGGCAGTCAGGCAGTGCCCGTGGTAAGATAGTGTGTGCGGCGTTTGTGGGAGGTTCATGGGCCTGTTTTATGGTCTGGTGGGCCAGTTATTACTGCTTATTCCTCTGCTGTTAGCACAACATCGCTTATAGCAAACACAAATTCAGGCATACACTGCAGTTCGAAACGGGTGTGTTTCCAAATGTGGGCCACTTTTTTAGCTGTCTTATGCACTAATAGGGCCACTTTCATTTTGGTGCCCCAGCCTACTTTCTGTCCCAGTCCGACCCTAAGTAAGTTAAAGAAAACACTGCACAGTACAACACTGTAGTCAGATTTGCTTCTCGGCGCACCTTGGTGAGGTGGGCGTAAGTAACATAGCTTTAAAACAAGTAACTTTTATATTTCTCTGTAATGGCCAGGGAATGTGAGGAGGCGGGCCAAGCTTGTGGGCTGAGTTTCCTGTCCAGTGTCAGAGAACTACACATCATTGTTCACCCTGTTATGCTGCAGCCTATGCGGTAAAGGCATAGTACATTTTGGTTGTCCCTGAAGGGGATCGATTGATAGTGTAATGTCATGTGTTACTTCTGTGGCATTAGGTGTCTCTTCTGTAGAGGCGTCCCTGGGTGAAAGGGAAACTCACCACTCTATGCAGTATATATCTCCTTTATCTTCTTCCATTAGCATGGCTGATGCATGGAAGTGAATTTCCCACAACTCTCTCCGTAGGATCCCGTAGGATCCCCGTATGGTGGACTCCTCAAAGTAGACAGCTAGCTGTGTATCATATACAAACATTTGAAAGTCCAACAAGTGTCTGAATAACCTTCGGCAGTATTCGCATGTCCACTGGGACACAGAGTCACCCTGTCGAATATTGATATTCTTCTGGAAATCGGGGATGCTCTGTTGATGATGCATTGCTGCCAAGTTTCTCAGGTCCATGTGTGATATGCTGCTCCAGTCTAGGGTTTTTTCTTTGAATTTTGGGACTTGTAGCCTTGTTTTATAATGGAATAATCACTACCACAAGTCCCGGAATTCAAAGAAAAAGCCTGGAATGGAATAGCACATGATGCATGGGCCTGGGAAGCGTGGCACGGCTGAAGGTGCTATGTCGTGTTCTATGTATATGATGGGCATTCAATTATAATTCTCTTGCATAGCTCCTAAAGCGTGAAACAACCTCCTACTCCAGATGAGAGCCTTCTCTTCTCGAATTCCGCAGGAAGTGGAAGACCAGGCTTTTTAATGACTCAACCTATACTAGGCAGGGCTCGGCAGACACACACACTTGCACAGCACCAGGATAGCCTCGCGAGTGATAGTGCGCTCTACAAATACACATAACATCGTTGTCAGCAGGCTGTGGTTTATAGAAGTCCATCGCATACCGCACTACTTGAAACCCCTTGCGAGATTCAGGCTGTGGTTTATGCCTCAGTTTCTGAGTTTCAGCCACAAAGTCCACCTTGTCAAGTTCTTTACATTACCAAGCAGCAGCACAGACCTGCTAAGACTGCTTATGGATTCCCAGATGTTCCAACTCCTATTTCTCTGTGGTGCAATAAAGTTTTTTGAGGCCATGCTGAACATCTGCCATGCAATGAGTGCTTTTGACCATGTTTCCATTTCCTGCAGGGGAGCATATTATGTAATCCCTGGTGCCATGAATAAAGCAAATTCGTTATGCGCACCTTTGAAGGTTGTGTAATAGAGAATGGGGTCATCAGAGTTTGCTAATCGTTTAACGAAAACACAGCACAACATCATTTTAGCCCAATTTGATGCATTCTTTCGCATTGGAAAAACAGAGACCAATGGGTTTGCGCCACTCCTTATTAAGACAAAGCAAACATAGTTATGTGCCATATTGTGCTGCATTTCTGCACCTTTAAAACTTTAGATTGGGGCAGAACTGTTATGCAAGCAGCAAAAATAGTGCAGCATACATTTGATCGATTTTGGTTTTAGGGTACCAGAAGTTTCTGACAGAAGTATTGCCATGGCAGTCTTAAACAGGATAGATTTCAGGTGAGTTTTAACTATAATGCTACTCTTCCAACAAGTTGGAAGTGGAAGTGAACACTGAGATGCTGTAGTCTTTATAGGATCTGGGGACCCATTTCGACATGATTCTTATTATGGCTTAAGTTGGTGCAAACATTTTACCTTATTGGTGACGCGGTTTGTGAAAGGCCACTTCTATGTGCCCTGTTCCATCCTGGAAAGAAATGACAACAAAATGACTGTTAATGAAGTCAAACTGGATCAACTTTGGGGTGACGTTCAGGCAGAAGCCGGTTCACTGAGCTGAGGACAGGTATTATGTGTTGTGTTTGGTGGAAATCAGCCCTGCATTTGTGCTTGTGATTGACAGTGGCGGGCGCTGCCACACATTGTGGGGACCAGCTCTTATTTTTTCATCCTTACACTTTGACAAAGAGCAATAGAGAAATAGGCATAAAAGGGAGAAATACGGAGGACTGGACAGCACTACTACTGTCGATCAAATAAGAGTAACGAGATGTGATGTGATTTTGTTGCAAAAATGTTAATAAAAATATTTTTTTTTAAAAAGAGAGAGAAATATGGAGGAAGAAAAATAGAAAAACAGTGAGAGATCGAGGTGGTGATGATGAAAAAGAACCTACAGCAGTGAGAAAACAGAAAAAGCAGTAGGGGGAAGAAAAAGTTTTTAGGTAGAGTCAACACTAAGCACCATCGGTATACAGTAACCCAGGCGTTCTGCAGCTTTTAAGGAACCCTGGGGCGCCTCCACTTACTTTTTGTAAATAATCACGTGCATATAGATTGTCAAGGTAAAGCAATGACGTATTAAGAATAACACATACATATTTACATATATACACACTTATCTTCATGTTATTTTGATAATGAAAATTAGGTCACATTTTTGCACATCAGTATTGTTTTTCTATATTCTGGAAATACACTCGATGCATCTATTTAATGATCTAAAAGTTTCTAAAACTTTATTTGATTTTATCTGAGGTTTGAAGAGCCATACAACTGTTCCCGTTCACCAGAAACTCTCCATATAAAAAGAATTCTGGTGATTTACACCATTTCGCATTTAATCACAACGCGAGTTGCCTCTTCACGTTGTTGGTTTGCTAATTCTCTGATCTTTGTTGTTACAAAATGATCAAGTCTTGACTCCGTATCAATTGCATCATGTGAGGCGCACTGCTATCACCTAATATTATGGAATCCTCTTCGATATGTGTTCAGTTTGCCTAATATTGGCCCCCTCTATGCACCATCCTGGTGCTGGGACCTGTGTCTCGCTTTCCGTCACTCACGACACTCTCGCCATCATCACCACATACACTTTTTAGATTTGTTATTATTTATTTACTTGATGTCCACGTTTTCACCCACGTTTGTTGGTGTTATATTTGTTAATAGATTACTTCAGGCAGGAACAGCTGTGTCTATTCTGATTCTGTGCAGTAAAATGTCATATTTTGAGCATCTTTCCTGAAATTTGGAAGCTGTGGTTCTCTTCTTATAGGTCTCATGGAATTGACTTCCAGTGTTTTGCTGGTGTCTCTTTGAAGGCTTTTCCTTATTACTCTCTCTAGCCTGGATTTAGGGGTACAGAGAACTTCACTATGATCAGGTTTATGCCACTGAAATGTCAGGAACCTTTCTGATTCAGCAATAAATGCCCTCTGAAGATAGCTTTCTTCTCCACAAGCAGACAGCAGAGTTAGCATTGCTGGGGAAACTTGGTCAAATGGCAACAGTTCATTACCGTTTTGGCCGAACCCGCATGTGAAAGCCGAAAAGGCGTATTTACTAGATAACTATAGGTACATTTTAACTCTATAGTCCAATTGGGGCCGCACAAATGCATTCCCCGGAGCTACTTGCTTCTGAAAGTCAAGTTTCTGAAAATGCCTTGTAATACTTTTTAGCTGTAAGAAGCAAATGTTTGATACAGCAGTATTTTTTGACTATCTGGAGTCAGTTTTAAAACAATAGTTAATTAAGGATACTTAATGGAAGGGGTTGGCTGGGAGGACTAAGCTGGGACAGTGCTGTGGATCCCAAGGAGGGCAGCTGAAGAAGTTCATGTCCTTTCTACTTGAACCAAGCTGTCACCCACCGTCTATTCTCTGAATTTCACGCACTAGGAATTCTGGGGGAATAGTTGCAATAAAATGTCAGTGCTCAGTGTTACTCCAAAATTGGTAACGCCATGCTCTGACATTTTTTAAATGCAGGGACATGCCATATTTACAAAAATTCAGTGCACCCCTGCGTTATCCCTAGAGTTGGCGCTAAAAAAGCTGCCTAACACCACCACAGGCACCCT
Source organism: Triturus cristatus (assembly GCF_964204655.1). NCBI lineage: Eukaryota > Metazoa > Chordata > Amphibia > Caudata > Salamandridae > Triturus > Triturus cristatus. Next base: position 611,192,241 of record NC_140589.1, on the reverse strand, counting down.
TGCGCCATGTTGCAAGGGTGCCTGCGCTGCGATTGTTTATGTGGTGGTAGGGACACTTTCCTGCACATAAACAATCTTAAAAGGCGATTTGCTGCTTCTATGTGTGCTGCAGAATGCAAAATAGAAGAGTAAAATATGAGAATAAATTGATAATTTCTCCTTGTATCGCCATCCTAAGACCATGTTTTTACCTGGCTTGAGGGGCCGATTACGATGGCGGACGGACTGGGCTCCGTCTGCAATGGTGGTGTAAACCGGGAGCGTCCGCCATGCATGCGGCGGTCCCGCATACCCGATTAGGATGGGACCGCCACCGCTGCGGTCGGATTCCGCACCTTTAACATTGCGGCGGTGGCTGCTGACAGCAGCACTGCCGCTATGTCAAAAAGAGCATGTTGTGCATTTCACTGCACTACGTGGCAGGCACTACACTGTGCCTGCACTTGGTGCAGTGAAATAAGAGGGGTACCATGGGTACCCCCTTAGTACACCCACACCTCCCCCCAACACAAGGGGGGACTTCAACGGGCCACCCAAACCAAACTCCACATGCCTTTCAACGGCGGTTGCACCGCCACGGAAAGGCTGGCTGGAGACCTCATCCTAATTTGGCGGATGGTGCTTGCTAGGCACCGCCACCATTTTATGGATGCAGACCGCTCCACTGGGCAATCGTGACAATTGCCTGTTGCGGTTCCGTGGCGGACGGGCTTTGCCTCTGCCGCGGTTGCGGTCTGGATCCCACCGCCATCGTAATCTGGCGGTGGGAGAATCGTGGTCCGCAGGCCGATGGCGGCGATCATTCCGCGATCGTAATCGCCCCTATGTTTTTGGTGCTGCCCCATCTTTGTAAAGATGGAGCAGCGTCAAAAAGCAATGGGTGTTGCGGCGGAACGCCCACCGCCAAACCCATTGCATGCTCCTTTCACGCTAAGAGAAGTGTGAAAAGGGGCCTTCTTTACAAGACGGCGTCAAAAGTGACGTTCTGTCAGCGACATCCCCTTGTAAATATGCCCCCTTGTTTGTTGAAGATATTGACCAGCCAGATATATCTTTGAAACTGATAAAAAATCTTGGTATTGTCACTGCACATAAAAACCTGGCACGTAGGGATTGACAAGCTCCACAGCGGGCATCATAATATTTGGTATTGGTCTGAAAGGATTGAATCCAACTCAAAGGTGTTCCCTGGAATCGGTACCAAGTGAGAAAGCACGCTCCAGTAGTTTTTCTGTTACGACATTTGTAATGTGGGGCAATATTTCCAGATGCCTCATGGGTCTGAGATGGGATTCTGTTATAGAGTTGAGATTTCTGCTGAACTGCTGCCTAACAGCCATTCATCTGTATTTAGGGAACAGTTAGTTATTTCACAGAGGTCTACTCCCAATGCTGGTGCTGCTGTCTGAATTGTTTGACCAGACAAAAATGAAGTTGACGTCCATTTGGGGAATGTAATATTAAAGTGGTTCAAAAGTTTTCAAGGGCAGCACAAAAAAAATGATATACATTTTCCATCGATTTTTTCTTAGTCTCTATGGAGTCCTGAAGAGTTAATGAGTTTTGAGAGTGTCAACAATTGCTTCTAACTGTTTCCATATTTAGTCATGCACTCTAAACAGTGCTTTTCCATTGCTGCTTTGATTTTTTCTTCGCATTCCAAAGATAAAGATAGATACTTGTCTATAACATCAAGAGCATACCCGATTCCCCACTTGGGGTACAACTGTCACCTTTTGAGTTTCAGCAATGACAAATCTGAGGTAAACCCCATTAGTGAAGCTTTTACCAAATTAGACCTGAGTGTCATAAGCTCATTTCCATGTCATACTATTGTTATGGGAAATATAACATATGGATTGTTTGATAATTATGGAGTCAGCCATTGACTTTACCATTCCCTGCTTAGAGAGTCCAAGGTAGGCAGCTCAGCTGTTGATCTTTTTATTCATGAAGAAGGTGGAAGGAAGGCCTATGTCGTCCAGGGAAAGAAAATGGGACCATATCAGCAAGGCGAGGCGATAGAATTATCGCCGCTTTTGCGGCCGTTTTTGGCCGAAAAGCAGCGATAATTTTATCGTCTTATTAGCAAGCTCACGCTAACGCGTGAAAACTTGCGTTAGCGTAGGAATTCCCAACGCCCAGCTTTGCATCTCTAATGAGATGCAAAGTGGGCATTCCTGAGATGACAGGAGAAATGTCGCTAAGCGACATTTCTCCTATCATCAAGCCCCACGCTATGAAGCATAGCAGCAAGAAAGTAGCGATCACCCCTGTTATCGCTACTTTCCTTACGCCTGCTTCAGGACTGATTTAGCCATGATATCCTACGGAAGGTGGATATCATGGCTAAGTTTGTGAGTCCCTATCATCAAGCTAACGCCACATTGCGTGAGTTTATCACTGGGTTTCCAGCGATAATCTCACGTTAGGATTTTTATCGCTTTTGAGATAAGCATTGCTAATAGCACGCTATCTCAGCAATAAAAATCTACGTTAGCCGGCGATAATTATCCTAACGCTAAGTGCGCTTAGCGATAATTATCGCCGGTTGTTGCTGATATGCCCCGTGGAGTCTTAATGTGCATTGAACAGGTTGTAGCTGATTGACATCAGCACCTGTAGCCTGCATTAGTGATGAGTGGATGACACAAGTATTACTCATTGAAAACTCTATCAATAATGAATCAGTTCTGTGGTACAGCGAACACTCGAGTATTTACCGATCTAATGACTGATGAGTGATTACAGCTCAACCTCCCCTTTTGCTTTTCTAATTATCCTGACACATTATCTTGTAATCAGAAGGGCCTGTTCATAAAGTATTGATAAACAGACTGGCATTAGCCAAGACTATACAATAAAAATCAAATATAGAAAGTAAATTCATAATCCCTATGCTGCACTTTGCTGCAGACATTCCATTATTAGATGAGCCTTATTAGATCTGGACGTATAATATCTTTGAATTGACTAAAATGATATATAGCATAATCATAGGACCCTTCAACCAGCTTGTTTTATCCATTGGTCTGTTATTGTGTCATTTGTGTTTTCCTTCCTCCCACTCCAGCATTCAGCAGGGGGCAATGGCTAGCCCATTTAGGAGCTCAGAAATTGGCTAATTTCACTGTGTGTGATGACTTTCTGCCTTTTTTCAAGGAGTTCCAAGGAGTTCATTCACACACAAAATAGCTCACTTCAGTGGCAAGGACTAACATGGCCATGCAAAGTATATGAGACCATTTGTTGTTGTTGCTTTCTTTTTTAGATTAACAGCTTCCCCAAAGATAAAGTTTTGTAAATACCATGACAAAACAGGCAATGACTAAGTCAAAAGCCTAGAAGCCAGTACCACAACTCTTGGCTTTGCCAATGCTTATTGTGTTTGTAGGCACTTGGTCAGAAAAAATAAAAACGGCCATAATGACAACAGGGGTTTAGGGTGAACCATATTTTCGTCACTCAAAGAGAAGATGGAAGATTGCATCAGAGGGTAGAATATATATATATTACATAAAGCACTCTTACTAGACCAAAATTTAGTTTTCTGCCAAATTTAGAGTAAATCTGTTCAGCAGTTTAGGCTGTTGCTGTGTCTAAAGTTCATATGGAAAAGTAAACGGGGAAAAGGTGTTTTGGGCCCCCCCTTTAACTTGGCCCCCGTTTTGCAGATCACCCTGAAACTTTCCATGCACAAACGAGTCAAAAAGTAGCACTTTTTTAGAATACGTTTGTGGAGATTCGTCAAATGGGGGCAAACTTGTCAGCAACACAAAAAATGCATTTTCTATAAAAACACAATCATAACTATAACATATATAGGATGCTAGCCCAGATTTATCACCTATTCCATCCGACAGCAAGGTCTCTGGCCTCATCATTCATCTTCCTGGCCCTGGCTTACCATTGTCACAGACGTAGTTTATATCTCACCAGGCACACAACTCCATATGCACCCGCACTCCCCCTTCTCGGCACCCCGAGATGCAAGAGAGGCACCTCCAATGGGAAACTAGCTCACTGGCATGCTGCAGAGATACATACCCTGGGTGACTTATATGAGGACGGCACTCTGTTATCTTTCGACAGACTGGCCCGTGAGGCTGACCTACCGGCAGGCCAATTTATGCTACATAAATCAATTGTTAGGGCTCTCATAGAAGCATGGGGAGACATGAATGCTGAACCCCAGCAGCATCTGATGATTCACTACTTATATGTAACGGGAAATGAGAGTCACATCATACACTGGCTGACAGAAGCGTTATTAACACACACGCTGAAGCCCCTGTCGTCCCTACGTGCAAAGTGGGAAGAAGATAAGGGGGCCCATGGATGGAGAAGGAGTGGGACACAATCCTAGCCAGCGCGGTACAGATCATGCGTAATGCTAAATTTCAAATCATACAGACATATATTGTACACAGGGTGTATCTGTCGCCTGACTAGATAAATAAATACTTCCAACTTACCAACTCGGCTTGTCCTCGCTGTGCTCAGGGGGGAGCAGATTTCCTCCACATGACATGGTCCTGCCCCTCGCTGTGGTTATACTGGCAGGGAGTAACACCAGGCTTGTCTGAATACACTGATCGCCCACAACTTCACACATGGGAGGAGTGCATTTTGGCCATATATATTGTCCAGACCTATAAAGCACAAAGTCACCTGTAGATTTATAGACTTAGGACTTATAGCTGCAAAAAAATGATCACCAGACGTTGGAAAAGTAAACACCCCCCCACACAACAGACAATTCGAAATACTCACTGGAGGTGGGGGCCCAAGCAGAGAGCGCTGCATTGCACAGAGAGGAGGTAGCCGGACTGCGCAAGTTCCCTATCGCCCAACACTGGGATGCAAGAAGAATAGCGATGCAGCACCCTGAGCAGGTATCAGATGACAACATTTCACAGGGGCGGGGAGGAGACCAGAGGCGACACAAGTACATAGTCTGTGCACACATTGGACACTGGATGCGGGTAATAGATACCCACTAAGCAAGCAATACTGACACACATGGCCCGAGACTCTAATAAGGTGCAAAATCTACATCAACTAGTTCAGAGTGTGAAATGAACATTGGAGGGACTGGGCAACACACACGACGTACACGCTGAAACTGAAATGAAAAAGGCATGTATCGGAAGTGCGAGGTTATTGACTTATAAGTACATATGTTAGTAATGCCTTGTTCGAACCTTACATTTTGTGCCGAACAGACTAAATGTCAATTATTGACATTGATTGTCAAGCAGATGAGAAAAGCTATAGGGGCACTGCAAATAGAACGAAGCGCTACTTTACAATAATTGTCGAAGCCAATGCAACGTACATACAATGCAATTTTTTTCAGCTGTAAACCATCAGGATTGGCGAGCTCATACCCTGCAACTGTTGTTTTGTAAAGTAATATTTAATTACCATAAGTTAATCCAATTGCAGCAAGGCACTGCGGCTAACCCCCCCCATACAGCCAACCCCGTGCTACCCACTTCTTGTGGCCAACTCCACCAAAGGCAGCCAACGTACTGGCCCCCTCCCCCTGGTAACTTTGGCCCGAGGACACCCACTAGACTGTGGTTGGGGGCAGTGGTCAGAGTCCCAAGGCCCCTGCGGACACAGCCAGCTCCCCGCCTCCAGCGGTAGCCAGCATTGCTCCCATCCGCAAAGAGCAGCTAAAAATTCTGCTCCCTGTGGGAGGGAGCAACTTTTCATGTTTCCCTGCTCTCTTTAATGTGAGCAGGGAACAAATGAAAAGCCTGCTCCCCGTGGGTAGTAGCATTTTTCATGCTCCTTCCCGCTGGGAGCGATCTTAGTGTTTTCTCTCGCTTGGTGGGAGTTTTAAATTTGCTCCTGCCAAGTGAGACCAAACACAGGTCTTCCTATGTGTGGTATGCAGTCCCTAGGGCCATTATTGGCGCCGGGAGGGGGCCATGCAGCCCCTCTCCTTTGTTATTGATGCTGGGGTGTGGGTTCCCCGGAGCTGAAATCAGCCTAGGGAGAGGGGGCCATCTGGACCTCCTCTCCATTTTTAATACAGCCAGGCCCAGGGGGATGGGGTACCAGGGGCCAAAATCAGCCTGGAAAGGGGGCTTTTTACGCCATATCCCTTTTTAACAATGGCTGGGCCCCAGGGAATTAGGTCCCTGAGGCTGAAATTGACCCGTGCCCCCTCCCACTTTTCCAAAGTCGGCCTGGAGAGAGGGGCCATGTTTGCCCCATATTACTGTAAAGAACCCCTCTCCCCCCCCCCAAGACCTTAACCAGCCGGGGTGGGGGTGGTCTGAAAAAACAAGTGCGGGAGACTTAGTTCAGTGCACCAACTCAAGAATATGAATGTACAGGTTAATGTATTTCCACACAACCCTACTCACTGCATAGTTGATGTAGTATCCTTGCTATCTGGGTAACTAACTGTCCCTAAAAAAGGTCATTTACAGAAAGGAAATTCAAACTCAACTTTGTTCGTTATAATATCACACACAAGTACTGCACTAAGAGAAAGACACTTTTATTTAAAGTGCTTTATGTCAACACTCATCCTGTTGCTTAGCACATGTAAAATAACCCCACAGAATAATATTAAAACAACACTAATACCTGTTGCTAATGACAAGAATAATAAGAAAATTTCTACCATTGTTGTAATATCATATGGCAACCTAACACCCAAAAGCCTACCTTTATGTGCTATACTTTGAGAGCATGGAGTAAGTTAACTTGCATCTAAAGTTTTGTAAAAATCAGTCTACTGTAGACTTGTTTACAGCAAGAACCTGTAGTTATCAGTAGCTGGGAGAGAGTGTTCTTCAAAGGGAAAACAAACATCAGCTCGGCTCAACTCTTTTCCTCTCGGACTTAGCATGGTATGAGCTCTCAGCATAGGACTGGTCTTAGACGCATTCGTATAAACAAATATGGTCAACATGCGACAATTCAGACTACATTGTTTCTATTATATTGTTAGCTGACCTAGAAATATAGATAACAAGATGCTTGTCCCAGACTAATGTGGCATTAGGTTCCTTATCGAAGTCTCTGGATGAGTTGCCACCTTCACAGGTTCTTGGAATGATAAGGACACATGGTACCCATTTCAAAGGTAAACTTTGAGTCTCAGCTTGCTCAAAATGGAGTCTGGACGCAGGATTTTTCTGTTACCTCAATGCCCAGAATTCTGTGATGCTGGGCCACTATTCATCCCTCATCAGTTGATAGCAGGTTCAAACTCTCTCGCTTCCACCAGAGCAGTGAGAGTCCTTTCAGGGTCTTCCTGTCCTCCTAGACATATGCCGTGGCCATTATAGTTTGGCTGTCCATTTCCAGTCAGTCCCACATGTGGTCTGGGGCTTTCATGAGTGACTCTCAGTATGACTGGGAACAAGGCATGTACTTTTAGCTAACCATTGGCTCTTGCCACTCGCAAATTGCGCCCAATTGGGTGTCGCAGTTTGCAAGTTGCAATTGCCAATGTACAACAGTGTCTGAGACACTATTTACGATTCCCTGTGGGGTCGCAAATTGCATGCCTCATGCATATTAACGAGGCTGTCGCAATTTGCGACCCCATTGAGAATGGCTGGCGCTCCCAGGGATGGGGTCAGCAGACCTCCATGTCTGGGACTGCTTTTAAATAAAGCAGTTTTTTAAAGAGGAAAACAGGGAGGCTTTTAATTTTAAAAAAATGAAACGTTTTTGTTTCATTTTTAGGTCGAGCATTCGAGGCCTCCTGTATATACTTTAGTATATACTTATTATATACCTATATGTGTATGTACTTTTGAGGCTCTGGAGATCAGCCCTAGGACTTGTCTGCTTCTGCTTGGGGACTTTTTTTCTGTTCAACTGCCTCTATTTAACTGTCTTGATAGAAAACAAATAGTAGAGGTCAGTAAAATACCAGAATTGCTTTCTGCTGAGGGACGTTCTTTTTTAAAAATTTTCTGGCAACTGCCTCTATTTAACTTTCTTGATAGAAAACGACCAGCAGCGGTCAGTAAAATACCAGAATCACTTTAGCATTCTCTAGATTCCAGTCCATAGAAATTTTCTTCCATGAGCCTCCCGTAGACAATAATATTTTTTTCAACTCTTGTATTTTCAGTGATATGACCACCGAAGGCCCTGATTTTATATTAAAACTAGAGCTTTGGACTATACCATTTCCCTCTGAAAGGCAATATTTCTCTCCATGTGTTCCCATACCTGGCGTGTCATGCAGTTTGGTGCTTACTTTCCCTCCATGTTAAAGAACAGTAGATGTTTCAGCACCCAGGCAAATGTGCTGCATAGCTAAATACATATAAGGTCCCAAAGGCGAGACCGATTGCATTGCAAATGCTTGTTTTAAGGGCAGGTAGTGGTCTCTGGGACCACTGCCTGCTCTGAAAAAATGTTTGCGCACCCATTCACGAAGGGGAAGGGGTCCCCTGGGGACCCCTTCCTGTTTGTGAATGGTTTACCACCCTCTTGAAAAGGGTGGCAAACTGTGAGTGTTTTGCGACCGCAATTGCGGTCTCAAAACATTCTTACATAGGGTTCAGACTCACTATTAGGAAGGGATGCCCTCGTAACGCATCTTCCTAATAGCGAGTCGCTAACCCTATTTTGAGAGTTGCTATTAAATTAGTGACTCGCAAAATGGGATTAGTACATGGCCCACAGTTTTTTTGCATCGCAAACGGGTCTAAAACCCATTTGCACATGCAAAAATCCATCGCACATCTTGCCCTTTATGAAGTTTCTGCATCTTCTAGAAATTTTCCAAGAAAATTCTTATTGTTCGCATTCTGTAGGTTGGATGGCCTTTTTTCTCGATCGTGTGTAGGGTGATGTTCTGTTCATGATAGTTGATGATCTCAGCAATTAAAGTTCTTGAGGGTGCCTCTAGCAGAGGGGGGGGGGTGGGGGGGGGAGGGAAGGCTATATGAGTCTTCTCTATCGCAAAGAAAGGCGACAATCCATCTGGCCACAGTGCTTCCTATATCCATTGCTCTACTGTCCGGCATACCACTGTCTTTTCCCTTACGAGTGACTGTTTATTTAATTTGTGAAGGTCAGCTCTCAGGAGCCCACTAGAAAAGCTATAATATCAATTTTGTTATCTATCTAAGGTCAGTTTTGATTGCTCTGTAGCTGCCAGTATTTGTGACCGTATCTGTTTCTTCGAGGCAGATGCTTTCAGGGCACCCCCATTGTTTCTGTTCATTTTGTGACTTTTTGACCCCCTGCATACTGGTGAAAGCGCGTTGGCTACAGTTCTTAATTTGAGCCAGTGGTTAAGGCGGTTAAGCACCAGTTAAGGACACATTAATTTTTGGTAGGCACAGGGAGATTAAGTGATCACAGAGAATCATATGATCAGAGGATGTTGAGCCAACATCAGGACTCATACCTAGTTCCTCAGCTCCAAGGTCGACGGCTCTGGCCATTATGCTACATCCCAGCCCTACTTGTAGGGTTTGTTGGTTCTGTGTTAGGCAGCCCTAACAGGAGATATGGGCAGGGTGAAGCTGCCTCCTGACGAGAGGCCTGGTACTTCTTCTTTTACAGATTAACCACTGGTTTGCTGTATTGTTCATGGAGGCCTATTCCTCCCCATGTCCTTCCACCTGCTACCCCCCTTGGGAGGAGGGCCCCCACCAAGCCTTACCATCAGTATCCCCAGCCATCTATTCCTGATTCCAGGGAGTGTGTGGGCCAGTAGAGATGCCTCAGCAGGGCATGGGTGTATCAGATGAGGAGAGAGGAGAGACACCCCCTACCATTTAGGCACTACTGCTCAGCTCTATTTCCCCCCATCAAGTTCTTTTTAGGTGTCCATTGCATTTCAATTTACGGTCCAGTCTGTAATTTTGCAAGTGGGGAGGCCGTGGGCGCAAGACACAAGGCTCGGCTGCACTGGGTTCATGCCAAGACCTCTGGCAGATAGAGGTCTTCCCCCTGGACCTCTTGATATGTACTCTGCTGACCAACAGGCTTGAAGCCTGCTGTCTGTTTGTGTGTCTAATTTCCTTCCATGTGGCAGCCCATATGTGGTCTTATAGGTGGTTTGGGGGCACAACAGCTAGTCCTCATCATGGTCTTCCTGCTGAGGCCCCCCTTCCCTCTGTGCCTTTGGGGCCTGCTGTCTGTTTGTGTGTCTAATTTCCTTCCATGTGGCAGCCCATATGTGGTCTTATAGGTGGTTTGGGAGCACAACAGCTAGGCCTCATTATGGTCATCCTGCTGAGGCCCCCCTTCCCTCTGTGCCTTTGGGGCCCTGGGCCACCCAAGTGTTCCATGGGAGCAGGACACACAGGGTCGCCCCAAGGCGACCAAGGCTCCCGTTGCCGAGTTCCCTCTGCTCTGCAGTCTGCTAACTTCCCAGCAGAGACCGACCCTGAGCCCTGCTCCTCCCTGTTCTCCTCTTTACTCCAGGAGGCGGAGTCAATGCACCGTCACTTTTCTCCGGTCAGACGCAGGACATCTCTGAAGGCCTTCCCGGCTTCAAGTCAGGATGCTGGTGAATGATTGTGGGGATCCAGGAGACCGTCTTGCTTGGCCAATCACCCCATGCTGTACAGTTAATACAAAATGAATACCTTAGCATGGTGGTTTGCAAATTAGATCTTGTGGATGTGCTGTGATCATGTCCAGGGCCTGGTCTAGGACCTTGAATTGAGAAAGGCCTTGTAAACCCTGTAAGTTACTCAGAAATAGGATGCTGGCATTGATGTATTGCATAAACCTCAGATGGCGACACTAAGGGACTCAGCCCACTATGGGCTAAAGAATAAGGGAGGTACAGTGATAAATAGCGGCATCAGTGCCTAATTTGTAAAATAATGAGTGACGGTGCCCAAATCGCTGCCCAGAAGCCAACAGCTGATGCTATTAAATATCACCGTGCTGAATATCAAGACTGTGCATTCCCCATTCCACCTCAGGCTTCATTAATCCACTGCCAGACACTCACAGACCCCTTCTCTCACTTTTGAAGATTTCTGCTTTCTGCCTTGCAGACGGTTTTCCCCATCTTTTGTTTCCTCCTTTCCCTTTTTCCTTTTTACAACCTCTCTTGCTCTCAGAAAATGTCTGATGAGGAAAAATAAATGCCAGTCCCCAAAAATAAGTGCCGGTTGCCCCCACTGGCAGCCGCCGGCTGAAATAAATCACTTTGGAGCATCTTCTAGAGGTTTTCAAATGATCATCTAGTCAAGTGTTTGGTCTGTATGTATGTTTCCTTGTTTGCTTGTTGGTGCCTTTGTTTAAGGTGTTGAATGGAATAATGGTGTTGAATGGCATGATACATGGTTTGCTCTGTGTGACATGGGCATACAAGTCTCTTGGTGTATGAAGTGTGGTGGTAGGAGAGAATGTTTCTGGTAACAATACCACTAGGTAGCGGATTGTGGTTTTCTTAATTTATGCAAGCATATCGTTAGTTTCTAAAGTTGACAATGAGATACAGAGAGTTTATATATCTGTACGCTCCACCAATGCCTTGAAGAGACCTGCTACTTCTAGAGGACTTGGAGGTGCTCCATTTATAACATTACCAGCCCTACAAAGGCTCAGTGATTCCTAAAGCACTGCAGTGGACATACATGACATGGACTGGAATGCCTCCCTTTGAAGCTTGTGGCTGTTGGGCTCAAATGAAGAGAGAAGGTGTGTTGAATAGTGACGATGCCAGTGGATTGGAACAGATGAGTGGTGGTATGTGGCTACTGGGATGATGTCTACTATCGGAATAGGTAACCCTTTTTTAAATGAGGAAAAATAGGGAAGGCGAAAGCCTAGAGCGAGCAAGGGTAGCCTGCAAAGAACAGTGAAGCAGGGGGACATCTAGGAAGCAGGTGCAGATGAATTTCTGTATAGAATGGGGAAACTACCTATAGCCATGCAAGAACACATGCGCTCACTTTTAGCAAAGAATTGTATGTGGGTGTGCACAGGCACAAGAAAATGATTGCTAACCAAGCAATGCAAGTGCAGAGGAGACATATATAATGCAAAACATTTACCCCCCCACTATTTGATAAGTGGGGTGTAGTCGTAAGACAATGAAGGTGGATCAATGTGACACCGTCCTTGTTAGAAATGGGGTTTCTGGTTGGCTAGGGTGTGCACCTAAGCCAGGCAGAACCCACCACTCTAGTCAGGGTAAGGGAGATAACCCCTGCTCACCCTCTTGGTAGCTTGGCACGAGCAGTCAGGCTTATCCCAGAGGCAATGTGTAAAGCATTCCTGCAACACACACATACACTAGTGACACAATAAATACACCACAAAAGAGACACCACACAATTAGTATATAAAAATACGTATCTTTATTGCATACAAAATATAGACCAAATACACCTCAAACCAATAATAACTAGACAGTTGTCATAACACCACAGTGCAATAATATAAAGACTTATATGTTGCACATGTCATGAAAACACCATCACTGTACATATAATGCAGATCTTGAAATAATACTCGTTATCCTGTCACTGCCAGGCATACTATGACACATATCATAACAATAGGGGGAAAAATCCAGTGGTTAGGTTAGGGAAATCACATAGAATCATAAATGATGTCTATACTATGCAGTCCTGCATTAGTACTCATTATTCTGACTGTGCAAGGCATAAACAACATACATCATGTTACCAGCGCATAAGATGCAACAGATTGTAAAGTAAAGACACATCAATCACCATATTTCTTACTTACCACGCAGGCCACCAAATATTCCCCGAAGAGCACTGGGTGCAACACACCTGCACTCCTAATATGTGCTATAGGTATTGGAGGTACATACTGGAATAAACTGTAGGCTGCAGAAACGCCTGTGTGCCTACAACACAGAGTACAGTAATCTCTGGGAATTTCTTAATCCAAGAAGCGGGGGCCTCTTTCGGGTTTTGCCCCATATCGCAACAATCAAGCAAATGCCCCAAGATATTTGTCAGGACGGGGTGCATACACACACTGCCACCATCGGCGGGGAGACCTCACTGGGTCACCCACATGCAAATTAATAGTTGGGTCTGCTCACAAACGTGAGGTGCCGTGCTCACCCTATGAAGCTTGTCTGCCATCCTGTGACGAAAACCAAAAGGCTGGTGGCCAGCTGGAGGACTCGGATCAGGCCCTTCTGGGCCAGGGAGACAGGGCAGCACATCACCCACCCATCAGCCTTGAGCTGCAGTGCCATGTGGTATCTTCCACTGTGGCAGGCCCTGGTGTGACACAGAGAGAAGTCTCCATCACTCCACGCTCTCATTGGTGGATTCTCCTCTGGTGACTGAGTCCCGCCCACTGGGTAAGCCATACTCCGGAACCGGGAGGTCCTTCAGTGTAGCTACCGTCTGTGCCTTAGCACCTGTAGCACTCTCTCTCCCTGGAAGAACTGAGCTCTGGAGCCAGCAGAGTCGTGCCCTAAATGCACTCATGACCACTCACTCAGAACAGGGGGAAAGATGCCCACAATGCGCCAATCATCGGTCAAAAGAGGGGGGGGGCGAACAATGAAGTGCTCTACCTGCACTAGAATTCCACCAGGAGTAGAAATGCAGTGCTCACCACACTCTGGCTGTCACAACGAGGAGGTAGTACTCCAACACAGCTCCTGCAGCAATCCACACTGCTGCTGGACTCTCAGACAAAAGTCAAATGGCAGAAGTGTACTGAGAGCAACTTTTGATGACCCTGGAGTTGCAAAACAGCCAAAGAGTGCCAGACAACATGCGCACAAGCAGGAATGAAGGCAGCGGGCCAGCGTACTGGATACTTTGTAAGTGAAGAGGCAGTCCTTTTTAGCAGGCCAGCACAGCAATGTAAAGTTCAAGTGGTGGTTTCTCCTGACAGCCCAATAGTTCTCTTGTACAGCATAGAGAGCCAGCAGAAAACATTAAGTAGAAAACATTGGCAAAATGATGTGCCCAGTATGCATTTTATATCAAACGTATTGCATGTGTAAGCACAGTAGAGTGTGGCTCGTTATCAAAAACTGTAAGGCATAAATTGCTGCTTCCTGGAGGTAATTTCAATAGGGCCATCTACTCCAAAACTCAAAAGTTTCCACTTTCCGAACCAACCAAACACTCGCTGCAAGCTTGGTAGGCAGTAAACAGAAGTCTGGGGTGGAACCTTAAGCTCACACAAGCCACCCCTTTGTGGGACATCGAGCAGTTGGGAACCTTGTGGACCTCAAAAGGGTTTGACAAATGGGATCTGATCGGAATCTCAAAGATCGGAGATCTATGGAAGAAGTGGGAGGTTGTGTCCTTTGCTTCCCTGAAACAAGAACACGAGTTAGCTGACAGCGAATATTTCAGGTATTTACAGGTGCGGCATGCACTAATGTCAAACTTGTCCAAGGGGGACTCTCTCCCAGAATCCTCGCCACTAGAGGATAGCTTGTTAGATGGCTACATGCCCACAAAAGCGATCTCCCTGACATACAAGAAATTGATAACAACACCACCGATCCTCTCGGCATGATCAGGGGGCGGTGGGAGAGAGATGGATTATAACTTGATGACGAGGAGTGGTAGGAGGCAGTAGCATCCCCAAGAGAAGTTGCAATTTCTTCCAGGCTCCACCTGGTTCAGCTGAAGATTTTGCATAGAGTCCACGTGTCAGGGCCTAGGCTCGTTAGTATGGGGAGAGTGACTGATGGGATGTGCTGGAGGCAATGTGGGCAGGAAGGTACCTTCCTACACATAATATGGGACTGTGCTTATGTTAAAGCTTACTGGAAGGGGATACATGAGTGTATGTATGAAGTTCTCAAAGTCAGACTTAGACCTGAAGCCAAACGATGTCTACTCAATATCTGGGAACCCACAGATTTAAACAGCAAAGGAAATATTTGGGTCACATTGGGTCTGATGGTGGCCAAAAGAAACATCGCCCGGCTGTAGGGTTCTGGAGTACCGCTTACACTGGCTGCTCGGAAGGCGGACATGGACTGATGCATGATTAGGGAGAAGACAGTGTATATTGCGCGAGGGTGTCCCAAAAAGTGGTCCGCAATCTGGGATAAATGGAACGCATATAGAGGGAACATTTGTATTCCACCAACTGTCCCTGCCCCCGAAGATCCTTTAACGCCTTGAGTCCCGAGTCTACTTGTAGCACCACTGTGGTTCATTAACAAAACAATATCAACGTAAATAATACTGTATTGTTCCTCCCTTGTGTATATTCAGAAATGAAGTTTCTCTGTTTAATAAAAAGAATTATAAAAAAAAATCTGAAAGACATATGCTGATGCCGTGAACTGTTAAAGTAGCTTTAGTAAAATCTTTTGGGAAATCGCACCGTAAGTTTAAATGTTGTGAACATTTGATTGCTCTATGTAATCTAATTTGTTGCACCTTTTGAATTATACTTCTTCTGTCCATCTTAACCCAGTACTTAAACCAGTCAATCCAATCACTATGTTTGCTTAAGCAGCTTAACAACCATACTACCACTCCTGGCACACATGCTCGGCTCACAACTCACACTATGTATAGGGTAGCAAAGTGTTAAAGAGAATTTGGGCACAACAAGGTTGTGGACGAAAACCCTCACTCACCCGAGGGTCACATGCTTCATCATTGGGTTCCTCCAACACATGGGGACCGCAAGGTACCCCATGTGGGCTACGACTTAACCCCAGGGGGAAGGAGCAGGAGGGCAAAGCATGTGCTGAATCTACCAACTCAAAATGGTAAGGAGGGGTAGAGTGCAATAGTGAAAAGTGAATAAAAACTACCTACTTAGGGGCAACAACTTTATTCTTTCTCCCAGAAAGTGGTAGTGATTAAAAAGCAAGTGAAGAAGGGTTAAATATATATACCCTCGTTCAAATTAGGTCAACATGTTTCTGCCATAGTGACAATTAAGTTCTGGGCATTCGTCAGGACCTGTAGACCTATGTCACTCTGCTAGTAAAGGTGCAAAAATAATAAGTGGATTATTTCAATAACTAAAGCCTCTATACTTAACCAATAGTATAAGTCATCGTTGGTTGTTGGTCAGAGGGCTCTGTAAAATGAAAAACATAAATGTATTTATTATAAGTGACTATTTATAATAGACAACATAAAAAGCTTCTTGTGTGCCCAAAAATTAAAAATGATTGCTCTTACCTAATCGTCAATATTTGTGTTCCCACTCAACCGTCCACAGAGTCACTCGCCTCTGTCGGTTTCTGTCGTTGGGATACAAAATCAATAGGTCTGAGCAAAAATTAGCCAATTATATGGTCCAGCATACACTACAAACACCACCCTCGTGTCTAAAAGGGACATCTAAAAAGAATAAAAACCTAACAGTATGAGTGTGTTCTATATCATGTATCAACTGTCTTAATTAAATAGTGCTAGTAGAAGGGATAAACATTGTACAATGGGTGCAATAACCATAGGTTTAGTAGTGGTATTAAACACGTGGACAAATATCCATCATTATTGCCAATTCTTATTATTAGGGCAACAAAGTGAGAGACAAATGCATCAAACTCAGCATTCCATCATGCCCAGTGTCTTACGGCGTGCCTGTCTTAATCGTTAGTTGTCTACACCGGAGAATGTGGAACTTAAACAAAAGAGTAAAAAACAGCACGCTCGTAAGTATAGTGGCAAAGTGCTAACTCTCAAATAAAACGAATAAGGCATTTAAGAACCGAATTCCCGCGTATAGCTCGTGAGTATCCAAATGCAGTCAAGGAGTGTATGGGGGCACGTTAGTGCTGAGCCAAGGCGATTACCTAAGTATCCGACTGGGTCCGCCTATCTGACTCTGGCGGGAGCACCATCCTCGTCTCTCCGAGTGTATTCATACCCAGAAGAGATCGATGTAACGTATGACGTGGCTGGGCAGCGTCTAACCACGTGATCGACGTCACATGCACAGGTACATAGTTTATATCGTTGCTACGGCAACCGTGTCTACCGTGGTAGTTTGCACAGCCTCGAGAACGGCAAAATGTATCGTAATGTAAGCGGTACACCATGTCATATATTAAGGCGTCTTCCATGAATACCAATCGTTGCACGGAAGAATTTAGAAGTAACCAAGCACCCACATCAAAACCAATAATTCGAAATGTACATCAACTGGTATCGTTTTCATCTTCTTATATTGGACATAGACTCAAATCTGAAAAGGTCTAATAATTCATTTGAGTGTAGTTAATGCGTAGGGTACATATATTTAGAAATTATGTAGATTTACCCTAGTTAGAAATAAAACACTGTGGTCCAATAAAGGGGAGAAACAGGGGATAAAAATATTCTCCTATATCATCCTCATGAGAATATAAATGTAAATCAAGTACTAGATCACAAGTACTTGAACCAATGGACCATAATGTGATCTTAGGGTACGTAAACATTATAATGTACACCACAGTATTTCATCATTCAAGCCATGACTGTTACTCTGGAGTCGAAATGCATATGCTGATTCCGTGAACTGTTAGCGTAGCTATAGTAAAATCTTTTGGGAAATGGCACTATAAGTTTTAATGTTGTGAACATTTGATTGCTCTATGTAATCTAGTTTGTAGCACCTTTTGAATTATGCTTCTTCTGTCCATCTTAACCCAGTACTTAAACCAGTCAATCCAATCACTATGTCTGCTAAAGCAGCTTAACAACCATACTGCCACTCCTGGCACACATGCTCGGCTACCACACTGGATGGAGCCATCACACAAGCAATCACAAGCGTTATCACCAAAGCAATCACTGGCCCTATCATTGGAGTGATTCGCTGAACTGTAGTCAGCTAGCTTACTACATAGCGTAACTCCATCTTCATCATTCTCTCATCCTTTGTCTCCTCTCCGGCAGGAAAAATAATAACCACTGTTTCTGCTATCATATAAGCCACGGAAATCATCTACTCACTTTTGACTATCTCTCCAAGTATAGCATTTATAAATATCATATCAAGCAACACACAAGTCAGACCAATTACCAGACCAACCGCTACAATGGTCCATGACCTCTGGTCAAGTAATGAACTAAATCTTGAGATATTTCCAACAATATTGCTCCACCCTTAGCTGCCTTTCAGGATGGTGGCAATGAAAATGTAATCTCAGAGATTAAAGAAATACCCATAATCATTGTCAGAGACATGAGATGTAGAATGGCTATCAACATCACCCAACTACCTAGAACTCCAAGAGCATCCATTGAAATCATGTGCTTATCTATGGAATAAACTTCCAACCTGCTAGACCACCACCCGCTTATTTCGAGCACTAGTTAATGCCCATTGTCTACACACACATAACAAACCCAGTTATGAGCTGCTACCTGATTTAAACCTGTATGTCTTCTTTAGCACTGAAAACTGAGTAGAAGATGGCACTCCTTCTGTACCACACCAGTACATTGCCTTAAGGTACCTAACCCTTTTCAGGACCACAAGGATAAGAAGAGCCGTGAAGGACTAGTGGTGGCAGTGCTTAATTTGAGGAAGTAGTTTACAGTGTTTGGCCCCAGCACTTAATTCTCAACACTGACACTAATGACAGTCCACCACATTCTGGGGCTGTCTGCCTAATTTAGAGATGAGCACAACAACAGTGTTTAATATTTCAATGTACATTAAATCCTAATAATACTTCCTTCCCACAACTTTCTTATTACTTTGCGTGACCTGGAATTATCTGAATTGTCACACTTTTAGGAGTGCGATGGGTAGTGGGTGTGTTGGTACTGCCATTGGCAGTGCTGCCCGGGGCAATAGGTGGTGCAGGCTGCAGTAGGCTCCTGAGAAGGGCACTGGCACTTACTTTTTACAAATTAGGCGATGAGTGGTGGCATACAAAACAATTAATCAAGCTCCACCATTAACAGCATTAGTGCGATGGATGACCCCACTACAGTCACAGTGCGGTGGATGTCAATGGGTCATCCACTGTACTGGAAAAGAAAATGTTTCTGATGAAAACACCAGAAACATTTTCTTTTCTGAAATCAAAGTTGGGATGCATGGGGAGAGTTGTTGTGGCATTCCAAGTGTGAATTTTTCTTTGTTTTCCTGTGACGAGCAGCACAAACGTAGAGCACTAATGTCACAACAAAACCAACGTGAAAGCAGAGTGTGCTAAAGGCACGTCTGCTTTCACTTTGATAAGTTGCGGGGGCATAACTCTGCCCCTCAAGCACCAGTCAACATGGGAGAGGCAGCACTGGAAAGAGAACAATGTGCCCAGCACTCTCTCACCCTGGTGGATCCCTGCTTAAGGATCACAAATAAAAGGCAATCAGGGATCAATTTCACTAAACACCAGGAACATTTTCCTGAAGGGGGAGCAGTCACTGTGGGCATAGGCTGGTGTTCCCCTAATCCCTGAAAAATCAGTCTTTCTGCCCACCTGATGTGGGGACAAAGGAATTGACAATCTACTGTTTTGGGGGGAGGAGCCACCTTGTCCATGGGAGTTTGCCCCCACGTTCCCTGAGCACAGCAGTCTTTCTGCACCCGAGGCAGCAGATAGGTGGTATTTACCCCAATTTGTCCCACTGGGCCAACTAGGCACCAGGTAATTGTCCAATGAACTGTGTTGGTTGGGGGGGGGGGGTGGAGAAGCAGCCCCCCATGGACATGGGGCTTTGCACTCCAGTGCACAACAGTATTTCTTAATCAGTCTGCACAAGTTGATGCACCAGCCTTACAGTAGTGGAAGACTATTAGAAAATGATCCTTACTCGGTCCTGACGAATTGCCAATGGACCCCTTAGTGGCTGATGAGGCAAGAGACATGTTGACCAAGTCTAACAGCACACATGCTTTATAGGACCATTATTTCTGATACAAGTTACACTGTTTTTATTTAGGTTAGCGAGCTGCATTAATAATATTTACTTAATAGGAGTCTGCCTAAACCTATTTTAAAATCACACTCACTACACTACTCACTTCAGTCCACACACCCTCACTCACCAAACAGCTTTATCAAAAGATCTCCGCCAAAAAGCCCCTTTGCGGATGCCCGTCGGGCATTGCAGGGCCGGCCCGACGAGGAGCACGCCCAAATGATGAAGCATGACATCTCATGGGGTGTGTGAGGGCACTTCCTTCATTTGGAGGTTATTCCAGAGACCTGACCACCACTACTTTCCTTAGGAACTGCACACCCTTACATTTAAACTATTATTATCACGGGGTACGTGTGCTGGACCTGTCCAAAAAACTCCTGGTTCCTCTGGTTTCAAGAACCTATGCTCAATCCACCACAGAAACATCCATCTTTCTACTATCTTGGGGA
The DNA here is from genome assembly GCF_964204655.1 of Triturus cristatus. NCBI lineage: Eukaryota > Metazoa > Chordata > Amphibia > Caudata > Salamandridae > Triturus > Triturus cristatus. Next base: position 611,171,978 of record NC_140589.1, on the reverse strand, counting down.
ACAGAAAGGAAGTGTTAACCCCCTTTGCCTCCCCCGGGAGAGAAAGCCAACTAGACATCAGGGGAAAATAGCCATAAAAGCAATGGGGGTGGTAGTGGCCCACCCAATTGTTGTGCTCCCACCCAAAAACTGGTACAACAGTCTTCTTTCTTCCCCTCCAGGGGGAGATTGCAGGAGTTTACCCCCAATCTGCCCTCTGAGGTGGGCAAGAAACCAACTAGGTGCCATGGGAAAAATGGCCAAAATGAAAGAACGGGTGGTGGGTTTGCCTATGTATTGGGCAATTCCCCACCCCAGAAAGATCCCAACAGTCTCTCTGACTTTCCCCGGGACAGATTGAAGGTTTAAAAAAATTCTGTCTTCAGCGAGGTTACCAATTCACAAAATAGGGTTGGTACATCGGAAAAGGCATTTTACCGTTCACAAATGGCCCAGTAAAATTCATGGTACATCTCGCTCTACGAGCTGAATCAGCATTACTGTCCCTCTAAGAGTAATATGAGGGGGTGACACAGGTTGGGTCCAAACATTTGGTCTTAGATCGATTCTATCCCTTGACAGAAGTACTCTGCTTCCCTTCGACCATGATCCCATGTAATTTAAATAGCAAATTGTGCTCATTCTACCATTGTTTAAAGGAGAACGCCTCTACTCATTCACTAGCAGCAGGCCCAGGGCAGGCTTGACCTATGCTGGTTCCTTCCTGGATGCTGCCTGTTTTGCTTTGAATAGATATACATACACTTGCTGGGCCTCATTTGCGACTAATGCATCTGCATTATGACTTTGCCAAGTGTGGGTTCCTGCAACCAGTGCTGGGAATAGAAACAACCATGCTGTTGAGAAGGATCACACCTTTCTAGGCAGCACTACTTTAGCGCCAGCAGTTCTGAGCATTGCTTCTGTACTTCTTGTGGACAGTAACAACACCTCTCAGCCTAGATAACATGGCACAGAGGCAACAATACATGTTTCTTTTGATGTTTTGTCATCACCATGTTATGGCAATAATTGATTAACAGGTTTACATCAAACCTTCTATTAACAGTAAACATTCAAAGCAAATAAAAGGCAGTACAGTCCTTTACAGGAACGCAATACATTTTCTGGGTAATAGCAGTACTTCTCAGCAGGACTTACATACATTTAAAGGGGCAGTACATACACATCGCAGCTGGGCTTCCTCACCTTTAATTGCACAATACAGACCTTGAAACAGCCATGGATTTCCTGGAGGACACAATGCGTAACACTCATGGAACCATGTTCTGCATGTAGAAATGTGACACAAATGTGACATGGGACTGTTTTATCTCCTGGGTAAAATGATTTTCGCATCAGAGAACTTCCTCCCCAGCCCCCCACACCCCCTCCGTCTGCTCAGGGTGGCTCTGCATGTTTTGTTTCTTTGTGGAAACCTGTTAGCGAGGGGTACTGGACTTTCCAGTGAGAACTTAGAAAATAGCAAGCCCCCCTTGTCCTGCGGTTGTGATTGGACCAATCCACCCAGAATACTTTCTGGATGTAATCTATCAGCAATCTTTAGACTGTGTATTTGAATTCGTACAGTGCGTTTTTGCATAACTAAGTGAATTGTGAATCATCCTAAAAGTGTTTATAAACTATTATTCTTGTGAAATGTACACCACAGCTTCTCTGTATGTAGTTCATAAAAGTGAATACACGATGTGGCTAGTTCTTAACATACGCTCTGTTTGTATTTGCAGAAAAAGATGGATTGCTATGGAAAATACCTGGCTGTCATGTTGGCCATGCTGTCTGTGTTCATCCATGTTTTACATTCTTTTCCCGATGGTGAGTTCGCCATGCAGGGTAAGGCTCTTCTCCTGTTTATCACATAATATCAGAGCGCTTTACATGAGGAAGAACATGAAGGAGATCTGATTGGCTGCCAACACTTCAAACCAGGAAGTGTTGGCAGCCATCTTGTGACTCAGTTCAACTGTTAAAAAATGTTTGTAAAAAAAGAAAAGGGGGCTGTGTAGAAGCCCCCTGACCCACTAGGCCTGTTCAGGGGGTCCCTGGCCAAAAAAAGCATATTTTTAAAAGAAATTCGGCGGGATTCACGTTCGATCTGCGAATCCAGCCAAAAATGTAAAAAACAAAGCTGGGCTCCCGCGCTTCCTTTTCTTTAGGCCCCCTGGTAGGCCAGGTCCTGGGGCAATTAAAAATAAAGATGCAGGGGACCACCACCTCCTCAGGCTAATAGTTTGAAGTGGGGACGGCCATCTCCCCGGGGCTATATTTGATTATAATTATAAAGTGTGGGGATTACCAGTACCCCATGCAGCCCCGGGGAGGTGGCGGTAATTGTTTAAAATTCGGGGAGTCGTGCGGCCGTGTGACCACCCTCCTGGAGCCCTGGGGACAATTTACAGCTCCAGGGCTGGCACCAGCAATGTCCCGGGGTACCCACCCACGGGACATTGCAGTTTGCTATGTGATGGTGGGCGCAGTAATCCCACCATCCCATAGTAAACAAGTGCTCCGGTTTGAACAAAAGCGAGAGTATTTTGCTCTCACTTGTTCAAAGTGGAGCACTTTGCTTTTTACACCCAGGGAGTTGCATGTCAGTAGCTCCCTAGGGGTAAAAAGCAATCCAGCAGGTCCCAAGGAGATGGCCATGCCCTAGGGATGGGGTAACCAGGGCTAAAAATGGCTCCTCCCTTTTTTTTCTTTAAAAAAAGAAACGGACGGGCCCCGGGGGATTGGGGCCCCTGGGCCGAAATCGGCCTGGGAAGAGGGGGCCACATGACACCCCCTCCCCTTTAAACATAAAATAAATACAAAGGCTTAGCCCTGGGGGGTTGGGGTCCCCGGGGCCGAAATTGGCCTCGGGAGGGGGGCCGCACATCCCCCTACCATTTCATATAATAAAAAATGGAACAATGGGTCAGGAGCTGGGGGATGGGGTACCCGGGGCCCAAAAGGGTCAAGGAAAGTGGTGCCACGCAGCCCCCCTTCCTCAAATAAAAAAAAAAATCAGAAGCTGGCAACTCGCCAGAGGCCCGCCCCCTTTCTCCACTACTCTTCAAACACACCTTCTGGGACGCTCTTGGTTGGGGGATGAAGTCCCCTTCGCTGCTAAGAGTCCTTAGGGGTCAACTAGCCCACCTGTTACCTCAAGTAAGCCCCACACAGTGGGACTGCAGAAAGGTGGCCGCAGGCCATGCCCCTTTCTCCACCACTCTGCAAACGCACCCCTCTGCACACTGCTAGTGGGGGATGAGGTCCTGTTGTCTCCTGACAGCCTTAGGACTAAAGTGGGCTTCCTCCCGCAAGCAGCAGAGCGCCAGGAGGCGCGTTTGCAGAGAGGTGGCAAAAGGGGACGTGGCCTCTGACCACCTCTCAGCAATCCGGCTGTGTGGGATATAATAAAGGTAACAGGAGGGCTAGTTGGCCCCCAAGGACCCTCAAGAGCCAAGGGGACTTCATCCCCCAAATAGTAGTGCAGCAGGAGGTAAGTTTGCTGAGTTGAGGAGAAAGAGGGCATGGCCACCGAAAACCTCTCAGTAAACCCGCTGCGTGGGAATTGTTGGCGGTAACAGGAGGGGTAGTTGGCCCCTAAGGACCCTCAATAGCCAAGGGGACTTCATCCCCCTACTAGTAGTGCATCAGATGGTGCATTTGCAGAGTGGTGGAGAAAGGGGGCGTGGCCTGCTATCAGATCTCAGCAATACTGTTCTATGGGACTTACTGGAGGTAGTAGGAGGGGTAGTTGGCCCCCAAGGACTTCTTTGGAGGCCTACTACCCCTCCTGTTACCTCCAGTAAGTCCCACACAGCAGGACTGCTGAGAAGTTGTCAGAGGCCATGGCCCCTTTCTCCACCACTCTTCAAACACACCTTCTGATGCTCTACTAGTTGGGGTATAAAGTCCCCTTGGCTCCAGAGGGACCTTGGGGGCCAAGAAGACCTCCTCGTACCTCCTGTAACTCCTAAGCAGTGTAATTCCTGAGAGCTGGTCGGAGGCCCAGCCCCTTTCTCCACCATTCTGTAAACGTGACTGCTAGTTAAAAAACCTTAATAATTCAAAAAACAAAACAAAGGTTACAGGGACGTTATAGTTAGGAATTAGCATTTAAAAAACCTTAGAAATTCACTAAAAAAAACAAAGGCTACAAGGACGTTATAGTTAGTCAAATTGAATTTAAAAAAACCTAGAAATTAACTAAAAAAACCAAAGGTTAAAGGGACGTTATAGTTAGGAATTGGCATTTCAAAAACCTTAGAAATTCACTAAAAAAATAAAGGCTACAAGGACGTTATGGTTAGTTAAATTGAATTTTTTTTTTTTTTAATTAACTAAAAAAAAACCCAAAGGTTACAGGGATGTTATAGTTAGGGTCAGATTTTACTCATACAAAACCAGAGAAATTCAGCCGTTATAGTTATCTGAGTTAACTATAACTCGCGCCCCTGCAATGCACTGCTTATGACCGCACATAATACATCACTCATGACATATATATATATATATATGTATGTGTGTGTGTGTGTATGTGGTTTTGGTGTTGGTGTGTTGACTATGTTTTTTTTTATTTATACATATATATAATTAGCAAAACACAGTCAACACACCAACACCATGCATATATTCAATCAACATTATACATCAACAAAAACAACATATTATATCAACATAACCCAGCCCAGTGTCAGTGTCAAATGTGTCAAATTCACACGTCTCAGACTGGGATTGAGTAGGAGGAGTAAATGTGAAAGAGACTTCACTGGTGAAATCTCTTCCTCCCTGCTTCTCAATGGTGGAGGAAATTTCACTGCACTTTTCAATTAATAAGATGATTCTTAGCCGACTCTAATTCAGAACATATGTGTATTTGCAACACTTGAGCCTCCGGTCCTTGTCCTCTCTACTGTATTATTGAACATTTACACCTTTCATGCAACTCCTTTCACCATCAGTGTAAGGATGTGTCGCAAATTTCATGAATAGAATCCCCCTCTTAGGTCCAATCATTTTATGTTCACCCAGTTAGGCAGTTAGGCCGTTCCTGGCTTTGTGGCGAGGAATCTTGGAGTTAAGATGGACTTGGGCCAGACCATGACACATTAGATAGGAGCAGCGAATCAATCCTATTTTTGTAGTTTTGAACTCTGTAGCAATCGTTTAATATTCTTCCCTTTGCCCCATACAGTTTTTATAAACACCAAAATGTCATCCCTCCATGGCTGTTGCAGTGAGATCTGCTTGAGTCCCTCAAAAGACTCAGATTATAATCAAACTTGGGCTCTGATTACTAAATTAGCCAGTAAACATGGCGGAAAGGGTTGAACTTGTGTAGCCATTAAGGGCAGTCATGCTTAGATTCCTGGTTGGTAACATGTGAATTACCAATGCAGAACGTCTGTTTCTGCATGTGGTTCCACAAATCAAGAGACATCTCTGAGTATTACTGAGAAATCTGCAGTATTACTTTGTTGTCTCCCTGTATTTACAGGTCATCTCTCGGTAGCACTAGAGATGTTTTCACATGGTGGGGACTTTTTCTCTCCAACACAAATATCATCCTGTTGGAACATGAAGGTTGGTCATATTCATCATGTCAGCCCAGCACTGCCCTCCTTGTCTACTGAAATCACAATCATAAGGCTGTATGGCTGGCTCTCAGGCACAACCGTTCTTTTTTTCCTAAGGATTTAATTTTTTCAGACCAAGGCGCACTATTAAGTCACTCATCACTCCGCTATTGTTTATCATGTTTTACTAAACATGCTCGTCTAGACAGATCACTGACAGAATATCAGAAACGAAAATATTGTGTGGACAGAAAATCATTTAAAAAATATTGAGGATTAAAATATAGAGAAGCTAAGTTCAAATAGGTAAGTATGGATTTACTATTCTTAACTCCACGTCTAGATACCTTGGAGATATTATATGTATATTGTCAAGGTACATATATGTAGAGTTATAGTGAAACTTTGCTTACCTATAGAAACTTACCTTCACAATATTTGTGTCCTTGACATTCTGTCTAACCACCAGACTAGACTGGGAGTAGTTTTCCATCTAAAGTTGCGTCACTCTGGAATTCCCTTTCGAAACCAATGAGGAAGCAATTTTATCTAAAATGTTGGTACGCCATAACAGATAAGCAGAGGGACATGCATTGCTGCCTGCAGCTGCAAAAATACAAAATACAAATAAAAATATAATAAAAATACGGCACCGTCCTATTTTATGTGCCCTATTTAGTTTCATAGCTCTTTTGAGGTTTTCATGCATCTCTCCATGGTGTGCACTCTTAATATCGACCTAATAATACTGATTGGACACAATATCAAGGACAAAATATAGAAAAAGATACCAACAAGCAAGTAAGTCTAGATTTTCTATTCTTCACATCATATATATGTACCTACGCGGTACACGTGTCTTCAAGGTACATAGATGTGGAGTTAGGAATAGTAAATCTATACTTTCCTATATGCTCTCATTTTGTGTCTTGATATCTGATTCTGGGTACCGATATCCAGGAGCACAATCATCTCTAGGGTTGGACCTGCCTGTACACCAATCAGGCAGTGCCCCATGGGCTGGTCTGACGGATCAATGTGTCGCCCATTTTTAGGTCGAGCCTGGGCAGCGCATGCGCTGCTCTGCGGCATGCTGTATTGGAGTATGGAATAGAAGCTCCACCCATATTTGTCATTGGCTTGTGTCATTGCTCTTCGTAAATGCTGGCTTCTGAATCGTTAATAGGCTTGTTAGTCCGTCCTTAGTACCGCCTTGTCTTCATTTGTAACCTCCCATGAGGACTGGCCAATTTACTTAGGTTGTTACACGGTACGTCCTTTTGAGTTTGTAAGCACTATTTTCTTTAATGAGTTTTTCCTACTGCAGGCACAACATGCTTTCTTGCAACATTCAGCGGGCCATGCGTGCTCTCACTTTCTGAGCAGCCTGGGACAATGGCAGACGCTTCTTTGAATAGGTCTCGCATTTACAAGAGTTTGAGCTATTGGCATTGTAAATGACAATGCCTTTTATTTATGTGTTAATTTGCAAAACAGATAAATAAAAGGCTATGTCATTTACAATGCCAATAGCTTTAACTCTCGCAAATACGAGACCTATTGCTTTGCAAATGCTTGTTCTGTTTGAGGGCTTGTTTTATGGTCTGCTGGGCTGGTTTACACTGTTGATTTCCCTAATATTAAAATAAACATTGCCTGCAGCAAAATCAAATCTGTGCAGTCTTCCAAACCTTGCAAAACTTTTATACAGCATGTCTTTACAAGTTCAAAAGTGTCCCAATTTGCAAACATTAGCCACTTTTTTTTAGCTTTTTAATGCACTTTTGTGGGACAGTTTTATTTTGGTGCCCGGGCCTATTTTCTGCCCCAGTCCTACCCTGATCATCTCCCGTATGAAATAATTAGAACTTAATATTTTTTTTTTTTTGGGGGGGGGAAAAAAAGTCTTTATTATAGACCAACAATAAGTATACATCTCGGCATACTGCCTACAACCGCAATCGGCCTGGCAATGCGACATTGCAAGTGTGCAGAGAACGTATTAAGAGAGGGTAGGGGAGTACACAGCAAGCCGCCTACAACCCTTCCGGGCCGGCCGCGTTGGATGGAGCATTAGGCTGTACAAGCAGGATTATCATTGTACGCATGTGGTATCAAACACTAACAAACACAAGCATGGACAGTGAACGGCCCCACTGATGCACTGCAATGTAGCAAAGTATGACTATGATGATGGGGTATTACGACCTATAAAGTGAGCGGTAGTGTCCCGTAGTGTCCCTTGCGCTCCAATGTACGATATGTGCGGGCCCGGATAAAAATCTCTGTCAGGGAACGTTGGTGTGGAACATAACATTATCTGATTGGAAAGAGTCAGTTTTCAAAAATACATGATTCAGTGTTAAAGTGCCCCTCGTTTTAACAGATCTAGGTGGGTGGTGAAGCGATGCTTTCAAGTGTACATGCGCTTAACAAGTACTTTTGTTTATTCATTCATTTACTCATTCATTTTGAGCTTCCATGCAGGGTATGTGAGCTCTGAGATTGGCAGGTGCCCTTCATGTGTATTAGAAGAGAGGCTTGGGAGGATGTGTGAGCCTCTTCGGTAGATATACTTCCGGCACTATTGATCCTGTTGGTAAAGTGCTTAAATCTAGTGTTTCTTATTTTCCTCTTATACTGTGTGAGATCAGCCAGATACGCCCTCTACAGATTATCCTTTCATGCCTCCTTCTGGCGTTGTAAAGTGGGCTGGATCCCTTTGGATCTCAGACCCAGTGGAAAATTAAAACGGACATTGAAACGGGTCCCTTTCAGACTCATTATTCATGTTCTTACCTGTTCATGCTAAAACACTGATCAATTTCTGAACAATGAGTGAACAAAGCGTTCAGTTAATCCATGCCGTTCCTGCTTATACTTAATATGCCTTTACTTAATCTTGCATTCCCTATGAGTGTTTGCTTTTTCCAGGATGTTGTGTTATGTCTTTTTTCCAGGCAGCATACCACATTTGTTTAGTGCATAATTTGAATTGAGTCGCATTCAGGTGTTTGTAATGGGGCACAATTGAATCGTGCGAGAAGGCAGTGCGAGTTTCTCTGAGTGCCTGTCATGGTCAAAAAGGTGTTCAGAATACATGGTCATCCAATCCTTGGCCTCTTTGCAAAGCACTGTTCACATATGCCACATATTCAGCTGTGATTCAATGCAAATATGTGGGTAGGGTGGTAATCCATGCAAATTGTAGTATATATGTTCAAACCACATCCCTAATTATATTGATCCCGCCACTTTCAGGGACCCCCCCACTTTTTTTCATCCAATTTAAAACCCTGAGAGGATTTATAAATTCAAAGGCTACCATCACCCAGAAAAGGAAAGCATCACGCTATGATTTAGATCATTGGTTCCCCAAGTTCAAATCTGCTGAGGCTGATCAGGAGTGGACATTTACATTTGGCCCTGGATGGTGTCCTTTAGGTGGTGTCTGTGACAAAGAGGACTCTTCCTTGGACACACAATCTATTAACCTGCGTAAAATCTGTTGGGTGTGGGTGCTAAACTGGAGCGTGGCTGAAAGGGAAATCCCTAAAATGTGTATATTTATGCTTGGAGTACAGATATATACCAAATATCCACATTCCTAATTTACAGATAGCCACTATAAACAGGAATAGCAGTGAAATAATACAACAATATAATTTCACATACTGATAAGAACTGGGCAGTGTTCATTCTATGGAAAACCACAGGATGTACATAAGAGGGCCAATTAACATCAGTTTAATAGCCAGAGATTCAACGTTCTTCTTAACTCCATATCCCATGCCTGTGTTGTTTTCATGAAAATTCATGTTATCTTATGCAAATACATGGATAGCAGATATGTGTGGCTACTAAACTGATTTGTAAAGCTTGTCTTGTGTCACCATACAATTTAGTTCAGACTTCTAATGATTTTGACCAATAATACGTCACCACTTTCTCCGAAATACTAATCAGTCATGATTAGTGTGGGATTCAGTCTATGCCTGTACTTCGTTCACAGTTGGAGCTCTCACTCTGTGCTTAGTTTGGCCTTTGGAAAGATCACTATGATGGGTGGAGGGTCGCAGCTCTGCACCAGGAGTTGTGTAACGTGTATGGGTTTGAGGCATTCTGCGTGTCTAACATTGACAGATTTGTGAATGTACAAGTGTCACAAGAGTATTGCTTCCGATAAAAATCCAATACTGAGGTGTTTGGAATTTATCAGATGTAATCATCTTTACACATTGTGAATTTTTGGGAAATAATATGCAAATATGGGTGTTTACCACGTTAAAATCCTCAGGTGCTGGTTTGACCTGCCAAATTCTAAAGAATTGTGAATTTTGTATTGCATCTGAGAAGTATCGGGTTATATATACATCCACCAGTTTTAAACAGGTGTTTGTGGAGGGAATGAATCAGCGGGCCACTTGCAATCCGGGCCATAGAGTGTCTATAAAGCAAAAGACACACAGATGATGGACGGAATGCAGAGCAAATCAAACATTCACCCCTAGTCAAGAGATCTTGGTACTGGGGAGAATGTTTCACATTGTGCAGAATTCTGTCCATCAATTGTTCTTTTTGTATGGGTGTCTATAAGCAGCACTTTCTGCTTCAGTGAGAACCAATGCACAGTTTTAAAAAAGAGGACGGTGTGGTCCCCCAATCTCAATTGACCTATATTTTCGTGAAAATGCTCTAGTCAGTGTTTATGTGTGGCAAAATGGTCCTTTTGGCCTTCACTGAATCATTGCATGTGCTTCCTTGGTTCTCATTGGTAGTAGATCCAGGAACACCAAAGCAGTCTTCTATAAGAGTGATATGATAGAGGCAAGTTTGAGGGGAAAAAAGGCAAAGTCACTGCGTTTGTAGCACGTTTGTAATAAGTTTTTGTAATGTCTAACTGTTTAATGTGAGTTTTGCCCAACAAACACGACTTTCACTAGTGAATGTACAGTGAATTGTAAATGGCTTCCTACCCCTGCTACCTCAGTTAAGAAAACTAAGGGTAATTGAGTGTTACCAGTACTTTGTCCCGACTCCATATGGTTTCGACAAGGACCATGATGAAATGGAAGGTAAAACGTGACTAGAATTTGAGTGCTCTGCTCACAAATTGTCCAGTTTGTTGGGATTAGTAACATGTGGTTGCCGAATGTTGTTTCCCTCTTCTTGAGGAATGATCCCTGTAATTCAAAGCACTTTTAAAGGGTCTCTTTATGTCTTGTTTGGGACAGGTTGCCCAGAATGCAGACTGAAAGAAAATACATATATCTCAAGGCTAGTCGGAGTTCCAGTGTTTCAGTGTATGGGATGCTGTTTCTCAAGAGCCTATCCCACTCCAATGAGATCAAAGAAGACCATGCTGGTTCCAAAAAACATTACATCTGAAGCCACATGTTGTGTAGCAAAGACATTTACAAGGGTAAGGAGAAGCCACAGAGCTCTTTGTGCACAGTGTGATCCTGAGACAGCTTCCACTATTGTGAAAGACACAATCAACCTTATACTCTAAACCGCACAGTCTCGTGTTGTAGTTGTGCACTCAGTGTGGTGTTTGCGGGGTGCATAATTACAACACCATTTTGAATGTTCCTGCTTGGAATGAGACATAGCATTTGATTTCAGAATTTGTACCCCACAATCTGTGCACGTTTTGCCCCTATGCACATTGTGTCAGATGTTTTCATGCACAATATGCTAGGCTAGCCAGTTGCGGCTCCTCGAGGGAGTGCTGCGGGGCGGTGGGGTGGGGCAGGGGCAGGGTAGGGGGGAGTAAACTCCTGCATGCGGCCGACCGGAGTTAAGTACATAAATAAATAAATAAATAAATAAAACGACATTTGCGTTGCAGCGCGGGCAATGTAATTCGTTTTATTTATTTATTTATGTACTTAACTCTGGTCGGCCGTATGCCGGAGTTTACTACCCCCCACCCTACCCATACCCCACCCAGCCCCACCGCCCAGCAGCATTCCCTCGAGGAGCCGCGACTGATGCTAGGGTAATATTTCAGATATGCAGGAATGACAGAAAAAGTTGCAACACCGCTTAAGCGCAAACACAGTTTGCTGGCTCATTGTAAGGAGGCCGATGGTATGTGTAGGCACACATATAAAGTAAAACGATGCTTTGTCAAGCAACAAGTATGAAGATCACATATCATCTGATGTTAACTGCGTATGAGTTGTTGTCCTCCCAAGTAGGGTTATATGGAACCTTATTTTAAAAAAATATTTTGTTTCTATCCCATCTTTAATCACATTTATTTTTACAGGATTTCATCAACATCTATCCATTTTGTATTCCTTTGTGTTGATTACTGTGGTAATCTCCTCCATGAGTGCACCTAGGCATTCTATTCTGATGACTTCTGAAGTCACTCTTGAAGGATGGATACTAAACACAAGAGCATGTCATTAATGACCTTAGAGGAAAAGTGTAGATGGCAAACCACCTGTTTAATTGACCATCCTAACATGATAGAAATTAGGCAGTGAATGGGAAAATGATCAGTGTGGTTTGTTTCATCCATTTTGTTGACCCTTGTGAGCAAAGAGACACAAAATTGCCTAGATGCCACTCTGTATAAGAACCTCTTCTGTTTAATGGAGGAATAATTTATTATCAATCCTTTGGGAGCTTTCACTTACTCTAAAATTGAAAAGTATACGTACTTTTACAAGTAAGTCGCACATCTGTACTTAGTTTGCTAACAGTCTTCTAAAATGGAGTCTAAATCAATGTAGTCTGCCGCCCCATTTCCCAACCCGTTTGAAGTCGCCAAGGACCACATCCACTGGGGCTGATGTCATCAATTTGGTAATGGGGCATGCAGCCACCCTCCCGAGTCATTTGCAGGCCCCTGGAACCCCGTCTCCCGGGGCTGATGTATTTGGGAGGGTCAGGGCGCCCTCTTCGAGCTACTAGAAGTCTCCATGGACCCCATCCCATTGGGCCGATGTAATTATTATGAGGAAGGGGTGTGCATACGACGACCCGGTAACCCCATCTCCAATGGCCCGAAGAGACACAGTGTCACAGGCATCCCTTCCCTCGGGACACTGTCTTGTTCCCTGCCCAGGAGAGTGCAGGCTCGAAAAACAAATCTAATTCCCTGTCTGCCCTTTCCTGGGCAGGGAACATAGCTTTGCTATTGGGCAGTGGGATCAGAAACAAAAGCTGCTCCCCCTCGGTGGGAACAAAGCAAAAGGATGGGTGCTGGCTGGGGAGCCCCACAGCCCCAAGCATTTAAAAAAGTGGCTGAACTGGATGGCACCGGGGCACCCACAAGTAAAAATAACAAGCATTGGCATAGCCAATAGGTCTTGCCTTTGGGACCTAAGTGTTTAACCAGAGCTATTGGCTTTCCCAATGTTTTTAAGCTGGAGAGCAGTGTGGCTGCTATGCAGCGTGTTAAAAAGTGGTATGAGCATTGTTGCTACCAAATATATAACTTGGAATGCTCTGGGTTCAAAGTTTCCATCTACCCAGACTTCACAACAGCAGTGCGGGAGGCAAGACGGAAATTCAGGGGCCGTTTGATGTACTGTGTAATGTTAATTCATAGTCAATTAGGAATCAATATGATTAATAGTCAGCAAATAAATGCGTTTTGTTTGAAGCATCCGCCGATTATAACAGGCCCATTAGCCCAGTCTCTGCCGGGACAAATCAGCCGGGCTGGTCGTTTCCCTCCCAGGTTTCATGGCAGCGGACCAAAGACATGTGGAACACAGTGGCACCCCTGCTAAAAAAGTGTTAAATGTTTAGTAGGGGCTGCTAGATGCTACACGAATTCTATGTTCCTGATAATGTGGCCTAACGGTAAGAGCTGTAGACTTTGAAACAGGTTCAAGTCTCAGCGTCGACTCAGCACCCTGTGATTCTGGGCAAATTACGGGGCATATTAACAAGGTGGCGCTATAAAATTATCGCTTCTTTTGTGGCCGTTTTTCGGCTGAAAAGCGGCGATAATTTTATCGCCTTATCAGCAAAGACACGCTGTCGCGTGTTTTGCTGATTTAGCGCCCGTTTCCAGCACGCCTAACTTTGCATCGCTAATCAGATGCAAAGTAGGCGTGGCTGTGAAACCAACCAGGGAAAATATCGCGAAGGCAGCTTCGCGATGTTAACAAGGAAAGGTAGCGATTATTTAAATCGCGTTAAGTATGCCTTCACGCAGGAATTTAACATCTGTTAAATTCCTGACGAAGGCGTACTTAACATGGGGGGTGGATTCTGTGGCTGAGACCACAGTCCCTATCATCTAGGATATCGCCATTTTCCACCATGGAAAACGGCGATATCCACACTATCTCTGGAATTTTTATCGCCTCGGCGATGCGCGTTGCTGATAACGCGCTAACCGGGCGATAAATTCCAGAGATAGCCGGCGATAAATATGCACGCGCTAAGCGCGCTTTGCGATATTTATCGCCGGCCCTTGTTAATAAGCCCCTTAATCTCTCCGTATAAATGTATTCTTGGTAAAGTAACTGGTGCTCAATACCTTCGGGTCGAGTTTGCGCTACTTAAAACTGCAACAAGAACTGAGCCCACGCAGAAGCCGCTTAAAAGCGCAGCCTTTTGTTCCAACGTTGGGGAGTCAATAAAATGAAATATTTTCTCAGAATAGATCCAATAAGGCAGTTTAAGAATGCTGAATAGGACTGCGTTCCGCGCATCCATTTTACATGTAGGCGATCACCGTTGTTATTGTCGCATATTCTGCAACCACTGATATGACCCCAGTCTCACATACCGTTCCAAATACAATACATAAGAAGAGGTAAATTGTCTTTCACCAGACATTTAGGGACTATTTTGATTGGCATGCAACATATAAACGCGTGGCAAAAGAATTTCCCCAAATTTCACTATGATCATGGATTTTACATGGGAAAATGGTTTGACTTTTCAAGCTGATGTAAGCCCTCATTTAAGGCGCAGTAAAACTGCATAACGCAAACATGGGTTTCACCCCAATAAAAAACTTGCTGGGAACCGTGAAAGCCGAAAAAAATTACATTGTTTAGGTTTTCAGGCATTTTTCTGCTCCGTAACATTATTACATCAAAACCACCAGAAAAAGGCATGTAATAATTAAATGGGTAAAGATGTGCAAAAACGCGCTGTAAGAATTTCCTAGAGTTGTGTGCTCAATATCAAACAGTGCTTGGATGCTATTTTTATGTAGCATTTTAAACAATCTCAGTAGGCATTCGTGTTTTTTTTTATCTGATAATGTTGGAAATTCCATTTAAGTAGTTTCAAATAGTATTTAAATTGTTTGAGTTATTGGCATGACATTTTTGGTGCATATTAGCTAATTTTGCTCACCTAAGAGAAACTTCACTTGTTGAACAGTGCCCCGGGTCTCAGGCGCTCCTCTGCATTTCGTAAACAACTGGGAGAGGAGGGGGAAGGGCACGGAACAGGCGCCCTCGGAATGCCTCTGTCTACAACTAACAAACGAAAGGCACGGCTGCCCGTAATCCAACTGAGGCTTGCCGCGCTAGTTAAATAAACAAGCAAAAGCGAAAGCATGGTGCGTTGTGTGTAACCTGACCCAAGAGGAATGCAGCTTCCACCCTGTGCGCCGTTGCTCCCTCCCGCGAGCAAAACGTTTTGGGAGTGAACATTAAAAAAGAAGGTGGGACATGCACCCGCCTTTAGCAATTTGCGTGCTTTCATTAGTGAAAGACAAACGCATAAGCCAATCCTATGTGTGGGAGGAGTCAGACCCACACAAAGTAGTTTAGAGTATTTATAAGAAGCCTCGCAGGGCAGCGCATGTGCGCTGGCTCAGGCTCAACCTAAAAATGACTAACTCCCACCTGCGCACAGAACAGGTGCTGGCTTGGGAGCCGCAGGGGCCATGGTAACTTAGGGGCTCCATCCATGAACCCAAACTTTACATAAACTATGGATGTCCCAAGTGGGACTGAGGCACCCAAAAATAATTTCTACAAATGAATAATAATGAAGAATAAATGAGTGGCACAAGATGCTCATTTGTTTTTCATTGGTCCTGGCCAAGAGCTCCCCATAATACCCTTCAAGGGCTTATTTACATATTCATCTCTCTTTTGTGGTGCCCCTGTCTGGCGTGGACACCAGCAACATGTTACAAAAGTCTTGTGTGGTGGGCCAGGGCTGCAAGGAGCACAGTAGAAGCCCACAATTATTTTTGTTCAAAGAGAGTCTTCTGGGTCTTTCAATGCACGATCCTAGGAGAGCTTACCATTGTTTTTAAAGCACTCCAAGCTGGAGCTGTATACTCTTCAGCTGGAGTGTGAGACCTCTTGTGGTTAGTTCTAGGGCTGCATTTTGTGGCCTGATGAGAGTGTTGAAGAAAGACTCATATACACCTTTAAATTTGTTTGGAATAAAAATGCTCTATTTTAAATATTTTTTGAGAAAATATTTATTATGCATTACACAGGACTACTTTGGAATATGAATAGTGATAAACTATTTTGAGGGTTTTTTGACAAAGCCAATAGGTCTGCTTTATGTAAGCTGATGTGCTGACCCCTTGCTAAAGTCAATAGGGCAGCTTTTTATATTGTGGTGTTCTACTCTTTGACAAATCCAGTAGGACTGCCTGACTTAAAACAACATCTCTTTATATTGTTACTTTACGTTAAGAAAATCCTCAGAAATTTACTGAAAAAAACAAAGGTTAAAGTGATGTTATGGATCTGTCTGGTAATATACTTTACATGAAAAAAAAACCTCAGAACTTCACTAAGAAAACCAAAAGTTAAAATGATGTTATAGTTATTATTATTAATTCTTATATAGCACCCACACAGGGTTTCCTGGTGCTTAGATATGAATAAGTGTATTCAGAGGCTACTAACTCAACACATCCAGGTCTTCAAAAGTGGTCAGAGAGGTACAGGTTCTCTAGGTTAGTGGAAGGTCATTCCAAACTTAGGGCCCTGGTAGGCAAAAGACTGGCTCCCATATGGGTCCGCTAAACTTTCAGAAGCAAGCATAAGGTGAGATCACTGGAAGGTATGGCGCGAGCTGACTGATAAGGTCTCACTATTCCATAGAGAGATCAAGGGCCAGCTTCTTATCTAACTCTGTGCACAAAGCACAGGGCCTTCAATTGGATCCATTTCTCCATCATGAGCCAGTGCAACTCCTGCAGAAGAGAGGAGGCTGATGCGCTTTTTGGGAGCCTGTGAAGCAGTCTGAGGGCCAAGTTGTGGACCACTTGCATCCTTCTTATGGAGGCTTTATCCACTCCCAAACAGAGGACATTGCCGTAGTCCAGTCTAGAAAGGATGAGTGCCTGAATAATTTTCCTTATGGGCTGGAAATGGAAAAGTCCAAAGTATTTTCCACAGACATCTAAGAATGGCAAAACCGGTAGCAGCACCTTCACAACCTGGAGATTCATGGACAGCTTTTCCTCTAACAGGAAGCCTAGATTCTTCACCTTTTGGGCCGGAGTAAGAGAAGCACCCAGATTTTCAGACCAGGGCTGAAGGTCCCATAGAGACAGGTCCTTTCCCACCAACACCAGTACCTCAGTTGTTTTGCGTTAGGTTTCATAGAGTTTGTGTTCATCCACGCTTCAACGTGGCTCAGATAGGATTTCAGGGTCTCAGAGTTATGGACCTGAGCGGATGACAGAGAAAAGATAATCTGTGTGTCATTCGCATAGTAGGCCAAAGCCTTCAATCAGGTCAGCCAGGGGGTGGACATAGATATTAAAAAAGGCCGGAGTTAGGGCTGAGCCTTGAGGAACCCATGAGGTAAGGGGAAGTCGTGTGGTGAAGGCATTTGCTGAGGAGACCTGGAAGGTTCGGTGAATGATGCCATCCAAGACAAGGCCGCACCTTGTACACCTAGGCAGGCCAGTCTCTCCAACAGTGTGTTGTGTGACACAGTATCGAAAGTAGCACTGAGGTCTAGTATAATTAGTGCTGCCATCTCACCATAATCCACGAGCTGTCTGAGATGTGCTGTGACTCCTAGAAGGGCGGATTCCATATAGTGGCCTGATCTGTACCCCGACTGTGAGGGGTGGAGCAATTTGTAGATCTCCACAAAAGTAGAGAGTTGCCTGTTGACATTCTTAGCCATGATTTTGGCCATAATAGGAAGCATGAAGATTGGTCTGTAGTTGGACCAATTAGAGGGATCCCGATCGGGTTTCTTTAGGAGGAGCCGAACCATGGCATGTTTCCACGGCTGAGGAATGTACCCTGCCTGTAAGGAGGAACTGAGGAGTCCCACCAACAGCCTCAAAATATCAGGGTTCAGGGTATTAAGCTGTGCTGGGGGCAGGGGGTCTGAGGTGAAAATTTCAGTTAAAATGCAACATTTTAAACTAAAATGAAATTGAAACTCACCAGTTATAGTTAACTGAAGTAACTATAACTCACACCCCATCATGCACTGCCTATGACCTCAGATATTACAATCTGTTAATTGGCTTATATAAGTCAGTAAAATAATGTCCTCTAAATATTTGCTTAGTAGGGGCTCTTCAAGTTGTCCTATGTGGGCTGTCTAATAATCTTTCAAACTTTGACATTAGATCTTTGAGACCAGCTTGTTCATCTCTGAAAATGACCCTTCAAATCTCTGTTTGACCATAAAGATCTCAACCTTACCATTAGTTTGAGGTCACAGGTACGCAACCCTGCAGGGGTTGAAACCCAAACAATCCGCAAAATCACAAGTATTTGTTTCATTGAAGGGAGGTCCATTCTCAGATATGACAGTGCATAGAATAGCATAGAACAAGAACATTCTGTTTTAGTAATAGAATTACAACCCATCTGCATAATGGGAATGTATCATTGCTGAGTACTGGCTGCACTTCAGGAGATCTGGGGCCCTATTATAGATAGGGCAAACTTTTCCTGTTTGCGCAATGGCGCACATGTAAGCATGAATGCCGGGTGCAAAGAGGAAAAGAGCTCCCTATCATGTAGAATACCCTGTCCTCAGGGCAGCAGCGAACGTGCACTGCCCACAGGGCAGCACATTCAAGAGAAATCCAGAGCAGCTGTTTAAAAGCTACTCTGTGTTCCTCTGTGCATGTGGCAACCCACCTGCACTTTAAAGATGGTTTTGAGATCCCCTTGTAGGCTGGTGCAGTGAGTGACTGCACCTACCTGCAAAAGGATGCCTGGGGGGTCTACGGGACCCCTTCCATCCCTCCAGAGGGCTGCCTTTAGGAGGCACACTGAAAGTGTGGCACCTTTTTGTAGCACACTTTCAGTGCGCCTCCTAAATGCATGTTAACCTCTGCGCCCACATCCATAATATGTTGTGAGCACAGAGGCAAAGAGATTCCCTCATTTGCATTCAGACAGCACTGCCGCTACATGTGCGTCAGTGCTATTTGTATTACAGAAGGGGCTGCACAAGCATTTGCGGTACCTACCGCAATACCAAAGTGCCCTGAGAGTGCAACACCAGATGCACCCCTGGGGCACTTCCATAATATGGCCCCAGGAGTAGTCATCCATGACCTCTAACAGGTGGGGACTGAATTGGATTGGGCCAAATGAATCAACTACTATATGTGGAGATATATTTGTGTGCTCTCAACTCTCTAGGACTTTTAACCCATTTTTTAGGTGCCAAAAGACGTTTTGCTTACAATATAGTCACGCTACTGGCCACTGAAAGTGCCGTTGCGCCTACTAAGGAGTGTTGCATTACAATGCATGAAAGACTATATTATATGTTAAATGTAAAATTTGGTGATATATAATCCTTTATCTCCCACACAGTTATCATTTTTTATTCTTTTTTCACAGAAGAGGCCATGTTTCGTAATACTTTTGCCAATTGCGAGCACCTGACCTTAAAATGGCACTATATAAGGTTATGCATAAGGGAGAGCATTTTAAGGTTAGGCTTCTATTTGAGTCCTGACATAATGCTTTAAAAATAAACTTATTACATCCATTATATATCTCAGTTTTAATCTTGCTATAATTGGTTACATGATGGTGATGTGAAAGAATAGCAGACTTCTAGATTTGTCGCCTGCACTGAAGGAAAGTGAGCAATGGTAGGAAGATGCCTGTTGCTGCAATTGGGTTGTGCCCAATCAGTTGGCAGGATTTTTTGATTTTTGGTATACCCAAATTTGAACTTCTTTTCTGTGGGTGAGTCTCATTAAATGTGTCAAACCCACAGTAATCACATGTCAAATGGACAGCAAGTGTTTACTGCCAGTGCCTACCTTTTAAGGTAAGGCCACTGCGATGCAGCTTGGGTAAAGGGCACTGTTAGAAGGGCTTGCCTCAGGGGAGGACAGAATATGTACCTGACCACCCTGCGCCCCATCCTTCCGGGAGAAATAGTCGAGCACTGGCCGGAGACCCCCTCAGGGCTGGGTCTCGTACCTAGCATCGTACACGCTGATTCAGCACCAGGCAACACAGAGACACCACACCGTAGATTCTGGAGTACGTTTGCTTTATCTAGAAATATCAGGATCTTTATGATCCGCAGAGGCGTATGTACAAGTAGAGCAAGGGCTCACAAAGTCTCGGTTAGGGTAGGGGTAGCGGGACAGTCTAGGATCGGGGTCAATGCGGGAGCGTATCCGGCGCACGGCTCTCAATCCTCGAGCCGGGGGATATGAGACGATCTTTGGGGCCCAGCCGGACCGGAATGTCTCTTGAGTGTGACCAAATCTGCAGGACTCGAGTCCGGGTGTCGGAGGTCGGACAATCTTCCAGGAGCCGCGAGTCGCTCAGCAGGGCTCAGAGTTCTCCAGGGTGCAAGGTGAGCCGCGACCACGTCAGCAGGGCTCGGATGTTTTTAGGCAGAAGTCCGTCTCTTCCAGGTGGAGCCGCGACGCTGTCTGCAGGGCTCACCGAAGTTCCAAAAGTTCAGTCGGATTTTGGGAGGATGTTCTTCAGCCGCGACCACGTCAGCAGGGCTCGTTTCGTTCCAGGATTCAACTGCCGAGGGTCCCAGAGCGCCCCTTGTTATAGGGTGACTCCTCTTTGATGTCCGGAGCCCTCACGGGCAGGGGTCTTAGTGCCTGGGGGTCGTTTGTTGGGGGTTCCTGCCACGCGGCCCTTTGATCCTTTCAAAGCGGTTTCGGGAGGGATCCCAGACACGCAGCAGGCGTGGAGCCAGCCCTCAGGGTGGCCGGAGGGCCGATCGAAACCATCTCTTGGGAGGAGGTTAGGTGTGAATGAAACCACTCCTCCCTCTCCTGCTCGCCAGGAGCTCTCTCTCCCCCCAGCCGGCATGGCGCGACTAGGCCGGGGTTGCGCTTGAGTCGAGGGCGGCCATCTGGGGTGCTGGGCCGGGTCACTGGAGGCCGCGAGGCCGATGGAAGGGGAAGGATGCCCGGTGTCGGGAAGATGGAGGGGAGGACGTGGGTAACCCCGGGTTCTGGGTCGGGTAGGCTACGCGTGTGTGGGGTGTAGAGGTTAGTCTGGTGTCGCTACGGGTCTGGATGGGCCACGCCACGAGGCCGGGTCCAACAGGCACTTGGATCGTTACACATGAACATGTGTAAACACATGTGTAATGGCTGAGTGTGTAAAACTACTGTTGCGCTCAGCCTGGTAACTGCGCACAGGTAGCCTGGCGCAGAGGGGACTCTGCAGGATTAGATATTGACCTGGGGTAGGCCTTATAATGTTAATTTACACTCATAGGGAAAGTCAGCATGACTTACTGTTTTGTCTGTAGTGAAACTTTATCTTACATATGGTGGGAAAACTCCCTTAGAGTACATTTTGTTCTCCCCTTTAACCTTCAAAGTCCAGTGACATAACAAAATGGGGTGCAACCTGAGCGAGAAAACCAAATCTGAGAGTTCTAAGAGGATATCTGTACAACATATGGGTCTCCAGGATTGTCATGTTTCAATGGGTAGAACCTGCTCCCTGTACAGTGCACCACTTTGGGGGTGAGGACCTCACCACCAGGAGGAAATGAGCCCAAGATCATCCCAATCGACCCAATGGGCACCAAGTTATGGAGTTCTTAAGAATGATGACCTTTGACCTTTTGAGAAAAATGAAGTGTGGGGCTCTGCTGTGTTTCCTGACTTTACCCCCGGGATGGGCAGGTGCCCAGGGGTCTGCTTGGAATGTATTTATTGAATTTCTCAAGGGAGGAGGCGTGCATGGGGCGCCCTCCTGGATTTGAGTTTTGTCTGCGGGGACCCCATCTCCCCAGGGGCCGGCGGAAAGAAAGGAGGAGCCCCTCAGCCCACCCCTCAATGGTGGCGGCCCGTTTCAAAGAATTATTTTTCTGTTACCTAGGAGGTATCCTGTGCCCGTGTCTTGGGGGAAGGGGGCAGCCACCACAATGAGAACACCCAGCTCACAGAAGTGGGCTGGGGATAAGTGCTGCCCTCTCCAGTGGCAGCACAGAAGACTGCTCGCTGAGCTGGGCAGCTGGGGCCACACTCCCCAAGCTTCACCCAACAGAAAAGGCATGCAGGTTGCCAAGGTGGGACTTGGCACCCCCAAAATGAAAAATAAAGAGAAATAATGGAAAAGAGTCATGCGGCGCAAGGCCGCATGCCAAGGAAACAAATAGTGTCTCTCCCTGGTACAGCAGGAGAGCCGCTCATTTAATTTTCACTGCTCCCGGCTGAAGGGCCCCATCATGCCCTGCAGGGCTTAACAATTGCATATTTGTATTGCTTTGTGGTGGCCACAGGAGGCCAGGGGCACCACCAACAGAGATAGAAACTGTTGTGGAGGGCTGAAGGAGTGACAGCCACTCCCCAGGAGTAATACTGAACAACTGACACTATGCTCGCGGGATCCAGAAATCCATGACCTTCTAGAAATGTTGCTTACTTTTTCAAGCACTTCCAAGACTCTAGCTTCTACTTTATAGTTGGGCATGCAGCATCATCTAGGGGCTTGTTTTATGGCTGCCTAAAATGTAGTCTGAAGGTGTATAAGAAAGATACATGGCAGAATCTATAGTTGGATTTTATGTGATCAGAAAGTGACACCCTCTCAGGGTTGTTTTTATCATTGCAATTTTGTGGTTCGAAAGTGTATATAAAGCACACAGACACATATTGTGTTAATTTTATAATGCTGTGTTGATGTAATGATGTTGACAATGATTATTGATCAAAGTGGATATACTTTATTAACACTAATAAGTACATTTACACATGGTTATTAGTGATTATTGCAATTACGCAACCAATGATGGGGTTTTTAACATGTGGTTTGTTGATCTTGAATCTTTGACCATGCCAATAGACTTACCTTATATGTTAGAATGACCCTTTAGGGGGGTCAAATGTGATTTCATGATGGTATCCAATGTATTTTCAGACTGCCTAATGTATATAAAATAATTTTTTGAGTGTTATTATTGCGGGCCAGTGAATGGTTATTACTAGTCCACAGCACCTCTCCTGAGTAGGCCTTGGATACTCTGCTTCGCTACCCTCAGAGGGCCCGATTCACAGAACTAACTTAAGACAAAATCCTAAACGTACTACTTTTGGTATTCACAGATTGCACTTACTACTTTTGGTATTCACAGAATGGATTTACGACTACTAACTTTACGTCCGCACTTGGGCTGGAGATTCTGGCCCGGACGGGGGACTTCCGGCCCAAAGGTGGGGATTCCGGCCCGGAGGTGGGGATTCAGGCCCGGAGGGGGGGGATTGCGGCCGGTGGCGGAGATTTAGCCATTGCCGAAATCTCCACATCTGGGCCGGAATCTCCTCCTCTGGGCCGGAATCCCCACCTCCATGCCAGAAGTCCTACCTCCGGGCCTGAATCTCCGCCTCCGGGCTGGAATCTACGGCCCGTGTGCGGACGTACAGTTAGTAGTCGTAAATCCATTCTGTGAATACCAAAAGTAGTAAGTGCATTCTGTGAATACCAAAAGTAGTACGTTTAGGATTTTGTCTTAAATTAATTCTGTGAATCGGGCCCAGAGAGTCAAGCGCTACAATGGGGTGCTTGGTTCCCATTGAGAGGAAATTGTAGACCTATTACTTGTGCACTCCACACAAGTAATAACCAATTTCCCACACCCATTTTACCTGGTAAGCTAACTGATATCTCCCTAAGGGCTTTCAAGATGTTTCTGCCAGTCTCAGCCTTATGTCTGGTTCTCATGTCTTCTTTGAAAGAGTTGTCACAGGGACAGTCGAATGGGCACAGTATCAGAACGCCATGACTTTCACCCAAACCACGATGAAAACAACAGTCAGAACAAAACTAACACCAAACAACATCATCGATTTGGAACTCTTAAGAAAAGACATTCTACAAACTTTGCTTCTATAACATCCCAGACATCTGAAAAGTAAATGGTTATGCTTGTCACCATATTTTCCAAGCAAAATAACATTTGAAAAGCAACAGCAACTGCTGCTGCCATTTCTATACCAATCAGAGCTCAGACGGGCAATCTGTGTTGATATTGCACTCCTGCATTAGAAGCAATCAGTTGTTAAATTGATTCCTGTCTTGCACAGCTGAGTGAACATTTACATTATTTGCAGAGTGAGCAAATATAATCCCTCTACCTTTTCAAACTTCCTTTTTATTCATTGAGGCCTCTGTGGTCCATAAAATAGTTCTGTATTGCCAGGAACCTTTTTCTGAGTAGCTGCACTATTTCCTATAAACCGGCTCAAAAAGTAGCCAGATCAAACAAACAAACAGTTATGGGAGGAATACTTTGTCTAGCCACTGGCAATCTTGTGAGTTAGCATGCCAACCCACTGTTTTATGTCCACCATGCCACCTCTGATTGGACTCAGCCATTTGCAAATCCGTCTCCACCCTGCTCCAATAATAACAATCCAGTCCAAATGGCCAGATCAGGCCCTCCCTGAACTAGAAAACAAGCAACCAAAGGCCAGTTTTACCCTGACTGGGGCTCATCAGTAGGGTGTAGCTTGGTTCCAGTGGCACAGCGAGCAAGGAGCCCACTTCTGGGCATACCACTGCCACTTAGGGAAGTACACCAAACAACCTGGGGCTGCTTATGGTCCCTTCTGAAGGGGGCATCACCTGGCAGTTCGAGACAGATTTTGCCCATGAGGAGCAGTGTCAGCACTGATTTGCATACAGTGGGCCTTTGTCTAGACTAGCATGGTGTGTGAAAAACTATGTCCTGGAATGCAACCCAGAGCCATTGTCAGTGGCTGAGATTATTTCAAACGTTCCACCCATCAGCTTGTTTTTGTTCCAGTTTACCCCTCATTGTACCATAGGAATCAAGCCATCTCTTATTGATAAGACCTACGTAGTTTGAAAATGGCCTGTGGCTGCTTGTGATCCTTTCTCAAGGGGACCTTGTCTGGCAGTTGAAGATTGACTGTTCCCATTAGTAGGAGGGTCAATACTGATTCGCATAAGCAGGCTGTTGTTTTTAGTGACATAGTGGGTGAGAAACGATGCACTGGAATGTGGCCAGAGCACTTGCCAGTGGCTGAGATTAATTTAAGAATTCCATCCCTCATCTTGTTGTTGTTGTTGTAGTTGACACCTTAAGTGCAAAGAGTATGCCCGGATGTGGGTCTAATGCTCACTATGCCATAGGACTCAACCTATAACTCACTGATTAGACCTATCTAGGTCAAAACCTGTCTGGGGTTAATTGTGGAGGTTCCTTTTGGAGGGGGCCTTGCCTGGTAGTTCAGGACAAACTGTTCCAATGAGGAGCAGGGTCTTTATTGATTTGCATCAGGCAGGTCTATGTCTAGAGTGGCACTGCGGGCAACAAACGATAAACTGGAATGCGGCTCAGAGTGATTGACAGTGGCTGAGATTAATTCAAGCATTTCATCTATCACCTTGTTGAAATTGCAACTAAAAGTATCCAGGGCATTCTCGTCTAAAAATAATGTTCAATCATTGTGATTGATATTGTTGAGGAGAAAAATAATGCCTTCACTGTAAGCAGTAGAGGAGGGAAAGCGGAAAGCCACTGTAGGCTTTGAACTGAGTCAAGCCCAGGGGCATAGCTACCAATAATGCAACAAGTGCAGTGGCACCGAGACCCAGGGTGGTGAGGAGCCCGCTGCAACCAATTATAAATGTTATTTACCTTACAAACCAGTTGATGTGGGACCCTTTTTTTTCTTCTTTGCACTGGGGTCCATGGTACCCTTGCTACTCCACTGCTCAAACCAGATGGCCTGGTCTGATTCAACATGGAGGGCCTCTAGACTCTTGAATCAAAAGCGAGCCAAGCTGAGCTTCAAGTGCAACCGGTCCAAGACACTCAGCCAATCTAATCCTTTCAGCGATTAAGCCCCGCCAATGCTGTTGCTGCTTCCATGCACTCCCCTTTCAAGTGGCTACCAATTACTTTGGCAGCACTTGACTTGAGTGAAAGAGGAGACAGAAAACGGAGAGAAAGAAACAGTGGAGAAGAAGAAAGGTAGGTCAGAGGAAGGTGGATAGTTGTCAGGAAGATACAGGGCAGAGTGGGACATAGATGATTTTTGCATGGGGAGCAGTGATAAATAGGACAGAACGCAGGAGAGGAAAGAATTCCCAAGGAAGGGGGTTGAGGGCTGTGTGAAAGACCAGTTGGTCTGGGAAGAGTCAATAGTGTGACATGCCTCA
This sequence comes from Triturus cristatus, assembly GCF_964204655.1. Taxonomy (NCBI): domain Eukaryota; kingdom Metazoa; phylum Chordata; class Amphibia; order Caudata; family Salamandridae; genus Triturus; species Triturus cristatus. Next base: position 611,145,835 of record NC_140589.1, on the reverse strand, counting down.
CTGTGACTGTCTGCACTACCGAGCCGTCAGGGGCATCCACCAGTCAGAGTACACCCATCCCCAGCCATGGGCTGGACTTCACCTAGTCTGTACAACCAGCTCCGCCTTTCCCGGCCCACTATAATGTGATATTTTTCCTGTAATGGCTCGTGTTTTGGCTATTAGAACAATGCCTTGTCCGTAGCTTGGTTCTTCCCATACATTTTCTGACTTCCCCACCTCTAGAACGCATGGCTGACCAGTGGCATATGGAAACTTTTTGCTGAGCAGTAAGTGTATATGATGATTTGAATCCATACCTAAAACTGTGCACTCTACAATTCCCAAACAAACTCACACCCACGGTCTCGCTCCCATTTTCACACACATGTACGCTCTTTCACGTCTACACACATGCTATCACACCCACCCCAATCACACCCACCCCGCTCTCTGTCTTCTTTTTCTGTACATCTCTCTCTCTCTCACACACAGATGTATGCCAGCACTCACAAACACACACACTCTCTCTCTGCTTCTTTGATTTCAGGTACCTTATTAACAAGTGTACCTATGGACTGCAGTGCTTGTTCTAGTGAGACATCTTCTTCGGGGGCGAGCTCTGCTTTTGGTTCTTTAAAGCTACAAGGGTAACACTGATTCACCCCCATCTCACAGCACTACTGCTATGCCAATAATATTGACTTTAGTGTGCTAAGGCATGTTAACTTCATCTGTTCATGCCTATGTTTGCATGCTTTAACACAATAGAGCCAGACTATACAGTTTAACCATGCTTGGCTTTTTTACCAGCTGGTAGGCCAGCTTCGGAAATTATGGCTTAAACCTTGTTTTTGTGCTGGAGCTATAGTGCAATAAGGGAGGATGTGGATGTTTCTATCTATTACAAGTGACACTTTAGCTGTTTTACACTATTTAGCCCTGTTGCTTTTTTATTGTATCATTTATATCCTTGTTTTACTTTACATTCTAAATTATATTCAATAAACACAATTGTTTAAGAAATTCCTACAAACAAACAACGTGTAAAATTAAATTATACCAGATTTATTTTTTATTGTGCTTATTGTATTTTAATAGAAATGTATGTGCCATTGATTTATGAGACTAGTTTTAAAGCAAAGCCTTTCGATTCATTCACAATTGAACCAAATGATAGCCTGTGCCAGGACAAATGGATTCCACTTGGGCGTTAACAGACACATTTGGAAGTACAGTAAGCAAAAGTCTGTTGTAGGTGTAGCGTCCTCCCCATCCTGGGTACCCGCTAATGACTACGCCACACTTGGAGCCTAGTATTACCTGCCTTTATTCTTCTGCATATAACTGCGAACTCAACATTCTATACCAGCCTTCATTCCATTCCGCTCTAATACTTACGTCACAGCTCCACTGAGTCAATCAGGACTCAAAAGAGTTTTGGCATTGCTAACCAGTAAGACACTACATTTCCCCCGCTGTTAAATGAAAAATTACATTTTCTTCCGAAAAAAAAATATATATATATATATATAATTGAATCTCTTCAATCAGTCTCTTTGACGCTTTAATTGTTCGACCTCATCTTGTCATGGGAAACTGGGAACTGTCACCCTCAATGTCCAGGATCTGCATCAACGGTGTAGAGGCGCCAGCAGTCCCTAATGTTTCAGAACCAGTCTCTCCTTCAACATGTAGATCTTGTGAACTATGAGTTAAATGCTGAAAATTAGAAGAGTCTCTGATAATAGACTTACCAGGGCGTTGGGCAGTTACCACGTGTCCCTTGGTAGACACCACTTAAAAAGATTCAGCATCAAATGAAGAGCATAAGATTTTCTTTTCCACATTTGGCTGGTGAGCACTCGATCTCCTTTCTTAAAAATGATGTTCTTTGCGTGTCGTCTTTTGTCAGCGTAAGCTTTACATTTTTTGCTTATGAACCAAATCCTTCTCACAAGTTGCATTCTCATTTTTCTCTCTCAGATTGGTCCATTGAGGCAACTTGGTTGTCATTGCTCTCCCGAACATCAATGCCGCAGTTTTTTTTTTTTACCTGTGGTCGAGTGAAGCTTTCAGAGTAGAGTTTAACACAGTTTTAAAATCAAGCTTTTCAAGAGTAACATGCTGAAATGCTTTCTTTAGCGTACTCATAAGGCGCTGAACAAGTCCATTGGCCTGTGGCCACAGCGGTGTGCTCTTCTGATGATTTATATTCAGATGATCTAAGAAACCTCTGAACTCTTGACTGTTGAAAGGCGGACCATTGTCAGGTTTCACTTTAACTGGAATACCCCATGTCGCAAAGATGCCATCCAGTCTGCCAATTACTCGATCTTGAGTGGTAGATGAGAGATCTTTAATTAAGGGGAAATGTGAGTATTCATCAACAATCACCATCAGATGATGTCCATTGTCAAGTGGACTGAAAAAAAGTCAATGGCTACTCTCTCCCATGCATGCTTCGGGAGTTCTGACATGTTTAAAGTGTGCTGAGTCATTTTTGTAGAGAGGCAGTTGCATAGATGATAGGCCTTTAATTCCTTTTCAACTCTCTAATTGAGACAAGAAAACAATACTCTGTCTTGGAGAGCTCGTTTTGTGGCAATTCTACAATGTCCTTCATGGGCCACTTCAATTATTTTCTGTTGCAGACTCTCCAGAATAACGATTCTCGACCCTCACAATATAACTCCTTCCTTTGTTATAGACAGTTCATCTTTGAGATTTTTGTATTTTTGATATTCACCATCACAGGTGAGAGGTTGAGTGTGTTGGCTCCATGACTGATGTGTAATTATATCTTTCAATTTTAGCATGTTACTATCATGGCTCATGGCAATGATAATCTGGGCTAATGAAATTACAGCTGGTGTATTTGATATTACAATGAAATGGATATAGGCTTCAGTTGACCTTGTACAGGCACTCTGGAAAAGTAGTCAGAAGGGTTCTGATGCTTCCCTGGAGGATGCACCAAGGTATAATTGTACTCTTGTATTCGTATTCCCCATCGTTCAGTGTGAAGAGGCATGTTGATCTTTGGATTGCCATATATAGTCAGTAAAGCTTGATAATCAGTTACCAGTGTAAATGGCTTTCCATACAGGAATACATGTAAATGTTCACAAGCCAGTACCAAAGCTAAACTTTCGTTTTCAGGCTGTGAATAAGCACGTTTGGCTTGTGACAGACTTCTACTTGCATATGCCACAATATGCCTTTGAGCATCTGGGTGTCTGTTATGCTGTGCAAGGATAGCGCCTAACCCAACCAGGCTAGCGTCAACAACCACATTTCTATGAAGCTTTCGACCGAAGTATAGTATTTCAGTAGCATTCTTAATGGCGTGTTTGATTTTCGTAAAACTTTTCTCACATTCATGTGACCAATAAAATTAATCATTCTTTTTCGTCAAATCTCTCATTGGAGCACTTATAGTGGCAAAGTATCGTATATATCTGGAACAGTAACTGGCCATGCCAAGAAATTAATGCACCTTAGAAACATCTTGTGGGGGATCAGCATTTGACAGAACTTGTACTTTAACATGATCAGGTGTCATACCCCCATCACAAAAGATATGGCCAAATAATTTTAGCTTTGACTTACGGAACTCCACTTGTCTGCATTCAAAGTCAAACCTGCATCAGCAAGTAAATGACCTACTTGTATGAGAGCTTTATCATGTTGTTTTTGTGTGGCTCTGAAACCAATATATCATCGCTATAGTTGAACACATTCACGAAAGGCTGTATGATATGTTGAATGATGTCTTGAAACAGTTCTGCAGCCAATGACACACCATGATGTCTCACCATGATGTCGATCAGAAAGCATTCTGACCGACTCCTTGTCAAAATCGTTTCCGACCGACTCGGGTTCGGGGGGGTCTGACCAAACGATTATGATGGTTCCGAACACCGTTCTGGTGGACTCCCATTGACTTCAATGGGAGCCTGTGTTCCGATCGACAACACAGGCTCCCATTGAAGAAAGGGTGGTTGCGGAAAACCTTGCACCCTGTCGCAGGCACCCCATGGTGCCTGCCACACTGTGCATGGTTGCAAAGAGGGGTCCCATGGGTTCCCCCATGAGCCACAACCGGAGGCCTCCTACGGGTGAAGGGGGGCCTACTACGGGCCCCAAAGTCCGTTTCCGTCAGCTGTTTCATGTCGGACAAACTGAGTCGGAGAGGCTGTCTGAATGTGACATCGTAATACACTGGTCGGAAACACGGTCCATAGAGCTGACAGACTTGGAGTCTCCGAATGCCGGCCGGAACCGAGTCGGACAGTCCAAACGGTTACCTGCCATCATAATCGGTCGGTCAGAAAAGTTTATGGGCGAGTCGGACAAATGGGTTCTGACTCAGATTGTGAAAAATCCAAATGCCATTCAGAGCCTTTCTGGCTTACATCATAATGAGGCCCTTAGTGTTTTGTATTGAAATAGAAAAGTTGTAATGTACCTGTAATTTTCTTTGAGTTCCAACTGATGATTACCTTTATTCAAATCAAGGCGAGAGAAGACCTTTGCACAATTTAATTGTGTAATCATGTCAACAATGTATGAACCTGAATGTCGTTCTCGTTCAATTGCTTTGTTTGCCTAGTGCATGTCAATGCATATGCGTATAGCTCCTTCACTGTCCTTTTTGGGCACACCACTATGGTAGAAACCCATGACGTTGGAGCAGTAGAATACTCAATATCATTCTTAAGTAATGATTCATGTTCTTTTCCAACAGCTTCTCATAAATGAAAAACTGTTTTTCTATGTCTTTGACCAACAGGACAGGTATCTTCATTAACTTTACTTTCATAGTCTTATGCTTTCCTAAACCATGGAACAATTAAGGTAATTGACTTACTATTTCATGGTGAGCATTCATGTTGTAGTCTACGGAAATCATTCCCATATCAGCAGCTGTGTTGAAACTGAGTAAATAGTCGCTTGACGCTGTGCCTTGAAGAACAATGATGGGTGCTTGTATCTTAGTTTTCTATGGTTTCATTGTTGCTACAATGAATCTTGACTTTTTAAAGGCGCCCATGCAATCCATGTATACACCTTAGTTTTCGATGGCATAAGTTGCGTTAATGGAGACAATTCATTATATTTCTCCTTAGGCAAAATGTTTATTGTTGCCACTGTCAATAATGAAAGGTATCTAACAACCACTTATCTTCAGTGTAATCTTTGCACAATATTTAAATGACTTTGGTGCTTTGGCATATTGACTTTTTTTTACTTGCATTTTTCTTCACATGCAGCCAGTCCAACATGTTCATGCTTTTCTGAGGTAAATATCGACTTTAGGCTATGAGGACAATACTTGAGTTGCATTGGAGTTTGAATGTTGAAGACCCATTCTTGTAGAAAATTATTAACTCTGTATTTTGAATATTGTTCCATTGCTGCCAGGACTTCTACATACCACACCATACACAGACATTAGGTCTCTCACAGTGGGATCAATTGAGCAAAGAGCACTGCACACTTATCTTTGGAAACTGTGATACTGTATGGATTTAATACAAGTATATTTTTTGTAAACTGACCAAGTTTTGCTGTAATTGTGTTCTTTGTGTCACTTTTACCGTTTTGATATTTGAAAACCTTTGTTAGTTATTCTCAACTCTATGGAGATCTGGCACCATTGTTTGTGCTACTGTTCATACACCCTTGGTTCCTGGTGTTTTTTGGGCTGCCCCTGTTTTTGGTAGTTATTGTAACTCAGGCACTAACTGAGACAGACAAGGCACGTACACTGAAACAGACAGTCTCATATCTTTGGACAGGGAATATGCTTTTTTTAAATCTGTTTATTAGTTTCCTTGTATATAGTGTAATAATATTACATCAAGGAACATAGGCAAGTTGCATAAGCCACTCTTTTTGGCCTTAGGTTACACACCTTAATGAGTATACACATCAATAACGTCTGGTGAGGAGCAGTCAGTTAGCGACAGCACAGAGGTCAGCTACCAAATGCATATTAGTATTACAGGAGAGCATTAACTACCAAACTTGATGGCTCTTAGGACAGGCTGTCTATGGAGATAGGTACAAGTATAGTTCTGCTGTAGGATCCTTTTGTAGTGACAGTCTGTGAGCCAGGCTATCCCTCTCCATCCTGACCCATCAAGTATTGTCTGAATGGCGTCCATATAGCTTGTGGTCAGGCTTGTTGCGGTTGTAGTTCTGCAAACTCCTCTGCCGCCTCCCTGCCCATCGCAGCATCTTTGGGCAAACAGGAAATATGCTTACAACGGAATATGCGATTTACTGAGTGAGGGATGGAATGCACTAACAGTGGGACAGGGAACACAGTTATACTCGACCAGGGAGGTGTGAGAAATGAGGTGGAAATGTAAGTGTAATGTCGCACATCCAGACATCATTATTGTGAAACAAACTCAGGGCCCGATTCACAGAACTAACTTAAGACAAAATCCTAAACTTACTACTTTTGGTATTCACAGAAGGAATTTAGTAGTATTAAAGTTAGGATTTTGTCTTAAGTCTGTCTTAAGTCTGCTTTAAGTCTGCTTTAAGTCTGCTTTAAGTCTGTCTTAAGTCTGTCCTAAGTTTGTCTTAAGTTTGTCTTAAGACTGTCTTAAGTCTGTCTTAAGTCTGTCTTAAGACTGTCTTAAGTCTGTCTTAAGTCTGTCAACTCTATGGAGATCTGGCACCATTGTTTGTGCTACTGTTCATACGCCTCGGAGGTCCCAGGAGAATCAGCCAATAAGCAGAGGCAGCAGTCCTTCACTCCTCAAAGAGTGGGATGAGGTCAGTGAGACTGATGACCCCACCGCACTCTGGGAGGAGCTGTCACTGATTGACACTCAGCCCTGGGCACTTCATAGTTTAAAACTGAAGCTCCCAGGTCCGAGGCAATCAGTGACGCATCCCCTTGTCATTAGGGGGAGGGCTAGGCGGTACTTTTGTCACACTGAGGAGGTCGCGCCCACAGGGCTGTGAAATCCTCTGCCTGGAAAAGTTCAGCTCAGGCAGCCAGGAGCCTGCACATTTAGTGCGTGTTTTAGCTCCTGGCTGTCTGACCTGAACAAAAAGAGTGTCTGTCAGGCTGACCTTTGCTCAGCCTGACAGACACTCTTCTTCTCTGAAAAAGTTGAAGGGGTGTGGCTGAGTACAGGGATGCATTGACAATGGGACAAAGAGAAAACTCTAACACAGTAACAGACTGTAATAAACAGACACTCGGATAAAGAAAACACAAGCACTTTGTTTGCAATGCATGGACTCTGAGAGAGAATACACTGACAATAGGAAAGTGAACAGAATGAAACAGGAACCAAAACAAGGGATAATGAATGCAATAGCACAAGGGCATTGGGACAGGGAATAGGACATGTGGACACAGATACTAGTAAATCGCGACATGAGACGTATGACATGGCTCGATGAGAGAGAAACATGGACACAGATATTAGGACAGGGAAACAAAGACCCTGGAGCAAACAGGGAGAGACTGTCACTTCCACTGAAACAAGGATACACAGGAAAATCGCACATGGAGAAAGGGAGATACTGATGCACACACTGACAGAGGAGCTATTGAACACAGTGGGGCACGGAAATAGTCACACTACATTTCATACCTACCTTTAAGAGGACCAGCCATTGACCATTCTATAGTCTGTACTTACTATTTTAACTCCCTGCAGACATTGATAATGGGCAAGTTAGAAAACGGACCGGGGCCAAAATACCTGCACTTTTAATTTTTTGATTCACTCGCTCGAAATTACCTAAAACATCTCAGGGACCGGTCCTCATAGCCCACTGGTCCCCATAAAGATAGTCTTTGTCTGATTCTGTCAGGGTTTACCAACATTGTACCCAGCAATGTCAAGAGGACATGTGAGTGTTGGATATTACGCCATATAGAACCATATAACAAAATGTACCGAAATAATATACAAAGGTTTGCCTTTTAGATGGAAATGGTAATGTATTCTGCTAAACAAAAGGGACACACACACTATGCACTCTAATGCAACACTGGTAATATGTTTGACATTGATTGATTTCGGTACAAAAAGGAGAAATAAAAATGTGTACTCATTTGCCTTCATTCATTTTATCTGTAGAGAGTCATTGTACACGAATGTTATTGGTTGGACACCAACTAATGGTCCATTTTACTGCAATTGTTCGCAGCTGACAGCATATTTAGCAATGCTCTGGCAATAATTTGGTCTCTTTCTCTTCCAGGTTTCTCACTTAGACAGGATGAATATTGAGAATCACACGGACTGTCACTGCAGCACCTGCTACTACCACAAATCTTAAACACTCTGAAGACTTGACCACAGGCAAACCATAAATTGGAATATTTTAATGTCTGTTTTTAAAGCAAGATTGTTCTCAGTCTTGGGGTTTGAAATCAAGGCACTTGTGTATGATGCATTTTTCCTATTTCCTTCAGGTATACGAAATCTTAGATAATTTCTTTTTAAACTGAAATAAACCATTTTGCATGACAACACAAGGACTGGTTTGTTTACTGCAGGCATCATTTTCATGAATATAAAGGAGTTTGTCTCGTAAGAGTGAATCACTGCTGTGGATATGAAGAGAAAACCTTCTATGTGTACATTTTCTAGATGAAGTTGGCCGGAGTTCTCTAAACTAATTTGAATGCGCAAAGTTAGATATGTAGTAATGTACCATGTGCCATACTCTAGACGGATACTGCAGGGATCTGGAGAAGTTCTGTCACTATGTAAACGAGTGAGCCTTAAGATTATGATGTCACAGCACTAGAAAGTAAGGCATTCCTTCCCAAAGTGCTTGGATGCCCAGTTGGCTTCATGACACTACTATCAGAACACAAGCTGTTTCTTTTTTATGTTTTGGCGTAATGACACCATCAAATTTGCTCTGCCATGTTTACCCCATAAAATCATTCAGGAAAATTACTGACTCCACCTGCTGATCATTCTCCCAAGCATACAAATATTTACAAGCCAACTACTTTTAATTAAATTTAGAAATCAATATAACTTCGAACCATGGCAGGGTTACAACCTTGCGCACATCCAAATTCCTGTCAATAGTATAACTCAATTATTAGAAAAGTGCTCTAGGGAACATCAAGGGGGACAGCCACCTATGCCCCAATATTCCTCCGTCACAGAGGTGACAAAGGAAAAACTGAAAAAACAAATAGACGTTCCCGAGCAAAAGCAAGGCAGTTGAGCCTGTAAGCAATAATCCTAGAAGTAATTTAGAGTCCAGTAATTCAAACAGGCATGTTTTCTTCTTTTATTTCTTTAGTCTTCTTTCTTCTCATTGAAAGCACCAAGATAAGAACAGTAGCCAACATGTGTTTCGTCTCGGGTAAATTGCCCGGCGACTTCCTCAGGGCTACAACAACAACAATAAAGAGTATTCTATTCAGAATATTTACCACTTATAAGTTTCTCACAAAATCTGAGTACAAATAAAAACAAGCTATTAGTAAAAATGTGACTCAGATAGAGAGAAATAGGAAAACATAAGTTGAAGAGAACAAAATTTTTTTTCACCCAGTGAAAAGTAACCGAAAAATTATGGTGTTAACCCACACCAAAGATCAGGAAAAAGACACTCACAACAGAGGATCACCTTTAAAGAAGGAAGCGACTTTTTATTACGCCTCCAGTAGGTACCCATCATTGTGGAATTAAAAAGGAGGCCAAAACTTACTTAATATATCGCAGAAGGTAGCAAAGAAAATCCAATAACAGCCAGAAAGAATTCTTTCCAAACTTTTACTCACCATAAATGTAGTCACATAAAAAATGTGTATTTATATGTCCGCCACACCTATGGTATGTTATTGGTGTGAATCCATACACTTTCATTCATAAATGTACAGAAGTCTGAAAGGGAAAAGGGTACAAGGAAAAGGCATCAGTATGAGTCCTGTTCCACCCTTGTCAAGACACAACCCAGATCAGGCAACCATGATTTTCCTCAGTCCCAATGCGAAAAGAAGGACCCTTTCTGTGAAGGCATAGTACTCCCAATCACATAAAGATAATACTAAGATTGAGAACAACTTGGAATGGACATAATGTAAACATTATAAAGGAATTTACCTTAAACAACTTCACAGTCCCGATCAAAGTATCGGATGAAAGGGAAGGTCAGTATCTAAAAATAAAAGACCAAAAAATAGGTCAAGCATAGCTATCGTAAGCGCTGTCCCGACTATCTACAACGTGAATTCATAAGATGAGTATGTCAGACTTATAAGTTTCACTAACACGCAGCATCTACTATTATCTACAGTAAAGGTTCATGGGCATCAGAGTTCAGTATTAGCATGTTATTTAAGACACGCTGTTACGCGCCATTACTGGATTAAAAACAAAACCCAATCATCGGCTACACACAAACGCAAAAAGAGCCGAGGGTTTTACAAGGTCCCACACTGTCTATAAAGTATTCTGATATACATTGACGTTTCTTTTCCAGGTTGCGGAAAATAAATTTTTAAAAGGAAGAACTCACCTAGGTCCGAAAAGCGAGAAAGGAGAGTACACCGATCATCGTCTGTATTCAGTTAGCGTGTGAAACCGGGCGCTCCCTTGGATTCCATTTTATCTGCATACACGCCAATCAGACCTGGGACGGCTCCGACAAGTGATTAAAAGAAGGACCAGTCATTACGACCTCTATATTGGCCGCCATCTTAAAAGATGCAACCGCTCCGTATTTAACTATCAAAATATATTTAAAAGGCGAAAAGAACACTCAACAAAATCAGTATTATGTGTAAAACACAATCTTCCAAGTTCAATAATCTGATGCCTCAAACACAAAAAGACCGATCAGGTTACTAATTTCTGTGTCGGTACCGTAACCAATCAATCTGTCAGATAGACCGGGGCTCCATCATGTAATCAGAGAGGTGACCAGTCATTTAAACATCTATACTGGCCGCCATCTTGCAGTATGTAGCTATCCCTTGTGTAAATCCCAGTTCATTGGTACCGCATCGTGTCATCGGCAACCTAATTAGGGCCGTGTTTCAAGTTGCCAAGAATACCTGATGCATTAGGCTATTGTCCCCATTATTTATCAAACAGTACTAGAAATATTCTGATGCCCGATCAGCCGATCACGCATCAAAAGCAAAAATGCAAATTGCTGTACAGTGCCTAAGTGTGAGCAATAAATAACGGTATCAATAGTCAGGGATCGTCCTTACCGCAATAAAAAAAGTGCCAGGGGGGTCCAGGGAGAAAAGAAAGTGGAGCAAAAAAAGCACAGGAAGGTGCAGAAGATAGGTAATAGAATTTTTAATGCAAGAAACGGGAAAGGTAAAGCTGGAAGGTAATACTTGTGTTGTATAGGATCATTAGACCATAAAGCCCAAGAGATCGGTTAGTATTACAAATTCTGTTAATCAAAATAGTGCATCGGATCAATCACTGTCATCTGCAAAACCCAATGATGCATATTGTTAAAGACAAAAAGTATATGGGAATGCAGTAATGCCCATAATTTGTTGCATACATGTAAATACATAAATCCATACTCCCATACGAGCAAGTGTAATTAAGGCATGTTGTTATAAGCAGGAGCAAATAATACAGTACAACACAAGATATAATTAGTCGTGAAGGAAATAATGTAATTCATGGTCGACATTGATCCCACATTCCACTGCCCGCAGCTTAAGAATCCATCGGGCCTCACATTGGCGTAATCTTAACTCCCTATTACCGCCCCGTGAGTCAGACTTAACAACCTCTATTCCATGGAAACGAAAACCAAGCGATTTATCCTGTTTAGGGCAAATGGAGGCATGATACCCCAAGGGTGTTCAGCCATCCGTTCTTTAAGTGGGCAAATGGTGCTGCCAACATATATTTTCTTACATTTACACTGAATAGCATAGACCGTATATTTAGTCAGACAATCTATGTGGTCATAAATCTGGTATTTGGTTTTCGTTTCCATGGAGCTGCGGGCAGTGGAATGTGGGATCAATGTCGACCATGAATTACATTATTTCCTTCACGACTAATTATATCTTGTGTTGTACTGTATTATTTGCTCCTGCTTATAACAACATGCCTTAATTACACTTGCTCGTATGGGAGTATGGATTTATGTATTTACATGTATGCAACAACTTATGGGCATTACTGCATTCCCATATACTTTTTGTCTTTAACAATATGCATCATTGGGTTTTTGCGGATGACAGTGATTGATCCGATGCACTATTTTGATTAACAGAATTTGTAATACTAACCGATCTCTTGGGCTTTATGGTCTAATGATCCTATACAACACAAGTATTACCTTCCAGCTTTACCTTTCCCGTTTCTTGCATTAAAAATTCTATTACCTATCTTCTGCACCTTCCTGTGCTTTTTTTGCTCCACTTTCTTTTCTCCCTGGACCCCCCTGGCACTTTTTTTATTGCGGTAAGGACGATCCCTGACTATTGATACCGTTATTTATTGCTCACACTTAGGCACTGTACAGCAATTTGCATTTTTGCTTTTGATGCGTGATCGGCTGATCGGGCATCAGAATATTTCTAGTACTGTTTGATAAATAATGGGGACAATAGCCTAATGCATCAGGTATTCTTGGCAACTTGAAACACGGCCCTAATTAGGTTGCCGATGACACGATGCGGTACCAATGAACTGGGATTTACACATGGGATATCTACATACTGCAAGATGGCGGCCAGTATAGATGTTTAAATGACTGGTCACCTCTCTGATTACATGATGGAGCCCCGGTCTATCTGACAGATTGATTGGTTACGGTACCGACACAGAAATTAGTAACCTGATCGGTCTTTTTGTGTTTGAGGCATCAGATTATTGAACTTGGAAGATTGTGTTTTACACATAATACTGATTTTGTCGAGTGTTCTTTTCGCCTTTTAAATATATTTTGATAGTTAAATACGGAGCGGTTGCATCTTTTAAGATGGCGGCCAATATAGAGGTCGTAATGACTGGTCCTTCTTTTAATCACTTGTCGGAGCCGTCCCAGGTCTGATTGGCGTGTATGCAGATAAAATGGAATCCAAGGGAGCGCCCGGTTTCACACGCTAACTGAATACAGACGATGATCGGTGTACTCTCCTTTCTCGCTTTTTGGACCTAGGTGAGTTCTTCCTTTTTAAAATTTCTTTTCCGCAACCTGGAAAAGAAACGTCAATGTATATCAGAATACTTTATAGACAGTGTGGGACCTTGTAAAACCCTCGGCTCTTTTTGCGTTTGTGTGTAGCCGATGATTGGGTTTTGTTTTTAAACTAGTAATGGCGCGTAACAGCGTGTCTTAAATAACATGCTAATACTGAACTCTGATGCCCATGAACCTTTACTGTAGATAATAGTAGATGCTGCGTGTTAGTGAAACTTATAAGTCTGACATACTCATCTTATGAATTCACGTTGTAGATAGTCGGGACAGCGCTTACGATAGCTATGCTTGACCTATTTTTTGGTCTTTTATTTTTAGATACTGACCTTCCCTTTCATCCGATACTTTGATCGGGACTGTGAAGTTGATTAAGGTAAATTCCTTTATAATGTTTACAATATGTCCATTCCAAGTTGTTCTCAATCTTAGTATTATCTTTATGTGATTGGGAGTACTATGCCTTCACAGAAAGGGTCCTTCTTTTCGCATTGGGACTGAGGAAAATCATGGTTGCCTGATCTGGGTTGTGTCTTGACAAGGGTGGAACAGGACTCATACTGATGCCTTTTCCTTGTACCCTTTTCCCTTTCAGACTTCTGTACATTTATGAATGAAAGTGTATGGATTCACACCAATAACATACCATAGGTGTGGCGGACATATAAATACACATTTTTTATGTGACTACATTTATGGTGAGTAAAAGTTTGGAAAGAATTCTTTCTGGCTGTTATTGGATTTTCTTTGCTACCTTCTGCGATATATTAAGTACGTTTTGGCCTCCTTTTTAATTCCACAATGATGGGTACCTACTGGAGGCGTAGTAAAAAGTCGCTTCCTTCTTTAAAGGTGATCCTCTGTTGTGAGTGTCTTTTTCCTGATCTTTGGTGTGGGTTAACACCATCATTTTTCAGTTACTTTTCACTGGGTGAAAAAAGTTTTTGTTCTCTTCAACTTATGTTTTCCTATTTCTCTCTATCTGAGTCACATTTTTACTAATAGCTTGTTTTTATTTGTACTCAGATTTTGTGAGAAACTTATAAGTGGTAAATATTCTGAATAGAATACTCTTTATTGTTGTTGTTGTAGCCCTGAGGAAGTCGCCGGGCAATTTACCCGAGACGAAACACGTGTTGGCTACTGTTCTTATCTTGGTTTTTTCAATGAGAAGAAAGAAGTCTAAAGAAATAAAAGAAGAAAACATGCCTGTTTGAATTACTGGACTCTAAATTTAGAAATCATGCACATGCAAATTAAGCCGCTGAGGAGAAAGATGTGACTGAAAGGTGAAGGAGTGTGGTTTACTGCCAGTGCCAAAAGGCGAGAGTGCATTCAACCAGGACAGAGAGAAGAACGAAGTTGCCTTCAGGGGCGTAGCTTAGTCTTTGAGATTCGGGGGATGTGAATCCCAAATTTCCCAACTAAAAAAGTAATGGGCTGCAGTGTGGAGACCTGAGATGACCAAAGTTCAGGATGGACTATTTCTGTGAGGAATACGGTTATTAGGTGGGCCTCTGTCTAGAGTGGCACAGTAGGTGAAAAACGATGGGCTGGAATGCTAACCCAAGTGACTGCCACTGGTTAGACTATGTTCAAGCATTCATCCCATTGTTTTTTGGGCATTTGATTGCCAGTAGGATGCCTGGAAACTTGAGACTGGCACAAATCTCCAAGCCTACTACTGCCAATGTTTGTGAAGTCCAAAAATTAGTAAAGTTAGAAACAATAAAAGAGTACTTCTGTGAATGCATATTTACTACTATTTCGGTAAACTGGTCACTATGTATTTTTAAGAACCGAATCACAAAATTTACATGTTAAAACCACTTAATGAAATTAGGACGCGAAAAACCGACACAGCAGACTAAACTTAGGTCCCCCAGACCCATCTACCAAAACAAGAATGCATTTGAGGAGTGTCACACCCCAAACAACCCAGCTAAAGCTATGCCCCAGCCCGTCCCATCTCCCCCTGGTAGTTCTCCCTGGGAACTAACTCATCGCTATGGTCATGTACAGCACAATGGCCAGGAGTACCTGCACTGGGATAATTTATTTTAAACATATTTTCACTGCATCCCCTCTTCTTCGTATCTGCTACAAGAAGCCTTGAAGGTAAAGTTGTCAATTAGGTGCATGTGGGCAGCCTCCATGTCTCTAGTCCTTGCCTTTTACAAATACATTTTTCAAATGACTAATGTCCCCTTGTACTAAGCCTGAGTCACAAATAGAGTAGGTCGTGCAGGCAAATTAGTAGGGCAAGCAGAGCCATGAGTCTGGGTTGACTCTAAGAGTCCATGAACAAGGCGAGCCATTAAAATGTTTGGCATGTACATCGTGCAACAAACATAATTTAAAAACATGATACAATCTCGTCTTAATCCATGAAAGTGTATTTCTTTAACATGCAGAAGTTTTTCACCTTAGTACATCAGATTATATCGCTACATAGATGGACATTTATAATATACATATTATATATGAAGTGAAACATTTAGACACATTCTTGGTTCACCCCCCATGACAATGCCATTAGTGAACTAAGAGACAAGTTAGTAGTTATGTAAACCCAAAATGTGTCCTAGATTCTTGTTACAGCTGGAGCAAGATTACAGTATATTAAATCACAACTGTCCTGCGGGGCTGGGGAACAAGAGCCCGGGGCATGTGAGTCGAATCTGGACCAAGCCTTTGTGGTATGCACAGGAGCACACCACAGTCAGCACCCTTCATCCAGTGCAGAACCCTTCAAACATCTCAATCACTGAAAGGTCTTGAAGAGTTTTTTGATGACCCAACGAACTGGGGAGAGGCTACCGTCAAATCTGGTGATGCATGGAGTACAGCTTAGCTAAGAGCCAAAAGCAGTGAAGATTTGCATAAACTTTGGTATGTTTTGCTGAAAGAAAAAAACATGCTTCTCACATTGGAACAGGAATCCAAGAGACAAAGGGTTGCTATGCCAAGTCCAGAACGGTTAGACAAGGTGGATGATTCTATAGAAAGATTAGACACCGTACTTCAGGAGCGAGAAACAGCTTTACGGCTCTTACAGACTGGCCAAGAAAAGGCAAGACCAGGGGACTGGAGGCGCGACTGCTTTGAAATAACGACATGGTACAAATTCAGTGAATGGCCAATACCGTGGTTCCTTAACAGAAGATACAAGCAAAAAAAATTCTTTGCTTTACCATATGTGGACAGTTTCACAAGATTAAATATAGAAAAAACATTACGGATGAAAACAAGGAAGGAAAGAGCAAAAAAGGAAGAAAAGCTTGCCTTGGAAAAAAAGTTTCCACATCTCGCCAACTCCAAAAATTAACCTGGAATAAATAAATGCATCTTCTATCCGTTTGCCATGAACATTGAGAATGAACAGAATATAGTTGATATTCTGTGAAATGTCTTTGAATATTAAAATCCTGTAATTTGATTTCTTTAAAGCCGGACTGTAATTTTATGATATTCCTGTTCTTGAGGAATTTGGTAATGTACGTAGAGACAGGGATGTACTCCGATTTGTGTTTTCTCCAGTAGAAAATACACATAATTCCCACTATGTAAATACTTACAGGAACAAATGTAGGTAAGGCTTTTATCAGCAGAATCCAAATGTTTCTATTGCCAGCACTATCCAATAAAACAAAGTTTTTCAGAAGAAAAAAAAAAAAAGAAATCAAATATAAGAGGTGCTTTTACAGAGTACATCCTGAGTTAAAGTTTTATTTTCAAGTTTTTAAAAGTGTGCACATACGTGATAATATAGAAAAAGGAGGCTCTATGACATAAAATGTGACTAAGATCACACAATTTGGACAAGCCGTTAAGTCGTATTCCAGGTTACCTAGTTTCACATTTTTAGGCTCATGAGGCAAACACTGGCACAGAGATAACAGACTTCCCTCAGGGCCCCAAGACCTAACTATCAATCCAAAAATGAATTTTTTTTTTTGGAGGGGGTCACCCCCCGAATTATGACAGTGTATCAACGTGCTGCTTCCATACACAGACACTTCTGTTTAGGTCTGACCTTTGAGACACCTCGCAATACAAAAAAACACACTAATAAATCAGCCACGTCAGGAAGAGGGCAGCCTCATTAAGGTCATGGCATTTTTAGGCATATGCTTACAAAAAAAATATAAATAAACCAGCTTGCCAAAACTAGAATTATTGGCTTTGCCAATGCTTGTTAGATCATGGAAACAATTTTTTGCAACACACATGATAAAGTGGTTGTAGTTTTCCTTTTCCTTCTAGTGTTTTGAAGAGCCCATATTTTGTACTTTAGTCGGAATATTTTATGTTTTATGTGGTCCATCACTGCACGTGCTCCACTTTCCATTTCGATGAATTAATTTCTCTAGACGTTAGAGGGATATCCAAGGACCAAATTTAAATGTGCCAGCTTGTTTATGAAGCGCTTCAACTGAGCTCTGATTTGTGTCACCTACGGGAACTAAGTGGCACAAAGTTTATGTTGTCCACACAGGATCCCACAATGTTGTTAATTAAGCGAGGGAACAAGACCTTGCATTCAAGTCAGATCTCATTCACCCACTGAGTTAACAGACCACATCTATCAAGAAAAAGCCTTGCTGGTTGACTGGAGAAATGCAAGATTTCCTATCAAGCAAATACCTCTGAAAAGCTGGTAAGGCTGGGACTAAAGGAGTGAGTGCCAGTGGAACACTTTTGTGCATATGGTATTTGGGCTTTTTGTATTTTTCTGGAGTTTCATTTTGTAGCAACATCCTTCACAAGGATTCGTTTTATGAATAAACATAAAGAAAATCGACTAGGAATCCTTCCTCTAATGTGCAACTTAGAGCTGGTTCTAACATGGAGCACCTATGGTTCGAAAAGATGATATTTATGTCAAAATCTTTTTATTGAATTTCTTCAAAGATACAAACATTGAAATCACAACTGCGTTCAACTCGTCCCACAGGTACATAGCCAGAGCATTAGAGAGCTAAAGAACGTGTACAGTTTGTTCTCAAGTTCCGAGCTTCCCCAGAGGAATTCTATCAGGAATGGAAGGTCTTATCCAAACTGTAGCTTCTAACAACATTTCACATATCACATATTTTGGCTGCCCCCAAACACAGCCACATAATTGAGCGATCCTCTTGAGTTTGGTATTTAAGACTAGGATCTCTGATACCTAGGAGCACATGTTCTAGAGAGTCAGCATTCCGGTAGCCCAAAATTTGTTTAATTTGCTATAGGATTTCTCTCCAGAAGGGTCGGATAGAAGGACAGTCCCACCAAATATGTCGAAAGTGTCCCAATAGCCCGCTTCCCTGCCAGCATCGGTCAGAAGTATCGGGAAAGATAGTGTGTAATTTTTGTGGGTGAAGGTACCAATCATACATAGTTTTGTAATGGGCTTACCTTAAGAACATGGAGCGATTGTGCTTAGTAATATCTCTATAGAGGCCTTCCCATTGTTTCTACGGAGGTGGGGTACCTTCCCAGAATCTCTTGTGACATGGAGTCTGATGGGGATCAGGGAGAGCAAGAGGGCATATAAGAAGGAGATGCAGCCCTTAGCTGTAAGGCAGGTCTGAACAAATCTTTCTATCTGGAGCAGTTCTCTGATGGCTGCCTTTCGCATGTGTGGCTGCTGAGACCCTTCCTCGAGCGCTATGTGGAGCCACAGTTTCTCCGAAGCCTTCAGTGACCATTCGACCAGGACCCGAAGTTGAGCAGCTCTGTAATATAGCAGAAATCTTGAAGAGCCATCCCTCCTTCCGATCTCGGTCTCATCAGAAGGCGTTGGGGGAGACGTGCCCTCTGTCCCAGCCAAATTAATTTTATTATCATAGTTTTTAGCTCTTTAAATAGACCTTTATCAAGCGTGATAGGGAGGCCCTGAAAGAGGTAGAGAAGGCGGGGGAGGACATTCATTTTTATGGCATTGATTTGTCCTATCCATGATAGATATGCTGAGCTCCATCTCTTAAGATCGGCTTTGAGTTGTTGCAGCAGGGGGGATAAGTTAGCCCTGTATGGGTCACCTAGTTTGGGGGTAATATGGATGCCTAAATATGTGATTGCTTATGTGCACAACGGAAGGGGGATGACCTCTCAATGTCTCTCTGCATGTCTGGGGCCAATGTCAAACTTAATAGAAAGGATTTAGAAAGGTTGACCTTGAACTCCGATGCTTTTTCAAACTGCTCCAATTCGAGTTGTATCGCCGCTAGGGAGTCGGCGAGATTAGCAACCGGCAAGAAGACATCATCTGCGAACAGGGACATTTTGTGGTCGTCAGATCCAAACTTAATGCCACTAATCTCTGGATTTGCTCTTATCCTCGCTGCAAACAGTTCGATACTAAGGGCAAAGAACATTGAGGATAAGAGGCAGCCCTGTCTAGTGCCCCGTTCCAGCCTAAAAAAGTCAGAGACAATCCCATTCACCAAAACCCCGGACTTTGGGGAACTGTATTTAACTTTCACCATCCCCAAGAAGGCCTTGCAAAACCTGAATCAGCGTAGAGTATGTAGCAAGAAGGACCAATCTACATGGTCGAAGGCCTTCTCCACATCTATGGATAGGAGGGCCGTGGGTATATATTTCTTGCGGACCTTGTCTATGAGGTGAAACACCCTACGAAGATTATCATGGGTCTGGTGCCCCTTGATGAAGCCCGACTGATCAGAGTGAATGAGATTGGACAGGACCTCCTCTTCTAGTCTATTAGCTAAGACTTTAGAGTATAGTTTAGCATCTAAATTTAACAGGGTGATAGGTTTGTAGGAGGCACATTCTTTGGGATCTTTCCCTGCCTTAGGGATTATTGTGATCAGCACCTCCCCCCCACCCCATGGAGGGGGATACCGATTGATTGGCTTCAATATCATTAAAAAGATAAATAAGTTGGGGGGTTAGCTTGGTAGCAAAAGTTCGGTAGAACTGCGCCGTGAGCCCATCAGGGCCTGGGGCTTTATGTCTTTTGAAGCCATCAATCGCTGCCTGGACTCCTTCTTGAGTTATGGGGTGACCTAGTTCCTCGTTGGCAGCTGTGGGGACCTGAGGGAGCACTGTTGAGTCCAAATACTCAATCTAATCTGAAGCTAACGGTGATTCAACCGTATAGAGGTTACTATAAAATTGTGGAAAGCTCCTGTCTTCCCCGTTTTGCTTCTATGTATATCCCCCTTGCCATTGATGACCAGTTTGACATATTCCCTTTCCTGTTTTGCCCTAAGTTGTCATGCTAGCAGTGGGCCTATCTTATCTTTCCCTTCATATCCACATTGCTGGAGCCTCAGAATTGTTTTCTCATTCCTGTTGGTGTAGATGGCTGAGAGCTTCCCCCTGAGGGCCATGACTTTCCTCAGAGACGGGATAGATGGAGAGTCTTTGTGTGATATTTCTGCCTCGTGTAGCTCCTTTTCTAGCGATAAGCGTTCTTTAGTCTGGAGTTTTTTCAAGGAGGTAGTGAGTGCAATACATTGCCCTCATATAAAGGCCTTGAAGGCTTCCCAATTATTTACGAAGGCAGAATCGGCGGGGACATTGGAAACGAAGAAATCCTTAATCGATTTTCGTAGATCGTCTCTATGTAGCCTATCTCGACACAATACGTTGGGAAAGCACCATCTGGTCAGCTTAGACCGTGGCGCCGGCCAATTTAGTAGACAAGTCAAGGGAACATGGTCTGAGAGACTAATGGGGAGGAAGAGGGAGCCCGTGCATGCCTGTAGGAGCAATTGACTAATAAAGGCATGATTTATCCTGGATTATGATCTATGGGAGTGAGCGATGAAGGAATAATCCTGTGAAGAGGGGTTAAGGGCCCTCCAGACATCAAGCAGCCCCATTTGTTGCAGGGACGATTTCAGCGCTTTACTAAAGACTCCTCCCATAGCTCTCTGTGGGTGAGTGGTATCCAACTAAGGGTCCTAAATGAAGTTAAAGTTCCCCATTAAAATAATATCACCTGAAGGAAATTCCTCCAGTGTTGCAAAAAAGGAGAGAAGAAAGTCTACCTGCCCAGTATTAGGAGCATAGACTGTGGCAATAGTGCAGGGGCGACTCATCAGCTCCCCCCGAACCATCAGGAATCTCCCCTCCTTATCTGATTTGGTGTCCTCGGGCTGAAACTGTATTGAAGAGTTAAACAACAGTGCCACCCCATTCTGTTTCTTCACATTAGCGGACCGATAAATCATGGGATATTGCCTAGGCTTAAGCCTATGATCTTCCCCTTTCTTGAAATGAGTGTTCTGCAAGGCCACCACTTGTGCTTGCTGATCCCCCAAAAATGTCCACAGGCGTTGCCGTTTGTTAGGGAAGTTTCGACCCCTAACATTCCATGACATAGGTTTCACTACCATTTATAGTGGCATGGCTTGATATCCCATTGAGGGTCCCCTTTCCAAGTCGTCCTTCCTTGTGTTCCCACTCCCAGAGTGTTCAGTTTGGACACATTTTCTGGCGTGATACCAACCGGAGCCCTTGTCAAATAGGCGGTGAACGATCACAGGCAAATTGGTCCTACAGAAGAGAAAGGGTGAGAGGGCCTTCCCAGTATCTGCTTCTCAGAACTTGAGAGCACCCAGATCTCAGTTCCTCTATAAATGTAGCCCCCTCTCATTATCATGTCCCTCTATGGAGTAGATGAAGATGCGCTACTAGTGTGATCAATATCTAGCCAGTGAGGCGTCTCCGTCATTAGCGTGGCACCGTCTTGTTACCCCACTTGGGTGTCTGCCAGGGACCCAGGACCACCCGCCCTGAGAGCCATTCCATTCTCGTGTCCCCTGCTGTTGCTTCCCGCCGTGGAGTCGACCTCCACCTCCTTGAACTGGTGCTGTATTGTTGAGGGAAAAGGCTATTCCAAACGGATAAGTCCAGCGATATTTTATCTGGCGCTCCCGTAGGTTCATTGTGATCAAATGGAATTGTTGATGCCTCGCGAGTGCGGCCTGGTCCACATCTTGGAAGAAAGCACAGGATGCCCCCTGATATTCTACCAAAGCCCTGGTTCTCGCCTTTCGAACGATCAGTTCCTTGACTCTGAAGGAGTTGAATTTTGCCAGGATATCACTCGGGCATCTGCTCTCTCCCTGTTGCACCAGGCCCACCCTGTGCACGCGTTCCAGTCACACCTCAGCCACGTCCTCTCCCAGCACACTAGAGAAGATGCCCACCATGTAGGCGTCTCCGAGAGCGATTTTCCAAATCCCCACATTTAAGTAGAGCTGAGTTCAGTTGGGCAGTGAGAGAGTCCGCACCCACTTCCAGAGGTTGGAGTCGGCCCTCCAGCTCCTGACATTTTGCTTCCAAATCCTGGGTGCGTGTCCCAATCAAGTCTACATTTGCCTGGAGCACCACTATTTTTGTCCCCATCTCTGCTTTGAAAGTCTCAAATGAGGCCACCATGTTTGCCTTGATGTCTTCCTGCAGTTCTCTTTTGAACTCCCTCAAGGTTGCTGGAAGATCCTCTTGGCTGAGTACCATCCTCCCCATGTCTGGATTCCCTTCTTCCTCTTCTCCCCCACCCGGTCTGGATGACCCAAAATAGCTGGAGACCTTGTTGGGTTTTGCTATTTTCGGTGGCATAGAGGCAGGTCGTAAGGTCAGAGATGCACCTCCGGTCGCGTGAGCTGTTGGTCAGGTGCTGGGTGTGGGCACCGGGAGAGTCACACTCTTTCACAACAAAGGGAGGAGGGGTGAAGAGGTTCATGTAGACCTTTCAGTCTGGTCAGGAGGTGAGATTTCTAGGGCTTCTTTCTCATCAACCGAGACGCCAGGGACAGTCAATGCGTCTCCCTGGTCCTTTTCGCGGGTTCACGGAGGAATCCCTATTCAATCGCAACAGGCGCCATCTTGAACTCAGGCACAGGCCCCGGGGATGCGCTCGGTGTTCTTTACTGAAGTGGGCGCTCGCATCCGCATGGGGGAAGTCATTGCGGGCGCACCACCAGTCCACCGTGCCCGCATCATCAGAATATTCCCTGCAGGAATCACCCTCTTGCATGGCATGAGCGCTGCGGAGAAGGCTGCACTTACCGACCATGGGTCTCTGCTGGCATCTCGCTGCATCTCCTCTTATGTGCTTGCCGGGATCCCTCTTTTACGAAGAGGCAGAAATGTTCCCTCCTGCCACCCGTCTCCACTCAGGGAAGTATACCGCTGCCGGGTTTGCCCTTCTAGGGGTCTCCCACTGCGCCACTAGAATCCGCCGGGAAAGGCTGCCATTTTGACTCAGCAACGCTGCTCGCCATGATCGTCAGGGGGCCACTGCTGGTCTTTCCTGAAACGGAAGCGTCCAGAGTTGTCCTTTCCGTGTCGCGTGCCCTATCCCGGCATTTCGGAGCACTTTCGCTGGGGATTGAGCAGCGGTATCAGCCAACTCCCGGGCTCACCGAGGAGCCGAGCGGAGTTACGTCCTTGCGTCCATGATGGCTGGCCACGCCCCCAAAGATGACATTTAAATGTATATTTTTTGTACTTTTGCATGCACATGTAGCCTGTTTGTAGACATTAAAAATTTTTGCAGATAAGGGAGGAACTGAAGTGCAGGTAATTATTTGCCTAGAATTACCTAGTCTGTTAAATGTGGTCGCACAGAGATTTTTCCAACTTTCCAATACCTCTGTGCGCCTGGAGGAACTGGGATGAAAGCCAAACATGTGCCTGCCTGACATGTTACTGAATGTTCCCCAGCCCTACAGCATTTTTCTTATATCCAGGCATCTTGTGTCTAAAACTCTGGGACACAGTGTAAATATGAGCTCCTCCTTATCTGGTGTAATATATATATGTGTAGTGTATATGTCGCACAGACTTCATATAGCATCAGCTTTGTGATGTTTTACATATGCATAAATGTGCTAGTCAGTAAGATAGCTAAATTATGTGTACAACTGGAAATCCACAGGTTTGAATCTTGGTAGAGCCCATTCAACCTTTCAAGGTTGACAAATGAGTACCTTTGAATTTTGCATTAGTAAATCTGGAGTTTGCAACACTGCAGTAGACACTGCTATATTAACCCTTGTTATTATAATCATACCCCAAATGTGCAACTAAGTGGAGCATTATAAGAATTTTGGTTTGAACATGAAGCAACCATGGTTCAAATTAACTCTGCAATATGTTTATCTAATTTACTGTTAAAATGACTTTGTAAACTAAAATATTACACTCAGAATAAGTTAGCCAAAATGTCCGGCCAAGCATTCATGGCCACTTAGTGTGCACAGTCCACTCCTCCTCCCACCCTGAGCCACCAGCCCCGCCCCGCCATACCCCAGCCTGCAGTAACCAAAATTAAAACGAGAATAACCTTGTTATTATTGTTTTATTATTTCCCTTTTCACTGCTCTAAGAGCAGTGGGGCAATACTGCCTACATGAAACACAGCTCCGGCTCCGTGCCTCTACTCAGGGGTCAAAGTGCATTAAAAAAGCATGGGAACTGTGATGCTGCGTGCAATGGGGGAAGGGTGGGTCAGGGCGTGGGGAAGAGCATGGCTAAAAAAACAAAATATTCTGTAACTTTTTTTGGTCTTCCACCTTGAGGTAACAACATATAAAATAACACACATACTTATGGACACTTGCTCTGGTCTCCCGTCGTCTCACCAGCCGGGATGATGGGAGACCACAGCAGATTTACAGACGGGTTCCAGACCAAGACCAAATTCTGACATCGGGTGAGACCCCTCCTGAGCCCCGATCAACTGCCAAAATCCATACATAGTGTTTTTTTCAAGTGTCCGTAAGTACGTTGACCCTCAGTCCACACACCATAGCGCGTGTGTAGGTAATTTGCTCCTTTTTTTCACGTGGCACTTTCCACTTTGCCACTCACATTTTCACTATCCGGTCCTGAAGAAAGCCCCCAACATATACCTTCGCAGGCTGAAACATGTAGACCATCCACATAGTCAACTAAGGATAATCATTTCCCATTTAGTTGCACTACACTTATTTTAACTATATCCTGAGCCGCCACTAATAAAGTTTACAGGCAAGTATTCTCAGAGGTATTTTTAAGCATAATTCACGTCACATCACACACTCACACCACACCAGCTCCGCTGTAATCAGGCATCGTAGCACAACCGGGGGGCATTCGGCCACCCGGTTGGGACCCCAAATGATGAAGCACGACACCAACTAGGTTGGTGTGTGAGGGGTCTTTTAAACAAACCTAATGGGTCCAAGTACTAACCATAATAGTGATGGTACCACATCCACATAGTGGGTTCGTCCTTTTTTATATTGATATAATATAATAATAATTGCTGAAACAATGCCATTAGGATTCTTGAAACATATAAGCACTTTTGAAAAGTCCATCGCGAACCTCCTTGTTCAATATTTTATCCCGTGCGTCAGCGCCCATCGTGGATCTTGAAGCCAGTTAGCTGGAAGCAATCTCCCACCAGCAAATTCTGTTTTATAGTTATGGAAGGACTTCCTAGCTTTAAAGCCCCAGGTGATCAGGTCATTCTCTTGAGAGTGCACAGGTTACTGACTAAACCTAAGTTTATGTCAATACAAGTGAGAGAATTGAGTGTGGCCTTGTGAGAATTAAAACAGTGGTGGGTATGCATTATTCACATGATGTACAAACAGACTAGGGACCACCAGAGTAGTCAACACTTGGGCAGAGGATGTGGCCTAACGGCTAGGGCGGTGGACGTGAAATCTGGGGAACCGGGTTCGAGTCTGGGCAAGGGCGCGCAACATCCTGTGATTCTGGGTAAATCACGTAACCTCTCCGCGCCTAACAAAAATGAAGATGTCCTCATGTAAGGCAACTGGTGCATGTGTAAAGCGCTCTGATACTGGATACCTTCAGGTCAAGTTTGTACTATATAAAACTAAGAAAAGAAACGGAAAAAAACCATTCCTCCATTGAGACACTTGAATGATCCAGTGAGACCTAGCACTATTCCAGAATTGTGGGTGCCTTCATGAAGTTGTATGCGAGTGTCCCAATCCAATGTTTGTCGACTGGAGTACATCACAAATTAAATGACAGCCATGTGTGTTGTTCTCCTGTTTCAGCAGCCGCGGCCCGTGGAGGGAGTTCCGTGGGGCGGAAAGGTGGGGCGAGGGAGGGGCAGGGTGGGGGGTACTAAAAACCAGAATATGGATGATTGGAGGTAAGTAAACAATTAAATAAATAAAACGAATTTCGTAGCACGTGCTGCATCGCATTTTGCGATGCAGGTCGCGCAACGAAATTCGTTTTATTTATTTAATTGTTTGCTTACCTCCAATTATCCATATTCCGATTTTTAGTACCCCCCACCCTGCCCCTCGCCCCGCCTTTCCGCCCCACATAACTCCCTCCACGGGCTGCGGCTGTGTTTCAGGCAAGTGCTTTAGGGCCTAAAAGAGACTGACTACATGCAGGATTCTTTGGGATTCATTGCACTCAGCCTTTAGAAGTCTCGCTGAGCAGTACCTTCAGGCCCCTGCAGGGTCTCTTATGTCCCCTCGGCATGCATTCAGATTCCTACCACCTGGAACAGAAACTTGCAGTAGGCAGGCTCTCCTCACTAACCAGCAAGCAAGTTTCTTGACGCATGTTCCTTCAGCAGGCAGGGTCCAGTTGTGTTCAAATGTCCCTATTGAAAGAAGGAAACTGATGCTCCAACTTCTAGAGAAGTTTGCTGCCGACAGATGTTTACTGCGCCACTGGAAGCAAGCTACATTCGGCTGAAGAGGCCCAATCTCAGGCCGAAAGTGTTCTTGGGTTGCTTGTGTTCCAGCTCAGAGAGGGCCTAGCTTGAATGTTTAGACTGGAATATTTCAATTAGAGCAGGACCAAGATTGATTAGTACATGGCTGAGTCTAATCTGAGGTGGTATAGTGGGCAAAAGAACGATGGGTTGGAATGCTACCCCAAGCGATTGCCAGTGGTTAGACTTGTTGCCAGCCTTCCTTCTATCATCTTTTGTATGGCAAATGTTCAAGAGAATAATGGAGATAACTCTCTCCAGTAAAGGGAGTCAGGAATGGTTCGGTCGTGGATTAATCCCTACCCCCTGCATCATAGGCTGCGGCGGTCTGTGTATTGTTCTAGTATGACCCTCTAACATTCACATACAAAGAAGCAAACTTTAAATGGGGAAGGAAATAAAATAATGAAGATGGCATGTAAATGTCTATTATTATGCTTCTTCAAGTGCCATGCATTTTACTCCAGCCGTGCATTCTGCACTGTTTGTTCTGGTGTCAAATGCTTTCCATGATATGTATTAGCCACTGTTTTTAGTGAGTTTATGTTATGAAGAATGTCAGCATTGACTATTAACTATGAGTTTCACGTTTCTTTACCTTGTGGTCTTCAGTCTGCTTTCTTTTCCTATCCTGGGCATGAGAACAGGTATTATTTCCTCTTAATTGGGATTCTTCATCGGTCAACATCCCGCAGTGTTTTTTGTTCCAATCCTATCTGAGTGGTGTATCTTGATTGGATCCATTTCTGCGTGTTTCACACCACTCGAGATCTAGATCTCTAATAAACGCAATCTTTATCGTGGTCACCCACGATTACATCTTGTAATATTTTATGTCAATTATAAACTGCAAACTATGCTTTATCTTTGTGAAGTGCCCTCATATCAATTCTAGGTGACATATATATCCAAGAGCCCTCACCCTGTGCTAGGAATCCAAAGGCAGTGATGTACTATTCCCTCTCTCACTGCCTCTTCCAATGACCACATACATGTAGATAAGAGGGCTAGTGTGAAAAACAAGGAAATGGGATACCAGAGAAAATGGGGCCACTGGACTCCACCACTCTGACTCCTCCCTTCTGCTGGTCACTGATGTCTGCAGTACATAGTGGATATCGTAAGGCAAAGAGCTATCTTTACCAACTTCTCAATAAATCCATAAATCTAACTGCAACAGTAAATGGATGTACATTAGTGATATGTCTGGGTAGCCAACTCTCTGCACTTTGGTATGGAACTTGTAATTCTTGAAACTAAATATGTACTCTCCTAGGGAAAGGACAAGATTGCATAAGTAGGTCAGCGGTCTAGCAGACCCTGACAGGAAGTGGATGACAAAAACTTCCTGGGAGGGACAGAATGGAGAAGGGGGCTCGAGAGGGCTGGGAGGAGGGAAGAGGAGGTGTGGAGAGCAGCTCCACATGACGAGGCCAGTTGTAACAAATAGACACTTAAATAAAGATAAGTGACCATCCTTTCCCTGACTCGGTTCTTTATGCTGAGTGCTATACTGTCCAGGGCTGTGAAGATCAAACATAAAACATTACGCAAGAGAGGAGTATTTTAAATATAAGTATACTGGCACTTAATAGCTCTTAAGAATCCTCACTAAGCACATCATCAGCAGAGTGCTTAGTGACAAACCTTGATGTAGTTATCTTAAGAGTAACATAACTACATGACGGTTCTTCACTAAGCTTTCTGTTGATGATGAGTTAAAGTTTCTGCTTGACTATTGTGTTGCTAAAAGAGAATTAGCAAACATTCATATTTTGTAATTCCTCTTAGCAATTCTTATAGGCTTTAGCAGATCTACAATACTTTATGCGTTGACATAGATGCATACCATGAGCAACATAATCCTGACTTAAGAACTCTTACCTTTTTGTCATGGGATAAACCTCAAGTGTGATGTAAAAGTCCTTTATTCTTTTGGAAAGTTTATATTAAAATGTCAAAATAGGTCAAAGTTAATTTCAACACAACTTCAAACTTAATTTGAATAACTGCTGCACTTCAAAACTTCCTGAGAGTGTATGACCTGCTGGGAAATGTAGTCGTCATCTGGGCATAGTGCATACTCCACCCACACAAAGCCTCATTCCAGACAGCGCTGACACTCTGCAAGGACTGTAAAGGTGTGGACACGCACTACCAGTTATTCAGAAGTTGATACCTCGGTAGCGTGCTCCTGGGAATTCCCTTTCTTATCCTTAGAGTGTGAATATGTAACAAAAACCAAGTTGCATCTCCTATAGAGGAGATGTCCCCCTGTGCACAGCTTGAACTCCCACGTCGTGGGTAATAGTTAAGTCTTAAAGTTATCCAATGGCCGAAACTCATGGAAGGTTGACGTTTTATTCACATCAAATTCATGAGGTTAGAACATCTTCACCATATCATTAAGTATAGGTGAAATAATCCTTTAGGATATAGACAAAATTCACATCAATCCCGATGCATTTCGGGCAACGTAGTGCCCTTCGTCAGCGGAACCATTGGGTAGTCGCTGCAGTCTCATAGGCGTTGAAGATTACCAGGACGTGCAAGTGTACCGGATACATGCTGTTGGTGACCGGTCCTCTGCTAACGGGGATTTTTTTGGGGGAGAATGACCCCTTGTTCAAGGGTCGCTTTCCTTTGGGGGCTGTGTCTTGCCATGTTTGGGCCCACTAGACCACCAGGGATTTGTTTGTGGGGAGTGGCACCTTGGGCAAGGGTCGCTTCCCTTTTGGGAGTATTAATTTGGCCGTTTCTGCACCCCTGGGGGGCAGATCCGCATTTTTTTTTTGTATGGCCCCTAGGCCACCAGGGATTTATTTGTGGGGAGTGGCCCCTTGGGCAAGGGTCGCTCCCCTTTGGGGAACATTAATTTGGCCGTTTCTGCCCCCCTGAGGGGCAGATTGGCTGATTTCTCTTTTTGTATGGCCACTATGCCACCAGGGTTATTTTTTTGTTATATAGGACAAGGGTTGCTCCCCTTTATGGGAGGATGATTGTGGCCATTTCTGTCCTTTTTGGGTGGCAGATTAGCAGTATGTTTTTCAAGCCCATCTGCCCCCAAGGGTGGCAGAAGCCACTATACAACAGGGGTTTTTAAATTTTTGTGTTGGGGAGTGGCCTCAAGGGCAAGGGTTGCTCCTATTTTACGGGGGTGAATATTTTATTTATACTCTTAAGCCCACCTACCCCTTAGCTTGGCTGGTAGATTGTATGTGGACTGGTGCATTATTTGCATATGTGATTGTAATATTTTTTTTTCTCCTTTTTATTCTAGTGTAAAGCTTTTGATTCCTGTTTGCAGTTTCAGCAGTGGTTGTTTTGCAGTTTTACATGTTTGCATTTTATTGGTAAACATTTTTTGTTGTTGTATTTACTCCAAATGAGTTTTACTGTCATGCATGAATGATTTTTTTTGTTAGTGGTGTCATAATGGTTGGATATTTAGTTAGTGGTTTGAGCATGAAATTCTTTGCAATGTGTTTTACATTGTCTTATGTGTAATTTTCTTTTCTTTTTCTTTTTAGTGGGATATTCTTGATCCTTACTGTGTCTGTGTAGAGTAGGTGGTGGTGAATCTAGCTGCTTCTGGCAAGCAAATGGTATAGTGTTGGAGTATATAGGTCTTTGTGATAAAGCTACATTTTGTTTATTTCTTTTTTTACATAGGGTTTGTTGTTGTTGACTTGTTTGACAAGTTACCTTTATTAGTAAGCATTATAGCTAGCCGTAGAATGACTGCTCAGCAGGTGGTTGGTATGGTTATTGAATCTTCCTCTGAGCAGGATTATGAGACTGACAGTGCGTCTGAGGGAGAGGAGGGAGGGGAAGATTCAGGCAGCGAATTTTCTCTCCACATGGAATCAACGGATGATGAAGCTACTCTCAGCGCGGATGAAGCTACTCTCAGTGCGGATGAAGTGCATGTTTTAGAGGAGGACACTGATGTGCCGATGGTGCACGAGGCATCTGGATTGCAGCCTGAGGCTGCTAGGCTTCCTACTGGAAGTGCTGGACTCTGGGTTGATTCAAACATGGTGCAGCCGGTGCTGCCTGCCTTTAGTGATGATGCAGGGTGTAGAGTGGATTGTGAATTTTTTTTGCCTTTACAGTTTTTTCAGTTGTTCATGGATGATGTATTTTGGGTGAGATTGTTGAACAGATTAATTTATATGCTGAACAGTTTTTGAGGGACGAGAGTGCCAGACTTAGGCCCCGCTCTAGAGCTACCTGGTGGACTCCCACAAATCTAGATGAGATGAAGAAGTTTTTGGGTTTGACTTTTTTGATGGGCTTAATAAAGAAGCCGTCCCTGGCTTCATATTGTTCTACCAGTCCCTTGATGGCAACGGCCATATTCCTTGCAATTATGAGTCGTGATCGGTATTTACTTTTGCTTCGGATGCTGCATTTTGTTGATAATGCTTTGGCGTTGCCATGAGATAACCCTGACTGTGACCGTCTTTTTAAGATTCGGCCTGTTCTTGATCACTTTGTAGATCGATTTTCAGAGATCTATACGCCAGGCAAAGAAATATCTCTTGACGAGTCTTTGGTCCTGTTCAAGGGCTGTACATTCCTAGCAAGAAGGCACATTATGGAATTAAGATGTATATGTTGTCTGAGAGTAGGACAGGATATGTCTATCATTTCAGGGTGTACACTGGTAGGGATTCCACTATTGACCCCCCTGGTTGTCCGTACACTTTTGGAGTTTCTTAGAAAATTGTGTGGGATCTTGCTAGAGGACTATTTAACAGAGGCCATCATTTGTACCTTGATAACTTCTACACTGCTGTGCAATTGTTCAAAGTGGACACTTTTGCACAATCCGCTCTAACCATAAAGGTTACCCAAAAGAGCTTGTTTGTAAAAAGCTTCAGAGGGGACATTGCAGTGCCTTGCATAGTGACGAACTGCTAGCTGTAAAATTTGTGGACAGGAAGGCTGTGTACATGCTGACTACCATTCATGATGAGAGAACTTCACCTGTGACTGTTTGGGGTCAATCTGCTGAAGTGCGCAAACCTGTGTGCATTGTAGACTACAATAAGCACATGGGAGGTGTCGATAAAGTAGATCAGAGGTTGGAACCTTACACTGCTATTTGTAAGGCTTACATTTGGTATAAGAAGTTGGCCATCCATCTCTTCAATTTAGCAACTTTTAATGCTTTTGTTGTGTACAAGGAGTGTTCTCCTGCGTCAAAGATGACTTTTGTTCAGTTTCAGGAGTCTGTGATAGGCAGCCTTGTTGTTGTGGAACAGGCAAGTGTTCCTATAATTGGAGTGGTGGAGGATGTGGCTAGATTGAAAGATTGCCATTGTCCTGATTTAAGTCCTCCAACGCCCCAAAAAAACAATCTCTGTAAGAGATGTAGAGTCTACTTGCGAAGAGGTGTGCGGAAGGAGAGTCGTATGCCACGTGTCCTTCTAATTCTGGGCTGTGTGTGCCCACATGTTTCAGATTGTATCACACTCAAAAGAGTTTTTGGGAGCAACCGTGAGTCTAATAGTGTACTGCCTGGTCTGTATGGTTTTATATAGTTGTTCAGTATCACGTTTGGCAATAGAATGATGTCTTTAGTTACTGCTGTTGTTTTTGTAGTTATACTTTTGTATCTGGTTCCAATTGGTTTGTCTTTCTTGCTTAAAAAACAATTTATGACGGTGTGCATGGACTGGAGCTTGGCTGGCGGTGTGCGTGTACTGGCGCTTGGCTGGCGGTGTGCGTGGACTGGCGCTTGGCTGGCGGTGTGGGTGGATTGGCGCTTGGCTGGCGGTGTGTGTGGATTGGCGCTTGGCTGGTGGTGTGCGTGGACTGGCGCTTGGCTGGCGGTGTGTGTGGACTGGTACATGGCTGGCGGTGTGCCTGGACTGGCGCTTGGCTGGCGGTGTGCTGACTGGCGCTTGGCTAGTGTTGTGCGTGGATTAGCACTTGGCTGGTGGTGTCCATGGATTGGCACTTGGCTGGCGGTGTGCGTGGACGGGCTCTTGGCTGGTGGTGTGTATGTAGTGACTTGCTGCTGGTCACTACACACACTGCTAGCTAAACGCCACTCCATGCAATCCATGAGCTGGTGTGGTTTCTGTGTCAGGAATGTAGGAGTGTGAAAGTGATGGGCCCTTGAATGGCGCTGTCTGCTGGTGTGAGTGTTGTAATGTGCTGGGCCCGTGGCTGGCGGTGTGAATGGTTTTGTATGTGTCACACGTATGAAAGGTGTATGAATGGCCTGTAAAGCGGTTGGTGCCTTGTCGTGGCTTTACAGCTCACGAGCTGTGAGTCAATGGTTCAGTTTCTCGTCCTTTCAATTATTAACAGTGCATTTCATTTTTGTGAAATCTCTTGTTAATACAACTGTATATACTGAACCATAACTCCCCCTCATGCCAAATCCAACCAGTATGTCTGTGTGCTTGAAGAATAGGTGGTTGTGCAGAAATATTTGTCTTTTCTGTCTTTCTCAAGAAGGGTGTACCTTGTCCCTTTTTGTGAATGTTGTAATGTGTTGGTTACGTGCCTGGTGGTGTGAATGGTCTTGTGTGTATCACGTATGAAAGGTGTGTGAATGGCCTGTAAAGCAGTTGGAGCCTTGCCGTGGCTTTACAGCTCACGAGCTGCGAGTCACTGGTTCAGTTGTTTGTCCTTTCAATTAATGACAGTGCATTTCATTTTTGTGAAATCTCTTGTTAATAAAATTTTATATACTGAACCATCACTTGCCCTCGTGCCAAATCCAACCAGTATGTGTGTGTGCTTGAGGAATAGATGGTTCTGCAGTAATCTTTGTCTAATTAGTCTCTCAGACAAGGTGTACATTCCATCTAAGAATAACCCTCTAACTGTAGATATTGTCGTAAACTAAACACCCATGGGAGTACATGGTGATGTCTCTCTTGTGGATCCCAACAAGTTATCTTACCCACAATGTCCTGCATACCTCAAAATGTCTTTCACATTTTCCTTGCATTATTGTGACAAAATGTACACACTGCAGAAAGAAACAACACATTTCCTACTCCCGCCTTTCTCCAAGTATCCCAATAGAAATGGTACCTCACTCGCGTGGGTGGGTCAAGGACCCATGACAGGCAAGGGCCCAAAACGTGTTGAGGCGACTTCAAAATTGCCTATCACAAAACGACCTGGTTTTGCAAGGGGGGTCACCTGGATTTTTGCCCCGTGCTCGGCGGCCAGCTGGGAAACCTACCAAACCCACACATTTCTGAAAACTAGGCACCCAGGGGATTCCAGGGAGGTATGACTTGCGTGGACCCCCCAACGTTTTCTTACCCAGAATCCCCTGCTAACCTCAAATTTAGCAGAAAAAATCACTTTTTCCACACATTTTTGTGTGGGAAAGTTGTGGCATCACCGGGCTGACACAAATTTCCTACCACCCAGTGTTCCCCCGTGTCTCCCGATAAAAATGGTGCCTCACTCATGTGGGAGGCCCAAGTACCCGCGACAGGCATGGGCTGAAAACATATTGAGGCGACATCAAAATTGCCTATCACAAAACGACCTGGTTTTGCATGGGGGGGGGGTCACCTGGTTTTTTGGCCTCGTGCTCGGTGACCAGCTAGGGAAACCTACCAAACCCACACATTTCTGAAAACTAGACACCCAGGGGATTCCATGGAGGTATGGCTTTCATGGATCTCCCAACGTTTTCTTACCCATAATCCCCTGCAAACCTAAAATTTAGTTGAAAAAATCACTTTTTCCACACATTTTTGTGTGGGAAAGTTGTGGCATCACCGGGCTGACAGAAATTTCCTACCACCCTTTGTTCCCCCGGGCAATTTTGATGTCACCTCAATACGTTTTGGGCCTTTGCCTGTCGCGGGCACTAGGCCTACCCACACAAGTGAGGTACCATTTTTCTCTGAAGACTTTGGGGGACGTGGGGTGGGTGGAATTTTGTGGATCCACGCAGATTCCAGAACTTTGCACCACAGAAATGTTAGGAAAAATTGGGTTTTTTTTAACCATTTTTTAGGTTTGCAAGGGATTCTGGGTTACAGAACCTGGTGAGAGACAGTCAAATCACCCCATCCTGGATTCCCCTGGATGTCTAGATTTCAAAAATATATAGGTTTGCTAGGTTTCTCGAGGTGCCGGCAGAGCTAGGGTTCAGAAACTACAGCTAGGCACTTTGCAAAAAAAGGGTCATTTTTCACTGTGAAAATGTGATGTGTCCACCTTGCGTTTTGGGCGGTTTCCTGTTGCGGGCACTAAGCCAACCCAAACAAGTGAGGTACCATTTGTATCGGGAGATTTAGGGTAACACAGGATTGTAGAGCAACTGTTATTACCTATTGGCTTTCGATGCATTTCTGCCTTCCAAATGAAAGACAATGTGTAAAAAACAAGTCATTTTGAAAAATGTCCTATAATTCTCATGCTAGTATGGGTATTCCCAATTTCGGAAATGTGCAAATATCTACTGTTTCTAAACTCTATATTTTGTTGCCATTTCAGAAATACATAGGTGTCTTTCATACCCATTTTTCCATGTATACATTTTCCCAGATTAATTGCTATATACCCGGTATATGATAAAAAATCATTGCAAATCGCTGCTCAGTTATTGGCTCTGGGTTCGTCGGGTTCTTAGTGAACCTACAAGTCCTATATATCCCCACAACCAGAAAGGTCCAGTGGATATAACGGTATATATTGCTTTCAAACAGCTGTCATAATTAGAAAAAGTTACAGGTGAAAACGTTGACACAAACGGCTGTCTTTTTCAACTAAGTTTCAATTTTTCCTATATTTAACTGTTAGATTCTATAAAGAAACCTTGAAGGATCTACACAAATGACCCCTTGCTGAATTCAGAATTTTGTCTACTTTTCTAAAATGTATAGCTTTCCAGGATCCATCTTTGCTTTCATACCCATTTGTACCATTAATTGGAAGGAGGTTAAAAGCACAAAAAATAGCAAAAATAGGCTATGTCCCAGAAAAATGCCCAAACTGTGTAAAAAATGTTGGTTTTCTGACAAAGGTTTGCTTGTCCCTGAAAGCTTGGAAGATGGTGATTTCAGCACCACAACCCCTTTTTTGATACCATTTGCAGGGAAAAAATCAGACGTTTTCATCTGGAGCCCTTTTTCCCATTTTTCACCCCAAAAAAATTAGCTGTATTTTGGCTACTTTCTGGGTCCCCTCGAGGGAAATCCACAAACCCTTGGTACCTTTAGAATCCCCATGATGTTGGAAAAAAAGGACGCAAATTTGGTGTGGATATCTTATGTGGTCAAAAAGTTACAGGGGCCTAAGCGCAAACCACCCCAAACAGCCCAAAAAAGGCTTAGCACATGGGGGAAAAGGCCTACAGCGAAGGAGTTAATTGTTTCTTTCCAACATTGATATCACACTGAAGAACAACAAAAGCAGGCGACATGTGTTTCGCCCGATGGCCAGTTGACTGAGGGCTTTGTCAAGGCTACATTTCAGAAATGTGATCCTATAGTTCAATCGAGTGGTCTAAGCGACGAGGTCTCTGTGGTCCC
The DNA here is from genome assembly GCF_964204655.1 of Triturus cristatus. Lineage (NCBI taxonomy): Eukaryota > Metazoa > Chordata > Amphibia > Caudata > Salamandridae > Triturus > Triturus cristatus. Next base: position 611,109,409 of record NC_140589.1, on the reverse strand, counting down.
GGGACCACTCCTACCCCCTAAAAACTAACACAAACCCCTACAACCCAGATTCCCTCTTACCTGTCCTGTTCCCGTCCGATGCTCCTCTCAACTCCGCCCATCCCGAACACTAGACCGACTTAGCCTTAACCACACACATTCGTGGTTAAGGCTAAGTCGTTGTTCGGGCAAGTCGTTGTTCGTCTTGCGCGACCCATCGTTGTTCAGGATGTTTCCCCTATTTGTCAGCCTTAGTGTGGTTAATAAGAAGGGTGGCTGCTTTGCTGAGTCTGACAGACTAGTAGAATATGTTTCTAGATGGTAGAAAGAACGACAGATGTAGTAGAGATATTCCCAGGCACTTTGATAATTACATAATTCACACAGAATGTTCCTTTACAATGTTTTCTGCTTGTACATAGTGCATAATTGTTCATATGTTAATTCAAATTCAAAGTACTACGTCCTTTGAATATTAAATCTGATGCAATGTAGAAACTGCACTTGGTAAGACACCCAAAATTGCTAATCTTTTTATGATTGTCCTATCTAGCAGCAATGCATATCTATATAGTGAATAAAAGTCATAGTGCTTTAGACTACTGAGATAGAAAATTTGTTGATGGTGTTGTCTCTTAGGGGCATATTTACAAAAATTTGGCAGAGCGCAACGCAGGAAGACAACTTTCTGTGCTGCATCAAATGGAGAGGGTAGGAATGCACCATATCTACTAAGATATGGCGCATTCCTGTTCTCCCTCTGCACTGGTGCACTTGTGGCTGCCAAGTGCCAATGCAGGCACCCTTGCACCATGATGCAAGGGTGCATGTGTTAAAGTCTTGATTTTTTTGTGCAGGAAGAGACACCTTCCTTCACAAAAACATTCATATGAAGCTTTTTCCTCTTTCTATGTATGCTGCAGAATGCAGCACACATTGAAAGAGAGAAAAATTAGGAGAAATAAACTTATTTCTCAGTGTTATTCCTCCCCTGGAAAGGAGTATCATTTTGATGCATTCCCAGGTTTACTAGTGCTAGTAAATCTGGGAATGTATCAAAAACCATAAGTGGATGTGTGGGATCACCACGCTCCACCCATAGAACATCTGTCCAGTCCAGGACAGATTAGCTCAAGGCAGCAACTTGTGGTGTTTTGTGTTACTTCAGATTTACTATGCCACGCAGAGCCATGCAAGGTGGCATGCTATGCAATGTTATGTTACTGACATTTGTAGAGCGCACATACACTGGAACGGTCTCTTGCTGCTTAAGTAACAGAAGTATTGTGCTCTGCTGATCAGGGCTCAGTTGTATGCTTGTGTAAAAAGCCATGTTTTTATACACTGCCTGAAACTCATGTAACTGAGGGTGGCATAATAAATCTCAGTTAAGGACTTGTGTTGCTCAAGGGAAACACAAGCCCTTGACAAATCTGGCCCTTAATATCCAACTTAATCTTTATTTTTCTGCTCCATAATCTAACATTATTTCAGGGACTGCTGATCATAAGCAATTTCTGTTTCCCACATACCAAGTAACAGATAAAGAGTGGATGACAGTTCCTATGTGCTAACTGTTAGACCTGACATTCTGAGCTTTAGTTCTCTGCACATTTTACCACCGCTAACGAGTGCTAATGTGCTTGCGCTCTCTACCTGAAATGTGGTAGAATTCACTTATACCTAATTAGCATATTTACTTTACTTGTACGTTCCTAGTCAAGTGGCACTACCTGTGCCCAGGGCCTGTAAATTAAATGCTACTAGTGAGCTTTCAGCATTGATTGTGCCGCCCATTTAAGTAGCCCTTTCAACATGACTCAGGCCTGCCACTGCAGCCTGTGTGTGCAGTTTTAAACTACTATTTCGACCTGGCAAAATAAATCTTTTGCCAGGCCCCAAAACTTCTTTTATAATACATATAAGTCACCCCTAGGGTAGGCCCTGAATATCCCAGATGGCAGGGTGCAGTGTATTTAAAAGGTTGGACATGTACCTTTTAGTTTTACATGTTCTGGTAGTGAAAAACCCTTAACTTTGCTTTTCATTGCTGCAAGGCCTACCTCTCCCACTGGCTAACGTTGGAGTTACCTTATTACAGATAATAAGTGATAATTTATGAATGGGAGCAGGTAACTAGTTCATGTTTGGTGTCTTTGGAATTGTAATGAAAATTCCAGTCTCAAGTCAGATAAAAAAGTACTATTTTGTAACTTACCCTTTTAGAAAGTTGCCATTTTCAGACCTTAGTCTGGGTCACATGACTGTAGGCAACTGACTGTTGAGCTTTGTGTATTCCTCCTAGACAGTTACACAAAAGAGATAGCTTTGCTGTGCCTTAATGGGCCATCACTAGCAGGATGGAAAGGCAGAGTTGGGCACAGCACTACTTACACTAGAATAGGCTGTGTCCTGCCTCCACACAAAGGGCTGCATACCCCCTGTAGTTAGTCTGGAGCCAGGACAGGGAAGGCAGGATGCCTGGGGACTTCAAAGGGAAACCTCTTGAAGCTTCTCCAACTTCAAAGGAAGGCCAAGGTATAAATATTGGACCCCAGACACCAACTCTTCAGTACCCTTCTAGACCTGTGGATACTCTGCCAGGAAGAAGGAATGCTGTGCTGCTGAAAGGACCGCCATGCTGCTGGACTACTGTTCTGAAGGTCTGCTGCCATGTTGTGATGACCTGCTGCTCTCTTGCCAGAGTAAGAAGTGCTGGACCTTCATCTATTGAATCGAGGGCCCCAGAGTAACTCTAGTTGTCTGGCCTCCTCATTAGAGCTTCAAAAGCAGTAGGCTCCAACAACCTTGAATCCAGCACCTGTACTCTCTACCAAGTTGTGCCACCCCAGTCCTGGACCCTTGGAAATGGGCCTGAAGGTCTCTGCCAGCCCATCTGTGGATCCAACAGAACGGAGGCATCTCCTCTGCTGTGCGCCACAACCCCAAGCAGAACTGACTCATCACTTCAGCTGCAAGGATTCTCCCAGTGCAAGGACTCCGCTTTGACCTTGCAGCCCGCATCAGAACTGCCGCTGTGTGAAGCTTCCCCGACGCCGGCCACCACATTGCAAATTTTCTCATTAACCACAGCCTCAATCATGACGCAGGTTCTCGCATCGAATACTTGCGGGTCCTTGGAACCAACGCATCGGCCCGACTATGCGACGCATCCTCGACACCGGATTTTGCAGCCCAAGTCCTGATCAACGGGATCCTTGATGATAGAGCAGGACCTTGCATCGCAGTTCCGCAGCACCTCAGAACCAACACATTGTCTCAGATGCATGATGCATTCTCATCGTAGGACTTCGGAACACTCTGCAACCAGGATTTAAGGTACTCTTGTTTGCTAGGCCTAACTGAGTCCCTGTAGCTGGCTGCGCTCCATCGTGGTCGGCCTGAATGTTCAACTTTGTCATGGTCTGGCATGATAAAATATCCACAGTTGGCACTTTGTGCTTTTTGGTGCTCTTTTCTTTGAAATATTTAAAATGATATATCTCTGGTTCTACTGATTGGAAGTTTTGGTCTTGTTTTATTCTTTAAGCTCTACTTTTTCAAATTGGTGTGGGATTTTTATTGTGTTGTGTTTTCACTTTATTACTGTTTGAAGTGCTGCACAAACACTTTACACATCACCTCTGAGTTAAGCCTGAGTGCTCTGTGCCAAGCTACCTGAAGGTTGAACACAGGTTAATTTAGGGTTTGCTTGTGGCTTGACCCTGACAAGGATTGTGGTTTCTGCTTGAGTAGGGCTTCAGCCCCTTCAGCTAGCAACCTGATTTTTCATACTGATCTCCTTCCACTTGCACCAGTGGCACAAACATGGGTTTTTGAAATAATAAAATAGTTGAATATTATTGGTGATTCCTAAATCAATCATGAACAAACTTCCACCTATCCTATCCTCATTTAAGTGTTGTAGTTCCTGTTTTCGGAACATGCCATGTGGCATCAACTTCTTATTTGCACCTAAAAACCAAATATGCTTCTTTTGTGAAAACCCCCCACTTCTCTGCCTCCCATCCCCATCCTCATTCAATCCACTGAACTAAAAAGGATAGCTGCCCCAAGCAATATTTTCCTGAGGACTCCCATAGAGAAATTAGACTAATAAGTCACCTTGGGCTTGTGGTCTAAAAGGAGAAGGATGGTACAAATATGTTCAGCCATGGATGTGTCCTGGTAAGGTCCAGTGGCATAAATGTCTCTCCTACCCTGTGCTCTGATTGAAAGCTCTTCAGCAGGCTGCAGAACAATTATGAGGTGTTGAATGTAAGTGGTTCCAGTGAGAAATGAAGCATTAAGAATCCTTTGTCTCCAGAGTACCTATCAACACCAAACAATGAATTACAGAATTACTATGTGCTGTATCTGAAAAACCTGTGCCAGGTTCATCAAGGTTGATCATTGGTGTTGTGGGTCTCAATAAAATCCTCAAGGGGTTCCCAGTCACAGCAGCCAGGCCAGCATTTCATTACCACTGACCTACCTTGAGACACTGAGACTGGGTGACAAGGGTACATAAGTTTCAGGAACAACCTAAACATACATTTCCTTGTTAGGTAACGCTCTGGAAGAGTAGAGTGTACAAGGTGCAATAGAGACTCACTAAGGTCAGCTCATAAGCATATTCACAATATTAGGATGTACATCGGTAAATGTTCCCAGGAAGAAGGTCTGGAGAGACTGCGGATAGGTCCATCTCACCTAAGACTTTGGTACAGCAGCCAGAGGAGCCTTCGCAGGAAGGAGAAGGGTCTGATTTGTAGTCAGTATATTAGGTGATGCACCAATGGAAGACTGCAACAGGTACAGAAGGTGACAAAGCTCAGAAAGAATACTTTATACTCATAAGCCCTCGTATCCAGAAAACAGAACCAGAAAGGCATTGGTAATCCCCTGTGTTCTCAGAAACTTCCTTCTACAACTAGCACACGAGGTACCATATGTCCTGCATTGGTACTTCCAAATGGGATCAAGAAGACCAAGGAGCAGCTCTATTTTCTTTTTTGTTTAAATATCTTTATTTGTATTTTCTGATTTTATCATGACTGACCGTGATTTTGTACAAAGTATCCAAATGTGTACAACATAATCATGGAGCATATATAAAGAATAGCATTACACTTTTCAACAATGTGATAGTATAGCTAGTGTACTATTCTCAATTACAAATACTCATACCGTATGTGAGTATGTGTTTTGAGGTCCCTGTGTGCCATTGCTCACATGTGTTGCTACATCATGATTTATAAATTGTAGTCATTCATTTACATCATACTTATAACGCATCCAGCCAGCACCAACATAACAATATCCGATGTAAATGTGGTCTGAGCATACAAAAATTATGTCCGGATGTCCGGATTATGTCCGGATGTCCGGATTATGTCCGGATGTAAATAATCCGGACATAATCATCACTTTACTGCAAAAAAAGAATCACATAATGACAAAAATAAAAGAAGAGAATGATCCAGCGCAAGACTGGGAAATGGGGAACAACATGTACCAATATCCTCCCTGCGTCGCAGACCCGTGGTCACGCACACTCATTCATACACGCATTAATTGGTGGGGCCCATAAGACCAACTCACACACGTCACCATTTACGAGTCTGCACACACAGGAGGGATGAGAAATTCAAGCGCTGGACATGTGGGAGGAACACCTTATAACCTATTGGGAGAGAAAAGTCAATTTACAAAATATACATTAGCAATTTTCACCTATAGATCCCTAATCCTAAACATCAAGGCACTCCTCCCACTTGGTCGAATGGACCAAATTAGTTGGATTGGTTGATGGTGATTTAGAACCAGCTAAAACACATTTAAGATTCAGAATCCTTAACTCTCTTTATGAAAAACCACAAACTCATATTTCTTGTTAATCAATATTTGTTTATCTAAATTTTCATAATAATCTATATTTGCATTTGTTCCGTCAAAATTTAGAATTTCTAGATCAATTCAAGTTAATCATAGAACATCATATTTACCTAATCTGGCTATTTTGGAGTCCTCTAATTCAATAGCTCTGCATAACTAAATTTGTCATGAATTGTCCAAATAAAGCAGGCCAGAGCTCAAAGTTCAAAGTCCTCTGCTCAACACGTTACAGTCCCCAATTTTATCAAAGGACCAGAAATCGTGCAAGCATCTATCATAGCCCGTGGATTTGAAAATAATTTGCAGTCATCAAACATTCAGGCAGCATCTGGATCATCAGGAAAGGCGTCACAACGAACGAAGGTGGAAAAAAAATGAATAATAATAATAATCCCTCCCTATTCCACTACCCTTTTTATAATACAATCAAGAAGATATAATTTTAAGCTTTAGGACAGTCGTGATTGGCTGGTTGGGATCGTCCGATTCTTATTCCCAGATTTTCAGTTCGAGGGGTGATGTCACTTGTTAGCCAAAGTGTCGGCTTGTTCCGGTTTACTGTAAGGTTAATTGTTCCCCTATCTTGGCGAACCTCCAGTTTCATATCCTTGACCAGGGACACAATGAGCAAAGGTCGCTAAGAGGTTCAGGATACATACTCGCACTTGCGCAGTTGATTCTAATGTTAACCCCTTACTAATCCCTTTATGTGCTTGTATTTATCTAGCATATAGCGACATTTAAAGCCATTATATTCACCTTTTTCGATCCTCCTCGAGGATGCAACATCACAAAGCAACATATATCATGCAGTATTCTATTACCACATATACTATTATTAATATGCGTACAGATTTTAGTTATAAAAGTTATTTAGCCATGCAAATAGCAAATCCCACATGTAATTTAAGTATTAATAATGTTGATTAGTATACATGCAACACTTATTTAGTAATATTATAGTTAATAGATTATAATTAGTATTTTCATGCAAGAATAGAGGAGGTATACAAAATGTTGTACTACCTACTCCATCAAGAACATTGAAGGATACCAATAAGACATATTTTCTATGAAGTGCAAACAAAACTGAAACTTATAATATAAAAACTGCCATCTGTGGAATTGAAGTAGGGTCAATCCTACATGAATGGGTATGAGGGTGCATTTCCAGTACATTGCCACCCAGTGGCTCGTCCAGTCAGGAGTCGAATCAATGCGCATATCTAAATACAATCACAACACAACAGAGGGCCCCCCTATACCCGAATACAGACAGGGCACATATAACTGCCCACGACGGACCAAGGGCCGTAAAGGTTTACTATTCTACGCACTTCAAAATGTATCTGCTCCTCTTAACTGAGCGGTGAGTCGCTAATTTGTCTATTACGGATCAGCAGATGGAGTATTATCTCCTTCCACTGTATAACCGCATTGAAAGGCAGTGAGTAGTGTGTCCCAGCCTTGCGCAATAAGATATTTGCGGAGCCCCGCCGTCTCTTCTCTGTATAACGCCGTACTCTCCACTTGTGCCCATATTGTGAGTGAGCGTTTCCAGCTAATTAACTCTGGTGGATCCGCATGTTTCCATTTCTTGGTTATCAGTTGTTTCACAGTGATGAAACCAAAATCTCGGAATCTCGAGACAACCTTATTTTTCTTAGATCTGGCATAAAGCCCTAGAAGTCAAATTTCCCATGACAATGGCAGGGGTGTGTCTGTACATAAGGCAAGGATCATTATCACCTCCTGCCAATGTTGAAGGGATGCACAAGCCCATAGCATATGCAGCAAGTCTGCGCCCAGCTGCTGGCAGCGTGGGCACGCTGAGGTGGCAATATGGAAATACCTATTCACCTTGTCAGGTTAAAGGTACGCCCTCTGTATAATGAATGTTTGTATAAGTTTGAACCTAGAGTTCCTCTGTATGTACCTAGAGCCCGTTAAGATAGCACCCCATTCCCTATCGGTCCAGGGCTGGCCTCTATCTACCGCCCATTTGGCTCGGAGTCGCTGCATCGGTTTCAATGTATGTACAAGAAGTGCCTCCACCAGCCAATGCACCACATGTGATCCCACCCCCATTACATGTAGGTATTGTAATAGTAGATGTGTCGGTCGCTCAGCTATGAGGTCCCCCCAGGTGGCTGACAAAGCCTTCAGAAGGGAGGTATGTAGAAGGAATTGGCCTGCCGGCAATTCAGCATTTTCGGCCAGTGTCTCAAACGTCAGTAAGATACCGTCTCTATATAGATTGCCCAGAATATCTAGCCCTGCAGCGTGCCAGGTCACCAGGGCTGTGTCCGATATACTCAGTCTACCCCTTGGAGTACCCATCAGTGGCAAAATCGGGGCATATGGAAGGGTCACGCGGGTAAGATATAAACTCCTCTTATAGCATTTGTGCGCCAGTCCCAAGTGTAATTGTGGTGGTCGCGGAAGTTTAGCAACGGGGTGGAACAGATGACAAATTTGAGAGTGGGTCCAGGGCTGGTCCATAGTCGCTGTGTCTTCCAGACACCTGCTGTCTAGCCATTTCGTCGCCCATTGGAGCTGGGCAGCTAAATAATACAGTTCCATATTGGGGACGGCCAGCCCACCCTGACTAGTAGTAGCATACATCTTCCACAAAGCCACTCGTGGCCTCCCCTTATTCCATATTAAGTCCCGGAATAACTGTTCCAACTCTCGGAAAGTCAGTGGTGGGATATAAAGTGGGAGATTTGAGAAATAATATAGCAGTTTGGGAAGTACGATCATTTTCAGCAGGGTAATGTGGCTCATGACATTCAGTGGAAGTGTTTTCCAGAATTGCATTTGAGCTCGTATAGCCGAGATTCCTCTTGTCAGATTGCCCTCTAACAAGTCGTCAGCCAACCGATATATGAAGATACCGAGATATCTGAAGATGGTGGGATACCATGTAAGGGGTGAGGTATTTAGAACTACAGCCTCCTCTGCTGTATCGGTACTAAATGGATAGATCCCTGATTCAGCCCAATTGACCCCAGAGTCCCGACTGCTCCTCAAAGGTTCTATGTATGTCCGCAATAGACGTCAGGATCGCAGTGACATCCCGGACGTATAACAGCAAATCATCCGCATAAAGAGAAACGGCGTGCAGCCCATCTCCCAGCCGTATCCCCCATGCCTCCCCATCGTTCCGGAGCAGCATCGCCAAGGGCTCCATAGCTAGAGAAAACAACAACGGGCACAAGGGGCAGCCCTGACGCATCCCTCGCCACACTCTAATGGGGTCCGAGATTAACCTACCGGTGTGAACCCGAACAGTGGGACATTGGTACAATAGGTGAACGATATTTAAATAGTGCTCTCCCAATATATATTTACCCAAAACTGCTGCTAGATAAGGCCACTCCAAAGAATCAAAGGCCTTCTCCAAGTCCAGAACTAAGCAACCCGATCGGGGCCAGCTTTGTGTTGCATATTGCTGTATTGTAAAGAACCTGCGGATATTAAGAGAGGTGCACCAGGCAGGGACAAAACCATTCTGGTGAGTGTGTACCAGCGTTTTCACCAAGGGTGAAAGATGCCTAGCTAATAGCGATTCAAAGATTTTATAGTCTGTGTTGAGGAGCGCCAGCGGGCGATAAGAACCGAGAAGATCTGGGCTTTTATCAGGTTTAAGGAGAGATACCAGCAGGGCCTCTTTCTGTGTGGTGGTAAGAGTAGAGTCATCGAGCGCGGTTTTGTACACTTTTAGTAACTGCGGCACTAAGATGTGAGTGTATGCCTTGTAAAATTCAGTCGGTAGACCATCTGGTCCCGGCGACTTCCAATTAGACAATGAGAAAATACTATCCCGAACTTCCGTTGATTGAAGAGGGGCATTTAGTTCTTCACTTTGGGTGCGTGTAGGCCTCGGCAGGTCTAGGCTGTCCAGGTAAATTTGTAATTCCAGAGGCGTGACTCGCGCTCGTGATTTATACAAATCTTGATAATGCGTTACAAACGCACCATTGATATCTCGCTGCGTATATGCGATACCTCCATTTGTCATTCTCACCGATGCTATTGGCACTGATGACTCATTTTGGCGGATGAGCCATGTAAGCAGCTTGCCTGCTTTGTCACCCATATAGTGTGTCCTTGCCGAGTGAGCGACGTAGTTGAGACATCTCAGCCGCTCTAGCAATTGCGCATGTTCCTCTCTGTGCAGATTCAGCCGCTCCTGGGTTCCATCTATGGCTACTTGCTCACTAATAGCCAGTCTCCGTTCTAAAATAGTAAGTTCCTTTTCCAGTTGTGCGCGCATACCCGCCTGTATCCCCAAACAGTGCCCCCAAAGACCAATTTAAGGGCGTCCCATTCCACCAATGGTGACGTGGCCGTGCCCGCATTTTACTCAAAATATTGTGCCACTGTGGTGGCCAATAAATCTCGGAAAGGCGCGTCGAGGAGAACATCCGGCTGGAGGCGCCACACTGGGATCGGCGGTAGCTCGACCTCCCACTGGAGCTCCATCACATGCGGATTATGATCAGAGTGCTTGCGTCCCATATAGGAGGAGTCGGCAATACAAGGTAGGAGATCGTTCGACACCATGAAGTGGTCTAGGCGCACATGGAGTCTATGGGCCCCTGAATAGTAGGAGTATACCCTATCTAGCGGGTTCCTGTATCACCACGCATCAAAGAAGCACCATTGCTCTGCCCAATGTGCCAATGCCTTTGTAGCTGTATGAGTGACTGTGCCAGGCAAGGGAGGAAAAGACCTGTCTAGGGAGATATCCAACACGCAGTTATAATCACTGCCCAAAATCATAGATGTATCGTACCATGTGGATAATTTTTGCGACATCAGATCTAAAAAGGCTGCCTGCTCAGTGTTGGGTGCAGAAAGTGATGCTAATACTACCGGCTTACCGTCCAGGACACCCTTAACTACAACATATCTGCCCTCTCCATCCACCATTGAGTCCACCACCCGAAACGGAGTACCCGGCATCACCCACACTAGAACTCCACGTGCATACGTGGAGTAGCCCGTTGCATACAGCTGCCCCCTCCAACGTCAGTGAAGGCGCGTAACTTCTACTTGAGGCAGATGTGTCTCCTGAAGGAGTGCTATTTGTATGTGATGACGTTTTAAGTAGGAATATATGAGGTAACGGCGTGCCGGGCTATGGATACCTCGCACATTCCAAGTTCCTATCTTAATGGGCGCCATAACCAGTAAATGTCAGGGGTGCAAAAGGCCCAATCCAACCAAGGGGCGGGAGAGACAGGCAGTGGGTGTGTAGAGGCCATCCTAAAATGTGTTTCTCTGCGAAAACCGACTGTAAAGCAATCATACCCTTGTTGGAAAATGATGGCATAATAGACATAAAAACAACTCACAATAAAGAATACCATGAGAGCAATTTTGCAACAAGCAATCTCCCAAACTTGTAATACAATAGCACACAACTAACGTCTGGGGGAGACTATTGTGCACAGCAACAACGGAGCTAGCTAAAGAAGAGGAGGGGACTATCGTCATCGACTAAACCTGTCTCTGGCCAACACTTGTAAAAACAGGGCCGCTGCCTGTTTATTATATGTAATATTCTCATATGGTAACCAAGGAGCGGCTCGATGACCACATCTAATGGAATATACAGAGACTGGAAGGGAAGTTATTTGACATACCTTGCCAACCTGCCAATTGAGTGAGAATTCATAATGGCAAGTCATGGTTATAGACTACAGCCCCCGGTTCCTTTACAAATAGTGGGAATGCTACTTGAGAGAATGGGAATTAAGGCTATTGGTTCCCTGTGCCCATGTGTTTCAGTGGTTATTCACCATGCAGAAATATGAAAAACACTATCATCTTTATGGTGGCTATCATGACAGTTGGGATATCATCTGTCTTGGTATTCACTACACAAGTGACCAAAATTGCTAGGCAAGACAGAACATGATGATCAAGCAAACCCACCAAACCTTGTTTTGGCCTTTTGCATTACAGATCAGGTTTTATTTCCTTCACAGCAACATTTGCCCAGGGACCTTTAAATCTTGAGGCGGTAGGTCACTGGATGTGTGGGGTTCAGATTCCCACTGGTGCAGGATCAGTGAGGAGGAGATTAACAGGCTGGTTGGTTGATCTCTCATTACCAAGTCTGGCAGTATAAGAGCAGCAGAGCAGTGCACAGACATGCACTGGGCATGTCCTATTACTTACCGGTAATCTTCATTACTCCTGGTCCCGTTGTCCTCGTCCCATTCCTAACAAAGTGGAGATCACTATCTCCGCGACAGAAAAAAAGAACAGGAGCATGCTGGGATACCTAACCCACTCCCTCCCGCTGGGAGTACATAAGCGGTACCAGCCCAGCATGCAGCCTGAAAATACCAAGCCAACAACCGGAAGGCTGGCCGCCAGGGAGGGAGGGAAGTAAGGAATGGGACGAGGACAACGGGACCAGGAGTAATGAAGATTACCGGTAAGTAATAGGACATTACCCCCAGGTCCCTCTAGTCCTTGTCCCATTCCTAACAAAGTGGAGAATACCAAAGCAGAGAACCCGGCCTTCCGGAACCCCACTAAAGCCAGGGGCACCAGACCGAGAAAAACGGCACCCAACCGAAGCAGAAGGGAGCCACAAAAAAATGCAGGCAGGAGCACACAACCAGCCACGCCTCCAACCAAGCCGACAGAGCAGAGACCATAAAACAAGCGGGGGACGAACAAGAAAGGACCGCAAACGAGCACAAGACCCCCTCAGGCAAGCCCGAAGGAGGCACCGCACCCAGAGGCAAGCCCCAAGGGAACACCCAGAGGGGCAGAAAGAAAGACCACCCCCCCGAACCACCAGGGGAAGGGAGCCCCGGAGAAGCGGAAGCGCCCCAACGGATCAACCCAGCCAGGAAGGGCAAACAACCAGGGAGAAAAAACACCAAGGGAGAAGCCCACAGCCCCAGGCACCACCAAGCAGCCGCCCCATCTGGGACAAAACAGGACATCCCGGCCCAACGCGCAAGAGCGTACGAGAGCAGGCTGCACAGGGAGACACGGCCAAAGGCCCAGGAAGGAACACAGAAGGGCAAGACAGAGAGCGAACCTCCCAGAGCAGGGAAGAAGGTGACCCACAGCCGGACCAAACCACAAAAGACCACACCAAGAGGTGAGGGGAAGGAAGAGGAGAACGAAGAGGCACGCCAAAGCCAGAGAAACGACGAACGTGACCAACCACAGGACCAACCCCAACACACCAGGGGAAGCCACCAGCAGAGCCGCAAAGACCGAAGAGGGAGGAACCAGACAAGAAAACAGGCACCGACCCAGAGCAACAACCAGGAAGAAAGGGGCCATGGAACCCCCCCCCCCTCGACCAACAGCCGTCAACCATGGCAACAATGAACCGGAGGCACAGAAAACCCACAGAAGACCCAGGACAAAAGGCAGGAAAGACAAGCCGCCAACCCCAGCAGAGACACCGGACGGCCGCAGCCAAGGCCGCCACACCGGGAGAAGAAAACCCGGGCACAGGAACCAGCCAGAGGCCAGGACCGAGGCAACCAAAAGCAGGAGACACAGGGACATGAACCCAGGAACCCACCCAAGCAAGGCCAGGGATAGCAACAAGTGCCACCCAAAGCAGACTCCAGACACGGCCAGGGCACAGCCAAAGAGAGAACAACCAAGGGCCGAACACGGAACCGGGGAAACAAACCCCAGAATCGGGAAGGAGGAACAGCCACCAACCAAGAGCCGACCCACAGACCAGGAGGACACCAAGGAACCACCCAAGGTGAACCCCAAGAAGGGCACAACAGGAAGGACCAACAAGGAGGCCAACAGCCCAACAATGCAGGCGGCCAAGAAAGACCCAAGAAGCCAACCGGACAACCGACAGGCCAGCCAGCCCGGAGGACCCCAACATGGTGCCAGCAGAACCCAAAAGGATTGGCAAAGGGTCAACCGAGCCAACCCCAAAAAACCCCAAACAAGAAGGGGCCCAGGGAACAGCACCAAAGCAAGCCAAGCCACCAAGAGAGGAGAAGCAGCAGGCGAACAGAGAGGGAGACCGGCAAGCCACAACCGTCAACCAACACAAAGGCCCCAGCGCACCAGCCAGGCGCAAACGAGCTGCACAGGAAAGGACACAGGACCAACCCAGCACCCAGACCAACAGGGCCAGAACCACCGGCCACCAAGAGGCTGAAAAAGAGGCCCAAAAGCACCAGAGAACAAGCGGCCAGGGAAGGACCCAGGTAGGGACCCAGGCAGGGACCCAGGCAGGGACCCCGCAAAGGGAGGCCAAAAACAGGGACTGCAAGGGATCAAACGCCACAGAGGCAGAGCTGAGGCCCCAGCAGCACCCCGGAACACCCCAGGCACCCCCAAACCAAAGGAGATGAGCCCGGAGAAACCAAAGGCGCACAACCCCCCGGGGGGAGTGGGAACGGACCCAAAAAGGGAAGAACAAACCGCGTAGAGCCAGCAAGATCAACGGCCAGAGACACCACAGGCCGAAAGCAGTCCGCACGGGAGCGGGAAACGCACAAGCCCAAGGGCAGGCCCACAAGGGGAAAGCCACAGCACCAGGGCCCAGGCAAAGCCAACCGCCAGCACAAGGCCGTAAAAAGGGGAGCAGGGGTGCAGCAACGCGGCCCACACACTAGGGGAGGCCGACACTAGACCACAACCGGTAGCCCCACCAACAAATCCACTGGCCAAGCCCAAGAGAAGGCACGGCGAGGAGGACACTGGGAACCGCACCCACAAAGCAGGAAAGAAGGGCACAGGGCAGCCCGAACCCACAGACAGGGAGGGGCACAGAAGCAGCGCACCCAAGAAACCAAGGAGCCACCCAGGCAGAAGCTAAGGAAGACCCACAACACCCAGCCACCACAGGCGGCAAAGGGAGCGGCAGCGAGAGGCAAAGGACCCCAAGCGCACCAAGCCACAAACAAGAGACACAAGAGGGGAAAAGGAAACCACAACAGGAAACCAAACCCCACCAGCCAACCAAGTGCAACACAACACAGCACCAGGCAAGAGGCAAGCAGCAACATAAGGGAGGGAGTGGGTTAGGTATCCCAGCATTCTCCGATTTTTTTTTCTGTTGCGGAGATATTGATCTCCACTTTGTTAGGAATGGTACGAGGACTAGAGGGACCTGGGAGTAATGTGCAGGAGCACGCCTTCAAATGTCACCCTCTGAGGACAGAGAGGTGCAGCCAAAAGCAATGATATGTCCAGCATTTAGAACAAGCACTCTGCTTCCCTGAGATCCGGTGTGAGCAGAGAGCATTTCTATTACCCTGCCTTCTCCTTTCATTGGTTGACCAGTAGCGGTCCGTGGAGGGAGTTCGGTGGATTTCGTTGCGCGCGCTGCATTGCATTTTGCGATGCAGCACGCGCAAAGGAATTCGTTTTATTTATTTAAATGTGTACTTACCTCCGTTCATCCATATTCCAGTGTTTACATTTCCCCACCCTGCCCCTCCCCTGCCCCGCCTCACTGCCCACCGAACTCCCTCCACGGACCGCTACTGCTATGATTGTGAGGTTTGTCTAACTTTCATTTTCCATCTGTCTGATCCTATAATCTCGGATTCTGCATAGACGCAGAACTCTCGAAAAATTCTAAATAAACAAAAATCTGTTTCATTTTGCTTGCAAAAACTTTCATAACATCTTAAAGCAGAGTAACAAGCAAAACAATGAGAACATGTGGGAGTACTGGAAACAAAGACCTACTTTTAATGTTTTACAGCTAGCGCTGTCAATTTTTAGGTCTCGCTGAGCCCAGCGCATGCGCTGGCTCGAAGAGACATTTTGTAAGTGGGATTTTCATAGTGCTGCTGGCTGGCCTAGCGCTTGCGTTCACGCGAAGGTGCACGTGCGCAGCCGGCCGCCAGCAGCACTTTGAAAACTCGTGCGTCATCGCGATCACTTTCGCTTTCAGAGCGATCGCGATGACGCACGCTTTCAGTGCTTGTTTTCCTTGCGATCAATGGAACCCGCGCTTAGAGTTTAAACATCTTGAGCTAAAGCGCGGGTGTCGCAATAGCTTTAAAAGTAAAGAAATTGAAAAAATCTTTACTTATTCAGCAATCGCGGCACACGCGCTTTAGCTTAAGATGTTCAAAGCCTAAGCGCGGATGCCGTCGTTGTAATAGTTGCTGTGGAACTGAATGCCTGCTTCGCCGCTGTTATCTGCTCTCCCTCTTGGCTCGGGCTTCTCGTTAATAGGCACATTAGTTACACAGAGCCAGCCCCACATTCAGGGATGACTTCAAAAATACAGAGCCGTGTCAGACCGGGCCTGGCAGGGCTACAGGGCTTGGCAGAGGCAGCCGCTCGTCATCAGCTTCAGCCGGCTCAGGAGCAGGAGGCATAGCGCCGCCTGGCGTTCAGATCTAGTTAAGACAACCTAGCGTGTTAAGAATGCTTTGAGATTTATGTAACGCCATTTACAAACTTCCAAAATAAGCCAGTGGTCTCTTTGTGAAACGTTTCTGCCAAGTTGCCACCTCATCCCTTCATTGAACTATTCTGGAGAGGTTGTTGTGGCCTTACCGAAAGAGCTGCCGACTTTGGCATAAATAAGTGAAGTAAAAGTGAAAGGAAACAGGACCCATCCCAATGGCTAGCTAGTGAAAAAAGGCCGACATTGAGCTGCAGTGGTCCTGCACCTCCCTTGCTATAGTCATGTTCCAATCTCATCATTCCTCCAGCACTGCATCACTCCTCGAATAACTCTAGCTGTTCCTCCTGTTTCTTGTCCTCTGTATCACGCTACCGTTCACTCTCCCCACTCCCTTTCTACCTCTCCACTTTCCCTCCGCCTCTCATTTGCTATTGATGGCTACAATTTCCTAGTCCCCTCTCCCTTTTTTCCTGCATCCATCAGCACCTTTCTGTCCCCTGTAGTGCTTTACTTTGCAGAGGAGTTGGCCTAACGGCTAGGGGCGCTCGACCTCGGACCTGGGGGTGCTGGGTTCGAGTCTCGGTAACGACGCTAAACCTCCTGTGATTCTGGGCAAATCACTTAATCTCCCGTGCCTAACTAAAAAAATAATGTGTGTCCTCGGGTTAGGTAACTGGTTCTATGTAAAGCGCTCTGATACCTGATTGGATTCAGGTCAAGTTTGCGCTATATAAAGATAACTCTTCCCTATTCCTCTTTTTTCCTTACCTTCTTCCATTCATATGTCCACTCTACCGTCCTGTAGCTTCCACTGTATTTCGTCACTTTTTATGTTTCACCTCCCCATTCCCACCTGTACCTCTCCATTCTGGTCCGCAGCAACCTTCCACTCTTTTTTTCTAATTCATCAGCCTAGTACCTTTTACCTCTCTTTCCTTCTCTTAGCGTTTCGATGTGCCCATTTTACCCAGTATCTTGGTCTTCATATTTATGTAGCTGCTTTGCTCCTTTTGCTCTCTCCTGTACGTTTCCATCCACCTGTATCTAGCTTCTTTACACCTTTTACTCTGCGCTGCATTTCATTATCCATCTCCATCGAGCTGCTTTACACCTGCTCTCTTCACTCTATCCTTCATCTTGCTATCCATCTGTAGATAGCTATCTTCTGTGGTTAGCTCTCTCCCCTATATACCCTATTTCATCTATATATTGCTACTTTACGCTCTCCCACATAGCCCGGTATCCGTCTGTATCTAGCAGTTTTAAATAGTTTGCTCTCGACCACTCACCTATCTTCTTCTCCATATGTTTCCCGCTATTTTCCGCCTTCCGTTCTCCGCCAGTCACCATTTATGGCACTATCCATCTTCATCGAGCCGCTTTACACCTGTGACTCTCTCCCACATCCCTCTGTAGTCTGTAGTCCTCTTACCTTTCTTACAATTCCCCAAGTAGATTGACTATAACATAACACCTGTTGTTAAAGAGCAGGTTCACCCAAGCCTTGGATCTATTGGCGCTAGAATAACATGTTTATTGTTACTAAATGGTACTCATTTTATGGACCTGGGAAGGATGACAGGCTAAGTGGACCCGCTGGGATTTGAATCTATGAACATGAGGTCAAACAGATCCCTGGGGTAATATGCATTAGCTCACTGAGTCACTGACTCGATCTTACATCCATTCTTGTATATCCTCACTTTCTCCTCCTCGCTCTACATTTGTATCTCACTTTCTATTTTTCAACCTCTTTCCACTCTCCACTGTATATTTCCGCTCTTCTTCCCATTATACCATTCACTCCTCTATTTTACTAGTAATTTTTCTCTACTCTCACCTCATCTGTTTTCACACACGCGCGCGCACCAAAGAACCCTTCCCGAGACCTCATTCTACCCTGCCGCTCCTCTGAGGCTGAACTGAAGCTGTCCAGTGCCAAGAGCCAGGCGGGCAGCCCTCGGAGCACATGGCTTCTGCGTTTACAAGACCTCCTCTCAAGAAACTGCTTAGCAAAGGGGGAGGGGCTGTATTTTCATATATGGGATTCATACATACATTCCCGTGGTATACTGTACATTTTAGTTTTGTGAATACATTTTATAACTTTTTTTTTTACCACATATGATGTGATATACTGTCTGTACAACATTGCTGCATGCTCCAAACACGTGTGATGTTTTATATTGGGGATTGCTTTCTCAATTCCCCCTGTAGACACTTTATGGTTGCAGGCGTGTCCTCTGTTGCACCATCAGTCCCGACCTCACCTTATTCCAATACTGACCATCTTCATTTGTAGATATTGCAGGTATTTTGTGTTCACCCCTACCATTGTGATGGTTTTTTTTACTGTTTCAGCCCTTCTCTATTTCTTCCGTGTCTCAGTCCTTCTCTCTCCTCCCTCCTTTCTCTGCCTCAAGCCTCTTCTCCTTCCACTACTTCAGCCTCCTCTCTTTCTACTCCTACCCACTTTTGGCTGTCGCAGCCCCCTTTCCTAGCTGTCCCTTCCCTGCCTCAGTTCTTCTCTCTCTCTTTCCTGCCTCAGTCCTTCTCTCTCTCTGCCTTGTTAAGAAAGTCCTCAAACTCCATGTATTTCCTCAATGACCTTTCTGTCACCTTGCTCTCTTTTTCTCTTTTCTTATGATTGTGACATCTCCCGGACACCCTTTTGAATATTTGCACAATATATAAAACTCTTCATTGATATATTTATCGTGACAAACTTCACAAAGGTACAGCTATTTTCACCATTAGAAACCTTTTCATCTGGGTGAAATTTCCTGAAACAGGTTTGTGCAGGAAAATGTTTTTGCAGGAGAATTCTACAGGAACAAGCATTGGCATAGCCAATAGGTCTCGCCTTTGGGGCCTTATAAGTATTTAGTTATGCAGCACAATATCATTGGTACAACAGCATCAACTGTTGCATGGCTAAACACTTATAAGGTCCCAAAGGCGAGACCTATTGGCTATGCCAATGCTTCTTTAGATTACTAAAGCGCATTATTTCAGAACTATTTAAAACAAGCGAACGTCTCTTAAATTGCCTTTTATTGCCATCTAGTGGTAGAAATACACTAATGCCACAAAACCTCAATAGGCTGTTTTTCTAGTTCTTTAATATAGTTCAATTTACCAAATGGTTATAAATTTAACTATTCATGTGCCTTACACAAGTCCTACTCTCTCGCGTCACGGACTTCACTTTCCATGGGTGTGTGCACACACACGATGGAGGCAGGCACATCCTTTATCCCTAATGCAAGTCACTCCCATACCTGCCAAGTTACAAAATAATTTCAGTGTGACGAGTGGGCGGAGCCTTGGAAGGGGCGGGTTCCTTATGCTGAGATCTATCTAAGAGGCGCTCTGCCCCTCACCAAGCACCTCACACCCTTCCAAAAAAAAAAAAAAAAGGGTCATAAGGGTGTTGCCGATGCCCTGGGGTGTTTTCACACCTTTTAATGGACATCGGCCGCTTGCCGCCGCCGAAAACGACCTGAAACCCCACTGTTTACAATAGTTTTCAGCTCTTGGTCCCTGCCACCCTGGGATTTCGGCTCCTGACCGGGTGACTGTGTGAAGGGAGTCAAAATCGTGTGACACACACAGTGACAGATATGATTTGGCAGGTATGCACCATTCCTCTTACAGCTTTATAAAAGGCTGCCCTTATTTCACAAAACTCCCCTTTTTTCTGCCGCAGCAGCGCCACCAGCTCAGAGGTCAAAGCAGACACGGAAGCGATCAGGGTCATTGCCAGTGTGACATGGGCCCTAGTATAAAGGAAGGAAAACCCCTGTTTAGCATCTGTTTTAACTGTGAAATACAGCAGTAGTCAGGGTTCAGTGGGCCCCTCAGACCTCAAACCCCGGTGCCACTGCCCTTGCTGCACCAATGGAAGCTATGGCCCTGAAAGCGAGGTAGGGACACATGAAAAGAGGAGGATTTGAAGGCCGCTGGTGACAAGACGGTGCTTGACATTTTCAAAATACAACTGGTCAGCAAAAGAAACCTGTGCAAACTTTGAAAGTTGGCAATACCAAATACTAGAAAAAAGTACCTTATTAGGAAGAGATGTACTTCTTGCAATGCCTGAAAAGTGATTGCCACTTTTCTAACTAGAAGAACAACACAATAAAAGTAAAGACCACGTTGCTAAATAGTTTAATAGGGCAAAAACTGTAAGGCTCTCCAAAGTGGGATTGTTAATGTATTTACATAGCCTTGAGAGTACGACTACATGCATCAGTCGTGGACGGAGCTATGTGATGTTACTTAAACATTTATCTGAGTTGATGCTTTTCTGATTGTATTATTTAAAATAAACTTCGTGCATAGAAATACAATTGGTTGAAAATATTCAAACACAGATATCTCTACTTTCAATAAAATATCCTGCATGCCGTGCAAAAGTGTTAAGACAGGCGGCTCATATTATGTTTATTAGTCATTGCTGATGATATGAAAATGTGACTATTATAAGATTATTCTTCGGTGCTTTGATATTGCTTAATATATAAACACTGCTGCAGTGGCGGCTCCTCCGCTAAGGCGGAGAGGCGTCGTCTCACTGCTTTGCAGCAGTGAAATAAAGGAAAAATAAGATGATAATAACTCAAGGTTATTATCATTTTATTTGTTCCTGTTGTGGCAGCTCTGTGGGAAGGGCGGGGCTGCTCTGATGACAGGAGAGCAGGGGGAGGAGAGGTGGCACACTGTAAGTGTGCATGACTGGCTGGCTGTCTGGGGCTGGCCAAACATTCACACACACTATGCATGTTCTCCACCCAGGCTGTATCACAGCCTGGGTGGAGAATATGCCCAGGCTCCCACTGCCTGTCTGAGCGTCGAACCACAGCGCTCAGACCAATGAAAACACTTCATTGCAGTGTTGTGATTGACTTAGGGGAGCCTGGGTGCTTCCTGTTCCGGCCGGGAGAAATGAAGGAGGGATGACGGAGGAGAGACGTGGCGAGAAGGTACGTTTTGTTTTCTTCTTTTAAACTCCCTCATCACCCAACCATGCCCTTCCCCGCCACCCCTGATCTGTGCCAGCCACCGCTGCCACTGCTGCATAGTGAGGTATGACCCAGGGTCTGAGTGTAGGGTTGCCTTAGGCAAGAGTGCAGGCTTCCCCTGGATTATAGGGAAGGTGAACGGACTAGCAGGACAAGAAACCTGGCCTGCTTTGCTCTCCTTTGCGAGAGGGTGTGTGATGACATCTCGCCTGGACATGCATCCATTCTTGTTCATCAGCAGCAAACAGTTCTCCAAAACTGCGAAGCCCTGAATAGTTTGAGCTTGAAAGTTTCCTGGTCGAAAGACTGTGGCCAAGGGAACAAAAATAAAGCAGAGAACAGGGGCCGGGATCTGCAGAAAAAAAAGTCAATTTAAGTTTTTCCCTCCGGTAGTGGAGTGGCAGCTTTGACAATTTGTCGATCTTTATTTAGAATCCCCAATTAATAGAATGTTGGCCAGTTTTGTGGGAAATGCCTTCTCGGCAGGCATACCTCTGAGCATTGAAAAATTGGATCTCTGAGATGGTGAATCCATACAACTAGTCTGATAGAGGCCTTGTAAAGTTGTATCATACCAAAATCTTTATTTTGGCTACAAAACGTAACCATAAAAGCACAAAAACTATCACATTACAGAAACAAAATACATAATAGGCTTACAGCAATTCCTTATCCAATATATGATAATAAGCACAAAATAACAATGCATCGACTAAATAAAATGACATGAACGTGTACAATGAATATCATCAAAAAATTCATATGAAAAGAGGCCTTGGCTTCACCCCTCCTAAACAAAGATTTAATTGAACAAGAGTAATAAAAATGAAGAGCACTTTAGTAAACAAACAGAGCTAAACAATAATTAAAAACAGCGGCGGCTCCTCTATAGGGGCGTGGGGGCCTCGCCTCACAACTTTCTCGAAGTGAGAGAAGCAGAAACATACAATGGTAAAACTACCATTTTCAGTATGTTTCTGCTTCTCGCACAGCGAGTAAGCAGAAGTGCCGGGAGTGCTTGGTTGTGGGAGGGCGGATGGGCGGTCCCGCTGGAGGGCAGTGGGGGAGTGGCTTCCCCACTGTTGTGGAACCTGACTGCTTTGGTCGGCCTGGGGCAGACCAAAGCAGTCATGCACACTCTCCCTTTTCTCTATGTAGGCTGCTGCATGCAGCCTACATAGAGAAAAGGGCTTCCGATTAGGCTCCTGGGTGGGGCGCTGTGCGCCTGCAACGCACCAATCACAACGCTGCCTGTGGGTGCTTCCTGTGAAAAACGTGGCAGGGTTCGGTGTTGTGCCGAGAATCACGGGAAGGACTCAGGTAATGGTTATGTATTTGCGTGTTGTTTATTCACTTGAAGTCCATATAATGCATACAACAATGAGCCCACGAGGAGCGGCGATCCTGCTCTCGCCGGCTACGCTCTCCGCAATGTCCAGTCCCCCTCCGCGTCACGGAGCCGCCAGCCCTGATAGGACGGGGCGTCACGTGACACAGAGGGCAACGAGACAACGCGTCTCTATGGTACAGAAACACTAGCATGTATAACATTCGGCCAGGAGCGTTGAGGCGGCATGGAGCGGGACCGGTAAGGTAGGTGTATTATTTTTTAATTATAACAACCCCCCCTCCGCGCGTGACCCTGCATTTTAAGTGCAGTTTCCCATTGTTACATTCAGAGTTTGAGACCTTGTTTGTGCATGCATGCCCAGATCGCAGCAGAGTGGACACACTTTGGTTCATACTTACTTGGGACCACAAGATCAGAAAAGTGACGCTCGCTGCGAGTGCATTAGCCCACTCAGCCACCCGAGCCAGCTCTGCTTTCTGAGCACCGGCCTCGCACATTCTTGCAGTGAGGTCAACTTGTGCGCCGGTTTATCCCGGAGCTGGGAGCTCAGTGTCCTTGATATAGTGTACCCCGATGCCACCCTCCCACCTTCTCGCCCGCTTCCGCCTGTCCTTGTTCTGTGTGCGCCTTAGATATGGAGCTCAGGCGGGCCTTGGCAGTGCGTGGAGTCCCAGGGGCCATATTACTGTTTTCTTGACCTGTTTTGGGAGCTCGAGGGAATGGGGCCGAGACTCATCCGCGCTGAACTGAACAAGCAGCTGTGGAGATTGTTTTTTGTTTTTTTACTGCGTTCCTGGAATTGTGGCTGAGGTTTCGTCAGGAAGCTCGTGGGAGAGGTAGTGGGTGACGCTTTTGCGGGGTTTGGAGATGTTTCTCAGTCGCGCCGAGGATTCTTTGCATTAATAATCGCACAGACTGGCGAGTCAGCAAGTTTTTTTTTTTTTTATCGGCGGAAATGGATATGAAATGATTACAGAGAAAAACGTAGTGTGGCATAAACACTTTAAAATGTCACCAGCCGCCACTGTCAGGACCGTGCATGTCTTTGGCAAACCTCCCGCTCTCCTCTCAGTGTGCAAGGTGCCCCGAAACCGTATTCCTAATTGCAGTGCACGGAATCGATCTTTGCTAATCGGCAGCATTCGCAGACAGGCCTGTTTGAATAATAGTGGGGGCGTGGCGTAAGTTAGAGAGGCACAGGAGCCTGAGCAGCTGTCTGAAATTAAACACGAGGGACACACTACTCAGTGACCCGGATCTTCTTCAGCTCTTTTCATCATCAATGTTTATATCCCCAGTGCCCCTCCCCTCCCTTAGAGGCTGGGGGCTCTTAGACTTACCAGAGTGTCAACAAGGTGTGGAGGCTTTACTCTGACCTTCACATGCACATCATCAATTTAGAGCCCCGGCTCACTGACTGAACATGAAACCTCAGGAGGAACCCCATATTACAATCATTACAAAATTAAATCAAACTGCAGCCTTAATGTTCTTCTTTCTAAACCTGTTCACTGTGTGAGTTAAACCAGTTGAATTGAGTCACACTTCTGATGGTCAGTAGCTCCTTTACAACACGTGTACGTAGTAAGTATTGTAATTTCCATTTATGTAAGAACAAAGCACACACTTATTCATTTTAGCAGTCAGATCTCCAATCCTTCTTTACACCTCAAACAAATTCACCACAACTTTCAGTGCCAATATCTAGCACCTACAATGGACCTTGCTGCAGGCCTGATCCACAAAGCTGTTTATACACTGAAGTGCTTATTCACTACATGAATAATACCATTCGTAAGGGCACATTTCTGCCGCAGATCACACATGCAAGAGCAATCTCAGTCTTGTCTACCTTCATAAGCAGGCTTGGGAAATATCTTCCAGGGTAGGATGTTGGTTCTCTAGCCATCCTGCAGCAGTGCATTAAGCATGCTGCTTAGTATGTCTTCCAGCCCAAGAAAAGCATGTGCAGTGCACTGATCTGTAAGGTACTCAGCATTGTTATCTCAAAGGCTGTTATTGCTTTATTAACCTTCTCGCTTTCTCAACTTTGCATGAAAACGCACCATTTCCCCACTCTTTTTTTCAAATTTTTCTTCCCCAAGCCCCCCCTTACAACAAGTTTAGCTCACTCACTCCAAGGCACTCATCCTGAACTTTTACACCCTACTACTTTCAAATGTCACCAGCCGCCACTGATTAAAAACCACCAAGTTACACTTAAGAAGCCCGGCCGGCGGAACAATTCTAGGCAAGGAAGGCCATGGGTCTCTAAGACCAGCTCCTGCTTAGACTAGCCTTCATTTCCTCCTTGCGATTGGGCATTTAAAAAATGCGCAACTATTGACACAAAGCAAGAGAGAGTTTAGTTGTTGTAAATAGACCAAGGCTT
The DNA here is from genome assembly GCF_964204655.1 of Triturus cristatus. NCBI lineage: Eukaryota > Metazoa > Chordata > Amphibia > Caudata > Salamandridae > Triturus > Triturus cristatus. The sequence goes on along the minus strand of NC_140589.1, from coordinate 611,084,375 downwards.
CACCTCCTCTTCTGATACCACTCAGCCTTAAAATTTGAACTAAAATTTTTTTGTAAAAGCTTTATAATACGGGCAAAAGAAAGTAAAATACAGCAAGCTCTGTGGGAAGGACTTGTCAGATGGACAACATGAAACTTTAGAAGAATCAAACTGGCCATGCGGAAAGTCAAGGTGCCACCTTACATAGCCTTATCTGAATCTGATCAGAAGCAGTTTATCACAAGAACTGTCCACCCAGTCTAAGTATGGTTCCAACACAGGGGGGGTCTGGAACTTCACATAGTCGCTAACGGGACTTTTAGCCGTCTCAAACTCCTCTCTTGTGCGATGGCACCTGGCCTTGAAAGTCTTCTTAACCCAAGCCAAGTCCAACTTAGTCATGCAAGCAGGGCTAGAAAATAAGTCAGGTCTCCCCAGCTGAGTTAATTCAGATTTAATATATTGAAACCAAGGAATTTTCATGCCCCTAACACATGATGATTAGAGTTAATGGGGTGACCCTGTGTCCCTCAGAACCTGGGTATTAGTGATATAGAAACAGTTGGTTCCATTGGGTATTACAATTGCTGTGATTTATGTATTCAATACAAAGGCAACAATGTATCTCAATTTGTTATCAACAAATGAAAAACAAATTTTAGATAAGAACACACCAGGAGAAGAAAATTGGTTGAAGCAGCAGTCGTGAGAAAACTGCAGATTGTAAAGGGAGGGTCAGTAGAAGGAGTAATACTGACGTCACAAGAGCCGCGCTGGCATTGGTCAGAAAAGTGGTGTGTTGAAAGGTCTGATTGGTCAATAGACCGGTAGTGTGCTGGTATTGGGTGGAGAAGAAAATACGTAGTAAGCTCTGATTGGTTTGTTAGTATGAGTCGCACAGGCATTGGAAGAGTATTGAATAATAGGTTTAGTGAAAACAGAGAAGAGTTTTGGGAATTTGTCGAGTGAATTAAATAAGAGAACAAGAATAATGAAGTTGATTAATAAGATTTAGAATTCCTTTAAGAAGGACAAGCGTATAATAACTAGGGAGGGAATTCTTATGCCACCTCCTAATACACTGGCTTCCTATATGATGATTGAAAGTGGATATCATACATGTGTATGGTTGGAAAATTGGGTGGACTATACGAAAGATGATGGTGTTTTAGCTTTCCCTGAACATAGTACATTCAATGTAAGAATTCTTCAGAATATGAGAAATAGGATGAATTTGTTGGAACCAAATCCTAGGTTGACACAGTATGAGGCTTTGGAAGACTGGGAAGCTGAGGCATTTGAGCGTGAGAAATACAGAGGAGGTATGTTAATGTTAATGTTATCAATACTTGTAAAGTGCACTGTAACCCTACGGGTATCCTGGTGCTGAGATGCTTGTGCCTTGCCAACATAAGTGCTATAAAGAAAACCATGCTTCAGTAAAAGTAATAAAAGACTGAAATTATGCTCTGGGATAGAGCCAGTTCTTTAATTTCTTTCTAAACTGCAACAGGTCTTTTATCTGTCTCAGATCAATGGGAAGACTATTCCAAAGACGCGCTGCTGCAATGCTAAAAGCTCTTCCCCCAGTTTTGTTCTTCTAATCCTGGGCACTTTCACCAGATTGGCCGAGGAGGAGCGAAGACTGCGGATGGGGATTTACCATCCAAATTTGCTCTGCAGCGGTTTGGGCCCAAGACTGTGCAGAGCCTTAAAAACAATGCAGAGCGATTTAAATTGTATCCTCTGTAATACTGGGAGCCAGTGAAGCTCCGCAAGAGCCTGAGATGCTGATGACCGTTGTGGTCTCATTAAAGCAAGCTTAGCTGCCACAATCTGGATTATTTTTCAGGAGTGTACCGTATCCTACATCCAGGCATGGAATTTTCCTAATGAGATGGAGTCATCCCCCTCCAGCGACAAGATGAGCTGTGTATTATCAGCACAGTTCACAAGATTGACATTATGTGACTTAATGACAGCAATCAAAGGGCTCATGTAGGCATTGAATAATATCGGGCTAATAGCAGACCCCTGAGGGACACCATGCTGAATATCGACGAAAACTAATTGATAAGGGGGAGAGCTACTGCCTGTCGTCTGTTGGCCAGCTAGGATTGAAACGATTTCAACGCCATACCCACCACCCCGGCTCCCTCCATCCTCGCCAGAAGGACTGCGTGGTTGAGAATCAATAATGGATTTTTACCCAGATACCCATTTGACACTCGAGGAGACCAAATGAAAAGATAGAGAAGGGCTGTAGTAACAGAGGGTTTGTATCCAGTATTGGTGGCTGATGATCAAGAAGGGAGCAAATGTACTGAGAAAACAAAACACATGGGTACGACAGGGATAGGGTGTAATGAATCAGCTGATGAGTTATTAGAAGACATTTTGATAAAGAGACCTCCACCTTATCAGGAAAGTGCTAGAGATACCACTCCAAGTGCCCCCATGATGGGAACTTCATTGGTTCCACAGGTTCGATATGATCCAACAGTCATTCGAGCATCACAGGAAAAAGAAAGGGATGCGTTGAACAAAACCAAAGAAAAGATAATTCAGAAAATAAATCAGTTAGGCTTAAATGCGGAAGCACTGAAAGTACCAGTAACGATTGGCCCTGTTATTCCATTGTATGGTGATAAACGAGGTACACCAAAATCCCAAAATGTGGCAGCTTCACAGAATAGAACTAGAAAAGAGATGGTCATGGTAGACAATCAAGTTAGGGAGTGTGAGTCGAATGTTTCATTAATGGATCTCCCAAATATTGAGGCTGTGACTGAACCCCCAAATTCACCCATAATTGCGAGAAGAAAAGTACCAGCTGTCACTCCAGTGGCAGGAGGTTCTGCTGGATTTTCTCCTGAAGATCTAGAGGAATGGGCAAAAGGATTAGAAAAGAAGAAACCTAAAACTATAGATGTAAGAAAGTTAAGGGTGAATGTAGAAGAAATGATCATTGGTACAAAAGGTCTTTATAGAATAGGTTCATATGAAGATGAAGAGTTGTTGTTTCTGTGCAAAAGTGGAACCTGGAGGGCAAAGAATTTACATGAGAAAATAGCGGAAGTAGCTTTAGGATTTGGAATAGACATAGAAAAGTCAAAAGTACTGCAGATACACTATAGTGCAGAATTTACTGAAAAGGACTTAGAAAGCTTGAATGCATCAGGGAGGAGATTGCACATAAAGAAATTGATACACCTGTTGAAGAAATGGGGAGATGTAGATCGATGGAGAAGTAGTTGGGCTAAGAAAAGAGAGGAGGTGGTTGCCAAAGAGTTGTCTACATTCCCCTTGAGAGAAGTGGAAAAGGTTGAAAAGATGTGTCCGATGAGAGAAGTTCCAGGTGGTGGATATGTTCATGTTCCATGGAGCAGACAGGATATTTTATCTTTTACAAATGATTTCCCTAGGTTGAGAGAAAAACCCATTGAATGGTACAAGCAGGTGGAGAGATTTGTCAAGGTCTCAAAGGTTTTGTTGGAAGATTTGGATGGTCTGTTTAATATAGTGGTACCAACGGATTTGTGGACGGAATGTAAGATTACAGTTGATTGGCCCACCGAACAATATCCTAGAGATGCGAGAACAGGTGCACCCTCAGAGGAGGTAATGAAGAAATATAATCAGGTGATTACTTTCCTGAAAGGGAAAATTCCCTCTAAAGAAACTGATTGGGTTAAAATAGACAGAACAACGCAAGAACCAAAGGAGTCAGTGCATGCATACTACGAAAGGTTACTGCAGGTGTTTAAACAGTATAGTGGATTTGAGAACATTGGTGATAAAGATATGGGACATTTTATATTTAGATTTGTCTATGGAATTCCCTCCAGCTGAAATAATCTGGGGGGGGGGGGTTGATTTTAATACTTGCCTGGACAGGCAGTTGGACCGACTGGGTAGCGTGGCAGCGTGACACAGACAGGCTACAGACGTGTTACTGGGTCTTCTCGATGCAGGAGCGATCCATGATATCTGGCATATGCGGCACCCGGGTATGCGTGAAAGTACATTTATATCTACAGTGCATGGCCCATGGTCCCGCTTGGACCATAGGCTCCTCTCAGAGATTGCATGCACTTGGACTATGGATGTTCACCACTTGGCCAAAACATTGTCCGACCACTGCCCTATGATGTTAGTGTTGTGGGTCCCCACTTGCGAGCGTCCACCCTTCCAGTGGCGGCTACAGCCGTCCTCGCTTACGGACCAGGTGTTTAGGTGCATGATAGGCGCAGCTATAAGTAATTTTTTTAAAGAAAATGTTGGCTCAGTTGATAGCGCTGGGGTCCTTTGGGAGGCATTCAAAGTTACCATCAGGGGGGCCTGTATGGGAGCGCAGGCGGGTGTCTTGAAGGACCTGCTTCGCCGGATCAATAAGCTTGCAGGGGATAACTCTACTCTAGAGCGCGAGTATGCCCAAAACCCAGCCCGGACAAATTGGCCGCTATTTGAGATTTGGTGACTGAACATAACAAAACAGCGGAGGAGGAGCTGGCGCACAGGTCACGGCGCTGCATGGCGCGCTACTATGGGGAAGGGGGCTTTCCTACTCGGTCACTAGCTCAAAAACTGGTTGCACCCAGGAGTCAGGACTACATCACAGAGATACTACATAATGAGGGTGTAGCGCACTATAACACTTCTGACATTAGTAGGGTGGTGCTTGACTTCTACTCCACACTGTATGGGGACCGGGCGCATGTGTCGGCCCCCGAAATTAATGCATACCTGAACGATAATGCGCTGGGGTGGCTGTCTGTTGACCAATGTGAGTACATCACACAGCCTTTTGATGTGGAAGATGCTAATTTGGCCATCATGACCCTGCCCACCTGTAAGGCGGCCGGCCTGGACGGACTCCCTAGTGAGTTCTACAAGGCATATGCTGATGACCTCGCGTCCAGACTCTTGGATGTCTTTGCGGTGGCGTAGACAGGGTCACTCTCCCTCCCACTTTAAAAGAAGCCCTCCTTGTTATGCTCCTAAAAACAGACAAAGCTGCTAATCAATGTGACTCCTACCGGCCTCTCCCCATTATTAATATTGACGCAAAAATGTTGGCAAAAATGACCGCATGCAGGATTTAACCCCTCATTCTTAATCTGGTGCTCAAGGACCAGTCGGGCTTTGTCCCTGCCCGGTCAACGGCGCACAACTTGCGTACCACCTTCTCCAGTTTACATTACTTTGAGTCTGACTTTCAGGCGGTCGCTGTGCTGCTTGACGCAGCAAAAGCTTTTGACTCCCTGCAATGGGAATATATGTTTACTGTATTACTCTGAATGGGACTGCCACCCTTTTTTCTACGAGGAATACAGCTATTGTATGAGGCGCCTGCGCATAAGTGCGGGTAAATGGCTGGGTCTCGGATGCTTTCCCTATTAGGCGCGGCACGCTACAGGGCTGCCACCTGTCGTCGATGGTTTTCATGCTGGTGTTAGAGCCACTGGCTTGCAAGCTCCGCCAGCGGCGCTCGCAGGCCGCATTGCGTTTCAGACAGCAACCATTGGTGGTTTCACTATACGCCGATGACATGCTTCTATATGTCCGTGAACCTGCAACGTTTCTCCCAGAACTGCTACACGAATACATTAAATTTGAGCGCTGCTTTGGCCTTGGCATTAACTGGGCACAATCAACAGTATTCCTGCTGACGGGTGGTACGTGGTACGTGGCGTGTGGATCTGGATTTCCCCTTGACATGGTCCACTGATCCAGTAAAATATTTAGGGGTTTGGCTGCATAGGGATCCAGATGTGGTGATCACTGATAATTACAGCCGTGCCCTTACTAACATCACAGATCACGCAGCGAGATGGGCCAAACTCCCGCTTTCTTTAGCAGATCGCCTAGCGGTAATTAAAATGACGATTTTGCTCAAACTACTCTATTTGTTCATTAACATTCCCATCCGCCTCACTCTTGCGGTGTTTAACTCGCTTCAGTCAGCGCTAATGTCATTTGCTTGGGGAGGCAAGAAGCCTAGATGCAGCTGGGAGGTGCTGGTATTGCCATTCGAGTGGGGAGGCTTTGAAGCCCCTGATATGCGGCTATATTATCTTTGTGCTCTGGCCCTGTTTGCCCATTTTTGGTACTTCCCACAACAGTTCCAGCCACACATAGCTATCGAGGCTTGCGCAGTCCTCCCGATGGCCCTTGCTGCGACTGCCTTGTCTGGTGGGGGGCCGGACCCCGAACTCAAATTAACCCCGTGCTTTGCATGGCATGGGCGTGGAAGATGCTTGCAGCACGTGCACAGCTGCATTATCTGTATGCCCCAACAGTACCGCTTGCCGCACATACTGGATATCTCGGCTGCACAGGAGCCGGCTGATAAAAAAGCATTGGGTGCGGTGGGGATAACCCAATTAGAAGACCTTTATAAGCACGGCCAGTTCAGGTCGCTTTCAGACATACAAGGTGGCAGGGACTGGGGGTTGATGCTGGGGTTCACATGTGTGCGACAGGCGATTAGATCCATATAGCCTGATTACCCGGTGGAACCCAAGACACTGTTAGCACTGCAGGTGGTGCTGGCAAGTGCGGAACGCACGGGTCTTATTACGAAATTGTATAATGCATCCATTAGGGAAAGGGAAAATTCCAACTCCCCCTTCATATAATAAATGGGTAGCAATACTAGGGAATTCATTTTCGACAGATATGTGGAGGTTCTGCTGTGCCCTGACAGGCCGCCTAACTGCAAACTGCAACCTCCGCATCATCCATTTTAAATACCTGCACCAGTTATACTATACACCGTTGCAGTTGAAGTGCTATGGTCTGTGGGAGAGTGCCTGCTGTGTTCGGTGTGGTCAAGAAGATGCAGATTTTCTGCATCTTGTATGGCATAGTATAGGAATCTACCAATTTTGAACCAAGGTCACGAGTATGCTCACTACTGTTGTTTCTGAACCCATTCTGTGTTCTCCTGATATCTACCTGCTGGGCTGGGTAAAGAACCTCAAACCCTGCAATCGGCGCCTAGTCACTGTCGCGACCTTGCTTGCTAAGAGAGCGGTGGCACAATGCTGGGGGTCTAGGACTACCCTTGCTCTGCAAAAGTGGGTCTGTGACTTACTGTACTGTCAAGAACAACTCGGAATAAATGCTGAGGAACTACCCAATTCTTCACGCCCTAAAGATTTCTGGGCCCCGTTATCTGTGTATCTCCTGAGCAACCCTGATTTGCAGTAGATGCTGTATATTGATGCACTGGTTGTTTGGGACTGGTCACTTATTGAGAAATGTCCTCATGTGATGATATGCCACTCTGGGGTCATAGTATCATCTAATGTGCCGTGGGGTGGGGGGAGTGGTTGGAGGGATGTGGGATGTTTCTTCTTGTGGGTTGTTGTTTTTATGCTTATGAAAAACGCTTGTATCACTCATGCATATTGCTGTTTGCCGTGGGTCCTACCTTGGGCGCTGTACTATTATGCAAGCTGCTCAATAAACACATTTAAAGAAAAAAAACTATTGTGATAAATAAAAGAGTACATCTGTACAAAAAAAAATGTCTATGGACTAAGATCAGAAATTAGCCAGATGATTCAGCAGCATATGCTTTGTTGGCAAAGTAAGCCGACCGATGACATTCTGAAGTATGCAAAATACTGCATGATGACATTGATGCAAAGCATAAAAAGTTGAAGGAGAAAATTATGTGGGCACAAGGGAAGATAGCAGAACGCCAAAAAGCACATTCAAATTCCCTAATTGATAATCAGATGAATGGACAGAATCAGAGTGGTCAAAATTTGAATGAAAGCAAAGGAAAAGGAAGAATGAGTAGAAAAGAAGCGAGAAAGAAATATCTTGTCATGGATGTGTAAAATTTGGACATTGGAAGAACAAGTGTAGAAACATTCAACAGAATAATGGGGAAAATCAAATTTTAAATCCACAGATGCAGAATGGGGTGGTTGTGAATCTCCTCAGTTACAGGTGCCTCAAGCCCCTTTGCCCAACAATGTGAATGCTCAGGTGCAGAGATACAGTGTGAACACCGGATTTGGAGGAGAAAGTGGTAAGAATACACAGACTGTTCAACAATATTGGATGCAGAGTGATGCAAAGGAATCGGGGATGTTGCAATGACGGTGCCTGAGGAAGGAGGAGGAGTGCGTACTTGGCGCATCCTTGGCGGTAGATCAGTCAGGTCCATTTATTGATGGGAAGGTTGAGGGCAATGATATCACTTTCCTAGTGGATACTGGCGCTACCCGTTCTACTGTAAGAACAGCAGAAATCCCAAACCTACCCCTCTCGGTAGAAAACTATCCATGTTGTAGGAGTCTCAAATAAGCAGATTAGGACCCCGATCACAAAACCAATAAAAGTAAATATTGGAAATTTCAGAGACATGCATCGATTTGTGGTATGCGACTCGAGTCCAGTAAATCTATTAGGTAGGACTTGTTGTGCAAGATGAATTTCACTATCTTTTGTACGCCTGATGGTGTAGCTTTCCAAACACCGGATGAAGATGTACCTTTCAAAATGATGCTAGCTAAACAGGGAACAGAAGTGGATGAGATGATTTCACTTCTTACTGAAAGTGATTTGCCTGATAAATTAAGAGATACAGTGAGGTTAGATGTGTGGGATTTTACAGGAAAAGAAATCGGTCTAATGGCAAAGGTAGACCCCATTAAAGTTATGGTAAAGGAAGGTGCAATATACCCAAATACACCACAATACAGAATGAGCCCTGAAGTAAAAGCAGGAGTTGCCCTAGTAATTGACCAAATGATTGAACAGGGACTTTTAAAAGAAATATTGGGCAGTCCTTGTAATTCGCCAATCATGAAACTTAAGAAGCCTAGTGCAAAATATAGAATAGTGCAAGATTTGAGGAAAATCAATAAAATAGTAGTAACCTGTTGTCCAGTAGTACCAAACCCTGCAGTGATTCTTTATCAGATACCATGGGATGCTCATTGGTATACTGTGACTGATTTATGCCAAGCGTTCTTTTCAATTCCATTACATCCAGATAGCCAATATCTTTTTGCTCTCCGGTTTGGAGACCATGTTTTGGCTTGGTGCCGAGTTCCTCAAGGGTACACAGAAAGTCCATCAACATTCAATCAGATTTTGAAAAAATGGTTAGAGACATTGGTAATGCCAGGAAACTCAGTCTTGGTTCAGTACATTGATGATCTATTGGTGGCATCAAAGACAAGAGAAGCTTGTGTCACTGACACAATAGCTTTACAGAACCATTTGGCAGAAGGAGGACACAAGGTGTCCCCAAGGAAATTACAATTTTGTAAACAAGAAGTTCAATATCTTAGACATAAGATAGAGAAAGGAGTCAGGAAGGTGACACCGGAAAGAATAAAAGTGATTTGACAAATGAGTAAGCCTAAAACTAAAAAGGAAGTGCAAATGTTTTTGGCAGTGGTTGAATATTGTCGTCAATGGATAAGTGGATTTTCACTGCTGGCAAAACCTTTTATAAGGTTGACACGAAGAGATGACAGACCCGATTAAGTGGGATGATGAAAGTGAGGAAGCGTTCATAAAACTGAAAAGTTGTTTGCGTCAGGCCCCAGCCTTAGGAATGCCAGACTATACGAACGAATTTGCATTGTTCTGTTGTGAAAGAGAAGGGTGTGCACTTTCGGTGCTAACCCAGAGACATGGATTGTCTCGACGTCCCGTAGCATACTTTTCTGCTACTCTTGATCCAGTGGCTGCAGCATTGCCTGGTTGTTTAAAAGCAGTAACTGCTACTTGTGTGAGTCTGGAGCAGAGTGAATCGATTGTGATGGGACATCCTGTCAAAGTGTATGTGCCACATTCAGTTGAGATCCTTTTAACAAGGACTCACACTCAACATTTGACCCCTAGTCGGCTGACTAAGTATGAAAGAGTGATCTTGGGTGCTGAAAATGTAAGTGTGATAAGATGTACCATGGTGAATCCAGCAACCTTGTTGCCCGATTTCTATTGTGAGGAAGTGAAAGAGGAAGTTGATCATGATTGATTGGATGTGACAGAAATGTGTACAAAGCCTAGGCTTGATCTCTTTGATGTTCCATTGGAAGAGTCAGATGTTGTACTATTTGTTGATGTGTCATGTTTAGAAGGGAGAATGGAGAACTGATGTCTGGCTATGCTGTATGTACTGTGTCAGGTATCATAGAGGCTTCCTGTCTAAGAGGAGTCAAGTCTGCCCAAATAGCTGAATTGTTTGCATTGACGAGGGTTTGCAAATTTGGGAAAAAATTGAGAGTAAACATTTTTATGGACAGTCAATATGGTTTCAGGGTTGTACATGATTTTTGCCAATTCTGGCTTCAGAGGGGATTTCTGACTTCTTCAGGATCTCCCATAAGAAATGGCAAAGATGTTTAAGAACTATTGGAAGCATTACAGTTACCAAAAGAAATTGCAGTGTTCAAATGTGCCACACATAAGTCAGGAAATGATTATGTGACATTGGGTAATCGGTACGCCGACCAGATGGCACAATTTTGTGCAAGAAATACAATGTCTTTGAACAAAGGGATGGAAAAAGAAGTTACCAATTGCCAACAAATGTTTTTCTCTGCATTTGAAACATGGGTTAGGCAATTACATGATGAGGCAGACATGAAAGAAAAGGAACACTGGATTATTTCAGGTTGCACAAGAAGGGCTGATGATGAAGTGTGGGTGTGTCCACATGGTAGACTGATAATGCCAGATAGCTTGTTGTCACAAATGGCTAGGGTATATCATGGAATTGTAACAGCTAGCAGTCCCTTGAACACAAATATATGAAAACAATATAGATTTTCAAAGATAGTCCCTTTACACACAATCAAATTAAAAAAACCATATACATTTATTTTATAAAAACATGTATTTCATCACATTTAAAAACATCACTTTGTATTGATTCCTATTCTAATCAACACCCTGAGTCTAATCACATGAAACATATAATGACTCGCAAGTACATACAACAAGCCAAGACAAAATTACACATTTATCATAAACAAGTCGAATGATTAATAAAATACACAACCCTATTGTAAGCCCGCATAACAGAGAGAATACAACATAAAGAAGACACTATACTTTGTCATAAACTATACATCCAATTTAAGACAGCTCTGGGGATTAAACACTTGTGAGATCTTGACCCATTTATCCTATCAAGTGGATATCCTTTTCTTTGGATTGTATTTGTCCTATGCGTCGACGTGTTTCGATGGGCTAGATTTATGCCGCTATCTTTGTCAAGACCAGTAATCGATGTTTTTCTCTCGTTCAGTGTTGGTTTTTTAATTTCAACTGAGTATATTTTTCCCTTTGTTCCTTATTGACACTGCCCACTACGGATGGTTGGGCGACACTTCTTGTGTAACGGGAATTAATGTTCCACCTTCATCCTTCACCGTTAGATTTGTGTAATACTGCTACGGCTTCTCAAGGAAAAAGGGCACTGTTCTTTATCTGTTCAATTGGCCCAGCTACTGTTGTCCGTTTGTAGTAATCTTTTTCTTGGCGTTTATATTGTGGCCCGCATGTCGTTCCTTTTCTTCCAATTTAAGGCAGGTACAATTGAGACCTGTTCGAGGACCGGCAATGAATGGAGCGTCCTCCCTGTTTAACAATTCCCCTATTCTTGGAGATACAGGTTCTGTCGTCCATGCGGGGATATCACAGACCGCATTAAGGAACTATCCCCGCATGGACGACAGAACCTGTATCTCCAAGAATAGGGGAATTGTTAAACAGGGAGGACGCTCCATTCATTGCCGGTCCTCGAACAGGTCTCAATTGTACCTGCCTTAAATTGGAAGAAAAGGAACGACATGCGGGCCACAATATAAACGCCAAGAAAAAGATTACTACAAACGGACAACAGTAGCTGGGCCAATTGAACAGATAAAGAACAGTGCCCTTTTTCCTTGAGAAGCCGTAGCAGTATTACACAAATCTAACGGTGAAGGATGAAGGTGGAACATTAATTCCCGTTACACAAGAAATGTCGCCCAACCATCCGTAGTGGGCAGTGTCAATAAGGAACAAAGGGAAAAATATACTCAGTTGAAATTAAAAAACCAACACTGAACGAGAGAAAAACATCGATTACTGGTCTTGACAAAGATAGCGGCATAAATCTAGCCCATCGAAACGCGTCGACGCATAGGACAAATACAATCCAAAGAAAAGGATATCCACTTGATAGGATAAATGGGTCAAGATCTCACAAGTGTTTAATCCCCAGAGCTGTCTTAAATTGGATGTATAGTTTATGGCAAAGTATAGTGTCTTCTTTATGTTGTATTCTCTCTGTTATGCGGGCTTACAATAGGGTTGTGTATTTTATTAATCATTCGACTTGTTTATGATAAATGTGTAATTTTGTCTTGGCTTGTTGTATGTACTTGCGAGTCATTATATGTTTCATGTGATTAGACTCAGGCTGTTGATTAGAATAGGAATCAATACAAAGTGATGTTTTTAAATGTGATGAAATACATGTTTTTATAAAATAAATGTATATGGTTTTTTTAATTTGATTGTGTGTAAAGTGACTATCTTTGAAAATCTATATTGTTTTAATATATTTGTGTTCAAGGGACTGCTAGCTGTTACTTGTAAGAGTACCCTATTCCCTTGAATCTCACAAGGGGTCTCTCTCTATTTTCAAATACCTATATCATGGAATTGCACATATCGGAAGGGATGCCATAAACAGACATTTAAGACAGATGCGGTTTAATCCCAAGTTCAGGATGGTTGCAGAAAGCCTCTGCCAGAGATGTTTGACCTGCCAACTGCAAAACCCGGGAAGGAAAACAGTGGTTAGTTGGGGAAAGATTGGAAAAGCAGAGGGACCATTCACAAGATTGCAACTAGACTTCATCGAGTTGCCACAGAGCAATGGTTTGAAGAATGTCCTTGTTTGTCTGTTTTTCGATGGGTAGAAGCCTATCCCACGAGAAGGAACGACAGTCTCACAGTTGCTAAACTACTGTTAAGATTGCTTATACCGAGATTTGGATTTCCAGTCACTTTGGAATCAGATCGAGGACCTCATTTTAATAATGAGATAATTAAACTAATTTGTGAAGCTTTCAAAATTGAACAGAAGTTACATTGTGCCTACCGACCAGAAGCTTCTGGAGTGGTTGAGCAGCTCAATGGCACAATAAAATCCAGGTTAGGAAAAGTGTGTGCATCCAATTCACTGAAATGGCCTGATGCTTTGCCTATTGTATTGATGAGCCTTAGAAGCATTCCTGATCGAAGAACAGGATTAAGTCTACACGAAATCCTCATGGGAAGAGCAATTAGACAAGCATTTATACCTGGAAACAAATTGATGAATATAACTCAAGATTTATTATTGGACTATTGCAAAGGGCTGGCTGTTCTGGTACGTTCTGTTTCTCACCAGGTTGGAGAAGATCCGAACGCAGCACAGCCAAATCAAGCTCATGATTTGTGTTCTGGAGACTGGGTCGTGATAAAGAAGCATACGAGGAGGTCATGCCTAGAACTTAGGTGGAAAGGAACTCATCAAGTCTCATTGGTCACGACAACAGCGGTGAAGTGTGCTAGGGTTCCGAATTGGATCCACGCCAGTCATACTCAAAGAGTCCCAAGTCCACCTGATTGACCAGAGCAGCAACTGGTAGAAGAAAGAAAAGAACCAAAAGCTGAGAGTTGTGAAGTCGAAGGAATCATAGAACCAGACTCTGAAGAACGCATTGACGATGAACAACCAAGTACAAGTCAAGAAGAGTGGGCACCAGTTACTGGCACTGAAGAGACTGCTGTAAAGACCAGAAGAGAGCTTGAGCTTGAAAGACCAGAACGATGTGAGCAAAATCCAGAAGAATCAGTTGCAGAAATCCCAGATTCAGCCCAATCAGAAATAGAAGAAGAACTCATTGCAGAAAACTCAGATCAAACTCAGTTACGAGAAGAAAAGGAAGAACAAAACTATTGCTGAAAGTAAAATCCAGCTCAGTTAGGCAAAGGGAAAGAATCAGCTGAAGAAAATTTAGATCAAAGGCAGTCAGAAGAAGAAAAGAGAAGAGTAGAAAGTCAAGAACAAAAACAAACAACAGAAGAAGAAAAGTAGGGAATTCAGAACAAACCCAACAAAAGGAAAGAGAAAATAAAAAGACACTTGAAATAGGTGAAGAAGGTGAAAGGACAGTACAGACAAAAAGTGTTAGAAGGGAAGATCGCTGGGCAAGTGGAGTGAAAAGACTGAGATACATTCTAAGAAGAAAACCAGGGAAAGGACTAGAACAAGTAGATGAGGTGTCAAGTCAGGCTGAACAAGAACAAACAAGGAGAAGGTCATTAAGGTCATCAAAAAGAGTGAAGGTTCCAAATAGGAAGTATAAGGCTCCAGAGTGGACATACATCATCGTCGAGGATTTAGAAAATCTTGATCTAAATGTAGAATCAAAAATTGACACTTTGGAAGGGTCTGATGAGAGGGAATTGAGACCACCTTAAAGAAAGACTTTTCCTTTTTGTTTTGCATAAAAGGTGGATTCTATTGAGAAGATTTTTTAAACAAGGACCCTAAAAGAACGGCTAACTAAAGCAGAAGGTTTTTGAAGTGTAGGATCACACAAACATTTTACATATTTTATTTTTAGAGGGAAACTAAATTTAGAATTAACTTTAGAAACTAAAAATGGCAGAAGTAAAAGTGACTAAACATCCAAAATCTAACTTAAAACGACAATGCGTTAAATGTTGTCTATGTAGTTTTATAATATTCATTTTGATGTGGTTGTTATTAACACTTGTGATACCTGTCTTAATGATAACTAATAATCAGAATAACACAAATGTGAGAGAGTAAGTATGGTTACTAAGAGAACTACTCCTACAGAATTAATATATGTGGATAAAAGCATGTATTATCATGATAAATCAAATAGTGATTTGTCATTAAATGTATTCACTAAACTCCTTTATCATTATGTGGAGACCATGGATGTGAGTGACTGTTATTTTTGCATGAAACTACCTACTTCTGTCTGGGAGGGTGTAACTTATCACCACCTTCTATTAACTTATGGTGTGTCTTGTAGTGTTGTAACTAGTTTGTTTTATGTTACTGGGAAGTTGCAATATTACCATAGCAACATGGAATTAGTCTTTTCGTAAATTCCTATTAGAAGAAACATGAATCCAGTACTCAGTGATAGAAATGCAGAGTTCATGGGAGAATTATTTTTAACAACGAACCCTATGGACGTAACATATGCACCTAGGAATAATCTAACATGCCTTTTGCGTGATGAAGAAAAAGATTTTTTAAATTTAGTAGAAGAAAGAAGGCAGAATTTCCAAAGGAAAGCGGTTGAGCAGAAGACTCATATACCTCCATGGGCTGCTTTAAAGAAGGGGAATATATGCTGCCATGTATTTGGACTTTTCAAAATTGGGAAAATTCTGTCTTCATAGATTAAAAACTGAATATAATAGTATATTCATTGGTACTAGCGAATGTGAACATACCTTCCTAATAATGGGGGGATGGGGACTAAAAGGAGGAACTGATCCTGTATTTCCAGGTATTTATTATGTGTTTGGTAAAAATGCCTATTAAAGGTTACCTGCACGATGGTATGGAAGTTGTTACATTGCCATTGTCTTTCCAAAGGTATATCACATTACTAAGAACAATGAAATGAATGACATAAGTAAAGGACTAACAAGAAATAGTAGAGCAAGTTCTGCAGAAATAGTGGGTGATATATTTGGTGCATTGATACCGTCAGTTGGAGTCACATTAAATTCTCATAAAATATGTCTATTGTCCACTGTAGTTGACCGTTTATGAACAGATACCGCTGGAGGATTCTTAATGATCACTACTGAAATGGTTGCGATCAGATCTATGGTTTTGCAAAATAGACTTGCCTTTGATATTCTTTTAGCAAAAGAGGGTGGAGTCTGTGGCATGTTTAAAGTTCAACACTGCTGTACATATATCCCGATAAAAGTAAAGGTATTGAGGGATATATCAAGAATATTACGAAGATTCCTAATGATTTGACCCAACTGGAGGTTGATGGTGCATGGGAAAAATTTAGTAAAGGTCTTTCTAAATTAGGTAACTTGTTTTCCACTTTTGGTAGTAGTTTTTTAGGAAATATATTATTACCTATGATTTCAATAGCATTAGTGATGTTAATGATAGTAATAACCTATAAATGTTGTAAGGGAAAAATGAGAACAAGGTCAATGATTGAAATGAAGAACAAAAGATTGGGAAGAAAGAGAAAATGGGAGGAGATAGAGTTAGAGCAAATGAGAGACAATTTGTGTGGTAAAATGAAAGAAATGAACATAAAAGAGAAAAATAAAGGATTTGTAAAAAACTAATGATCCAACGCAAACAAAAACTCGGGGAAAAAGTGAGAGCACAACTGTCCTCCCTGCGTCGCAGACCCGCCGTCACACTACCTCATTCACACACGCATTCATTGATGGGGCCCATAACACCAACACTCGCACGTCTCTCTCTCTCTCACGAGTCGGCACACAGGAGGGATGATATAATTTTTACGCTGGACATGTGGGGGGAACACCTTATAACCTATAGGGAGAGAAAAGTTATTTTACAAATATACATTAGCAATCGTCGCCTATAGATCCCTAATCCTAAACATCAAGGCACTCCACCCACTTGGTCGACGGCCCAATTAGTTGGATTGCTTCATGGTGATTTAGAACCAGCTAAAACACATTTAAGATTCAGAATCCTTATTTCCATTAATGAAACACCACAAACTCATATTTTCTTGTTAATCAATATTTGTTTATCTATATTTTCATAATGATTTATAATTTAATTTGTTTCGTCAAAGTTTAGAATTTCTAGATCAATTTGAGTAAATCACAGAACATCATAGTTATCTAATCTGGCTATCTGGGGTCCTCTAATTCATTGGCTCTGCATAAACAAATTTGTCGTAAGTTGTCCGAATAAAGCAGGCCAAAGCTCAATGTTCAAAGTCCTCTGCTCAGCACGTTACAGTTCCCAATTTTATCAAAGGACCGGAAATCGTGCAAGCATCTATCATAGCCCGTGGATTTGGAAAAAGTTTGCAGTCATCAATCGGTCGGCCAGCATCTGGACCATCAGGAAAAGGCGTCGCATCGCTCGCCCTCTCTATTCTACTATCCTTTTTTATAATAAAATCAGGTTAAAAAGATACATTTTTTAGGCCTAGAACAGTGTTTATTGGCTGGTTGGGATCGTCCGATTCTTATTCCCAGCGCCTCAGTTCAGTCCGAACTGTGAGGTCACTAGTTCACATTAGTATCGGCTTGTTCCGGTCTGTTGCATGCTTGATTGTTCCCTTATCTTGGCAGACCACCAGACTGTTATCCCTGACCGGGTACATGATGTATAAAGGTTGCTAAGAAGTTAATGATTCCGTCCGGACATGCGTAGTTGACTCCACGCTTCACGAGACGGTGGCCACTTCTGGGTACGGTGACAGCGGCCATTTTGGATTAGGCCCAGATGTCAATTTAAGCGAAACAAACACAAAATAATAATTAATATATAGAAATGATGATTCTAATGTTAACCCCTCACTAATCCCTTTATGTGTTTGTATTGATCTAGCATATAGCGACATTTAAAGCAAGCATATTCACCTTTTCGATCCTCCACGAAGGTGCAAACGTTACAAAAGCAACATAAAGCATGCGATATCTAATTATCACATATACTACTGTTAATATGCGTACAGATTTTAGTTACATGAGTTATTAAGCCATGCAAATAGCAGTCTCCCACGTATAATTTGTTCTTAATAATGTTGAATTAATATACATGCAGCACTCGTTTAATAATATTATAATTAATAGATTATCTAATTAGTATTTCCATGCAAAATAGAGGAGGTATACAAAATTTTGCACTACCTGCTCCATCACTAAGGTAGACACTAAGATTTAATGTTAAACTTGGCAATTGGTAATGATGAGTATTTTATGATGGCTCTAAAATGCCATCAGAGGAGGGATTGATTAAGTAAGGATTCGAGGAAAAGAAACTTGCTCTGATCAACTTCTTGTTAACAAGTACTAACAAATAGAATAAGAAGATAAAAGAAAATTAACATAAACACAACATTCATACATGGGGAAAAAGGCTTTCTGCTTGCTTAAATAACAAAGAATAATTTGCTATGTAACTGAAACCCGCTTGAAACCAAAAATCGTCTTGCGCATGTGCGAACCAGTACCGCGCAAATAACCATGTGATTAACCCATGTGTGAGGGAAAGTCTCACGCATGCGCAAGGAGTCACTAACTTTAGGTCTCGAGGCCTGGCATATGCTTGCCTGGATTTTAAAAGAGTTATCGCTGCTAATGCTTTTGCTTAACAAAGAAGAAAATAAAATGGGATAGAGTAGAAGTGGGTGGTGAACAGTGATAATAACATATTTGAGAAATTAATATCTGTTTATGATTCCTTTATCAATGGTGTGCGTTTGGGCCTGATGTGCTAAGCCAAAAGAAAAGAATGCGGTTGAGACGTAACACAAGTTGAGTCTGCGCACTGAAGTTTTGAAGTGACCTTGTGACCAAATCATTCACAGGCTGCCAAGAACCAAGGACAGATGCCTGGGAATGTTTCTCAACTGTAGCATTATATAAAATGTGTATCTAATCTGTTTTGTGAATGTGTGTGAAAGGAAGTTTTCCTGAAATATGAATAAATTAAATGGGAAGGGTTTACTAAACAAAGTATTAGCTAAGAAATAAAGAATGACAGCATGGGATGATGACAACTCCCCTGCCTGTGCCCAATCATAGTCCATGATTCACGAATACTTGCAACTTTTGAGGGTGGGACATGCCAAAGTAAAGAGTATACCTTGAGTGATTAAAATGTTCAGAGGGGTTGACGTTGATGCAGAGTGGGCGAGTGCTGCTGTTGGAGAAGAACAGACTGAGAAGATTCAAGGACAGCCTGATTAGATTGAAGATTTGCGGAAGAAAATCGAGGAGGGAGAGAGTGTAAGAGAGGGATGTGCTCCGGTGCGTCGGGTTCTAGAGAAGTGTAGTAAGTATAATATTCTCCTGCACCTGTCCTCTAGTCTTTGTCTCCTGACTTCAATATCAGGCGACCTCCACCAATCCTTTTGCCAGGGGTTGGGTTTTCCCCGTTTCACCAATCGGTAATTTTATTTCTGTCTTGAATTTGCATACCTTTTGCAAAGTACGATTTATTGTGTCTATTGTCTCTTCATCTATTACTCTTAATGCATTGAAGTTGTTGAATGTGTCTGTATATCTGAATGCAATTGATAAATGAATTTTTCTCTCCCATGATGGAGTTTGCACTGTAAATCTGTACAAATGAGCATTCAATTTGAATGAATTATTAGATAAAATCTATTGAATCTTACTTGGAGTCTGTGATTATTTTATTGAAAAGTCATAAGATAGATTAATGAATTTGTTAATATCACCATCAACTACTCGACTAATGGCCCATTGACCAAAGGAAGATTGACTAATTCAGATCAAAGTGAAATAAAACTTGACCCCCAGGGAAACAGTCAGTAAAACTGAATGTGTATATGGGCCCATTTTGAGTAATTGTTGATTGTGAAATGTTTACCCTGGCCTTTCACTGGATCACCGCAAACACCCCATTTTGATTTTAATGTCACCTCCAACTATTATCTGAAACCCTGTGTGCAAACAAGCAAGTTCACAATCAAGAGCTTGAATATAGTCAAAAAGCATATTAATATTAAAACAAAGATTAAGCCTAGAGCTGCCATTATAATAGTTTAAAAAGACAATATTCAACCCATTGGGCCATTTAGTAAAAAATACTTGAACTAAAGTGCTATCAATACATATCAAATTAGCTTTACAGTCCAGGGTTACTATAAAAATGCAATGTGACCCATACTAGCTCTTCCTGATGGAGATTAAATCACTGCGATACTTTAAGCCACACATCCATCCAAAAAGATACCATCTACAGCCCAGGTCTCTTGAAAGAAGAGGAAATCATAGTTATTAATAATGAAAACCTAGTTCTCATTGTTGATTTTATTGGCCAGGCCAGAAATGTTCCAAAATAGAATTTTTACCAGCTGGGTGGAAACAATAAGATTGGTCTGCCGCCCATCAACCGGACCTGGGCTGCTGCTTAGAGACTCAGACGTGATGGGACTGGCAAAGTTATCAGGGGAATCCATTATACTCAGACCACTGGTATTTTGGCCCATGCCTTGGGATACCTCCTGCAAATAAAAGCCTTATTCGATTGTTCTAGGCTAATTCAATCAACGTCTGCCAAGTCACCGAGAGGAGTAAATCAATTCTGTGTCTTGGTGTTAAAAGGGTAGGGAAATGTGCAGGAAGCACCAGAATGTCCTTTTCGGTATTAAGTATGTATGGCCATATCTCCATGAAAATATCCAAGGGGCAGGATCTTGATTTTGCTTTGTTTGTAAAACCCTAGGGCAGAAGTTCTAATCAGGCTCCCAGCAACTATTGGTTTTCTAAATGACACCGTTAGGCAGTCACCCTTTAAGACTTTAGACATTTTCCCCACCCTCCTGGCCATTAGCACCTTATTGAACAGCTTGTTTTGGCAATTCAGGTTCCAGTGTAGCCAGTGGATTGATTTGTGTATCAAATTTGCTGTAGATTCTACCAACCCTGTGGGTAGAGATGGCACATTTGTAAGAACAATGACAAAGGGGCAAGCCGCTGGTGGAAGGTCAGAATAAGTGACAGGGCCAGGAACCAAGTCCACCGGCTACGGGGTGGGGACATGCTTCCGCGCCCACCAGATGGGTCCAAGTCCTGGATCGTCGCCTCATTCCTAGAGGTCGATGGGCCTTTGCAGTGACTGTCTCACAAGTGCTGCTGCTGAATCCCCCCTTTAGGCAAGGAGTTAGAGACAAATGCTAGCACTGGCAGGGGGCCTGCGTCAGAGCTGCCGGGGTTAGTAGCAATAAGCTTATCTGGTCCTAAGGTTAGCCTCGGGTCTAAAATAGCAAGCTTCCTTTCATAGATTCCAGACGGTCAAATATGCCTTGCAGCTTAGAATTGAGGAGCTCTTCCAGATTTATAGGTCGAGCCTACAGTGCCTGCGCTGTCTGCAAGAACTTTTATAATCACTTACACCACATTTATGCCCGCCTGCTGCTTGCCATAAGTTCCCTCCAGTGCCCCTCTTAATTGCTGCACCCTGGCTCAATGTGGCAGCCGATAGACAGAGGGGCACCGGCCGAATATAGTCTCCTTACAGTTTAATTCTCTATCTGTTTATTTTGAGAACTCTTTTCTTTATTTACTGCAGGCACGATGCAGCCTTGTCCCAGTGCTGCCTTACTCTCGCGCTTTCCCTTTCAGCGTAGCTTTGTTCAATTGCTGCCTATTGCCTGCTGTAAACATATGTTTTAATTCCCAAAGCAACTCCTGAAGAAGCCACAGAGTGCACGCCAGAGGCGCACACGCAGCTCGTTCATAGTGACATCAATAGAATGCCTGATTACTCTGTACTTTACACCCTGAAACCGGAGCTTTTAGCTCAATTCTCAGCACACTTGCTTGGGAATTTAAGATTAGAATTAAACGAAGGGCAGCACTTGCCCACCAGATTAAAGAGTTTATAGAAGGAATCAACAACGTGGGATTATTTATGCAGCATAAATAATAAATAGCGTTTTGTTTCCTCTTCTCCTTTTTTTGCAAACAAACAGTATCATAAAATGCGGGTGCAGCATGCTATTTTCACAGTTGAATTTCCAGGCAAAGTGCCATCTACAAGGGCTTCTATTGACATCTGTGCGAAAAGCAAGTGAATCTCATTTTCGTATGGTGTTAAACCGGCTGAGACATTTAACTCAGGGTCATGATAAATGTAACATTCTCAATGCTGCAGCTGCACTGAGTAGGAGGCTCTTGGGAGATATTTGTAATTATTTATTTTTGCAGCTTTCTATAGCGCAAACTTAACCCGAAGGTATAAGTGCACTTTATATGACCACCAGTTGCATTACAGAGGGACACCTTCATTTCTAGGCACTGGAAGATTAAGTGATTTGCCCAGACTCACTGGATGTTTGAACCTCCTGCCAGACTCGAACCTGGTTCCCCCCTTCAAAGTCGGCCACCCTAGCCGTAAAGCCATACGCGCTCCCCAAACCATATTTACTGGTCAGTTTCCTCTTTACAGACCAGGGGGCAGCTTCTTTCATTCCTGTTGTCCCCGTTTGTGTGTCGACAGTGAGCGTTTAGGGCTTATTTCAAGATTCTACCCAAAATATTGCTTTACATTACACCTATGGTACAGTGCTGGGTTTATTCGGGAATTTGTTACTCTGTTTAAAACACCTGTATTGTTTTCGTTGCATAATATACTACAAATTAGCAATTTAAAGGGTCCCTCCAATGGAAAGAAAAACAAATATTTTAACAAGTCGAGCATAGCTTACAATGTCCTACAATAGACATTCTAGAATGTTCCTTTGTAAATGATTTCAGCTTGGGTTTTGAAAAGTATTGTGGCACGGTTCAATAGAATGGCCCTTTAGTACTCCAATTACAAAAACATACAGGCATATCCGCATTATGCATTGGATAAATAATGCCATCGTTATTCTTTTGAAATGAAAAGCGTTTGTATTTACGCCCTCTTTCTCTAAAATAAGGTGCTAGCACTCCGGCTTCTGCAACAGAATTACAAGTGGGAATGGTATTTCTGAATGGTGCAGCTGGATTGAAAGCATATCTTGTGGGATCAGCCCGTCAAAATCACCAGGAATTTAACTGCATCTTATTTAACTTCCCATTTTGCTGCAATTTGTTTTCAATTCAATTCAATTCAAAATATCTTTATTCGAATATAAAATATCCATAAAAGCACAATAAGAAGAATAAAAATAATCCATACATAGAAGCATAACAAGGCAGAAAAGTACAATTCATTTATAACAGTGACTAAAATGGACCACAATTTACGGGATGTATCATATATTCAGAATCGATAGGGTGCGTTTAACAACATTACAATGATATACAGTTCTGGCAACCTTCATTGGTCACACATAGTTCTGCGTGACCGTACAGCTGACTTCAGGAATGGACCAACGCAGAAGTTTAGTTCATCAACCTCCAGTTTAAACACTTCTGTGTAGGCTACCCTGAAGTCGAAAATAGCAGGTTTTTTAAAAAAAGGTATCAAAAAGCCTTTTGTAAATTTAGAATAAAAACTACAAGAGAATAAAAAATGCAACATTGTTTCATTACTATATGCGTTGCATGGGCAGGACAGTGCATCGAGATCAGCAGTATAGCCCAAAGGGAAACATAGTAAGTATTTCACTGTGCCTGCCCGTAGGCGAAATAGGAGCCCTCTTTCCCAATGTCCTATAGGTTTTAAGAGGTATCTGTGAAACGAGTGATAGCATTCCTCTAAGGGCATGTTCTTTGCAACTGAGGTTTTCTTGATCTCCCTCTGATACCTTTCATCACTATACTTTTTATACAGTGCCTCTTGTATCACCTTTTTATTGATTGACTCGGATAGAGTCGGGTTTAAAAAGATGCGCAGGTGGTTCACGCACTTATGGCTCTTTATTACAGCAGTGAGCCATGGTATGTCCCGCCACTCTCACATCTGAGGCAATCAATTATTATGTCTCTGGAGAGGGTTGCCGCACCGTTCTTCCAAATTGCAACTCAGTGCTGGGTGCGCCCTAATGTAATCTTCAATGTAAGGGAGTTTCAGTTCTTTGTGGCACACATATACAGAGGAGGAAATCGGGGCTCCCAAAAGTTTCCTGCATAGTCTATGTTCTTCACTTTGGATGCTACTACAATTGGTAAGCCCCAAATTTCTGCTCCATAAGTTGCAGTGGGGGCACACTGTAATTTAAAATTTTCTTAAGGGCTAGAACTACGTCAGATCTTTTGGGTTGGGGTAAACCCAGAATTGTGTTAATACTTCGTTACAACTTACTTCTGCTGTGTGCCATGTGGTCAGACGAAGAGCCATTTGTAGTGTAGACTAGCCCAAGATAAGAAAAAGTGCAAGTGCTTTGTAAACTATCCGAATTGACGGTGATTTTATTAATGGGGCACTTTTTTGGACCGCAAGCCATTAAAAACGATTTTTTAAAATTGGTCCTTAGGTCTAAAACGGCCATAAAATCTACAAAACCTCGTACTAAAATGCGTAGGGCGTTTGGGGTGCGTGCCATTAATACCGCGTCATCCGCGTACAATAAGGCGGGGAGTGTATTACCGTTTATTCTCGGGACATCATGGGTGAGTGTTACTGGTGAATCATGTAGGTCATTAATGAATAGAATAAAAAGAAGGGGTGCTAGAACGCACCCCTGTCTGACTCCTCTGTCAATTTTGATGTCACTTGATACATCCCCGTCCTGGCTGATCCTCACCCGGGCATGCAGATCTCTGTGCAAATACACAAAAAAGTGGACTAGGGCTTCGTCCAGGCCTTGTTTTAAGAGAATGGACTATAGTTGTGACCTATTGACGAGGTCGAACGCAGAAGTAAAGTCCATGAAGGCGAGATATATAGGGGATTTTTTGCAACAGTGTACTTGCCAATAATCAAATTTAGGCACTGTTCCACTGTTCCTACTTTACTTCTGAACCCCAGTTGACACGGCCTTAAAATCTTATCTCCCTCGGCCAATGACCTTATCTTGTTATAGAGAATCCTACCCAGGATTTTCAAGGTGTTATCAATGAGAGAGATAGGTCTATAACAACTGGGGTTAGAGCGATCACCCTTTTAAAAAATCGGCACAATGATACTCATAGAACACGTACTCGGAATTGTAGCATAAGTTAAATTAATAAAAACATTCAATAAGAGGCGTGCCCAAAAATCTGGTTTGTTTTTAATAGGATCGATGGGCAACCCATCAGGGCCCGGGGCTTTATTACCCAAACTTTGTTGGATTGCATCCTCCACTTCTACCAAAGTTATTTCAATTGGCGTGGACGCATGATCTTCATATGGGTCCTCGTTTGCAGTTGGGACCGAGTACATTTTGGAAAAATTAGCCACCCATAAGTCGCTAGATATATTGCAACTAATAGCGGTCAGGGGATGACCCAATGTCCTAAACTTTTTAACTTCTGCCCAAAAGCC
This sequence comes from Triturus cristatus, assembly GCF_964204655.1. Taxonomy (NCBI): domain Eukaryota; kingdom Metazoa; phylum Chordata; class Amphibia; order Caudata; family Salamandridae; genus Triturus; species Triturus cristatus. Next base: position 611,059,216 of record NC_140589.1, on the reverse strand, counting down.
ATTTTCATCCCTTGAGGATGCACTACACGCTAAACTATCCCAATGAGTCTTTAAGATTTCATTTTTCCTTTGTGCGATTACTGTCTTGTATTGGAGCCTCAGGGATTTAACAAGAGCCCGATCTCTAGGGGTCATTGACAGTGCCTTGCGGAGCTTTCTATTGGCTAGTGAGCAGTCTCTGTTAAACCATCTTGGTCCCATTCGAGGTTTCATAGTGGGCCTTGACAACAACCGTTTAGTACCTTCACACAGTTGGGTAAAAGCACCAATTACATCAGGATTATGATCTTTAAATGACAAACAAGTGTCGACAAGTGGCGAATAAGCAATTAACATATTGACAAATAACTTGTTATTGTCAATACCTCGCCAAACTAATCTCAGATTATCTGTGGAGGGTAACAAGTTCATAGCGCCACACTCCTTATTGTTTACAGGCTTAGGAGCAATTTTCAGTAGTATTCTAATAGGATTGTGGTCGCCATGGTGGGTCGGTATGATCTCTGCGCTTAACAAACAGTCTTCTAAAATGGAGAAGATAAAAACATAATCAATAGTAGAGGCACAACCCCTGCCTCTATATGTTGGTTCGATACGATTATCTTTATCGGGGATGGCAGCAATATCCATGGTGTTAACTAGGTTGTGGTTATGTAGATAATCTAATAATTCTGTCCCCCTAGTACACCGAGACAAACTGGTGGTCGGGAATATTGTTAGATTGTTACCCGTTGGAATCCTGGCATTATAATCTCCCCCAACACAGATACCAACAACATTGGAAAAAACCTTCAGGTTTCGTAGGGTTAAGATAAAATTAAAAAAGTTGTTAAAATTAATATTTGGCACAGAATGAAAATCATTGTTGTAAAAGTTGATTAAACATAAGGAGATTCCCCTTGTGTAGATCAGTGCTTGTATATTATCATTTCGTGTATCTAAAACATTTACAGCACCTCCCGCTAAAATGTTCACCCATATCGAGAGTCCACCAGATGGACATCCTGCCTTGGGGACCGGCACAACAATATTAAAACATTGGAACCCTTCTAAGTGGAAATCCTAGGTAGCCCAGGTTTCCTGCATCATTATAATATCCTGATTTTCAACTATTTCAAGCCAGTCTGGTAAATTTATTTTAGACGCCAGGCCGGCAATGTTCCAACTGAGTACACTCAAATTACAATCAGTACCAGTCCTAGCTGGATATGATCGTCCTCCCAGTGGACATACATCAGGTAGACTATTGGCTTCATTTAATAACCTTATGGGTGCAAGTCAGTCTTTGGTATCTAAGGTAGACAAAGGCAGGAACCTGTTATGCCTCAATAAAGGTGCTCCATCATTTATCTGTGTTCTAAAAATTGGTTTATAAAAATATCCCAATGGTAGCAGGCAAATGTTACTGAGGCCCATGCATGTGTTTTCCTGTGCCTTTGATAGGGATTTGGCCATTGCAGGGTTTCGAAAGTTAACAACAAAACAATCCCCCTTGATATTTTTAACAGAGAAACCAACTCAGCTTACCCTACGAACCATAATGATATTATTTGCATCAGCCACCTTGGATCCCTTATATTTGGATAACCAATCAACGCATTTGTTGCAGAGTTGGTACTATGTCTCAGTTTGATTTTTCTTAAGGGCGGGTATGCCTACAAGTACGCAAATAAAAGGGCAGGATGCAGGAGGGAGGTTCAGTATGTCTTTACTAGGTTGGGTATTTACAGTATTTGCTTGGGTTGGAGCACCCGCACATGTGTTAACGGCCCTCAGGTTAGGTCTCTCTGTATCAGCGCGCAATGTAAAGCTAGGATCTAACCGTGTGTGTGAAGGTATGACTGGAAGAGTGTTTAACCCTGCAGTATTAGGTAAATTCCCTGGTGTAGCAGTAACCTTTACTCTAAGACATTCTTTTACCTTCTCGCAGGTAGAACATGACCCAAATGGTAATGACAATGGGGCTGTCGGGGCGGGAGCATGTGGTTGGGGGGCAATGTCAACTAATGTTGGACTTAATTCCAACTCCTCTGATGTTGCCGGTGTTGCATTTTTGAGTTGGGAACATAGTTTATTAGACAAAGTGTCTAGCCTATCGAGCCGTTTCCACAGAGCACAAAAATTAGAGTCGATTAGGTCTTTGATGCACCCAAAGATACTGTTCACAACAGTGTCAATAAAAGTCTCGCCCAAGCTGTTATACGGGAGAGAAGACAATGTAGTGCCAGTCTGGGTACTGACAGTGTTCCTTGGCTCTCCATGGTACGTAGAATATACTGGTGAATGATTCTGAGCCTGAGTCTGTACGGGTGTGTGTAACCAAGTACTCATAACAGAGTGGGTAGAACCAGTATGAGGCGGTTGTTTTCTCTTCAAGGGGACAGGCTTTGCTGTTTTCCGTTTCCGCTTTGCACCAGCACACGCAATGGCGCTAGCCATGGGAGAATCCTGATCAGTTGCAATACTAGTGTCCTTCAAGTTCTGAGACGGAATAACTTCATATCCAGGAATGAGACCTGGCCTGGAGGTTGGTATATTGGCTAAGTCAGTATTCTGAGTGTTGAGGAGCAGAGAAGGGCCAGCTATATCAACTGATTCAGACCCTACCGTAGGACCAACATATAAAGCCTCAATACCAAGGGACAGTCTCCTCTACGTAAGATCAATTTCGTTAGATACTATATTCACCACCCTTTACAGCATACTGTCAATACTTGTAATGACTGGGCAGGACAGTATTATGTCTGTTCTCTTCCCCATAATTCAGGAATCTTTGGGCGACTGGTATACAATATTCAAAGAGCAATGGTCACCTGATGTAATGTCACCGGCGAAAGAGAGATGGCCCAGCCCGGCCTCTATCGGCCACTGACGGGCAAGGACGGGCTGCGGGGTGAAGATATGGCACCTCCTGGCGTGCTGGACAGCTTCAGTGCCAGCGATGAAGCAGGGGATGTTGGGGGCTGTAGTTCCGGTAAGCCGTTCCCTTCATGGCTGGTGGAACCGGATTCCTGCAAGCTTGCCGTTGCCCTCACGGCGGTAGAGCGACGTTGGGAGGAGAAAGCAGCCCCTCTCTGGAGTGCTGCCCAAGGTGAAAGTAGCTGTGGAGCGCGTCCCGTGCTGCGGGAGGCTGGGGGCTAAGATATGGCTCCTCCTGGTGCGCTGGACCACGTCAGTGCCAGCGACGAAGCAGGGGATGCTGGCGGCTGTAGTTCCGGTAAGCCGTTCCCCTCACGGCTGGTGGAACCGGATTCCTGCAAGCTGGCCGTTGCCCTTACGGTGGTAGAGCGACGTTGGGAGGAGAAAGCAGCCCCCTCTCTGGAGTGCTGCCCAAGGTGAAAGTAGCTGTGGAGCGCAATTTGTTTTAAATGTTTCAAAGACAAATAATTGAAGGTTAATGAGGTCATCTGAGCATACAGATTTTGAGAAATTCACAAAGCCTTTGCACTTCCTTTCAGGCATGGGGCATTATGACATATGCAATTTGCCCTGGAAGTAGAGTTGTTTGGTCTTTCATCACTTTGTAAAGTTTTGGGTGATTTTTGGAGGCATCCAGAAGTTATTTAATGGAGAAGGCGATTGTCTTGCTTTTTTTGCACAAACGCGTGTCAGCCAAAGGCCGTCTTTCAGGTTTGCCCGCCCCTCCTCTCCACCCCCCAGAAACCCTCCTGCCTCAGCTCCCTTGTTTAAAATGAGCAAAAAGTGAAGTTTTTGGCATCCTATGAATTCCTGACATACATGCCCCTCCCCGCTGAAAAGGGTCTGTTGACAAGAGTTTAATTGCCAGCTGCATGTTGCATTCACAGTGCATGAGGCTCCTCCCACCACAGACGGCTCTGTGCATCTTTAGAAAGTGAAACACTTAACAACTTGGTTAACTTGTGAAGTGACATTCCACATTGTATCTTTGTTTACCTCAATGGTTTGCTGAGTCTGTAAAGAGATGTGGCTGTATCCAGCGGAGTTTCCTTTTATTGCTGATACTTACAGCCAGGTCACAATTAGCAAACAAGCATGTGCAATGCACTAAGGGGAATATTCACAAGAACTTATCTCCAAATTAACTCCACCTTAACGCATCAAAAGTGAAGATAGATCTAACACCCCATTCACAAGCTGGTGCAAACTGCAGAAATCACCAGTATTCCCGCGATAACTGCCCCAAAATCTGTCTCCACGGTGGACACCACCAACTAACCCTAATGAGATGCAGAGTAGGCGTTCCCGTGCAAAAACACACAAAAAACCCACAACACCACTTTCACAACAAAATACCAGATCCACGATGCGAGTCAAAAACACGTGATAAGACGCGTTAGCCTCAAGCAGGTGTAAAGATGGCCGACTACCTGCAGTAGGCAATGGAGCCCCGCACACAGCCACACCCGAAGAACAAACAATGCCATGGAGCTACTCATCATGCAGCTTGGAGCCCCAACAGGGCCACAACACCCACTGCCACCACCACCAGGACCGCCACCCCCCCAGGACCCAGACCCGCCCCCCCCAGACCACCACAGAGGCAACGCAGAGTAAGACAGTGGACCTACCAAAAATGCACTACTCTCACAGACCTAACGCCCGAGGAAGTCATTACCCACTACAGGCTCAAAAGGACATTCATCCTCCGAATCATGACCCACATCGCCCACAGGCTGATGGTACCAACACAGTGGAGAAGCAACATTGCTCCGCATACAAAGCTGCTGGCTGTGCTGCACCTGTTAGCCTCTGGTACCTTCCAACCAACAACTGCCAGAGTCGGAGGAGTCTCACAGTCAGCCCTATCAAAGTTCATCACACCTGTCCTGGATGCCATCCTCAGCTTCATACCCCAGTACCTTCACTTCCCCAACACTGCGCAGGAACAGCTGGAGACAAAGCGAGGCTTCTATGCCATAGCCGGATTCCCGCTGTGTTGGGGGCAATTGACTGCACACATGTCCCACTTGTTCTCCCAGTGGATACCGCACACCACTACCGCAACTTTAAGCACACGCATTCCATCAATGTGTAGGCAATAGTGGACCACTGGGGACTCTTCACCAATGTCGTCGCAAACTACCCCGGCAGTGTGCACGATTCCTACATCTTCTGACAGTCCATCATCAACCATTGCTTCCAGGATGGCATATATGGAACTGGACTGCTCATTGGTAAGTGCCAAATCAACACATCACACACCCCAAAGCCACCAACACACAACGCACAAATGTGGAAATGCACACGTGACCAAACCACATACAACATGTGAAACAACACGAGCACCTACCAGACACGACAACACCACTCCATGGTCATCCTGGGCTACCCCTGCACGCAATACAGACATATCATGGCACCACTGCCACACAACAGCTGAACGTGTGGAGATGCAGAATGCAGCCATGTGCGGAGGATGCAAGTGACCCGTGCATGGGAATGTACACAACGACAAGTGAAGTGTGGATGTGCAGGCCAGACATGGGTATGGAAACCACAGACATGTCCATGCAGACTACAACTGCTGGTAACTGGAGAGTAGTGAGCAGTGGATGCAACTATGGCACCCCGGGCCGCGGGTCAGATGGCGGAAGTGTCGCACGCTGCATCCCCCCCTGTGTGCGTGAGCAGTAGAGGGTTGGCCCCGTGTACACCAGGGCTGCGCAGGGGTGTGGTAAAAAACCCCGTTGTGCGTGGTTCACTCCCGGGAAGGCCAACGTCACTGACAGTGCTGCGCCTCGTGGCCTGCCATGAGGCCGACGCTGTGAGCAGCGGGACCTGCGATCCTGTGTGCCTGCTGCACCCCAGGATGCTGATGCACAGCCCAGGCCTGCCCACCCCAGTGCACCAGGGCCACATTGCTCACCTGCCGACACCTTCATGTGTCAAAGATGGCCCACCACGTGCCGGGGCAAGCTCCAAGCCCCAGTTCCGTGACCGCTGCAGCCTCCGCAGACCATCGATGGCCCCCCCGAAGCTGGCCCACTTCACTCCTTTCTTATTAACATACTCCGCCGGCTTCCTCTACGGCCCAGTAGGTCCCACATGTGAAACTGTGTCCTGAGTCCTGAATGGCAGTGACCCTCAAGTCCGTGGCAGCGGCCACAGCACCAGACTCCCTTCGATCAATGAGGCATAATTCCATGTCGCAGGCCTGCTAACCCTGTTCAACACAAGCCGGCGACACGTGGTGCCACTAACCCTGTGCGCCATGAGTGACCGTCATCCTCCGGCGGGACATCGTTGGTGTCTGAGCCTGTGGCCTGGGGGTTGTCATCAGCAATGGGCAGGTACGTACTTGGTGTCTGGCATGGGTCTGTGGCATTCGTATTCGCCACGCTGATGGGCACAGCTGGCATGTGCCCTCTGCATCATGCCCTGGGCGTAGACCTCCCATTCTCCCCTTTGGCACTCCGCGGAAGGCACCTATGACACATGCAGGGCCCTGCTCTGCCCTCATGACCCTACCCCAGTCTCCAGCAGGTCAGTGTCACGCGGCGGTGGGCCCGTGTCGGACGCTGTGCATCCGGGGTCACTAGCCCTGTGCGACTCGAGTCTTTCCCCCTTGTGGTCCTGACATTGCATTTCTGAGTGTCTGATGACTGTTGGAGTTGTTGCAAGCACCAACTACTCCCTGAGAGCTGGCTTACACTCACCCCACACACAGCCAGCACAGGCGTCACTGGACTAGTGGGCCTGCCATCACATCCTGCTGAACCAAGTATTGACTCTTTTCTCCCAGCACTGTCACAGGTGATCAAGGATATGCACTCTGCCCTTGGATGATGACACCCCTCCGAGACCCGAACACACCCACCCAGAGACAGTACAATGCAGCCCACATACGCACCAGGGGCATCGATGAACGCACATTTGGTGTGTTGAAGTCACGTTTCAGGTGCCTGGACGGCACAGGTGGAAAGCTCCTGTACAGCCCGGACATCGTGTGCAAGATGATCGTTGCATGTTGTGTGTTGCACAACATCTGTGTTCGCACCAATTCCCCATGGATCCCAGTTCCAGAGGTACCGGATGGTGATGGTGACGATGGGGCAGGTGGCCCGCATCCCCCTGCAGCTGCGGAAGGAATGGCCCGTAGGGACACCATCATTGACACTTCTCATGAGCACGTCACATTGTGGCCGTCCATGGCAATCATGGGACAATACATGATGTCCAATTGCACAGCTTGTGTCACTAAAACATATTTGCAGGTTAAAGGTTGTACTTGTACATTGTCATGTTACATTTTCCTGCGGTTACAGATGTGATTTGCCATGTTGTGCACATTTGCGGAACCATTTGTGTCCTGTTGTGGAGGTGTTGCTGTTTTTTGCTTATGTGCGTATGCTCCACGGTGGGTGAGTTGCTCCTGCGGCTCTGATTTGTCTGCCACTGGTCTCTTTCATGCGGTGTGTCTGTCGGTTCTGTTCTTCCATGGTACTTGGATGTTGTGGGGTACATGTTGTCCTCTGCAGTCAGTCAGGGTGCATCCGTGGTACTCCGCAGTTGATGGCTTATATTTCTGTGGCATTTTCCGTAGGCTGCTAGTGTGCTTTTTCCTGCATTACGCGTGAGTATTGCTGCCCTCGCAGTGGTTGTTACTGTTTTCTTATCGTGATTTGGCCCATCGCAGGTTTTTTGTGTTGTGGTGTGTGTTTTTATCTCCATCGAGGTGGTTGTATCGCGGACATGTCCGTGGTATCGGCAGACTATCGCATGGTACCGCCTTGTTGTGAATTCCACGTTCACACGGTTATTTTCCTGTGATAGGCTGTGATGTGTAAAGTTGTGTTAACTTTTTTTGGTGTCGTTTATCACACGTTCTTGTGACTATACCCTTAAGTGTTGCATTACTGAAAGTTTGAGCTATTGGTGTGGCACTGCATTATTATTTGCAACTCCAATAGTTCAACCTTTCAGTAATGCGAGATCTATTGCATTACAAATGTTTGTTAACAAATGTTGACAGCATGCCCCCAAATACATCCTTCAAAGGGGACATTAAAATTTGATGACAAATTAGATGACAAGTCCTCAGTGAAGCTCAGATGGCTAATAGTCTCTTAGCAAGATTTATTATTTCTGTGCTTCTGCTTCTTGAGTGTGAATTTAGCAAGCTTAGTAGGCTTAGGGACAGACTTATTCGAGGGCAAGACATCAATAGAGGGTAAATCCCCGCCATCCTCATCCTCAGCAGATGCCGGCTTCCCCATGTCAACCCTCCCTGGCTGGGCACCATAGCCAACTGGCTAGTGGGGGCGGACTGCAGGGATGCCAAAGACAGCCTTCTTTTCACACTGAGTATTTCTTTATTGACGGCACCCACAGCCTTCTCGATGTAACCATCAAGCGTGCTGATCTTTTTGGCTGGGAGGCCCTCACTGATTCAGTTCAGTTTGCATTTGACCATTCCGGCTTGTCTTATATAAACACCAAGGTAAAATACAAGGGGAATATGACTCACACGCTCTTGGGGAGAACCAGGAGTAAAAAAGGACAAATAGCACCTTCATAAAGGAGAAGCAACCAAGGGAGGTGGTCCAGCCCGTCTCTTCCAGGATCTGATGGGCCTAATCCTGGCCTGGTTTTCATCTGTGTGTGATCCTGGGCGCATCTCGCTCCGCGGTGTCCTTTAGTGCTTTTGAGTGCTGTGGTGAGAAGTGCTCTTCCCCTTGCTGAGCTTGCAACAATCTGCCTAAGGTACCTGGGAGATGGAGTCCCTCAGCAAAGGGGATTACAGCAGCAACAGTGGTGGCAAAAGGCGGGTGAAAACAACATCTCGCACCACGGTGTCCTTTAGCGCTTTTGAGTGCTGTGGTGAGAACAGCCCCTCCTTGCTGGTCTTGCAATAATCTCCCTAGGGCTCCTGGGAGATGGAGTCCCTCAGAAATGGGGAAAACAGCAGCAACAGTGGTGGCAAAAGGCAGATGAAAACAGCGTCTCGCGCCCCATTGTCCTTTAGCGCTTTTTAGTGTCGTGATGAGAAGAGCCCATCCTTGCTGGGCTTGCAACAACCTCCCTAGGGCTCATGGGAGATGGAGTCCCTCAGCAATGGGGACAACACCAGCGACAGTGGTGGCAAAAGGTTGATGAAAACAGCGGCCCCTTGTAGAGTAAAAATTTCACCATAGACTTTCAAAACAACATGACCACACAACCAAAATGGGTGAAGGGATGACAAAGGAAGCTTTCTTTGCTGATTATGATTATTTAGAGGTTGGCAGACAGGGTAGTCTGTCACAAACAATACATAGTACCCTGCCCTCCAACCTCACGGTCCGTCCATCTCATTTAGAGATGGGTGAACCTAAAACATTCTGTCAACAGAGCCCCCAATCGCATGGGGTTTGGCCCCAAATTGGTGAAATGGATTAGGCTACTGTATACGCAACCTACTGCGCACGTCACCATAGATCGGCCACATTCACTCTGCATCGAGGCACGAGACAGGGGTGCCCCCTGTCCCCATTGCTATTCGCGCTGGCCCTAGAGCCATTGGCCGTCTGGATCAGGGGGGATCCGGAGATTCGTGGGCTCCAGTGAATGGCGGACCATGAGGACCGCATTTCCTTATACGCCGACGATATCCTGCTATATCTGGCGTCCCCCGCGCGGTCAATAAGGCGGGTGCTACACATTTTTCATATATTTGGCTCGCATTCGGGCTACAGTATAAATTGGTCCAAGTCCCAAATGTTCGTGCTGCGGGGTGCCCCCCCGGCCAGCCCGAGGGGCTATGAGATTCCGGTCGCGGGATGTGACTTCCACTATCTAGGTGTATTCGTCACCCCCGATGCTGATCTCTTCCACGAACGCAATTTGGTTGGGCCTCTCCAGCGTCTTAAGTCTGATGCCCTACATTGGAGATCGCTCCCCCTCACACTCCTGGGACGGGCGTCCCTGTTCAAGATGTTGGCCCTGCCGCGCTTTCTATACGCATTACAAAACGCCCCAACACGTATCCCTGAGTCCTACTTCGCCCAGATAGACGGTGTACTCCGAAGCCTCCTATGGGAAGACAAAGCCCCACGCATCTCATTATCCAAGCTCACGATGGGTTGGTACGATGGGGGAATAGGGTTGCCAAATTTACGACTCTACTACCAGGCCTCCCAATTAGTCGCCATTAATTGCTGGGCGTTTGGCCGATATGACGATCCCAGCTTCCGAACTGGCCACTGGCTCATGGGGAAAGGTGGCTACAATAGGGCCCTATGCACAAATCCCCGCAAACTGCAGCTCACTAGCCCCACTGCACGCACGGTGGAGACCTGGCATAAAGCTACTCGGCAACTGGGGTGGTCCAATCGCATCACTAAGGCAACACCACTTTGGGAGCCCGAGAGTCTGGGTCGACTCAACCGATGCCCCGGATTTGATAAATGGGACACAATAGGTATCTCCACGGTGGGGGATGTTTGGGTCGCGGGGAGGATGGCTTCCTTTGGTGAACTCCAGACCAAATTCCAGCTTGCGCCCTCGGAGGTATTCCGGTACCTTCAAATCAGACACTCCATCTCAGCAGCAATACCGAGTGGAACCACTCTTCCGGACTCATCCCCCCTGGAGGATAGGCTGCTACTGGACCCCATGGACCGCAAGGCCATTTCTTTCACGTATAAAAAACGTATCAATAACCGCCCAGATCCCATGCAGAAGCTGAAAAAGGGTTGGGAAATGGACCTGGGAATTCTGGAGGAGGACGATTGGCGAGACGCATTGGCCTCCCCTAGGGAAGTAGCTATTCCCATGCGGCTCCGACTGGTGCAGCTAAAGATCTTCCACAGAGTCTACTTTGACGCCAAGCTCCTGCAACGGCTGGGTAGACGTCCGGACACACTCTGCTCGCGCCACTGCAACCTAGTTGGTACCTTTTTCCACATCTTATGGGAATGCCCACACATACAATACTATTGGGATGCAGTCACTCGCAAAATGTCGCGAACATGCGATAAATCGCTACGGAAGTCCCCCAGGCTCTGCCTGCTAAATATATGGCCGGAAACTGACCTCTCCCTGGCAAAACAGGCATGGGCCACAATGGGCTTTGCTATCGCAAAACGCAACATTGCACAGAAGTGGGGGGTCGGGGGGACCCCGCTGGTACGAGAATGGGCAAAGGATATGGACACTGCGATGATCGCTGAAAAAACAGTATACAAGGGGCGGGGCTGCCCTGGGAAGAGGGACCACCGGTGGGGAAAGTGGAACAGATACCGGTGTGGGATTTGTGTCTCCCCTACGATAGAGTTGAGGCGAGAGCGGTTGAAGGGGTTGGACCAGCTGGTGGATGAGGTGGGGGCTTCACATACTCCGGAGTAGGAATTTACCTTACACAGCCTAAACAAGTTTATGATGTCTCTGTCCTGATGCCCTCTTTTAGGAAAGTGCCCCGGGGGTGGGAGGCTGGGGCAGGAGGGTCTGCAGAGCTTGATAACAATTGGGAAATGTATGGATCATAGTGCTTTGATCACATTGTGTGTGTATCGACTTCAAATTGGAGATTCATGTAATGTGCCGACACTTTGTTTCTTTTTTGATAATAAAAATTGTTTACCAAAAAAAAAAAAACAGAGCCCCCATTGACTCCATCGACAGAATATTTCCTCCAACAACTTGGCTGAGTGTAGATCTTCGAAAAAAGGACATTGCACCACATGTCCCATTTAGGGTGGACAGTGCAATTTCTTGTATTTCCTGTCCATTACCGCCAGGAACAACTATGACAGTGAGGGACAGGAAAAAACAATAATGACCCCGATCTTGGAGAACACTTCCAGGGTGTGGGAGGTCATTATCTTCTATTATATTTTATATTTATAAAAGTTTGGTGGACAGCCATCAAAACCAATGGTAGCTGTCCACCAACCTTTTGGTACATTGAAAGGAACCACTACAATGGATGTTCCTTTCAATGTACAGAGATGACCGCTGGGATGGCGTGATCTCTACATTTTGTATAGGAAGTACCGTTATGATAATGAAGGTAATGTCTTCTGCCATCCTGATAAACACTATTCCCTTTTCCAAAGGCTTAAACAGACCCTCTGTTTTGAGGAAGTCAGTTTAATAAACCTAATGGGACCACCTCCAGGCTAAGTAGACTTCTAGCATTGACTGGCTCGATTAACTGATGGATCCATGTTCTTTCTGTACCCCTTTGTCCTTGTAGAATCCCATCCCATTTGCATCTGAAGGTTAGAATCCCTGCAGGCCCCCTTCACCTTCAAGGTTAGTCCTATCTGGAGTCAGAGCAGTTAAACCTATGTCACAGTTACATGGGGGTGGGGAAAGGGGTCACAAGATAACCAACTTATTTATGAAACACTAACCCTAAACTGGGAGTTACGGTGGGTTTACCTGACCAAAACACTGTAAAAAACTTAATTCTGCATCAAGGTACATATGCTTTTATTGTTTTCCTTAAGTTACATGAATTGTAAAGTTGTTATTGTGTAATTGGCATTGTTCCTGGTGGTCACGCAGTGATTATGAACAGCACAGTGAACTCCCTCAGGTTGGGCAGGATGTTTGTATTCATATAATTCTCATCGGAAATCATTGTCTGTTGGCCTGCTCTCATAGGAAATCAGTGCTCTATGTTTTTTCTTCTGATAGAGTATCATGATTAGGCTGTCTGGTTTTAGGTTTAAACCTATAATAACTGATAAAACCCCACCGAAAGGAAAATAGCCATCACCGATGTAAACATATAAACACTGAAAAAACACCTTTGCAACCACAAACTAAGTGCCATTCAAAGAAAGGAAAAGATGAGTGAAAGAGCCATTTTTATTTCTTCCTGAAGGGGCCAATACAATGTAACTTTGTTATGCACGGTAGCATCAAGAAAGACTGAGCTAACATTATTGTGCTTGAGTTTTGTTGTTTAGGGATGTCACTAAAACATTGTCTCTTCTTCCTTCTGCTTTTTTTAAGTTTTGTGGTCTTTGGTCTAAAGATGCAGTGTTTAGAAGCATGTGTTGGGTATTATTTAGTTATTTTATAAACTGTAGAGAATCTGGAAATATCAAAATCATTTTTGATATGTTATTTACATTTGGCTGGTTTCATAAGAATCTTTCTTAATTTGTAACATCACATTTACCCACAGACAGAGAATGGGTGAAATCCTTTAATACATCAGCCTCCTTTTCTAGTGAGTCAGTATTGATTGCAAGTGAATTGCCTAACACCCCAAGCTTTAAACATTCAATGCAAGATGTATTGACAGGTATATGTGAGAAAAATTTTTTTTTGTCACCAAGCATCTGAGATAGTGGTGAAAACATGACACCAGACATTTGGTAAAAATGGAACGCAGTGTCACTTGGAATGCTGCTGAAAAACGTTCCTACCAAGTTCAATAAAGATTGGAGTGATATTGTTTGTATTTTCACTAATTAAGCTACGTATGTGAAAAAATTGTATGATGGTCTGTCAAAATCAATACTTGAGCTGAAGTGCTTCCCTGTAAGAGATCCTTGTCACTTGCTAGACGGTATGCTGAAAGCATCTTTACAATCTTCAGAGTTAATGAAGAATGCTATTGACTTTGTAGTCCATGCTGGTGTAGTAAAAATTTATTTGGACCCCATATATCTCATCAGTGCAGAAAGCAAGCAATTAAAATTAAATTAAAATACACTGGAAAAACACTGTTTCTGTTGTTTTTATGGCACTAAAATGTGTAACCACTGATAATCACTGTTTTTTTAAGGTATTAAAAAAACTGAAAAAACCCCACCAGAATTGACCAAAAATAGAAACTGAAAACAGGAAAGCCTAATCATGATACTTACCTTTGTAACCAGTTGTTAGACCTGGTACCATTGGCTTGAGTCTCCCTTCCATTTGTCGCTGTTGTCTCCTCTGTTTTTGATATGTTTTTGCTGGTTAGATGCTTTGGGCACTGTGCCATTGCTATTCAGTGCCACAGTGCAAGTGCTCCCTATTGTAAATTATTGTACTGGATTAGTGACTCCATGATTGGCTTATTTAATTTACCTGACAGACCCTAGTACAGTGCACCATGTGTGCCCAGGGCCTGTAGATCAAATGCTGCTAGTGGGCTTGCAGCACTGGTTGTGCCACCCACAGAAGCTGCTTGTAAAGTGTGTCTCAGGCCTGCCATTGCAGAGTCTGTGTGCAGTCTAGTACTGCCATGTCACCTTGGCAAGTGCACCCACTTAACAGTCCCTAAACCTTCCATTTTCTACATGTTAGCCACCCCTAAGGTAGGCCCTATGGCAGGGTGCATTGTATGTGAAAGGTAGGACATGTCCTGGTGTGTGTGGTATATCCTGATAGTGAATTACAGCCAATTTTGTTTTTCACTATTGCAAGGCTCCTGTCCCCATAGGCTAGAATGGGCAGTTTGATTATAACATCTTATAATCCTAACTGACCCAGGGAACATGGTAGAAAAAAGAATTGAGTATGCCTGAACTCAGAATGATAAAATACATCTTTTAGTGAAGTTGGTTTTAACATTCTGCGTTTGAAAATACCACTTTTAGAAAGTAGGTATTTTCTTGCCGAACCATCCAGCCTGCCTCTGCTAGGTTGTGTATTGCATGTCTGGTTTGTGAGTGATAGGGGCTGGGGTGGCTCCAGGAGGCATGGTGAGTCAGCACTAGGCTGAATAGACCTATCTGGATTGGGAGTGGTGGGAGGAGTAGCACCTGGGCATGAATAGGGCTGTGCTTGCCTTCCACAATGCTGGTTCCACCTCCTGTGGTGCGTTTGATGGCCCTGGCCCACACTGACAAAGGAAGAAGCTGTGCACTGGAAGAATGCCCCCAGAACTGGTTTGGACTAGGTACAGATACTTTTTGCCTTCAGAGACAAAGGATTTGTGTGTATAAAAAGGGGGGCCCAGACCCCAGGATTTTAGATCACTTCTGGAAATCAAGACAGACTTTTTGCCAAGGAGAAGAACTAGAGAATCTGCAGGAGTTTTTGACTGCCCCTGTGCCAGTGTGTAATTGCTGGGGTTGGCCTGCAGTGGTTTCTTTATTGCCAAGGAAAGGAGAAAGACTTTTATTTGTAACTTTCATCATCTTGAAGAAGAATCTCCAAGGGCTTGATCTGTGCTTGCCTCCTGCTGAAGTCTCAGGGATACAAGACTTTAACCACCAGCTCCCCCCTGAATTTCCTTGCTGGGAATTCTATCTGCAGAAGCCTGCGTGTTGTTGGGAGCTGGAAGCGGGACTCAACGAGAAGAAGTGTGTTGCATCCGCAGCTGTTGCAGTCGCATCATCGGAGAAGCGTGTCGCCACCGCAAGGGTTGCCATCGCATCACCAGAGCGTGTCTCCGTCGGAGCTGTTGGTCGGCGCATCCCCAGAGAAGCGTGTCATCACTGCAAGGGTCGCATCACCGGAGAAGCGTGTCGCAGTGCCTGCCGCGGCGCCAAAGTTACAGAGTCACCGGGCGTGCACGCATCATCTTCATGTCGTCGCATCTAGGGCGTCATCTTCTCGCATCGCACCGGATTGTCGCTTCGCATCAAGGCGCCATCTGGACGCATTGCAACCGGGATGCACCACAAGATCGTCGCATCACCTCCTCTCTGGTAAGGAGCAAACGCATTGCCTACTTTGCGCAAGCACTGAGGAACAGACGCATCACCTCCCCCGAAGCAAGGAACCGACGCATCGTTCTCCCTGCGAGCCTTTTGTATATCTTGCGTGACGCACTCAAAGGTACTTTGTGAGAAACGTGTCGTATTTACCATCTAAAGTGAACTGAGTTATTTCTACCATCTTAAAGTCATTTTCTTAATACTGTATTGTGCATTTTTGTTGTTTGGTTCTTGTGTTAAGTCTATATAAAGAATACTTATTTTTATAAAACCTGTGTTGTGTCCATCTGTAGTGTTTTCACTGTATTACTGTATGTGTTCACAAATGCTTTACACACTGCTACTGAGATAAGCCTTCCTGCTCGTGCCAAGCTGCCACAGGGTTGAACAGAGGTTATTTTAGGAGTGTAGCCCCCTTACTCTGACTAGAAGCAAGGATCCCTATTTGGACAAAGGTGCAAGCCATTGCCAATTAGAGGACCCCAGCTCTAACACCAGTGATTTACGGTCAGGTAGATGGTAGCAAACAGAAGAGTGGAAGTCATTAGTTTTGACAGGGAGGAGGGAGAGGAGGCAGCTGGAATCCAAATCTACTTCAAAATGTTAACATTAGCCCATTGATTTCAATGACAGAGATGCAGTCCTTACGTTTTGTTACAAGTTTGAGTGTAATTTGTGTGCTCAATGTTTAAACTTTGAGAATTATATTATGTGTGGTTTCGGTCTGTTTGTTTTATTTTTTGGATCACATACAGTTGCAAGGTTTAATTACGTAGGTATTCCCTTTACAAATTAATAACCATGAGTGAACAGTTCATCTTTATTGAGATTATGAACATGTATGGTTCTCATTATCTCCTGTGAGCGAGGCTTTGACTGTTTGACCTAGCTGTCACAGTTATAGAGGCTTTGCACCCTCAGTTTCCATTCAAGACCAAGCACACTGCATTCTTGTGAGTGGGGAAAGGGCTGATGTACTCTGACACATGATAGAGGGGGATTTTTTGTGTCATCTTTGTGAACTATTAACTTATTGAACACACAATTTGCCATATACTTAGTGGCAATCTCACATTCATGCGGTATACAAGATTTTACATATATATATTCCAGATCTACATTGAAATAACTCCAATCCAAAGGAAAAACAACGCTTCACGGCACCCAATGCTTTTAAGGCAGAGTTTTATTTGGCAACACCAACTCTACGCGTTTCGGGAAACTTGGTCCCTTGTTCACGAGTATACGGGAATAGTGAAAAAAACAAATAAGTAACACTAGTCATGTGACCTTTGGTTTCCAAATGAGAAAAAGTGAAAACAGACTTTACCACCAAATGACGAATACACTAGAAGATTCTTGTTTAAATAACAACAGATTGCCTGTTCTCTATTGTAATTATATTTGATAAACAAAACGTACATTTTTCGTGTGTATAAAGCACCCTTGAGTCATCTGAACTTTAAATACAAACGGGTCCGATTTCTCGATTTTACTTTTAACATTCAGCAAGGAAAACTTTATCGACAGCCCTATTAGGCACACTATGTTTCAGGCATCCGGGGGCTACAAGGTGCATTCATGTTTTGCCTCCTATATAAGTCTCACTTGGTATTTTATATTGTTATCCTGAATTTCCTCAGAGTTAATTAAACTTTGTCTTAAAATAATGTGCATAAGCAGTTCTAGCCCAAGTGGGCAGACTGTCAACAAGTCTCCCTAGCCCGCTAACAGTAAAAATAAAAATAAATGACCACAATACTTCTAGCCCCAGTGGGCAGAATGTCTCCCAGGGTCTCATTAGCCTTAACACTGTGTACTTGAATCAAGAAGTCTCCATTATTGTCTTTGTACAGGTGAACATCAATATTGATCCTTATTCTTCTTGTGTTCATTTCAACACTCAATCTTTGTTTCACAAGCTGGTGGCAGTCTGCAAAAATACACATAATAGAAACAACGTCACAACTTTAGTTAAATATTTTGATTAAAACAAACATACAAAACATAACAGTCTTATATATATATATACGTTTGTTCAAATAATTTAAATGCATTGTTGGGTGCCTGCCACAAATGTGTGCATATGTGCATTTGTTGAGCAGCTATTTTACAACAGGTAAAACCCCATTTAAATATGGACGCCTGTCGACAACATGGCGGGTGCAAACATTTTTCGTGGGTCCCTTGCTCACTTTGCCACTGGATTCTAACTAGCCTGGCTTATGAAGGGTGTTACCCAGAAACCAGTCCCAGGATGCTTGTTTCCGGTTCAGGAAAGACCTGGCTTGGCAGTTCGGGCTGGACTGTTTCCATGAGGCACAGGGTCAAGACTGATTTGCATATAGCTGGGTCAGAACTGAGGTGGCGAAGTGAGCTGAATAATGATGATGGATTCAACCCCGATCTGTGACTGGGGGTGAGTGTCTGAAAAGTTTTAGCGCTCCGTCCATCATCTCCTTGCGTTTGCTTTGTTTGCCATAAGTTGACAGGGTAAGCCCAGACATGGGTCTCTAGCTCACTTTGCCACAGGATTCAATCTAGCCTGGCTGATAAAGGGTGTGACTGGGGGTGAGTGTCTGAAATGTTTCAGCGCTCCGTCCTTCATCTCCTTGTGTTATCTTTGTTCGCTCTAAGTTGGCAGGGTATGCCCAGGCGTGGGTCCCTTGCTCACTTTGCCACTGGATTCAAGCTAGCCTATCTGATGAAGGGTGATACCTAGAAACCGGTCCAGGATGCTTGTTTCCGGTTCAGGGAAGACTAGGTTCTGCAGTTCGGGGTGGACTGTTCCCATGAGGCACAGGGTCAAGACTGATTTGCATATAGCTGGGTCAGAACTGAGGTGGCGAAGTGAGCTAAAGAATGATGATGGATTCAACCCAGATCTGTGACTGGGGGTGAGTGTCTGAAAAGTTTCAGCACTCAGTCCTAAGTTGGCAGGGCATGCCCAGACGTGGGCCCCTTGGTCAATTTGCCACTGGATTAAAGCTAGCCTGGCTGATGAAGGGTGTTACCCAGAAACCGGTCCCAGGATGCTTGTTTCCGGTTCAGGGAAGACCTGGCTTGGCAGTTTGGTCTGGACTGTTCCCATGAGGCACAGGGTCAAGACTGATTTGCATATAGCTGGGTCAGAACTGAGGTGGCAAAGTGAACTAAAGAATAATGATGGATTCAACACAGATCTGTGACTAGGGGTGAGTTTCTGAAAAGTTTCAGCGCTCCGTCCATCATCTCCTTGTGTTTGCTGTGCATCAACTCCAAAACAGCAAAGCTATCAGATCATGAGCAAGTGGCTGACTCAAAGACCACTTTATGTACATTGCAAATGAAAGACCTTGCAAACTGAGAGCGAGAGGTGCCTGTAGCAGAGATGTAAAAAGAATCTGTGATGTGAAATGCTTATGCACCTAAGCATTTTGTGGCTTTATTATCTCAGACGTTTTGATTCAGTATTTTTTGTGCTCTACTTTATATTATTCAACTAAATTGCATACAATTACATACACGTGTTTATATTGTTGAGCAACATGAAAGATGTGGCTTGTTGTTTGTTAAACCTTAATACACTATTTGTAAACTTGACACCTAAACACTTTATATGACATGGGTATTCAGTCTGATCCCAACACCTGATGGATCTTTTGATAATATCTAAACAGAAATGCATTTTGGGCCAATAATAAGAACATCATCTTAGCATGAAAGAATGTCCAGATGAAACAGAAGATATAATGTGGATACCTGGGCACAAAGGTGGCTAGTTATATACAGGAATGAATGCTTGAGTCTCTGGACCATGAAGTAAGAGACCACCTCTGAGCAGAGTATCTCAGACCTGGTACCAAGAATGGTTAGATATGTTAAGAGTATTTTTGTAAAGCACAATTGTCACTCCAATGGGCCCCTCTAATGCTAGCTGGAACAGAACGCCAGTGGCATCTGAACTGCTTGAGAGCCAGAAATTGAAGAGGGTTTTTATCAATTCACTGAATTAGGTCACACTATCATATCAGGCATCAGCAGGTCAGGCTGGGATGTGTGATTTGTGGAGATTTTTCAGTAAATACTTCAATGGGATTTTAGAATTGCATAGTTCCAGGCTCTTTTGCGGTGAAGTGCATAACCAGTGACGAAGCAATATTGCATTCTTGTCTGGAATGGTGAGGTTTCTAGCGTGAGGTATTTCATCATCCTGGGGACAGTGAGGTCCCAAGTGTTGACTGATAAAGCCAGGAATTTTTGTATCCATCTACTTTGCCACAGGATCTTTCTCCACAGAGATCATTTTCCACTCCTGGTAAATTTAGTCATCAACTGGAATTCCACAAACTGGTAGGATTAAAACAAATTTTGAATCGATCTTCAAGTGGTTAAGTATTTGAAGGCAAGACAGCACAATTAGTTTTCATACTACTGAAATGGCAGCTCCCCAACATTTCAATAAACATGACTGGGAGTCTCAGTGGTAGATGTGTTTCCTGGCAAGATGAAAGAATTGCTTGCCAGTCAGTCCACTGAGTAAATGACATATAGACTTCGTCATTGGAATTAAACATTGCTAAAGCCAATAAGTATGTCTGTAATTGATGATTTTTTGCAGGACACATTCATTCTAGTAGGCACAGAGAGATTAAAAGATTTCCTCAGAATCATGGATGTTGAGCTGATGCTGAGACTCTAAACTGTTTCCCAGTTGCAAAGTCGGCAGCTCGTGCCATTACTCCCCATCCTCTCCCAATGTAAAGTGTGAAAGCAGGCAAGAGCTATTTGTGCATGTCCGGATTTGCATGCGTCAGCACAATTAATACTGGCAGTGTCATTGCTTATCTTTATTCTGTGGTGCGCAGGATGATTTTTGGTCCCGGTACGACCCTGGCACCAGTGCTGTGCAAGGTCCCCTCTCACCCACAGACTGGATTCAGCCCTACAGGGGTAGTGCAATGATCCTGCAAGTGTATCCACCAGTCCCAGTCCTGCCAAGTACCAAGCATCAGGCGTTATACTAACACATTTTAGTGTGGAGGTCTGCATCACTGCACTAAAATGCATTAGTCACGCATTTTTAGAGCCTTGTCACCACCTGCATGCTGCGAGGGAGAAGCTGGGATTGACCACAAATGTTAGAGGAGCTGCATTACCAACAGCGTAGTAAGTGCTGTGCAGACTCTACTGCAAGCCTCACACTGGCCTCAATCAGGTCTTAGTGTGTGTTAATGAAGTCACTGACATGATTGGACATTAAAATACTATATTTTAGCAGCCTGACCTCGGGCACTGACTGCCGCGGCTGCCTCGTAGGCGGTACCATGCCATGACCTGTAGTTTTATCCTACGAGTAGCAGTAAGCAGCCTTTAAGTGAACCTCCTTACACACCGTTGTCGTGTCACTGACGCTGATCTTTTGGCCGCTGCGGGCATTCATATGCAGATCAATGGGCATGATCACTGTTTCTCTATCTTCAGGGCCTTCTGGGCCAGGCTTCCACGTACTGCTGCCGCTGCCCGCCAGAGTAATATTATAGGGCAATCTGTCCTTCCTGACCTCAACGCGTGTTGCTGCCCTGCCCTGTCCTGTTAAGGGGGAGGGGGCGCCGGTGGTGTCCAGTCACTGTGAGAAGAGAGCCGCTGAGTCTATTTAAAAGGCCCACAGAACTGCTCTCAAGTCAAGACAGTGGTGCCACCACTCCAGCAGCTGCAGCACAGAGTTGTGGCTCTAGAGACTTTGTAATTAGAAATAACAGAGGTTTAAAACCAACTGCTGCCTAATTCCTTGTGTGTCCAGGATTTTTCCATCAATAATAAAGATGTCAAGATAACGCTGATGATTAATGTTCCTGCTGGAGCTATATCAGTGTTTTGTCTGGTGTCAGTTTTCACTCATAAAATAGCGCAAAGGGTTAATGTGCCTGCTACAAAGAACACCATGTAGATTACAGAACTGTATTTTTGAGGCTAGCTCCGTGGGTCACAACTTTTGCCACAGCGACCCTTTTGTTACTTGCAGTTTTCAGATTACAATCCTAATATAGGACAGTGAGCTATGAAGTGTCATCAAAGAGCTATATGCAAACTGCATGGGACAGGTTAGAATGTCATTTCCCCCCCAATCTTTCATTATTCTAATGTTGCTAAAATGGGTTCATTTGGGTAGAAATACATTCTTTTTAGTAAAGCCCTCCACGGTGGTACGTTTTAAATCACGAGTTTGTGCTTTTCCAGACCAAACACTCTTAAAATATACTGCCTACTACTAGTATGGATGACATGTGATTCCTACACGTTGCAATCTTTATTGCTTTATGTAACGTTTCCTAGACTGATTTATACACCTATTATGGATTGTCTCTCTGTAATATGACTGTGATACAAAGCGCTCTAATACCCTACAGAGGTATGTTTCAGTGCTATAAATCAAATCTAATGCATGCGAGAGAGGGGAAACTGGGACGTGAGGAGCACTGTTGGAGGGCAGTAGTGAAGTAATCTGTGGAGAAGGAGGTCACTGGGAGGCAGAACACCCCAAGAAATGTATAGCAGATTATCACACTGGGCGCCTCCAGTGCTAGTGCCAGCCTTGAGAGAGTGAGTCATTGATGTCTGTCACTGTTCTGACAATGTGCTGGTATTCTATAGATAGAGGAAAGGAATTGGATTTCTAAGTTCTACGTTGAGAAGAAACCAGTTATGTTGCTAATTTACAATGGTCTCGCAGTTTTGCACTGACTGTTTGGAGACAGCAATGAATGCGTTAATTTGTGCAACTTCAAGCCGCTCAGCTGCAGAGGACAGAAGAGGTGTAAAGTCATATAGCAAGTTAGTAGGGAAGTTTTCCAGGGACGGTTGATATTCACTGCCCTTACACCATAGGACAGTGACACTCAATGTACGGGCTGCCTGCGGCCCTCCTGACCTTTACATTTGGCCCCTTGGTGAACAGCAGCACTAGTCTGCTGATTACTAGACTCAGAACTAACATTCTGGATGCAACTAAGGCATCCAGCACCACTTAACTTTAGAAACACTTTCAGTTTTTAAAAACTTCTTACAGCAAACGTGTGAAAATATGATAAAGTCTCTACAAAATTCCAAAGCGTGTATTTCATTAACATGAAAAACCTTTTCTCCTTAGTATATCAGATTATATCATTGCATTGAGAGGTATTCTTTTTTAAATGATAGTTTTCAAACATAAATTTAGAAACATTCATGCTTCCACCACCCCGACAACCATGCCAATAGTGAACTAAGAGGAAAGTCACTTGTCATATGCACCCTTTCATCATCATAGTTTATCAAATCAGACACAAGGGAAGCAAAAGGAGGCAAAGTGAAAAAAGAGCAATTGCCTAGGATCACACAGTTTGGTCAAGAGGGGAAGCCAAATTGATCCCAGGTTTTCTGTTTTTGCATAGTTCAATGCAGTCACTCCATGTACATGCTTTGCTTCCCCTACACCCACCTTACAAATGCCATATCACCTGAATGCCACCCTGCTGGCATCATGCGGCCCTCGGTCACATCATAGACAATGCTTTGTGGCCCATGGGAAAATGTTTGTGAGTGAGTGCCCATACCATAGGAGAGAATCGTAATATATACACACACACAGACACACACACACACGCAAGCATGCACGCACACACACACACACACACACACACTCTCTCTCTCTCTCTCTCTGTGGGTAACAGGATTTTTGCCCGGCGCAAAAGTATCTCAGCTATAATAAACCCACTATGGTATACAAAAAGGCTCCTACACTAAGAAGCTTGTTAAGTCCTAGCGACACGGTGAACTACGCAATTCCTGGTGTAGCGAGCAGAATAGAAACCATACCAGGAACTGCGTTACCATCAGGTTCTTATACAAGTAATCAATGTATATGCTGCAAACATATAGTAGATAAAACAGAGACCTTTCATGACAGTAGACATCAGAAAGCCTTTAGAATTGGGTCATTTATTAATTGCAATACCAACAATTCTGTGTATATAATGACATGTATATGTGGAAAAATGTACGTAGGGTCACCGGTGAGGAAATTAAAGATTAGATGGATGGAACATATCTGGGCCATTAAAAACTGTGACTTAAAATATCCCATTGTGGTCCACTTTAAAGAGACTTACAAAGTGACTGAGATAGGAGGAATTTGGTTCATGGGAATAGAACAGGTCACTTTAGATAGGAGGGGTGGAGACCTAGAGGGAAAACTGCGGAGCAGAGAAACCTTTTGGATCAACAAATTACGAACAGTTCAATATGGCTTGAATATTGATAGAGAATTATATACTTTAATTGGATGATAGAATGAATACATGTTTTCTCCTCATACAATAAAGGGCTATCATAATGGTAGTAATTGTATCCGGTTCATATGATACCTTTAAATTACTTTTGTATGGGACCTAGAGAAGAGAAAGATGAGAGATTAATTCTAAGAATGTTTATTTTTCCAAGAGTCTGAGGACCTTTGATTAATGTCGCAGGACAATGAGAAATAGAGAATGAGGGTGTGGAAGTGGTGTACTTTTCTAGAATAGAAGTTTCACTATCGGAAGTAATATGGTTTTTTTTTGGGACATAGGGAGAAAGGAGACCTTGTTCAATATGGACATACATTTGGAAAGTTATATAAGGTAATTTAGTAGTATGCAGAAATAAAGGCCTAACAGGAGTAAAGTATAAAACGGTTTTATTTCTCAAGGTGATATGCATACGGAGCGATAGCACTGGGCAATTGTAGATTAGGAGACTCACTAGGACACAAGGGTTCAATACCCAGCGTCACTGTTAATTTAGGTATAAGTAATTTTATAAAACGAGGAAGAGTCATGGAGTAGAGTAGAATAGGTATAAGTATTTTTATAAAATGAGGAAGAATCACGGAGTAGAGTAGACAGGTTTAAGAAATTTAATAACATAAAACTATAAGTGCCTAACACGAGCAAAGTATAAAGGGTATTTTTATTCTTGAAAGCAACTGGTATATAGAGCGATAGCACATGGCACTGGTGGATGAGGGGAAACACGTAGAAACAAGGGTCAATTACGGGCCTTGCTGCTTAAAATAGATAGAAATATTATTTTCAACAAATTGAATTGGAGTTACCATGTTGTGTAAGAAAGTTTCAAAATAAAAGCCAGCAGAGAACAATAGCATTAGACACTAAGCAAGGTGCTACTAAGTCCAGAAACGAGGGTTCGAATCTGGGGAGCGCAGTGTTGAAATGTATTTTTCCAAACATTGTTTACAGAAGGAACAGAGCGATCGCAACAAACATTTCTCTTTTTTATTTGTTTTGGACACGGATATGTAATTGAGATAGCGATGTTAGGAAATACACATTTGAGGTGCATATAGGAGGCGAAGCCTGGATAATTACAATGACATTGCCTTAAGAGTAGGACTTAATTGGGAAAGTTCACGACATACCAGGTGATTAGCATCACCACAGGAGGTGTATTTAAGTGGAAGGAGTTTTTGAAGCTTAGTATGCATTGAAATCCGGTGTCAGACAGACCAGGAGGCTTCCAGCCAAGATTGCGTAAGCAGCAACAATCAAATGCAGGATAGAACTTCCCTGGGGAGAGTAGAGAATGAGAGTTGATGGGAAGGGTGCTGAAATGAGCGTGGAGGCACCTCTTAGTATTACTTGAGGTGGTTGTTGGGATCAATGTTTAAGTATTGCTGTGTGGGTAGAACACATTAGAATTCTGAGTGAGTGTATTTATTTTTACCTTATCAAGGGGATCCATCTAGAATATTGCACAAAAGAACAGGAGTTATAATGGAAGATGAAAAGGATTAAATAAATGGCATACAAAGATTTTAGAGGTGAGAATTAACAAAAAAGAT
The DNA here is from genome assembly GCF_964204655.1 of Triturus cristatus. Classification (NCBI taxonomy): domain Eukaryota; kingdom Metazoa; phylum Chordata; class Amphibia; order Caudata; family Salamandridae; genus Triturus; species Triturus cristatus. The sequence goes on along the minus strand of NC_140589.1, from coordinate 611,033,788 downwards.
GAACTCATATAAAATTCTAGTTATTATTAACATGTTCGGAAGGAATTGAGGGGCATATCATCAACAACTGGCGATAATTATCGCTAAGTGCACTTAGCGCTAGGATAATTATCGCCGGCTATCGCGGAATTTTATCGCTGAGATAGTGTGTTATCTCAAAAGTGATAAAATTCTTGGCGCAAGCTGCCAAATGTGCGATTATCTCTGGAAATCCAGCGATAATCGCGCAGCGTTTGGCGATAGCTTGCTGATAGGGCAGGGCAGACTTAACCATGATATCCACCTTACATTGGATATCATGGCTAAGTCAAAGTAAAAGCAGGCGTAAGGAAAGTAGGGATAACCGCGGTTAGCTCTACTTTTCTTATTGCTATGCTTGTTAGCGTGCCCATTGATAATTGGAGGAATGTCAGTTAGCGACATTTCTCTAGTTATTTTGGGAGTAAACGCCCAAGATGCAAAGCAGGGCGTTGTTGTGACGGGCGCTAATTCATAGCGTGTTTTTGCTGATAAGGCGATTAAATTATCGCCGCTTTTCACCCGAAAACGGATGCAAAAGCAACAATACTTTCTTAGCACCGCCTTGATGATATGCCCCTAAGTGTCTCTGTACCTGTTTTTTGTAGAAACAAGAATCAGTGAAATGAAGAAGAACACAAGAATAACAAGACTTTGGAAAAATTACAAGGTAAGTAATAACAAGGATAAAAATGGGAAAGCGGAATTATAATTGAGATATTGAGATCTGCCCTCCAAAAAGAATATACAGGGCTAAAGGACCAGGATGAGAATATTTATTTTCAAATGGAGTCTCTTTAGACCAAATTATGTACTGAAGGTCTACCAATGTATAAGGCAGGCTATATTGGTGGGAGAACATGAAAACAATGTACTCTATGTAGCCTCAATGAATTTGTGTAACAGAGAATGTTATGTAAACAAAATGTGAATATAATCCACAAGTGTGTAGTTAAATAGACCAATGACATTGGTGATTTGTATATATAAAGTGCAGATTCTAATTGTATTATTTTATGTTTATAACAGCCCTAAAGAAGCGCAGTGGAGCGCAAAACACGTGTTGGCTTTCTCTGACTGCTTGAGAAGAATAAATAACATCCAAAAGAAACTGAACAAGAAGATTTGATTTTTCATTGATGTTGGGTGAATATCTCAGTGAAGTTTGATGTTGTATATATATATATGTATGGATGTCACTACTCCCCTTCAGCCAACCTGGATTCGGTTTCTTTTCTATATCCACAAACTTTTTTATTGCTTGATTTTGCTCACGAGAAGGGTCACTCATAGTCGTGGAATGTCACTCATAATTATAGCGAAATTATGAAAATGTCACATATAAGCAATTTGAAACCGTGGCAGCTATACAGTTCCTCCTGTGGCTCCCTGTTCTTTCTTACCTATAGTATGTGATCTTTAGTCACATCATACACAATCTATTAAGGGAAAATTGAAAACCGAGCCTTGCTCTGTTTGACAATTGATCGATATGGTTTTGAAAAAAGCTGTGGGATATTCTCTGCGTAACATTAATTCTTGGATATGTACCCTTTTCTAACACACGGGGGCACTAGAGCGTTGCATTGGATCTCTTCGGCACTTTGCCAGCTGCTCAACTCAAGCAATGATGTCGTTTGGCCACAACAGGGTTAAGTGATAACACACGGCTATTCCAATCCTTTGTCGCGAACTGTCTTTGAAAAGTAGAAGACGATTTAGCCTTTCAGAAAACTTTTGTTTGGGAAATAGAATAGCAAATCCTTTAGCTTGAATTGCATCAAAGTTATAACCAAAGAGCTTACGAATGAATGTAGCATCCTCGCGCTTTAGACACAAGGTTAACCATCATGTCAGCTGAAGCTTGGCGGAATCACAACAATTTAAGTCGATGATTTAGTGTCGACGTTTTTTGTTGGTTCTAGCTAGCTATACTCCATTAGGGCGAGGATGTGGTCCGTCGGCTGCGCTGCCGCCTCTGGTGCAGGAAACCAGGGTTCGAGCCTCGAGGTCGCATCCACATCCTGTGATTCTGGGCACATCACTTCATCTCCCCTTACCTGAATGTGTAATGTAAATACGGTGCTATGTAAAGCGCTCCAATACCTTCGGGTCGAGTTCGCGCTATATAAATATGCATCAAAAAAATAAAAGAACAACAAAGAGCCATGAGTGCATGGAGAAGGAACATACGACAGCTCTGAGGGAATACTATGAGAGACGGTCAGGAGACTGACAGCTCACTAGCAGATCTAACATACAGTCGGACTTGGGTCGAAACGTAATACAGGAACCACTTTGCGCTTTTTCCGGTTATCCCAGGTGGCTGGAGCACGTGTTAAAATAAAAAGTGCAATCAAGGGAAAATGCAAACACGGCATCTTCATCATCTGGCGGCATCTAGTGGTCAGACTTTGTTTAGCTGTCTTACCAAGTTTACCTAACAGCCCGTATTTCACATTGAACCATGAAATATGGAAAATATTTCACAGATGTCTGTGAAATAAAGATTTCATCTTCCGAATGGCAGGCTGGAAGCAAATCCGCAGAGCTCTAGCATTGTTTTGGCTACTAAGATTATGCAGCATGGAGGAACAAATTGTTTGACACAGTTTTCTTCGTGAGGTGGCAAAAAATACGACTTATATGGCACATTCCCTGGCTGTATTATTATCATCAATTTTAGCCAGAAAATACATTGTGTGTGAAATCTGCAATTTTTGCAAATGAAGTGGCAAATTTAAAAAAAATCCATAATTATGTGGTAAACATGAGACACATAAGCAAGCTTTGGACCTAAAGACAAACCCTTATAATCAACATTCAATCCTGCTCAAAGTTACCCAGAGTTTCTCTTCTGTATTCAACTCTGATGGACTCTAAGTTTCAAGGGCAATAATATATCTAGATTTTCTATGTCTAAGGGTTAGAGTTCTATTGCCCCCTCTCATGTTCTCAGTACTTGTTCCACCAGGTAATAGGATAGCATCATTCCTATAGGTGAAGTGCATCTCCCGGAAGTGTTTGGCCAAAGGGTAATGTGTGCCATTGTTGTCTATAGCTTTCATGTACTCAAGAATCCTCCTCTAGGCCAGATGGATCATACTGCCAACGTGTCTCTTGTTGCACGTACACTGGAGAACCTAGATTACATAGACCGTGCTACATGTTAGAAACTGGTTAATAGTTTTGGTTCCCTTGCCAAAGTGTACTGGACAATCGTTTCTCTTAGTGCTATATGACCTGCTTTGCATTTTGCTCATGGGAAGACATTTTGGGGCAGATTTATAACGGACTTGCGCCACTTTTACGCCGCCGTTGCGTCACTTTTGTGATGCAGCGGCGGCGTAAACCCTGCGCCATGTTGCGCCCCATTTACAACGTGACGCATCTAGGGAGATGCGTCACGTTGTTAAGCTTGCGTCACATGTGGGCGTACCTGCACAGGGGGGGGGGGGGGGCGTTCTGGCGCTGGAACACCTCCGAAAAGTGGCTGAGTGAAATCTACAAGATTTCACTCAGTCACTTTTCCGGCCATGCTGCGTCAAAACCCTGCGCCTGCTTGAAGCAGGCGTAAGGATTGACGCAGCATTGTAACAATAGGGCACCCCCGAGCCTTGCTGGAGCTGCGTCGCGCTTGCGACGCAACTCCAGCAATGCGCCAACCTTCCGCCATCAGATGCGTCACGCATCTGTTTATCCTTGCGCTACGATGCGCTGCATTGTAAATGCGGTGCATCTATTGTGGCGCAAGGGTAAACTTTCGTGACGCATCTTTCCTGGCGCATCCCTGCTGATTTGCAGGGATGCGCCAGGAAACATAAATCTGCCCCTTACAGATTACCCAGCCTGGTGTTCTTTCTATAAGTAACTTCACTGTGTACCAACCTATCTCTAAGGGAGTAACCCCTCCTATAGGTGATGCTAGGTTTGTCTTAACGTACTTCTGCTAGAACAGGGTTGCTATTGAGGCTGTTCCAATGTTTATAAATTACTATATTGAGCTTTCTCAAATCCCCACTATATGTGTTCATCATTCAGATTATCCTGTGCTCCCGCTCTGGTAGCTTAACTTCAAAGCCAATGTGTAAAGTATTTGTGCAACACTTCAAACAATACAAAGTGAAAACACAACAAAAAGACCTCGCACCAGATTAGAAAAATAGAGAATCGTTTTATATATGAAACAAGACCAAAACGACAAACTCCAAGAAATAGAAGTCGAGATATGAATTCTGAAAGAATAAACTATAAAATAGGACTTAGAAGCAAAAAGCTCTTAAATGAGATATCTGGTGATGCCGTACCGAGACAAAGTCAATAGTTCAGGCTGACCGCGATAGATTGTGGGCCCGACACAGGGACCCAGTTAGGCTCGCTGAACAACAGTATTTTGATTTAGATTGAAGATGCGAGGTGGAGGCGAAGTGATGTGTTGGTGTCGAACTATTTAGTGAGCGAAATGCGTCGAGATTTTGCTCGCAATGGTGGCGATGTGTCGGCTCCGAGTGTGATGCACTGGTTTTGAATGCAATACGTGGCTATGGCCCCTGCGTCAGCAGATGCGCTGATTTTGAAGGCGATGCGTTGGTTTCGAGTGTAATGTGTCGGCTCCTCTCCATGTTTCAAGTAGTATGTGCCAGTTCTGACCCACACGAAGGCAAAGATGCACCAGTTCCGATGAGGATGCGTGGGTTGCCTTGAGAAAGCACCCTATGCCTCACTTCTAAGGGTCCAGCACTGGGGTGGCAGGGGAAACTCACAGATTGCAGAGTCCAGATGCAAGAAGGCGTAAGTCATTTGCATCCCTGTGACTTCAATCAGGAGGCAAGCCACCAAGTCATTGGAGTTACTCTTCATTCAAGTGATGCAGGTCAGGTCCTTCTCTGCCAGGCAGTAGAACAGCAGGCAGCAGGGCAGCTCAGTAAGATAAAATCACAGAATGGCAAGAGCCCACCAAAGACGCAGTCTAGCAAAGTGGCAGTCCTTCCAGCAGCACAACAGTTCTTCTTCCTGGCAGAGTGGTCACAGGTCCAGAAGTATACTAAAATCATGGTGTCAGAGGTCCAGGACTTATATGCAGTTGTCCCTTTGAAGTGAGGGAGACTTCAAAGAAAGCTTTGAAGTGCATAGGGGTCCTCTCTTCCTGCCTTAGCTACAAACTCACTACAGGGGTGTATGCAGCCCTATGTGTGTGGACAGGACAATGACTATTCAGGTGTAAGTGTGGGTCAGTGCCCAGTTGCTCCCTCCCATCTCCCAGGACTGTCCTTCAAGACACACCTAATATCCCTTTGAGTGTAGCTGTCTAGAGGTAATACACTAAGCCCACCTGTCACCGAACCCAGACTGAACAGAGAAAGGCAGCAGGCACCAAATGACTAAAGTAAATAAATGCCACACAACAGTTGATGGACAGAATGCAGAACAATGTCATACATACAGCGATCTGGGCCTGAATCAATTGTTTCTTTGCTCACCATGCCATTCCAGTTTGAACCCAGCCATATGCAAATCAGTCTTGAGCCTGTGCCTCATGGGAACAGTCCAGCCCGAACTGCCAAGCCAGGTCCTCCCTGGACTGGAAACAAGCATCCTGAGACCGGTTTCGGGGTTTCAGCCAGGATAGCTTGATTCCAGTGGCATGGAGAGCACGGGACCCACGTCTGGGCATGGTCAACTGGGGTGGTGGAGTGAGCTAAATAATGATGATGGATTAAACCCAGATCAGTTGACTGGGGGTGAGTGTTTGATTTGCTCAAACGCTCCGTCCATTATCCCCTTTGGTATTGCTTTGTTTGCCCTAAGTTGGCAGGGTATGCCCAGACGTGGGTCCCTTGCTCACTTTGCCACTGGATTCAAGATAGCCTGGCTGATGAGGGTTATGAACCCGAACCCGGTCCCAGGATGCTTTTTTCTGGTCCAGGGAAGACGTGGCTTGGCATTTCGGGCTGGACTGTTCCCACGAGGCACAGGGTCAGACTGATTTGCATATGGCCATTTCTGAACTGGGGTGGAGAAGTGAGCTAAAGAATGATGATGGATTAAACTCAGATCAGTTGACTGGGGGTGAGTGTTTGATATTCTCAAACGCTCTTTCCATTATCCTCTTTGGTATTGCTTTGTTCGCCCTAAGTTGGCAGGGTATGCTCAGACGTGGGTCCCTTGCTCACTTTGCCACTGGATTCAAGATAGCCTGGCTGATGAGGGTTATGAACCAGAAACCGGTCCCAGGATTCTTGTTTCTGGTCCAGGGAAGACATGGCTTGGCAGTTCGGGCTGGACTGTTCCCACGAGGCACAGGGTCAGACTGATTTGCATATGGCCATGTCTGAACTGGGGTGGTGGAGTGAGTTAAAGAATGATGATGGATTAAACTCAGATCAGTTGACTGGGGGTGAGTGTTTGATTTGCTCAAATGCTCCGTCCATTATCCCCTTTGGTATTGCTTTCTTCGCCCTAAGTTGTCAGGGTATGCCCAGACGTGGGTCCCTTGCTCACTTTGCCACTGGATTCAAGATAGCCTGGCTGATGAGGGTTATGAACCCAAAACCGGTCCCAGGATGCTTGTTTCCGGTCCAGGGAAGACATGGCTTGGCATTTCGGGCCAGACTGTTCCCATGAGGCACAGGGTCAGACTGATTTGCATATGGCCATGTCTGAACTGGGGTGGTGGAGTGAGCTAAAGAATGATGATGGATTAAACCCAGATCAGTTGACTGGCTTTGAGTGTTTGATTTGCTCAAACGCTCCGTACATTATCCTTTTGGTCAGCCACGGTTGGTAGTAGGAGTAACTGCAGAGCGGTGATGTGGGGAGGGGGAGGGGGAGGGGCAGGGTGGGGGGTAGTAAACTATGGATTACGGAGGTTTACAGGTAAGTTAACATATAAATTAATATAACGAATTTCGTTGCGTGCACTGCATCCCCAAATGCGATGCAGTGCACGCAACGAAATTCGTTTTTATTAATTTATATGTTAATTTACCTGTAAACCTCCGTAATCCATAGTTTAATACCCCCCTCCCCATGTCACCGCCCTGCAGTTACTCCTACTACCGACTGCGGCTGCTTTTGGTATCGCTTTGTTCGTCTTAAGTTGGCAGGGTATGCCCAGACGTGGGTCCGTTGCTCATTTTGCCACTGGATTCAAGATAGCCTGGCTGATGAGGGTTATGAACCCGAAACCGGTCCTAGGAAGCTTGTTTCCGGTCCAGGGAAGAGATGGCTTGGCAGTTTGGGCTGGACTGTTCCCATGAGGCACAGGGTCAGACTGATTTGCATATGGCCATGTCTGAACTGGGGTGGTGGAGTGAGCTAAAGAATGATGATGGATCAAACCCAGATCAGTTGACTGGGGGTAAGTGTTTGATTTGCTCTAACGCTCCGTCCATTATCCCCTTTGGTATCGCTTTGTTCGCCCTAAGTTGGCAGAGTATGCCCAGATGTGGGTCTCTTGCTCACTTTGCCACTGGATTCAAGATAGCCTGGCTGATGAGGGTTATGAACCTGAAACCGGTCCCAGGATGCTTGTTTCCGGTCCATGGAAGACATGGCTTGGCAGTTCGGGCTGGACTGTTCCCATGAGGCACAGGGTCAGACTGATTTGCATATGGCCATGTCTGAACTGGGGTGGTGGAGTGAGCTAAAGAATGATGATGATTAAACCCAGATCAGTTGACTGGGGGTGAGTGTTTGATTTGCTCAAACGCTCCGTCCATTATCCCCTTTGGTACAACTTTCTAAAAGTGCCATTTGCTAAACTGAAATTTAAAATCCGACTTCACAATAAGTTGTGATTTAAATTGTGAGTCCAGTGACACCAAACTTGACAAGTCTATCTCTTCACAAGTGGGAATTACACTTAAAAGATGTAATAATGTAATTCCAATGTTATCCTAAGTGCGAGATAGACCATGCAGAAGTGAAATACAAAATGTGGGAGTTTTTTACTACCAAGAAATATAAAACATAAAGGTATATGTACTGTATTTTGAATACATTGCACCCTGCCCTGTGAGTCCTACAGGTACTACATTAAGAGTGACATATGTATAAAAAGGGAAGGTTTAGGCCTGGCAAGAGGTTTATTTTGCCCAGCTGAAGTGGCAGTGTAAACTACACATACAGGCTCTGCAATGGCAGGCCTGAGCCATGGTTAGAGGGCTACTAAAGTGGGCGGTACAATGAGTGCTGCAGGCGACTAGTAGCATTTAATTTAAAAGCCCTGGGCACATGTGGTACACTTTACTAGGGACTTGTAAGTAAATTAAATTAAACATTACAGCAGTGGACGAGGGGTAAGGATAGTTAATACAGCGCTGTTCTCCTGACAAATGTGTGACTATGGAGAAGGCCCCCCCCACACTTAGCTATGGATCCCGCAGATAAATATGAATGAGGTATTCTTTCAACAGTTAGGGGGACTGGTAGGGGGCTATTTCTTTACTTTTTGCATGATTTAAATGTACACCATTTATTTAACGAAAAGATCAGCACCCACTGTTTGTTTAGTGTAAGAACAAAAAAGAAGAAAATAATTATTCATTCAAAGCGCTTCAGTTAAGGGTTGTACAGACTCCAATAAGATTCATGTAGATATGATATTTCTTCATAATTCTTTATTCATGTTGTGAAAAATGTTCAGTAAATGTAGCCACCATGTTTCGTCCCTTTCCAGAGACTTCTTAAAGCTTTATTTCCCTCATAACAACTATTCGTATTGAGATTTTCCAAATTAAAAGTAGACCTTAATCAGTAAGCTCAGAGTCTCTGTAATTTTAGAGGAATGTGCGTGGTTGCAAAGTGATACAGTCTTAGCCCATGTTGGCAGTCAAATGTAAGTGGCAACAGCTGATGTTTCACACAGTCTCCAGGAATTATGTCCAAAAGTACACCATTGCCCTATAATTGTTCTACCCTGAAGAAGACCCTAGACCTTCTTGGCTCATACAGCGGTCCAAACATGTGGGTAACTCGTAAACGCTAGGTCAGGTAATCCAATATATTTCACCTAATGACTGTTTCTTTTTAAGGTTTGTAAACATACCAGAGGTACTTGTTAAATAAATAATAATTTGAGTATACCTCTAGGTATATTTTATATTCACCCCCCCCCCCCCCCCAAAAACAGGACCCAGTGTATTGACCCGAGTTGAGATTTATAAGCACTCCCAGGGATAGATTAGCCTCCCCTGGTCGTGTCTGCTGGGACGTCATTGTCACTACCCTGGTGTGAGAGGTCGTAAAATGATGAAGCATGCCTCGATAAGTGAGGGTGAGACTACATCTCAAAAATCTTTTGATGACCCACATCTAGAAGTAGTCAGTAAACCAAATAGGCTAGAGATGACTATACAATTCCCTCAAGTATATATTTTTTGTGTTGTATCCCTTTGGAGGACATACTTGAGGTAGAACCTCCATCACTCTGTCCTTTGGGATTTATAGTAAATTAAATGTGCCAATTGGAGATGAGCCAATGTTAAATTACAAAGGAGGAGAGTAGATGTAGGAGAGATAGGGACTCGTCCTCCACGAAACTTGTCAAATAACCAAAAAGAGAGTCCCTTCTATTACAGAAGGAAAGCACATCTCTTGCTAGGACTGTAAAGAAAGAACAACTAAAGCCAGCAAAAATGAAGTCATAAAAATGGAGGGAGGCAAGCAAAATGTTTGGGGAAGACCACCCTAATACTGTCAGGTCTAACATGTGTCCCCCCCCAACTGAAAGTAGAGAGAGCTACCAACCCCTTTGGGAGTTCTCTTCACTAAGGCAAAACAATCTGGAGAGACCATCGGCACTGGCGTGGTCTGTCCCCAGGCAATACTCCACCATAAAGTCAATTCCCTGTAGAGAAATGGACCACCTCAAGAGTTTAGGATTTTCACCCCTCCGCTGCATAAGCCATCTGAGGGGCCTGTGGTCTGTCTGAACCAGTTTGAGCCTGGAAATGAGTCCCAAACAAGTATGGTCTCAACTTCTTCAGTGCTCAGACCACAGCAAACGCTTCTCTCTCAGTGGCACTCTACCTCTGTTCCTATGGAAGTGATCTCCAAAACTAGGAATATGGACATCAACTCGCTTTGGCCGTAATGTTTGGGGGATTTACCTGCCCCCAAAACTCAAATAAAAAGTCTCGGGTGTGGCTGGATCATAACTTGAATTTTAAGGAACAGGCACGCAGGATGGCAGGTACCTGTTACGGTATCCTGAAAATGATCAGGAAAGTTCTTCCACTTCTGCCTTTTGTTGCCAGGAAGCTTTTGGTACAAGCCCTGATTCTCTCGAGGCTTGATTATGCCAATGTGCTTTACTTAGGGTCTCCATCCATAACCATCAAAAAATTACAAACAGTTCAAAGCTGTGCGGCTCGACTGCTGCTGCAGGTTCATAGGCAGGAATCGGCTAGATCTCACATCAAATCCCTGCATTGGCTCCCGGTGGTGGAGAGAATTCAGTTCAAGGCCTTGTGCATTGCCCATAAGGTACTCTCAGCTAAGGCCCCGCCGGTTCTTCGATCCATTATTCTCCCATACCTTCCAAACAGATCCCTCCGCTCTGAGAAAAAACATCTAGCGATAATTCCTAGAGTACATCGAGCCCGGACTGGGGGACGTCTTTTTTCCCTCATTGCGGCTAGAGGTTGGAATCAGCTTCCGGATCACATCCGACTTGAGACCAATCACCTCATCTTTCGTAAACTACTGAAGACCTTGCTGTTCTCCGGAACTGTCTGATTGTTTGATTGTCTGGCGGCTTGTCTCTAGCGCTGGGAGGCCTTTGGTAGCCATGCGCTCTATAAGTACTATTCATTCATTCATTCATTCATCTCCTTCCACTGAAGGTTAGCGGTTAGTCAAGGTCCTCCTCATTCAGCTGTGCTAAGACTGCAATTATGCCATGCTCTGAAGCATCTGTTTGCATGATTAATTCCTTGGAGAAATCAGGGGCCCTGAGCACCGGTACTGGTCACATGACTTCTTTGAGAGAGTCAAAAGTCTTTCTGACAAGCCTCTGTCCAGATCATCAAACTGGGCTCCTTCTTACAAGTCAGCTCAGTTAAGGGGGCAACAATTGTGCCATAGCCCTTAACACATGTTCTGTAATAGCCTGTGATGCCTAGGAAGGCTCTCATTTCTGTTTGGGTTTAAGGTGGTTCGCCAGGCCATGGTGGCTCAATCTTGGTCTGGTGGGGCTGCAACTTCCCTCCACCTACCAGGTGTCCCAAATCCACCACAGAAGCCTTCCAAATCTGGAACTTACTGGCCTTGTTGGTCAGGCTTGCTTGTTGCAGGGACTGAAGCATCCCATCTGGACCTGCTATCTGGAACTGTAGACAGCAATGTTGTCAAAGTAAGCAGCATGGAAAGCCTCCTTATCAGCCAGGACCGTGTTAACCAACTGCTGGAAGGTAGCAGGGGCATTTTGCAAGCCAAAGGGCATCAACGTAAATTGGTAATGGCCCGCTAGGGTTGAAAATGCTGACCTCTCTTTGGCCCCCTCAGTCAGAGTGATCTTCCAGAACTCTGATATTAAATGAAAGGTACTGAGGAATTTGGCAGCACCCAGAATATCAATTAGCTCATCAGTTCTGGAGATGGGGTGGGCATCAGTCCTGGTGACGGAATTCAGTCCTCGATAGTCCTCGCAGAACCGGAGTTCTGGTGTGGTGCCCGGTGGGGCTGCCTTTGGTACCAACACCATGGGGTTGGACCAGGGACTGTGAGAGGTCTCAATCATCCCTAAGGCTAACATCTTGGAGACTTCCTCCTTAATGCTGGCTCTCACCCTGTCTGACAACCTGCAAGTTGTTTTCATTTCAGGGGACTCTGTCTCCTGTGTCAACATCATGGACGCACAATGTGTGAGTTCAGGGGTGAGTGAAAACAGTGAGGTGAACTGTCCCAGCAACTGGCAACAGTCACCTTGGTATTCTCAGCTCAGTGATGTACAGAGGTTGACACCCTCTATTAACCCATTGTGTTCCTGTGCAGAGAGGAGGTCAGGGAGAAGTTCACTGTCCTCTTCCACTCCCTCATCTGTCACAAAGAGTATGCTCACTTCGGACCTCTCCCAGTGAGGCTGGAGTCAGTTTACATGAATCATCCATAGGCAGTTCCTAGGGGTCCGGAGGTCCATCAGGTAGGTGGTCTCACCCTTCCGCTACTTGATCTTGTATGGGCCAGTCCAGCAGTCCTGAGGAGCCTTGGGCTCTACTTGTTCTATTATCCACCCTTTCTGGCCAGGCTGAAACTCCACCTGTGTGGCCTTGTGGTCGTACCAGAGATTCACAACTTCTTGGCTGGCCTCTAGATTACTTTGTGCCTTTATTTGTACTCAAACATGATGTTAGTGTCTCAGTCTAAAAGTGACATGTGCTAAACTGCAAATTGAAATCTAACTTTGCCATAAGTTGTGATTTTAAATTGTGTTTCAGTGTACCAAACTTGAAAGGTTTATCTCTTCACAAGTGGGAATTACACTTAAAAGATGTCATAAGGTAATCCTAATGTTATCCTATGTGAGAGATATGCCTTGCATTAGTGAAAAACGAAATTGGGAGTTTTTCAATACCAAGACATGTAAAACATGTATTGCCTTTTAAATACAATGCACCCTTCCCTGTGGGTCATACAGGTCCTACCATAGGGGTGACCTATATGTATAAAAAGGGAAGGTTTAGGTCTAGCAAAAGGTTTATCTACTTGTATGGGAAATGGAGCTTCATCAGGTCCCCAGAGGTCAAGATGCAACACCAGTGAAATGTGAATTAACAATCAAACAGGCTCAATCAATTTCTTCCATTCTTCGTTTAATGTAATACTTTCATAATCCATTTTAAACCATACATTTTTATCATTCAATGTTTCATCAACAAAGTAAAACATGATGCCTAACCAGGCTTTTCTTCCAGAAAACATGGCGCTTCATCATTCCTTATAATTCAGTGTACATGATGTAGACCCATTGCATTTCAGGCAAACTGCCCTTCCTCAGGGGTGACTATGGTATAAAAGAACATATAAGAACCAACAATAACCAGCGCAGGATCAAATCTATTATTATTAAATGATGTCATGTGAACTGATCTCCACCAGATGCACCCAAAAAACCTAAAGTGGCGATCAGTCAAATACATACATGAATACAAAACAACAAAACAAAATAAACTGTGATAGTTTGTGTTACATAAACGTGCATATGTTCCATCATACAAATATCTAGTGACTAAGGCGGCCTCATATCTATCCCCTATGGTTCGTGAATATGCTCTGTAACAACAGCAATCCCTACAATGGTGCAGAAAATGTTTTTGAAAACATTATTATCACCACTGAAACCTGAATGTAACAAGCATTAAACTGCTAACTTAATGCAACAGATAATGAAAATTCAAATTTACCTTCAACAATGAAACATGCCAAACACTCTAGCTCCGTCAATTAATATTTAAATGAAATAAAACACAGGTGTAACAAGACGTTTTATAATTATTCCTGGAGATTAGCCAATGGCATGTGACACTGAAAACCAGTGAAAATAAACAAAATACTGTATAAACATAATTCACACCTTGTCAAAGAAACAGTTGATCACAAATAACAGTGTAAATTAAGAAACTGCTCACGCAGACCACATTGAAGATAACTGGAATAAAAAATCAAATGAAACATGCGTACAATAAATGAGTAAGCAAAGCATGACCTTTATGAGTTCTTTGAAGAAGAGATTCAGAAAATCTATCCCTTGTTTCTAGGAGATGGGGGGGGGGGGGTTGACTGGCTCACCAGGAGCTACTGACTACTGATTCTCACTCTCTATGCTCAGAATTTTTTCCTATTTTTCTGGAAGACTCATTGGTGGAACTCCTGAAATGCAAATCTGTCTCACTTATGGACCCATGTCCTTCTCACCTTTTGAGAAGGGTGGCCTCCTGGCTCAATCCCACACTAAACCAGATCTGGAATTCTTCCCTGCAACTGGGTACCTTTCCTAGCATCTGGTAAGAAGCATTCTTACGGCCTCTGCTGAAATACCCTAATGCAGATCTGAGCATACTGAGGAATTTCAGACCGACCTCCCTCCTGTCTGCCCTGGTGAAAAGTCCTCGAAAAGATTGTTCAGAAACGGTTCTCTAATTTTGCAGAAACAAATAATTTCCTCCATGACTCGCAATCAGGTTTCCGAGTGGGATATAGCATGGCAACCATATTGCTGGAAATTTCCGAATCGGTACAAGAGGTTGTAGATAGCGGGGATGCAGCCATGGTAGTACCTTTGGACCTGTTGGCTGCTTTCGACACTGTCTCACATCGGATTCTGCTGGAGCGCTTATATCACCTGGACGTGAGAGGAGTGGCCCTCTCATGGCTTCGGTCCCACCTGGAAGACCGCTCTCAACAGGTCTTTTTACAACACTTCTCATCCTCACCAAAAACGTTAGTGTGTGGAGTGCTGCAGGACTCGGCCTTGAGCCCACTGCTTTTTAATCTCTACCTGGCCTCCTTTATCTTATCCTGGAGCTTGAAAGTAGTCTCCTACACAGATGACCCGCAGCTGGCCTTTACCTTCAAAGAGCACTCCCCTGTGGCATTCAACAAATTCAAAGAAAGCATGAAGCAGATTTCCACGTGGATGTATGATAAATGCTTGAAATTGAATGCGGATAAGACTGAGGTCTTTTTCTTCAATGAGAGCTTACTGCCACCAACCAATCTCTGGTGGCCAGAGGATATGAACCCCCCTCCTACACCTGCAGAGTCTGCGAGAAATCTGGGTATCATGTTTGATACTGATCTCTCTTTTACGTCGCACATCCGACAAGTTTCGGCCACTTGCTTCTGGAAGTTACGGTCTTTGAGGAACGTTTTACGATACCTGCCTGAGGAAAGCCGTAAGATCATTATATATGCCTTGGTTACCTTCCAATTGGACTTTGCAAATAGTCTGTACATTGGGCTCCCAGTATATTTGGTTCACAGACTACAGATTGTGCAGACTGCAGCAGCAAGGCTGATCTGTAGGGTGGTCTTCAGACATCATTTTCCCCCCATTTGAGATGGTTACAATGGCTTCCGATAGGCAAGAGGCTTGCATTCAAGGCCTTGATGCTGACTTTTAGAGCCACAAGAGACTTGGGCCCCTGCTTTCCTAAGCAGAGACTTAGCCTGTACCACCAGGATCGTGTACTGAGGTCTAAACACTCATATCTGCTTCGTGTGCCATGATTTACTAAAGAGCGTCAAGGGGTAAAGGTCATTCTCGGTCAGGGCATCCAACTCTGGAATGCCTTGCCCACCCACATGCATCTCTTCAAGTCAGAACTAGAATTCAGGAAGACCTTAAAGACTCTGCTTTTCTCACAGCTGTAGCACCTCCTCACTGATCTTTGCTGTCAATATGTACCTGCGCCGGGACTCCTCTGTTGAGGTAGCTGTTGCGCATACAAATGCACTTTGATGGATTGATTGATAAGCAATCAATAACGTAAATAAACCATGACATATAGTGGCAACAAATATACACCGATTCAGGTAAATGCACGGTTATTCAGAATACCTTGAGTATACAAAATTATTACATCTGTTTTGAATTGGTTGAGAAGCAAATATGAAACCTGCTGGTGTTCTCATAACATTGAACTATAACTATAAGTGTACCTCGAGTGTTATGTGTCCAATTAACTGCTTATTTCTAACCATAAAGAAAACATGACAGCTTCAGCAAGTCAGAAAAATAGAATGAGGCAGGCAAAAAGTTGGGGGAAGTCCAACCTAAGGCTGTCAGGTCTAACAGATGCTAAAAGGTAATCTATTGCCATCTTTTTTTCAATTACCATCTTATTATGTGTGTCTAGTTGTTCTGTCACTAGCCCCAAGGCTAATGCTGTTAAATTTGCTATGTCTTCTAAAATCTCAGTTTTTCTTCTTTTATCAAAGGCGACAGTCATCCTGTACATGGGAATTAAAGCAGAAGAAAACCTAGTGGTCGTTGAAATGGCCCACATACCCCTTTTTCATCCTAAAGGACAATCATCAAAGTGTCTTATATTATGAACAATCTAATCAGGGCCACTGAAATAATGCAGCATGGGAGCGCCAAATTATGCATTAGGTTGACTAAACTAAGCAGCAGGAAAAAGCAAATTATGCGGCCTAATGCGGCATATTCTGTGATAGTAAAATATATACACAATCACCCAGGTGTAGGGTACCGACTACTCATTTATTTAATTTGGTCCTGAAGAAAAGCCACGGATCCTTCCTGGACCACACAGGCGTGAAACATGTAGACCTTTTAAAAATCTCAGATGTCGGAATTGTCACGTCTCATTATTCCTCAGTGACATTTTTTGCATTTCTGTTTTTAGCCCTGCCAAGGGGATCATAGATTAAACAACTAAATTATACTCCTTAGGTAGTTTTAAGGCACACTTTTCTCACTTAATACACCACCCCACATTCACAGACCCTCGCTCACACATACCATGCTGTCCCGCCTGACATGGGCTGCTCTGTGATACAAATTGGTGAGGTTGGGGAGTACGGATTTTAGTGTGACCACACGCTCAGTGCTGATTTGTCTATCCCCGATCAGGACCGTTTTACATTACTGCATGATCCCGAGCTGTTTTTCATTTTTAGATGCGTGCTCCTGTAATTGAGAAAATTCTTTTAATGTTGGTGCAAGAAACAAATCAGTTCTCATAGCAAACATAGCAACATCAGTAGACTTAGACAATGTAGCACTCTTAGCAGCTGAATCGGCTAGGTCATTTCCTCATGAAACTTCATATTGAGGGTACTAGTGTGCACTGCCATTGTCTCTGTCGCTTGCAAAGTCTTTAAAATATTTTGGACGTATTGCTTGTTCTTACTAAGGGTCATGGCTGTGGTCAGTAACTCCTATACAGCAATAAGACCCTGATGGAGCGGGGATTCGAAAAAGAAACCCGCTCTTGTTGAGTACCCCCATAACATATACTAATGTTAAGAAGATAGAGTACTAATGTGTACCTATACATTACATGAGGGTAAACCACTTCGCAAATTGCATGAAATTAATCTTAACCAAATGTGAATAACCGAAGATGTAATAATATGGTGAGTAGAATGTGTTGTGAATGGCTTGCACTGCAAATTGTGCGCATAGTATATTAGAAGGCATGCTGTGTGATGCTTAAGAAATGCCAATTAACGTTGCTTTTACTTATGCTATGGTAGAATAACTGCTAACTTGGATCTGAGTAGAGAAGAGTGGTTAACAGTGAACGTTTCATTACCACATTATTAATAAACATCTGCTTTCAGTTCTTTTAGTAAATGGACAAGTCGCCATGTTCTTAACTTGACCAAACTGTGATGAGTGAAACTTGCAGCGTGCACAAACCACGTGATACTGTGGATAAACTTGCTGAGCCAGCTGAAAGAGTGTGATGCGGTTAAGGACACAACACTTGCTGAGTGGCCAACTTCTGTGCTTCCGTGTCAAAGTCTGCGAATTTATTAAATGTATAAACTTTATCCTTAACATGATACTTTTCCCTCATGAGAGAGTAAGGATGTATATTGAATAGGTGGGAATGAAAATGAACAATGGGGTAGTTAAAGAACGCATGATCTAATGTCGAATGATTATCCACCCCTTATTTTTAACCACTCCCGTAGCTAGAATGGGAGATATTAGCAACTTTAGTGGGATGGACATGTACGAAAAGGGTATAAAGAATAGGTGATTTAGGGGCGGGGGTTCGGGTTGCTGCTGCGAGATCTTTGAGGGAGATGGAGAGAGTGAGGTTGCACTTCTGATTGTTGGGTTTCAGAGAGGCCTAATCGATCCAGTCCTATCCTTATCCTGATCTTAAGACTTTGATCCCCGACACTCTGATCGGGGTCCCCGCCGCTTCCTAGTCCAGGGTGGTGGCTTTCCTCGTTCTTATTTCCTTAGGGTGGTATCTTTGATAACTCGAGAATTTATTTTGTGCTTTGTCTCTTCATCTATTTTTCTGAAATGAGAATTTAATTTGATGCCTATTGTCTGATGTCTCTTCATCTACTCCCTCCTTGTGACAAATGTATTTGTTGAGATTGAATATTTACTAGATGATTATTAGATTGTATTCTCTCTCATGAGGTTTTTTTCTAAATTAATGCATTGGGTTAGATAAAATGTAATAACTTACAAAGAAAGTTTGTGGTTATTTGCGTCTGTCAATGATTTGAAATGACTATTTACCTTCAATTATTCAAATAATTGAGCCATCGACCAAGTAGATGAAGAATTGATTCTAGGTGATTATATGTGAATTTGTGGAAATCCTTAACTACTGAATTAGGGATAAATGATTTGGTAAGGACATCGCAAACTTGACACCGGCGCAATAGGGACATTGGGTGTATGTGTATGGGCCACAGTAAATGAAATAATTGAATGTTCGTCCCTGTCCAAAATAGTGGGTTTGTGCTGGATCAGTTTCTTGGTAGCAGAGCGATGGATGATTATTGATTAATTAGGTAATAGTTACTGAATACTCGTTATATGATTTTAACCTAAAGAGTCAATTTTTTTGTTTATATGTTGTCTAAGAGTACAGGTACAGGAGGTGTCTGGGGAATCCCGGGAAGGAATTTGAAGAGTGTGGTAAAGAAATCACACTGCAGAAGTATCTTGTCTGTTGTGATAATACTGAAAAGCTAGGTAGGGCTGTCTGTATTATGTTTAGGGAAATTTACGTGTGAAAAAAGAAAGATTGTGATAGTGAAGGGTCACTGGATTTGGAACTCTGGTAAGGGAAGCCGAGATCAGTAACAGGATAACCCTCTTTGTACGTCAAGAAACCCTCTTGTGATACCTCGGTGTGATCTTGAGAGGAGCTGATAGGTAATTCCGGAGCTTGATAGAACAGTGAGATAACGCTGGTCGATATTATTGCTTGTAGTGTAAGAAAATCTCTTTGAAAAGTGAATACTATCTCTTTACTTAGTGGAATGGACAAGGTAGCATTGTCATTTTATCTTGTTACAAATTTTTTATTAAGAAAAACTCAGAAAAATATTGCCGTAAAGATTTTGTGAAGGGAGGGTCAGCAGCATGAGCGATACTGATGTCACAAGGTGCCTCGCTGGTATTGGAAGAAACAGCGGGTGTGTAGTGAGGAGCAGATTGTAAAGGGAGGATCAGTAGCAGGAGTGATTCTGACGTCACAAGGTGCTGCCCTGGCATTGGTCAGGCAGCAGGAGTGAGCGGAGTGGTGATTGGGTGATCAATGTAAGACACGCTGGGATAGGGTAAAAGTTGACATTGAATAAAGAGAAATTACGGAAAGGTTTTGGTGTTTTGTTCGAGTGAAAAATATAAATAAAGGACAATTTGAAGATGGGTTTATGGAAGAAACTGAAGAATTTTTAAAATAAGGATAAACTAATTGTGACGCGGGAGGGAATTCCTATTCCGCCTCCGAAAACGCCTGCATCTTATCTGATGATGGGGCGTGGGTATCATACGTGTGTATGGTTGGAGAACTGGATGAAGTATACAAAGGATGATGAAGGGTTAGCTTTCCCTGAGTTTGGTACGTTTAATGTGAGGATCCTACAACATTTAAGAGAGAAAATTAACTCTTTAGAGCCAAAAAATAGACTCACACAGTATGAGGCCTTAGAAGAATGGGAAGTAGAAGCATTTGAGAGAGAAAAGGATCGAGGAGGTAGGAGAAGCAGAAGGATGTTCGGAGGATACCAATATGAAACGCAAAAGGATCAAATGAAAAGATGGAGAAACGCTGTAGTTACTGCAGGATTATACCCATTTTTGACAGTAGAGGGTCAAACAGGAGCTAAATGTAAAGAAAAATCGAAGCATCTGAAAACATGTAGAGAGGGTTTGAATGAATCTTATGATGAATTATTGGAAGATATAATGACAAAAAGACCCCCACCTTATGAAGAAAGTTCAGGGGAAGTGACTGAGTGCCCCACGTATGATAAACATGACACCATTAACTCTCCAAGTCACTGATTTAGCTAAACAAATAAGAGACGATGAAGTTAGACTGTCTAATAAGGCAAGAATAGAACAAATACAGTAATTAAATTAATTACATTTAAATGCTGAAGCTGCAACAGTACCTGGAACTATCGGTCCTGTGATTCCCTTAATTGGAGAAAACTTAAATACCTACTTTAACCGTTCCAAGAAGTAGTAACATAGTGAGTAACGAGGGTCAAAGTGGATCAAACAATAATAGCTTGTAGGATCTACCGATTTAATGACTGAAACCCCAAAAAGAAATACCCAGTTAGAGCCAAGAAATTTGGGTCAAAATATGACTCCGATAGTAGGAAGTTCGGCGGGTCCAACCCCAGAAGAGCTTAGTAATTGGGTAAAATAATTAACAAGGATAGATACCCAGCCTAAAGTTGTGAATGAGAGTCAGTTAAAAGTAGGCTTGGAAGAAATGATAATTTGGACGATAACTCCAGAAAGATTAGGAACTTATACAGAGGATGAGCTGTGATTTTTGGAAGAGTATCACTTGGAGAGCAAAGAATTTTCATGAGTAATTGTCAGAAGTGGTAAGGGAATTTGGGGTTGATATTGAAAAATCAAAGGTGCTACAGAAAACGTACTGCATGGCCTTTACTGACAAAAATTAAGAGAGTTTGAATACATCAGTAAAAAGGTTGCAGATAAAAGAATTGATGAATATTTTAAAGAAATGGGGGACGATAGAAAAATGGAGAAGTAAGTGGGTGAAAAAGAAGGAGGAAGCCAGTGGAAAAGGAACATCCATGGTTCCAGTAAAAAAAACGGAGCAGGCAGAGAGAGCTTGTCCCATGAGAGAGGTTCCAGGTGGTGGGTATGTCCAAATACCTTGGACTAGACAAGATATATTGTCTTCTACAAATGATTTTCCAAGATTACGAGTAAAACTGGTTGAATGGTATAAACAAGTGGTTTATTTGAAATAGTAGTTCCTGTAGATTTGTGGACCAAATGCAAGACTACGGTTGATTGGCCAAAAGATGAATATCCTAGAGATGCAAAAACAGGTGCCCATCTGAAGAGGTGATGTAAAAGTATCATCAGGTTAGTACTTTTTTAAAAAGGAAAATCAGTCCAAATGACCAGATTGGGTGAAAATTGATAGAACAACCCAGGAGCCTAAAGAATCTGATCATGCTTATTGTGAGAGGCTGTTACAAGTATTCAAACAGTATAGTGGATTTGAAAACACTGTCGATAAGGATATGGAACATTTTGTGGATCGGTTTGTTTATGGATTAAGACCTGAAATTTGTGCAATGATACAGCAACATATGCTATGTTGGCAGAGTAAATCTATTGATGAGATTTTGAGATATGCAAAGTATTGTAGCGACGATATTGACTCTCGACTGAAAAAGCTGAAAGAGGAAATTATGTGGGCTCAAGTAAAGTTGGCTGAACAGCAACAGGAGACAAATACTGTTTCACAGAACTAGGGTCAGGAGGGACCGACAAACAGTGAGACTCGAGGAAAATTTAAAATGAGTAAAGAAGAGGCTAAAAAAAAATTTCCTTTTCATGTTTGCGGGAAGTTGGGAAGACCGAGTGTAGATCTGCACAGAAGGGTAATGGCGCAAATCAAAATTTAAATCCATAGATGCAGAATGAAGTGATTAGGAAACAGCAACAGCAGGTAGTTACCATCCAGTTACAGGTGCCAAAACCGCCCATACCTCCAAATGTGAATGCTCATATGCAGATGTACAGTACAAGTTCGGGATTTCAAGGAGAAGAGACGTTTGGTAAGAGCTCATTAGTTTCGCAGTATTTGGTGCGTAGTAGTGAGAGTGATTTGGAGTTGATGCAGTGACGGTGCCTGAGGGGGAGGAAGAGTGCGTACTTGGCACACCTTTAGTGGTAGATCAGTCAGGTCCATTTATTGATGGAAAGGTAGAAGGAAAAGAAGTCACCTTTTTAATGGACACTGATGCTACCCGTTCCACTGTGAGAGCAGCGGAAATCCCAAACCTACCCCTCTCGGGAGAAACTATCCAAGTTGTAGGCGTTGCATACAAACACATAAAAACTCCTGTTACAGCCCCAGTAGAAGTTCACATTGAAAATTTCAAAGATATGCATCGGTTTGTAGTGTGTGATACTAGTCCAGTGACACTGGATGAGGATGTTGAATACAAATTATTGATGGACCAACGAGAGTCAGAAGAAAAATAATTATATTCATTACTGACTGAAGAAGATTTACCAGAGGAATTCAAAGGTACAGTGAGTCCAGATGTGTGGGACTTTACCGGAAAATAAATTGGCTTAATGAGAAATCTGGACCCCATTCAAGTAATAGTGAAGGATGGAGCAGTGTATCCAAACACTGCCCAGTACAAAATGAGTCCAGAGGTAATTGCTGGAGTCACGCCCATGATTGTTCAGATGATTGAACAAGGTATTCTAGAAGAGATAATGAGCAGTCCTTGTAACTCTCCCATTATTGGTATCAAAAAAGTCTAACCGAAAATATAGAATTGTTCAAGACCTAAGAAAAGTAAATAAAATTATTGTGCCATGTTGCCCAATAGTACCAAACCCTGCTGTAATTCTGTATCAGACCCCATGTGATGCTGAATGGTATACAGTCATTGATTTGTGTCAGGCATTCTTTTCCATCCCCTTGCATCCAGGTAGTGAATATTTGTTTGCCTTCCGGTTCGTAAATCATATTTTGGCATGGTGCCGAGTTCCTCAAGGGTATACTGGAAGTCCATCAATCTTTAATCAGATCTTAAAATTTTTGGGGTAAACTTTGAAATTGCCCAGGAACTCTGTCCTGATCCAATACATTGATGACTTACTGTGGCATCTAAAACTCGGAAAGCATGTGTAACAGACTCCATTGCTTTGTTGAACCATTTAGCTGAAGGTGGACACAAAGTCTCCCCATCAAAGTTACAGTACTGTAGACAGGAAGTTCAGTACTTGGGTCATAAGATTGAAAAGGGACTGAGGAAAGTGACCCCAGAGAGAATCCGTATAATCAAGAAGATGTATCTACCCCAGAATCAGAAAAAAAGTGAGAATGTTTTTGGGAATGGTCGGATATTGTAGGCAGTGGATATGTGGATTTTCATTGATTGCAAAGCCTTTACAAAAATTGACAAGAAAGGATGTGAAAGATCCAATTGTGTTGAATGAGGAGAGTATGGAGTCTTTCCATAGACTGTGAAACAGTCTTTGCCAGGCGCCGGCCCTGTGAATGCCAGATTACTCTAAAGAATTTGCATTGTACTGTTGTGAGAGAGATGGTTGTGCGCTTGCGGTCCTAACTCAGAAACACGGAATGGCAAGGCGTCCAATAGCATATTTTTCTGCTACTCTTGACGCAGTGGCTGACGCATTGCCAGGTTGCTTAAAAGCAGTGGCTGCCACTTGTGCGAGTTTGCAACAGAGTGAATCAATTGTGATGGGTTACCAAGTAAAAGTCTATGTACCACACTCTGTTGAGATACTTTTAACTGGTACTCGAACTCAACATATGACAAATAGTCAGCTGACTAAGTACGAGAGAGTAATTCTTGGTGCTGAAAATGTGACGGTGGTAAGGTGCACTACTGTGAACCCTGCCACATTGTTACCAAATTCGAGGTGTGAAGAGGTGAGAGAAGAAGCAGAACATGATTGTTTGGAAGTAACAGATATTTGTACCCAGATATTTCAGATGAACCACTGGAAGAGTCTGATTGTGAACTGTTTGTAGATGGATCTTGTTTAAGGAATGAAAGAGGTGAATTGTGCGCTGGATATGCTGTCGGTACTCTGGCTGGAGCCCTGGAAGCCTCTTGTCTAAAAGGCATAAAATCTGCCCAAGTTGCAGAGCTGTTTGCTCTTACTAGAGCCTGTAAATTTGCAAAGGGTATAAAAGTAACAATTAACACTGACAGCCAATACGGCTTTGGTGTAGTGCATGATTTTGATCAGCTGTGGATGGAAAGAAGATTCATGACTTCCTCTGGGTTACCAATTCGGAATGGGAAAATTGTAAAGGAATTGTTGGAAGCTTTACAGTTGCCAAAAAGAATTGCAGTGGTGAAATGTGCTGCATACCAATCCGGAGATGATGATGTGACAAAGGGTAACAGATATACGGATCAATTAGCGTGTTACTGTACACAAAATGCCCTACCTATAAATCAATCTATTGAAGGAGGAAATACCGAATGCCACCTCATGATTGCCACCACATCTGAGACATGCGATGAAGTGAGACAAATGCAGGAAGAAGTCAGTGACAGAGAAAAGGAAGAATGGAAAGGAGCAGGTTGTAGAAAAAATGATGATGAGATATGGATCTCTTATAATGAGAGACCAGTATTGCCAGATTCATTACTTACCCACATGGCTAGGCTGTACCATGGACATGCGCACATTGGATGGGACGCCATGGTAAGAATGTTCAAACAGTCCCGGTACAATCCGAAGTTTAGGTTAATAGCTGAAAGTTTGTGCCAAAGGTGTGTTGTTTGTCAGAAACAAAACCCATGAAGAAAGACAGTGGTAAGCTGGGGTGTAATTGGGAAAGCAGGAGGACCTTTTACTAGACTTCAGATTGATTTAATTGAATTACCTCCATGTAATGAACTAAAGTATGTCCTAGTCATTGTTTGTTTGTTTTTTCGCTGGGTGGAAGCATACCCAACGAGGAGAAACAACTGTCTGACTGTTGCCAAACTGTTGTTGAGAAAATTGATCCCAAGATTCGGTTTTCCAGTCACTTTGGAATCAGATAGAGGATTGCATTTTTAATAATGAAATAATTAGAATGATCTGTGCTGAGTTACAAATTGAACAGAAATTACATTGCGCCTACCGACCTGAAGCATCTGGTATTGTTGAACAAATTATTGGCACCATAAAGTCCGGATTAGGAAAGGTGTGTGCATCCACAACACTAAAATGGCCTGATGCTTTGCCCCTTGTGCTAATGAGTCTTAGAACCATACCTGACAAAAAGGCAGGGTTAAGTCCCCACGAAGTGTTACTGGGAAGAGCCATGAGACAAGCATACATTCCTGAAAATAAATTGATGAATCTCTCTGATGATCGTGTGCTGGACTATTGCAGAGGAATGGCTGACCTGGTACGTTCTGTGTCCCGCCAGATTGGAGGAGGATGCCACACCGACACAGCGTGACCAAGCACACGACCTGAATTCTGGAGAGTGGGTGCTAGTGAAAAAGCACGTAAGGAAAACGTGCCAAGCACCCTGTTGGAGCGGCCCTTACCAAATCGCATTGGTGACGACCACAGCAGTGAAGTGTTTAGGTTACCAAATTGCATACATGCGAACAATACTCGTCTAGTCCCAAGTCCAATCGAAAGACCTGAAGAACAGTGACTGAGAAACAAAAATCTACAACCGGTTTGCTGAAGTGTGTGAGGCTGAAGAATCTGGAGTGACAGACTCAAGTGAACATTTTGACGATGAACAGCCAAGCACAAGTCGAGTAGAATGGGCACCAGCTACTGGGACAGAAGAGACTGCTGTTGAGTCGGAAGAAGGTGAGGCTGTTATTGAACTAGGAGAAGGTGAAAAAGCTGTCGAAGCAGAAGAAGAAACATCGCAGATTCCAAATGCTGTCTCAGAAGAGAAAAAGATCGAAGAGGAATTAGAAGAGGGAGAATTAGCTAGTGAGTCAGAATCAAATACTGAACCTACAGAGACTGAAACACAAGAAAACCGAGGAAGACAGATAGAGATACGAATGAATAAAAGAAGCAGCGAACAGAATACAGAATATATGATAAGATAGTACAAGCAAAGAAACCTAGATAAGGAGATTGCTGGCCAAGTGGGGCGAAAAGACTGAAATACAGGATAATTAGAAGAGGGTTAAGAAACAGACCAGAACAAAGCAACAAAATATCAAGCCAGACAGAACAAGAATATTTAGGAAAAGGCACAAAGAGAAGAGAAGATCAAAAAGAACAAGAATTCCCTGTAGAAAATACAAGACCCCTGAATGGATTTATGTCATCCTTGAGGAGTTTGAGACTTTAGATCTAAATGAGGAGCATGAAAATAGCGATCCCGAGAATGAGGATTAGAGCAATTTGAGACAACCTTAACAAAGAACTGTTCAAGGCAGAGGTGAATTAAAAGTTTTGACAGAGCAAGTCATTTGCGGTCTCTAAAAGGGGTAAAGAAGAAACGTCATTGGGTGTAGGATTACACCACCATATATTTCTATTTTTTTTATTTTCAGGTAGAAGTTCATTTAGATTTTCCTAGGCTTTAGCGAAAGGAGATTGTTAGACGTTTCTATTTTTGTAGAAAACTAAAATAACGAAAAACAAAGTGACTGAACAACCAAAATCTAAACTAAAACGTAGATGTGTTGAATTTTGCTTTTGTAATATTTTCTTACTAACACTTATGTGGATCCTATTAACAGTAATCATACAAATTTTTTATGTGAATAACATTAGAAATAATACTAATGAAGTGCCTCCTAAAAGAATGAAAGATGTTGCTAAACAGACCATAAATACTAATGGAAAACAGTTAGATGGAAGCATACTCCATCATGAGGAATCGGATAATGATTTTTCATTAAATGTATTTACTCAGTTGTTCTATGTATATACTAATATCATGAATGTGAGTGATCATTATGTTTGAATGAAATTGCCATCTTCTGTCTCTGAGGGAATAACATACCATCATCTTTCTTTAACATATGCTGTTTCATGTAGTGTCCTTATTAGTCTATTTTACATGGAAGGTCAATTGGAGTATCAGTATACAGATGTAGAATTGGTATTTTCAAAGGTACCAATAATAAGTAGACTAAACAAAGTAGAAAGTGCTAAACATGCACGTCATATGGGTGAATTTTTTTCACATTACCAAGCCATTAGATTTACACCATGCTTATAAAAATAACCTAACCTGTGGGCTGCATTATGAGGACGGATTGTTTTTGGATATGGTAGAACATAGAAGAGAGAGTTTGCAGAAAAAAGCGGTTGAACAAAAGACACAACAACCATCTTGGGCATTTGAGGAAGGAAATTATGAAAAGAGTGAAACTTATGCTGCAATGTCTTTAGAGTGGTCGAAGAGAGGGAAATTATGTTTATTGAGATCAAAGACTAACTGCAATATTTATTTCATTGGCACTAGTGGATGTGAACATACCTTTCAAACTACAGGAGTTTGGGGATTAAAGGGTGGAACTGATCCTGTCTTCCCGGGAATATACTATGTATGTGGTAGAAAAGCCTATTATAGTTTACCTGCCCACTGGTATGGGAGTTGCTACTTTGGAATTGTGTTTCCAAAAGTTTATAATTTAGACCTGAAGGATAATAGTGTCAATGAAATAAAACAAGGATTAACACGCAGAAGGAGAGCAAGTTTTACTGAAATAGTAGGTGATTTATTCTCTGCACTGATACCATCAGTTGGGGTAGTACTAAATTTGCATAAAATTCGAAGGCTGTCTACAGTAGTTGATCAATTATCAACAGATACTGCGGGTGGGTTTCTGATGATTGATACCGAAATGGTGGCAATCAGATCAATGGTTCTGCAAAATAGACTTGCCCTTGATATTATTTTGGCAAAAGAGGGTGGAGTCTGTGGAACATTAAAAATTCAACATTGCTGCACATATATCCCTGATAAAAGTAAAGGGATAGAAGGTTACATTAGGAACATTACAAAGTTACACAACGATTTATCCCAAATGGAGGTTGACGGTATCCTGGAAAGAGTTGGAAAAAGTTTTACAGCTGTGAAAAATTGGTTCACTACGTTTGGAGAGAGTCTTTTAGGAAGGATAGTAATGCCAATGGTTTCCATAGCAATAATAATTTTAGTAATAATAACAGCGTATAAATGTTGTAGATGCATGAAAAGAAGAAAATTTATATTAGATAAAAAGTATAAAAAGAAAGAAGTAAAAAGGAAAAGAGATTAAATAGAACTCGAAGAAATAAATGAAGAATATTATGATATGATGAAAAGGTTAGACGTGAGTGCTATGAAAAAGGAGAAAGATACTAAGCTTTAAATAACATAAAAAGGTGGTACTCGGTATGGTGAGTATTTGTGATGGCTTCAAACACCATCAAAGGGGGTATTGATGGAGCAGGGATTTGAAAAAGAAACACGCTCTTGTTGAGTACCCCCGTAACATATACTAATGTTAAATAGATAGAGTACTAATGTGCACCTATACATTACATGAGGGTAAACCGCTTCACAAATTGCATGAAATTAATCTAAACCAAATGTGAATAACCGAAGATGTAATAATATAGTGATTAGAATGTGATGTGAATGGCTTGCACTGCAAATTGTGTGCATAGAATATTAGAAGGTATGCTATGTGATGCTTAAAAAATGCTAATTAACGTTGCTTTTACTTATGCTATGCTAGAATAACTGCTAACTTGTATCTGAGTAGAGGAGGGTGATTAACAGTGAACGTTTCATTACCACATTATTAATAAATGTCTGCTTTCAGTTCTTTTAGTAAATGGACAAGTCTCCATGTTCTTAACTTGACCAAACTGTGATGAGTGAAACTTGCAGCGCGCGCAAACCACGTGATACTGTGGATAAACTTTCTGAGCCAGCTGAAAGAGTGTGATGCGTTGAAGGACACGACACTTGACGAGCTGCCAACTTCTGTGCTTCCGTGTGAAAGTCTTGGAATTTATAAAATGTATAAACTTTGTCCTTAACATGATATTTTTCCCTCATGAGAGAGTAGGGATGTACATTGAATAGGTGGGAAAGGAAAATGAACAATGGGGTAGTGAAAGAAAGCATGATCTAATGCCGAATGACTATCCACCCCTCGTTTTTAATCAATCCCGTAGCTATAATGGGAGATATTAGCAACTTTAGTGGGATGGACATGTACAAAAAGGGTATAAAGAATAGGTGATTTAGGGGTGGGGGTTCGGGTTGCTGCTGCAAGATCTTTGAGGGAGACGGAGAGAGTGAGGGTGCGCTGCTGATTGTCGGGTTGCAGAGAGGCCTAGTCGATTCAGTCCTATCCTCATCCTGATCTTAAGACTTTGATCCCTGACACTCTGATCGGGAGTCCCTGCTGCTACCTAGGCCAGGGTGGTGGTTTTCCTCGCTCTTATTTCCTTGGGTTGGTATCTTTGTTAATTCGAGGATTTATTTTGTGCTTTGTCTCTTCATCTATTTTTCTGAAATGAGAATTTAATTTGATGTCTGATGTCTCTTCATGTATCCCCTCCTTGTGACAAATGTATTTGTTGAGATTGATTATTTGCTATATGAGTATTAGATTGTATTCTCTCTCATGAGGTGTTTTTCTGAATTCATGCATTGAGTCAGATAAAATGTAATAACTTACAAAGAATGTTTGTGGTTATTTGCGTCTGTCAAGGATTTGAAATGACTATTTACTTTCAATTATTCATCTAATTGATCCATCGATCAAGAAGATGAAGAATTGATCCTAGGTGCTTCTATGTGAATTTGTGGAAATTCCTAACTATTGAATTAGGGATATATGATTTGGTAAGGAAATCGCAAACTTGACACAGGCGCAAAAGGGACATTGGGTGTCTGTGTATGGGCCACAGTAAGTTAAATAATTGAATGTTTGTCCCTGTCCAAAATAGTGGGTTTGCGCTGGATCAACCCCAAAGAAGTCTGCCACTCCAAATGTGTATTTTAAGTCCGTGTATACAGTGAAACTCTTTTCTTTGCATAGGATGCAAGTGGTTACGAGGAATAAGCTCAGCAACGTGAGCCGATTTCCCTGTTGGTAGATAACAACTCTCCACAATTTGGTACACAGTGGATACATTGCAACCGGTAACTAGAGCACTTAATCATTTCTGGACATGATCATTCAGCATAATATGCTAACTCACAGTCAATACTTAGCACAACAGCCAGATCAATACGAGGCTTTGGTAAAATGGGCAGTAACACAGATATAATTGTGGGGATACCTATCCTCACTGGTGAGCATTAGAGAAGCAGAGTTCAAAGTGGGACAACAGACCAGGGTAATATGTGAAGCAAACAACAACTGTATTTGGTATCGAGATAGTTCCCAGGCATACTAAACTCCATCTTTCTATCTTCTCCCAATGGGAAGTTATATTTATAAAATGTTATAAACTCCCATTCTATCCTATGACATTCCATTCTATCCTAATGAAGCAGAGGCAATCGTGATTTACATCATTCGGATAGAGATTTCCACATAGAAAAAGAAAGTAGAGGCGGAGCCGGAAATTCCACAGTTAGGTTTGTGAATACCCTTTTGTAGAACATTTGTAGCTCATTGTAGTATTACAAAATGTACTGCAAATGCAGTTTGTGAAAGGCCCCATTATTGTCCGAAAATATGAAGAGAATATAAGTGCAGGGGGCTTGACAGAGGGAAATAAGCAGGTGGACTGATGCTTAGCCGCGGGTGCGCCTTCTCCCTCTCTGAATAAAGTAATGCCTGGTCAAGGGTTTTGCCCCCATTCTTACACCTCCCCCTCCTGTTGCCTAACTGTGCCTGCAGGCCAGGTTGTCCTGGCTTGCTTCTCTGGTGGAGGGGTTGGTACATCGAGCTGCCAGGGTCTGAGGAAGATGCTGAAGCGAGAGCAGAGAAAGCTGGTTCTTCGCTGTGTCGGTAGATGCTGCAATCCTGAAGGATCAGCTGACTATTGCCTGGATTCCATTCTGGGGTCAGAGAAAAGACCCTTGTGGAGTGTTAGGAGGCTGGTGCGCCAATTGTGAGAGTATCAAGGAGGGTGACATTTTGAGAGGAGAGAGTTCGGCCGAAGGGAATGTTGAAACTGGACAGAGAAGAAATCTACATACAAAAGATAAGTCAGAAACTACCATGCTGGCTTTACTGGATCCAGGTAACCTGCATGAGTTCGGATTATTGTTGGAGAAAGGTGGGGGGAGAATTCCAATAGTAATATGAATACAAATAAACCACTTATGGTTGCGCTCAAGCAAAAGCAGGGGCAAAGATTAAGACAAATGCAAGGTGTTCAAAATGGGTACCAGTTAAGATCCGGTAATGTTTTGGAGTATTGCGCTCCTCTTTATTCGGCAGGGGCAGGTGATTGTATTCCTCAGGGAGCACTAGTAAGAGGGGGATTTACCAAAGCAAGGAAGGAATCAGAGCTGATAATATCTTTCATCAGGAAAATGCCAAGGACAAAAGAAGTATAAGGAGAGGTGCTGAGAACAAGACTTTGAAGGCCAAGAAGTGACCTAGACTAATTAGAGCCACAAAACTGACCCTCTTATTGAGGTCTTATTTCTGAGTTTCCCAGGAAAGATGGAACATGGCTATGATTACTAATGATTAACAAACATCTAAAGGAGCTAAATTTGAAATAAAGGTACGGACATCGAATAGCTTTGCTACTCTGCAGGAACTGGCAGCAGATGGTAGTGGGTATGCCCGCAGGCTTCACCACATGTTTTAGTAGAGGACACTGTAGTTTCAGGTCTAAAGGAGGTGGATTGAAGGGGGTTTAATAGCCTCCCCCAGAGGAGCATTGCAATGGATCGGCTAGCACAGTAGGAGGCTGCAGTGGATGATATGAAGAAGTCACTGTGGGAGATTGCAAGGGAAATGTGAAGAACTTCGATTTTCGATCGTGATCATATCGACCCGCCATTTTGTGCTCCGCCGCCATTTTGTGTTGCCCTCACTCAGGCAGCACGACGATCGAAGTCTTTTTCTGCTTTTCCTGCAATAGTGTGTCTAAATAACCTTGTGCCTCTGTTTACAAAAGCTGGTGTCGGAGACTGGCCGAGTACACTAATCCTTGTCTGGTTTTCCTAATCCCTGTCTCAACTATCTGTTGGTTCACCCTATTCTCCTCTGACTTTATCTTATCGTCTGGCCTTCGCTGTCCTCTGCTAGCATTCTCTCGTTTCACAACTGTCCTCCAACACACACAAACGTATCTCGCCACCTGCAAGTTAGTTGCATATCAGTTGATGAATTAGCTCGTGGGGAGGATGACAAAGACAGTTGGAGGAAAGGCTTCTTCGAGTCATCTGATACTTTGTTTTCAAACCTTTTTTCATTGGTTCTGTCCTGTTTTCCAACTTTTCTTATTGGCTCTTTCTTATATGTTCTGGGTGTGTATTTGGTTAATGTATATTTTACATATGTGCTATAAAAGATTGTGCGCCACGGAGCACTTAATCATTTCTGGACATGATCATTCAGCATAATATGCTAACTCACAGTCAATACTTAGCACAACAGCCAGATCAATACGAGGCTTTGGTAAAATGGGCAGTAACACAGATATAATTGTGGGGATACCTATCCTCACTGGTGGGCATTAGAGAAGCAGAGTTCAAAGTGGGACAACAGACCAGGGTAATATGTGAAGCAAACAACAACTGTATTTGGTATCGAGATAGTTCCCAGGCATACTAAACTCCATCTTTCTATCTTCTCCCAATGGGAAGTTATATTTATAAAATGTTATAAACTCCCATTCTATCCTATGACATTCCATTCTATCCTAATGAAGCAGAGGCAATAGTGATTTACATCATTCGGATAGAGATTTCCACATAGAAAAAGAAAGTAGAGGCGGAGCCGGAAATTCCACAGTTAGGTTTGTGAATACCCTTTTGTAGAACATTTGTAGCTTATTGTAGTATTACAAAATGTACTGCAAATGCAGTTTGTGAAAGGCCCCATTATTGTCCGAAAATATGAAGAGAATATAAGTGCAGGGGGCTTGACAGAGGGAAACAAGCAGGCGGACTGATGCTTAGCCGCGGGTGCGCCTTCTCCCTCTCTGAATAAAGTAATGCCCTGGTCAAGGGTTTTGCCCCCATTCTTACACCTCCCCCTCCTGTTGCCTAACTGTGCCTGCAGGCCAGGTTGTCCTGGCTTGCTTCTCTGGTGGAGGGGTTGGTACATCGAGCTGCCAGGGTCTGAGGAAGATGCTGAAGCGAGAGCAGAGAAAGCTGGTTCTTCGCTGTGTCGGTAGATGCTGCAGTCCTGAAGGATCAGCTGACTATTGCCTGGATTACATTCTGGGGTCAGAGAAAAGACCCTTGTGGAGTGTTAGGAGGCTGGTGCGCCAATTGTGAGAGTATCAAGGAGGGTGACATTTTGAGAGGAGAGAGTTCGGCCGAAGGGAATGTTGAAACTGGACAGAGAAGAAATCTACATACAAAAGATAAGTCAGAAACTACCATGCTGGCTTTACTGGATCCAGGTAACCTGCATGAGTTCGGATTATTGTTGGAGAAAGGTGGGGGGAGAATTCCAATAGTAATATGAATACAAATAAACCACTTATGGTTGCGCTCAAGCAAAAGCAGGGGCAAAGATTAAGACAAATGCAAGGTGTTCAAAATGGGTACCAGTTAAGATCCGGTAATGTTTTGGAGTATTGCGCTCCTCTTTATTCGGCAGGGGCAGGTGATTGTATTCCTCAGGGAGCACTAGTAAGAGGGGGATTTACCAAAGCAAGGAAGGAATCAGAGCTGATAATATCTTTCATCAGGAAAATGCCAAGGACAAAAGAAGTATAAGGAGAGGTGCTGAGAACAAGACTTTGAAGGCCAGGAAGTCACCTAGACTAGTTAGAGCCACAAAACTGACCCTCTTATTGAGGTCTTATTTCTGAGTTTCCCAGGAAAGATGGAACATGGCTATGATTACTAATGATTAACAAACATCTAAAGGAGCTAAATTTGAAATAAAGGTACGGACATCGAATAGCTTTGCTACTCTGCAGGAACTGGCAGCAGATGGTAGTGGGTATGCCCGCAGGCTTCACCACATGTTTTAGTAGAGGACACTGTAGTTTCAGGTCTAAAGGAGGTGGATTGAAGGGGGTTTAATAGCCTCCCCCAGAGGAGCATTGCAGTGGACCGGCTAGCACAGTAGGAGGCTGCAGTGGATGATATGAAGAAGTCACTGTGGGAGATTGCAAAGGAAATGTGAAGAACTTCGATTTTCGATCGTGATCATATCGACCCGCCATTTTGTGCTCCGCCGCCATTTTGTGTTGCCCTCACTCAGGCAGCACGACGATCGAAGTCTTTTTCTGCTTTTCCTGCAATAGTGTGTCTAAATAACCTTGTGCCTCTGTTTACAAAAGCTGGTGTCGGAGACTGGCCGAGTACACTAATCCCTGTCTGGTTTTCCTAATCCCTGTCTCAACTATCTGTTGGTTCACACTATTCTCCTCTGACTTTATCTTATCGTCTGGCCTTCGCTGTCCTCTGCTAGCATTCTCTCGTTTCACAACTGTCCTCCAACACACACAAACCTATCTCGCCACCTGCAAGTTAGTTGCATATCAGTTGATGAATTAGCTCGTGGGGAAGATGACAAAGACAGTTGGAGGAAAGGCTTCTTCGAGTCATCTGAAACTTTGTTTTCAAACCTTTTTTCATTGGTTCTGTCCTGTTTTCCAACTTTTCTTATTGGCTCTTTCTTATATGTTCTGGGTGTGTATTTGGTTAATGTATATTTTACATATGTGCTATAAAAGATTGTGCGCCACGGAGTGAAGTGGCAGTCTCCTGAGAACATACCGCGTGTACTTCTAGGACAACTGTACTAGCTGCAGCAAATAAATCAAATCTTTTACGCCGACAGAGTGTCCCCGTGTCTCTGTGTAGCTAAGCAGGAGAACCCAGGAGATTAAGGCGTACCCTGCGCCGCCAGGTCCAAAAGGTTCTGGTTTTTCAACTGGCGCCCAACGTGGGGCGGCTTCAGTGGTACCGGTTCTGCCCGAAGGTCGTGAGGAACCTCGCAAGAAAATTCTGGAGGAATCGCGAGCCACGTCAAGCGACCCCTGTATGTCGAAAGTGGTCCGAAAGTCTTTTTCAGCGCGGTTACTCCTTCCTGACGGCTACTAACGACTGCTGCCCTGACTGCCGCCCTGCCTTGGCCCTTTCTTTGGTGATGTATGGTAAGGCGAGACGATAGACGGGCCTCTGTTGGCGTAAGAAGACGTCCTTAGTTAAGTATTTCGTGGGTCGCGCCCACAATTTTTGTCCTTTGTACCTTAGTTTCTTTGGTCCTTAGATTCGACTATTGCAATAGCCGAAGCCGAGGGTAAGTGCATTTGTGCTGCGTAAACTGAGTTTTACCCCCTTGAAGTTTGTGAACAGTCAGGTGAAATCACGAGATGCCTGGTCTGACTAAGTTTGGAAAACTTTGTTGCTTTGGTTGTAATAGGTATTCCCGGCTTGAGGACTCTTGTCCGATTCCTTCGGTTGGAACTCCCACATATGAGCTCTATTCTAAACATGGTGTTGGCCCCATTGCCTTTAACGAGGCATGGACCCGATACACGAAGAAAGATGGTGTTTTAAAATGGCCAGAAAATGGTAGTTTCGATTCTGATGTGCTAGATAATTTGGAAGCAGTTCTATTCAAAAGAAAAGCCCGGCCGGTAATGTTTGACTCTTTTCGCCTTTGGCGTAAGGAAGCCAAACAGAGAGAAATTAAACAAGCAAAACGAGATAGGAAAGCACAGGGTATGACAATTATACAGGCTGCCCAACAATTCAAAGATGATGAAATTTATAATGCAATGGAAATCTCAGAAAGACAGCATCGTATGGCGATAGATAAATGTTATCCAGTGTTGCCTGTTTCCCCTTCTGATAACAAGAAAGATTTAGAAGAAGATCCCCTAATGTCCCATTTATTGAGGTTGCCTCCGCCCTATGCACAAGGTACTAATGCACCCCAGTTGTTACAGCCTGTTCAGCTGCCAACAGTACCTCCGCCTGTTCCGGCTCTTCCGCCTTTGCCCCTTTTAGTATCTCCGCCTCTACCAGTTTTGCCTTTAACTTCAACTTCCTTGCCCTCATCTCCTGATATTCGATCTCCTTTGCCTTCTGCTCCTCCTGCAATTACCGGTTCTCCTTCCACTAGTTCGCCTAATAACTTGTCCCCTATTCTTATGTCTAATTCTCCGTCTGTGCGTAAGCGTCTCACGGACACCGTCACTGGTATTCTATCTCCTTTCTTTGAAGCTTTAAATGTGTCTCCGGCTTTTGCTCGTAGAGAATCTCGTAGTCAGTTCCCAGATTCTGAAGAAAGAGAAAGGTTGGACTCTCTCGCACGTAAATGGATCAAGAGGGGTCCCCAGTATAGTGTGCATGATATTATGTCTACCTTCTCACAATGGAATGCGCCTACGCAAAGATATGTTTTTAATGTAATGTGCGATACTCTCATTAAAGAATGGGAGGATGTGAATTCGAGTTCGATTCCACAGGATCTGTTAGACCGTTCAGACTGATTTCGATAAAGGACTTGTGGTGGGTTCTAAGGTTGAGAAAGCTGTAAGGACACTTATTTCCTTTAGATCCTTGTTGTCCTCTCAGACTTTCCTTGATTCCGATCCGTCGGTTAGACTAACACTGAAAAATTATCCCATGAGAGAGGTTCCTCCAGTTTGGAAGGAGGAAGTTGCGGCTCAAGGTAATATTCCAGCTATTCCTGCTCATTTTCAACGTATATGGGTACATGTCCCTTGGAAACGACCTGCAGTTTTAGCTCTTAAGCAGACTTTACCAGATCCTCGTAAGAACCCTGCAGGTTATTATAAAGAATTATCACAGACGGTTGATGCTTGCAGCATGAATCTAGCTGATATCGATATGTTGATGGGAAATGTCGTTCCGCAAGCATTATGGGCTAAGATTCGTAGAGAGAATCATGATCAAGCATTAGGTGGTAATTGGGCTGCTATAATTGCCGCGGATGCAGCTCAAGTGGATGGTGCTAAGCCTGATGCTTTAATTTCAGAACTCCCTGGTAGGATTATTACATTAATGAAAACGATGATGCCTGCCTTGAGAGTTAACTGGGATAAATTAGCAGCATGCAAACAGAAGAAAGATGAGAGTGTCTCTGATTTCTTTACTCGTTTCAAGGAGACCTTTATTGATCACAGTGGTCAAGATATGGCTACAGAGGGTGGTCAGTGATTATTTGTGGACAAATTTGTATTTAATTTGCTTCCTGAGTTGTCACACAAATTGAAAGATTCTGAAAGTTCATGGGCTGTTTATTCTTCTGCCCAGATATTGGCTACTGCACAATATTATGAAAATAGAGATAAAGAAGAAAGAGAAAAGCAAGAGAAAAAGACGAAAGAATTGAAAACAAAGGTTCTCTTGCAACAAGCTTATCCTCCTCGCTATGTTCAGCCTCAGTTTCAACAGCCTCCGCAGTTTCAGAGGTTGTATCAAAAACCTGAGCCATATATTCCGCGACCTTTGTTAGGACCTAATCAATGTGCCTATTGTAGAGAGGAAGGTCATTTTAAAAGTAATTGTCCGGTTTTATTGCAGCGCAATGGAGCACTATCTGCTCCACGAGGTCGTGGTGGCCTCCAGTCAGCAAACAGAGGTAGAGGTCGAGGTATGTCGACTCAAGAACAGCATTCCCCTCCTCCTCCTAAATCCGTGAATTATTTTGATCAGCAAAATGTCAGGTCTACACAGTATTACAATGAGGACTGTTATGTTGAAGGCGAGAATGAAAGTCTTCACACTAACTAGGACAGCCATGGACAAAGTAAGGGAGTTGTGTTGATTCCAGTAGATCAGAATGGACCCTATGTTAATGTCACTACAATGGGTGTTTCAGAGCCATTTCTCCTAGATACTGGTGCGATGAGAAGTTCTATAATTCAGTCCAAACTCCCTGGGGCACCTTTGTCTGGCTTAACAAATGTTTCTGTAGGATTTTCTGGCGCCCCTGTTCGTAATCCGGTTTCTTGCCCTTTGCCTATTTCAGTTGGCCCTTATGATTTGGAAGCTCCGCTTCTTCTGATGAATGGTTGTGGTGAAAATCTGTCGGGTTTGGACTTTTTGAAAAGAATGCATGCTACGATATATTGTTCTCCTTCTGGTGTACATCTTACTTTAGGACAGAAACTGATTTCTCCAATGTATTTGTCCAAAGATCAGTTTCCACCTGAATTGCTTTCTCTCCCGACAGCGCTTTGGGCCACGGGTCCGAACGATGTGGGTTGTCTTGAGATTCCACCTTATGTTGTCACTCTTAAGCCTAATGTTGAATTGCCACGTATTCCGCAGTATAGAATTTCTACTGAAGGTGAAAAAGCGCTTTTGGAAATCATTCATGATTTGATTCAGAAAGATGTGGTTGAAGAAACGAGAGGTAACATATGCAATAGTCCTATTCTTCCTGTTCTTAAACGCACTGATCCTTCTCAGCCTCCTGTATATCATTTCGTAATTGATCTTCGGGAGGTAAACAAAATTGTTGTACCACAATTTCCTGTAGTCCCAGATATCACTGCTTTGTTGACGATGATACCTTCCACAGCAACTTGGTTTTCTGTTATCGATCTAAAGAATGCCTTCTTTAGTATTCCCATTGCTAAAGAGAGTAGGGATATTTTTGGCTTCTTTCTTGGAGGCCGAAGCTTCCGGTTTAAGCGCGCACCTCAGGGCTATTGTGAAAGTCCCTCTATTTACAGCCAAGCTTTAAAATGTCATCTTGATACTTTTAATTTGCCGTCTGGTGCTGCTCTTATTCAGTACATGGACGATTTGTTGATTGCTGCTGATTCAGAAGATATTTACAAAGATGTGACTGTTGCATTGTTACGTCATCTGTTTAATGTGAATCATAAGGTTTCACCTTCAAAACTACAAAAAGTTCGTCGAGAGGTTACCTACTTGGGTCATCTCCTATCAAAGGAGGGACGACGATTAACCCCAGAACGAATTCAGGCGATTGCACAAATGTCTGTGCCATCCACACAAAGAGAGGTACGTGCCTTTCTGGGCATTACTTCCTATTGTAGGCAGTGGATCCCTAACTTCTCTCTGTTGGCCAAGCCTTTGTTGGCACTCACTTTGAAAGATACGCCTCAGCCCCTTCCATGGACTGACGAATGTCAGAAGAGTTTCACTGACTTGCGTACTGCGCTATGTTCTGCTCCTGTATTGGGTACTCCCGATTACAGTAAGCCTTTCACGCTCTACGTTTATGAAAGAGAAGGGTGTGCGTTGTCAGTTGTAACGCAACGATTTGGAG
Source organism: Triturus cristatus (assembly GCF_964204655.1). Lineage (NCBI taxonomy): Eukaryota > Metazoa > Chordata > Amphibia > Caudata > Salamandridae > Triturus > Triturus cristatus. Next base: position 610,994,677 of record NC_140589.1, on the reverse strand, counting down.
ATAAACAGCGGCCATGTGCATATTTTTCGGCTACGTTAGATCCAGTAGCTAAAGCATTACCTAGTCTTAAAGCACCAGCAGCAGCAGCAATTTCTATTTGACAGTCTGCTGGAGTAGTGTTAGATAACACACTTATTGTTATGGTGCCGCATGCAGTAGATACCTTACTAAACCGAACAAAAACACAACATCTTATGAGTGCTCGTTTGTCTGGATATGAGTTGACACTTTTGTCTAGTCACGTGCACATCAAATGATGTAATACTTTAAATCCAGCTACTTTATTGCCTCTTCCAGTAGACAAAGATGACCAAGAACAACATGATTGTTTCCTCCGTACAGAGGAAGAGTAAAAGGGAAGAATTGACTTGAAAGATACGCCGCTAGAAAATCCGGATGGAATTCTATGGGTGGATGGTTCTTGTTTCAAGCTTCCTAATGGAGATACAGTTTCAGCCTATGCTGTTACTACTTTACATACAGTTGTGGAAACAGCACGTATCAGACACAATTCAGCTCAAGCAGCAGAACTGATAGCTTTGACGAGAGCATGTGTGTTGTCAAAAGGAAAAAGAGTGAATGTGTACACTGACAGTCAATACGCCTTTGGTGTGGCGTTCAATTTTGGGCGTCTTTGGAAAGAGAGGGGATTCCTTACTTCCCATGGCACTAAAATACAACATGGTCAATTAGTGACTGATCTTCTTGAGTCACTTTCCTTGCCTACCCAAATAGCAATTGTGAAGTGTAGTGCGCACAAGAGGATTACTGACGATGTTGGTCGAGGAAATGCATTTGCAGATGAAGTAGCGAAAAAGACAGCGAGAGATGCTACAAATCGAATGTATGTTGCGGGTCCTGCGAATTGGGTTAGAGAGAGAGGAATGTATGAGGATACAGTGGAAAGTGTAAGATCGATTCAGAAAGAGGCTACAGAGAAAGAATTGAGCAAGTGGAAAGAAAGTACAGGAATGTTGGATGAGATGGGATGTTGGGTGGAATTGTCTGAGCACCAACGTTGGCTGTTACCAGACGCCTATGTACTGCCAGTAGTCACTATGGCGCATGGTCCAGCCCACTTAAGTACGAAAGGTATATGCAAGCTTCTGGCTCTAGTGTGGCAGAATGAAGGAATCCCAAAGTGTGCAGACAATGTGGTGAAACATATATATTTTTTTTTTTTCCAATTTTATTTTGAAATTTTAAGACAAAATAAAAAAGAACATACAGCTGTATTGCAAGGAGCGACATTTCGTATATATATCAACATAGGCGATACATAGAAGGCTGGACGGAGGCATAAATAACACAGTCCCTGCAGGGGAGACCTGAACAGCAACCCAAACCCAGTGTAAAGCAGTATCTATAAATCGGAACCAAAGAGGCCTTTGCAGGGGGGGACCGCCCCTTCTGGGGGGGGGGGGGGGGGCTGGGGGGGCGGAGGGAGGAGGATCTCTCATTCCATACTCCCCCCATTCACACACTCCCACGCCAGGCCAAATGGAGACCCAAAACCCAAGCGCAACCAGAACCAGCCCTCTCCGGAAACAACCTTGGGCAGCTACACTCCAGGCGACATAGTACCCCAGCAAGAGTTCACTCAGCAGCCTGACAGCCATCCGGGGACGGCGTTCCAGCAAGTAGATAACATTGTAGAGGGGCCCATATATCAGCGGGCCGCGACGTAGGCGGCATGAGCTCAGAGTACGTACGGATCTGATCTTGACAGTAAACAAGATCTCGCACCCAGTGCTTGAATTTTGGGGCTCTGCCTCTGCCCCAGCGACACGCCACTCTCCTCTTCGCAAGCAGAAAGGCAAGCGCGATGAATTTGCGGTGCGCAGCTTGTATAGGCTCTACGTAACCCAGCAGGGCCAGGAGAGGGGAGGGCAACAATACTGTGTTGATCATCTTTGAGAGCGCCTCAAACACCTGGCACCAATAGCAGTGAACTGCATCGCACGTCCATGCCAGGTGAAGAAAGTCCGCACCTGTAGCCCGGCATCTGTCACATCTATCATCCTCACGAAGCTGATATCTGTGAAGTCTGGCCGGCGTGTAATAGAGTAATGTATAATCCTAAGGCGGCTACTGGAGGAGACGCGGTCAGTCTGCATCAGGCAGAATTGCCACTGTTTATCTGTCAACGGGGCCTGCAGCTCATGGTCCCATTTCTCCCTGGCCGCCAACTGTGGCGCCTGTGTGGAGGAGTGGACCGATCGGTATATTTTAGAGACGAGCTTAGCTGGAGAGTCCTCACTCAGGATACGATGCAGCGGAGCCAGATGCGGGGGCTCCTGGGGGAAGCAGGGCATGAGCGCCCTCAGCCCCTGCCGAAGGCGGAGGTATAGAAAAACATCGAGGGGAGTAGGCTGGATGTTGGCATACATATGCTCCATGGACCGGAATGTGCCGTTGTGGTACAGGTCGCCCCACGTCTGCACGTGGATAGCGTGAAGTAATTTCCGGAAGCCTGTCTCCTGCAACAGGGGCATGCTTGGGTGGTAGACCAGAGGCAGGAGCGGTGCGTACACCATGTCCAGGCCTAGGGTGGCAGCCAGTCTAGTCCACGCGGTCACCGTACTGATCAAAGTTGTGGGCGTCTTATCTCTGCCTGTCACTGGGATGTACAACGCGCCTTCTATGGGGATAGGGTGTGCCAGCCAGTGTTCAGCCGCTAGCTGCGGCATATATCGAGGCTGCCGCATCCAAAAGTAGGCATAGTGCGCCTGGGCAGCCTGATAATAGAGCTCAAAGTTGGGAATGCCGAAACCTCCCTGATCAAAGGGCTTAATCAGGATTTCCCATTGGAGTCGAGGCGCCCTACCGCCCCAGACTAATCTGATAAGCTCCGAGCGGAGTTGTCGAAAGAAAAAGGCTCCGGGATAAAAGGGAATATTAAAAAAAAAGGTACAGCAGTTGCGGCAAGATTACCATCTTAATCAATAAGGACCTGCCAGCCATTGAAAGAGGTAAAGTAATCCACCGAGTGATGGAATCCGTAATGCGGGACAGTGCCGTCCCATAGTTAGCCCACATGAGTTCGTCTCTGTTTTTTTCAACACGGATGCCCAGGTATTTAAAGTCCCCCTCACACCAGGCAAGGGGGAAATCAGGCACGAATCGCCCAGTGGAGGCCGTCAGGGGAAATAAACAAGACTTGCTCCAGTTGATCTGGATACCGGAAATCACGCCAAACCGAACGAATTCCCTGAGGATCGGGTTAAGATTTTCTTTCGGGTCCCGCACGTAGAGGGTGATATCATCGGCATACATGGATATTAGTATCTGCCTCTGGAAGCATCTCAACGCTTTGTCGCGATGATGTTGCCGCAGTTTGGCCGCCAGAGGCTCCATGGCCAAAGCAAATAGCAGGGGCGAAAGGGGGCAACCCTGTCTGGTGCCCCTGGTAATAGGGAAGGCAGGAGACATCCTACCATTCACTAACACTTTGGCCATAGGGGCGGTATACAATAACTTAATCCACGAGATGAATACGGTCGGGAATCCCATGCGCCCAAGGACTTGGAACAGATAATCCCATTCGAGGGAGTCAAAGGCTTTCGTGGCGTCTAGGAAAACGGCGGCCATGGACAGATCTTCATGTACAGAGTTATGGATTGAGAAGAAGGTGCGCAGATTATGGGACGTAGCCCTACCGGGCACAAAACCGGCCTGGTCGGGCAGTATCAAGTTGGGGAGTAACAGATTGATGCGATTGGCGATGAGCTTGGCTAATATTTTCACATCACAATTGAGGAGGGAGAGAGGCCGGTAGGAGTCGCAGTCACTGGCCTCCTTCCCCGGTTTGAGGAGCGATGTGATGAGGGCCATGCGCATCGAGGGGGGGAGATGACCCACCTCCAACGCATCCTCGTAGACTTCTCTCAATACCGGGGCCATAAAGTCAATATAAGTTTTGTAAAATTCAATGGGTATCCCGTCTAGTCCGGCAGTCTTGCCCGACCTCATCTGCATAATGGCCTCCCTCACCTCGTCCAGCTCAAAGGGGGAGCTCAGAAACTCCCTTTGCGTGTCGCCAAGCCATCCCAGGGACACATCTTCGAGGTAATCATGTAGTTGGAGCTCTCCAACCCTAGTTGACGCATACAGCACACTATAGTGGGCCACAAACGCATTGAGGATATGTGCAGTATCACTGTAACGTGCGCCGTCCGCCCCGACAATCTCCATGATCGTATTAGGCGGTCGTGCTAGCCTCAGTGTCGCAGCCAAGGCTTTCCCTGGCCTCTCCCCCTCACCATAACAATGCACAGACCCCGCAGGGTCACTTTGAAAGCATCCCAAATGGTCTCAACGTCCTGCACTGAGTCCTTGTTACGCTTAAAGAAAGCCAAGCATTCCTCCCGTAGCTCCTCTTGAAAAAGGGTGTCAAGGAGCATCATGGGCTGCAGCCGCCAGGCCGCCAGAGGGGGGCCGAGCTCTGCCGCCCTCAATGTGACCCGTACCGGCGCGTGGTCCAAGAAGGTTCTCGGAAGGTGTCTCGCTCCAACCAGTGCCGCATGAAAGTGTGGGGTCAGGAGGACATAATCGAGCCTGGCCCAGGAACGCGCCTGCGCCGTGAAGTGAGTACCCTCATGGCCATCCGCATGGAGGTGTCTCCATGCGTCAATCAGCCTGTGCTCCGCCACGATTTCCAGAAGCGCCTCCCGGGCCCGCGTATAATGATGCGAGGCTGGGTGAGACCTGTCCAACGTCGGGGCAAGCGTGACATTGAAATCTCCCCCCCATATGAGGTGCTGCGTACCCACACCGATTATATCCGCACCGAGGTCAATGAAGGAGGCAGGGTCATCCACGTTGGGACCGTAGAAGCAGGCCAAAGTAACCATTCTGTGTCCTAGTCTACCCCACATCAGGCAGTATTGGCCCTGGGCATCGCTTTTCGTACCCGCTAGAACGAAGGGGACGTTCCGTTTAACTAATATGACTACACCTCGAGAGTATGAGGAGTAAGAAGAGAAGGCAGAGTACTTCGCCCATCTATTAGCAAAGGTAGGGGCCGCCCGCGCCCGGAAGTGGGTCTCCTGAAGAAACGCAATGTGTATGGCGTGGCGATCTAAGTAGGACAGGATGTGTCTACGTTTTCCATGGTCCCCCAGGCCTCTGACATTCCACGTGAGTACATTTAAATCAGCTTCCCCCATAGCCAGGTCAGCACAGAACAGGCAGGCAATGCAACGGTAAAGGGGCCTCTCTCAGTCAACCCGCCGCACGCGCCATCCACTCTACACACCGCTCGACGAAACACCATCATTTCACAGTCTACAACAACGGCCAGGCCAAGGCAATATCCACCCACAACTAGTGTGCACATTCCCCGTCCCGCCAGGGGGCCTTTCCGCAACCGCCCAGCAAGAGCTTGAGACATTTTCATGAATGACAACATCCTGAACACAGCTGTACCAAACAGAACAACACCCTTAAGAAATATCCCCGGACTCCCACCCACCCAAATGTGGTGAAACATTGTATTATTTATTTGATGTACAATCCGGGAAAGGGAACCCCAACTCCGGCAGGTCATTTTGCTCCTCCGACATATCCTTTTGAGGTGTTGCAGATCGATAATATTCATATGGAGCGATGCAACAACCTCAAATACGTTCTGGTGGTAGTATGCGCCTTTTCTAGATGGATAGAAGCATACCCTCTAAAAGACAACACAGCCTTATCCAAGTTAAAAAGTTCTACTAAAAGAATTTTTCCCCAGGTTTGGTTTGCCGCGCATTGTCTGGAGTGACAATGGGAGCGAATTTGTGGGCCAAGTAATGCCAAAAGTTTGTGCGGGTCTTGGTATCAAGCAAAAGTTCCATGCGGCAAATCATCCACAGTCAGCGGGTTTAGTAGAATGTTACAACGGTACATTAAAGCTAAAACTAGCGAAAGTTCAGGCTAGTACAGGACTTAGTTGGCCCGATGCTTTACCATTGGCTCTTCTGTCCACCAGAACTGCAGTACACTCTCGTTTGGGACTCAGCCCTCACAACGGTGACGGAGATCCTGTCCACCTAACTATATATAAATCCCATTATCTCCTATGGGATTTATATTTTGGTGGATGGGCTATCGGTCACCTCTGTGAGTCTGCCAAGATCAAAATCAGGCCCTCTGTCTAGAGGGTCTAGGCAAAAAAATGATGAACTGAAATGCAGCACTGAATAATTAGCAGTGTCAGAGAATAATTCAAGCCTTCCACTCATATATTTTTGTTTTAGTTACGGACGTAGGTGTATGCCGGAATATTTTATACATCGGACAATCACTTCTGAAGAAGGCAAGTTTTGCACACCAAGCTTTCATAGGTAAAATAGAGTTTTAGATCAAAGCTAATAAAACACATATAATATTAAAAGAAAAAAGACAGTAAAAGTAATGTCATAAAAAATGAGCAAATACTACTTTTTAATTGGGTGCTAGTGTCAAACAACCACATGTCCAATAGCGAAGTAACAGTAGCCAGCAGTATCCGAAGGGAATACCCTTCATAAGCATGCACTGTAAAAGAAAGTGACGTAAATGAAGTGATTTACAGTCTTTGTGTAAACACCAAGAAGTTGATTGAAAATGGAAAATGCATTTGTAACACAGGTTGTAACTGAAACTAGAAAAAATGGATCCCTGTCTTAGAGAGAGGAACAAAAGAGCTTCAAAGGGGATGAAGATAATGTATCTAATTTGTACACAGACATTGGTTTACACACTGTTCATTTGCTAGAAGAATATTAGCTCGTGCCCTTTACATGGGAGCAATCAATGGGCGTTCTGTTAAAGCACATTCATTGAAGAAACATTTATTGACACTGCTTGTGAGAGCAGTTTACTCACTGCCATGGCGCTGCTCTTTGCATCTGTCACCCCTGAGATCAGGACTTCAAGCAGCTGCCTGCTTTGTGATCGGTCGCAGGAGATGTGGTCACATTTCTCCTATTCTTCACTCTCCACAGTGGCTCTCATTGCAGCAAGAGTCCAATGTGCGGTTGCATGCATCACCCACAACGCCACGCCCTCCTACATGGATGGGAAATTGAAAATCTCTGGCACTCAATGGGGACCAAGAAGTGCTCAAGCAATCCTGATGGAACCGCCAACCTTCAGACAAGAATGGTTTATGAAGCAAGCATTCTCTGGCAGTGCTACAAGGATCGGGAATTCCCTCCAACAGCTGTTTGCATAATCCCAACTCTTGCCATGTTTAAACATGATCTCAATATCCTCCTATTAGACATATTGGCTATGATTTCTTCTACACATCCAGTTTAAACGTAAGCAGTCTATCCATACACAGTCTGCCTGACCTTACTGCCCTAATTCAGACTGCTGGGTCTATGGCTGTTCTTTGTTGCTTATCTGTTAGTTTTATCATGATTATCCACCCAAATTATGGAGTGAGAGGGATGCCAGGAACAGAATCCCCATCAGATGTTGAGGTGAAAACTGACAATTCAATAACAGTATTGTCTGAAGCCATGCTGCATGTCACCTTAGTGTCCTTGGAGCACTGGAATCTGAGGAGATAACTCTATATAGACTCTTTGTTTTATCAATTATTGATTTGCAGTCATCCAGGTGTTGAGCCTCTCCTAAAATCATTCTGTTGGTCAAACCAGGCAAGTCAGTGGAGTTAAGGAAAGCCAGGGGATGCTAGTTTATGTTAATAATACTCCTGATCGGAGAAAAAGAAAGGATTTTAAAAGAGAGGCGTATTACCTCAAATCCCAGCTTCCCCGCTTGACCAAACTGTGTGAGCCACAGCCATCACTTTACTTCACTATCATTGAGAGCACATTGAAGTAATTCACTACAGGATCTGAACTCTTCAAACACCTCACTTGTGTATGGTTACTATAAAATAATCTTGCCGCACCTTTACTAGCAATCTGGCTATATAAATAGAAAGCATCACAAACTGACAGTTTTGTGTAACTTGTGGCAACGTCACCAGGGCGTGGGTGTATTCCTGAATGATTCATGTTAATTTTTTTTAACTTTTAATAAGTGTCCCTAAATTCAGTGATATAATTGAATGTACTTAATTGAGACACTGATAACTGCTGACAAATATTTATTTTAATTTTTTTTTTAAGTCTTAATCATATTTTTTCATGGCATTAATTGCCAGATTTACATCTTTTCATGGCTTGGCTCGTGCTCTGGCTCTTAGAATCAGTTCAGATTCCCTTGCTCAGCTTCGCCCCCAGAAACCAGAAACTTTGGGGGATATTTACAAGGAACTAGCACAGCACTGCAGACAATTTACTGCATCATTTAAACAAGCATTTGCAACGCAATCGGTCTCACCTTTGGGACCTTATCAGTATGTAGCTATGCAACACATGAGCCTGGGTGCTGAAACATATACTGCCCTTTAACATGGAGGGAAAGTAAGCACCAAACTGTGTGAATCGCCAGGTACGGGAACACATGGAGAGATATATTGCCTTTCAGCGGGAAATTGTATAGTCCAAAGCTCTGTTTTTAATGTAAAATCAGGGTCTTCGGAGGTCATATCACTGAAAATACAAGATTTGAAACAAATATTATTGTCTACGGGTGTTCGTGGAAGATAATTTCTATGGACTGGAATCTAGGGAATGCTAAAGTGATTCTGGTATTTTACTGACCTCTGCTGGTCGTTTTCTATCAAGAGAGTTAAATAGAGGCAGTTGCCAGAAAAATAAAAAAAGGAAGTCCCTCAGCAGAAAGCAACTCTGGTATTTTACTGACCTCTACTGATCTTTTTCTATCAAGACAGTTAAATAGAGGCAGTTGAAGAGAAAAAAAGTCCCTAAGCGGAAGCAGACCAGTCCTAGGGCTGACCTCCAGAGCCCACAAAGTACATACACATATAAGTATATACTAAAGTATACGCAAGAGGTCTCGAATGCTCGACCTAAAAAATGGAAATAGGAAAACATTTGTTTGGGTCTCAAAAAGAACATATTGCCATAGTAGTTCCTGGCACTGGAGGAAGCTTATTTGTGAGTGGATATGCTTCTCATGAAAGCTTGTGAAAGGGCAGAAAGACGTCACTCACAGTGCAGTTAGCCAATAGCTAAAGTGGGCTGACCCTTTCCCCCATTTTATATGTTGTACTGGGTGGAAGAAAATGTGAATGACAGACGATGGATGATAAGCACAGGTTAAAAGCCCCAATAAGTAAGTATACATTACATATAATTTCACTTGAATCAAACGTTCTTGGCTAATGCCAGGCCAGAAAATGAAGCAAGGGCTTCACTCTATCTCTGTAGCAGTTTACTAAGAAGCTGACATTCAGGCATGCCGTGGACAGACGTCACCTGCAGTTTAAAGTGCTTGCATGTCTAGCTAAGCAACTCCTGCTACATTAGAACTCAGGCTACTTTGAATACGAAGATGAGAGGAGTTGTGAGTTAAGCAATTGCGCTTGCACAGAACTGAGGCTTTATTTTATGGGGCAGTTTAATTCCTGACATGACAAGTGTACCCTTCACATCTGTGTGATGATAATTCTGGTAAAACATTGACGCTGTACACACCAGGGCAGTGTGGAGGGATATTGATACAGGCGTAATCAAGTGCGTCTTGTTTATTGAATAAGTGGCAGTGTGGCCGGGATACTGGTGTGCCCACAGACCCCCGCTGTGTAAAGTAATTATGTTCTGTTTGACTTCAAAGACAGGACAAGGGTAGTGTGAATTATTTTTGGAAACAATCCCTGGGTGAGAATGGAAACTCGTTAGATTAAGCAACTGATTACAGGTGTCCACCCAGGGCCAGGCTCAGGACGAAAGCAAAGCATTTTCATCCTCTTAAAGTCAAGCAGCAGGTTTAAGAAAATAACTGGATTCGTTATTTTACAAACTACAGCAACTACGAACCACAGTATACCTTCAAGGTCGAGTCCATTATTTCTAGAATAATCTATAGAAAGTCCAATCTGATCCTATATAATGCCTTCTCACTGTTGATTGTTGACAGTGTTGTCATGTATTACCGCCATCTAGATGGCTCCTATCGCAGGGTTAGGTGTTGGTACAGTCCTATCTTTTATAAACGCCTCCTGATCACAAAGAAGATACGAGCGTGTAATCCGGTATTTTGAATATTTTTTTAGCCAGTGGGAAACTCCTTTTCCTTTACTCTGTCAATATTGGGCGTGTTCCCTAATCCTTCTCATGGTGGATTCAAATTTACTCCTGCCCTTGACAGGAGTAAACCTCTTCTCATATCCAGCGTGGAATTCGACTTTTGAATACCTAAAAACACGCTTATGTTCGGGATTCCACTTCTTCTCTGGACCTGCTCACCTTGGAACATCCACTCCACATGCCTGTGAACGGAATTGCTCATAAGCAAAATAACACCATATTAGAGTAATATTTCATGCATGTAAATCACTTTGTGACCTTTAAATTCATGTTTTGTGAATAAAAGCTTGAATTTACACTCACAAACCAAGCCATCTGTGCACCAGCATCCAATTTAACGAGCACAAATGTCTTTGTGAATTGGGGCTGCCAGGTTTACTTCACAGCTATGCAAATTGTCTCCAAATCCAATAAAAAGATTATTAAAAATAACAACGTGTATATAGAAAAAGGGGGTTTGTTGCAACATACCTAAAACAACATTTGGGAGACATGCTGAAAGCAACAATAGGTGATTAGATAAAAGTAGTAAGCGGTGTTCATGAACCAAGGTGGCATAAACCTTAATTGCTGGAATACATACAAAAATACCTTACTCCCACAAATCAATTTAGCCTCCTCATCTATCAGTATATTAGCGTAAAAAGGATATTGTAAGGTTTATCTATCCATCCATCCATCAATCTATACCAAATTTTGCATCCTTAATCTCTTGCCAACCAGCACCAAACTTGGAGAGTTCTGCAGGTCTTGCAGGAGGAGGGTAGCTGGCACCCGCTCCTTTTTAGGTCTCGGCTCGAAGGCTGCGCTTGCGCAGTCTCGCTCCGAGATTTAATGTTAGGAGTGGGGCTTTAACCTGCCCCTTTTTTTTACCTCTTCTCCATTGGCTGGCCTCTGAAATACTGGTCAGCAATTGGAGAAGAGCATTGTCTCTCCAAACAAGCCCCGTCTTTTTCGGATTCGGGGGCGTGTTTTTTCGATTCTTTCTCTCCTCTGGAATGTAAACATTCCAGCCAATGGCAAGAGGAGAGAAAGAAAAACACTCCCCCGAATCCGAAAACGCCACTGCGTTTCTCCGAGGCATTTCTGCTTGACCTCGGAGAAAGGCGGTGGTGCGCAAAGACTTTCCCTGGACTGTGCCTAGCTGAGGAGAGCTTTCCCCTTTCTCCCTGGAACTTTGTGCTGCAGAGCCTGGGGAGCGACATACATTTGTGTCCTGGTGAGCGCGCTAGTTATTTGCGCCGATAAGAAGCAGCCCGGCGATTTCCGACAGCAGCGCGAAGCTGCAATCATCTGTGTCAGGGAATCCCCGGCGTAGGGATTCCCCCGCTTGTTGCCGAGATTTGAAGCGGGTGCCCACCCTGCATTGTGGCGCTCGTTGGCGGGTGCCCACCCCGCTTATTTAATTATTCTATTTGTAAGCGGGTGCCCACCCCGCAGCACCGTCATCGAAATCACCACCGCGGTCCACGCGAAACCGGAAGTCAGGCGCCCTGTGTGGGACACAGTCAGCGCCGGAAGGGAGGCAAAGACGTGGGCGTGGTTTAAGCAGGAAGCAGGTGGAAGCCTACCCCGCGCTCCTGCGTGTGCCCCGGGAGACGCCGTGACCCACGAAACGAAGGAAGCCGGAGCGGGGCTCTCGTGAGTGAGGAGAGAGCCCCGCAGCCCCCGAAGCGTCGGAGCGTTGCCGCCTCCAGAGGAGCTGAGTCCCCGAGGCGAAGTCCCGGTAAGGAGAGGGCTCGGGGTGGTTCCTGTCCGCATTGAGTCCCCCAACATCGGGGGCAGTGTTCTCGAGCCCCCGAGAGGCTCCAACGACGGGGGCATATTTGTTTTAGAGCCCGAGTGAAGCTCCAACATACGGGGAGATTTTTTTGGTGATAAGAGCAGCCGCAAAGCTGTCATTAACGCGCGCAGCAAACCAAACAATGGGGACTAGCTTATCCTAGTGACGCCAGCACAAGCACATGGGACATTACACTCACAAGCCGGCTGAGGGAGCGCAGATGGCTGTGTGTGTGTGTGGGTGGCTCTGTGTGTGTGGGTGGCTCTGTGTGTGTGTGGGTGGCTCTGTGTGCGTGTGGGAGGCTCTGTGTGGGTGGCTTTTTTTGTAGGTGGCTCTATGCGTGGTGGCTTTCTCTGTGTGGGTAACTCTGTGTGTGTGTAGGTGGCTATGTGAGTGGCTCTGTTTGTGTGGGTGGCTTTGTGTGTGTGGCTCTGTGTGTGGGTGCAAATGCAATATGTCTCGCATTTGAGAGTGATTAAGCTATTGGCATTGTAAATAACAATGCCGTTTCTTTAAATCTTTAAAAGCAAAAATAATGTCATGAGCAATGCCAATAGCTCTAACTTTAACAATGCCGAGACCATTGCATTGTAAATGCTTGTTCCTCTTTTAAATTGCAAACATGGCTTTAAATTGCTGTTCAAAATTTGGAACAGGGTGCAGGAGCCCGTGGTAGTTGACCTGCCCTTCGGTGGCATACAGTGGTGGGGAGAACATAGCGAGGGCCTTCCAGGACCCCTGTCCATGGACAAGTTGATGGTAGGAATTAAAATCCAAACCCACCACCGTAGAGCTAGGTGGGATAGACAGAGGTTGATATTCCACCACTCAGAGAGAGGTAAATAGTAAATCATTGCAGCATTTTGCAGCATTTATTTTTTTAAATAAAACCAATATTCAAAAACATCGAAAGAGATTTTTTTCAAACAAAATTTGTAACTGGGGATTGGTGGGGGTTTCGTTAACACCCTCTAGTTGCCAATTGCAGTAGGTCTTTCTCAATGTGGGGGGTACACTAAAGGAGGCTGAGGAGCACTGTCTTGTCACCCCAAGAAGGGAACGAAGAGTTCACGTAGCCGGGGGTTATGACAGTGCTCAGGGCTGTCCTGCCTCTTGGGGTTGAGAAGGGAGGAATGTGAGGATCCCAGGGTCTGACTGTGGGAGGACTGTGGAATATGCAATGTTACATCGCATGTGCTACAACTCATGCTATTACAATGCGGTCGTTACAACGACTGTGTTGTTACAACGCAAACCATTACATCGCAAGTCATTTCTACGACTTGATGCAGGGGGCACGCTGGACTTAGGAATAGTATAATTTACTATTCCAACTCCAGCAAGTGCAACAGTGGGGAAGGTGTTGGAATAGTAAATTATACAATTCCTTAGCGTAGCGTAGAAACGACTGGCGATGTAATGGCTTGCGTTGTAATGACAGCGTTGTAATCGCATGCGTTGTAGCACATGCGCTGTAAACACTTTTTCCAGGACTGGGTGATCCCTTCATATTGTACTCTGGGAAGGGAGTCACTCAGCCCCAGGCACGGCCATTAATCTGGGGCTGCGAGTGAGTGACCTGTGGGCCTGAAGGGGGTAGACAGCCGTAGGCACTGTTACAGGTCCATTGCTGTGCTTGTCTGCGGTTGGGGTAGGTGGGCAGGCATCTCTGAGCACTTCAAACAGCCTGGGCTGTCAGTAATACAATGGGGGGGAGGGGAGAGGGCATGAAGGCTGTCTCAGCCCGGGGCAGTGTCTGCATTGCGGGCGGGAAAGGCCAGTGCGGGCCCAGTCTGCCCTAGTACATAGTCTGTAGACTGGCCTCGGCAAACAGCCAGGTATATCATTCCACATGGCCTTGCTGCTCTATTGAGGTGGATTGGGCTCTGACTTGGATGAGAATAGGATGCCCCCCCCCCCCATAGTACAGCAGGAGTTGGGAGCAGACATTGATATGTTCACTACAGTGGACTCAGCGGTTGCACACATGAACCCAGTTAAAGCAGACCTGGCGTTTCCGAGTCCAGGTTGAGCATTTCCAGTCCTGGGATTAATGGGTAGATCTAATAATTGAACCAGAAAACACCCACACAGAATTGTGAATGGCGGAACTGTACCAGGAGTTACCTCACTGGAACCGAAATACCGCCACTTGGAATGAAGGCCATAGAGGGTAGGCAGATTGGTATGGTGAGGTCCTGCAAACCAGTCATGGTTGCACACAGAGGGGTAGCAAGGGTACGGAGGCACAAAGTGAGAATGCAGGGGTGGTGGAAGGGACATGTAGGAGCTCCAGGAGGAGAGTCAGGATGGCACACAGAGGGGATGAGGGTGGAACACACTGGGGGGCATCAGGGATCCCTTGCAGGGCAGTACACAAGAGCTTTAGTTGGTTTGGGGGTACACAACAGGGTTGCAGAGATGCAAGGGCCAATAGTATAGGATGTATGAGAGGCATAGAGTGCCCAGAAGTGCAGTAGAAGGCGTAGGGGATACAGAAAGGGAATGCAGAAGGTAGGCATGGCAGCACACAGAGGGCTTGCAAGAAGGTGTGGACACGCTGGAATACATCCACACAACCAGCATCATATTACACACATACTGAAACACACACAGACACACACGCACACAGACACACACACCATCCTATATCCACACAATTATTATCATAAACAAACATATTCACCATCAGACCTTGAGACAACCAGCATCATAAGTCCAAACAGCTACTATCATATGACCACACAGTAACCCACCCACCATCATTTGTATACATAACCAGCATCATATGCAAACACACCTACCATCACACATGCATACAGAACACATCATGAAACAAAACACCTAACATCACATGTGAACACTAGCAGCATCATACGTTCACAAATTCATCATCATATGTAAATAGACCCACTTTGTCATAGAAATTATGGCAAGTTCTCTAGAAAACTAAAATGAAGACAAGCAGGTGTCAGGGGAGTGGCAGCACAACAGGCCACAGAGGGAAGGAGGGAGAGGAGCAAGGGCACGCATACAGGCAGTGGAGGACTTGGTGTAGGGGGCCGGGGCATCAAGTTTACCACAGCAGACACGGCAGCACAATGGACCATGAAGGGCAGAAGGGAGGGGGCAGGGTCATACACACATAGAAAGGAGAGAGAGAAGGATGGGCAGGGGAAGCAAGCTGAACATGAAGGGCAATTGGGAGGGGACAAGGATATGCAGATGGTGAACAGAGGGGAAGCAAGAGAGGGGGCAGGCACAGCATTCTGACCATGGGGGGCAGGTTGGCATAAGGGGCCGCACATAGACCATGGTGGGCAGGATGGAGGGGGCAGAGGCACACACATGGAGAACATAGGGCAGGGTGGGGCAGACAGTAGGCTGACCAAAGAGGGCAGGCCTGAATGGGGAAGGGCAGCACAATGCATGCATACCAACAGTCCTGATACCCGATGGGTGTCTCCCGATTTTTAAAGCCAAAAACAGCTTTAATTTAGCTGTCACCCACCTGAAATTGTCCCCACTTCAGCCACTTAAATGCACTTCCATATAAGTCAATGGGGGAAAATATATCCCCTGGTCTTAGAAATTGGTCCCTTGTTGACTGAGGTATACACCCTGTCCAAGTAGCTACCACAATCCTAGTTAGGGTAAGTCGGTCACAGACCATAAATTATCACCTGCTCACCCTCTGGTAGCTTGACACTGAGCAGACAGGCCTACCTTAGGAGGCAATGTGCAACAGAACACACAGTAACACAATAAAAACACAACAAAAATACTCCACACCAGGTTAGAAGAATACTTATGAATTTTTTAAATAAAACAAGACCAAAATGACAAAAATCCAATGAGTAGGAATCGAGATATGATTTGTAAAGAATAAAAGTAAAAATAGCGCTTAGAAGCAATAATCGCCTGTGGGGGTTATCTGGGTGTGCTGGACCGAGGCAAATTCAAGAGTTCAGGCTGAGATGGAGCTAGGGCTGGATACAGGAGTCACCCAGTACTTTGATCCTGGACGCAACAGCGAGATGCTGGGTGAGGCCGAGCAATGCGTGGGTTTTGATCCCATAGTTGAGGTGATGCGTAGATTTTGTTTACGTAGTGGCGGGGATGCGTTGGTTCTGTGTTGGTTCGGACAGAGGGATCTGGCATGGGCAGCAAGCTGACCAGGAAGAGTAGGCTGGAGGGGGCAGGGGCATGCAGATTGAGAACAGAAGGCTCGGAGAGGGAGGCATGGGCAGCAGGTTGAACATGGAGGCAAGGCCAGTATAGGCAGGCAAAGCACAATGGACTACAGAGGGCAGGAGATAGGAGCAAACACACAGAGAACATAGGGCAGGCAAGGTTGGGACAGGAGCAGCAAGCTGACAAGGGAGGGAAAACTGGCATGTTCAGGGGCAGCAAGCTCACCACGAACAGTGGGCGAGAGCAGTTAGGGGCACGCTGATGAATAACAGCATGCTGGAGGTGTGCAGGGGCCAGAACTTCAAGTTGAGTATTCAGGGCAGGTTGCCCTGTTCAGGGGGCAGCAAGCTGACCATGGAGGGCAGACGGGAGGTAGCAGGGGTGCACAGATGGAGAATGGAGGGCATGCAGGATGGGGGCAGGAGAAGCAAGCTGACTATGGAGGCCCTGCTGCTCTCGATTCATCACCAGTGTCTAGTGGGTCTGGGAATTGTGGCTGACTATGATCAATAAGCCGAGAAATTCACTGGAAAAAACAGAAGTTAAAGAGATGATAAAGATAGGTATGGTAATATGATTTCCCATTTCATTAAAAAAACTGAAATTATTTGAAAAAAGAAAGGTTAAAGTGACGTTATAGTTAGATGTTGAGATGGGTTAAAATGACCATTTATAGATCTAAACAACACTCAAAATACGCCATTTATAGTTCAGTGAACTAACTATAACTTTCACCCCACCACTCACTGCTTATGACCTCACATATTACATTACTCATGACATGTTAAATCACATAATTGATGACATCACTAGTGACACTTTCCAAACCACAGCTCCTTAAACATATACAGCATAGAGTGACTATATGGACATGTGAACATGTCTGAAATAGAAATTCTGTAGTACTGAATACAAGTTTGATTCACTATGGTAAATGTTATATGGTGCACAGGGTAACTACTGGCAAACTTTTAGCTGCAACTTAATAACTATGGTACCTTTCAACGAATATGCACAGCAATTTCCAGAAAAATGTACATCCACTTTAGGCCCCTCATGGAAAGTTTGGTGCAATTCTGGTCCCAAAAGTGGCATTTCCCATTTTAACTCCACTAGGATTCTTTGCTTCTCTATAAAAACACAGGTAAATGGAATTACATATATTTTGGCCGGAAGAGAGAATTTTACTCAGGGATGTGTCTTTACTTGGTTTGGAGTAAATTAATTTTGTAGTTGTCATTGGGCATGAAGAGGTTACATTTTGGAGCTATCGGACTATTAAATCACAGATGTACCTCAAACCTGTGCTCCAGTAACTCTGCAAACCCCAGAAACAAAACTCATATCCCATGGGACAAAGAAGCTTGTTTGCTTGAATAAACATGACATTTTGATAACATTTAGGGGCAGATTTATCAATGCTTGACATTGGTGCAAAGACTCAAAAAGTGATGCAAACCACTGCAAAGTCTAAAACTTAACTCTGAGAAGATAGAAGTCCTCGTTCTTGGAACCACTCCTTCAGCATGTGACAACACCTGGTGGGCCACCACCCTCGGAAGCCTCCCTACCCCCTCAGACCACGCCAAAACCCTCGGCATCATACTTGATTCGTCACACACCATGAACCGACAGGTCAACGCCGTCACCTCCAGCTGCTTCAACACCCTCCCCATCCTCCGTAAGACCTTCAAATGGATCCCCCCCCGAGTCGAGGAAAACAGTCATCCATG
The DNA here is from genome assembly GCF_964204655.1 of Triturus cristatus. Taxonomy (NCBI): domain Eukaryota; kingdom Metazoa; phylum Chordata; class Amphibia; order Caudata; family Salamandridae; genus Triturus; species Triturus cristatus. The sequence goes on along the minus strand of NC_140589.1, from coordinate 610,976,813 downwards.
CACTCATCACCAGCAGACTGGATTAAGGCAACGCACTCTACACTGGCATCAACAAGTCACTACTCCACAAACTCCAAACAATACAGAACACCGTGGTCAGACTTGCCTCAGCATCCCCCGGCACGAATACATCAGCCAACACCTGCGGCGACTCCACTGGATCCCCGTAGAGAAGAGAGTCACCATCAAAATCCTCACTCACGCCTACAAATCCCTACACAACGGACCCAAATACATCAACGACAGAATAAAACTTCCACGGACCCAAAAGAAACCTGTGATTGTCCAACCTCACACTGGCTGAAACCCCGCGCTTCCACAGAGCCAGGGCAGGCGGAAGATCATTCTCTCACATTGCAGCCAAGATCTGGAACAAACTACCGGCAGACATCAGACGCTTCCCCTCCCTGAACATCTACAGGAAGGCTCTCAAGACCTGGTTCTTTGGCTGAATGGAGCGGCCTACCCCTCCCAGTGCCTTGAGACCCTTACGAGGAAGATATGACGTTACAACAAGATCAAAATGATCGCGGAACTTTACATCTCAGTTTTTACAACACAAGTCATTACAACGACTTGCGCTGGAGGGCGCTGGACTTAGGAATAGTATGATTTACTATTCCAACACCAGCCTACGTACAGTAGGGAAGGTGTTGGAATAGTAAATCATACTATTCCTAAGGTTAAAGCGCCATCCAGCGCAAGTCGTTGTAACAACTTGATTTGTATTAGCCGCGATGTAAAGGCATTGCGATGCAATGCCCATGTGGTAATGGATGTTTCCCCTCACGGGTGAGTAGTGCGCTTATAATTCCCTGACTGAATGATTGAAGTCTTTGCAAACTAATTACTTTCCAGTGCAGAGTTGTTTTTAAGCTGGAAAGTTGTCTTAAAGTAATACAAAGAGTTCCTTCCCATTCTTTGCATTACTTAGCATCAAGGTAGTGCTCTACGGTTGTTACATGGGTTTTCCCATGTTATTACCTATAGTTTTTGACACAAAGTCCAATTTACAAACAGTACACAGGACTTATAACCAATATTATGCCTACTTGAGGACGGCACAAAGTAGGAGAAAAGGTTTGTTTTAGTCAAACTTTTCAGGCTTTCAGTGTGTGCTGCAAGGTATGGCACACAAATTGAGAAACTTTTTTAAAGTATGTCTGGGCATAGTATTTGGTACTGGAAGGTTAACCTGCCAGTTAACCTGCCAGTACAGAACTAAAGCTATCTTTCTAGTGTCAAACATATGCTAGATGTCACACATGCACCTTTTCACTGAGATGCAAAGGTATGTGTGTGGCACTAGGCAACTTGAAAGTGCACCAAGGCATGGAAAGAGAGCAGCAACTTCATATCTTAGTAGGTATAGCGCTGTCAAGCTCTCTCTTTTCTCTCAACGCAGTGCAGCAACTTTAGTTGAACATTAGCCGCTCTTTTAATATTAATTGCTGCTGGCAAGAAGCACCCCATAATGCCCTGCAAAGGCGTTTTAAATATATTTTTTGAGCCTGGTGATGTCCCTAGAATTGCCAGGGGCACCACCAAACATTTTTGTTTATGGTATGGGGTGCAGTAAGTGCAGCAGGCCCTAGCAATATTAACAAAAACCCACAGTAAGTCTCCTGGGTCATTAAATCCATGACACCCAGGAAAGCTTATCATATTCTTTAAAGCAGTCTGAGCTGGCGCTGTATGCCCTTCAACGGGAGTGCATGCTCTCTTGTGGTGGGTTCTATGGCTGTACTTTACAGTCTGAGGGAAGTTAAAGAAAGACTCAAAGACATATTGATGTAATTTTTTTGTTTATTAGCAACAAATTATGATAATCACTTGTATTAAACATTACAATGTATACATTTATATGATGAACATTTGATTATGATTATCAGTGAATTATGCCCACTTTTTATATTCCTGACCCTAAACTGCCAGAGTTCATGCGTGGCAGGGGTTGGCTATCCACTGGGGAAGGCGAGGGTGAGGGTGAGGAGGAGGGGGTTTGGACGCAGGGCCTGGCTGCAGGCCAGGCTCTGGGGCCAACACTACACTGCACATGGCCATTTGAAGCATGGGGTTGGCATTACATATGGTGATAAAATATATTTTGACGTTAAAAAACACTAGAAATTCACTGAAGAAAATACTTAGGTATGGCAATAATATCTTACTTTGCCTTAAAAAAGACTTTAGGTTAAAGGAACATTACAGTTAGGTCAGTTAAAACATACCAATTTAAACAAACATAACTACTGAAGTTAAAGTTTTCCCAAGCAATGATAATTCGCACCCTAAGGTAACTATAACTCGTGCCCTCACAATGCGCTCTTAAACTACTTCATATATTACATTACTCTCATGATGTGTTCTATGACATCATTGATAACATGACAGCAACATCTGAAATTAAATCATTGATTCTAACACTGTGCATGGTGGGGACACAAATTATAGTTACTTTAGGGCACCAGTTATGGTTACTTGAGATAACTATAACTAGTGAATTTCACTGGCTTTGTTAGATTAAAACAGTACGTTTTAACTGACCTTACTATAACGTCCTTCAACCTTTGTTTTTCTTCAGTGAGAATATATACGTATCTATAAGTATGTCTGTGTATATACATATATTTTATTTTATACACATATATAGCTACATATATATTTACATATTTCTATCTATCTATCGCTATATATGTATGTATATATATATATATTATCTACTGGCGGTTGCCAGTAGATAGTTATAGTTAGGACCGTGTTTCCATAGGAAATCCGCAACATTCTATTTGGAATAACTTTGGCGCCGGTCGACGAATCCTCACGAAATTTTCAAAACTAATGGGGCGCTACGCTCCGCTCCTACCCTGAAAGTCTCGGGGGGATTCGTCAAGCGGGGGCTGAGAAAAAAGGGGGGTCCCAAAACGCGTTTTCCCCATGCATTTTCCCATAGGACCTTTAGTCCGAGCTACAGCCCGAACGGCTGAACAGAATTACTTGAAATTTGGCAGAGAGGTAGTCCTCAGGTCAAGGATGTGCCTTTTGTAGGTCTGGTGTAAATCTGTTCAGTAGGTCCTGAGAAAATAGCATTTAAATCAATATATATATCTGTAAGCGCGCTCCGTGCGCTTACCGTAAGCTTACCGTACGCGTACGGTGCCGTGCGCGAGCTCAATTCTGATTGGTGGTTACATGACTGTAAACATTAGAATCGGTCGAAATCAGGAAGTGTCGGCCGCCATTTTCTGTCTCTCGCACTGAGAAACAAAGGTGGGGAACGTGAAAAGGGGGCAACGAAGAGAGTTGCAGACCCCCTAGTGTTTGTCAGGGGCTCCAAGAAGGACCCAAAAGTACGAAAAATACATTTAATAATTTTTTAAAAAAATCGCAGAGTACGCGTACGGTAAGCTTACCGTACGCGCACGGAAAAAAAAAAATAAAAAAAAAATAAAGAAGTAACAATCACATTTATCAAATAAATTAAAGGACCCACAAGGGAGAAAAAAACAAATGTTACTGTGTAAAAAAAGGCGAGGCGCGCACGGCATGGACTGGCAAAGTGGGGGCTCGGTGCGCGATGCGCACCGTGCGCGCAGGGTGTGCGCACAGTGAAAAACCAGAAAAAAAATAAAAAATAAATACATAACTTAGCATTTAAAAAACCGTACAAATTCACTGAAAAAACCATAGGTTTCACACACGTTATAGTTAGGAATTATCATTTACAAAACCTTGCAAATTCACATAAAAAACCATAGGTTTCACACATGTTATAGTTAGCTGTACATTTCACTCGTAAAAAACCAATGAAATTCCACGTTATAGTTAGATCAGGTAACTATAACTTGCGCGACCGCAATCCACAATGTGTAATTTCAGATGTCATCATTGATGTCATGAGTGATGTCACTGACCATGTCATGAGTGATGTAATATGTGACGTCATCAGCAGTTTATTGTGGGCGCGCAAGTTATAGTTACCTGATCTAACTATAACGTGGAATTTCATTGGTTTTTTACGAGTGAAATGTACAGCTAACTATAACATGTGTGAAACCTATGGTTTTTTATGTGAATATATATATATATATATATATATATATATATATATATATATATATATATATATATATATATATATATATATATATTTTTTTAAGAACAACTTCTAGGGTATTCTTGCCGCTGCTCCTGACCAAAGGGCGCGTCGTCGATTGGGACCTCCCAAGCTCGGTCCTTTCTGTATTAGTCAACAACCTCGTACAACCAAGGATAACAACGCCATGTGAAGAGCCAGAATTCTTTATACGTCAGCCACTATCGGTTTTGAAGAGCCAGAATTCTTTATTCGATAGCCACTATCGGACGCGTTTCGCCTGACCTGCATGCTTGCTCACCAACGATTCAATAAAGTTTTACAATCTCTTTTAACACATTTTTAGTTCTATGACACGTGATAACTACAATGTGAAGATCATGGAAGACAGACTCATAGTTTAAACAGACATAATTCATCTACATTCCAAAGTTGTATCAAATGGTTCTCTGAATTTGTTTAAATTCATTAAAGTGTGCGAAGTTATCTTATTATACATGACTGGCATATTTATCAAGTGTGCTTTGAACTCATGCAGAATGTCATCACATAAACTAATTAAGTGCTTTCCGCATTGCATTTGAATGTTATGACTTGGTAGAAATCTCACGGGCTAACACCACAGTCCTGCACGAGTGAGCAAAAAAATCAAATTTTTAATGAATTGACAAAATAAAATTTATGAAAATTCATTTGACTGTGGTCACATTACGTTACGAAACCCATACTTCATACCGCTCATTCACTCACACGATAATAGCCCAAATGGGTTTATCAACAAACCACATACAAGGTTATATTCACAGACTGCAGCCCAAGTGGGCATTGTTATGAACCCATTTGCTGTCCTCCATTAAAAGTGCTAAGTGAAAAATGTGAAATGTGTATAAAATATTAAAAACGAGATTCAGGAGGAAGGAGGTTTTAATTCTCATAGCTGAGTATGGAAATCCTCTTCCATATTGAGCCCTTGCGGGGTCTTAGTGTCAAGTTCTATGATGTAGCATGACTCCAACTTCCTAAATTTTTTTTCCCAATTACCTCCTCTTGCATCTTGGGGGATTGCATCAATCACAAAGTATGTTAAGCATTTCCCACATTTATTGTGGGATTTTTTCAAAATTGCGGGCCACTGGATACGACCTGACGCCATTTTTGATCACCCTACGGTACTGTAAAATTTGTTTGTGTACAGGAAGAATTGTGCTGCCCTCGTACCTCAGGACACACGGGCACTGGAGCACGTAGACAGCAAACCCTGTCTTGCATGTATATTCACCTTTTATTTTCTTTGATTTTTTAGAAAGTCCTGAGGTGTGAGCCGAAGTATTTTTACAATACAGGCACGCTTTGCACTTTGTTCATTTAAGGAAACCTTTCTTTCTCATAAGCCAAGGTGTATTAGTGCTCCCTATTTTAGGTCTTATCAACATGTTCCTCACGAGCGATTGTTTGAGTGATTTGACATGTCTGAATGTTACTTGAGGTCAACGTTGCACTAGTTTACCTAGTATAGGATCGTTCCTAATTATATGCCAGTGTTTGTTCAGAATATTCCTTACGTTCTCTGCCTGCTTACTAAATGTTGTAATCATTCTGCATTGATTAGTATTCTCAATCTTCAACTTTTCTTTACTTTTGCTTTTGTTGAAAATCATTTCTTCCCTAGTTTTTCTATTTTCCTTATACAGTGCTGCCGAAATGCATTCATCTGAATACCCTCTAGATTTAAACCGGGTTTTCAGGTAATTGAGTTCTTTACCAGTTTCCTCCTTGGTGCTACAATTCCTCATAGTTCTTAAGCATTCCCCATAAGGGATGCTTTTGATCAAATTTCTCGGGTGGAATCTTGTTGCACGAAGGAACGTATTTGCTGCTGTCAGTTTTCTAAACAGCTTGATCTCAGGTTTACCATCTATTATATACACTGTAAGATATATGAAATTCACACTTTTTGCACTAATTGAACTTGTGAATTTCAGATTTAGGTAAATTACCTGCAATTTCTCAATGAACTCTTTTGCATTCTTTTCTGAGTCTCTCCAAACGACAAACAAGTTGTCGATGAAGCGGCTCCGTGCATAATGTTGTTCTGCCACTCATCTTGGTATAGCGTCTGGACCACCTGCTCCTCCCACCAGCCCATATGCAAATTAACATAGCTGGGGGCGAAGCAGGTGCCCATCGTCGTACCGCATGTCTGGTGAAAACATTCTCCATTAAATAAGAAGTAGTTGTTGGTTAAACATGTTCTTATCATTGTTAGAAGCATCTGGGTATGTGACCAAAGTTTCAAAGATCTAGTTCCTAGGAAGTGTTTTCTAGCATTTAGGCCATCTTCATGTTTAATGCACGTGTAGAGCGTCGTCTCATCTATTGTTACCAGCAAAAAATCTGATTCCCATGGCAGATCATAAATTCTCTTTAAAAGTCCCTGTACCCTGAACGTAGGATGGTAAAGCTTTCACAAAGGTACTAAAAAAAGAATCCACATTCTTCAGCCGATAGTGGCTGACGAATAAAGAATGTCTGACCCTTCACATGACTTTGTTATTCTTGGCTGTATGAGGTTGTTGACTTTATATATATATATATATATATATATATATATATATATATATATATATATATATATATATATATATATATATATATATATAAATAAATCGCTTCGTTGGGTCACACTCACTGGGGGTTGCAGCCACAGCAGGGAGGCAGCACTCGATTTATTTCCCCTCTTTTCCTGCCGATGCGTTTCAGGAAACTCCCTTCCTCTGGGCAGTCACAGACACAGGAAAGGCACACAGTAGGCTGCCAGATTATTCCCTCTTTTATTTCAGTGCCTTACAGGTAAGTAATTGGCATTCTGGGACTGGTAGTTAATTTAAGCCCAAGTGGGTGGTGCCTTGCTCAATGTCCGTAAAACCCCGTGACCTGGGCTTGGCCACAAAAATCTGTGTGCCTTTCCTGTGTCTGTGACTGCCCCAAAGAAGGGAGTTTCCCGAAACACGTCGGCAGGAAAAGTGGGGAAATGAATCGAGTGCTGCCTCCCTGCTGTGTCTGCAACCTCCAGTGAGTGTGACCCAATGAAGCGGCAACCTTCTTCTTCCAGATTTTTGTGGCCAAGCCCAGGTCACGGGTCGCACCACCGCGATACCTGAGCGGGACCGCCGCAGGTACACTGGTATAGCAGTTGCAGAACTGGGGGAGCCCTTAATTAGGTTGAGACGCCTTTGGAACATTGTTGGTCCCACAAACTTTTTTATTTTTACTGTATTTGGAATAGTAAATGTGATATCCCGAAATTGTTAGCATATGTTATTATTTTTTGTTTTGTACTTTAAAAAGTTAAGTATACATTTTTTGTCTGTTTTTTTAATGTTGTTTTTAAAGTATTATGTTTTAAATGTTTTATGTTTTAAATATGGTTGGATACATTTTTAAACATCTCTGTTATTACATACCATTTTTACTTAGCATTATTTGATAATAATTACACCAGGTTTTTTCGGATTTTATTTATTTTTAAGAAAAAATATTTTTTATGTTTCAGACTTATTACTATTGAAAATATGACCAGGGCCACTGGAATTATGCGATTCTGCTGTGATTCTGCGACTGCGGTTTTCTTCGCAGAATTATGGATTTACCGCATTTGCCACACTATCCATCATCTGCTGCATAATCTGCCAATCTTAGCAAAAGAATAGTTTCTTACTCAAGCAGATCAAAAGTTGCTAAAAACGAAGTGATGTGTTGCAGCACATTGTAAGACCCTTTGGAAAGATTGACTGGTCGCCTTTCAGTTGCCTATGTTGGATTTAGATGTTAAACTGGTACTTATGAGGTGAAAGCTGCGCCTGGACAGTTTTAACGTGCAAAAATTGCAAAATATTGACGTAATATCATCACAAAATGTGCTGCATTAAACCACATAATTAGCTTTTTCTTATTGCATAATGTAGTGAACCATCCACATAACTTGGCCCTCCCATGTCGCATAATGCTAGTGGCCCTGCATATGACACAGCTGTAGTGCAGACAGATTTTTATTTGCAGCTATACTATTTTTAGAAATTGCTGTACAGTAATTTTTAACAAATATATTTTTACATTACTTATATTTTTTAAACATTATAATATAATTAAATGTACTAAAGAAAAGGTTTTAGATTTTTATAGTTATTTTTTAATACATTTAATCTTTATACATAAAAGAAATTTGTACATTTTTCAACACAAATGCTTTTCAACCTTTTTAACATGTTATTTATTATTTTAGGCATATTAATGGATAATATACATTATTTACAATGATTTCCATGGGGTGGAAGTCTTTTTGCTCCCATGCAGCCTAAAACATCTCCATACAAAAGGCAAGCAACAGGACATTTGATTCTTTTGGGGACTGTTTTCACATCTGAGACAGGGGAGTGGAGGCTAAATCCTGATCTAGTTTCACTTGCCATGCTGAACGGCTGCACTTTTTTGAGTAGGCCACTACCTGGGGAAACCTACGAATTCCAGACACTTCTGGAAGCTTGACACCTGGAGGAATCCAGGGTGGTGTGCTTTACGTGGACGCCACAGCATTTTCTTACTTACAATGCCCTGCAAACCTCAAACTTTGCCTCAAACCACAAATTTATTTGCATCTCTGTGATGTAAACCTTCAGAATCTGCAGGAAATATGGGATTTTGGGCAAATTTTGAGGTTTAAAGGACATTGTGGGTAAGAACCCCTTTTGGGATTTGCGCGAAGGCATATTACCCTGGAATCCTCTGAATGTCTAGTTTTAAAAAATGTCTGTGGTTGGTAGCTTTTCATGGGTGGCGGCCACAAAGACCGCAGATACCCCTATCATTGATCTCTCCACTTAGTGCCTTAGGGCGTTTTGTGTGGCGATCTCTTGGTCCACCCATACAAGTGGGGTACCATTGTTATCGGGAAACGTGTGTGAACTTTGTGTGGTATTACGTTTGTGGATACCACAGATTACAGAGCTTTCCCACACAGATATTTGAGTAGAAAGTGTGTTTTTAGTCAAAGTTTGAGGTTTGTATAGGCTTCTGGGTATAAAAACCAGGTGAGAGCCACACAAGTTACCCCGCGCTAGATTCCCCTGGGTATCATATTTCGTAAAATGTGTAGATTTGCTAGGTATCCCTAGGTGTCAGCTGAGCTAGGGCCGAAAATCCACAGCTACCCACACTCTATAAAAGGGTCAGTTTTCATTGGAAAAAATATAGTGTAAATGACGCGCTTAATTCCCTTTCCTGTTGCAGGCTTTAGGCCTACCCAAACAAGTGAGGCACCATATTTATTAATACATTTGGGGGATTGCTTGGTGATAGTAAATACGTAGCGACCCGCAAAGAGTAAATATGTAGCTACCCACAGCGTTTTAGAAGGGTTTCTGGGTAAGAAGACTTGGTGAGAACCATGCAAGTTACCCCACCCTGGAATTCACAGACTGTCTAATTAAAAAAAATATGCAGGTTTGCCATGTTTCCTTGGGTGCCTGCTAAGCTAGGGCCCAAAATTGTGAAGTGTCCATTCTGTATTTTGTGCCCTTTCCTGTCACAGGCACTAGGCCTACACAAACAAGCGAGTTACCATTTTTATCGGGAACCATTGGGAATGCTGAGTGGTAAGAAATTTGTGGCTCCCCATTGATTACAGAAGATTTCCTCACAGACACATGAGGAAAATGTGTTTTTTGAGTCAAAGTTTGAGGATTGCAAGGGCTTCTAGGAATGAAAACCTGATGAGACCTGTGCAAGTCACCCTACCCCGGGTTCCCTTAAGGCATCTAAATTTAAAAAAATGACAGGTTTGAGAGTTCTCCCTAGGTACTGACTGAGCTAGGAACAAAAATTCACATCCACCCACATTGGAAAAAAGGGTCAGTTTTCAGTGGAAAAATGAAATTTGTCTATGCTGCGTTTTGGGCCCTTTCCAGTAGCGGGCACTAGGTCTACCCACACAAGTGAAGTACCATTTTTATTAGAAGACTTGGGAAAGTGCTGGTTGGTAGGAAATGTGTTGCCCTCCACAGATCCCAAAGGTTTTTCATGGAGAAATCTCAGGAAAATGTATATTTTAGTCAAAGTTTATGGTTTCAAGGGCTTTTGGGTAAAAACCCGATGAGAGCCATGCAAGCCATTGATATTGGTGTCCTTACTGTTTAATTATTGGGTTGTAATATTTAGGTTTATAATTTTGTGGGCAATGCTTGTGAATATTGATATACATATTGTTTTAATAATTTATAATTTTTATTTTTTTTCTTCGTTCCTTTGGATCTCACTGATGGTCTCCTGGGAATGTTCTAAGTTATGTTGTACACTAAAGGACAGACTTAGGTTAAGAGTCCGGGCATTGGGGTCACTATCCAGTCATGGTATGACTGCCCTATCCACCAAAAATGGCCCAGCTCTACGTCCAGCATTATATAATCAATTAAACTGGTATGGTTCGCGAGGATAAACATGTGAATTCCTGATTTATCAAGGCTGTCCTTCCATTGCAAGCACGGAGCCCCTGATTTAGAGTCAAGGTGTTAATTTGGACTGCTAAGGGAGACAATTTCTTAATGGGGGATTTCCAACTCTTGTATAGACCAACTGGCATCCTCGTCAACTGTTAGCGTGAGGCTATCTGAACTCAGTGGTTCATATTCGCAATTAAAATCTCCCCCTACTAATTTCCTTGCGGAAGCTGGAAGTGAAGCTTAATCCTCATTCAGACATTCTTAAACAACTGGCTCTGTCCTGTTCCTGATGTGTCTACAATATACATTCTATATGTAATATGTCAGATCCGTGTGTAGAGTCAAACTAAAGCATGTGATGTCTGGGGAATTCACTGTAACTTCCTTCACCGTCATGTGGCGGTGGTTTTCACCCACATAATAAGATGCCCTGAAGGTCTCCATGCCCCTGTAGTTGTGGCTGCCTTAAAGAAATTTACATATCCTGTATGGTAGAGGAGCTGCAGGGATCAAGTCTCTTGAAAGAGACAGACGTCATATTGGTCAATAAAATCACATAATTTAGGAATGACTAACTTTGATACCAGACCATTCCAGGATAAAAGTCTTGTTTGCGCAGAGACCTCATCGGGGGAGCCGTGTCTAAATCAACATACGATGGAGTTAGGGGAGCAGTGAGGGGGGCACAAGGTAATCTAACTTTCCTGGTGAAGACGAGTAAAAAACTTGGGTAGTATGGATACTATGGGTACTATAAAACATCCCTATATATGATAAACCATTGAATCCTTTACAGTCAACAAGGCATGCAGCATCTCCCCATGCCTTGTTCTGCACAGTACTGGGGTAGAGTCAACTATTATTATGCATCCCCGATAATGGTGTGAATCTGTTACTAGTTGGGACAGCGTAACCTCCTGCAACGTTAGGTTGATGATTTACAGATCTTGCTCTGCTCGGCTGACTGGGTGGAGTTGGTTTATAAAAGAACCCAAGCGGAGCAGTGCTGATTACAAGATCTATCTCTCTCTGTCTACATCCAGATTCAATCAGCCAATGTGCCAAACCTGGGTACCTGCAGTTGATAATCACAAAATCCCCTTCGATGTTTTTGGGGGCGTGACCGATCCAACCAATTCTCCTTACGGGTAGGATGTCATCATACTCAGTGATAGAGAACAATGGGCCCGATTCACAGAACTAACTTAAGACAAAATCCTAAACTTACTACCATTTTGGTATTCACAGAAGGCACTTACTCATTTTGGTATTCACAGAAGGCACTTACTCATTTCGGTATTCACAGAAGTTAGGAGTCCTAACTTTAGGACTCCTAAATGCCTTCTGTGAATACCGAAAGTCTTAAAATTAGGATTTTTCGCAGTTTAGTAGTAGTATAGTTAGGACTCCTAACTTTAGGACTCCTAAATGCCTTCTGTGAATACCAAAAGTTTAAAAATTAGGATTTTTCTCAATTTAGTAGTCCTAAATCTAAACTTAGGACTACTAAATTGAGAAAAATCCTAATTTTAAGACTTTCGGTATTCACAGAAGGCATTTAGGAGTCCTAACTATACTACTACTAAACTAAGAAAAATCCTAATTTTAAGGCTTTCGGAATTCACAGAAGGCATTTAGGAGTCCTAAAGTTAGGAGTCCTAAATTTAGGACTACTAAATTGAGAAAAATCCTAATTTTAAGACTTTCGGTATTCACAGAAGGCATTTAGGAGTCCTAAAGTTAGGAGTCCTAACTATACTACTACTAAACTGAGAAAAATCCTAATTTTAAGGCTTTCGGTATTCACAGAAGGCATTTAGGAGTCCTAAAGTTAGGACTCCTAACTTCTGTGAATACCGAAATGAGTAAGTGCCTTCTGTGAATACCAAAATGGTAGTAAGTTTAGGATTTTGTCTTAAGTTAGTTCTGTGAATCGGGCCCGTAGTGTTCTGGACTAACCAGTGGCACACTCTGTTCTTCAGTTCCCAATGGCCCTCCTCTCTATTTCGGGAATGTTTAGGTACTCCAAACAGGACTGCCACAAAAGGGCAGCAATCTGGCGAAAGATCGAGTATGGGCGGGGCCTGACGAAGGTAGGGATGTGTCAACCGATCCTGTGAGAGCCATCTGCCTCCTCTATTATCCTCTTCTTGAACTAGATTCTCACTCCTTGCAGGGATCCTGCAACATACAGAGTGCTCCACAGGCAATCTGGCCGGCATGAAATGGTCTGCAAGCGGACCAGATAGACATGCTGGGATCTAGAACAGCTGGGATGTCTGATTCACTTTATTGATGACGTTGTTGTCCCTGCTCCCAGCTTTAGCCTTATTCCCCCTTCCAAGGCATGGATCCTATCCATTAGGGGAGCAATGACGGATCTCACTATAGTATTTACTTGAGCCAGGACACTGTCCCATGCCGGTGTCAATTCCCCTTTATTCCCAGTATTAGATGCAAGGGATGTAGCCTCTGCCATCATTATTGACTTGTCTGGGTTATTTGTCTCAGGAGCCGGACGGGCTGAACTTAGCAGGATGGCTGGGTGGCAGTTGCGTTGCGACAGGCTGTTGCTGTCATCGCGAAGTGCTGCTGAACTGCAGGAATTGCCAAACTGCAGGACTGACTCACAAAAAAAGTCCATCAATTACAGGCCTGCAAGGAGGGGTCAAATCGATTGGTCCTCCATGCAGCCCCCGCAAATCCTACGATGCACCGTTGCATTAGGCACCCGGCTAGTGGTTCACAGCTCCTCTACCTTCTCCTTCCTTGCTTAGACATGCGTGTGTGGGCGGGCACGAGCACGGCGTCTAGGTGTTGGGGGGAGGCGCTCACTTGACATTGTTTTTCTTGATTTAGTGTCATAAAACTGCTCCTGCATTAGTAGTACAGGTGGTTAAGAGATTTTGTGATTTTATTCTGTCTTTCCTAGAACATTTTGAATCTAATTTGCATCTGGCTGTCTGCATACATTTGAACGTGTGCCCCAGGTTGTCCTATCACCTGGGACAGTGGACAAATGTCTAATTTATGAGCAAATCTATCAACCGCCATGAAAGGCAACTGAACAATAACTATTTCTCTGTTTCTTGGGAAGGGAATTCTACCAGTGGGGCACCAGCTGCTGTGAGAGATCTACCTCTACGCACTTCACATGTAGGGTCATTCTTACATAACCAGCAGCAGCTTAGAGCCCTGAACTGGGGTTATTATGTCAGACAACCGATGATAATTTTGAAAAACAAAGACAGAGAATCACCCAAGTGGCTGGGTTCCCCTCTGCCCGCAGTTTGACATGTCCATCATAGACCAGATATCAGGCATGCAATATTGAATCAGAGACAAACTATAACCTGGACACTCAAATGAATGTGTTCTTTTTCCAAAATGTCATTGACCTTAGAAAGTGAGAAGAGCTGGTAATGTGCTGCTGTGACAACAGTATTAACCTGGGATTCATCCTAGAGCTCACTGTTGAAGGTTTTGGCCTGATTTCTGACAGACATCGTAGCGTAGGTTAATCTCAAGGCTATCATGAAAGGATAGCCAGAAATACCTGCCATTAGCCCTGGCTTGCCGTTTGGTACCACTGGCATTTGCCTTGCTAACTCTGTCTCAGAATCATTAAGACAGTGTTGGGCACAGAAAGCAGGTTACTTCCTGTCATTTCTTCTCCTTACCATGGCGCTAATCCTAAGTAGTAGATAGGGGGCTAGAAGAACAAGGGGGTAAACCTGTGATGTCATAAGTGGCCAAATGTTGATCATGTCACATTTGCTACATCTGGCATTTTGGTGAATGTATGTCCCAGACTGAGTTCACAGATTTGCAGGCCCTTCAAAAGGGAAAGCACTTGGATTGCCACAGTCCTCATGTAGGACCTCTTTTTGGATTCCAGAAAAATTGAGCCAGTTGGCCTGAATCAAATGCTGCAATGCACATAGTGACTCAGTTAACCCAGCAGTATGTTCCGATCCTAATATGAGGTTGACCAGGAGCTTAGTGACACTAACATTCAATTGGCATCCAAGACAATGACCCATGATTACCAGAGGGAACAAGCGGAATTTACATAGTACATGAAATAGGCCAGAGCCCTGGGAGTCTGTGACTTAGGAAGGAATGAATGCAGCTCACTTGGTGTTCCCCAGACCCCCAACAAGTGGCCCTTGCAACTTGTAAAGCGCAGCGTCTCACTGCTGAGGGTCTCAAGGTGCTGGGGGACAGGGACTGCTGGTCGGACTTTGTGGAGGATCATTTGAAGAGCCATGTCTTGAGGTCCTTCCTAAATTGGGTCAGCGACACTGATTGCCTGAGGTGCAGGCGTAGGGTGTTCCAGGTCTTGGCGGCGAGGTAGGAGAAAGATCTTACTCCGATTCTGGTCTTGTGGATCCTGGGGATGGAGGCAAGGGTGAGGTGGGAGGAACATTGTCTAGTGGGTACGTGGAATGTGAGGTGGTGGTTCAGGTACGCTAGTCCTTCGTCGTGTAGGGCTTTGTGGGCGTGAGTGAGGAGCTTTTGAGCACTTACCACTACAATCTCAGTACAGTTGTAAATGTGGATTCATAATTGGAGTGTGAAGGAAAGTCCACCTGCATCAATGCTATGAATGTGAGTTGTCCTGGAAATGTATGACTTTCATAAATTTCCAGTATTACTGCAACCGGGCAGTAGCTTCAACTGCTCTTATTTTCACAGGGTAGATAGAAGTAAATGTTATGCAGGATATTCTGAGGGTCAAAGTAAGCCTTTTGCACAAAGGTAAGTCAAAGGTAAGCAGGACTGCTCTGTCAGTGGGGAGGCATTAATAAATAATCAAATATTTAGGTAATTCTCTGAAATTCCAATATTCTCTTCAGGAGAAGTTGAACGTACATCCAGCTATAAGCCTCAAACATTCTTGCTCTTTTCGGTATCAACTAGATCTCTGCCAGCCAGCAAAAAAAGGAATGAAAGCAGCAAGCAGGCTGTGTCAAAGTCACATCAAAAGCACGAGAGAACTTATGTATGTTCAAGTGCAATTGTGAGCCTGAGATCTAATGTTTTGGCAGCAAAAAAGCATATAATGTAATGGTTGCCAATATAAACCTCATAAGGGGGCAAGGCTGGCTGTAGGGCAGCACGAATGGTGCGGCCACACTGGGCGCTGACTTGGTGGGTGGGGGGAGCTGACCTAGGGGGGGGGGGAGGGGGGAGGCTGCTGTGTTTAGCAATAACTTACGATTCAAAAACACCTTCAGCAGAGTTCCGTGTCTGTCCAGCCTTCTGGCAGCATTAAAAATGTCAAGATAATGCTTTTGATTAATGTTCCTTCTAGAGAGAGAGCCTTTTGTCTGGGGGCAGTTTTGAATCACCATAAACTAGCGCAGCGGGTTAAAATGCCTGCTGCAAAGAACGCATACCGTGCAGATCACAGATCTGTATTTTATGAGGATAGCTGAGTGGATCACTGTTTTTGTCACAGAGATCCTTTTGTTACCGCAGTTCATAATCTACAACCCTAATATAGAACAATGACTGTTACGAACTGTCATCTAAGAGCTGCATGCAAACTGCATGAACTAGGTTAGGACGTTCCGTTTTTTAACTCCAGTCTTTCATTATCTGTTCCTAATGTTGCTGAAAAGTGTTTGATTGGGTATCTATACATTCTTATTAGTAAAGTCAGTCTTTACCAGTGCTTTTAAGCAAATGAAATGTATGTGAGAGAGGGGCTATGGAGAGATGAGGGGCACCTTTGACTCGTGGTCGTGAGGGAATCTGAGGAGGTGGTCATGGGGGGGGGGGAGGGGGGAGCAGCAAAAATAATTGTCGCACCGGGCGCCAAAAGCTCTAAAGCCAGCCCTGTTAGGAGTGTCTGGTAATACTTCTGGTAATGCTGCCCCCAGAGTTACCGGGGCTGCAGGCACTGGGTATTTCAAGGAGACAGAGTTACAGGGGATCTGAAATGGGACATTGAGAGAGAAGAATTCTGGGAAGGAATCCTGTGTCCTATTCTCCAGGTAATTACTAATTTCAGCAGTTAAAATCTCCAGTTGAAAATAAAGAGAACCACAGCTTCAACAGATCTATTTGTTTCAAGGGGGCAGCAATTGCTGTCACTGGCCCCATCAGAATTAAGATGGCACTCACTGTTTTACAGGGAGCTATGTACATAAAGCACACCAACAGTCCATAAATACTGCCATGTCAGGTATCAGACGCTACTGATATCCAACTGTTATACAAGACCTGGGTTTCATGTTAGGTTGCATGTTGCAGATATACATTTGCTGCCTATCTCTTGCCTATGTCCATTCCACTAATAGGATTTTTGTGGATTATATTTTCGGCAAGCGATATTTCCTGAAGATTTTGTGAAGTATAATGCTGTTGCTAGAGGTAAATAATTTTTACCCAGTAAAAGCTACATATGAGTATTACAATATCTCCCAGTTTCCACTGCAAGAATGACTGTGAAAACTTTCCATAAACGCAGCAACATTTTCTAAAGTAAAATCCTGTAACCTTTCGAACCCTTACCAAGTACAACTAAGGTAAAGGCTAAGTATGGTCAACAGATGGACATGTCCTAGGGCCTGATTTAGATTTTGGAGTATGGGTTACTCTACCACAATGGTGACGGATATGCCGCAAGCCAAAAAATAAATGCTATTATTTCCTATGGGATTTAGATTTCGGCCAATGGGATATCCGTCACCGTTGTGATGGAGTAACCTGTTTGCCGAAATCTAAATCAGGCCCAGAGATGGCCTTTAGAGACTCCTTCAATCTCCAGTAAGACTCAAGAGGCTGTATCAACATGACCTGAGTTTACTCCCAATAACCTAACTTGACTTTGTGCAGCTGGGAACAGGAATCCAGAAATATTAAAAATTACAAAACTGAAGAATATGTAAGGGAGGAATCAGATCCTGGAGTTTCAAGTTTCAAGGCCTGTAGCTAAGGAGATGGATGCACTACATAATTCAAGTAACATTTTCAAAATGTGACAATATTATCTCTCTCCCCCAGATAATGACGCCTATTAGACTCTAAAGGTTAACAACAATGACACCAGCATTCGGCGGAATTCCAGGCAGCTTCAAGTGAGAGAAAAGAATCGCAGTATAGGTGACCGGAGGGAGTGTCCGCCAGTTCAAACCAAAGAAATCAGATCACACATAATAGAGCAGTTTTAACAGGATCTGAGTATAAATGTTTAGCTTGGCTCCAAAGAAGGTCACGGTCATTGCTAATTTAATTCCGGCTGCTAGATTTGACAGCTCCCTCCTGGTTCCAATCGTTTTTCAGGTAGCCTCTTTAAAACCGACTCTCTGTTTTGGCCTACTCTGCTATTCCACTCTTTATCTCTTGTGTAAACCATTTAACCATACTGTTATCCTGGAGAAGTTCCATTTTATGCCCACTCTTTAAACAAGCACTGGTACGTGCAATAGGTTTTACCTATGTGATTAAAAATAAGCAATTTTTATTGTAAGTTTTAGCTTTTCGAGGGGAGTTTTATATAGCGTAAACTCAACCGAAGGTATCAGGTATCAGAGCACTTTACAGGAGCACCAGTTGCTTACAGACGGACACATTCATTTTGTTTTGTAAGGCACAGGGAGATTAAGTGATTTGCCTAGAATCACAGGATGTCGAGCGTTGTTGCTGAGACTCAAACCCAGTTCCCAGATTCATGGTCAACCTCCCTAGCCCTTAAGCCACATCCCTCTCCCTTTGGCTTGGTGAGCAGTTGTGCAATATAATTTACTGAAACTCCGTTAAAGTGTTTTGACTTGTTTATTGAGAAAGTCATTATATTGTGCTGGTACTGGTTGTACTATAAAGCGGGGAAATTAGGTAAAGGGCGGAGGGCAAATCAAAATATGCACCCCAAAATTACGCTGAAATGGGTCAAGTTATGCAGAGATTAGGAAAATGGCAGAGGAAAAACCAAAGAAGCGCTGTGCAGGCAAAACTTAATGCCCGGGCACATGTGATGTTGAATTAAATAAAACACACCCTCATGAGAACAAGACAAAAGTTTTAAAAGTTCACTGGTATTTCTGTGCACATTCGGCAAATGTGATTCGGTCACTTGGAATGGAGCACAAAAGGGGCCTAATGAAATTGGAAAAGCATGTGGAGATAAAAATCACTCTTACATTGGTTCATACACATCCTGCCACTCTGCAGATGCCAGAGAGCGGCAAGCCACCCTCCGGGGAGAGTTGATTCACCTGGAAGAGGAGAATGGCAGAGCCAGATGTGTAAGAAGCGGACTGGGAACCCCACACTAACACTGTCTTTCTTGATAGGTAGGTGCCTGCAAGGCTGCAAAGCATCGCCTACTGCCTTCTGGTGTCAGTCTCAGATAACCAGGAATAAATCCATTCACTACGTTTGCTCCCAAATGTAAACCGAACTTTGTTAAAACAACATTCACTGTGCTAGTGGTATATCTTCTGCACACATTCTTTTTAGGCAGAGATACTTTAAAGTGTTTCCATACCAAGGAATATGGGGGCATATTAACAAGGGCTTTATCTCCGCCTTTTTGGCTATAAAAGTTAAAAGAAAAAGAAGCGGAGATAAAAATATCGCCCTATCAACAACAGGGTGCTAACATGCAAAATCGCATGTTAGCACCCTTTTTCACTACGCTTCCCTTTGCATCTCTAATAAGATGCAAAGTGGGCGTTCCAGAGCAAAATAATAGGAGAAAGCGACATTTCTCCTATTATCAAGCTTCACGCTAACCCTGTTAGAGACAGAAAAAAACAGCGCTAACCACGGTTAACGCTGCTTTTTTACGTCTGCTAATTTTCAGATTTAGCCATGTAATCCAATGGGAGGTGGATTACATGGCTAAGTCCACCATAGGCTATCAACAAGGATATCCCTATCCTTGTAGTTTTATCGCTGCATTACTAGCGATAACCTCCCAAAATGCCGCTATCACTGGATTTTTTATCGCCTAGGCCGTTAGCGTTGTTAATAATGCGATAACGGCGATATTACCCAGCGATAGCGGGCGTTAAAAAAATTAATGCTAGGCGCCCTTAGCGTTAATTTTCCCTGTTCCTTGTTAATATGCCCCATGTACTTTACACCGATCAGCACTTGCTCCGTTCTTTTTTACTTTCGAGATGCACGCTAACAGTTTTAAAGCAAGGATAACTTCCATTTCCATGCCTGCACAAAACAAAAAATGTTCACTGCATGAAAAAGTCAAAAGTTGTACAGCAGTGCTATACATGAACGGGCAGAGTGAGAAAGGGGAATGTATTATTAAATTTTGAAGAACAGGGAACCAGTTATATACACTAAAAGAGCAGTGAACATATCCTTCAAGCAAAATAACCTAAATGCTGATCAAAAAAACAAAATATACGCAAAAGTATAAACTATAGAAACAAGAAACATTATTAAAAATCCATTAATGTATTTCTTTAAATATGTAATCATTCATTTCAGCTATACTGTTGCAAACTCGTTAAGTTATGCTAGCATTAGGATACTTTAGTAATCGTTGTTTAAGGGCCATTCCTACTCTGTGGCAAAGAAAGTCAAAATTTTGAAAAATGTTCAAAAAAGCCCAACTACGATCCAATGCATCTCGCAAGGTGTTCAGTACTATGTTTTACATGCGGAGGATGTGAGTGGTAAAAGCACCAAAGTCATGCAAAAAGCATGGCGAAGGTCATACTGTTTCAAATAAAATATAGAAAGTATAATAATATTATATTCAGTAATGAAACGTCCCTCATGGTACTTAAGCTCTGGAAATTCTAGGCAGTCAGATGTATAGTTCAAAAACGGAATGCACAGAAACTGGATAAAGTAGAACACATTTACAACTAGCCAACTGGAATCCACTCAGGTGACAGCACGTCAAGGGTGACAGTGCTCCGATCCCAGGCTCTCATTAAGCAACCGAAGCATTCTGGAAGTAAAGTCACTTCATCTGCGGGCCACGGCTTGGCTTTTATATTACTGCATACACCGTTCCATGTCCATCACCCTCCTCAACCTTTTTATTGATGTAAACAGTAAGTAGTGCTTCGAACAGCATTTTGCTAATACGAAGAGCAGTGAATAACAGATATTATTGTCAAGAAATTAATTAGCGCTCCTTTTATCAAGTAAACAAAAAACGGGATGTGGGAGTAGGAATGTTGTATCCTGTAGGTATTATCAAGGGTAAAGGTTTGCAAATTTGTAACACGTCACTATGAAGCCTCACAACACCCACGGGCAAAGCTTACACTATGCAAAATAACTGCTGAGTAACTCATCACCTCTGGATTTGTAAACACTGACCTACAGGTTACACAGATCTTTGCAGGTGGTGCAGGAACCCCCATAGGCGAACGTCTAGGTGCACAGCAATCACATAAGCTCGACACTGCGCTTGTGGGTCCCTGCTTCGGACCAGGGGGACTGGTGAGTACACTGCTTGGTTTGTAAAGAAAAGGGAGCACTAGAGTGGGTCCCTGCTTCGGCCTCGGGGGGGGGGGGGGGGGGGGAGCTGGTGAGTGCACTGATTAGTTTGCAAGCAAAAGTGAGCGGTAGAGTGGGTCCCTGCTTTGGCCCCGGGGGGACTGGTGTGTGTGCGCATTGCAATCGAAGAGTTGGCTTCCCAAAAAGTACACAGACGTGCTGATACACTTAAAAGAAGTACCACCAAAGCGGATGAAAACAATACTTGGGCCAGGGACACTGATAAGAGAAACACGCAAGAAACAACAGGAAATAGTAAGTCACAGTCAATAGAAATAGAGGAAAAGTAAGTGGCAAGGACAGGAACCAATGAAAAGCAAGTGTGGAATGTAAGCCCCTTTTAAGATTTCCATTAAATACAATAGATTTCAAAAGCACAGTGCAAGCGCTATGCAGGTGAAACCTAAAAAGGGGATATTCAACACCCTTCTAACTATAGGATTATAGCCCTACTCAACATGGAGGCCAGATTCCATGCCTGAGGTTCAGTGGCGTAACAAACATGAGGGGGCCCCCTGCAAGATTTACTGAAGGGGCCCCTCATGCTCACTTCAGTAGGGGCCCCCTCCAGTATGGGGTAAGCCTGGGGTCCTACCGCACTGCAGCAGCTGTGGGGCCTTTGTTATACCCCTGCTGAGGTTAATCAACTGAATTGGAAAATTTGACATATGGAAATAATGTAATTCTACTTTTCTAAACCTGTTTTAGACCATCGTGTAAATCAATGTATATATTTTGCCAATCTCCTTAGTAGTAAATTAGAAATGTTTCTGAAGAAGCTGAGGCTATTCGCTTATTTGATTGACTACAGAATGCTCTTTGACTTTGTTACTCGAGGTCTGTTTTGGAAAAAAATCTGCAAGGACTAGAGATTTTAATGCTGCTCCTAAGGGCTTTTGCACATAAATAAAACCAACAAGTTAACAGAGGCTCAGCTTAGTGGCCGCGCAATGTTGCAAATTCAGAACATTCTTTCCTCTGGAAGCTAGTGAAACATTATTTTGTTCCATGCAAGTAGAGACCATAGTTTCAGAATGAACACATGAATGTGCAGGGCTCATGTACACAAATAAACAAGCACTCTTTTAACTGCTGCAGCCTGATGCAGCCTACTCATGTCAGCTAAAGCAAACCTAGAGTAGAAACAATATTTTAATATGAAAATATTCACCCAGAAACCTACAATAAAATATTTTATTTGTTTAGCAGGTAAGAGTCAAGCTGCTGATCTTTTATTTTCTATATTGGATATTAGATTTAGTTCTCTTTTTGGGATTTATTATTTCACATATAAAAAGTTGCACGCGTTTTTTAACTGTCTAAAGCGAAAGCATATCAATCTCTGATGTGATACCATCTGAAGCCTCCAAGCTAAAGAATTCATCTCAGCCTTTGTCACTGTTCAGCTTTTGTGACCTTGTTTTCGCCATGACGTTTTGCATTTAAATAATTTATATGATGAATATTAATGTTTGTATGCTATTATATTGTTATAGTTTTAACCAACTGGCAATAAATTATTTTATTATCTCAAGTTGATCAGGGGTTAATTCCTGTGGATATAACTCGCAGACGTTAGAGCTTAACCGTGGTTTACATGTTATATTGCTGAGGTTATGTTTTGATGTGGGAGGTTTTAGAGTTAAGGGCATTTTTGGAGTATGAATGAAGCAGGGATCGTTACAAGGAGGAATTTCAGTCACTTATACTCAGGTCAAGAGACAGAGAAAAGAATCGAAGCTTGAGGGGCTGTCAAGGTACTTGCCTATGTTAAGAGGGGATCTAATTGGCCCGCGAAAAGAGCTAAAATGTACGTGGAGCTAAAGAAGAAAAGTTAGAAGTGGTTCTCCTACAGGAGATCCACTTGAAAAGAACTCAGGAGATTCAGATCAAAACATTACACCACCAAGATCCACACGACAGCTGAAAATAAAACATGCAACATAGCAATCCTCTTGAATGACACATCATGTACAACGACCTCTGAAACACTCATAGACTATTGACAATAGACAATCATAGACATAGACAATGAAGGAAAATATCCATTTGCCAAGTGTGGCATGGGCCAGAACCAGGTTGGATTGGCCTGTAGGGATATCAGGCAGTGCCCGAGTGGCCAGCCTGAGTGCGGGCCATTTTTTTGAGGTTTGTGGGCCAGTTTTTTACACATTTTTTTGTCTGTGCTCTGTTGTTTTACTGTTGATTTTCCTGATATTACAAGAAACATTGCCTGCAGCAAACACAAATGTATGCAGTCTCCCAAACCTTACAAAACACCTATACAGCATGTCTTTACAAGTTGTCCTATTTGCAAACGTGGCTCACTTTCTTTTTGCTGTTTTGTTTGCTAACATGGCCAATTTTATTTTGATGCCTATGCCTATTTTCTGTCCCAGTCCAAACCTGCTTAAAGAAGGCTTTTTTTATATGCTATGAAAAGAGGCTGGACAAATTCATAGGCATAATCCTGTGCACAAGTTTCACAAATTGTAGGGTTTCCATGGAATGGAGTGATTTTAATAAATGCGTGGTAGAGGTTTGAACAGATTAAGCGCTAGTGGCTGTGTTGTGAGAGCATAATCACATGCAACAATGGAATGAGTGAGAGGCATGAAATTAGATGGACAACTGGTGGACTTCTCAACCAATGGTCAAATATTGGGGAGATGATGCAGCTTAGCGGCTAGAGCGGTCGACCTCGAAGCTGGGGAACCGAGTCTCGGCAACAACGCTCAACATCCTGTGATTCTGGGCAAATCATTTAATCTCCCTGTGCCTAACAAAAAATGAATGTGTCCATTTTGTAACAAAACTGGTGCTCATGTAAAACACTCTGATACCTGATTTCTCAGGTCTAGTTCGCGCTATATAAAACTCTAAAAAAACAACAAATTACATCTCTTTCTGTACTGCTCATAGAACACATTTGCATAGAGACATGATTTTAATAACCAATGAATATGCCCACCAGCAGTTAGCGCTGCTAAATCCTGATAACAAAATATGCATGAAGGCCCTTACTAGATATTAAACATAGGGGCCAATTCACAGAACTAATCTGAGATAAAGTCCTAAACTTATTACTTTTGGTATTCACAGAAGGCATTTAGTAGTAGTAAAGTTAGGACTCCTAACTTTACTACTACTAATCTGAGATAAAATCCTAAATTTACTACTTTTGGTATTCACAGAAGGCATTTAGTAGTAGTAAAGTTAGGACTCCTAACTTTACTACTACTAAACTGAGATAAAATCCTAAACTTACTACGTTTGGTATTCACAGAAGGCATTTAGTAGTAGTAAAGTTAGGACTCCTAACTTTGCTACTACTAAATGCCTTTTGTGAATACCGAAAGTTGTAAAGTTAGTATTTTGTCTCAGTTTAGTAGTAGTAAAGTTAGGAGTCCTAACTTTACTTCTACTAAATGTCTTCTGTGAATACCAAAAGTAGTAAGTTTAGGATTTTATTTCTGATTAGCTCGGTGAATCGGCCCCATAGAGACTAATCGAGTTTTGTAAAAACAGACATTCAATAATATTAGTCATACTGCTCACCTGTTTGAAAAAGCTACCAAAAAGAAAATACATGTGGCATTACACGTGCTAGACACTGAGATAGTAGTCAAGTCAAAGAACTTCATTCGATTTATAAAAATCATAAAAGCGTAGCATATAATAATGTGTACATAAAAAATATTTTGGTAGATTAGCAGTTTCATCACATCCTGAGAACAACAATTAGGCATGTCTTATCCCAATGGAAAAATCCAACTTTTTAGAGCTCACAACAGTTTCTCATATTTCAAGAAGCTTAAATAATTACTTAAACCTGATAATAGAATTCATGTTAACAACAGATTGTTAAATCTAAAGAGAACTAATAATAAATTGAGTTTAATAATGTGTAAAAGAGACGAACATTTAAGTAAAAGTGCAATATGCGTTATTGCAAAATGTTGACACTACAATGTAATTCATGATTCAGAAGGTGCAATGATGAAACAGCAATAATCTCATAGTTCACAACAAGTTGTTCAATCTCAAGAGGGACAGTAATATGTTTGGTTCAAGATTTAATAAGATGGTGAACAATTAAATACAAATATTGAGAAAGTATTTAACAGGGTGAGTTGGACATTTGTTGAGAACGCATTGGGGAGGTTTGGCGTGGGTGAAACCTGAATTAGTACAATAATGGATTCTTGTACTGGGCTCAAGGCTAGGATTGGGACAAACAGGGTATCCTTGGGTGTCGTCTAAATCCATAAAATCGTGTCAAACAGTGGAAAAGGGTGGGGGTCCAATTAGATGCAATGTAGTCAATAAAGGCCATATGATCTTAAATTGAGGATTTGAAGTTTTTTTAATGACTACCGTGGGGTCCTTTTTGCATAATTCCAAATCCATAGAGGCAACAAAGAAGAGTGTGTGATGTCCTAATTATTTTTGTGTTGGCAATAGAAACCCTGGCGATGGTCTTGAAGCAATTGGATGATATATTTGGTTTGGAACCTCTGAACACAACATTTTATTATTTGCAGATGATGTCCTAATTTACCTAATGGTTCTACTTAAGTAAACTCACCATTTTTCACCCCACTGAGACCATTTAGGTAGGTCCCAGTCTCCAAACTAACTCAGACAAGTCAGTATCAGTATAAAACATGAAGACTGAGATACATTGACAATTACTACACCTTTTTAAACAATTGAGATAGTGCTGAAATACTTAGAGGCTACATCACTCCTCACAATACATGAAATACATGGAACCTACATATGCCTGTGGTAAAGGAGATAAAGATTTAAATACATGAAAGTACCTTTATGTCTCATAGTTGGGCAGAATAGCGGGCATCAGTTATATCCAGACTTTTGGATATATTTCAAGCATTCCCCCAAAAATGAAAGGCAGGGTGTTCTGACCCATTGAAAACTCTATTACAAGCTTTGTCTAGCAGGATATTAATGCTGAATATGGTTAGGGAATATTGTTATACCTTAATATTGTAGCCAAAATATTGAGGGAAGTATGTATACATTTCTATACCTCACTCCACATATAAGCACCTTGACAATTTGTGTATAATGAAGGTATGCAGATGTTAAGGTAAGAATAGTGAATCTATGATTCCCAATCTGCACTTACGTTACGGTATTTTTGTCCCTTATATTTTGGCCATGGTATTAAGCTAAAATGATATTCCCAACTCGATAATCTAGAGTCACACAGTCTGGCAGGGGATATCGGCTAAGATCTTATGAGAGAACTCAAGGGCTTCGACACAAAGGGTTTTGGGATTTCCTTGTGTGATTTACTCATATAAAACAGCTCAACTCAGAATTGTAGGGGAGCAGGCACTAAGAGACTCCGACAGGCACTTCACTCAGAGGGAAAGGACTAGAGCAGGCACGACACTGTGGGATATGGTCTGGCTCCCCAAATGAAGCAGACCACAATGGATGTACTGCAACCAAATAACAAGTACAAGGTTGTAGAGATGTGAGAGCTCTCAGTAGAGGATTGACCACTTACACATCTCCTTTCACATCCTTTCATGGTAATCCTGACTGCACTTTTTGACAGGGTGCAGCCTTTCCAAGCCTTAAAGAGGAAGAATGTACACTTTTATCAGACCTGTGTGAAAAGGAGACAAGTGGGACGTATGAAAGATGCAAACTGGATGAGAATGAACAAGTCTACCACTTTCAACTCAGATATTTGATATTGCATTTTCAAAAGAAGCTATCAGTCACAATGGACAGAACACAGGTGCTAGGGATCTAGGGACCTAGACTTGAACATGTACAAGTGGATATCACGGTCAAATGACCGCCATCAGCTGGGTGTACTTGAAAAGATGGAACACCAGTCCAGGTAATCTACACAGTTCGACTCATAAGACCAGCTTTGCAGGAATGCAATATTGCACAATAATGTGGCCCTCTATATTTTCCGATATTGAATCAATACTTTACGTTTCCAACGCCTGAGCTGCATAGATGTCCTTGCTGAAGCAGTGGTATAAAGGTAGTCTAGCACAGGGTAGAATGTTTGCCTATTTTGGGGGCCATCAAAATGCCTAATATAGCACTATCTCATAAGCAGGTAAGGTTTTTTTCTTCAGATTGTACTTGCAATATCTCAACAAGTCTCTTCTGTATTCCCGAAAACCTGCACAAGAATCTCCCTTTCTTTAAAATGTCCCTGTCCTTCCTGTCCATCCTTTGCATGCCTCCTCTCCCCAAGCATAGCCTACTTTTAGTCACAAGGATGTTTGACTTCATCTTTATTATTGTGTTTCTGCAAATTGTCCTCATTGTCTTTCAAATTTTCAAAAAAAATTCCTCCACTTTAAAAAAAAAAAAAATCTTTAACCTAATAATACATAATAGCCTCTATCTAATCAATGGATCCCACCAACCATCTGCATTGACTCACATACCTATCTCAGCCTCACCACTACTCCGCAAGCCCCCGCACTGAAGATCACTCCTAACTTTTAGTAATTTAATCCACTAAAAAGAAACCAGAGTAAATGCATAAATTCATGGAATGCTTTTCTTGAGAGCACAAGCCTAATCCCAATAACCAATAACCACTGGATTTCATAGCAATGTGCTGCCAGGAATAAAGCGCTTCAAAGCCTCTTCAAAGGTAGTAAGCGCCACGTAAATGCAGGTACAATGCAATAGGGAGTTGACCGTGAACATAATGACAGGCTGTCATGTGACCCCACATAAGTTTCACAGGATGTACCCTGGGAGCGCAGACAGATGTTGGTGAGGGTGCAAAGATTTGTGAAACCCTAGATACATTAGGTAGATTTGTCCTTAGCTAAAGGTATACTGGAAGGAGGTCTTAGCAGATACAAAGGAGGCCAGAGGCTTCCAGATACAGAACAACCCGTTTATTAGGCTGCGCATTCGAGACCTCTTGTATATACTTTAGTATATACCTTAGTATATATTCTTTAGTATATACTTTAGTATATATTTAAATGTGTATGTACTTTGTGGGCTCTAGAGATCAGCCCCTCTTGTATATACTTTAGTATATACCTTAGTATATATACTTTAGTATATACTTATATGTGTATGTACTTTGTGGGCTCTGGAGATCAGCCCTAGGACTTGTCTGCTTCAGCTTAGGGACTTTTTTTTCTGTCAACTGCCTCTATTTAACTGTCTTGATAGAAAACGACCAGCAGAGGTCAGTAGAATGCCAGAATTGCTTTCTGCTGAGGGACTTTCTTTTTTTAATTTTTCTGGCAACTGCGCCCATTTAACTTCCGTGATAGAAAACAACCACCAGAGGTCAGTAAAATACTAGAATCCCTTTAGCATTCTCTAGATTCCAGTCCATAGAAATTGTCTCACAGGAGCAACTGTAGACAATATTATTTTTTTTAAATCTTGTATTTTCAGTAATATGACCACCAAAGGCCCTGCTTTTATATTAAAAACAGAGCTTTGGACTAAACCATTTCCTGCTGAAAGGCAATATTTCTCTCACCTGGCGTGTCACGCAGGTTGGTGCTTACTTTCCCTCCATGTTAAAGAACAGTAGATTTTTCAGCGACCAGGCTAATTTGCTGCATATCTAAATACATATAAGGACCCAAAGGTGAGACTGATTGCATTGCAAATGCTTGTTATAATTCTGTGGCTGAGGCCTATGAAGTGGGAGGCACTAAGCGGAAGAGAATGGTAGCTACTCTTTCAGAAGCTGCTCCCTGCCAAAGTGTTGGTGATAGATTTTGGAAACGGACAGCGACGCCAACCATACACACACAACATGCCAAACTGTGAAAGACTGGTCATAGCAATGGAGAGACACTCGAACTAACCTAAACATAGGCAGAGACATCTTTGTGGTTGTCTGGCAACCGGCACTGGAACATATGAGGATGAAGGGCTGTAGAGAGACTACATGCCACCCACCCCATGACTACCAGCGCTGAAACCGACTGAGAACGCTACTTCCGGGAACACGTCAGACGACCGCAAATCTAGATACCTAAATGTCCGAAAGAAATAACGAGCAGGTTTCCTTCATAAGAAAAATAAATTATATATACATAAAAAATATATATATTTTATTTATTTCTTGCCTAGATAAAAACATGTATAACAAAGGTAGTGGCATAAGGATTACAGTGTGGTGAGGCGTCTCTTAACCCTATCTACATACGAAAGTTACAGGGAAGGTCGATGTGATTTGTATCAGAAATTGCAAAGTGTATTTATAAAAAAAAACATAATTACACCCTGGCGTCTCGTGTCGTTGCTTGACATAACATGATTCCGTCACCACCGTCTCTGTGTGTATACTGTGCCATTTATTCTGTAACCGAGTGTGCACATCCAGACAATTAATCAATAACATGTATGCACGTTTTTGTATGGAGAATTATTATCACCTCACGGCAGCAGCTCGTTTCTCTGCGCTCCCCCACCCCACCCGCCGAGAAGAGACTATTAAGTGACGTGTTTCTGTCTCGTTAAGGCGATGGCCCTGGAAACGATGAGCTCAGCCTCTCATCCTCTGTTTGTTCCTGCAGGCGGTCCAGCTCCGAATTAGCCCCAGGCAACCAGTACGTTTCTGGTGTCCAAGGATGAGCTGACCTGAGTGCCTGCCAGTGAAGTACCTGCACACCATGTGGCGTGCTGTGATTGCACCCCACCTTCCGTTGCATGCCTTACAATGTTCTATTTATGCATATTACATATGTATTTATTTGAATACAGTATTAAAGCATAAATATGGCATTAAGATTACATAAGGCCTTTTTACTCGTCACAAACTTGGTGGATGTCCCCTCTGCTATATAAACAAGTGCATTGTAGCTTATAGCATTTCATAGTACTCTAGTTTATGAAACTTTAAATAGGGCCTTTAGTCATAAGATGGGGAAAGAAAGGAAGAAAAAAGAAGAAAAAAGATTTAATCTCTTCGTAAAACTGCAAAGTGAGATAGTAAGGTGAGTAGTAGTTGAACATTGTCTGTCACAACTGGCTTTCGCCTGCCCCTGATAGTCGTGCACTCGGAGCTTTATTGCGGGTGTGAGAACTGTGTTGTACTGTAGCTACACTCAGTGGTTAATTTGTATAAAACATACATGCAGGGGCTCTTGTTAGGAGGAAGCTTGCACCAGCCCATTTCCCCTGTTAGTGCCGCCTAAAACAGAACCAACTGCTAACTATGAAAGTGGGGGAGAGGATGTGGCGTAATGGCCAGAGCTGCAGACTTTGGAGCTGAGGATCATTTTTGAGTCTCGGTGTAGCTTAACATCCTGTGATTCTGGGCAAATCACTTAATCTCCCTGTAAATTATTGTGTCCTTAACTGGTGCTCAAGTCAAGCTCTGGTGTTCATGATTAAGTGCTGGCGCTAAGCACTGGAAACTACTGTGAGAAAGTGCCATCTTTCTTGCATGGTATGCCCCCACTTTTTGCTGAATTGCTGACTGTACTTTGACTGAGTGTGCCCTGGACTCCTGCCAATCAGGTGCCCAGGGCCTATGTTCCTTCCCTAAAACAAACAAAACCCCAATTGGCAAACTCTGGCCACATGTCAGCCCCTGGTAAATGGTACCCTAGGTACCCAGGGCTTGTGACCAGGGAAGGCCTCTAAGGGCTGCAGCACTCATTGTGCCACCCTTAGAGGCCCTGTACCCTTACACACACACCCTGCCTTTGCAGGCTGAGTGTTTGGGTGCAAGACAAAAACAAAGTCGACATGACACACATCCCTGTGTGCCATGCCCATCACCTACACTGCCATGGCATACATCAGCCACCCCTCTAGCTGGGTGGTGTGGGCACAGGAGCAGGAGCCCTGTGCCCCTACAGTGCCCAGGTCCATTCCTGAGCACTGTAAGTGCAGTGCTGCCATTTAAGAGTACATGGTGCTGAGAGGTCGTCAAACACGAGCTACACAGCACCATAATGGCAACACTGAAGACTGAGAAGTTTGGTATCAAACTTCTCAGCACATTAAACCCACACTGATGCCAGTGTAGGATTTAATGTACCAAGCACCCCAGAGGGCATCTTAGAGATGCCCCCTTAAACCTAACCTACAATCCACGTCTGCTCTGAGGCTGCCTAGGCTGCCACACAGCTGACATGTTGCTGGACCCCTGGGTAGGAGGGCCCCTGCTCTCCTGGGCCTGCAACAATGCACATCCTGGGCAAGGTGCTAAATCTCCTCCCCCAGGATGGGCAGGGAAAAGCTTCAAAGGCATGCCGCCTCTGTGAGCTTCCCCAGGCCACTGCAACCCCCCACTCTGGCGGGAAGCTTTGGCCGGAAACCCCAAATAAGGACAGGGGATGTGCCAGCCTGCCAACCCCACCCCTCAGGTGGGGGAGGCGAGGTGAAGCACATCTCCGGGCTCTCGCCATCTTGAAGATGGGGAGCCCTACCCTATCAGGACTAGGCTACTGCCCCCCTCCCACAGGAGAGAGGCAGGATAGGGGGTGTACCCACCCCAGGACAGGGACCCATTGGTCCCTGCCCTTCACCTACCTGTAACACCCCTAAATCTAGTATTTAGGGGCACCCTGAACCTTCCTTCCCCAGATTCCAGATTCCAAACTACAAAGAAGAGCAAGAAGAAAGAAGACCTGCCCTGCAGCTGCTAAAAAGAGGAAGACACCAACTGCTTTGGCCCCAGCCCTACCGGCCTGTCGACCCTCGAACCTGCTCCTGCTCCAACCCGGCATCTCTTGTGGCCAGCAACCTCACAAACCCCGGAGGACCTGGCTACCTTTTGGCTCTAAGCCCCTGGGACTCCCATGAGTAGAGGCTCTACTCCAAACCTACCTCTAATCCCTGGCAGCAGCCCGGAACCGCGAACCCAGCACACTCTGCACCAGCCAAGCCTGGCCAGTGCCGGAGTGGACAAAGACCACGAGGACGACCCCACGGCGACTGTGAACCCGAGTCCGGCACCCAAGGACCTCCGTCAACACTCCTGAAGGAGCCTCAGAACAAGGTGCCCCCCCAACCGCGATCAACAGAAGGTAAGATTTCCCGACACCAAAAGGCACCTCTGCACGCGGCGCCCCGCGGCCCCCTGTGCCCAATCCCGGGATACCTACCTATCCTCCAACTACCCAACTTACCTCTCAAAGTGGTGGTGACACCTGAAGAATCCTCGTCCCCGAGCTTGCAGTCTTTTTCCAAACCGGAGATTTCCCATTGAAATCAATTGAGCGCCCGAAGGCTCAAAAGCACCCTGCACCCAGCCGCCCGAGTGGCCCTGGCAGTGCAACCTCTACACCTACCTACTTCCCCACTTGCCCTGAGTAAGTGACCAGGAGCCCAGCTCCCACAGCCGCGTGGCTTGCCAGTCAACAGCCACCAACCAAGGCCCCCCTATCCCTCATAGGATAACATTGGGCCTAACTCACTCTGCACCCGGCCGCCCTAGAGTCGCTGAGGGTGAACCAACTGTACCTACCTGACCCTGGGGGACCCCTGAGTCTATGCCCAGAACCTCAACTCTGCCAGTCGAGTACTTACCCTTAAACCGATAACTCTATTTTCCTCGTAGGGTAACATTGACTGGCTTTTTCCTGAAATTTCTTCTAAGTGTGGACTTTTCCAATCTTAAAAGATTCACCAAAAATCAGCCGAGTAACGAAAACGAAATTACTCACCTGCTCTTAGGTGAGCTCCCAGTGCTGGATCTTGGTGCCCAGCACTGACTCTGAAAAATACTTACAACTGTACTTACCCGTAACCCAATTTTCTTCCATAGGAAATCATTGACTGTTTTTCTGTGAAATTTCTTCTGTGTCAATTTCTGCTATCTTTAAATATTCTTTAAAAATCGTATAATATCTGAAAACATAATTACTTACCTGTTTTGGATAAAGGTCCCAGTACTGAGTCTAGGCACCCAGTACTGGATTACAAAAGTAACGAGAACATACTGTACCTTCAACTTGAATTTTCTTCCAGAGGGAATCATTGACTGTTTTCTTTGAAATATTTTCTAAGTGTCAACTTTTAAAATAGCTAAATATTGTTTAAAAATCATTCCAGTAATTAAGTTGACTTTCATCACTTGATTCTGAGTACTGACCCAGGACTGAATCTAGGATCCAGTCCTGGAATTCCAAAAGTAATCCAAAAAGTAATCTGTTGCAAATAACTTGAAATTTCCATTGAGCTCAATGCATTGTTGTGTTTAAAATAGAGTTGCCTATTGCAACCACTTGTAACTGTTTACAAAAGTCAATTGCATATTGCAAAAGTATTGATATGAAACATCTCATTCTGAGAAAGTATATTTTAAATCCAAGTGTTGGTTCTAAAATAAAACAAGCATATATTTTTTATATATAAACCATTGGCCTAGAGTTCAGTTATTGAGTGTGTGAGACCATTTGCTGACTGAGTGTGTACAACAAATGCTTTACACTGTCCTCTGATACAGCCTTACTGCTCGACCAAGCTACCACTTTAGAGAGTAAGGTTATATCTAACTTTAGCCTCTGTCAAGCCCTGGGGGACTGTGGACTCTGTACACCCTGTACCTATTAAGGAACAGTATATACAGAGCCACTTTCTCACAACTACCGGCTCAAATTAAGCACTGGCTACACCACTTCCCATGGTCTAGGCCATGGCTAATCATTCACATCTACTTGGAGGGTTAGTATAGGTGAAAAAGTCTGACAACACATAATTGAGGCTTCTTCAGGAGGCCTCAGTCCACAGCAAAGTTAAGAAGTCCAGAGGTCCAAAACAAAAGAAACACTGGGAGAAACAAATAAGGGAGATTGGTTTTCAGCATGCATTCCTTTCCTGTATCCTCCAAGGACACCAGCATCACAGCATTCTTAGGACGCAAGTTTGAATTCCCTCCAGCAACTTTTTACTTTTCTACTGAGACCTGGGCCATGGCCTTAGAACTGCCCCCAAGACTGGTCGATGGAATCAAAGAAGATATTGTAGTCTATAGCTATCATTCCATTTTCCACCGGTCAGAGGCAGCCATCTCCCCTCCATTGGTATTTACTTAACTTCTGCTGGTGTTTCTAATGCTTATTTTGCACACTGCCCTATTAATAAAGGCAGCTCCTGACCAGAGATAGAGCTACACTGTGTCAGCAATACAAAGACAACCCTTTCTGCCCGCGATGACCAGGGTAATCATATTACAATCAGCGCTTTAAATGGGCCGGTACTGTCCAGTACTGAGTGCCTGCACTTTTTTATCTTGAGAGGGAGCTTACCGGCACTTCTCAAGAGAAATGTTATACTTTTAATTGGAGCGTACCGGCACTTCTCAGAAATAAGCAGGAGCTCTGGCACAGAGTACCTGCACTTCTATTTTTCCATTTCAAGCACTGATTACAATGCAACAATTGCAAATCAATCTCATGGGCTATTGTTGTATTCTAACAAAGATAGCTCTAAAGCACGTTTTGTGTGTTTGTTAACTGTTCAAAAAATAGGGAAATGTTGTGAAATTACACTTTATCCTCCTTCAATGAAGGCCCTGCATCAAACCACTTGCATGCAGCTAACCACATGCCATGCATGGCCTTCTGGCTTGAGTAGGTCCTGCTGCACACAAGCAGGCTTGCTGACTTTGCCAAAGAATCACAACACCAAAATGTAAAAAGTGACCCTAATATCATCCCTCATCAAAAATCACCAATATTTTTAATCAAGTGTATATTTCATACATTCCGACATTGTAATGTTAAATAATAGTGATTAATATACAAATATTTAATAAACTTATATACAAAAATATGTCTGTGAGTCTTTCTTTTAACATACTTTTTATTCTTGCGTTTTGTGGGCTAAAAAATGTCAAAAGACAAACACAGACTTTAAAAAAAAAATAAAAGCAACAATTATCTGAGCTTTTCTTTTGACGCATTTTTTGTCACAAAATGCAATCATAAAAACAACAAGAAGAGGGCCTTACACTCCAACTCAGAAGAATAGAGCTCCAGCTTGGAGTGATTAAAAAAAATATTGTAAGCTCTCCTGGAGTCCTGGGTTTAAGGACCCAGGAGACTTTCAGTTTATTTTCAATGTTGCTGGGTGGCTGCTTCACTTTCTGCAGGGCCCGGCAACATTAAAGAAATGCTTAGTGGTACCCTTACTCATTTCAGGGCCACCACCAAGCTTAACAAAATTAAGAAACTAAAAAAAGCCCTTGCTTTATGGTGCGCTCCATACTGGAGCAGTGAATCATAAATGAGTGGCACCTGCCGTTCATTTATTCTTCAGTTTGGTGTCCCGGAACACATCCGGGACAGCCTTTATCAAAAAAATTATTGGGGATGGGGGCCCCATCCCCATGGCTTTTATTTTTAAATAAGGGGGTGCACCCCCCTTCCATTACCCTTCTTGAACCCTGGGGCCCCCAATGCCCAGGGTCTATTTTACTAATTAAGGGCCTAGGGCACGCTGCCACCCTCCTCTAGCCTCCTTTGGCACTGGGGACCCCTTCCCAAGAGGCAAGCAGTGGCACCACAAACCACTAGTTAGGGCAGCAGGGAAAGCTCATGAGCCCCAATTGCCCCAGCTGGCTCCCTGCATGTTTTGGAGCCAGCATTGCTCTCACCCTGAGGGAGAAGCTGGCTCTGCTTGCTCCCCCTGGGCAGGAGTATTGTGCCTTTACTTGCCCACATGAGCACGGGTAGAGAAACAGAAGTCTGCTCCCCACAGGCAGGAGTATTTTCAAAGCTCCCGCTGGGTGGGTGAAGACTTCTTTTTCCACGCCTGTGCTCTTGTAGGCAGGGCAACCACTGTGTCCTGGGCGTGGGCTCCCTTGGACACAGTGTGTGACCCAGTCCTGGGGGATGGGGTCCCCGGGGTCTATTAAAAATTCTCTGTCTGATTCTTTTGAATACCCAAAGAACAGTTTTACAGGCCTTGTTAACATCCAGATTGGACTATGGGAATGTTCTATACCTGAGTGCAGATAAATCAGTGGTCTGCCGTTTACAGATCATCCAGAATGCGGCTTCCTGCCTTCTCTTTCGGCTGCCTAGACATATTTCCGTCTTTCCCTTGCTCCATAAACTTCACTGGCTCACGGTTAATGAACATATTAAATTTAAGGCCTTGTGTTATATGTTCCGAACTAGACATGGCCTCGCCCCAACATACATCCAAGGTCTGGTGTTACCTTATGTCCCCACCTGGCCCTTTAGATCAGCTAACCTTGCCCTATGCACCATGCCCAGGTTTTGCTTGGCCCACATGAAGGGTCGCTCCTTTGCACATTTAGGCCCTAAACTCTGGAATTCCCTTCCTTTGGCTCTTAGGAACTGCCACTCTCTACTCTCGTTTCATAAAAATTTGAAGACTTTGCTCTTCAACTGTTCTTAATTGGCTTAATGGATTTGCTTCGGGTTTATGCACTCTGTGGCTGTTTTGCTCTAGCGTCGGGAGACCCTTTGGGTAGCTGCGTGCTCTATGAATCTTTTAAATTAAATTCTGGGAGGGGGGGCCACATGGAAAACTCCCAGATTTTTTACAGCAGGGCCAGGGGAATAGGATCCCAGGGGATTCCTTGAAGTTCGGGGAGGGGGGGCACACACAGATGATCTTGCACTGCCCCCTGTGCTCTGGCCTATCCTGGGGAGGGTTTTGTTAACAGCCCAGGAGCTCGTACTTTTTTAAAGAAAAATACTGCTGCAAATTTGCAGATACTCTGCAAATTTTCTGCAAAATGTTTAAAAAAGGAACTTTGGCCCCAGGCGGGGTCCCTCTAGGACCCCACCATGCTTAAATGGTTAGGATATGTCTACCCTGCCCCTTTGTGTTTCTTTTTTGCTTTTTTCCTAGAACTGAGGCTTGAGTCCTGAGTACTTATTTGGCTGCCGCCATATCTTTGTTGATGATCTTTTGGCCCAAGGAACCTCCAGAGCATGATATATATAAATACTTTGAGCATTAAGTGGAAGAGGTGTGGATCAGCGTCCAGGGTGGCTGACTACGGAACACGGTGGCTCACGGTTTGATCGCTGGCGGGAGGTTAGCCCAGCACCATGTGACTCTGGGCAATAGCTCGCTTAATCTTCCCAATGGCCCCCAGCGCCTTGAAATTGCTAGGGGTAATTGTTTGCGCTTTACAAATACCGGGTTATTATTTATTATAAAAACTTCTGAATAGATTTACATCAAATCACAGAAAATACTTTTTGTGGACCAAGATCTAGCTTTCTGCCAAATTTGGTGTAAATCCAATCAGCGGTATAGGGCGGCAGCTGTGTCTAAAGTTCCTATGGAAAAATGAATGAGGAAAACACTTTTTGCGACACCCACTTTTTCATGCCCCCGCTTGATGGATCTCCCCAAAACGTTCCTGAAAAGAGGTGAGGTGGGAAAACATTTTCTGGAAAGTTTTTTGAAGATTTGTCAAGTAGTGCCAGAGTTAATAGGAAAACAATACATGCTTTTACTATGGAAACGTGGTCCTAGCTTTAAATAGTCAGTGGCAAATGCCACTGGTTAATATGTATATATGTATATATAGTCACTCCGTCGCCAATATAGTAAAGCCACGGATGCTCAAGGGTTGCATACACATAGGGGTCTATTATGATATGGGGGTGGCGATCCGCCTGTCAAAAGTCACCGCCCGCATGACTTTTCCCCCCGCCACATTACAATGGCGGGGGGACCCCGGCGGGCGTGAAGACCGTCCGCCGGTTTTCCGCCGGTAGGCAATCCGCCCGATTGCCTACCGGGCGGTAAAAGCCCAGCAATATGGTTGCGGTGCCTTGCAGGCACCGCCATCCATATTTGTATCATGGCGGAGAGTTGCCTTTCCATGGCGGGGACTCCGCCATGGAAAGGCATGCGTTTTTTTCTTTGGGGGCCCGTTGCGGGCCCCCATCATGTTTGGGGGGTGCACATGGGTTGCATGCACAACATCATTGGCACCGTGTGGTGCCTGTCACATTGTGCATGCCAATGCACGAAGTGCATTCCCAGCATTGTGGTAGGCGGTGCTGTGAGCACCGCCCACCACAATGCTGGGAATAGAGGATGCCACCGCCGTCGTGGCGGTGGCATCCTAATTGCCAGTGCGGGACTGCCGCACCACTGGCGGCCAGTCCCAGCACCGCTAGGGTGGCGGGCGGACAAAAGTCCACCCGCCATCCTAATAGGCCCAATAGTGTTTATTGTCTGTCTTCCATTATTATGTGTACTGACAAAACACCATAGTTAAAAACTGATTTATGGCTCTGTTTCAAACTTATCAAACCACTGAAATTCACCACCTGTAGTTAGCAATGCACACAACATGTACTGTAACTTGTGCCACCCACCTGGGTGCCATGTTGTACTCTGATAGGTCTTTGGTTTCTTTCTATACCTTTGCCAAATTGGTGATTTGAGTGTGGCGGATAGTGCTTTCGGTGTGCTGCTAACAATAACTGGTAAATTTCAGTGGTTTGACAAATTTGATCCAGACAAAATGCTATTAGGGGAGACCACCTGCCTATAAACTTAAGATATATATGAGCCCAAAATGGGTCAAAACAATATAAACAAAACAACACCAGAGCTGGCAATGGAACAAAAGATAGACAAAATTGAAAATAAACACTTGATTACAAAATAACAATTTACTTTAATGTAATAATTCAGGATAATTAATCAATTAGCATCAATGTTCTCATAACAATTAAATAAATACACAATACAAAAAAAAAATATATATAGGTCCCACACTGAACAATCCAAAAAATCAATCATACCACCATTCATTCCCACAACATACTCATTTACTCATCATGAACTCAACATAACCATACATAGTGATTCATAAACGAATTTAAAATAATCAGAATCCAGAGAGGATGACAAATCATAGAATCTCGTGTTTCCTCCCAATCATCGAGGGCGGCAGGGTTTCCAAATTAACACGAGAGAATAAACACCAAATTGTTCAAATTTGATCCAGAACCATAACTCACTTTTTAACCATATTTTTCAGTGAATTACATTTATTAATAATGTTCTTAATTGGTAACCTTCACTGAGCACTGCCTGTGGCCAGGCCTTGCAGCCAGGCCATCTCCGCAACCAGCTGTGGCTTCCCAACCCACTCTGGTTGTGCGCTTCACAGAATGGGTACATGGCACGCTGTGCGCTGCAGCGGTTGGCTACAGGACTATGCCGTGGGCACAGCCTGCTGTGATCACTCAACCCCCACTGAGCACAGCCTGCCATGTACCCATTCTGTTATGTAGGCAGCATTCCAGCTGACCCTATGCCAATTCACCTTTAGCCATGTGCAGCGGAGGTTGGTTGCAGAGCTTGCATAGCCTTGTACAAGGCTTAATTTGCTTGCTAACAAATTTTATGCAGAGTAAGTGAACAGCACCAACGTTATTAGGAAATTAAATTCTAATTGCCCTCCCATTTATCTTTACCCCCCCCGGACAGAAATTCTCAAAACATGATATAACCAACAGTATTTGGGCTGTACTGCAACATCTATATAGTGCTTTCCACCATATGTGGGCTGCTGAGCCGCTTGCCTACATGGGTAGCATATTACACAGTGTAGGGTGTGGTTGTAAGTGTGTTGTCCTTGTTTTGATCCTGTGAGGGAAGTGTTTCTGTGTCATGGATGAGTACCATCAAGGTTCCGTTATCGTGTAATAGGACACAGTGCCTAGCAGTGTGATGGATGGAGAACCTTTGTAAGCTGGTAGCTTTGAGCAGCTCTGCAGGCCCCTTTATAGTATTTCCTACGTTCATAGTACACTTAGCTGGTTACTCTACTGGGTAGTCCATTCTGACACATTCTTTTTAAAGTGCATGGTTGTGAGCAGGCATAGGTTAAAGGGAGAAACAGAAGAGAGATCTGCTGGGGTGAACTTTGGTAATGTTCTCCCATATCTGATTGTCATTGTGAGATGACAAGAAGTGGCCATAATATGTAGCTAGTCTGGACTTGCAGCGGTGAACTAAATGAATAACCTTCATTGGCCAGTGACATTTAGCAGATCTCTTCAGTTATTCCATGCCTAATCAGATGGTAATGGGTGGTTTATTGCTGTGGACTGGTACAGTACTGGGTGATGGATGTGACTCATCACTGCTGTGTTATGTGAGTGTAAGTGTGTCAAACGGTAAAGGAGGATTATTATGCAGCCTGTAGGAACTACAATAATCTGATTGCTGAGTGTTATGACATTAGTTTTTCCGTGGGCTATATATTGTATTGTATTCTACGTGCATTTGTATAGCATCTTCTACCCCTGATAAGGCTTTGTAGCACTTTACGCCGGGCAGCAAGTCCCTCCAGAACGCAGGGTTAGTAGTTTTTGTTGTTGTTGTTATTGTTGGTTATTGGGATTGATTTTATTCCCTCAAGGAAACAGATACAAGCATTTACCCCAGTGTCTATGTGGTGTATTAAATTAATAGGAGTCAGGTGTAATTCTCAGTGGGGGGTGTTAATGTGAATATATGCATTGGTTGGCAGTATAAACAGTTGTGCTAGAGGAGATTAGGTGTTGTTAGGTTTCGGCAGTAAGATTTAAAAAATTGTTTGTGATCTTTGAAATGAGATGTGGTCAGTTTGCAGAGATCCAATAATAGGGATTAAGGCAAACATGCGTGTGACTGAGTAGTGCTCAGAGAGAGGAGGCATGCAGAGGATGGAAAGGAAAGAGAGATTTATTTGAAAAAAAGACAGGTTGACAATTAGAAGTTTTAAGTTAAGGTCAGTTTTCATGTAGGGTTTTCTAGGAATATTGTGGATGCTTTCTGATATATCATGCAAAACTGTATAAGGAAACAAAATAATTTGCATGTTTTTTAATACCGCTGTACACCATGAGAACCCCTGCACAGATATACCACACCATCACCCATAGAGTTAAGCAATTTAAAAATATGGTTGCAGTTTCCCAGAAAATCTTATGAAAGAAAAATGCTAAATTAGGAATGTTGTATTTTAAAAGTTTTTGCTGGAGATGTTCCTTCCCTTTCTCTTTGATGATCTGTGTGGGTTGAAGGAGAACAGTTCTGTCTTAGTGTATTTGTGCAAAGTAATGGGCTGGTAGCACTTTGGCTGCCTCCAGTCGGGAGCATCAATAACATAAGCACAATAAAGTGTGAGATCTTGTATCTGTCTGTCATTCAGCCTCCCTGCAGCACTAATCAGACACTCAAAAGGAAAAGCCCTGCTTAGAAACTTTCTCACCTGAGCAAAAGAAACTTTTGTCCCACCCCTAACACTTACCATCTACCAAACCTGCAGTGCTTAGGAAGAGCAAGTAATCAGCAGCTCCTTCTTAACAAGGCCCTCATTGAATTTCAAAGGAGAGCCATGTCTCCGTTGTCTTTCACTCGGTCTGGTCTCCACCCTCAATCATAGGAATGCAGACAATACACTTCCACTGTCTGATGGTGAAGGGGGCTGATCCATCCCTCATCACGTGCCACTCTGTTGAGTTTTAACACATGCCCCAGGTGCAAGAACTTTTGCTTTTTGGGACGTTGTGCAACACAGATGTTTTCTTTTACAGCACTTTCTTAGAATCCTAAAATCTACTGCAATTTAGTATCATGTCTAAGCAGTACAGAAAACTAGGGATTGTCAGCGGGCTGGCAGTATGTTCAATAGAAACTATGTGTACATCATAATATTCTCTTTCCGTAATGTCTCTTGTAAAACGTGCTGCTCATTCATGTAGTATTGTCAACACGACATGAACCCTCAGAGGCATTTGAATTCTTGAGTTTCACACCAGGGTTACACAACTTTCTTTGATTAGAATGTGTAAATTGCATACTGCATGGAATGTGCTAAAACCACCAACAACCAAGTACAAATGTGGAAACAGCAAGCTACACCCACTAAATGCCTTCAAATTTTGTGTGGATTCATCAAACAATACTAAGGGGCCGATTGCGATGTCAGGCGGAAAGCCTCCTCCCGACAGTCGGAATCACCCCGACCACATCAGAGCCTTCACATTCTGACTGCCCGATTATGATGTTTGCTGTCGGAACGTAAATCGCTCGTTAATTCTGATTCGGTTCTGAGCGACTCGTGGAATATTCATGTCAGTCAGAACCACATCGTACACCCCTATGGACAGCGTTTCCGCCCTCGGGATTATGATGTCGATTTCCAACAGCCTTTCCACGTTGGCCTGTCCGACGCCGAAAGGCTGTTTCAAAGTGACTTTGGGGTTCCTGGCAGGGTCCCATAGCCCCCGCTGCCTACGGTTGATGACCGAGGGGGTAACTAAGGGACCCCCCTGTAAAACACTGCACTGTATGGCAGGCACTGTAGGGTGCCTGCGACAGGGTGCGGGGTTTACCGCAAACACCCCATTTCCCCATAGGAGCCTGTGTTACGGCTGGTTGTCGGGCGGGACATGAGCTCCCATAGGGAATAATGGGACTCCGACTGAACACTGTTTAGTCGCATCGTAATCCGGCCATCGGAACAGTCAGTCGGTCCCGATTCCGAGTCAGTGTCGGGTGGAGGCTTTTCGCCAGACATCGTAACGAGCCCCTAAATGTATTATTGATTAGCAGATAAACAGTTCTTTCACCCTTCCTTAGAATACCCCCTTGATGGGCTTGCACGCAATTTAGAAAACCAAGAGTAGACTAAACATGCTAAGTGCCTGCCAAATTTCCCGTAGATCCATCAGATGATGCCAAAGTTATTAGTAAATCAAAAACAATTTGACACCCTCTTTAGCTCTTCCTCTCCATTTGATCTACAAAAAACACGAAATACCTTCACTGTGTGTAACTTGCTAACTGGCTGCCAGATTTGATGCAGATTAATCAAACAGTGCTAGAGTTATAAGCAATTGAAAATTGTATTGACCCTTCTTAACTTTGTCTCTTGATGGACGGCCGCAACACTTGACATACCAATCAAAATCCAAACCTTTCGAGCTTCTGACAAATTTTCTGCAGATTCATTACACTGCGCCAATGTAATTAACAAATGAACATTTATTTGCCCCCTGTTTCTAACTTGCACCCTTTGTAAATCTACACAAACCTAACAATACTAGGAGAACGTTAAATGTGATAAGTCCCTGCCAAATCTTGTGCAGATCTATCAAATGGTGCAAAACTTAAAAGTAAATCAAAAATATTTTTGACTCCCCACTTTAACTCTGCACCTCCCCCACTGCATCTTCATGAAGCCTAATATAGCTGCACTTGGCATCACTTGCTAACTACGCGCCACACTTGCAAGTTTGATAAAACAGAATAAAAGCTATGAGAAAATGAAAATTTGATTGGCTCTCTCCCCGTTCACCTATGCCCCCTTCTTTATGGATTGCCATACAATTTGGCATGCCAATAGAAAACGAATCCTTCCTAGAATTTGCCAAATTTTGTGCAGATTCAGCACACAGTGCTAAAAAAATTATCAGATGAACACTTTTCTGCCCCTCCATCCCATTTTCACTGACCCTTTCTTTATGGATATGCACAAATTCTAAAATGGCAATAGTAACCTAAATGTGCTAACTGTCTGTAATATTCGTCAAACAGTGCTGAAGTAAATAACCAAATAGTTTTTCAACTAACAAGATATACAACGTGTTAACCCTTTAAATGTTGCCTGCCATCTTTTTTAAAACATGAACATCTCAAAAGCTACTGAACGGATTTATGGATTTACACCACAAAAAAAAACATTTTCTGAGTAAATGTCTAGTTTCATATCAAGTCTGGTGTAAATCTGTCCAGTGGTTTTTGGTCTAACTTTCAGCAAAATTTCCCATGGAAGATAAAATTAGAAATTTAACACGTTTTCACCCCCCTTAACTTTTTTCCTGTGGATTGATCTTCATGAAGCTTGGCATGCTAAAACGTAGCCGAGTTACACTAGTGGCATTTTTCATGCAAATCTTTCCAAAAGGTCAAATCAAAAAATGCATTTTCAGTGGCTAATCCAGCAGAAACATAACTACACAGTTGTGTCCCCAATTCTCCGTTGTGTAATATTATATATATATATATATTAAAATGCATAGCCCCATGCAAATTTCCAGTTGCACTATTTATCTTCGTGTGTTTAATCCGTGGCACTCAGCACTGGTTACATCTGTCATCGTCTGTCACTGACAACTCTTCTGCCGGTATGTGCTTCACTGCCATTCAAAGCAACGCTATCTTGGAAAGTAGCTATGTTGCACAGAGGGAGGCTTAAGGGCTGATGTTTCTCGTTTGACCCTCCCATTGCCTAAGGCAATCAGATCCTGATGTTTCTCGTTTGACCCTCCCATTGCCTAAGGCAATCAGATCTGATCACTACATTTGCATGGATTTTAGAAGCTGTGGACCTGTCCTATGTCTACCTCCGTTGTCAGAGCAGGACCAGGCCAACTGTTGCATTCATCACTCACATCCATGAGTCTGTCCATTGCTGAGAAGCACTTGGTCCAGGTGTAACAGATTAGTGACCTCTCAAACAGGGTAGTGCTTGAGCCATGCTATCTCTCCACTTCCCCTAGATACCTCAGATGTCCAGCTCCCTTATGGAAGTGTAGCCTTTCTTTGTGTTTGGTATCAATAACCATGCTTTTTAACCCCCGACACGATGGTGCTGTTTAGGTTTAACCAGCATGTACCTAGGTAGCACTTTAGATAGTGCCAAAAAAGTTAACCCAGTGTTCTTATGCCTTGGCGGGCCTCTGAGGGTTTGTCACCAAGACAGAAGTCTGACCTCATTCTGGGAAGTGTGTGCTGCTCCCAGAGGCCAGAGACAACCTGTGTGTGCAGGAGGTGACACCTTGCAACCCCACAGGATGGCTAGTGAACGGACCATCATGGTGGTGAGCCTCAA
Organism: Triturus cristatus; assembly: GCF_964204655.1. Classification (NCBI taxonomy): domain Eukaryota; kingdom Metazoa; phylum Chordata; class Amphibia; order Caudata; family Salamandridae; genus Triturus; species Triturus cristatus. The sequence goes on along the minus strand of NC_140589.1, from coordinate 610,931,893 downwards.
AGGCATCACCTGCACTATGGGACAAAGGAACTTGTCCTCCACTCGAGGACAAAGCCTCTCCCTGCCTCAGGCACTGTTTTACACAGGCAGGCAGGAAATTAGCTAGGCTGGAGACACACACCTCCACAAGGCTGACTGCACCTCTAGGGTGTTGCAGCTGACGTTTACAGTCAAGGATGGTTTTGGCCATCTTGCATTTAGGCTTAAAAGCAGGCTCTGACTAGTTTTAGTGACATTTTCGTACCACATATGGTCACTACTGGGTTGGAATAGATGCACCCCCTAAATCCAGGATTCTAGGGGCACCCCAGAACACCAGAACCTTCAATTTGATGTGATACCATGAAGAGCCCCATTTCCACCACAAGGCAGGGCTCCACGAAGAGAGGCGCTAAGCTCTGCACCTATGGCAGCCACCCTGCACTCGCTGGAGTGTAACTTGACCAAAGCAGAAGACCAGTTCTAAAAGGAAGGTGAACCTCTCTGCAAACTCCAGACTTCACAAGAACTCACTTGGGCTAGAGGAACTGTTTTCCAGCAGTCGGCAGGCACAAACCACTTAATCCATGACCTTGAAGTACTGTCCACTGAGCCGTCCATTGTGGCCGCACAAACTCACTGGGCAGGTGGCTTCTGGGAACTGTAGGCCCGACCTTCAGCGAGGCACAGATTTCTATACCAATCCTCTGGTCCTTTGGAAGAAGATTTCCTCAACTGTTATGCTTGCAGGTACCAAGGCTTGCTAGTGGTCAATCCAACTACTATCTGCTTTACCCGATGCTCCAAGAGGAGAGATCTGCACAAATGACCAACCACCCCAGTGGCTCCAGCATAAAGATCCTGCATTTGCTTTCACCCTCTCTTGGAATGCCTATCAGCATCGCTGGTGTCTTATCCATTCAGCAGCAAGGACAGCCAAGAGCACCTCTGCACCTGAGTCCCCAAAGCCAGGTAGAGTTGATCTGCCTGGAGATTCCTGGTCCAGGGCCAGCGCCTTGCTTAAGTTCCAAATGTTGTTGCTCAACACCACCCGCAAGTACCTTTCAGCTAAGGTAGTCATTTAAAGACTGCAAGCCGATTGACAGCTCCATTTGAGAGCTAAAGTGCACTGCTGCACCCCGCTTCTCTGAGTCAGGCAAAATTGTGTTAGCTGTTGTGAACTGCTCTTGGGACTCTTGAGACCTTAACCCTGAGTGGATTCAATTGAACTCGCTCTCTAAGTAACCGATTGCATATATGTGTTCTTCCCATTGCCAGCAACGTTAATCTTTTTCTACACTGCAAAGTACTGATTTATTTAATGCTTTAAAATTGATAACTCAGGTTATCCTGTATGTATCAATTTCATTTTAGTGCCTAAAAATATTAAAATCAGACCTATTTTTATAAATAAATTGGTTTCGGATTTCTCTTAAGTCGTGTCCATGTTGGTGAAATGCTTAACACATTTTCCTCTAAGTTGCCTGTCTGCTCTTTGCCACTCTACCAGGACTGAAAGGAGGTGTACGAGAGAGTAGCCAGGGTCCATCTTTGTGTATTTTGCTAGTATGACATGGTAAGGCACCCCTGTCATACCACATAATACTGTCACCTTCCAACACGCTCCTTGCTGGAGTATCACCAGTCACATTTGCAATTTTCTAGAGTATGAAGAAACGTGTGGTGGATGTCATGGCATGGACAAAGGCACCTTTATAAGACAATGATCAGTGAATTGCTCATTTTGTCACATATAGATGTGTTAATAGCAGGTCACTAAACTTTCTAGAGCCAGTTCATATTTTAAAGTATGGAAATCAACCTGTTAATCAAAGAGGTGAGCTCTAAAATTACACACACAGATTACTCTTTGCTAATTATGTTATAAGGACCAGTATCCAGGGCTGAACTGGGAGAGAAAATATGCTCAGGCATCAAAATAAAAGTGGCCTCCATTAGTGACTTAGATAGATAAAAATGGTAAGTGTTTGCAAACTGGGGCAGTTTGGAACTTTAAAAGACATGCTGAATAAGAGTTTTGCAAGGTGAGGAAGTCTGCATGGAGTTGAGCTCGCTACGGCCAATGTTTGTTTTAATATAATGGAAATCAACAGTAAAAACCGTCCCAGCAGGCCATATTGCAATCCCACACACAGTCAAAAAACCATTGGGGATTTCCTGATTGACAGTATTGGCCAATCCGACCCCGCCTGTAGCTTTTTTCTGTTAACAGTCTGAGGTCTGTCGTGTATCCTGCTGTGAAGACATTATGCATATACGTTATTAGGGATCCAGGTTCCCCATCCAGCGGGTAAGTAAGCTGCGGGCTTGCACGTAGACCTGCTACTTCATCCCACCAAGCTTCCGCCTCCTCCTCCTTCCCACTTCCCTCCTCTTCCTCACACCACAGCCTCTCAACTTTACATAGCTGCAAGCACCTGTCAGAGTCCCCTTCGCCACCACTTGCATCACCCGCACCAGTGCTATTTTAACACATGGGCATGTTGGGCATTTGCCCGGGGTGCCCACGAGCATAGGGGACCCATGCAGATCAGGATTTAACACCAATTTTCCGTTAAACATTTTTATTCCTGTGAGTGGTTGTGTAGGCAGGGCCTATAATGCTGTTAAGACAGTATTGACCCACACCACCAAGAGTGGTCCCCACCTTGTGCTTTCCACTCAGTTCTGAAGTCCCTTTGCTCGCTACTCCCACATCTCCCCCAGTCACTCTCCTGTAAGCTTCAGAGCCTGAAGCAGGAAGCATTCTTTTATCAATATCTGAAAATAGGCAAAGTCAGAAGGTCTGGCTTATAACTGAAAATGCAAGCCTGGCATCATTGCTCTTAAGAAAGGGTCCTTGCAGAAAAGCGAAATATGTGTGCGTTGCTCCTTTGGTCATGCATACTCTTTGGGAACAGCACACAAAATTGAGTCATCTAATACCCTCTTTTGCAACATTTCAACATTATGCAGGCCTACTTGTGCATTAAAGTGCTTTTGCTAAAGATGACTCAAAGGGTGGTGTTTAATGTTTTACAGTAACTTTTTGTTTCATTCTTTTGGTGATGCCATGATCGCTGCTTCAGTTTGCTATTTTTCAGTGCATTTGTTCTAGTGGGTGATTGATTGACGTGACAGCGTCTCTAATGGCAGCTTTGTGTGGGAGTATTCATGCACCAAAGAAGCTGTATTTTTAGTATTTGTCACACATGAAGTGAGGCAGTACAGTTATATCATTATTAGAGACACTGTTTTCCCACCTACTAGCCCAGGTAACCTTTTCTGCAATGCCTTTAATCTATGAGTAAGGACATGCCTTGGGTGCATATGATTAATATCTATTTTTACAATGATCTATGGCACTTATATTGATTGCTGTATCTTTTTCTATTATGTTTTTCATTGAAACTTTTGTTGTCACACAGCTAGCCTGTAAGTTTCAGTCACTGTTCTACAGAAAACGTGGCAAACACAATCATCACTTGGGGGCATATTATCAAGCACCGGCGTTAAAATTATCGCTGCTTTAGCGGCAGAAAACTGCAGCTAAAGCGGCGATAATATGCCGCAGAGAATTCCCATAGAAGCCCATGTTCTGTTGTTAACATGGGCTTCTATTGGAATTCTCTGTGGCATATTATCAAGCCCATTATCGCCGCTTTCGCGGCAGTTTTCTGCCGCTAATGTGGGGAAAATTTTAACGCCGTGCTTGATAATATGCCCCTGAATACGTAAGAACAATTGATATAGTTGTTAGCCAGTACTAACATATTTATAGTGTTATGTTATGCAGATTTGTAGAGCACACTATCACCTGAGTTGGTATTCGGAGGATGAAATGCTGAGTCAGCCCCACTAACTCATTTTGGGCTCCTTTCTTGTAAATGGCTGGTTCTTGTCATGGTTGTTGATGTACAGGTTGCCCTGTGGAAGCTCTGGTATCGCTAGCCATCATGGCGGGTTAGGTCAGATAATTCCGAGTTCAGCTCAAGCAGGTCCACACAAAATATGCTATCACTGGGATCCTCAGTGGAAGAGGGAATCCCTAGTGTTCTCTTGTGACTAACCCACAAGGTCAGAGGCTTTGTGGTGACCTTACCAAGGACACACACCATGTCCACTAGAGCTTAGGGGCTGAGTCCCAGACTGTTAGCACGGTTCCTCAGAGGATCCCTGTCTCAGGCTCTTAGACCTGACCTCCAGTACTAGAGAACAGTAGAGGCAGCTTGAGGGGCAGCATCTGCTCACAAACATGCATAGCCTTTCCATGTGTCCAGCACATTTCTGAGTCTCGCCTGATGCAGAGGATGTTTTGGACTGCTTCAGGTCAGGTGGTGTCTGCAGATCTTATTGGGTTTTGGGCTAGGCTCTTTGCTAGAGCAATTCTCCATGCAGCATTCAGAAACCATTCACACTTTAGAAAAGCTATAAAGTCTTGACTTTTCCCAAAATCAAGACCCAGTGACCAGGGGCTGCTCCTTCGTTATAGCTGAGGAGTGTCACCCCACTGAAATACCCCATAAAAGTTCCAGAGATGAAAAATAAAATGGTAATGAAGCTAATTCATTACCATTTTATTTTTCATGAACCCGCCCGAACCGATTGTCAGGATGGGGCAGGGCCTGATGAATGGCAGCAGGGATGGGTGGTGAGCTGCCTGCGCACTAGTCTAAAGTGTGCATGTCTCTTTGGCCGGCTGTCTTGAGATGGCTTGCCATACATGCACACTTTAAAACCTCTCTCACCGTTAGAGAAAGCAAAAGCCTCCAGTGTTCTTGTGAGCTCTGATAGTGGTCGCTCCCTCCAATCCTGGTGCTGCTTTCATGCTGGTTAAAAGCATGAGAGCAGGGCCAGGATAGGTTAAGAGAGTTGGCTGGGGCCCTGGATGTCATGAGGGAAGAAGAGGACCAATGGGAAGATGACGCAGCAAGCACTGTTAGTAACCTTTTATTTTCTTTACGTTATTTTAATAATGTATTTATATTATGTAATCCATTTGCATGCCCCTTCACTCGGCATAGTTGCCAGCCGGCACAGCCAGTGACACTTATACTACAACTACAGCTGTCCAGACACGCCCACTCTGCTGGTCTCTCACTAGTATACACCCCACGCATACACAAAAGCGGAGCGGGAAGGCGAGCCTTCTCGTACTTGGCCCCTAAAGCCTGGAATGACCTCACACAACACATTAGAGCCTCTTCCGCTCTTCTGTGCCTTCACAAAAAGCTGAGGACCTGTCTTTTTGAGTAAGCCCCCAGGGCTAGCCTCCCACACCTGCTACGGAGCACCTGGAAACTCCTGTGAGTGACTGGAAAACTATAAGAACACGGATGACATAACATAACTTTAAGAGGGTGTATACGTAGGAAGAGAAACTAGACCTTACATTTCATTTGCTTCCAACACCATGCATGGATACATTTAGAAAAAAACATTATACAAACAGTGTTTTTCCTGGATGCATTTCAGGAACATCTGGTGAATCATTTCAAAGCATCCAAAGGTATGCTACAGGAATGCAATAACGCTATTGAAGGCAGCTGTTTTGTGAAAAATAGGGACTAGCCAGGTTGCATGTAATGTTAATGAGACTTGTTCTAAAATTAACATGGTGTGCGTTTGACATCCACAGCCCACAGGGCGAATCGCTAAAACGTTAATACACCTACAGACAGTTATAACACCGGACCCACACCCCCACACCTTCCCTCTCAGCCCTTACCTTCCCTATCGTTCCTCTCTCATACTTTCTACTTTTTTCTACTAATGCGTGATGCACGACTGATATTTCCTATTGCGAATACCACCGGCAGATGGATGTAAGTGGGTTATTGTGTATCGTTCTTTTCTCTATACAATCAATAAAATAGAATTTAATCCTAAAATTAACATAGTGTGACACAATTTGGTGCAGGAGACGCAGCACTCAGGTGCTTAGTGAGTAACACATGAGCTACTTAGAACAGATGAACACTTTTTAGCCCAGTCTGGAAAAATAAGATCAACATTGGCCTAAATTGAGAGGGTTGGTAAAAAACACGCTGGAAATTGAAAAATATTTTCAGTTACTAAACATGAACCAATAACTGATTGTTCGACCTAAAAAGGTTGATGTTTTACCCAATTGGCTTCTGACCTGGTGGTAATCATCAGTCCAACAATGAGACTGAGCATCTGTAATGAAGGTAAAATAGGAAGTATAAAGATCCAGAAAGTCCTTGTTAGACCTGTCAGTCTTACAATGGTCTTCCCACAAACTTTTGTTTATTCCTCCATTTTTGCTGATCTCGTTTTTGTTTGCCTTTGGACTTTACCACTTTTAACTAGTGATAAACTGTACATGATCATGCCTTAAAACATGGTAACATTGTCTTCTCCTCAACTGGCGTATTTAATTTACTTATAAGTCCCTACCAAAGTGGTTCTACATGTACCCAGGGCCTGTCAATTAAAAGCCTCTAGTGTGCCTGCGGCACTTATTATGCCACCCACTTGAGTAGCCATTTAAGCCTATCTCAAGTCTGCCATTGCATCATGTGTGCAGTTTAAACTGCTATTTTGACCTGGCAAAATAAACCTTTTGCCAGGCCCAAACTCCCTTTTTAAATGCACACAAGGTTAGGCTCTGGACATCCTAGAGGGCAGGATTTAGTGCATTTGCAAAGTAGGACATGTACTTTTAAGTGTTAAATGTCCTGATAGTGAAGAATTCTGAAATTAATTTTTCACTATTGCAAGGCCTACCTCTGCCATAGGATAACATCGTAGTTACCTTATTACATTTAAGAAGCTGTAACTTCAAAATGGTAACAGGAAACCAGTTCATGGTTGGCGTCTTTTGAATTGTAATGAACAATCCACTGATAAAGTCAGATTTTAAATTACAATTTTGAAAGTGATACTTTTAGAAAGTTGTAATTTTCCTGTCTTAGCCATTTAGTGCCTGCCACCTGTCTCTGGTTCACATGACTGAGTGCTGACAGATGAGCTTTGTGTATACCTCATAGACAGCCACACACATTAGAAATCTTAGATGTGCCTTAATGGGATGTATGTCATTACATAGCATACCAATACCACAAGCGCCATTACAACGTGGGTATTACTACGCGATGTCAATGACAACGACATGCCATTACATCGCAAAATTTTACCATGACTATGCTTTTACCACGCATGCCATTACAACGCAAAGGCATGCGTGGTAAAGCTATACTTGTGGTTAAAGTTTGCAAGGTAAGTGACTCTACCCTAACCCTGCACAACCCTCCCCCGACCCCCAGTCCTCTCCCTACAATAACACTACACTACCCTGCACGACCCCCCCGACACTACCCTAAAACACTACACTACACAAACACTACATTAAAACTTAAAACACTACACAAACACTACAACACTGCCCTAAACCCTAAAACACTACACTACAACACTACCCTAAACCCATAAACAATACACTACACAAACACTACAACACTACCCTAAACCCTAAAACACTACACTACACAAACACTACAACGCTACCATAAACCCTAAATCACTACACTATACAAACACTACAACACTACCATAAACCCTTAAATACTACACTACACAAACACTACAATACTACCCTAAACCCTAAAACACTACACTACACAAACACTACAACTCTACCCTAAAACACTACAACACTACCCTAAACCCTAAAACACTACACTACACAAACACTACCCTAAACCCTAAAACACTACACAAACACTACAACACTACCCTGAAACCCTAAAACACTACACTACACAAACACTACAACACTACCCTAAACCCTAAAACATACACTATACAAACACTACAACACTACCCAAAAACCTAAAACACTACACAAACACTACAACACTACTCTAAACCCTAAAACACTACACTACACAAACACTACAACACTACCCTAAACCTTAAAATGCTACGCTACACAAACACTACAACACTGCCCTAAACCGTAAAACACTACACAAATACTACAACACTACCCTAAACCCTAAAACACTCCAACACTACCCTAAACCCTAAATCACTACACTACACAAACACTACAACACTACACTAAACCACTACACTACACAAACACTACAACACTACCCTAAACCCTAAAATACTACACTACACAAACACTACAACACTACCCTAAACACTAAAACACTACACTACACAAACACTACAACACTACCCTAAACCACTACACTACATAAACACTACAACACTACCTTAAACCCTAAAACACTACACTACACAAACACTACAACACTACCCTAAACCCTAAAACACTACACAAGCACTACAACACTACCCTAAACCCTAAAACACTACACTACACAAACACTACAATACTACCCTAAAACACTACACTACACAAACACTACAACACTACCCTAAACCCTAAAACACTACACAAACACTACAACACTACCCTAAACCCTAAAACACTACACTACACAAACACTACAACACTACCCTAAACCCTAAAACACTACACAAACAAACACTACCCTAAACCCTAAAACACTACACTACACAAACACTACAACACTACACTAAACCACTACACTACACAAACACTACAACACTACCCTAAACCACTACCCACACTACTCCCACCCCAAGCACAATCACCCTTACCTCTCTTTCCACGTGGTTCCTCTCCAGCGTCGACGTCTCTGCTCCCTGTTTCTGCTTCCTGCTTCACATCGATGGGCAGTGCACGTCGTTGTGAGGAAACGGAAGAGCCTCTGTTTCCTCACAACGAGGTGGATCGGCATTACATCGCATGCGTTGTAACAGCACATGTGATGTAAAAACACGCGTAGTAATGGCTATGCGTTGTTACATCGCATGCGTTGTTACGCTTGCAATGTAAAGGCATTGCGGGAAACCGCTGCGTTGTAATGGCTGTTTCCCGCCTTAATGGGCCATCACTGGGAGGGTGGCAGAGCTGGGCACAGCCCTACTTACACTTGAATGGACTGTGTCCTACCTCCACACAAAGGGCTGCAAACCCTCTGTAGTTTGCTTGGAGAAAGGGCAAGGGAAGTAAGAAACATGTGCACATCAAAGGGAAACCTCTAGAATCTTCTCCCACTTCAAAGGAGGCACCAGGTATAATTATTAGACCTCAGACACCAACTCTTCATTACCCTTCTGGACCTGTGGAGACTGTCCCAGGAAGAAGGGCTGCTGTGCTGCTGAAAGAACTGCAAATCTGCTGAGTTTCTGCCCTGCTGCCTTGCTGGATTGCTGCTCTGCTGCCCTCTTGCCTGAGTCACAGGGATTGGACCTGCACTTGCATCCAAGACTCCCAGAGTGACTCCAAGGGCTAGTCTTCTAGCCTCCTTTTGAGAGCCACAGGGACAGAACAGGCTCACAACCACCTAAACCAGCACCCAGATCCAGCTGGAGCTAGTCTCTGGCCCCCAAGTGGTGCCTCTCAGGTTCTGGACCCTTGGTGTAGCCTTAGTGGAGCTGAAGTGGAGCTTTTGGGTTCTTCGCGACCCCGAACAGGCCTGTTGGAGCCAAAACCTTGTCACTTACACTGCCCGCGAATGCAAAGTTCCATCAACCCAACTCCTCGTGCTACAGCATTTACCGCTTGCAGGGAGCGTCACCGCAAAGCTCTGGCTGGACCGCTCACCATGACAACAGGATCTCTGCTCTACAGTGACGACCATCTGTGATGCCAGGCCTGCTCTTTGTGTCACACCAATGACTGTTCACAAAGCTTCCCTGCTTCTCGTGGCCCCCTCCACTGCGAACAGGACTCTTTTTGCTGGACTGAGAGGGTTACGTTTCAGCAGGACTAACCTGGTCCCTGAGTCCGACTCATGCTCTATTGTGGTTGGCCTGAATTCGTGACTTTCTCCTGGTCTCGCATGACCATATAACCACTAATGGCGCTTTGGGGCTTTTTGGCGCTATTTTCAATCAATATTTAAAATTGCATATCTCTGGTTCTACTGATTGAATCTTTGTCATTTAGGTCTTGATTTATTTTACACATTTTGCTCCTTTTTTCTAAATTGATGCGGTTTTTCTTGGGTTGTGTTCTCACTTTGTTACTGTTTGAACTGCTACATAAATATTTTACCCATTGCCTCTAAGTTAAGCCTGACTGTTCTATGTCAAGCCACCAGAGGGTTGAGCACAGATTTATTTTGGGTTTGCTTGTGACTTCACCCTGACAAGGATTGTGGCTGCTGTTTGAGCAGGGGTTCAACCCCCTCAACCAGTAACTCAATTTCTTACGCAGGTGAGGATTTGGACTTGTGTTTGTGCAGTGCCATACAGTGGGTTTGAATTGCACTATCATCCCATATAAACAATTTTAGACCAATCCAGAGTTTTTCTTAATTCTCCTTGATTGGCTCTTTTGTTTATTCCAAATCTTATCTCATTACTACTGCCTGACTGTCTGTGGCCATACCTGCAGCAATGGAATTCAAGTTGGCCAACGTGGAAAATGACACTGTGGCTGAACTTAAACAGTTCGGCAAGAACAGCAAACTCCCTGCCAAGAGCGATACCAGAAAGTTGGAGCTGCAGAAATCCCTGAGCGGCTGGTGGGAGGATCATCATTCACTAACAGCCGCAGAAGAGCAGAATGAGGATGATGATATTGATTAGCAGGATCAGGACCTTGATATCAGCCCTGAAACACTGCCTTCAGTAGAGGGGGAAGACTCATCTCCTGAGTTGGAATTCCCTGCCAGAGCAGGAAGCAGTGTAGCCTTGCATGGCCTGTCCCTAGAGGAACTGGCAGACAGGAAGACAGAGAGGGAGTTCAGGCTACAGATGGGCATGCTTAAAATGGAGGATAATCTGGCCCTGAAACAGAAATGTAAAGCTAGGCAAACAAAGTCTGGCAGCGATGGTGGCGGAATACACTCAGTGTCTGAAGGAGACAAGAAGCTCCGCATACCTAAAGATCTGGTGCCCAATTATGTGGTGGGAGATAACATAGATAAATGGATTCCAGCTTACGAGGTGACCATGAGAGTGCCCACAATCCCAGAGGAGCACTGGGGGCGGAGGGTGGGGGGGGGGGGGTAGATGGCTTGTGCAAACAAATGCCTCCAGTGGCAAAGGACACAATCCTTACACTAGAATCAGAGGACCAAACCAGGTACATCCCCATGAAAGCCATACTTCTTGCTAAATTTGGACTGACTCTCTGAGAAGTACTGCCAGAGGGTCAGATACAGCCACAAACTCTAAAAACCCGTCTTGGATTGATTTCTTGGACTACTCTAGAAAGGCACTGAAAGGCTGGGTGAGGGGCAGCAGGGTTGTTGATTACAATAGGCTGCACAACTTGATTCTCAGGGAGCACATGGTCAACAATTGTTTTACAGAGCTGTGACTGCACCTAGTGGAAAACAAGCTGACTGACCCTAGGAAGGTTGCTGAGGAGGCGGGCTTCTGGGCCAGCACCTGAGTATCCAAACAAGCAAGTGGAGGGACTCCCAAAAGGGTGGTCTGGGGTCCCACCAGAAGAAAGAGAAGGAGAAAAACTTAAAAATAAGGGGGCAGATTTACAAGCCCCTTGCGACACTTTTATGCCGCAGTTGCGTTACTTCTGTGACACAGCAGCAGCGTAAACCATGCGCCATGTTGCGCTTTATTTACAACGTGACGCATCTAGGGAGATGCATCACGTTCTAAAGCCCTGCGCCACATGAGACCTGCGTTAGGTTTCATGTGGGCGTTCCTGCGAAGTGTGGGCGTTCTGTCGCAGGAACGCTTCGTAAAAGTGACACAGTGAAATCTACAAGATTTCACTGTGTCACTTTTCCGTCCGTGCTGCGTCAAAACCCTGCGCCTGCTTGAAGCAGGCGTAAGGAGTGACGCAGCATGTTAGGCATAGGGCACCCCCGAGCATTGCTGGAGTTGCGTCACGCTTGCGCTGCCCTTACGCCATCAGATGCGACACGCATCGCCCTATCTTTGTGCCACTGTGCGCTGCATTGTAAATGGGACGCATTTGTGGTGGCGCCGGGAGGGAATTTCATGTCACATCTTTTCTGGTGCATCCCTGCTGATTTGCAGAGATGCGCCAGAACTCGTAAATCTGCCCCAAGGAGTTTTCAAAAGGCCATCAGAATAATTTCCAAGGGAACAAGAGGAAACAGTCCCAATCTGAGCCAAAGAAGAAAGAGTTCTTTAACAAACAGACAGGAAGATTTGTCTCCCATTGACTGAGTGCTAACCAAGTATGGCCATTCCAAGGGAGACACCAAATGTCCCAAGAAGGCACAGCCCCCCACAGGTGGGCAGACATGTGGGCTCGCGAGTGTAATGCTTGGGGAGGTGGTGGTCACAGTTATCTTTGGGGAGCAGACAAGCATTATTCTAGTGTCCCTGGGAGACAAGGAGATTGTGCCAACAGTCCAAATGCCTGCAAATACTTCTAAGTATGGGCAATGGTCACCATCATAGGGCAATGGGTGGAGACTCTGAGAGACACAGGAGCCAGCATGACTCCACTGAGGTGTCAGCTGGAGTCCTAAGAGCAGGTCCCCCCTAACACAATCCACCAAGTAATAGTCACAGACAACTGCAAAATTAATATAACCATGGCTCTTGTTCCCGTTGAGTGGGGGTGGGTGGTCCCAGGTTCTCTAAAAGTAGCTGTGAGCCCTGCTGTGCCTGTAGCTTTCCTGAATGGTTCTGTATGACCACAGGGCCCATGGCTGTCTGGGCACCTTGAGCCTGGAGAAATGGCCCAGGCAGTAGCTCAGGAAACAAGCCCCTGAAGTTCCAATGATGGGGAACCCCAGGAGGATGCCCCTGAGCTAAGTTAAGGGTGGGATCATGAGCCAAGAATTCTGAACAGCACAGAAAGAATGCCTGACTCTAGATGGCTTGAGGTGGCAAGCTGAAGCACAGACAGCAGGTGATACCTTTGGAGATCACCTTATCTACTGGAAAAATGACCTCCTTTAGACTGAGCCTACGTTTCTAGTACCTGGGAAAGCCTGTGTGCTGGTAGTCCCTCAGTGTAAAGAGCCTACCTACTGGGGCTGGCTCATGATATTCCCCTGGCAGGACATCTGGGGAAAGACAAGGCCTTCTCCAGACTTGTCGCCCACTTCTAAGACCACCTTACATGCATTCTGTGGGTCCTAACCCACAGAATGCCAGCCCAGTGGAAACTGTGGAACCAGCCCAGTGGAAACTCAGAAAAAAAGCTCAAGGGTCCCCTGACCCCATTACCTTTCATTTACACTCCCTTTGCGAGGATGGGCATTTACATTATTGGTCCCTTGGACCCCAAGACAGCGTCAGGCAATAGGATCAGCCTGGTCTTGGTGGACCATGACACCTGATACCCAGAGGCCATCCCCCTAAGGTTGGTGACTGCACCTGCAGTAGCCAGGGCCCTGCTGGGCATTTTTCCCTGTGTGGGGTTCCCCAAAGAGGTAGTGTCTGACAGCAGTATCAACTTTCTGTCAGCGTACATTGAGGCCATGTGGAATTAGTATGGAGTGACCCATAAAGAGATAATAGTGGGTCTACCTGAGCCCATGGTGTGTAAGAGGAACGTCCTCCTGTCATGCCTTCTGTTTGATACAGGAAGGTGCCACAGAAGGAGGTTGGATTTAGCTCATTCTAGCTCCTCTATTGACAACCTGTTTCTTTTTGTAACATCATTTTATTGATTTTCATAGCTGCACCAATCACATAAGCAGTGGTTATCATCTGTTACTGTACATTATCATCATTAATAAGTCAAACAAAGAATTCTCCCTCCCTCCCTCTCCAGACTCAGTCGAGCGCTAGTATACATGCTCTTCGGTCAACGACACAGTACAATTCAATTATGCATATTGGCCCATTTATATTCCCAGTCATGAACTTATGTGTGTGCCCTGCTTCTACGTTTGCAGATCTAGGGCTGCAAATTCTTCCAACATAGTGTTCCATTCCAATGAAATGGGTATCTTTTGCAGACCCCTGGGCTCCTCCCGCTTAAGTTCTGCTCCCTCTGCTTTACCCCATCTGAGCACCTCATTGTACCAGTCCATTACTGAGGGCGATCTAGTGGCCTTCCACTTCATGGTAATGTTTCTCTTAGCTAAGATCAGTACCAGGTTAAGAAATTTGCGGGCAGGGCTTCCCTTCTTTCCCTTAGGTCCTAATCCTAGTAAACAATATTCCAGTGTTCTAATAGTCCATATTGGGGCTACCGCATTTACCATGTCTTGCACCGAGAACCAGTAGTGGTTCAACCTCGGACAGTCCCATAACATATGCAGCAGATCCGCATGTGAGGAATAAGATCGGGGGCAGCTATCCAGTGCATCTAGAAACATTAAACTCAGTTTGTGCGGAGTCAGATACGCCCGGTGAACTATCATTAGCTTTATAAACTTAAACTTTGGATTCCTTGATATCTTCCATGGGTATTCCAGCAGTAATGCCCATTCCCTATCCGTGAGCGCGCGACCAATATCCGTGTCCCATTTGGCACGGGTCGTCTGAAGTGACACTAATGTGTGTGTACGGATACCTCGGTAGATCCATTTTGTCAAGTGGCGACCATTGCCCATCAGATACTGCATGTGCGTCAGTGCGTGTGTTGGTGGCTCTTCGACCCCTAGGACCCATACTCTCCGGACATATTGAGCGATGTGTGCATAGAGCAGAAATAACCCAGGCAGCACTCCCGTTTCTCTCACAAATGCATCATGATTCATTAAAATCCCGTTGGTGAAGAAAGTGCCTAGTGTGGTCACCCCCGATTCCACCCATGCCACTATATGCCTAAAGGACACCGACCCCCATGGCAGAGGGAGTCCCATCAGGGGTATATTGAGAGCCATACGGAGCCGGGATTTTTGTGTATCGCGTTGCCTTCTTCCAGTATAACAAAGCCGTCCTCAGGAGTGGCGGCGCCGACAAAGGGAATTTGCTGCCTGGCAGTAACAGCGCATGTAATTCTCCTCTTTCCCATGCCTGGGAAGTCATAGCATTTTCTCGTAAGTTGCGGCCTGCAATCCAATATGCCAACCATTGCAGCTGGCCTGCATAGCAATAAGCTCGCAGGTCCAGAACTCCCAGCCCCCCTTGCCTTGTAGTCAGCTGCATTTTGGGAAGGTCTATTGTGGTACTTTAAAATTTGGGACCGCGTAGGAGGCAGGGCCCTACCCTGCCTATTCCGATATTAGCGAACCGCGAATGGCCAATGCAGTATGTACAAGTGCTTTGCATAACGTTTCATCGATAAATGCACTGTGTATACGATATTACACATTGACTTCGTGGGTTCCATCTTGGAGCGGTGGCCATCTTATGGTTGCCCTCACATAGGCTACACATTAAGGACAAGTACAGGCCTTCAGAACACATGTGCCTTCTATTGACTTCTCTGTGACCTATGCGATTTGGCTCCACCGCCCCAGGTCAGTCCGGTCCCACGAGCTCCCCGTCCTACGGCCACCTGTGATTAGCATCAGGGTTTGACACACCATAAAGCCTTTTCATCCCACACAAGCCTCCGGCTAATCTCTTTCACACCTGACTCTTCTTGCTTTATGGCTTGTTTTACAAACAGGAGGTGCCCGTGTTTATTGGGGTCTGCTAATATCTGATGTGGGATCTGAGCCTCGCTGGGTAAATAATTGTGGGCTGGCTGAACTGGAATGTGGGATGGTCATCATGACTCTGCCTTTTCGTTTGTAATGAATACATATGAATGACCATATCGTAAAACGAGGAATGTGTGCCTGAAGCATGATATTTTGTATATAAGGAGAAGGCCGTTTCTGTAAGTTTAAGCAGTCTCCTGAGAACATACATTGTGTTGTACTTCTCAGATACCTGTAATTGGTCTGCAGCCAATAAACAAGATCTTTGACTTCACCTAGAACACTCTGTGTTTCTGTAGGTCTGAAACAGGAAGAACCCGAAGTCTTAGGGTGTGTTCCCCTGCACCGCTGGGTTTTAAAAACCCAGTACTTCAGTTGGCGCCCAACTCGGGGCGATTTCGGCGGTACCGGTCCAAGCCAGAGGTTCGTGAGGAGCTTCGTGTGGAAATTCCGGAGGAAGGCCGCCACTTCATCGACCCCTGCATGTCGACGTGGTCCGAAAGTCTTTTCTGCGAGGTTCTCCGCGTCCCGACGGCTACGAAGGACTGCTGCCCTGATTAATCGCCCTGTTTTGGACCCTTGACGATTTGGTAGAGCGAAACAATTGAGAGAGTCTTCTGGTGACGCCATCGATCATCGCTACCTCAGTTAAGTATAAGTGGAGCGTCTCCCAGTTTGTTTGGTATCCTTCGGGATTTTTGGTATCCTTCGGGATCGCTTTGATTTGGAACTTGCAAGTGCCAAAGCCAGAGGACTCGTGTATTCACGAGATTATTGTATTCGATAATCCTTTGAAGTTTGAAACTAGACTAGTGAGCGAAGATGCCTGGTTCTAGTGTATTTGGAAGTTTGTTTTGTTTGGGTTGTAGAAGGGATTCCCAATTGGAGGATTCGTGTCCGGTTCCTCCAATTGGAACTCCAACTTATGAGCTTTATGTAAAACATGGCGTGGGCCCCATTGCATATAATGAAGTATGGATTCGATACACCAGAAAGGACGGTGTTTTAAAATGGCCCCAAAATGGTAGTTTCGATACAGATATCTTAGATAATTTGGAAGTTAAGTTGTTTAAAAAGAAAGCCCGGCCGGCGATGTTTGATTCTTTCCGCCTATGGCGAAAGGAAGCCAAACAGAAGGAAATTAAGCTAGCGAAAAGGAATAAGAGAGAAAAAGGTATGTCAATGATGCAAGCAGCTGTGCAATTTAAAGATAATGAGGAGGAACAAATGAATGAGCAGTTACATAGACAGCGCAAACTAGGGATTGATAAATGTTACCCAGTTTTGTCACCCCTTCCACAAGATGAGACGAAAGAGAAAGAGAAAGATTCCCTAATGTCCCATTTGCTAAGTTCGCCACCCCCGTATGCGCAAAATGCCACAGCGCCTCCACAGCTCGTAAATGTGCAGCCTCCAGTTAATGTGCCGCAAGCCTTCCCACAGCCGCCAGCTCCCCCTCAGCTGGCTCCTATCCCTACAGCGCAGCTCTCTCAAGGGCCGCCAATCTCGTTACCTGTCTCCCCCGCGCTTCCTGCGACTTTGCCTAGTACATCAGCTGCCTCCCTTGGCGCTCTTCCTAACAATGCCCCTGTATCTGCATCTGCACCCGTTTTTCTTCCCTCTGTCTTTCCCCCCGTTTTCGCCTCAACTTCTCCTTCTGCACGACAACGAATAGCTAATGTAGTTACTAGTTTAATGTCGCCTCTCTTTGGGTCATCTAGTATGACCCCTGGTTTACAACGTAAGCAGTTGCATAGTCAGCTGCCTGATTCTGAAGAAAAATAGGTATTAGACCATATGGCACGTAGGTGGATTGTTTTTTCTTCACTCTATGATGTGGAGTCAGTTGTTAATGTTTTTCACCAATGGGACGCCCCAAAACAGAGGTATGTGTTTGAGAAAATGTGTGAATTTCTCTGTGAGGAATTGGAAGATCATGGTTCCAACACAATCCCGCAGGGGTTGTGTCGAGTGCGATTTGATTTTGGAACAGGTACAATTGTGGGTCACGACGTAGATAAAGCAGTTGCGACTTTACTGTCCTTCAGGAATGGCGATTGTCAACAATCATTGTTCGAACAGGAATTCCCTGTGGGGAAAAAGGTAAAAGCGCGCCAATATCCGATGCGTGAGGTTCCTCCAGTTTGGAGACCTGCTGATGCAAATGTTAATCCACCTGTTCCAGATCATTTCCAGCGTGTTTGGGTGCATGTCCCATGGAAGCGTTCTGAAGTGTTAGCGCTTAAGCAGACATTGCCTGACCCCCGTAAAAACCCTGCAGGATATTATAAGGAGTTGTCACAAACTGCAGAATCGTGTGTCATGAATCTAGCTGATATAGATATGTTGTTCGGGAATGTTGTTCCACAGCCTTTATGGGGATCCATTCGTAATACAGATCATGCAGCAGAACTAGGGGGCACATGGGCTAATATCGTTGCTGCAGACACTAGACAAGATGGTGGTGCCAAGCCTGACCCTCTAGTAGCAGAACTCCCTGGTAGAATTATAACCTACATGAAAACTTTAATGCCCGCGATGCGCGTGAATTGGGATAAACTATCCGCATGCAAGCAGAAGAAAGATGAAACAGTGTCTGATTTCTTCACTAGGTTTGAAGAAATGTTTATCGACCACAGTGGTCAAGACCTGAGTACTGAAGGTGGCCAACGGTTATTTGTTGATAAATTTGTGCAGAATCTACTTCCCGAGTTGTGTAAGAAATTAAAAGATTCAGAGAGTTCTTGGGCTGTTTCCTCTTCAGCGCAAATACTGGCTACTGCACAGTATTACGAAAATAGGGATAAAGACGAGAAGGATAGAACAGACAAGAAAACAAAAGAACTGAAAACGAAGGTCCTTTTACAGCAGGCTTATCCGCCACGTGAAGGTCAGAATAATTATAGGCAAACCCAAGGTATCTATCAGCAACCCCAACAGTTTCAGAATAACCAGCAAATTAATGGGTATTATCAACCACGCATCCCTATAGGTCCCAATCAATGTTCATATTGCAAAGAGGAAGGTCATTTTAAGTATAGTTGTCCTAAATTGTTGCAGCGTACTAATAATGCGTATGGCGCAAGAGGTAGAGGTGGTCCACAAGCTCCTAGAGGTAGAGGGCGTGGAAATGTTCCCCAGAACGCTCGTCCTCTTCCGCCTCAAAATACGATAAATAGCTTTGATCAGCAAGCCAATGCAACTGGTAATACAGCTCAGTACTATAATAATGATTATTATGCAGAAGACGACAATGTGGAAGGTAATGATTACTAGGACAGCCATAGACAGAGAGAGGGAGTTGTTTCAGTGCCAGTGGATCAGAGTAGACCGTATCTTAAGGTGACCACAGCGGGTGTAACAGAGCCCTTTCTGCTGGACACTGGTGCTGCAAAGAGTTCAATTATGCATTCAAAACTCCCTGGCGCGCCTTTGTCTGGCGAAATGAATGTTTCAGTAGGTTTTTCTGGCGCCCCAGTTAGGAACCCGATTTCTAGTCCTATGCCACTTTCTGTTGGACCTTGTGAGCTAAAAGCACTCCTCATCCTAACGACAGGTTGTGGTGAAAATCTGTTAGGGTTGGATTTGTTAAAAAGATTGCATGCAACACTATATTGTTCTCCCTCAGGAGTACAACTTACATTGGGTAAGGAAGTGATTTCCCCGATGTATTTGTCAAAGAATAAATTGCCATTTGAATTGTCATCCCTTCCGGATGTCCTTTGGGCTACTGGTCCCAATGATGTGGGTCTCTTGGAAATACCGCCATATGTGGTCACTTTAAAAGCCAATGTCAGATTGCCACGCATTCCCCAGTACAATATCTCCAATGAAGGTCAGAAAGCGTTGTTAGCAATTATCAGTGATTTGATTACAAAGGGTGTAATTGAAGAGACAAGAGGCAACGTTTGCAATAGTCCTGTTTTACCTGTTTTAAAACGTACGGACCCTTCTCAGCCACCTGTTTACAGATTTGTGATTGATCTTAGAGAGGTAAATAAGATTGTTGTGCCACAGTTTCCAGTTGTCCCTGATATAACTGCCTTGTTAACTATGATTCCAGCCTCCGCTGCATGGTTCTCAGTGATCGATTTAAAGAATGCTTTCTTTAGCATCCCAATTGCAGAGGAGAGCAGGGACATTTTTGGCTTCAGTTTAGGAGGTCGAAGCTTCCGCTTTAAACGCGCTCCACAGGGCTACTGTGAAAGTCCATCAATATACAGTCAGGCTTTAAGAGCACAGCTTGATGCACTTGTTTTACCTAGTGGTGCTACCCTCATTCAGTACGTTGACGATTTGCTAATCGCCGCGGATACTGAAAAGATTTGTAAAGAAGCTACATTGTCATTGTTGCGCCATTTGTCTGCCTCTCATCATAAAGTGTCTCTCTCCAAACTGCAATATTGTCGACAAGAAGTGACCTACTTAGGTTATCTCTTATCGAAGGAGGGAAGGAAACTGACCCCAGAAATAATTCAAGCCATTGCACAATTGAGTGTGCCAAAAACACAGAGAGAGGTGCGTGCTTTCTTGGGCATTACTTCATACTGTAGGCACTGGATACCAAATTTTTCTTTGCTGGCAAAACCTTTGTTAGCATTAACCTGTAAAAACACACCGAATCCTGTCCCATGGTCTGAAGAGTGTCAGAAAAGTTTTTGGGAATTACGTGATGCATTATGTTCAGCTCCTGTGTTGGGTACCCCCGACTACAGTAAGCCTTTTACATTGTATGTTCATGAAAAAGACGGCTGCGCATTATCAGTGTTAACACAGCCTTTTGGCGACAGACCGCGTCCATGCGCATATTTTTCGTCAATCTTGGACCCGGTAGCGAGGGCATTGCCAAGTTGTTTGAGAGCTACAGCCACAGCAGCTATGTCTATTCGACAGTCTGCTGGATTGGTAATGGATAACACATTGATTGTAATGGTTCCACATGCTGTGGACACATTGTTAAACAGGACCAAGACGCAGCATTTAACTAGTGCTCAATTGTCAGTGTATGAATTGACACTGTTGGCAAACCATATACACATAAAGAGATGCAATACGTTGAATCCAGCTACATTATTGCCGATTCCAGCAGACATAGATGAGATTGAGCAGCATGATTGTCTGTTCAGAACAGAAGAAGAGACAAAAGGGAGAGTAGATCTTAAAGATACTCCCCTAACTGAGTGTGATGGTACCTTATGGGTGGATGGTTCATGCTTCAAGCTTCCGAATGGTGATACGACTGCTGCATATGCTATCACGACTTTGTACACAATTGTTGAAACTGCACGTGTGCCACATAATTCGGCTCAAGCAGCAGAATTAATTGCCCTTACAAGAGCATGCGTGTTGTCTGAAGGAATGAAAGTGAACATATATACTGACAGTCAGTACGCTTTTGGCGTGGCCCATAGTTTTGGGCGATTATGGAAAGAACGTGGGTTCCTGACTTCGCATGGAGCTAAAATTCAGAATGGCAAGTTGGTGAATGATCTCCTTGAGTCACTGACCTTACAGTTACAAGTTGCAATCATGAAATGCAGTGCGCACAAGAAAGTCACTGATGATGTTGGTCGTGGTAATGCATTTGCTGACGAAATCGCGAAAGAAACAGCAAAAGATGTGAAGACTCGAATGTATGTTGCAGGCCCTGCAAGATGGGTTGGTGATGTTGCAATGTGTGAAGACACGATAGAGAGTGTGAAGTCCCTTCAAGCTGAAGCCACAGAGAAAGAGTTGAGCAAGTGGAGAGAAAGTAAGGGTAAATTGGATGAGAATGGTAGTTGGGTTGATCTGTCAGAACATCGGCGATGGTTGCTACCTGATGCATATGTGCTTCCAGTGGTTACTATGGCACATGGAATGGCACATATCAGTGTGAAAGGAATCTGTAAGTTGTTGGCTCCAGTATGGCAGAACGCTGGAATTCCCAAGTGTGCAGAGAATGTGGTCAAGAATTGTATGGTATGTTTGAAATATAATCCTGGTAGAGGAACCCCGACTCCAGCTGGTCATTTTGCGCCTCCATCATATCCATTTGAGGTTTTGCAGCTAGATTTTATCCACATGGAAAGGTGCAACAACTTGAAATATGTACTGGTTGTTGTTTGCGCTTTTTCAAAATGGATAGAAGCATATCCCCTAAAAGACAACACTGCGTTATCCACAGCCAAAGCCCTTGTGAAAGAATTTTTCCCTAGGTTTGGAATGCCAAGAATGGTGTGGAGTGATAATGGGAGTGAATTTGTGGGTCGAGTGATGAAGAATGTGTGTGAGGGATTAGGTATAAAGCAGAAATTCCACGCTGCAAATCACCCCCAATCAGCTGGATTAGTAGAGTGCTACAATGGGACTCTGAAACTCAAACTGGCCAAAATCCAGGCGAACTCCGGTCTTAAATGGCCTGACGCTCTGCCTTTAGCACTCCTATCAACAAGAATGACTGTGCATTCACGAGTGGGACTTAGTCCGTATGAAGTGGTTTTTAGCCGCCCGGCCAATGTATGGGGTGTGCCAAGACCGACAAAATTCAGCGAAATCGAACATCCAGTACTGCTTGACTATCTGTATGAATTGACGGCTAAATTGCGTGTTTTACACCAACAGGTGCACGATACTCTGCCCCAGGCCTCTGAAGCTCCAGGACACCCTATCGACCCTGGCTCATGGGTACTTGTGAAAAACTTTCAGCGAAAGAACAACGATGAGCCCTGTTGGATCGACCCTCACCTCGTACTTCTATCGACAAGATCAGCGGTTCGAGTGAAAGGGAAAAAGAATTGGATACACGGCGCCCACTGCAAACGGATCCCTTTGCCTCTACCATATGACCGGTGGGTCCAGGAGGGTACCGCTGATTCCGAAACTGACACTGTCCCCCGTTTTGTGCCATTTAGTGATGCACGTGGAAAGGGAACGACTTCAGAACGAGAAAGCGACGATATTTTGCAGGAAGCTGTGCCACCGTCAACTCGAATAGACACCACAGAGCCTGAACTCTTGTTTCAAGACCAGACAGTACCTGGCAGAAACCGTTATAATTTGAGACCAAGGCCTATGGACAAATAAAAATTCCCTTCCCTTACTATTTTTTGATATTATAGCTCTCCCATCTGAAGGACTTTTTGATTTTTGTTTTTCGAACCACCATCCGGGTTCAGCCGCAGGGTCGCGGTGCCAAGACTTCGGGGTACAGGCCGAAGACGTTAGGTCAACGGTTCTGGTTGGTCTGGGGCGTTCCCTTGACTGACAGACGTACTCCTTAGCAGAAGATACTCACCCGCCGCGCGCGGCACGATTAGAGGATTGAGTTTTTCAAGATGGAGAGACCCGCTGAGGAAATGAACTTTAAGACGAAAATATGTAGAATAATGAAGAGCAAACGTTTTGTATTATTATGTCTGTTTATATTATTTAGTATGATGGTGTTTACTGTAGGTTATGTATTCTTCTCCTCTCAAGTGCCATTTGCACCCTCTGAACAGCCTATACCTCCTCCTACTGTCTCCTTACACTCTTTCCACCCTCTGCCTGAACACGAACAAGCTAGACCATCTGAGTTCGTAAACAACTCGTTTATTCAACTCCTGCACCAGCACCAGCTAAGTTATGAATACAACCAATTGCTGGGTGTGTGGTTTAATGCCACATACCATTAATAAGGGTATCCCATATCTAGTGCTGCCGTTTAGCTATAATGGATCGTCATGGGCATTCCAGACCATGTTTCTTTTTGCATTAGATGCCTACTCCCCGCGACAACCGCGTTCCATCAGACCTATCACAAATAATAAAGCCTTAATGAAAGGAGTTGCCGATATGAGCAGAGATATCGACGCATACTCATCTATTCCCAAGGATGAATTGCGAGCTTATGTGGGTTGGAACGCGACGGTGTATAGCATTAGTCTGGGTGAAAGACAGCGAAAAATCTCATCCCCAATTTGGGTCGTGCCCCACATAGGTCGGTTCTGTTTACAAGGTAATGGTCAGAATCCAAGAGCTCAACTGGGAAAAAGTGACTGTACTGAAACGTACACTTTTCCATCACAGTTTTCCCCTGCGTTTTTGGCTGCCAAGGGTACATATTTTGTCTGCAATGACCGAGCATATACATGGTTGCCCCCTGATTTCTCGGGCACATGTTATATTGCAAACTTGCTACCGCCAACATTTACTGCTGCCTCTGATTATCACAAGACCAGAGTTGTGAGAGGCGTGGTTAGTCAGGAGGATACTGCCGGTCAGGAAGCGGGAGACTTCTTTTTGGGTTTCCTGCCGTTTTGGGGACCGATGGTCAATAGTAGGAACCTGAGACAACTGACTTGTGTGGTTGAATCCACTGTTAATGTAACGGCTGGTGCCCTTGGTAATTTGACAGCTGAGCTCCAAGCGGATCGCCTCATGACTTTGCAGAACCGCATGGTTCTAGACGTCATACTTGCAGACCGTGGTGGGGTATGTAAGGTCATCTAATCTAGCTGTTGCATTTTCATACCAGATAACGCTCCAACAGTTTATCAAGCCATCTCCAAACTACATAAAATATCTGAATCTATTCACGTGGATAAAGGAGATTGGTCACTGATGGGGTGGTTCTGGGAACTGATATCTGCCTGGGGTTGGAAGATTCTGATGGTCATTGGAATGATCTTAGCCATTCTTTTCCTGTTCTGTCTGTGTATACAGTGTGCTCCTGCGTTATGTGGCCTCTGTGCTACATTATGTGTAAGGAAACCTGTATCGAGGGACGAGCTAAGTGATAGGATGATGCTACAGCAACATCTCCATGACTTCATGAATATAGACCTGGACTCGGATTGATATGAGTATAGTTATTGCCTATGTAAGGGCAAAAGGAGGGTCTGTGGTACTTTAAAATGTGGGACCGCGTAGGAGGCAGGGCCCTACCCTGCCTATTCCGGTATTAGCGAACCGCGAATGGCCAATGCAGTATGTACAAGTGCTTTGCATAACGTTTCATCGATAAATGCACTGTGTATACGATATTACACATTGACTTCGTGGGTTCCATCTTGGAGCGGTGGCCATCTTATGGTTGCCCTCACATAGGCTACACATTAAGGACAAGTACAGGCCTTCAGAACACATGTGCCTTCTATTGACTTCTCTGTGACCTATGCGATTTGGCTCCACCGCCCCAGGTCAGTCCGGTCCCACGAGCTCCCCGTCCTACGGCCACCTGTGATTAGCATCAGGGTTTGACACACCATAAAGCCTTTTCATCCCACACAAGCCTCCGGCTAATCTCTTTCACACCTGACTCTTCCTGCTTTATGGCTTGTTTTACAAACAGGAGGTGACCGTGTTTATTGGGGTCTGCTGATATCTGATGTGGGATCTGAGCCTCGCTGGGTAAATTATTGTGGGCTGGCTGAACTGGAATGTGGGATGGTCATCATGACTCTGCCTTTTCGTTTGTAATGAATACATATGAATGACCATATCGTAAAACGAGGAATGTGTGCCTGAAGCATGATATTTTGTATATAAGGAGAAGGCCGTTTCTGTAAGTTTAAGCAGTCTCCTGAGAACATACATTGTGTTGTACTTCTCGGATACCTGTAATTGGTCTGCAGCCAATAAACAAGATCTTTGACTTCACCTAGAAGACTCTGTGTTTCTGTAGGTCTGAAACAGGAAGAACCCGAAGTCTTAGGGTGTGTTCCCCTGCACCGCTGGGTTTTAAAAACCCAGTACTTCACTATACGTCTGCGTCCCGAGCCCCATATCAACTCAATCAAAAGGGTGTCCAGTAGTTTAAACGTCGGGAGTGACATTATGATAGGTATATTCTCTATTGACACCCTGTTAGGGAACCTCTCAGCCTTGTAAGAGAGGGGTAGAAGGGAGGTCTCAGGAAACCCCTTAGGATGTGCTCAGCTACATGCCCTTAAGTATGCTCCACATAAAGCACCTCAAACCCCACTTCAAGAGGTCTGAAGTCAACATGTTCCCGGTGACAAATGAAGTTGTGAAAGAGGAGAGTGAGCCTCTCCCTGAACTCCTGTCTGCCCAGGAGCACGCTGGGTCAGTAGAGGGTGTTACCCTCTCTCCTATTTTGACCCCAGAGCAACAGAGTGACTGTCAACAGTTGTTGGGGTAGTTTTCCTCTCTATTCTCCCTCACACCTGGGCTTACACATTTGTGTACACACAATATAGACACTGGAGATAGCCTGCCTGCCAAAAATAAAATTTACAATCTGTCAGATAAGGCGAGGGCCAGTATCAAGGAGGAGGTCTCCAAGATGCTGGCTTTATGGGTGATTGAGCCCCCCCAGTAGTCCCCGGTCTAGTCCTGTGGTGCTGGTACCCCAGGCAGCCCCACTGGGCACCACTCCAGAACTCCGGTTCGGTGTTGACTATCAAGGACTCAATTCTATCACTAAGACTCACGCACACCCTATCCCCGAGCTGAGGAGCTCATAGACAGGCTGGATGCTGTACTTTTGATCTCACATCAGGGTACTGGCAGATTGCTCTGACTGAGGTGGCCAAAGAGAGGTCTGCTTTCTTGACCCCAGAGGGCCACTTCCAGTTTAGAGGGATGCCTTTTGGCTTACAAAAATGCCCCGTCCACCTTTCAGAAGTTGGTCAACAGAGTTCTTGCTGGGAAGGAAGCATTCTGGGCTGCCTACCTAGACAATATCGCTCTCTTCAACTGTGAGAAACACCTATACCACCTTTAGAAGGTGTTTCAGGCCCTATGGCAGGCTGACCTGACTATCAAGGCCAGTAATTGCCAGATAAGGCAGGGTTCTGTAGAATATCTAAGCCACATGGTGGGTGGGGGAAAGTTTTAGCCCCTCCAGGCAAAGATTGAAACTATCCTGGGCTGTCAACCCTCTAAAATACAGACTCAGGTGAGGGTATTCCTGGGCCTCAGAGGATACTATAGGAGGTTTGTTAAGGGATATTGCACCATTATCACCCCCTTAACAGAGCTAACTACTAAGAAGCAGCGCAGAATGCTGGTCTGGGCAGAGGACTACCGGAAAGCTCTTGACACTGTCAGGGAGGCCATGTGTACAGAACCTGTACTGAAAGATTCTGACTTCTCTAAATAGTTTATCGTGTAGACAGACTCTTCAAAGCACGGCACAGGGGCTGCCTTAGCACAGTTAAATGAGGGCCTAGACCAACATTAGCTTTCATTAGCAGGAGGTTACTTCACTCGGAACAGTGGTGGAGGGCGATTGAAAAAGAAGCCTTTGCTGTGGTCTGGGCACTGAAGAAGCTGAGACTATAACTGATGGCACTCACTTCCACGTTTAAACACACCACAGGCCTCTCAGATGGCTCATACAAATGAGGGGTGAAAATCCAAACTGTTGAGGTAGTCCATCTCCCTACAAAGAATGGACTTTACGATGAACACGGTCCTGAATCAGACTACGCCTATGCTGATGGCCTATACAGGTTCTTAATCCTTAGTGATGAGAGATCCCTAGAAGTTGTGTAGGTCTCCCCACTTTCAGCGGGAGGGGGGCACATGTTTTCCCTGTCAACCTCAGGGTGGTCTTCCCCCAAATCTTTTTTCTTCCTCCTCCATTGTAGCTGACCTTGTTTTTGTTGGCCTTAGGACTCTGTGCACTTTACTACTGCTAACCAGTACTAAGGGACATGTGGTCACACCTTAAAACATAGTAATATTTGGCCATCCTCAATAGGCATATTTAATTTACTTATAAGTCCAGAGGAAAGTGATTCTACATATACCCAGGGCCTATCACTTAAATGCTACTAGTGGGCCTGCAGCACTTATTGAGTCACCCACTTGAGTAGCCATTTAAGCATGTCTCAAGCCTGCCATTGCATCCTGTGTGTGCAGTTTAAAGTGCTATTTTGACCTTGCAAAATAAACTTTTTGCCAAACCCAAATCTTCCTTTCTAATACACATATAAGTCACCGCTAGGTTAGGCTCTGGACAACTCAAAGGGCAGGGTGTAGTGTATTTAAAAAGTAGGACATATGCTGTTAAGTTTTTCATGTCCTGGTTTTGAAAACCCTTTTTATTTTAAATATATTTTTCACTATTGCAAGGCCTACCTCTCACATAGGATAACATTATAGTTACGTAATTACATTTAAGAAGCTGTAACTTCCAAATTGGAAGACGTAACCAGTTCATGATTAGTGTCTTTTGA
Organism: Triturus cristatus; assembly: GCF_964204655.1. Classification (NCBI taxonomy): domain Eukaryota; kingdom Metazoa; phylum Chordata; class Amphibia; order Caudata; family Salamandridae; genus Triturus; species Triturus cristatus. Next base: position 610,904,127 of record NC_140589.1, on the reverse strand, counting down.
ATTGTAATGAAAAAAACTCTTTCATGGTAAAGTCAGATTTTAAATCCAATTTTGAAAATGCCAGTCTTAGAAAGTTGCCATTTTCTTGCCCTAGGCCGTTATTGGGTTGCCTTCATTCAACATGGCATTGGCATTCTGGTTTTTCAAGAGTCAGGATATGGTGTTATTAAGACATTCACATTGTAAATCAATTGTTTTAATGTATTATTGCATCACATTCTCGTTTTGGTGTTTAGCATGCCACAGTTTTTAGAAGCATGAGTATACTTCTTATAAGTGGCTCAGTGTGAATACGGGTATTTAGCTGTATACATGTGTGGGATTTCGTACTTACTTTCATGTTAGGTGTAGCTTGTCTCACGTGCTATATTTTATAGCCTCAAGTGCAAACCGCAGGTGATGGCGTTTTCAGTTTAATGAGGGTGGGAAATGCGTTTATGTGTACATAACCTGGAACTGGACACTATGGTGTTACTGAGTGTATATGATGAGGTGTAGATTTGTTATTCATTTCTCATTTTAACAGGCTTTTAAAAAACCTTTACATTTCAGTTACCCCTGATTAAAGGATTCTTCCCGAAATGCATTGGACTTATACAAACTTGGATGTTACATGAACTGTCATATGTTCAGATGTCAAACTCAACAGTTTTCACTGTAAATTCTAAACTCAGGCTGCTAATAAAACTGGAAATCATGAACATTATTGTTTCAGTTTGTTCACAATTGGATTAACATGGATAAAAGTGATTACAACTAAGATCACTGTTTGGAGTCAGAATGGCCAACCGGCCTGCACATAGGCTGTGCACCTTGGGACTGATGAACCATTTGGTCATCCACTTTGTTCAAATAAACCTTTTGCCAGGCCCAAACCTTTCTTTTTAATATACATAAGTCACCCCCAGGGTAGGCCCTGGACAACACAGAGGACAAGGTGCAGTGTATTTTAAAAGTTCGACACATCTTGAATTTATTTTTTACTATTACAAGGCCTACCTCTTTCACGGGATAACATTGGAGTTACTTTATTACATTCAATATGCTGTTACTTCCAAATGGGAACAGGTTACCAGTTCATGTTTGATGCCTTTGAAATTGTAGTGAAAAATCCTCTCTTTAGTTAAAGTAGGATTTTAAATTACAATTTTGAAAATTACACTTTTAGAAAGTTGTCATTTTCCTACCTTAGCCATTTAGTGCCTGCCGCCTGTCTCTGGGTCAGATGGCTGCGTGTAGCTAACAGTTGGGCTTTGTGTGTTCCTCCTAGACAGTCAGACACAATAGAAAGCTTAGGTGTGCCTGGATGGCCCATTACTGGCAGGATGGGAGGGTGGAGCAGGGCACAGTCCTACCTACATTTGAATAGGCCGTGCCCAGCCTTCAAGCAGAGGCCTGCATACCCTCTGTAATTAGTCTGGAGCTAGGGCAGGGGAGGCAGGTAACCTGCACACTTCAAAGGGAAGAGCCTAGAAGCTTCTCCCACTTCAGAGGAGGCACCTGGTATAAATAGTGGACCTTGTACACCAACTCTTCAGTACACTTCTGGACCTGCGGAGACTGTGCCAGGAAGAAGGACTGCTGTGCTGCTGAGAGGACTGTCACTCTGCTGGACTGCTGCCTTACTGGACTGCTGCTTTGCTAGATTACTGCCCTGCTGCCCTCCTGCCTAAGTCAGAGGGATAGGTCCTGCAAATGAATCAAGGACTCTCAGAGTGATTCCAAGGGCTAGTCTACTGGCCTCCAGTTCAGAGGAACTTAACAGGCACACAACCACCTAAAGCAGCACCCAGATCTAGCTGGAGCCAGCCCCTGACCCCCTAGTTGTGCACCTCAGGCCCTGGACCCATTGGTGTGGCCTCAGTGGATCTGAATTGAAGATTTTGAGATCTACGTGACCATTAATGGGCTTGTTTGTTCCAGAATCTTATTGTTCACACTGCCCACCAACGCCAAGTTCCATCAACCCGACTCTTTTTGCTACAACATCAACCTCTCGTGGCTAGCACCTCATGAAAATCCGGCCTTACCATTTGTGCCATCAGGATCTTCGCACTACAGTAACGACTGTCAGCGACACTAGGCCTGGTTTTTGCGATACATAGACGACCATCGGTGCCGCTTTCCTGCTCCTCGCGGCCCCCTCCACTGTAAATGGGGCTCTTCACACTAGACTGAGGAGGTAACTTTTCAGCGGGACTACCCTGGTCCCTTTCTCCAAACCACACTCCAACAAGGTTGCCCTAAACTTTCTCCCGGTCTTGCATTACCAGATAGCCACAAGTGGTGCTTTGGGTCTTTTTGACTCCAATTTTGTTTATAAATCTTCAAAATTGCATATATTTGATTAGGATTTTGTCATTTTTCTCATAGTTTATTTATTAGATTTAGCTCTATTTTTCTAAATTGGTGTCTGATTTTTCTTGTGCTGTGTTTTCAATTGATTATTGTTTGAAGTGCTGCATAAACTCTGTACACATTGCTTCTTGGTTAAGCCTGACTGCTCTGTGCCAAGCTACCAGAGGGTTGTGCAAAGGTTCATTTAGCATTTGCTTGTGGCTTCACCCTGGCAAGGATTGTGGTTACTGCTTGAGTAGGGGTTCACCCTCCTCAACCATTCACAGTGACTATTTGCCTGAAGTGGGAAAGCATAGCTTTAGAGTAAGTCAGGCAAAGCATTTGAAAAGAGGGAGCAACCAAGTGTAATTTTTAACTCAGCTGACGGTGTGCAATTGGCTAATTAGCCTAGAATGATTATATCAGGGCCTGATATAAAGTTTGATAGATGGGCTAATCTGTCACAAACATGACGGCTATCCCATTTGCAGTATTACAAAAGCTAATCAATATAATGCACTTGTAAACGTTCAGGATATTCATCATGTATGTGCTAGAGTAACCCATCCACCGACCTGTACATCAGCCCATTAACTCTCATATGCCAGAAGATGTATGAAATGAGGAAAAATGAATGCCCTACATTCAATTCCTTTATTCCCAGAGTTGCCACTCTGGTTGCTACCAGACTCTGTGCCCCGGGCGCAGCCTACATCCTTACCTAGTGGTCTGTCCCCAGATAATCTGAGAACGCTGGGGATGGTTTTGGCGATGCTTAGCAGACTCTGAGTAAAGGACATGGCCTTTGACCATGCCCTGAAACTGTTAGGGAGGATTCCCACCATACCAAGCAGGCTCTGAGGAAAGGACATGACTTTCACCTGTACTCTAATTCTGCTGCCATGTCTAGGCAGCTTTGCCCAGCAGTCTCTGGGTAAAGAACATGGCCTTCAACCATACCCTGAGTCTGCTGGGGATGGCTTTGGCCATGCCTAGCAGGCACTGTTTAAAGGACATGGCCTTCAACCATACTTTGCGCTCTGTTCCTGTACTCACTGTACATGAAATTTGGTGGCTACCAGACACTCTGGTTCCCTTTTTAGGTCTCGCCTACGCTGCGCGCAAGCACTGCTTTGGAGTGACCTCATGGAATCACTCCGGGGTTTATTGGAAACTCATGCATGTTCTGCATTGTTTCCAATGAGCCCTTGTGCATGTACGGCATTTACCTTGCGGGAGCGAGTAGCAGCGTCATCTGTTTGCAATTATCGCACCTTGCTGCTCGCTCCCGCAAGGTAAAGGCTGTCCATGGACTTCTTCCGGCCGCGGTCCACTTAAATTCCTTTCAGAGTGGTACGCTGCTACGTCATCCTTCTGATCGCGCTCATCTTTTACGCCACCGGGCTGGTGTTGCTGCTTGTGGGATTATTCGCCAGCCTCAGCACCTGGGATATCTACATCTACATGGGCGCCCTCATTATTGTGCTGAGCATGGTCTTCTGGATGTTTAGGTACACGTTCAACATCGAGCTGTCCAACAAGGAGCTTGGGATAGCCCCTTAGCACGCAGAGACTTCAGGCGCCAGGACCCGCTCCTTGGAGGCGCTCCGAGCATCAGGCGCGCGCCACATTTCAGAATGGAGTTTATTCAAGAAAACCCAAACCTGCGGGTTGGATGTGCTTTCGAGGCGCCGTGCCGGAGATGTGTGCGCCACAGGCCCGAGGGTATGTGTTGTAGACGTTGTTGTTATTGTAAACGTTAGTTGTGCTATCCAAGTATTTATGTTCCTGAGATCGTTCATGCGCCAAATAGGTGACAGCTTGGCTGTCGTGCTTTCTACCCATGGTAAGTGTTACCACTGAGGATGTAGCTTAACGGCTAGAGCGGCCGACTTCGAAGCTGGGGAACCAAGTTCGAGTCTGGCGGGAGGCTTAAACATCCTGTGATTCTTGGCAAATCACCTCATCTCCCCTTGTCCGTCTATAATGCAACTGGCGCTCATGTAAAGCGCTGTGAAACCTCTGGGTTGAGTTCATGCTATATAATACTGCAAAAACAAAAACTCCATGGCACAGAGGTCATCTGGTACCAGTTCAGGGCAAACTACTTAAAATCAATTCTAAACTGTTGCTCAGTGTATTTAGTTCAACTCCAGTTCATGAAGGATACAACTCCCAGAGTGTATTTAGTTGTTAAATGAAAGCACAAGGCTGGAGTATGAGGTCCTCTAAGTAATACTTTTTAACTTTTGGTTAGATGGTTTTAAGTTAGATATGACTGCTATTGGTCAAAAGCACAGATTTCAAGTTGGCCCAGGTGGGGTGTAACTCATTTGCTCAGTCATGGGATTTTCCCAGTGCTTTTGCTATTAGTGGTCCTAAATTCATAATTGTAGCACCCCAAGCTGCAAGTAATAGAGTGATAAGAAAAAACTGAGCCCTGTAGATTACTTAGCTGACCTGACTGGTTGGTCAGTGGTCGTGATAAATGAGTTTATGGCTGGAGTTCTAAAGGGTAGCACTAATGCACACATGATGATCTTATCAAAGAGGCCAACGGTTGAAGAGGCATGGGCACTCACTTTGCCTCTACTGAGCCAGAGAGGCCCTTTACACATAATAATTTTTTTACAATAGCAATAAGGCCTCCAGCTTCCCCTTGTTAGGTGTGAGTTACTCATACATTTATGGGTATTTTTAACGTTGGGTTTCTGTAATTGTCATAATATGAAAGCAAAACTACAAATCCCAGAATGCTGTAAATCAAAGGTTCAGAGAGCCTCTAACGGGTCACTAGATAAACAGAGAGGTCATCTCACCAACGTCGTTCTTTTTCAGAAATGTTGTAATAGTTTATTAGGGGTTTGCATAAGTTAAAAGCTTGTGCACGCCTTTACAGGCATTCCAGAATGTACTTTTGTTTCATGAGTTCTGCTTTGCTTTATGACCAGTTGTGACATCATAGCATAGATGACTTTACAGTTGAACATATGGGCAGTGCTCGGAGTGCTACATCCGAGTCGCCCACATTCACCCTTCGACAAGTCATCATCAATCAGCCCATGGATTCTAGGGTGATCCTATGTTAACTGTAATGGGTCGAAGCATCTGCAAAGGCTTCATGCATCACTTTAGAAGACCATTATCAGCTCATTAATATTCATAATAGGCATGCTTTATTTCAATGGACACAGAGTCTTCTCCGTGTGTTATTTTATTTTAAAGTTTTTGAAAGTGCCAAGCAAGTCTATGAGCATCTTAGCACTAGGCACTAAAATAAGCACATCAAGGGTAACCAAGGCCTAAACAAAGAGTCGAATGAGTCGAATTTCCATTATTCCATATGTATTTCCATTATTGTCAGGTGAAATGAGTTACGGTCGCCAAGGCCATATTGGAGAGGAAGAGGATTTCTTTTTTATGGTCTCTATAGTGGAATACCAACACATACATAAGAAATGTTGCATGGCTAAACACTTATAAAGTCCCAAAGGCGAGAAATATGGGCAATGCCAATGCTTGTTTTCAATGCAATTGGAAACCAGACACCCTCTCAGTGACAACAGGAGGCCCTGATATTTGACACATAATTCAGCCTCCTTCTTTGAAAATACTCAAGCGATGGAGGACAGACCAGCTGACAGCTTATGTGGTCCCCTGAGTTTAGTGTTGTAATGTGAAATGGCGCAAACCTTGTGGTCGAGTGACTGGTGACCTCCCAATCTCGGCACATGTCCATCACCCAAGTCGGTAGTTTGTAACCTAAGGGTGCTGGTTGACAATCACCTCTTCATGACTGATCGTGTCAATCATGTGGCCAGCATTTGTTACGGATTCATGGGCAGGCTCCGTAAGATCTTCCAATGGGTTTCACTGTCACCCTGAATGCCGCTGGTTCAAGGATTAATTATCAGTCGGCTAGACTATGGAAACGCCCTAATGGCCTCCATCAATGAAAAGCTCCTTACCAAATTACAGGTCCTCCAAAACACGGCTACCAGACTGGTATTAAATCTACCGTCCCGATCTCCCTCAATACGAAGTCTGAGAACTCTCCACTGGCTTCCCATCAGAAAACGCATAATATTTAAGATTTACTGTCTGGTCCACAAAACCATCTGTGGATATGGTCCACAATATCTTGCAAATAAATTGACAACCCCTCTAGAACGCTCAGATCCTCCAATAAACATCTTCTTATTCCATTCAAAATTTACACCGCCAGAAATGGTGGGAGATCTTTTTCGCATCTTGCCCCCACCCTATGGAACTCACGCCCTCTCTATCTACGCATGGAGACCGACCATAGAAAATTTCTTAAGGCTCTCAAAGCCTGGCTGTTCTGAGTTCTCTTCCTCCTGCCTGCTTTCTTTATTTTTTCTCCTCCACTTGTTCTCGGGATAGGCTAGCGCTTTGAGACCTTTGGGTGAAATGTGCACTTAACAAAATCTCATAACATAACAAAGCACATCAAACAGCATAAAAAACATTGTGCAAACTGTCTGTGGATACTGTCCTGGATTTAAATTAGTGCAGTAAAAAGTGCACTGCCCCCATCCCTTGAGGTGTAAAGCCCCATAGCAATCCAAAGTTATACATTGCTACAATATTTGAAGAAGCCATTGACAGGCCAGTGTTCAAATTTTCCCAAGATATGAAACATAACACATCAAGTCCATTACTGTCCCAGAAGGTAAAACATACTGGAACAACACTCGCCTGGTTAGCTAGTATAATTTACTTACTGGGGCATTGTGAAAACTACTAGTATGGCTTTGCCACTTTACATACTGGAGCACCTGCATATTGTTATTCTTAGAATATGACATGTTATTTTGCATGCCATTACTTCGCATGCCATTACTACGCGGTTATTACTTAGCAATAACCTTTACTACGCAAGTTTTTAGTTCGCATACCATTACATTGAAAGTGTTAATTTATACGAAGTAAAAACTTGCCTAGTAATAAAAATGGTATGTGGAATAACGTGTCACATTAAAAAAAGTCATTTAACCCCTTTTTTACACTACACTACCCTACGCTACTGAAACACCACCCACTCCGGTCCCGACACTCATTCACTACCCATCACAACTCCCCGACACTACACTAACTACTAAAACAGTAACCTACACTACACTAACACCACAACACTACCCTAAACCCTAAAACACTACCCCCAGTCCTGTCCCTTCTCCCAAACACTACCCTGCAGGACCCCCGACACTACCCTAAACCCTACAACAGTACCCTACACTACACAAACACTACAACACTACCCTAAACCCTAAAACACTACCCCCAGCATGACCCTAACCCTACTCCCAGTCCATCCCCTTCACTTAAACGCTACCCTGCACGACGCCCTGACACTAGCCTAAACCCTAAAACACTAACCTACACTACACAAACACTACTACACTACCCTTAATCCTAAAACACTACCCCCAGCACGATCATGCCACTACCCCAGTCCATTCCCTATACTGAAACACTACCCTGCACAACCCCCCGACACTACCCTAAACCCTAAAATACTACCCTAAACTACACAAACACTACAACACTACTCTAAACCCTAAAACACTACCCTAACCACGACCCAACCCCTTCTCCCAGTCCTGCCCCTACACGCAAACACTTCCCTACATGACCCCCTGACACTACCCTAAACCCTAAAACACTACCCTACACTACACAAACACTACTACACTACCCTAAACCCTAAACAAAACCCCGAACACGACCCTGCCCCTACCCCCAATCCGCTCCCTACACCTAAACACTACCCTGCACGACCCCCCGACACTAACCTACACTACACAAACACAACACTACACTAATCCCTACAATTCTAACCCCTGCACGACCCTCCCCATCCCTCACTCTGTACCTACACACAAACACTACCCTACGCGATCCACAACACTATCCTTAAACTAAAAACACTACTCCTCAAACACAAAGCCTACAAAATTAAACAGCCCCTCTTACCTCTCTCTCCAACGCATGCATTGTAACAGCACATGCGAAGTAATAATATGTGTAGTAAAGGCTACGCGTTATTACAGCGCATGCGTTGTAATGCATGCGTAGTAATGGTACGCGGTGTAATGACAGCGTACAAAAGGATGTTTACCGTTTCTTATGCTAAGGCATTCTGAAAACTGGCCTTACTGTGTTCTTTTCCATAATGGAGCATTCTGAAAAACCCTGGCTGACTATGGTGTCTTGTCTAATGTGGCTTTCAGAATAAGATCATGGATAGATTGAGTAGGGACACTCTGAAAACTGACACGTTTAAGTAGTTTTAAATTGTAGATCATTGTGAAAAGCAACCTGACTATAGTGCTTTACTCTAGAAAGATGTCTCCTTTGGCATGATCACATCCATTTTTTGGACTGATGCTTCTGTGTTTTTTAATTGTGTGCACTGGAACTTCCAGGCCGTATTGCATGTGGTTGACACCTAAAACATGCCAATATAGGTTATACTCCAATGTGGCATATTTAACTTACCTATAAGTCCTTAGCATGTGGTACAATGTGCACTGAGAGCCTGTAAGTTAACTGTCAGTAGTGGACTATGGCACCCATTATGCCACCCACTACAGTGACAGTGTAAACATAGCTCCAGGTCTACCAATAGCTGGGCTGTGGAGTTTTAAAACTGCAAATTAAACCTGTCAAAATGACCCCTTTTGACAGGTTCAATCTTCCTTCCTAACATGTTACTCCTAATTATGTCTTACTGTCCATAAGTAGGCCTTACTGCCCACAAGGCAGAGTGCATGTTAGTTTCAAGTAGAACATGTGAAAGTTTAATGTTAAACATACCATTACAGTGAAAAGACCCCAAAAGCTATTTTTACTATAACAGGGTGGCTTTTTTATGGTAAAGCACTGGGGTACAATTTTACATTTAATAATGTTATCTACAGCATGAAACAGCTGCAAATTTCAATTTCATTTGTGGACTTTTAAATATTTATTACAAGCCCAATTCACTGATCTGTCATGAATAATTTGTCAAAGATACCTTTTACCTGCCTAAAGACTCTTCTTTTTTGTTCACTTGTCCCGTTCATACAAGGGGAGAAATGTTTTCCATTATAGTGACTTCTGACCCTTTATCAACTTTTAGGTCTGGTATTGGCCAAGACCTTTTTAATTTAATTACAATTATCTGTATAATATACTTCCTTGAAAGAGTCTTCAGCTAGCTCTCTTTGCCCATTGTTCTGTTGTGTCGATCACATTTTGCTTTCTCCCACTACAGCATAGAGCAATGGGACAGCCTACTTCATCCACTGACTAACACACAAGGTTGTTCCTTTCAGTGCTATTATTTCTGTTTTTACTTTATTTATTACTTTACTGTTGCCTTTGTGCTTAGAGCCTGGTATAATAGCAGAATGCTTTCTACCAGCTATTCATGTTGCCTTTGATATAAACACAGGGCACATTCAAGCTTTATTATTTCCATGTCTCCTGCTAATGCTGCTGTAAATTTCTCCAGGAGTGGTCTTTGTTTATCTGACTATTTCAGAGCATACCAGTTTGTGTCAGTTTGAAACTGTTCTTTATAAAGTTATCCTCTTTTTAGCATGCATTCAATACAGTGCATTTATAACTGCACCCTTGTAAATCATGCTGGTATGTACTTTCATTGTGGGTTGCAATCATACTTGTAAACCAATTTAGTCTGTATGTCCTGCTTGTATGGCTTTTTAGTTTGCTTTTAGTGCACTTGTATGATGTTCTTATATAAACATGTAACTAGTATATTAGTAATAGAAGCTGTACCACCTATTTCAAGTATCTATCTATCTGTCTATCTGTCTATCTCTCTCTCTCTCTCTCTCTCTCTCTCTCTCTCTGTCTGTCTACTTATCTGTCTATCTTTGCAATCCTGTCTTTCCAACCTTCTCTATCTGTTTGTAATAAAGAGTTACAAAATCATTACAAAAATGAATTAGCAAAGGCAAGAGGCTGCCAGATGACACTAGACCAATTAACTGTTTTAGGTCTGGTGTTAGCTATGGCTTTTAATTGTACTAAAATTATGAACATAGCAAGTTTAGTTATAGAGGTTTTCACCTAGAACGTCTTTCATTCGTCTGTTGTGTCATTCACAGTTTTCTTCCACCCGCCCCAGCATGCATCACGTGGCAGTGGGTTAGCCCACTTCAGCCATTGGCTGACTTCACTGTGAGTTAGGGCATGCTACCTTTTTCACAAGGACCACATCAGCCACAAAGTAGTGGCCATCAGAATTAGGGACTACTATGGTAATGTGTGGTGTTTGAGCCGAATAAATAATTTTGCTTTTCGACATTTTTCTTTATTGGTGAGGTTCTGTTAGCTTCCCCAGTAATCAGGTTTTTCAAAAACCATGAGAGAACAAAATACGTATTACCGAAGCCAAAAGGCTGACGGTCAAAGCCAGACCTATTTGCTTTGCCAATTATTGTTTCTTTACTGTTGCACACAGTTCTTAGCACAATTTTATCTTTTTACTTAACTTGATTGGACCTTGCATTTCTTTATTTTTATATATATTCAACATACCACTGCGTGCATTCTTTCTGAAGATCGCCTTGCTGCTCGTGCTCAGCTACCAAAGGTGAGCATTCAGCCTCCAAAACCGAGCTGTGATAGTTTAGTCAAACGTTTTCAGTTGCCGTGGCAACCGTTTAAAAGCCTCACTGGATAACAACAGGCACAATCTATTAAGAGTTCTTTGCTGAACTGAATGTAAGACATTCGCTGTGATAGGAATTTACTGAACTGTTAAAGAGAAATGAAGTTGTCAGGTGTACAGCTACTGAACCTGTGGCAGTTTATTAGTTTCTGAACCGTGCGTAGGTGCCGAAAAACAGCTCCAATAAAACTAAGCACTGAATATTTTATTTGGGGACCGTATACTGCTTCTCCGGCGTTCTATGTGCAATGCTGACAAAATCCTGAAATGACAGATATCCATGGGGAACAGTTGACTAAAATGTACCTGAGGGAAATTTCCTAAATGTTCCTTCACTATAGGAGACTCAATCTAATTTTTTTTTCTAAAGGATCGATCAGGAGAAAACATCCAGATGGCATAAGCTCTTCTACCAGGGCAGTTAAGACATACACATGAGTGAAACTCGAGTACCCCTCAACCCCATCAATGTTAATAGCAAATCACAACTCTCGAGATGATATGCCTGAAAATGTATATGTTTACCAAACGTACCGATCCTTGTGTAAACCACGCAACAGAAAGGTGCTGGTTAAAGGGGACATTCGGAGAATGATGTCACAATAAATCTCAAAACCCCGGCAGGTATAATCAAAACAAGCATTGGCATAGCCAATAGGTCTCGTCTTTGGGACCTTAGAAGTGTTTAGCCATGCAACACATTATCCTGGGTGCTACAGCATCTACTTACTTCATAAGCTTTGCCCTGTGATGCAGCCAGTGTTCAATGCTGCTTAGTGGTGTAGGGGCAATTCAGATGGGCTTTGTCTTCTAAACATGGTGGCGCGTCGGAGAGCTGCAATATGATGCTAGTCGCAGTGCTCCCTGGCTCAGTTGCCTGTGTAAGTCTGATATCAGAGCCCTGGTCTATTCTAGGGGGCTGGGGACATCGTACAGCGATCCAGTGAGGCTCTTGATTACAGTGGTACAGTGAAGGCAGGTGCAGTTGGCATCGCATACCACGTGTATGCAGTCGAGAACCAGTTACTAACCTAATAATTTAAATTATTGCTTTAGGGCCAAAGGCAGCCTTGGCACGCTACTGATAAGGAGCTCACACTGACATTGAGGTAATTACCCTACAACCTTTAACCCTTCCCCAACCCATCAAGCCATCACCTCATACGGACACAAACTCCAAAGCGCCTGGAGGTGGTTAAGCTCACACCACACGCTGCACAAAAACCCAATATTTTATGGAATGTAAGTACACCGCTTTCTGCTGTTCATTGCTACATAATGAGATAAGTGTTACAATATGTAATTAATATGTTATTAATATGTTATATCATTTTGGTGTAAGCTAGCGAAGTAGTACATCAAAAGAGGAGGATCTGGTGTCGTCTGTCCCCTTCCACAGATCGTCGCCAGTGATAAAAAGACAAATTCTTCAGGCAGGTAAGTTCAATTCTTTATTGCCGGTATCCTCTCTCCACCAACTGTGCAGCAACTGCCACACCTGAACATTCTAAGGTATCCTCCTACAGACAGAGGGAATGTACCAATGTTAAGTAACATGGGGGGAACAAGGTTACGGAATATACCAATACAAATAAGGATGTAGATCTAGCTTACACCAAAATGATATAACATATTAATAACATATTAATTACATATTGTAACAAACATCATCAATGATCCCCACACTCACTCCCCAGACAACTCGCCTGTAAACCAGAAGATCCGCAAAAAACACCCACTTGGCAACAAGACTTTGACATGACCAAGTGATCGTGCTCAAGAAACATTTCCCTCTTCCTCTCTACTTGTTTAGGGGGAAGATGTGTTACAAGCGCACAGGGAAGGGACACTTGCCAAACTGCAACAATAAAAAGGCTGCATTTCTTAATGGCACAGGCAACAGCCAATCAAAACCACTTACATTTTTAATACTCATAGAATAAAATAGAACAGGCTCAACCTAAAAAGGAATGTTCTAGAAGCTTATTGTTGCTGATTGTTAGTGGTGCAGGACTGGGTAAAGAAAATGTAAACATTCTAATTCTAGGCATCATAAACACAATGCAAGTCATAGTGGCTCAGCATACAATGAATTAGTTGGCGGATTTAATAATCCGTGTACAACACATAAACTAATGTATTGGATGCAACACATTTACTTGAAACTATCAGTTGAAGGAGAAGACGGTCAAGTCAGACATTCACATTAAGTGCCTCGAGCTCTTGGCACTGACATTGTGGAATAGACGTCCTGACAAGAGACAAGGTGTGGTGTTCCATTCTGAAAAAAATACACAACTGTTTGGTAGTGCATTATATCAGCTACTTCAATGGCATGAGGTCCTCTTTGGTGGCTGAGCTTGCATACGTCTGTTGGCAATGTAGCCCGGAACATCAGGAGCCAGTGGTCACGAAACATCGACCTGGGTTGAAAAATGAAGTGGAAGACTATTTCTTGACATTTCATGGATCCAAGCGATTTGAGGCTGGATCCAGGAATGGTGGAGAGCTTTCAAGAGAAATGTGAGTTGCATCTCATGTATCTTTTGGTTCCAATATCGATAGATGATGAGACTTTACAGTTGGTAGCTAATTCCAGAGGTGACTCAAAAGGATGCTTTTCAGCAGACGTGGCAAGTGTTAAACCTTGCTTTTCTGCATTTCCAAATGAATCCTGGTACAAGTCATAAGACAGAGAGCTGAGGTGATTTTGATTGCATTGATGTGGACACCACACACCTGGTTATCTGGTCTTCCAGAACTTTATATACGTTTTCCCATCCTTCTTCAGTTGGTTACTCACCTTCTGACAGGAGCAGAGGGGATTCTCAGGGACATAAGAAAGCTTTCAGAATGAAATGAAATTCTCATTAAGGAGTCTTAGTCTGTAGGTAACCTTAAGTTCTATAGTACAATCTTAACAAGATGATTTTGCTGATGTTTGGAATAAGGTGTGCATCCTTCTGCAGCAGCGATAGTTCATGTTTTGACTGGTTCAACAAAATGTGTCATATAGAATAGTAAATACCTTCTGGTCATTTTGGTGGGTCATTCCCATGCTACACGATTCTGGTAGGGAAGCACTTGTTAGTGTGCAGACCGTTGGAAGGAGTCAAGCAAGAGGTTCAAATTCAGTATTACTCACTTTGGGATGCTAACTGAGTGCTATGATGTATTTTTGATTGGCTGTTCAATGGTCAGTTCTCGCTAAACGCATTGTCGGGTAAGTTAGCAATGTTGCTCTACTTCATTTCATGTTGCAACGTTTACAATTTCTGGGCACTGGATGTGTCAAGTCAAGTTTTCTCCCCAGAATGAGTGACTCTTTTGATGTTTAAGAGGACACAAATTAATACTTTGTGGCAAGTTTATCAAGGTTTTGCTTCGCCCTTGCGCCACACAAGGGGACACAAGGGTGACGCAAAACCTAAATGAGACTTATCAAGCCATGCAAGGCCATCTTGCATGGACCAGTGAGGCTTGATAAATCTAGAGTAAACAATTCAGCACAAATCACAGCCTTGAGTTACTTTGCAGCAGGGAGGGATTCCATGGGTGGAGCGCACGTGTGCCCATGCTCCACCCATGGATTCTGATACATTCCTAGATTTATCAAGACCTGGGAATGCATCAGAATTGTATGCCTCCCCACCAGAGGTGCAACAAGGAGAGATATCTTTATTTCTCCTCGTTGTTTCCTCTTTCTATGCAGCACACAATGGAAAGAGGAAAATGCCTCTAAGAATTCTTTTTGTACAGAAAAGTTCCCCTTCCTGCAGAAAAAACAATCCTGCATGTAATGCAAGCACCCTTGCAACATGATGAAATGGTGCTTGCGTTGGCACTAGGCAGCCAAAGGTGTACCAGCTCTAGGAAAGGACAGGAATGCGTTGTATAAAGGTAAATACAGGGCATTGCTGCTATATCTCTTTCTCGCAGCACAGCAAGGTGGCTTGCTGCCTTGCGTGATGTTTTTGATAAATATGGGCCTAGGTTTGCCACGTGAGCTGATGATTAGGTGCCTTGGGAAAATGAAAAAGGACGAAAGCATTGAGGCCTAAATGAGAGAAATAGTTGCTCATTTTGTTGAAATTTCCTTTTCACATTGGCAAATTAAATATGCAGGAGGGGTGAATCTGGCATTTTGTGGAACACAATTCAGGTAGAGAGCGATGGCTCCCAAAGCTTAGGAGGTAGTTATGGGTTTTAAAGAAATGATGAGGGCTGCATATTAGTCTAGTGAACCTCTGCACATGGAGCTTAAGTTTAAAGCAAATGAAAGCATGGCTTTAGAAGGACTGAGTGAGCTTTATAACAGAGCAATAAGAGCCTCTGAGTCTTGCTGTAGAATAACTATTTACTGAACTACTTAAGAAAGTCTAGATTCTATTAAAGGCGAGTTCTTCTCTTCAGGAAAAGGGGGTAGCAATTGTAATTGTTAACAATGGCGCTTGTGAGAGTCTGCCACACAGTGGCCTATCTTTGGGAATTTAGAGAGGACCACAACAACAGCTGATTATATATTCAGTATACATTAAAAATGACTGTTACCTGTTGCCAAGCCATTCTTATAGCTTTGGGGACTGAAATAGTCCGAATTGTCACACTTGTAGGATTGTGAGGGTTAGTAGTTGTGCAAGCTGCAGTGTCCTATTGACGAGAGCCCTGGCACCTATTTTTTTTTTTTTTTTTTACAAATTAAGCACTGAAAATCTTGTTTTATAACATTTTTTTTTTTATAAATCTTTCTATTAAAAACATACAATAACAATACAACAAAATAAACCAAAAAGGAGAGCAATTGCCAGAAGGAGCACATCATGTAAAACATATGTATCGCATATACACCTAACAAAATCAAGGTAAACGATAAAAATCACAGATAAGTACAAAATAGTATCGCATCGCATCCTTAGAGGGACTCCCCATCGGTATGATATGCGGCATCCTCAGCGAAAGGGGAGCATAAAAGCCCTCTATGTTCATTCCATGGGCCCCATATCTTAGTCCATTTGCCTGGACAGCCTCTGCCTTCATATAGCACCCTTTCAGCCTGCATGCACCAGTCCATGTCCCCGGCCCAGTCTGTACTACAAGGCACGACTCCCTCCTTCCATGTTCTGGTGATGTTACACTTAGCTATGATACAGCGGATTTTATCGAGTGGTTCCGGGAGATTATTAAGTATCTTACGATATGTTAAGGAAATAGCCTTATCTGGGAGATAGTCGTCTAGGAGTCTGTCCTCTAGGGGAGATGAGACGGGGAGTTTCTTAACTTTATTTAACCTTTTCTACTGGTGGAAACATTCCAATAATTAGTCTTTTGTTTTGTCAAGGAGTAGCAGACCGAGGAACGCACGAGGATTTGACGTGGACCAGGTCCCCTCTGGCTTTGTTCCTGGTTTTAGTTCACATCAAGGAAAAGAGACATTCTGGAGAAAGGAAGTGATGTTAAAGATTGACTATAATATTTAATTTGTGTCTACAACTAATGTTCTTGGGAGGAACCGGTTTTTGCTATCTTGGTGGTTATATAGTGAATCCTCTCTGCCTCTAACAGAAATTACTAGCGTTTCTATGCGAAAAGTCTCAGTTGAAAACCTACACTATTCATCTCTCATGGGTGGTTAAGTTTGTATTCTATGGTGACCAAATAAAAAGTTAACCCATAGGTAGGAAATTTCAATATAATTCACATGCAGTTGGACAGGCTTCTCAATCTGAACTACTTGGATGCTGGCCATGTGGCTATGTTCGTGCTATATAAATATGCTCAATAAATAAATAAAGTAAAATGACTATAACGTAGGAAATACATTTTTTTTTTAGAAATATTCACATTTAATCCCCAAAACACGGGGCAGTTCTCCAATAAATGACTAAGATTAGCATCAGTAAGCAACATTGTTCAGAAGCTGGTGGCCACATTAGCTAGCACTAGCAGACCTTAGAAAGGATGCTAAAAGGCTACTAAGTAATAAGAAATGTTGCAATCGTAGATTCACAGCAATTAAAGACTGGACTGCAAAGTGCAGTCATGTGGCGCCTGGCTCGTAATGAGTTCTGTGCGGCTTAAAGTAATTTAGGTGTGCCGCAATATTATATTGAACGTCAGGATTCTGGAACTTCATTCATAGAGAGATGAATGGTGTAATCTCCCAGTCCAAAGGGAATTTTTGATTGCAGTGGAATTTCTGCATTTTCATTTTAGTTGCGGGGAAGGATTTGTAAGTGTTCCTGGGTGAGTCCACCTTTGTATGTTGGTAAACAGCTACAAACTTGGTTGCAAGCAGCTACCCACTCTGGGTGCATACATATATTTATGTCTAAACCAAGAGGACACAGTTCCTATGGGCGGGTGCAAAAAGTCACCAAGCCCTAAAAAAGAAAAAAAGGAAAGCAGAATGTGAAAATTTCCTAGATTGGAAACCCACTCATGAAACTGGAAGACCACTCTTTGTCCTCTATTGCCCTCACACACCCCGAAGGGTGTCATGCTTCATCATCGGGTGGTTGCTCCTCGTAGGGCCGGCGCTGCAATTCCCTACTGGCCCCGCGAAGGGTCTCTTTGTCGGAGATCTTTTGAGGACCGCCGGATGGTGCATGTGGGTGTGTGGGGAGTGGGTTGTTGATGGAGGGTAAATGAAGTGCGTGCTAGTTGGTGTGAAAAATATGTAAAAAAGGGTCATCATGCAGCAAATTTTATTAGATGTACCCTTAGCAGGCTTTGGACTGCTGAAAAGTTATGACCCTAGAGGCACGCTATGCCCAAGGGTCATAGGTCATAGGTCAGTCATAGGTCAACATGTTTCGTGCTTCTTCGAAAAAAGAAACAGCAGTAGGGATGTCTATCAGTAAAACTTGATACAACATATGTGTGCCACAGTCGTGTGCACATCTTAACCACGTTAAAGCACGCACTCAAATCCATAATATACATGTGGGCACCACAACCGTACAACTCAGATACCACTTACAATATGGGTGCTGGGAGGTGAAGAATTGTGTAAAATGCCATGTACGGTTGTGGTGCCCACATGTATATTATGGATTTGAGTGCCTGCTTTAACGTGGGTAAGATGTGCACACGACTGTGGCACACATATGTTGTATCAAGTTTTACTGATAGACATCCCTACTGCTGTTTCTTTTTCTTTTTCCTAGATACTGACCTGGAGCCCACTTTTCATCATCAACCTGTGACCACACTGAGGAACACAGTTTGTGGCCCAGAGCGGTATTGAGGGTATTTTATTATGTCTCACCAACCTTCACGTGCACTTAATTTTAACAATTTGGTCCTGACGAAGCGCCATCGACCTCTTATAGGCGGAAGAAGCGCGAAACATGTTGACCTATGACTGACCTATGACCTATGACCCTTGGGCATAGCGTGCCTCTAGGGTCATAACTTTTCAGCAGTCCAAAGCCTGCTAAGGGTACATCTAATAAAATTTGCTGCATGATGACCCTTTTTTACATATTTTTCACACCAACTAGCACGCACTTCATTTATCCTCCATCAACAACCCACTCCCCACACACCCACATGCACCATCTGGCTGTCCTCAAAAGATCTCCGACAAAGAGACCCTTCGCGGGGCCCGTAGGGAATTGCAGCGCCGGCCCTACGAGGAGCAACCGCCCGATGATGAAGCATGACACCCTTCGGGGTGTGTGAGGGCAATAGAGGACAAAGAGTGGTCTTCCAGTTTCATGAGTGGGTTTCCAATCTAGGAAATTTTCACATTCTGCTTTCCTTTTTTTCTTTTTTAGGGCTTGGTGACTTTTTGCACCCGCCCATAGGAACTGTGTCCTCTTGGTTTAGATATTGAATTTAGGGAGCATGGACACTGGACCTTTCTGGCTCCTAGATCCCCCCTCTTTTTGTGTGATATATATACATATATTTATGGTCAGATGCTATATTTTTTTCATTTCGAAGATATGAATGTAGGAATGGGTAGAAAAACCTCCATATTTCAGATTCTTCTAAAGAAAAAATAAATAAATTCCACGCTGAGAATAAATAATGTTCAATGTGCCGATGCCCATTTATATTACATATGTGCAGGCATGCAGGTTTTTATACCTCGTTACAATTCCGCAAGCAGAAATATTTATGTATTTCAGTACTCATTAAAATGTGAAATATTTGCAGATTTTTAAGACTTTTGCCAAAATTGTGCAAAAAAATCCAAGAAGAATAATTTGTTCTATATTTATGCGGGCGAATTTTCCACTTTCACAGCAGCCTCTTTTGATTCTGACTGATGGAGATTATGTAGATCTTTACACCATTTTACAGCAAGTTGGTGAAGCTCATTTGGATTTTGGTTAATCGAGCAAGAGTACTGCTGTCATCATTAAAGGATTTTGAGAAATGTGTGATGGGAGAGTTTGTCTATTCCATGATCACGCTCATATAAATTAGTTGTACAAGAAGCCTGTGTTTAAAGCAATTTCAGCGAGTAAGTCTTCGACAGGTTATATGCAAGTTGAATCATTTTTCAAAGAATTGATAGTATTAAAGTGCCACATAGCTCACCGTGCCACTGGAGCCAGGTTGTGCTTGGCCGATGAGTCCATAACTGGGGCGAAGCCGTTCCTGGGTTGTTTGTGTTCCGGTTCAGGGAGGACCTGGCTTGGCAGTTCGGGCTTGACTGGTCCCATAGGGAAGGTCAAGACTGATATGCAAATGGCTTGGTCCAAACTGAGGTAGCATGGTGAGCAAAAGAACGATGGGTTGTAGTACTACCACGAGCTATCACCAGCAGTTACACTTATTGCAAGCAGTCTCTCATGGCGTTTTGTCTGTTTCACCCACAATGCATGAAAACCTGCTTCCTGCTATTTATATCCAATTGCATCTTATATATATGAAAAACTTCTGAACTCTACCAAATAAGAGTATATTATACCAAATTAGTTTAAATTCACAAGGATCTTGATTTTTTAAATGAAGGCTACTGCTTTTTAATTAACACAAAAACGGCGCTGATTTGTTTGATAAGTAATGAGTAGTGAAACTGCAGGGAAGGGTTTTAAGACAGAGTCATGTATGGCTAAACCATGAGTGCCTCTACAACGCAGCTCGAACCACGATTATGTTGTAACAACAAATTCCTTTACCACGCATGCCTTTCCCATGCAATTTCGTTGTAAAGGTATTATTGGTAAGAAGATATGCGCGGTTAAGTTCGCCACTACCCCGACCCCCTACCCTAAGCCCTAAAATTCTATCCCCTCTACCTCGCCCCGTACCCCTGTTCCTGAAGCCTTAAACCAACCCTGCCCTGCCCTTAAAACTACAACTACCCCTTCCCCTCCCCCGCCCTGAGGCCTAAAACTCTGCCCCCTTTAAAAAGAAAACTACCCCAACCCCCTCCACCCTGAGGCCGTAAACGTATCCCATGCTGCCTGTAAAACTGCCCCAACCCCTTCCCCCCACCCTGAGCCATAAAACCCTTCCCTCTTTAGAAAACTTCTAACCTGACCCCCTTCACCCTGAGCTCTAAAATCTACCCTCACTACTAACCCCCCAAACCCAGCCCTTATAATTACCCCGTCCCCCTCACCCTTAGCCCTAAAACCTACCCTCACCCATAAATCCCCCAAACCCAGCCTCCATCCTTAAAACTACCCCAACCCCCTTCCCCGCCCTGAGCCCTAAAACCAAAAACTCAGCCCCCATCCAAAAATTACCCAAACCCCCACCCTGAGCCCTAAAATTGACCCCAACCCTTTGAAACTAAACAGGCCCCAGCCCCACTTACCTGTTCGACTTTCTGTCTGCTTCCCATTCCAACACTTCCTCTCCCAAAGCGCCTGCTCAGTCACCCCACCCATCCGGAAAGCTAGACCGCCAACTGCCTTAACCACACATATGCGTGGTTTAGGCAAATGTGTGGTTAATGCATGCGTGGTTTAGCTTGCAGGGAAACGGCCCTTGTGGCTCAGCCCGCATAGTAAAGACTGTTTCCCCAGGGGAGATCTCATAGTTTGCACATCTTCGCTGATTTTTTTGTCCATTGCTGGCCTGTAGTAAAATTTACAACTTGTAAGACTCATTCCACCATTGCTCCCAAAAGCCGGAGCCGTTTACTAGCCCTTCTGTCCCCTATTAAAATCTGCACACTGTATTTTGAAGACATTTACAAAAAGTGTCAGAGTGCATAGCATAAGAGTGAACAGAATAGATAAGAAATTATACCACCACTGGATCTTGATCATACTGATGTGTCTAATAACCAAAAGTGGGAGGTGGAGTCATTACTTCAGAATGAAAAAACATATATATTCATGCTTTTTTCATAGTCTTATGCCAAGCAAGAACAAGGAAAATGCATGTTGACAGTTTCCTTTCATATTTATTCCAAGATATAAGTCTTTTCCGGATTCATTTTATAGCTGGAACATTGACCAAATACAGCTTGTGCTTAGAACATTGATATGTTTAGTTGCTAGCTGATCAGAACAAAATGTGGTTATATCAATTGCTAAAACTTCATAGTGACGTGAGAGTTACAATCTAGGCAACAAGGTAATGGAATAACTACAAATCTGTTGGAAAATGGTTTCAGGGGACAATGAGCAACCCTAGATGGGTCCTATTTCCAACAGAGATGGGTTTTAAAAGAGTTTTGTGAGTTCAAAGCCAGTCACTAAGAGATGCAAAACGTTTCCTGATTAAGTCTAAATGGGAGCAAAATTGATCCATGGCCTTCATTGCATCAATTAGGAGCCTTCAAAGAAATGTATTAATTTGTCTTGTGACATCTAAGGAGGCGATAGCAGTTTTTTGATGGTGTAAAAATCATTTAGGCAATAGAGGGAATACAAGCCATTGGATGATTTTCTGCAAATATTTTGCCATCTATATTGAGAAATGAGATGAGGCAATACACAACTAACAAGGGACATCTTTAATATTCTTTGAGGAATATGAGATATTAGCAAGATTCCAGAATGAAGGTAAGATATTGTTTTTCCGGAAGGTTTCAATCACCTGGAATAGAACATTGGACAATTTACCTTTGAAACTTTTAAAGAATTCAATGAAAATGCTATCAGATACAGAGGCATTATTGTCTGCAAGTTAGCATATCACCCAGAAAAGTTCAGCTTCAGATATTATAGCAACCAGTCCTACCAGTACATAATGAGTGAGTGCCAAAGTGCAAACATATAATGTTAATGTCCTCAACTTTCTACTTTTCCTCTTATAGATTCTTATGGAAATCCAGACAACTTCATATTTTATGTCATCTCTGTTCCCAACAATCTTGGCCAAGCTTCTGAAATCATTGGCTGGATTAATAGCCCTGCCTTTCTAAATATGTACCCTAATCCTTTCTTCGGTTTGAGCCAGTGCTTTTTCTGCTCTTGATAAGTAAGGAATTATGCCATCTTGAAAGCTCTGAGCCTAATTATGAGCTCCACAAATTCCTGACTTTTCTTCTATAGTATTCTGTTTGGCTGATTCAGATTCCATGAATTCAGCTTTGTGAATTCCTGAATATTAACTCTGACAAGTTTAACACAACTATGTTCTTGCACTATTGCCTGGTCAAAATCCCATCAACACTATGTTAAGGCTGTTCAAATGTCAATATTTACAGCATGAATGATATTCAGAGACAATGATTGGATGGATAATGGCTCTTGGCAATGTAGCAGAAATGAGATAGGGATCAATAAACCTTTATCCCAAGTAAACTGCTGTTCCTTGGGCGAATGAGCACATCATACATACATCATACTTAATGTATCCGTGTAATCTCATAGAAGACATCTCAAGCCAGATGTCTGATTATACTGGCCAAAAACACTGGTCACAATTTATGACCAGTCTTTTTGCGACCAGTGTGGAATTTTGCAAACCACCCCATACACTAATAGGTCATTTTTTTAAAGAGCGGTTCACAATCCAACCTACCTCATTTATATTCATCAGGTAAGTTTCAAATTGCAACACACTCTGATTGGCTGTAGTCATGGTGTTGGTGACATGCAAGGGCTTGCAGTAGACCTTGTCTGTGACTGTGTTTCAATAAAAAATATTTTTTAAAGCAGCCCGTTTTCCCTCAAAGGTAATGGGCTGCTTTAAAAAAATATATATATTTAAAGGTTTCTGTGACAGCAGGTCCTTGGGACACTACCTACCACCCATAATTGTTTCCCATTCTCAATGAAGAAGGGGTCCAACATGGGCCCCTTGCCTTTTATGAATGGGTTACCACCCAAACTTGAGAAATGGTAACCTTTGATACTGCAAAACAGGTGAGTTCATCTGGCTCTGTCTCTCTAAGCTCAATGATGTGGTAGTGAAATCAACATCGGTGTTTAAGGCTAAAGTAAAGTCCACACATGTTGTAGCTATCTATGTAATGTATAATTAACTCCAAGTAGGGTTTTGCTGACTTGATCTTCATTTCTTTTTTTTCATAAATAGAACAATTAATAAAAGTGGCAGGCAGTATCCAGGCAAACCTGAGTAATGGTGACTGAGTGATTAAGGAGTAGTCTGCAACATTTGTAGGTTAGTGCATCACCTGAATTCTAACCCCATCCCGGTGCATTTGTGGTACCTCGTGCAATATTAAATGTAGCTTTTTTGGGATATTTGGTAAGTCATGGTTTGCATTTTCATGTCCACAGTGTGCATGTAGAAAACGCATTAAATGATGGAAGATACTCCCTATAAAATAAAACCTATAATTTGTAAAGTGTATCCTGCCTTTTTGTTTTCAATTTCCTTTCACCTTCTTGTTGTCTGCCCCCTTCTCTTATTCTAGGCTGGTGTTTGGAACACTCCAGTGCTCTTTGTACTCAAGGTCAATTATGTACCTCTTATTACTGGTTGTTATAGAAGGTTGAGTCCCAGAACTCCTCTCACAACCAAACATCCCAAATAACTCAACCCCACTATTTCTAGAGGAAGAAGGCAACAATGATCTCAACAATTTTTGAATTCTCAGATAATTCCAAGTTAGATTCAAAGGTATCAGTAAAATAACACAGAACCTATTTACTATAACTGGTCCTCAGTAGTGAATCTCCTCTTTTTTTTAGCTTCTGGAAGTCAACCAAAGAGAAGCGACAAAAGATATTCAGAAGAAGAGTTTAACATTGCTATTTCAAGATGTTGGTGTTCTTGGCCAAGGCGTCTGTAACTTTAATTCATTTTGCTAGTAACAGCTTGCCTCACTTCCAATCTGGCTTCTTTCTAGTCAAGAGACATGGATTATGAATTGTATTTATAAATGCATCACTCTTGGGTTTGTTTGACAAAAATAAGGTAAAGCTCAAGTGCTTCGTCAGAAAAGAAACAAAAACATTTTCAGCATTTTGCCACTACTTTCTCTCTGCTGGGGTTGTATAGAAACACGTGGCAAACCGTCAACTTGAAGCGACAAAAACTTTCTTGGGATGCCACAGCTCTTTTACAGTCTCTTGGCTTATATCTTGTTGTGACAATATTATAGGTCTGCGGTAAGAGGAGGCTGTGAGATCATACTTAGTTGTTCCTTTAAGAGAAAATTGCCTACAAATCTAGTTCTAGGCCTGGGATCCAGTGTTTTGGCATTCCTTCAGAGAGAAGTCTACAACTCCAATATCACTTGCTTCTTGCCCTGGTGAGATCCCAAATCATTGTAGGTTGGTGTGGGTACAGCTCTCTAAGTAGTGTCTACATTTTTAGATAGACAATGAATTTAGTATATGTATTAAGTTTAACTGTATTATCAATGAGAGCCTCACGGAATCTTTTTTGGCTTTCTTTATGTTCGGCTATTATAGCATCAGTTTCAGTCACACTTTACAAGGCAACCGCCACTTTGATGTTGAAGTTGGTAAAGCCAATGGACAATGGGCTCTGAGTGATGCCAATGGCACACAGAGGCCCTTTTTAACCACCAATTCACAAAAAAGTGGGTGTCTGCAACACTGGATAGCAACATAACTTGACCATCACCACTGTGCCAGCTATACTTCCATACTGGATCAACTCAAAGGTCAAGAGTGAACCTTTCCTGATGATTGGGAAGTGAGAGCAGTGGTGTATTAAAGTGATTTTGGTTTCTGGGCAGGAATGTACACGTTTCTATGCAATCTTGTCAGCTGAACATAGGCCTGCTCAGGAAATTTCTTATACATTTGGTAAATGATGAGTAGAATAACTCTTACCCATTATCCCGATGTATTCGAGGTTGACACCAGCAGTGTTCTACCAGAATATTATGTTTTGAATATGATTATAAAAAAAGATCATAGCCAGTATACATCTTACAACCATTTTGTGAAGCTGAGTATACATTTACTATTCTAAAATCACATGTACATATATTGATTGTAAATATACCTTTGTGGTACATAGGTGTGAAGTGAACGTTTGCAAGTCACCCTTTACCCTATCCACTTCTCCCAGCCCTATTGAGCGTAATCTCTACTGCCAACGCTCCCATTCAGATGGTGTTCCAAATTATGCTTTATTTCCTCATCCAGCTCTTCTCCCATCCTCTATCCATATTTTGGCATGCCTCCTTGGCCTCCTGGGCCTGATCTTCATGGACTTCCAATTCCCGTGCAGTCTCTTCATGCCCATCACTTTATTTATTTACACCTCCCTCAACTGCTCTATTTTGGACCTGACCCCTGTAATGAAATCTCTTTGAAGTACCTCCAAGGTAATGCTGGATCCATAATACACTCTTTCCCCAGCATCCTGTCGATTCATCCAAGGGTCTTGCTGACTCCCTGAGTCCTCCTAGCATCCTTACCCATCCCCTCACCATGTCAATACCAAGTTTGAGCCTTCCTGTCTTCTATTTCCCGTAAAGTTCACTGTCTCAGCCACCTATTTCCCCTAATTGCACTTCCACCCTCTCTGGCTTGACCTCCGCAGTATCCCTTCCCCTTAATATGACTTACATCCCCAGTCTTGCACCCTTCATTTGAGCTATCTGCAGTACCATTCCATCTATCACTTACCTTTATTGCTTCTTTTCAATGTTTCCTTTCTAGGTCTGATCCTTTCAGTAAGTCCTTGCTGTTTACTCCAAGGACCTAACCCATTCTCTTAGACAACATAGGGTCATCCTCCTGCTCATTTACCCTTTCCTAATGTGGGCTGATTTCCTTATTCAATACATATAATTATACTTTGAAAATGGCCTCCCACCTGAATAATGAATTTTTGTATTGACATTATGAGCATTGCTCTCATAGGCAAGAAGGACATTGCATTTTTCCTAAAGTATGCGGTCTTGAGAAGCGGGGCTCGGCTCCAAAGATATATAGTTGGCAAAGTGATGCCGCCTTAACAGCACATCCATCTCCTTACACAACCACCCCTAATACTTACATTGTTGACATTGTTCTCACAGGATATAATCAAATCTGACAGAAATGTTATGATTAGAAGCACTTGTAGCTTGTGCTGGTGCTACAGCACAGCATTCTTTGACTGCCATAATGTTGTCTGATGCCATCTGCCGCACATGGAAGCAAGCCGTGGATAATCCTGGCAGCTACAGCGCGGGCTCTCTTCAAAAAGAAATCAATACTTCAGAAGAGAAATCCTGTAATTCCATTGAGAACCTATTAGACCAATCTCCAAGCAACCTCACGCAACATGGCACCAAACCCATACAGTTAGCAAAGCATCGCAGCCTCTAAAGCAGACCTGCTACTCATGCAACTTTCCCTTGCAAAGTATCTTAGTCAGATTGCATCACTCTTTTAAAAGTACAACATAGGCCCTGATTCTTACATTGCATGTTAGAGTATGCGCATGCTCTCGCTTTACAGCACAAATGCTCTTTTGTGATTCTTTGAGTAATTGAACCTATTTTTGCATAAAGGTAAAAAGTACATTTTTGCAATGTTTTGAAATTGGCCGTCGCCTCAGGCCTAGCAGCGTCTCTTTGCGATTTGGGGCAGCATACGGAAGGCATAAATTAACAATCGTCATTGTAGATAGGTCTCCTTTCTGATTTTCTTTTTCTGCGAAGTTCTTTTAGTGTGTGCGGAAACTTAAAAAGAAAGATGGAACGTCAAAAGAAAATACGGACACCAGTGAGATGCGAAGCGTCCTCAAATGTCAGCGACTCTCTGGGGTCAGGAAGAAGCGACCACGGTGGGACGCTGCTCTTGAATTAAAGTAGCTGCATGCCTAATTCAAACATTAGCGTATCTCTGATCTGGAATGCAAATTAATTATGAGTTTTTTGCGTTGTCAAAATGTGCCTTGGAGGACTGCACGTGGGAATACATCTGAGCAATTTTTTTGTCAGACCTATCAAAGCATTTCCCCAAAGCAATTACTGGAGAGCGGAGGAGACATGATTCCAAGATGTGTACTGTCCAAAAGTGTTATTATACTGGCAATCAGGGGAAAGAAGAGCTGTCATAACAAGTTCAAGCATAACCAGATGCAACAACATATCACATTTTACATGTTGCTCCTCGAATGCAGGGCTGCTTCCTGTGACATAAATAACTGGTCCTAAAATATTCAGTCTCCTCTTTAGGAACACGTGGTACTTGGTAGTAGAAGAAATACCACATTGCTATCATTACTCAAGGGGGGTGCACAGATGCACCAATATACCAAATTCTCTGACCAACAAGTGACACCAGTTCCAGTTAACTGTCCATTTGTTTTTACTATTCAGGCACTCATTACAAGTTTTATGGTAATCAGGTTCGTTCCTAAACAAGAATTTACAGATGAATCAGGATTAGTCAAATGGAAAAGCCTACAGTTCTGGGACTTTCCTAGGACACATTTCACCCAAGTAAATATGGCTGATTTTGCCTGGGTATAAGGGAATGGAATGAGCATGCAATATGAAGAAATTGGTGAGTTATTCCTCATTCTAAGTACTTCATCTTGGAATACCATGGGACGTTTGCCCTATGGAAGTACCAAACTTTGCGGCTACCCATGGTGAAATCCCTATTGGTTTCACGGTCAAACACTTGGGGGGATATTTACTCTTGTTTAATGCAACACAGTAAGACAACTTGTTGGGTGAAATGTCGAGAGCAGAATGAGCCATTTATACTAAGATATATCACATGTCCGCTCTTTACCTGTGCTGGCACTCTGTGTGCTGTCTAGTGCCAACACAGGAACCCTTACGACATGGTGCAAGGATGCCTGTGTTACGAGCAGGATTGTTTTTGTTAAGGAAGGGATGCCTTACTCAACAAAAACAATCTTTCAAGGCATATTCCTCTTTTAATGTGTGCTGCAGAATGCAGGACACATCGAAAGAGGAGGTAACAAGTAGAAATAAAGATATTTTTCCTTGCTACATCTGGGTCTGGGAGGTGAACCATTTTGATGCAATCCCAGGTTTACTTACCTTAGTAAATCTGGAATTGTGCAAAAACCATGGGTGGATGCGAGGGAATGTCCATGGAACGCCTTCCTACCGCAAGGTAACGCAAGACAGTGCGATGTACTGCCTTGTGTTACTTTAGTTTTAAAAAGCAACGCAGAGCCATGCAAGGTGGCTTTGCATAGCTTAGCAAATCTCACTAAAGTACTTGCATTGTCTTGCGACAACTTGCATCCCTCAAGGGCAATGCAAGCCCTTACAAAATCTGCCCCATAATAAGGAGCACTTTAGTGTCTACTTCATATATTCTACCAACTATACTCTGTCTACTCCAAAGCGTCTACTCAGAAGACCATTAACTGTATTAAACTCTTTTTTCTGTGCGAAAATGCTTTCATGTTGTGTTACTGTACTTCTTACCTGCAAGCATCATCTTATGACTGTTTGCCCCTTTGTCAAAATTGCTATCTATTTTGTCACCAGCTTCAAATAGTTGGCATAGCTAAACAAAAAAGAGTTAAAAAAAGGTAAAAACCCCACAAAAAAGTACTCTTTTTTTATGGGTGGATTCTGAAACTTTGAAAAGTTCTTGTAGGAATAATTTCTCCCACATAGAAAGTTAGGGGAAGAAATGGCACATTTCACAAATCTTCTCTGGCAGAATAATGAATTTGTATACCCTAGATAGAATATGCATAATTCCTCTCTACGTTAATGTTTCAGCATATCCACCCTCCTCTAACATAGTTAAGACTTTTTTTTTTTAAGTTTGAGTTTATTGAAACCATAAAGACATTACAGTATGCAATCAAAAATCAGTAAGAGAAAATAAGTGACCATAATATATATACTGAAGGATAAAAAGTATACTGGTTACAATAAACACGGTATCCTAGAATAAAAAAGGGAAAAAGAGGAGGGGAGGGGAAGCAATATAAATGTCATTGGAAAGAATTCGAGACAAAATTCTAATAGTAAAGTAAAGCATTGCATGTAATTAAAACACCGAACAAGATATCATTATATAATCGTACAAGTAGAATATTTAAAACAGCATTAAATGTTCGACAAAAAGACAACGAAATAAAATCAGGGTGGTTTACGGACATCATCCGACATTCTCACAAGAGTAGTAACTGAGGTATTTGAGATGGCAGAAGCAGATAAATAGGTAGAGAGAGGGAGCCATAGCAAATCTCTTTTAACTGCTAATGATACAGGGGTAACATAATTAGTATCAAGTCTATGATGAAAACAGAAGGCATTCCACCAGGCTCTGTAAGTGACTTTATCTGCATGTTTCCAATTGGAAGTGATTAAATGTAAGGCTATGTCAAGTAACAAATCAATTAACTGAAAGTGCGTTGGGGAGGGGATAAAGAACCAAGGAAAATATTTGGGAGAGAAAAGGGAACCTTAGTGTTAAATATTTTGTTAATTTGAGACCAAACTTAATGCCAAAATTTGTCAATATTGGGACACTCAAATAACATGTGTTTCAAATCAGCCCTTAAACAGGGACAAGACCAGCATTGTGATGAAGTAGTAGAGGAAAAGGAAGCTAAGTTTGCAGGTGAATATAGTGAACGTTGATACACAAAATCAAGAGTTTGAGTAGTATTAGCCACCCGAGAGGTTTTGTGGATTTTTGACCATAATTTATCCCATAAGGAAACAGGCCAGGATTGCGATAGGTCCCTTTCCCATGCCAACTCAGCCTTCGTTTTGCATCTTACCGAAGGAGATAATAGACATTTGTAAAGGGAAGATGCAGAAGGGGAGGTATTTAATAATGGAAATAATGTAGAACATGCTATAGGGAGGTCAGGAGAAGGTGGAAGCAAAGAAAAATATTGATGGAGAGAAGGGAGTAGAAGATCATATTTCTTCTTGAAAGAGTTAGGAAGGGCAAAGGTAGCTTTAAGGTCTGAGAAAGACAAGGGTTTGTTACCAGACAGGAGTTGATAAATCCATACCAGTCCTTTAGATTGCCATGTCTTCCAATAGAAAGCCCGATTCTTAATGCACAACGATTTATTATGCCAGATGGATTGTTGAGAAAGTGAGATAAGCGAAGGATAAGAAGATGGCAGAAGAGGAACCAAGAGTTTATGTGTATAAGAAACGACAGAATGACGTAAAGAAGAGGTATTAGCAGAGAAAGCAAGTGATTCTAGGAAGCTAAAGGGAGAAATGAAGAATTTTTCCATGCGCAGCCAAATCGGAGGATAGGTAGGAGAGTCAGAAGAAAGCCAGCAAGAGGCTTGTTTCAGTGAAAACGCATAGTGATAAGATTTAAAGTAAGGAAACTTAAGTCCGCCATTTGATTTATCTTTCTTAAGAGTAGATAAAGCTATCCGAGAGGGTTTGCCCTTCCAAAGAAATTTTAATAAAATGTGATCTATTCTCTTAAAATAATAGCCTGGAATATGTACAGGAATCATTGAAAGAGAGTATAAAATAATAGGAGCAAGCATCATCTTAATAGAATCTAATCTACCCCACCAAGAGAGAAAAAGAGGGTGCCATTTAATAATTGATTCATTTAATTTCTTAGTTAGATAATCAAAATTATGTTTTAAAGTTTCCGAAATAGTTGGGGAAAACCATAATCCTAAATATTTCAATTTTTAGGAAAAAACAGTTTGAACAAAATAGTGTTTGAGACACAAGACATTAAGGGGCAGAACTTCACACTTATCTCGATTTAGGCGATACCCTGATAGTTTTGAAAACACATCTACCTGAGAGAGAAAAGAGGGGAGAAAAGTGTCTGGGTTGGAGCAATATAAAAGAATATCATCTGCATAAACAGACATTTTGACTTGTTAGGAGCCCAAATGAAAACCAGTAATCTGAGTATCCTGCCTAATTTTAGTGAGAAAAGGTTCTAATGCGACTACAAATAATAGGGGGGATAGGGGGCAACCCTGACGTACACCCCTGGAAAGAGAAAAATAATCGGAAACCTTACCGTTAGCAAAAATAGACGCTTTGGGACCAGAATATAAAAGAGAAATCAAGGAAATTAATTTAGGAGGAAACCCTATCCATTTGAGAGCATGGAACATAAAGTCCCAGCCAATCCTGTCGAAGGTTTTTTCAGCGTCCAAAGCTATGGCAGCAAGTGGATAGTTTATGGAAGGGGCCTTGCTGATAATATTGAAAAAAACTCTAGAATTATCAGAGGATAAACTACCTTTAACAAAGCCCGATTGTTCCGGTCCAAGAAGCTCAGGCAAGACTGGATCAATAAGTAAGGCAAGAATTTTAGCGAAAATTTTGTAATCTGTATTAACTAAAGATATAGGGCGATAGTTTTTGCAAGAGGAAGGGTCCTTGCCTTCCTTAGGAATTAAGCAAATCATAGCGTCTTGAAAGGTGCCCTTAGACGATCCACTCTCAATAAAAGAGGTAAATAAGAGAAGAAGTTGTAGGAGAAGAAGCTTCGAAAAATGTTCATAAAATTCAATAGTAAATCCATCAGGGCCAGGGGTCTTACCTCGTCGCAAAACCGACACAGCATGGGAAATTTCTGTCAATGTAATATCTACCTGCAGCGAATCGAAGCCAATGTGTTGTGAAGGGGGGGACTTATGGATTGAAAGTAAGAAGATAGATCAGAATGAAGCGGCTGAGTTTCTGGAGTGTAAAGATTTGTATAAAAGGTGACAAATTCAGTTAAAATTTCTTCATCTTTAAGAAGAGTGTCACCATTAGAATTAGTCAGAGAATCTATCCTAATTCTGTCCCGTCGTGTTTTTAAGTAATTAGCCAATAATTTCCCCATTTTATTCTGACCCCCATAGTAACGAGCACTACTCTTTAGAAGATAAGAAGAGGCGGCTTCCGTGGATAATTTATTAAAAGTAATCTTAGCGGTAATAAGATCTTTCAAAGAAGGTTCAGAATAAGAATGATAATAAGCATATTCTAGTTTTTTAATTTGGGCAAGCAATTGAGCTGAGTGTTTCTCAAAACGTTTTTTCTTCTGAGAAACAAAATTGATAATGAAGCCTCTGGCCGCCGCCTTGAAAGAATCCCAAATTATAACAGGAGAAGAATCACGAGTTGTGTTTATGTTAAAAAATTCCGAAGTAAAAGAACTAAATTGGCTAGAGAAATAGGATCCAGAAGCAATGAATTATTAAAACGCCAACGTCCAGTAGACGGGCTATAAGGAAGAAGGTCAAAATCAACAAAAACCGGGGCATGATCAGAAATTAAAATGGACCCTATCTCGGAGTGGAGTACATGCTGCGTTAAAGATTTACTTAAAAAGAGATAATCAATGCGAGATTGTGATTTGTGTGGGGGAGAGAAAAAGCTGTATTCTCAAAGATCAGGATGACACAGTCTCCAAACATCAACTAAAGATTTTTGACAAATGGCAGAAGTAAATTGTGAGTGCATTTTATGATTAACAAATCTGACTGGGGAGTTCCTGTCCAAAATGGGATCACAAATTTGATTACAGTCACCACCAAAAACAATATACTCATCATCCAATGAAAGTAACTTATTAGAGATTTGCAGCCAAAACATATTATCAACAGAGACTGGAGCATAAACATTAAAGAAAACCAACGGTATTTTATCAATAAGTAATTTGACAATAACCCAACGACCTTCAGAGTCAGTTTCTTGAGAAATAACCGAGACATTACATTTTTTGTGAGAAAGAATAAGAACACCATTCTTCTTACCTAAAGCTCGGGAAGAAAATACATTGCCCACCCAACATTTCTTTAATTTAGACGCTTCAGCTGATGGAGCAGGGTTTTTACTCCAAAACGGAATACCTGTTTCATTTTCGCATGATATAATTAAAAGTATTACTGAATAATTATTAATGACTAATAGTTTGTCGAATGTTGACTAATCAACCTTATTAACAAGAGAATTACACGTGGGAATGCTATTGCATGGCTAAATAACAAGTGAACTAAGTTGGTGAGCAAACTGATAGAAAACGATGTTGCTTATATGATGTTATGGTGTTTTGCGCTTATAATTAATATGCATTAATAGCTTCTGATGTCGCAAATGGCTAGATAAATACACACACATAAGGGTATTAGCTGGGGAATAACACTGTCTAATCATTTCTATGCAGTAATTATGTTTTGTGTTTCTTTACTCTTAAGTTGACAATTGAGGCCTACTGAAAGATGGCCACCTCCTGCAGCCTGCAGTCGAGTAGATGACTTAATGGGAAATTTTTGCAAGAAGGCTTCGTGTTGCCTGTGACCTTGCCCTCTTGTCGAACTAAAAGAGCCATGAACATGACGACAAATCCAGGCTGACAGCCAAAAACCCCTGGATGAGAAAATTGTAGCAACTGAATAAATCTGACTACATGAACTTTCGGTGGTCTCATAAGATGATACATTTATCTGGGAAAAACATCCGTAGAAG
The DNA here is from genome assembly GCF_964204655.1 of Triturus cristatus. Classification (NCBI taxonomy): domain Eukaryota; kingdom Metazoa; phylum Chordata; class Amphibia; order Caudata; family Salamandridae; genus Triturus; species Triturus cristatus. The sequence continues at coordinate 610,870,315 of NC_140589.1, read as the reverse complement.
TAACGGATAAAATTATGGACATTACATTTTCTATTCATCGTTGAAGACAGACAATATTTGGGAACTTTTGCTCATGTTGCAAGACGACATTATTTCCGCCATTCATCCGTTCTGAATAAAGAAATGATACTTTTTAGAATGTAATTTACAGTATAAAAGAACGTAGACTAGAGAGGTCGAGCGCCACTTCTTCCCGAGCTGATGATGCGAGGTCCCTATGCTGACGGAGAGGACGATGACTCTACATGACGGCAGAAAACTATAATTCTTCTACAGAGGACCGGTTCTGACTTAGGATCTGACATTTAGACAGAATAGGTAAATATGAGAGAAATGAAATTGCATTTAATTGGCTTTTCTTGAAATATTAGATAAATGAACAATCTGTTTGAATTCCTGTCTCGGGTGATTATTTCTGGTCAATTTTTATTTGATTTATTGTATATTCTTTGAAATGTATTCCACTAGATCCTCTGCAACTAGCGGGTCACATTGACCTCAAAGTACAGGCAGATCAGATAGAGCATATGTGTAACCTGGTTTTCTCCTCTACAGGGCACGGATAGTGTGATTTAGGGTGAATGTTGGTGTAATGGGCCCCACCAGCGTATGATGTGTGTATGCGTGTGTGACTGTGAAATCATTCCGTCCGTGGAAGTAGAGGGGATTCGGAAGCTCTGATCTGCACCAGTTTCTTGGTAGCAGATTGATGGTTAGCTATTGTCATGATCTAGTGGAATTGCGTGTATATAGGCTTGTTGATTATTGATTGATATTTGTACTAACACTATATGTTGAAGTTGTGTTGAGTTCTATGTATTGTGAACGGCTTCTGGGATGTAGGAAGCTGGTGACAGTTCCGTAGTAGAGCAGAGGGAGTGTTGCTCTCGGAAAAAGGCGGGATTGTTGGCCCTGTATGGAGACAGGGGAAAACGTGTGACAATTTAAGTTGCGCGTCGCATTGTCTGGGTTCGACAAGGTAGCATCGCCGTGTGTTGCCATTAGAAACGTTTTCCGTGTGAGAGAAGTGTATATGATAGCGAAGGTTATCTGTGAAACTCTGGTCTTAAGTCCCAGGGATCCGTAAGGTTTGCCGTTAAAGCTTACCGCTGGAGAAGTAATAGGTATTCTCGGAGCTTGTTAGAAGGACAGGGTAGAGGTAAGCGCTGCTTTGTTAACGTATGATATAATTCTGTAGTAGGACAGACTGTTCGCTGTTCTCGGGAAAGACAGAATTCTGTGTGAATGTACTACATTTTCTGGTGTGTAAGTGCGTGAATGAGAAGGCATTCTGGTTAATTGTGAAACTCTTAGGAGCATTCCGAAGGGAAACAGTTAATTGATGCTTGTTAGAAGGGTAAAGTAGAGGGATGTGCTACTTTATCAACGGAAGTAACGATTCTGTAGTAGGGCAGAGGTAAGCGCTGTTCTCGGGAAAGACAGAATTCTCGTGGGAAAGGTCTTTTGCTGTTCTGTGGCTAGCGAAGCAGACAATGGAGATGTTTGTATGTTGTAACTAACAGACTCGTAGAAGTTGAAACAAAGTCTACCAAGTAGTCTTGTAAAGGAGGGGTAGACGCGAGAGGAAGAGACAGGAGCAGAAGCGACTGCAGCGGCTGCTGACGTCAGGAAGACCGCGCTGTGATTGGACAGTGGGTTAGAACGGAGGAAGCGCAGAGATTGGTGTGTTATTGTACGCCGCGCTAGGATTGGGAGACATACAGGGTGACGTAGACGCTTCAGGATTGGTGAGTTAGTGTGAGTCGCGCTGGGATTCGCGGACTGAGTCAGTGACATAGACGCTCCAGGATTGGTGCGTTGGTGTGAGTCGCGCTGCAAGTGGATAAAAGATCGTACAGCTGTAGTCAGAGAACACAGCTAGTGGAAAATAAGAAAAATGTATTACCATGCTGAGGAAAAGAAGAAAAAGTCCTTGTTCAGTAAGGTTAAAACCTGGTTTGACAAGGATAAAGACATAGTGACAAGGGAAGGACAGTTATTGCCCCCGATAAGAACCCCGGCATCCTTCATGGTTGCGAAGTATGGGTATCATACCTGCATTTGGTTGGACAACTGGGTGAAATACACTAAAGATGACGGAGTGTTAGCGTTCCCAGAACATGGTTCATTTAATCTGGCCATATTGAGGAACTTACGAGAGCAGATGATGAATTTAGAGCCTCGGCCTAGGCCAACGCAATTCGAGGCATTGGTGGAATGGGAAGATGAAGTACATGAGCGAGAAAAACAGAGGAGTGGAGGTAACTACCGATATATGTTCGGTAGAAAATATGATCGCGAAACCCATCATGACAGAATGAGAAGGTGGCGAGATGCCAGTATGACTGAGGGATTATATCCTGTATGAACAGCAGAGGAATCAGGAGGGAGAAAATGTACAGAGAAAGCCCATAATGTAGAGACCAGAAGATGTGGGGCAAATGAGTCTGATGATGATATCTTAGAGGTCATGCTTTACAAAAGACCACCCCCGTATAGAAGAGAACCAGAGGTAGGAACAGCAGTTAGCCCAATGAGAAACACCCTGCGGATTATAAAGACGGAGGCTACAGCCCCTCAGCTGAAAAGCGGTTGTTCTCTGGTAGACAGAGAAAGAGAGAGAGAAAGAGAGAGAGAGAGAGAGAAAGAAAAAGAGAGATATAGAGAGAAAGAGAGAAAGAGAGAGAGAGAGAGAGGGATAGGAAAAGAGAGAGAGAGAGAGAGAGAGAGAGAGAGAGAGAAAGAAAGAGAGTTAGAGAGAGAGAGAGAGAGAGAGAGAGAGAGAAAGAGAGATAGAGAGAGAGAATGAGCTTGAAAATGAAAAAAACCAGAGAACTAGCAAGAACTACATCTGAACTAACAGAGAAAATCAGGGAGCTGACTAAGAATCTTGAAGCTGTTACAGTGCCTGTGACAATAGGCCCGGTTATGCCGATTTTTGACAAGCAGAGGACGGGTGAAAATGGTTTGACGGTGCCATATGTGGGCAATAGGTTGATTGTACCTCCGGAACAGGCAGAAATGAGAGCGGGAGAAACACAGTGGAGAACAGGAGAAAATCAGTGGAGACATACCATATGTGGAGGGGAAATGAGTGTGCAGACTAATTCAAGTTTGAATTCTGGATGTATGGAAGGGAACAGAGGATCAATGCTGGAACCGCAGAGGGTGGCAGAACCAGGGGGTGTGGAAAAATCTGTGTTAACTGCTGAAGATTTGAATGACTGGCTGAAAACATTACAGAAAAAAGAGAAAGAATCACAGGGGATCGATGTAGCTAGGCTACGTATGGAAATGGAAGAGTTGATAGTAGGAACCATACCTACAGAAACACTGAAGAATTATGAGGAAGGGGAAATTCTCTTTTTGTGTAAGAGTATTACATGGAGAGCAAAGAACATACATGACAGGTTGAAAGGAATAGCCAGTGAAGTGGGAATTGACATGGATAAGGTGAAAGCTTTACAGAAAACATACCGAGTGGACTTTTCAGATAAAGATATTGAGAATCTGAACCATGCAGGCCGAACAGGACAGATTAAGGAAATGATTACCTTGTTACGGAAATGGGGAGATGTAGAAAGATGGAAAGACAGATGGTATCGAAAGCGAGAGGATGGAGTGGATAGAACCTACTCAGCATTTCCCCTGACAGAAAAAGAGAAGGCAGTGACAGCTTACCCTATGAGAGAGATTCCAGGAGGAGGGTACGTACATGTCCCTTGGATCAGACAGGATATTTTATCATTTACGAATGATTTCCCTCACTTAAGGGAAAAGCCAGTGGAGTGGTACAGACAAGTCGACAGATTTGTAAAGCTGTCAAAAGTACTATGGATTGACCTGAATAGTCTGTTTGATATAATTGTACCAGCAGACTTGTGGGCTGAATGTAAAATAGTCATAGATTGGCCTACAAAGGAATACCCGAGAGATCCAAAAACAGGAGCTCCAGACCCGGAGGTCATGAAAAAGTATGAGCAGGTTATGGCCTTCTTGAAAAATAAAGTACCCCCTAAGGAGACAGACTGGGTTAAAATAGATCGAACACATAAGGAATCGAAAGAATCAGTTCATGCTTACTATGAAAGACTGATACTAGCTTTTAAGCAGTTCAGTGGGGATGAACACCTGGGTGACAAAGATCTGAGTCACTTTGTGTACAGATTTGTGTACGGTTTGCGGCCTGAAATCAGTGAAATGATACAACAGCACACCGTGGACTGGCAGAGTAAGAAGATTGATGAGATTTTGAGACATGCGAAATACTTCAGTGATGAGATTGAGGCAAAGCAGAGAAAGCTGAAAGAAAAGGCAATGTGGGCACAGGTGAAAGTTGCAGAAAGACAGGAAGCTCAGCTGGTTGAACAGGCAAATAACCCAGGAAATAAACCCAAGTATGGTCCAGGAAAAGGGAAAGGGAACATTGAAGAGGCCAAAAAGAAGTTCCTGTGTCACAACTGTGGAAAATTGGGGCACTGGAAATCCGAGTGTAAGAATCCACCGTCCACTAATGAGGATAATTCATCATTGAATTCGCAGGTGCAGAACGAGGGGTGTGGTCAGCATCGGCAACAGCAGAAGGCTGATAAGCAGCAGAATCAGGTGCCAAAACCACCCTTGCCACAGAGAAAAGGATCCCAGAAGTACAGCCAAGAATCGGGGTTCTACGATGAAGAACAGGTAATCAGACCAAAACGCGCAAGCGCTGTATCTCAGTACTGGCTGAAAAACTGAAGGAAGTGACTCTGAGGGAGACTTCTGACGGGGCCGAAGAGAGGAGGAGGAGTGCGTACTTGGCGCTACTCTGGAAATAGACCAGGCAGGACCTTTTGTAGACGGGAAAATTAATGGGGAAAGCATCACTTTCCTAGTCGATACTGGGGCTACGAGATCAACTGTCAGGTCAGCTGATATAAAGAATCTTCCTCTCTCGGACGAAGCGATCCAAGTGGTTGGTGTGTCCAACACACAGATCAAAACACTACTTACTGAACCAGTAAAGGTTAGAATAGGGAAATTTTCAGACATGCACCGATTTGTGGTGTGTGACACCAGTCCAGTGAACTTGCTAGGCAGGGATCTGCTGTGCAAAATGAATTGCACTATTTTCTGTACTCCAGATGGAATAACCTTTGAGACACCTGATGAGGATGTGCTATACAGAATGACCATGGATAACAGAGAATGTGAAGCTTTGGGAACGTATGCGATATTTAATCCTGATGCATTACCCACAGAGTTGAAACAGACAGTGAAAGCAGCAGTTTGGGATTTTACTGGGGAAGATGGGAAGATGCGGGCCTGATGAGAAATGTAGATCCAGAAAAAATTACTGTTAAAGAGGGAGTGGTTTACCCAAACATACCGCAATACAGATTGACACCTGAGATAATTGAAGGGATAACACCCTAAATTGAGAAAATGATCCAGCAAGGGGTGTTAAGAGAAATATTGAGCAGCCCATGTAATTCGCCGATAATGGGACTGAAGAAACCTAATGGAAAGTTCAGAATAGTACAAGATTTGAGAAAGATTAACAAGATTGTTGTGCCATGTTGTCCAATTGTGCCAAATCCATCAGTGATTTTGTATCAGATTCCTCATGATGCAGAATGGTACACGGTAATTGATTTGTGTCATGCTTTCTTTTCAATCCCATTGCATCATGACAGCCAGCCGATATTTTCATTTAGATTTGGAGAGCGGATTTTGGCATGGTGCCGAATCCCACAGGGGTATACAGAGAGCCCCTCAATATTTAATCAGTTGCTAAAGAAATCTCTGGAAAGTCTGACAATGCCTGAAAATTCAGTCTTGGTCCAGTATATTGATGACCTACTTGTGGCATCAAAAACACGTGAATCTTGTGAAGTAGATACAATTGCATTGTTGAATCACCTGGCAGATGGAGGATTAAAGGTATCTCCAGCCAAATTGCAGTTCTGTAAGAAAGAAGTCCAGTATCTGGGACACAACATTGAGAAAGGCCTGAGAAAAGTGACTATTAACAGAATCAAAATCATTAGGGGAATGAGAGCCCCAATGACCCAAAGGGAAGTAAGAATGTTCCTGGGAATGGTAGGTTACTGTCGTCAGTGGATAAGTAATTTTTCCCTGATTGCCAAACCATTGATTAAATTGACCAAAAGTGAGGTGAAAGACCCATTAGAACTAAACCCAGAAGAAATGGCTGCATTCAGAGAGCTGAAAGACAGACTTTGTGAAGCTCCCGCCCTAGGATGCCTGATTATGAAAAGGAATTTGAATTGTACTGTAGTGAGAGAAATGGATATGCACTTTCAGTGTTAATCCAGAAACATGGACGTCTGAGAAGGCCAATTGCCTACTTCTCAGCAACTCTTGACCCAGTAGCTGTGGGTTTGCCAGGTTGCCTGAAAGCAGTAGCTGCTACCTGCAAAAGTCTGGAACAAAGTGAGGGGATCATAATGGGATACCCTGTACGGGTATTCGTACCACATGATGTGGCTATCCTTTTAACAAGTAGCCGGACACAGTTTATGTCCCATAGTCGGCTGACTAAATATGAGAAAGTCATTCTTGGTGCAACCAATGTAAGTCTGGAGAGATGTGTGAATGTGAATCCAGCGACACTGTTACATGATGCTGAATGTGTGGGAGTGAGAAATGATGTTGATCATGACTGCCTGGATGTACTTGATTACTGCACAAAACCGAGACCAGACATAAGAGATCTGCCACTGCCTGAAAGTGATCATGTGTTGTTTGTGGATGGGTCTTGTCTGAGAACAGATGAAGGAGTGTTGAGTGCTGCATATGCTGTGTGCAAAGTCTCGGAAGTCGTGGAAGCATCACCCTTGAAAGGAGTTAAATCCGCTCAGGTGGCAGAATTGGTGGCACTGACAAAGGCATGTAAGATTGGGAGGAGTGTGAGAGTGACTGTGATGACTGACAGCCAGTATGGCTTCGGAGTTGTCCATGATTTTGGCCAACTATGGCTACAAAGAGGTTTCCTGACCTCAAGTGGAATTCCCATAAGGAATGCTGAAGTGGTTAGAAAACTGTTAGAAGCGATACAGCTGCCTAAAGAACTAGCAGTTGTAAAATGTGCTGCTCATGGTCAGGGTGATGATTTTGTAACAGTTGGCAATAAGTTTGCAATGACATTGCACAATCTTGTGCAAGAAACAATCACTCAATTAACAGGAGTAAGGAACGGGAAATGTCTTCTTGTTCATTAATGTTTACTGATGAAGTGGGGACATGGGAGGAAGTAAAACAGCTGCAGGATGAGGCAGAAAATGATGAAATGAGAGATTGGGTGAAGGCAGGTTGTGCACCCAGAGAAAAGGATCATGTGTGGGTCTACAGGGACGGAAGATCAGTCATGCCTAACAGCATGTTGTCAACAATGGCAAGGATGTATCATGGCCAGGGACACCTGGGGAGGGATGCTATGATAAGAGCCTTTAAACAAACCTGGTACAGTCCAAAATTCAGACTGATAGCAGAAAGTCTCTGTCAGAGATGTCTGATATGTCAGCAATTCAATCCTGGAAAGAAAACAGTGGTGAGCCTAGGAACAATAGGCAGAGAGGGAGGACCCTTCACAAGAATGCAAATAGATTTCATTGAAATGCCCCCAGTAAATAGGTTGAGATATGTCTTGGTAGTGGTCTGTTTGTTCTCAAGATGGGTGGAGGCGTACCCGACAAGAAGAAATGATGGGATAACATTGGCCAAATTACTGTTAAGAGAGTTCATCCCAAGGTACGGGTTCCCAGTAACCATTGAATCAGACAGAGGAGGACATTTTTATAATGAAATCATGAGTCTAATTTGTGAAGCATTGAGTGTACAGCAGAAGTTGCATTGTGCTTACAGACCAGAGGCTTCTGGAGTTGTTGAGCAGATGAATGGCACTATTAAAAACAGAATTGGCAAAACGTGGTTAGCCACAGGAATGAAATGGCCTGATGTCTTGCCTCTAGTCCTGATGACCATTAGGTCTACTCCAGACAGAACCACAGGTTTGAGTCCACATGAAATTATCATGGGACGTGCTATGAGGCATGCATATGTACCAGTGAACAAGCTGATGACTATAACTGATGACATGATTTTGGATTACTGCAAAGGCCTGGCTGACGCAGTTCATTCTGTGTTTCACCAGGTTGGAGAAGACGCCACCACACTTGAAAAGAAACCAGCCCATGATCTGAGCCCAGGGGACTGGGTAAGGATAAAAGTCCACAGAAGAAGGAACTGCCTGGTTCCAAGGTGGGGAAGACCAAGACAAGTCATCTTGACCACAACGACTGCTGTGAAGTGCGCTGGTGTGAAGAATTGGATACATGCAAGCCACACACTGAGAGTTCCAAATCCAAGAGATGGTACTGGAAAAGAATACTTTGAAGAATCAGATTCCAGTGATGATGCAGACAGTGAGGCAGTAAGAAGGAAGAAGAATCCTGAAAGTGGGGAAAGTGAGTCAAGAGAAGCTTTCATCCCACCTGAAGAGGTTCTGAAGAGAACAGTGCAAACTGCAGAAGCAAGCTCAGACTCAGAAGAATTGCCTGAGGTTCAAACTGACAGTGACCAACACAAAAAGAAAGAAAGAAAAGAAAAGAACATTCCAACAGAAGAGACACCTGAGTCACATGAAGGAATTGGACAAGTTCCACCTGAGATAAATATTGAAGGAAAAGGGACAAACAAAGACAGAGAGGGACAGATTGCGGAAAAACCCCGAGGAGGTGTAGGGAACATCCACAACAAGCTAGGTGAAGGGACAAGTAGACAGCAAGAAGATTGCGTGTCGGAGACCCGAGGAGGGACAGAAGTAGGGAAATCTCAAGTGGTGGAAAAAGAGACTGTTGGAGAAAAGAAAGTTGTTGGAGAAAAGAAAGCTGTTAACGAACAAGAAGCAACTGAAACTGAGTCTGATGAAAGTGACAATGAGATACATGGAGGACGAGTTCTGAGAAAGAGAACTTGGCTTGGGGAAAGAAACAATTAAGAAGGAAAGCAAAAGAGAAATGCTAAAGGAGATCTTTGGCCGAACAAGATAAAGAGACTGAGGTACAGACTGACACGAGTTAACTCTTCAAGAGCTGAGCAGGTGAACGAAGTGTCAAGTCAAAACCCAACCAAAGAAGAAGAAACAAAGATACCTGAAAGAGAAAAAAGAATAAGAAAACCAAACCAGAGGTACAAGTCACCGGAATGGACGTATGTGGCACTGCCTGAAGAAGGAGAAGAGGCGGACAGCCAAGGAAGTCCAGAGGAGGCTTTACTGAAGGAGGTTGCTGAAGAAGAAGCTGTGGGAATCCTGAGAGTTATCTTGTCCGACATTGGAGAAGAGACGGATGTTCAGGACCTGATACAGTTTGATGATGATGAAGAGACAGTGAAAAGTGATGAAAATCCAAATTGAGTGAATCCAAGAAAACACTTGGAGAAGAGAAGAAGTAGTATTAATATTAGCAGAGTTTTAATAATCTGGTGGTACTTGCTGCCCTTAAAAAGTTTGATAAAGGAGTAGAAGAGGCTAAGTCAAAAGACACGGTCAAAGTAACAATATGGCTAACACTGAGAATAAAAGTAAATGTACCTTTCTGAAAAGATGGTGCAAAATGTGCTGCTGCTGTACAGGTTTATTAATGCTGCTTTGGAGCGTGCTTGCTCTACTGATTTCATTTAGAGTCACTATAGACACTTTAGAAGGTCATACTGAGAACAAGACTAATATAGGGAAGAGTCCATTAAAGGTAGTTCCAACTAGAACTAGTAATATGCATATACATAAAGATAGGTCAATTAACGATTTTTCTAGCAATGTTTTTTCTAAATTGTTGTATGAGTACGTAAAGACAATGGAAGTAAGGGATTGCTACGTTTGCATGCAATTACCTGCCTCTGTTTCGGAAGGAGTGACTTACCATCATCTTCCGGCTACGTATGGAATTTCCTGTAGTGTGTTGATTAGTATTTTTTATCAATTAGGGAAATTAGATTACAATATGTCTAATGTAGATAATATTCTTGGGCAGTTGCCTATGAATAAAGCACTGAATCCTGCAAAGGATGCTAACACTTTAGGTGAGATTTTTCTAGAAACTAAAGAATTAACCTTAGATTATGTTTTTAGAAACAATTTAACTTGCAAATTGAAAGGAGAAGAGAAGAATTTTCTAGACATGGTTGAGAGAAGAAGATTGAACATGCACAAGAAAACAGAAGGGCATAAAATGAGTGACACAATGTGGGATATTGAGAAAGAAAAGGAGTTGAAAAATGGAGCCAGTCCAACTATGGCTATAGATGCCCCACAGAAAGGAAAACTGTGCATTACCAGGAAGAGATCCCAATATGATTATTATTTCATAGGGACTAGTGAGTGTCATGATACATACTTTTTTGCAACCGGATGGGGATTTAGAGGAGGAGAAGATCCAGTTTTCCCGGGAGTGTATTATATTTGTGGGAGCAAGGCTTATTACCGTTTGCCTGACCATTGGTTTGGTACATGTTATGTTGGCCTGGTCTTTCCAAAGATTTTTCACATGGATAGAGTAGATGATGCTGAACATTCTAACACATTAACACGCTATAGAAGAGAAACATGGACAGAAATTGTAGGAGATATTTTTGGAGCTTTAATTCCAGCAGTGGGAATTTCTTTAAATGCCTATGGCATTCAGAAGCTGTCAACAGTGGTAGATCACTTGTCAACAAGCACCGCTGGAGGCTTTCTTTTGATTAATACAGAAATGGTTGCTTTGCGCGCTATGGGGATGCAAAATCGACTTGCCCTTGACATTATTTTGGCAAAAGAGGGTGGAGTCTGTGGAATGCTGAAAGTTCAACATTGTTGCACTTACATTCCTGATGAAAGTAAAGATCTAAAAGTTTACATCAAACATATTACTGATTTGCATGAAGAATTAGTACCACTGGAAGCTGAAAGTATCTGGACTAAAATGGCTAACAAGATGATTGCTATTAAGAACTTTGTAGCTAAAATAGGTAGTACCATATTTGGTAAGATATTATTTCCATTAACTTGTGTAATAGTTGCATTATTGATTCTTAGATTAGGATGTATGTGTTGTAGATATAGAAGAAATAAAAAGAAAATCGTAAAAGAAAATGTTAAAAAGAGACAAAAGAAATCAGAAAGAGATCCACAAGAAATAGAACTTGAAGAGCTAAGAGAAAGCATGTATATAGAAACTAAGAAAGAAGACGAGATGGAAACTAGGGTCTAAAAGAAGAACAAGAAGACATTTCAAATTCTTCTAAAAAGGGGAAACTAAATTGATTTTTTGGGGTTTTGATTTTTGTGGTGATTATATATCACCAAAGGGGGGATTGATGGAGCAGGGTTTTTACTCCAAAACGGAATACCTGTTTCATTTTCGCATGATATAATTAAAAGTATTACTGAATAATTATTAATTACTAATAGTTTGTCGAATGTTGACTAATCAACCTTATTAACAAGAGAATTACACGTGGGAATGCTATTGCATGGCTAAATAACAAGTGAACTAAGTTGGTGAGCAAACTGATAGAAAACGATGTTGCTTATATGATGTTATGGTGTTTTGCGCTTATAATTAATATGCATTAATAGCTTCTGATGTCGCAAATGGCTAGATAAATACACACACATAAGGGTATTAGCTGGGGAATAACACTGTCTAATCATTTCTATGTAGTAATTATGTTTTGTGTTTCTTTACTCTTAAGTTGACAATTGAGGCCTACTGAAAGATGGCCACCTCCTGCAGCCTGCAGTCGAGTAGATGACTTAATGGAACATTTTTGCAAGAAGGCTTCGTGTTGCCTGTGACCTTGCCCTCTTGTCGAACTAAAAGAGCCATGAACATGACGACAAATCCAGGCTGACAGCCAAAAACCCCTGGATGAGAAAATTGTAGCAACTGAATAAATCTGACTACATGAACTTTCGGTGGTCTCATAAGATGATACATTTATCTGGGAAAAACATCCGTAGAAGTAACGGATAAAATTATGGACATTACATTTTCTATTCATCGTTGAAGACAGACAATATTTGGGAACTTTTGCTCATGTTGCAAGACGACATTATTTCCGCCATTCATCCGTTCTGAATAAAGAAATGATACTTTTTAGAATGTAATTTACAGATTAAAAGAACGTAGACTAGAGAGGTCGAGCGCCACTTCTTCCCGAGCTGATGATGCGAGGTCCCTATGCTGACGGAGAGGACGATGACTCTACATGACGGCAGAAAACTATAATTCTTCTACAGAGGACCGGTTCTGACTTAGGATCTGACATTTAGACAGAATAGGTAAATATGAGAGAAATGAAATTGCATTTAATTGGCTTTTCTTGAAATATTAGATAAATGACTAATCTGTTTGAATTCCTGTCTCGGGTGATTATTTCTGGTCAATTTTCATTTGATTTATTGTGTATTCTTTGAAATGTATTCCACTAGATCCTCTGCAACTAGCGGGTCATATTGACCTCAAAGTACAGGCAGATCAGATAGAGCATATGTGTAACCTGGTTTTCTCCTCTACAGGGCACGGATAGTGTGATTTAGGGTGAATGTTGGTGTAATGGGCCCCACCAGCGTATGATGTGTGTATGCGTGTGTGACTGTGAAATCATTCCGTCCGTGGAAGTAGAGGGGATTCGGAAGCTCTGATCTGCACCAGATAGGTGGGTTTCTTGAAGAAAAGCAACATCAGTTTTTAATCTAGCTAAATGGGATAAAACTCGTTGTCTTTTAATAGGGTTGTTCAATCCCTTAACGTTCCATGTAGTAACTCTGAACTTGACTGAATATGAATAAAATCATTAAACCATGAACATACAATGCGAGAAACAGTTATAAAATTAAAACGAATAAGTAAATGAAAATTTAGGAGCGTACCAATAAGAAGGTAAAAGAAGAAAAGATAAAAGATAAGAACAATAAGAAGCTCAATAGGAGAAAAGAACAATGACCAAGAAGTAAACATTTGTGAATAAACAAATGCATTAAGGAAAAGGAAATAAACAACACTCAGAGAGAGAGAAGGGGAAATGTGCAAAAAGGAAGGGAGGAAAGGGAAAAGGAACAGCAAAAGGACAGAAAGATAGGAAGATAACATACCTATATGAAGGGGGACCAAGTGAACATGAGGGAGAGTGTGGCACCACATGGAATGGACGACACAATCAGGGTCAGCCGACCGAAAGACCGGGAAGACATCATGAAAGAAGAATAACGACGCTGCAGGAGGGAAGCAAAACAAGACATTAAAATCATGTAAAATAAGAACGACAATGATAGCCAAATAGGACAGTAAACAGATTTACAAGAATAAGTTCTATTAAGAAATAACAATAGACAGAACGAGAACAAGAAAAGCAGAATCAATGAACAACAATATCAACCATTAAAAGAAGAAGAGAGGCATGAGGAGTCCATTGCAGATCGCTTGCAGGAGTTAATAAAGCTTTGAAGATGCATAGGATCGTCATATGTGGTCGTTCTGTTGTTATAAGTGACCTTAAAAAGACAAGGATGGAACAGACCATATCTGGCACTGATGGAACGAAGATCCGCTCGCATATTTAAAAAAGCCTTTCGCCGGTTAGCAGTAGCCTTAGCATAATCTTGTGCAAAGAAAAGAGAGGAGCCACCCCATGTGAGCCTTGGAGAAGCTTTGACCGCTGAGAGAACCTTCAATAAGTTCATGTATTCTAAAAAGTATAGAATAACTCCTTTTCTTTTTGGGGCGATGAAGAACTTGATGGAGCGCGACCTAACTGATGTGCTCGTTGAATATTAAGTACCGTTCCCTCTGGCATGTGAAGTAGTTTAGGAAGAAAGGACTTGAAAAAAGCCAGCGAGTCATTCCCTTCAAGGCCCTCCTCCAGGCCGTAAATACGCAAATTGTTTCGCCTGTTGCGGTTTTCCAAATCCTCAACCTGTTGCTGAAGCCTGGAAATTTGAGAATGAAGGTGAGAAACGCCGGCACAGGTCTCCGTTAAAGAGGGAACATTCTGTTCGGCTGATGAGACTCTGGTTTCAAGTTGAGACCAATTATCCATCAGGACCTGCAATTTAGTGTTAGTCTCTTCCATGAAAGGTCTGAGAGCCCTAATTTCTTCCAATAATAGTTCCATGGACACCGGCGATGTGGACTTTGGAGGAGACGGAGGGTCCTTTTTAAGACGTTTAGTGTTGGATTTTCCTGAAGCTGCAGGAGAGGGCTCCATTGTTAAACTCATAGAGGAGGATGCCAAAGAATCTTCAAGCCTGGACAGCGCAGAAAAAATCTTAGAATTTTTAACAAAATTGTTCCTAGACTGGGACGATGAAATGTGTATTGGCTTAGTTCTGCCCATAAATCACAGTAGTACACTTCACGCCAGAGCGAAAGTGCGTATAAGTGAGGCGTCTGCAAAGCAGAATGTGAGTCTGAGAGGAACTGTAAGTCCAAAATGGTACTACATTTAATTTGGCCTTGCTGAACAGGATACAATTGAAGAAGTGCAGCATTAAATAATATAGTTGCAGAAAATTGCCGGTTAATGTGAGCATAAAAGAACAAGGCAGTCCAAAAATAGGGAGCACCACAGAGCAGAGGAACGTTGTAGAGATGGTAGAAGAGCACAAAATGGCCGCTGCAGGGATTGCTGTGAGGAAACTTCAGATAGGAACCTGCTCACTAAGTTGCTCGTAAGACTGCAGTATTAATTGCTCAAAAGGGATTAAAATAGAAGCTCCAGGGTAGATGTAAATAAAAATTTCATGTTCATGTTGCATACGTCCTTCACTGCAAAAGCTGTTGACATGTGAGTAAAAACACCCAATAAACTCCTTCTACCATATTTAATTGGGACAACAGGGGCAGCATGTTTAGTGTGCTACTCACAGGTGTGAAATGTGCTGGTCCATGCGAGACAACTTCCAAGGAAGAGGAAATAAACGTTAAGAATATAGAAGATCCCTTTGTGCTTTTGGAGAAATATTATATATGTCTTGGACTGGCATTCTATAAATAATGTTGACAGCTCTGTATGTGCCTTTACTGCAAGCGTTTTAAAAGAAATAACACATCATGGTACTAGGGCCAGATGCATTATTTAGTGGTCAAAAAATACTGTTAACAATTCTCAACCAGCATTTTTGTGACAAATAAAGAAATTTAAGGCATTACCTATGCATCAATAGGTCGGTTCTTAAAATTCAAAATCGTAGTGGGTTGGAATCTGAAGAACTTCATAAATATCAATAAGGTAGTTGCATATTGTGACTCACTATGTTTTGAGGCTATCACAGGGATGGTAATCTGCTGGGGTCATTAGACAACTACATCTGTGATTGCTTTTTAATATATCTAACCTTTATTTTTAAATGTAGTCTGTTTTCCTTGAAGAATCGGATCTGCATTTACAAAGTAAAGTTTACATTTTTGTGGTTTGTTTAAGAGTTTACATTGGTCCCCTACACCGCTAGTTACTCTTTAACAAACTTTTTTTTACATTCACAAAAGGGACAGGAGACCCCTTCCTTTTTGCTAATGCATTACCCCTTCCTTTGTGGTGTTTGTAAAATATCTAAGTTTTTCAACCGGGTTCTGGTAGGAAAACATTGATACATAAAATATCAATTTGGTAATTTGATGAGACACCTACAACAATCCCCTTCCAGATACTGAATCAGTATCCATTTGTAACCCATGTTAGGAGTTTGGTAGAAAAACTTTTCTGATTCCTACAATGGGATTAGTACATAAGAAAAAGCATTTTAATGGTTGCAATCCCTGAATTAGTGTTACTGACCGTTAAAATAGTTAGTACGTCTGGCTTGTCTGGCTATATGTTCTCGTAGGTCTTTCATTTTCAGATGAAAAAGAAACTGTAACAGAATTCACTTTGTTCTTTTGATGTTATATTCAGCTCCAGGAAACCTCTGGACAGAAGTGTGTCTTAGAAATATCATAATCAATCGATTAATCAAACATTCAGTTAATCAGTCTACATAAAGGGCTGAAATTACAGTGTGAGGGCAGTGGTTTCTGTACAGCACCAAAGAGAGCCACCATTGCTGTTAGGTGATGTTTTTATGATGGTTGGTGCACAAATCTGTCTCTCATTTGCTTACCCAATGTGCACTAACTTCTTGCACCAAAAGCGGTGTAGTCCCTCTACAGACTTAGGTGCTCCCTGACTGGACCCGTCTCTAGTCTATTAAGTTTAACACATTGAAATAAGGCTGTGACATTCTCAATAAGAATGACAGACATGAGCTAAAGTTTACTTAAATACTATAAAGCAGAAATACATAGTGCTGTGTGTAGATTTAGATTCCGTATATAGTTTTCCCGATGTATGCCCTTATATAGGTACAATTCATATTGCCCTTATTTAGACATAGAAAATCCAGCCCTTATTTAGGCATTTTCCATGCTAACCAAATACAGGCATGGTCTTCTACATCCGTCCATCCACGTCACAACGAGTTCTTGGAAAACCGGACTCTTAAGCCTTTAGGAATTTCCCTTGCTTGGATATTGATTTCTCCGAGAACTCATTTAGTATGCATGAACATCTACTCCTTAGGGGTTCATTCATGACATTCCGATGCCCAACTTTTACGTCAATACAGGCATTCCTAAACACTTTCAAGGTATAAATATAACTGCACTTGCCCTGGCAAACCACGGTTCCGGCACGATCCAGCTCAACTGCCTACTTCCGGTCCACCACGGCAAGTTCGGAAGGAGATCGAGTTCCAGCCTGACGCACTGACCAGACACTGTCTTCCTCTTTGCAGCGAATCCAGATCCAGTGTTTCTGACTCCCCTTGCGGGGTGTTAGATATCGAGTCCCGGAAAAGAGATTCCAACCCCGCACATTCTAAGGTATGGAGCAGACTAGAACTTAGAGAAACTTTTGGCAACTCTTGGCAAAACTAAAACTATAGCTATAGTTAGCTATACTTTAGAAAACAGCACCTACTTCTTACCTCGTACTACACTTAGGCTAGGTACACTGGGGTAGAACTATTTAGAAGCATCAGATGAGTATTCACCTTTTTAGCCTGTGTTATTTATGTATGTATTTTAATTAATATATGTCATAGCTACAAACCATGCTATTGCAGTATTACTTTATCTTACTGCTAACTCTGTACATATTGTACTTCGCAGCCTGTCTTACGATTGTAGCAGTTCATATCTCTTGCATGAGAAATAAGACTGTTCAATAAAAGCTTTTTATTGAAACGCGTATCTCTCCATTTCTGTGCAACTCTGTAGAAATGAAGCATGCATGATTGACTGAGTGAAACTGTTATCTATTGTTTCCACGGTTCTGAGATTGTTCTGACTCTAAGGGAAACAAAGTTGTCATGGTTATGCGGTTGTTAGAAACTAATCCCTTCTTGTGTTTCGAGAAGTTTCTAGTGACCTCTGAGTTATCTGGCACACACAAGTAATTAAGTTTAATGTACTCGATAGAGACATTCTGACCTCAGTCCTATGTCAAATCTATAGTGTATATTATTCCAATGCGCAGAGCCTATCAGGAATATAGGAACTACACTACACTAGGATGAGCCATCAATCAGGTCAGCTTATAGGTATATAAAAAAGTACAAATAATGTAGTGAAGTTCAATGGCAAATCCAGAATAGTTTCAACTTCTAAAGTGGGGAAAAAGTGAACCATTCAACAGTGAAAAAGCAGGTACTTTTATAGGACTATAGACAAGGGATTTAATAAATTAACTACACAAGAACATGGTTCCCAGGATATGCACCAATGGGGAACAAGCAAGAAGAAACATTTTACAACAAATTACTTTTGAAAATTCTCCCATAATACTATTACATTAGAGTTAGAGGTTCCCAGAGTCTATTCAAGCAACATGAGTTGATATGAACTAGGTAATGCAGACGGGGACACCCTAGTTGTCCTTGATTAGGTACCTTGCGCTCACTATGACAGGGAAAGCCTCAGTCTTTCAGTGTAAAGCTCACAGTTCTTTATTACAGCAGAGAAAACAGCTGCTGCATAGGTCACATGGTGTATTACGACATAATTTCAAGATGGAAGACAGCATGAACTTGGCTTATGTTAGCTTAAGCTCGATTTCTAATACATTCAATACTGCGTTTAAAAAAAACAGCTGTCACAAGAATATGGAGTCTTCATTCCTTTGGTTTTAAAGAAATGGGCTTGAAATACTGTTGCCCATCTTCGATATGTCTCTTTTTTATATAGTTTGGGAGAATATAGATTGTTCGGATTACAGGGTTTGTGGGGCTTTCCTACATGTTATCTTTTAGTTTTCTCAGAATGTTCTCACTCAAGTTGCCAAAGGAAGGGACGTGGGTGGGTGTTAATACAACAAGAAGCTTGTTTATTGACTTATTTCACTTTTTAGAGTACGTGCAGTAGCAGCTGGTGTAAAGAAATTACACGACTCATTTCTGAAGTTCCTTTACTGATGTTGAACTGTGGTTTAATGTGATACAAACCCTTAGTCTTTGAGATTCCCTTTGGCACATCTATATGTTGGATCCTACAGAACCATTGAAGAAATGTTTGTGTCTTCCGGTTACCAGGAACCTCACGGCCCAATGTGGAAGGTCATCCACTGATCTCTTAAAGGTGGTTTTTAGGTTGCGCCCTATTTGTCCTGATGCAGAATCCTACTTTAAGAATCATTGGCCTGTTCACCATTTCGGGGTCTAAACGTCGACATCTTTAATCATATCCACCTGTAGCAGAGATAATATCCATGTTTAGACAATTTGAAAATACATGGTGTATCTTATAATCGTGGATGATAGTTATGCAAAGAATTTCCAGCCAGGTGTCTTCTTAAATATTTGTATATATTGTATATTAGCACTCAAATTGCCGCCTTTTCCTCATCTTTTCATGAGCACTCTCACAAACACCTTGCTCCTTTTCACTCACTATTGAGCAACTCTGGTATAAGAAAGAGTATTGTAAAAATGTATTTGATAATGAAATTCAATATAAAATCGTGAATTTATTTGCATTTCAAGTGTGTGTTATTACTTTTTGGGTACCAAAGAAAAATATTTCTGTTGGGACCAATTGTGCTTTGTATCATTGCTTAGCCAGGTCCTACGGTTTAGCTGGTTTCCCCATTGTTTTGTAATGGTGTTCTCCTCTGTGCACAGGCTGAAGCTCCCAACTTTCCCTGCAGCCAATCCAGAGGCTGCTCTCTCCATGAAAGCAGTGTCGTTATTGGGTGGAGTGGGCTTGTTTGGCGCTCCATCGAAAGTTGGAAGCCTGTGCCTGCTGATCTCTCCACCCAGAAACATAGCTGGGTTGGAGAGATGTCAGTGCCCATGATGGTTTGGCCACCCTAAGACGGCAGGCCAAATCATCATGCGCACTGACAGCAGGGCCAACCACTCCTCCTCCCCCCGCTGCAGTTCTGTTGCCCCACCCCCCAAGACTCCGCCACACAACGAAAAATAAAATGATCTGCATTAAGGTCATCTTATTTTTTGTGTGCCTCTGCTGGCAGTGGGGCGATGCTCCTCTAACATAGCACAGGAGGCACCCCTGCTCCAGTGCCACTTTTTCGACTATCGTTAGTCATACAT
The DNA here is from genome assembly GCF_964204655.1 of Triturus cristatus. Taxonomy (NCBI): domain Eukaryota; kingdom Metazoa; phylum Chordata; class Amphibia; order Caudata; family Salamandridae; genus Triturus; species Triturus cristatus. Next base: position 610,850,688 of record NC_140589.1, on the reverse strand, counting down.
TCATTATTTCTGCAAATGAAGTACATGTTATGCATGCTCAGAGGGGTAGTTATATGAGGCTTTCTCCTTTTTGTGCCTTGCAACATGTCCAGCATTACTGAGATGGAGATAGTGGTGGAGCACGTATGGAATAGTTGCAGAAGACAGCAGCAAATGTGTGCGTGAGCCAGAACATTATGCAGTTTAGCCTGCTGTACTTATGCTGTACTTATGTATAATATTTTTCGCAGGTGCTCGTATTTTTTTCATTGTGAGGCTCTATCCAGATTTTGTTTTTCCTTGGCGTTAGTCTGTTTCATTATGCTCTCTATCATAGGTGGACGCTGTCAGTCATGTTTTTTTATTGTACAGGAAGGGAGGGGTGTTGTATCATGTTTTGCATTGAGACTTGTGTATATGTTTGTGATTAGTGTTAGTCTCTGGGTCTTTCTGCTCTGGCATGGACCATAGGGATGCAGGTAGCCTTTTGTAACTGTGGGATGCAGGGAATGGCAGTGAAACAGATAAGATGGAGGGTCAGGACTCTACTGGCCATTTCCACAGTAGGGTGTAAGCTAGGGGCCACTTTCAGAGAAGGTTGGCTGCTATGACCTGCAATATCCCCATGGCACCATACTAGTTACAACCTCTTCTAATGTGCAGCTGGTTGGATCATTTCTACCAGGGCTGATTTTGGTTTCCAGGCCAGCCCTGGGGAGGGTGTGAGTGGGAAAGTCACTTAGTCCTGATAGGGCAGGTTTATCACACAACTCAAACTTACAAATTAACTGTGGATGCTGTCACTTAACTGATCTGTGAGGGGCCAAGAATATTTATATGCCAATGGCAATCATAGCTCCATTTGCCCTCTCACTCAGCCCATTTACAGCCGTCTACTGGGGGACCATGAGCTTCCAACTGAGCCCCTATACATACGAAGATAGTTGTCATTCCTGTTTCTCTCCGCATCTGTCCTGTTACCTTTCTCTTTTCATTAACATCTTCCAATCTACTTGCTTCTTGTTGTATCTTTCTGTTTGATCTGCTATAAAGTGAGGAACTCGCATTACTGTGGCATACTGCCTTTCATGGCGAAGCATTGACTGGTCCGTGGTCACTGGGGATTGGTCCAGGACCAGAAACCAAAGTAGTAGGATAGGTTCTTGCCATTAGAACTGTAAGGTCTTCAAGGTTCCATGGAAGGCTCCCTGAGGTGACTGTTTTGTATAGTGACAGTTGCTCAGCAGTGGCTGAGTTTTAGAAATAAACCTGACGTCACCTCATATTCATGTGTGGCGTTTCTTCATTATAGGCTAATTTCACAATTACCTCTTAGCCCGTCTTCCTCATCCCAGAAATCACCCAAAAACGAAGGTACTACAGGAAGCCAGCAGACCTAACATAGCTTAGAAGGAGAACAATGCCCATTTAACCTCCCAAGAGGCCCCACTGGGATTCCGAGACACAAATCCCAAGGCGAGTCGAGGACTGCATACAACAGGGTCGTTTCAGGGATGTAGCTCCCTGTAGTGCAGCAGGTGCAGTGACACCAGGGCCCTTGGGCAGTAGGAGCCTTTTGGGCCACAATCATGGATGTTTTTACTAACAGACTGGGAAAAAGGGAGCTCAATGTCCTTGCTGTACGAGGGTCTGCGGCTGCCATGCTACTCTACTGTAACCTTTTTACCCGATGAAAAGGCCCCATGTAAACTATTGTATCAACAGCTTTGCCCAGCCTGATCCACAGCAGGGAAGAAGGGCTGAAGCTCATTAATCAAGACTCGACAGGCAGGGTTGGATTGGGGCCACAATTCGGCCCAAGACACACAATTGATGGACGCAATGCAGAACAAATCAAAACATTCACCCCCAGTCAAGAGACCTGGGTCAAATCCATCATTCTTTTGCTCACCATGCCACCCCAGTTTAGACCTGGCCAAATGCAAATCAGTCTTGACCCTGTGCCTCATGGGAACAGTCCAGCCAAAACTGCCAAGCCAGGTCCTCCCTGGACTGGAAACAAGCATTCTAGGACCGGTTTTGGGGTTTCACCACTCTTCAGCCAGGATAGCTTGATTCCAGTGGCGCAGTGAGCCCGGGACCCACGTCTGGGCATGCCCGGCGCACTTAGGGCGAGAAATCAAAAGACACACAATCGATTGACGGAATGCAGAACAAATCAAAACATTCACCCCTAGTCAAGAGATCTGGGTCAAATCCATATTTTTTTTGCTCACCATGCCACCCCAGTTTAGACCTGGCTATATGCAAATCAGTCTTGACCCTGTGCCTCATGGGAACAGTCCAGCACGAACTGCCAAGCCAGGTCCTCCCTGGACCAGAAACAAGCATCTTAGGACCGGTTTTGGGGTTTCACTGCTCTTCAGCCAGGATAGCTTGATTCCAGTGGCACAGTGAGCCCGGGGCCCACATCTGGGCATGCCCGGCGCACTTAGGGCGAGAAAGCAAAAGACACACAATTGATGGACGGAATGTGGAACAAATCTAAACATTCACTGCCAGTCAAGAAATCTGGGTCATATCCATCATTCTTTTGCTCACCATGCCACCCCAGTTTAGACCTGGCCATTTGCAAATCAATCTTGACCCTGTGCCTCATGGGAACAGTCCAGCCAGAACTGCCAAGCCAGCCGCCTATTCCGACCATCAATTGTGTGTCTTTTGCTTTCTCGTCCTAAGTGTGCCGGGCATGCCCAGACGTGGGTCCCGGGCTCACTGTGCCACTGATTTGCATGGTCTAAACTGGGGTGGCATGGTGAGCAAAAGAATGATGGATTTAACCCAGATCCTTTGACTGGGGGTGAATGTTTTGATTTGTTCTGCATTCTGTTAATAAATTGTGTGTCTTTTGCTTTCTCGCCCTAAGTACGCCAGGTATACCCAGACGTGGGTCCTGGGCTCACTGTGCCACTGGAATCTACCTATCCTGGCTGAAGAGGGTTGAAACCCTATAACCGGTTCTAGGATGCTTGTTTCCGGTCCAGGGAGGACCTGGCTTGGCAGTTCGGGCTAGAATGTTCCCATGAGGCACTGGGTCAAGCATATGGTCAGGTCTAAACTGGGGTGGCATGGTGAGCAAAAGAATGATGGATTTAACCCAGATCCTTTGACTGGGGGTGAATGTTTTGATTTGTTCTGCATTCTGTCAACAATTGTGTGTCTTTTGCTTTCTTGCCCTAAGTGTGCCAGGTATGCCCAGATGTGGGTCCTGGGCTCATTGTGCCACTGGAATCAAGCTATCCTGGCTGAAGAGGGTTGAAACCCCGAAACCGGACCTGGGATGCTTGTTTCCTGTCCAGGGACGACCTGGCTTGGCAGTTCAGGCTGGACTGTTCCCATGAGGCACAGGGTCAAGACTGATTTGCATATGGGCAGGTCTAAACTGAGGTGGCATGGTGAGCAAAAGAATGATGGATTTAACCCAGATCCTTTGACTGGGGTGAATGTTTTGATTTGGTCTGTATTCCATCCCTCAATTGTGTGTCTTTTGACAATTCGGCCAAGGCATCCAAAAAAAAGGGGCCCAAAAACGCAGATCGCAACCTTTCGCAATATACTGCTTAGTTAGGCTAATGGAGCTAAATGATAACAAACATTTGCGGTAATAAACGTATTTTAAAGCTTATTGAGCCAGTACTTAAATATGAAATTAACATTCCAATGAAAAAATATGCTTTAGAAGCACAGAATTATCAAAAATACTAGGAACTCACTTTTGTGTCTTTAAGCCATTCGTTTGCTGTGGATGTTTTGAATAATGTTCACTGGGGAACATTATATGGGACAGACAAACTGCATTTTACACTCAGTTTTTTATGATATTCATTTCATTTTTTTCAGTACTTAAGAGGGGCCCTCCAATGTTCTGAGACTGGTGAAAGGTGCAGCTGTGTTCTTTATTTTACTTGTGGCTTGCATCATATGTACGTTCTGAAAAAGGAATGATGCTAGTGTGTAAATGCATAAAGAAAAAAAAATAGTGTCACTTTCCTTACATGCAGTTTGATATAGCCTGAACTAGGCCCAGAGGCAGTGGAGCGTTTTATTTGAGCACCTGATAACATTACTGAGGGTCATATTATTATTTTTTTTAGGTTCATGTAGTTTGTGATTTGCCCAGAATCACAGGATGTCGAACCGACGCTGGGACTTGAACCTGGTTTCCCAGTTTCAAAGTCAACTAAGGCCACAACCTGTCCCTGCTGAGTGCAGTAATTGTTATCTGGCAGACAAAGGAGAAGAGCATAGACTGATTTATTTCTGCTGCTTGCATGGAGTGGAGGAGGACAAAAATAAACTGAGATGCTCCCTCGCTGGCCCTCACCAATCTCCATATCCCCATGCTCCAGTCCTCTCCCCTGCTGCAGTTCTCTGATAAGTAAGTGCTAATGGCTTCCCATCTGCAGCTCCCTGCAGAGTCTGTCACACCTGGAGGGAAGCAGACACACCTCATGCTGTGACAGTCAGAGCCGAGCAGCTTATTGTCATTCTGTCTCTGACATTAGCCAGCTGGCCTGACTTCACGTGCATGGGGTCATGTTTGTTAAGTCTGTAACAGCCTTTCACACTGTGCACAAGGGGTGGAGGCATTAGTAGACCAAACAAGCATTGGCATAGCAAATAAGTCTCGCCTTTGGGGCCTTATAAGTATTTAGTTATGCAGCACAATATCCTTCCTGCAAAAACATCAACTGTTGCATGGCTAAACACTTATAAGGTCCTAAAGGCGAGACCTATTGGCTATGCCAATGCTTGTTGGAAAATGCCATGTTCAATTGGCCTCGAGGCACAGCTAGGCGTCCTATTGAGGCAATCTCTAAAAGGTACCTACTGTTGTCATAAAATAAATCACACGTACTGCTTGTAAACTTACAGTAGTGTAACGCGAGATTTGCAGGACTGTAAAACTAAAGAGGCAGAATGAGAGCGTGGTTATAACGTTTACCTCAGAAATGTCCTTACACAGGTCACAAAAACAGAATGTAGGCCTGCCCAGGCAAGGTCAAAAATTGTCGCTCGATTTACCACCTGAGCAATTTAGTTGTGTTAATGCAGAAAATTCTCGACACTATCAACAAGCATTGGCATAGCCAATAGGTCTCGCCTTTGGGACCTTATAAGTGTTTAGTTATACAGTACAATACCTTGGTGCAACAAATTCAACTGTTGCATGGCTAAACACTTATAAGGTCTCAAAGGCAAGACCTATTGGCTATGCCAATGCTTGTTATATATATGCAGTGTCTGCTTCTTGCGCATGGTGTTGCATAGTATGTCTGTTGTATTAGAGTGCCCGATCACAGGGGTTTACCACTGATTTAATAGATGTGTTCACTATAACACTATGTTGAGTAAGCCTCCTTTCTAGAAGCACAGGTCATAACCAAATAAGGGTGTATTTTAGTAATATGCATGATGCTCCATGTCAGCCATACAGTTGGGAAAGGCATAATCTTGTTCGGAATGTGCGATTTACCATGGCTGGCTAATTCACTGTTTATATGTTCCAGATAACATAGAACGAATACCTAGGTGCCGATTCCGATCCGGTAAAAATATTTCCCGTACGAATCGTATCCGTATTTTTTTTACGTACGAGTCGCACAAGTCCCGTACAAACGGCCAAGTAAGATTCGTACTGTCAAATCACATACGAATTGCCTCGGGAAAAGTCTATGAGACGTCCACGGACAGATTTACGTACGAGTCATAAAACTGAAGTCCGAGCGCACAAGTCCGATCCGTACCGGCGTTCCGAATCCCCAAGCGTATGGAAAACGTCCCGTACGGAGCAAACTTTGTATGAACACTACCCCGGTACACTTGGGCACGGGGTACGAGTCGTACGGACCCCCCCACCCCACCCGCGCATGTACACGCCGTACCCCAGCACCCGCGTATGTACACGCCGGACCCCCCCACCTCAGCACCCGCGCCTCTACGCGCCGTACCCCAGCACCCGCGTATGTACAGGTCGTACCCCCCCACCCCAGCACCCACGCATGTATGCGCCGTACCCCCCACCCCAGCACCCGCGTATGTACGCGCCGTACCCCCCACCCCAGCACCCGCGCATGTACGCGCCGTACCCCTCACCCCAGGAACCGCGCATGTACGCGCCGTACCCCAGCACCTGCGTATGGTCGCGCCGTACCCCCACCCCAGCACACGCGTATGTAAGCGCCATACCTCCACCCCAGCCCCATACTCGGACGCACCGTACCCCAACACCGTACCCCAGCACCCCCCATGTACGTGTCGTACCCCAGTACACACGTATGTAAGTGCCGTACCTCCCACCCCAGCCCCGTACTCAGATGCACCGTACCCCTACACCGTAACCCAGCATCCCCCCATGTATGCACCGTACCCCAGCACATGCGTATGTAAGCGCCGTACCCCCACCACAGCACCCGCGTATATATGCCCCATACACCCCACCCCAGCCACGTACTTCGACGCACCGTACCCCAACACCGTACCCCAGCATCGCATATGTACGAGTCATACAACACCATTGCACATGTGAACACTGAACAACAACATAGCCATGGACGCACCTTACCTACGCGATAAAGACTCGTACTGAACCAGGACACTGTAAAACAGCACAAGGACTGTCAATTCGACTCGCACAACACTACAAAACACGTCTACAGGACAAAAAACAACTAAAAGACTGACCTGGCACATCCAAACAGTCAAACAGAGGCCCAAAATCACAACCACCTCTTATAACACACCCACCAAAAGTTCAAACACAGCCACACCCACAAATGGACCAATAAAAAGGGCCCACAAACACAAACCATGAGCCTTTGCAACAGACTCACTGCTGACAGACATCACAAACAAACTGCACCCATACACCTTAACTCACACACCTTCACACAACCTCCTTCACACAGACCCCCTCTACACATACACACACACCTACACATTCACACCCACACACCCACAACCATCCACACCCACACCCCACACCATGCCCACAGACAAGAATCCAAAGTTCACAACGGAGGAGCTGGACATCCTTGTCAACGAAATCATCAGAGTCGAGCCACAGCTGTTTGGAACATTGGTCAGACAGATCAGCATATCCCAAAAAACTAGCCTGTGGCAGAGGATCGTCGATCGGGTGAATGCTGTTGCGCCCATCAGAAGGACCAGGAATTAATGTCAAGCCAGGTGGTACGATCTGTGCAGGGCAGTCAAGTGCAAAATGAACGAGGAATACGCCCAGAGTAACATCACAGGAGGCGGGCTGCCCCGCACACCGGTACATTACCATCCCTGGGAGGAGAAGGTGATGGCCCTGCTTCCGCCGGTGGGAGTACACGGAGTCGAAGGAGTCCGAGAGCCTCATGAGTACACAAACAACTCACGTAACATGGGGGGAATGGCATCCACACCCCAACTACAACAAATGCACTCACCTACCCCCAAGCCCTCACCTGACACAACCACACTCTAAACAACGCTCAGGCCACTAACATGAGTATGCCCCATTTACAAAGCAAGGCCATGCCATGTCCCAGCCTACACAAACCACAAACCCAAGACAAGATGTCCGGGATGCTGGGAGGGTGGGGATCACTAAACATATAGTACAACTCAGAAACAGACACCAATGCCCTCAGCCCATATGGCCCAGGTACATACCCATGCACCATGCGCAATGCACAGGGACTGCCAAAGTACTGACAAGGTAGCTGACACTTGGCCCTGCTGTAGGCAGCACAAGGCCCTCCTGTGACAACTGCAAAATCTAACACAAACAAAACCAGCTCAGATAACTAGGACAGGAACTCACACTCACTGACATGGCAGCATGCGCCATGGGGAGACAGATACATCACCTGGGAGACCAACAGCAAAATCACACTACACCCACCAGCAGGCACCGTCAATCAATCAACAATGGATCTGGGTACTTGTAAGGCGCGCAGCTTACCTGTGAGGGTCTCAAGGCGCTGAGGGGGGGTTACAATACTGCTTGAAGAGACAGGTCTTGAGGAGACATCAGAAGGCAAGTAGGTGGGTTGGGAGGGTGTTCAAGCTCCTTACGGCGAGGTAGGAGAAGGATCTGCTGCAGGCGGGCGTACATTGGATGCAGGGGACAGCTGTGAGGGCGAGGATGCCGGAGCGGAGCTTGCGGGTGGGGGTGTAGAAGCTGAGTCTGATGTGCAGGTAGGCATGTCCATGGGTGTGGAGTGCCTTGTGTGTGTGGCTGAGGAGCCTACAGGTGATCCTCCTGTCGATGTGGACCCAGTGCAGGTCTCTCAGGAGGGGGGTCATGTGGCTGTGGCGGGGGGCGTTGACGATCACTTGTGCCGAGGCGTTGCAAAAGTGTAGTATCCGCCGTTGGTGTGTGGATGGGAGTCCTGCGTAGAGTGCAGTGGCATAGTCCAGTCAGCTGCTGATGAGGGCCTGTGTCACTGTTCTACTTGTTTAAGTCGGGATCCACCAGTAGATCTGGCGGAGCGTGCGTAGGGTGTCGTAGCAGGAGGAGGAGATGCCGTTGACCTGCTTGGACATGGAGAGGGAGGATGCGAGGATCAATCCTAGGTTGCATGCGTGTTTGGTGGGTGTCGGTGATGTCCCCAGAGCAATTGGCCACCAGGAGTCATCCCAGGCTGAGTGTGTGGTTAACAAAGCAAAAACCAAAGGAAATGATGGACGGAGTGATGAACATTGCAAGCACTCACCCCCAGTCAACTGATCTGGGTTTAATCCATCACCGTTCTTTAGCCCACTCTGCCACCCCAGTTCAGACATGGCCATATGCAAATCAGTCTGACCCTGTGCCTCGTGGGAACAGTCCAGCCCGAACTGCCAAGCCATATCTTCCCTGGACCGGAAACAAGCTTCCTAGGACCGGTTTCTGGCATTTCAGCCGTCTTCAGCAAGGCTTGCTTGAATCCAGTGGCAAAGTGAGCAAGGGACTCACGTCCGAGCATACCCTGCCAACTTATGGCGAACAAAGCAAAAACCAAAGGAAATGATGGACGGAGTGTTGAACATTGCAAGCACTCACCCCCAGTCAACTGATCTGGGTTTAATCCATCACCTTTCTTTAGCCCACTCTGCCACCCCAGTTCAGACATGGCCATATGCAAATCAGTGTGACCCTGTGCCTCGTGGGAACAGTCCAGCCCGAACTGCCAAGCCATATCTTCCCTGGACCGGAAACAAGCTTCCTAGGACCGGTTTCTGGCATTTCAGCCGTCTTCAGCCAGGCTTGCTTGAATCCAGTGGCAAAGTGAGCAAGGGACTCACGTCTGAGCATACCCTGCCAACTTATGGCGAACAAAGCAAAAACCAAAGGAAATGATGGACGGAGTGTTGAACATTGCAAGCACTCACCCCCAGTCAACTGATCTGGGTTTAATCCATCACCGTTTTTTAGCCCACTCTGCCACCCCAGTTCAGACATGGCCATATGCAAATCAGTCTGACCCTGTGCCTCGTGGGAACAGTCCAGCCCGAACTGCCAAGCCATATCTTCCCTGGACCGGAAACAAGCTTCCTAGGACCGGTTTCTGGAATTTCAGCCGTCTTCAGCCAGGCTTGCTTGAATCCAGTGGCAAAGTGAGCAAGGAACTCACGTCTGAGCATACCCTGCCAACTTATGGCGAACAAAGCAAAAACCAAAGGAAATGATGGACGGAGTGTTAAACATTGCAAGCACTCACCCCCAGTCAACTGATCTGGGTTTAATCCATCACCGTTCTTTAGCCCACTCTGCCACCCCAGTTCAGACATGGCCATATGCAAATCAGTCTGACCCTGTGCCTCGTGGGAACAGTCCAGCCCGAACTGCCAAGCCATATCTTCCCTGGACCGGAAACAAGCTTCCTAGGACCGGTTTCTGGCATTTCAGCCGTCTTCAGCCAGGCTTGCTTGAATCCAGTGGCAAAGTGAGCAAGGGACTCACGTCTGAGCATACCCTGCCAACTTATGGCGAACAAAGCAAAAACCAAAGGAAATGATGGACGGAGTGTTGAACATTGCAAGCACTCACCCCCAGTCAACTGATCTGGGTTTAATCCATCACCGTTCTTTAGCCCACTCTGCCACCCCAGTTCAGACATGGCCATATGCAAATCAGTCTGACCCTGTGCCTCGTGGGAACAGTCCAGCCCGAACTGCCAAGCCATATCTTCCCTGGACCGGAAACAAGCTTCCTAGGACCGGTTTCTGGCATTTCAGCCGTCTTCAGCCAGGCTTGCTTGAATCCAGTGGCAAAGTGAGCAAGGGACTCACGTCTGAGCATACCCTGCCATCTTATGGCGAACAAAGCAAAAACCAAAGGAAATGATGGACGGAGTGTTGAACATTGCAAGCACTCACCCCCAGTCAACTGATCTGGGTTTAATCCATCACCGTTCTTTAGCCCACTCTGCCACCCCAGTTCAGACATGGCCATATGCAAATCAGTCTGACCCTGTGCCTCGTGGGAACAGTCCAGCCCGAACTGCCAAGCCATACCTTCCCTGGACCGGAAACAAGCTTCCTAGGACCGGTTTCTGGCATTTCAGCCGTCTTCAGCCAGGCTTGCTTGAATCCAGTGGCAAAGTGAGCAAGGGACTCACGTCTGAGCATACCCTGCCAACTTATGGCGAACAAAGCAAAAACCAAAGGAAATGATGGACGGAGTGTTGAACATTGCAAGCACTCACCCCCAGTCAACTGATCTGGGTTTAATCCATCACCGTTCTTTAGCCCACTCTGCCACCCCAGTTCAGACATGGCCATATGCAAATCAGTCTGACCCTGTGCCTCGTGGGAACAGTCCAGCCCGAACTGCCAAGCCATATCTTCCCTGGACCGGAAACAAGCTTCCTAGGACCGGTTTCTGGCATTTCAGCCGTCTTCAGCCAGGCTTGCTTGAATCCAGTGGCAAAGTGAGCAAGGGACTCACGTCTGAGCATACCCTGCCAACTTATGGCGAACAAAGCAAAAACCAAAGGAAATGATGGACGGAGTGTTGAACATTGCAAGCACTCACCCCCAGTCAACTGATCTGGGTTTAATCCATCACCGTTCTTTAGCCCACTCTGCCACCCCAGTTCAGACATGGCCATATGCAAATCAGTCTGACCCTGTGCCTCGTGGGAACAGTCCAGCCCGAACTGCCAAGCCATATCTTCCCTGGACCGGAAACAAGCTTCCTAGGACCGGTTTCTGGCATTTCAGCCGTCTTCAGCCAGGCTTGCTTGAATCCAGTGGCAAAGTGAGCAAGGGACTCACGTCTGAGCATACCCTGCCAACTTATGGCGAACAAAGCAAAAACCAAAGGAAATGATGGACGGAGTGTTGAACATTGCAAGCACTCACCCCCAGTCAACTGATCTGGGTTTAATCCATCACCGTTCTTTAGCCCACTCTGCCACCCCAGTTCAGACATGGCCATATGCAAATCAGTCTGACCCTGTGCCTCGTGGGAACAGTCCAGCCCGAACTGCCAAGCCATATCTTCCCTGGACCGGAAACAAGCTTCCTAGGACCGGTTTCTGGCATTTCAGCCGTCTTCAGCCAGGCTTGCTTGAATCCAGTGGCAAAGTGAGCAAGGGACTCACGTCTGAGCATACCCTGCCAACTTATGGCGAACAAAGCATTGTTTCCGGTCCAGGGAAGACATGGCTTGGCAGTTCGGGCTGGACTGTTCCCATGAGGCACAGGGTCAGACTGATTTGCATATGGCCATGTCTGAACTGGGGTGGCAGAGTGGGCTAAAGAATGGTGATGGATTAAACCCAGATCAGTTGACTGGGGGTGAGTGCTTGCAATGTTCAACACTCCATCCATCATTTCCTTTGGTTTTTGAGTGTGTGGTTCCCAGGATGAGGACCTCCGTCTTGTCCGAGTTCAGTGTCAGATGGCCACTCCGCATCCAGTCGTCTATGGCCCTCAGACCCTCGTGGATGTGTGTCTTGGCGGTGTGAGGGTACCTTGATGATCACTCACCCCTCACACAAGCACACACCCCCGGGGCAGCCAAGGGAGTCACACACTCTCACAATGGACATGTGACACAACAAGATCAAGCCTCAGCCAAAAAAGCATCCAAGGCCAAATGCGACATGTCAAAGACCATGGACAACCTTTCAATCTGTCCCCTGCAACATACCCATCCACAAGTGAACATTGATGTGAATGCTAGGCACATACAACTACCTGGAGGAACTGTGGCAACCTGAACATGTATGAAACATGGATGTCGCATGAAAATGCATTAACATTGTCTCCCTCTCACACACAGGGCAACGTCATGGATCTCCCCCCAACACTGGGGGGGAACAATCACAGGCACAGGCTCGGCAGGAAGAAGATCCCACCGGCAGTGACGACTCTCAGCACTCTGTGGATGACCCCAACCAACCTGGACCCTCTGGTGTCCCAGCCCCTGCAGCACCTCGTCAGGTACATCTGTGCCAACCACCACCCCCATTCTTGCCACATCCCAGGAGACACCCAGAACAACTAAGCCAGTCTGACCTGGAGGGACATGGTTCTCCGGCCACCCAGGAGGAGGCAGACAACCCTGCAAATTCCATCCCTCAGGGGTCCGGTAGACCTGATGTGCCCACAACGGCAGGCCAGGCTCGTGTGGGCAGGGGTGGTGGGAGTGGAGGCAGGCGGAAGCGTGAACCTGACCAGCCAGCTGAGGGAACCGGTATGTCACACATACGCCACATCTTGGAGACATACCGGCGTGACACCAGGGGCATCAGCCAGGTAGTGGGGACCCTCAACAAGATTAAGAACCAGCAGGCCGAGCAACACGCCAGTCAACAACAACACCAAGGACGGATGGAGGCAAGACTGGCTGAGCTCCTGGCGGTGCAAACGGACATAAGCCGTTCACTCCGTCGGATCGCCGACAACATGGGCAACCCTCCCTGTGCCACCAGGCGAAGACCAGCACCAGCCACAGGGAGGGAGGAGGAGGAGGATTCATCCGACGGAGCGTCCCAAGCATTGTCAAGGCCTGCATCTGAGGGTCCCCCGAGGAAGGTGGGTTGTCCACGGAAAAGACCGTGAGAGGCAGCGGACCATCCACATCTCCCAGGTCACCTGGCCTGGCACCTGGCCCTCTGGCGTAACAGCAGCACCTCATCCAATGACATTCTCTGCCACATGGACTTGCTGGTCACAGTCTGACCAATGATGACAAACACTGTGATCTGGACTCTGATGACTCCAACTTGCAAGGATGCCATCTCCCCCTGTGAACTTTGGATTCCATGCACACTGTATAGCACCTATTTGCCAACACTAAACAGGCCCCCCACCGAGAATAAATCTCTTTTTCTACAATTACATGTTGCATTCATTTTGCATGAGTACACAACCTACGTGTGGGGAAATGTCAAACTAGGCATGAGTGTTGAACTAACTCCAGCCATCCATACCCTGGAATCTGAGTCTGGGACAGGACACACATGGGTCACAATGTATAATACTATACAGACATGGAGCACAATACTCACCCTTGATGGGCTCAAGCTGCTGAGGGGGGGCATGCATTACTGTGCGGACAGACCAATTGGGAAGAGTATCCTGAAGGCGTAGAGGTCATGGCTCATGTGGATGTTGCCGGGGAGGGAGTAGCAGGTATTTCTTGCCGGGTGGGAGAACTATGTCCAGCATGCTAGAATACGGTGGATGTGAAGAATGGTGGCCAGGGCAAGGTTGGATGCACGGAGTTGGCACAACGGGGTCTCGGATGACAGACGGCCAAGGTTGGTGTGGGGTCTGTGGTTGTGTCCTGCCTCCTGAGTGTGGGTAAGGATTCTGAAGGTCATCCTGCAGCACACAGTGATACATTGCAGCTATCTCTGGTGGACGGTGATGTGGCTGGGGCGCATGATGTTGAAGCTGAGGTGTTCACATGCAGCCTGGATGTGGACTGGTTTCCCGGGTGTTAGGATGTACTTGCTCCGTAGAGGGCGGGGCAGTAGTTGACACGGCTGGTGTTGTGCTCCTGGGGCATGGTCTGCCTTGCCCTGGAGTGGATCTATCTGTGGATCATCTGCATCATGCAGAGGGTGTTGCACCCTGAGGTACAGATGCTGGTGATTAGCATGGTAAATGTGAGTGACAATTCCATGATGCACACCATCTTGTGTGCGTGGCCACTGGGTGCATGTGCAGGTCTCTTGTGGGTGGGACACAAGCAGTTGAGCCACCTGTAAGGGGACAATCCTCAGATAATTACCTCAGTCCTGTACAAGTTCAGCCTCAGGTGGCTGATGTTCAGCCATCCTTCAATGCATCTCATGCCTTCTTTAATGTTGGAACTGCCAATGGCTGCGTCTTTGGTGAGGGTGAGGAGCACCTGGCTGTCAATGGCATACGAGCTGATGAGGAGGTGCTGTGTGCATGTGATGCCGGTGAGGGGGACCTGGACACATTGAGGATTGACACGCTGAGAGATGATACCTGGGCCATGTGCCAGATTATGCCACTATACTACATGCTGAAGGCATGAGTCCCACTCCCATGGCCTTGCTGGTGTACGGAGCCGGTGGGGAGTAGGAGGGACATTACCTGGTTGCTGTGACAGGACCTGGAAGGCGGGCCAGCGCTGTGTAGGCAGTTGGAGTTGCACAATCATCATGCAAAGGTGTCGTGTGTGCGTCTAGGGTATGGCTGAGAGCAGGCGGTAGCTCCTTGTATGGACAATGCTTGGAGGGTGGCTGCAACATCAGACTGTAGTGTGATGTGGGTCATGTAAGGACATGAGGTTCGTGCAATGTGCACGTTGCATGTGCTTAAGGTCCAGCCTTTGGCACCGCGTGGGCGCAACAGTGGCACAGACAAGCTGATGCCAGACAAATGAATGGGTGGAGGGAGGAAGGGAGGAGCATCTTTGAGGTGTGTGTGTTGCCGAATCTGTGAACTCTCTGTGCCCTCGCTGCAGGGGCTGCAGCAGCAGGCGGCATGACATGGAAACTATGCCACTAGTTGCACACAAAGACAAGGATGTCAGAAAGGACTACTGCAACAGGCGTATGTAAAGGAGGAGTGTCCAGTTTCCCATGGCACACCCAGAGACAATTGATGCACAATCCCCAAAGATGACTGACACTGGATCATTAAACTGAAGGACGAGCTGCGCACAGGATACACATCCTCAGCAGGTGTTGACTGTCTGTTGTGGCAACCAACATGCCCAAATACATACACAACCATGGACATCATGCACAATTGATATTCTAATCCCTGAAGAACTGCATGCATGTTGCTAAACTACACATAGACTCATATGCCCAATCTTTGACAACTATGCCAGAGATGCCGCATGCAAAGTGGCAAGAGACCAGCATTGACAGAGATGAGGCACCTTGGAGGGTGAGGTACACCTTTATTACTCAGGTTCACACCTAGGGAAATGCATCAATAGGAACAGACTCACAGGTCATTTGGCAGAACATGTGGGACCTACACTGGACACGCCCTTCACAACACAGATGCTGTAAATCCATTGAACTGGCACACAAGTGATGTGTGTGAGCCAAACACCCCCTGCTGCACACGGAGGGGCTTCAATTCCCCATTTATCCTCTAATGGGGATGTCCCACACTGTGTCCACCCGTAGCATCCCGTATGTTTCTGAGGGAAGTTGTACACACATTGATGCCTTCATCAGAATCCACTGTCCCATCACAGATGACTGCTACGAAGGGTGACTATCAATACATGGGAGTCATGCAACATGTCATGTGCCCCATGGTGAGTCGACATGTATGTATAGTAACACAACATGCACAGGAGCAGTGCCCACACATTACAAACACCTACCAACACCAAAATGCCGTGCAGCAATCCTTAACCAAATAGACTTTTCCCCATGTCCGTGCATGGGACGCTGATTCAGCACACGTTGCAATACTCATGAGGAATAGCGGGAGCCCAACGATGACACGAGCAGACAGCATGCCAAACAACCTGGGGATGACAGACACACAAGAAGTCAGGGAAGAGATTGTCATCCGCATGCATTGGCAATTAACTCTACAGGAATAAGTGTGTCACCATGCTATATTACAATTGAGTGTCTAAGCTAAAATGTGTGGACATCATCACTCGAGTGACACATCTGAACACACATCTAAGTCACTTAGCATACAGTCAGCTGGACACACACATTGCAGCACATGCCACACAACGCTCCAGCCGTGCACACTCAGACCCATGGACTCACGATTATGAGAAGAAGTTGCGTATGAGCAGACTCCGGATGTCGTCCTCCTCCTCCTCCTCATCGTCACTTGCCTCGTGACCAAGCCCTTCATCCTCCACGGGTGGATGTTCCTGCTCATCCGGATCCAGGATGAGTGGCACAGCCTTCTCCACTGCCATGTTGTGCAGCATGCAGCACACAAGGAAGATCTTGCAGGCCTTCACCGGTGCATATGGGAGGGACCCGCCTGTCTTGTGAAGGCACCGGAATCTGCTCTTCAGGAGGCCAAACGTCCTCTCAATGACTCGCCTGGTCTGCCCATGTGCGTTGTTGTGACGGTGATCTGCAGCTGTTCTGGGGTTGCGGAGGGGTGTCATCAGCCATGGCATGTTGGGATAGCCAGAGTCCCCTACATGGAAACATCATGTAAAGAAGTGGGTCAGGAGATGCCGTAAGATAATAAAATAGCGCAAAACAGAGGACAAACAGAGTATACCCACCAACAAGACATGCTCGTTCATTGTGCAGCCCCAGCATAATTTCTGGCACCCTGCTACGACTCATGATGTAGGCATCGTGTGCTGACCCTGGTAAACGTGCACGGACATGGGAAATCAGCATGTTAGCAAGACACACCTCAAGGCTTCTAAAAAATCATGCAGGACACGGCTGAATATGGTCTGTGACATGCCACCCACATCAGCTATGGTGAATTGAAACGTACCGGTGGCAACAAAATGTAGGGCTGCCATCACCTTCATCTTGGGGGTCAGCGCAGTAGGATACCTGTGTCGCGGTTGGAGGTGTTGTTCAAGCTTTGCGGTCAAGTCCTCAATCAACTGTTGCGAGAAGCGTAGCGTCTTATGCAGTCACGTTCCCTCATGGCAGCCAAGTCTGGCATTAGTCGGGGGAGAGGCAGTGCCCTGCAGATAATTGGAAGGAAGAACGAAGAGTGAGTACCTAACAACATCAATGTCAATGAACTGAGCACATGCTCAACTGCTACTACACATCAGCTAAATACAGAGTCAGGTCTGTGCTATACATCCAGGACACATATGGCAGCCAGGTGATACTCCTACGACAAGCCAGCTACACCCGTTGATAGTCACGTTCTACATGACATGGCCCAAAACTAGCTGTGGGCCAGTGTAAGTGAACAGCCAGAGACATCACAGGAGTGACATACATCCACATATCTGCATTTGAAGGATGTCATCTCATACAGACTGCTGGCGTCAATCTAGATGCACAGGTCACATGTCATTGGAAATGTACAGATCATACACATAGCGATGAAGGGGTACACGTGAAAAACGAAAACACAGACATGGATACGCCGCAGATATGTCCTCATGTCATAAAATCATCTTTGAAGCATCCAGACACACATAACGTGTGAATCCACATGTGGCATGGTGTGCGTATATGTGTGCCATGCCCATCTACACACAGACACATGTTGGATGCAGCAACAGCATATGCAGTTGACGGAACAACACCTCATGGGAACACATGACACACACAGGACATGTTCACATCGGGGCACGCTGTTACTTAGATGTCAGGTGTTAGTGTCCCTTTCCCTGGCATCAGGGGACATTTGCGGGTGTTGGTGACTGTGCCATACCAGTGATGCAGTGCTTGACACGTTTGTACTACATGCACACATGTGCATTGTGGGAAGGGGAAGTGTGCCACATACTGCCCCATCACACATGTCATGTGTACACAGGTCATCACACATCTATTGTGCTAAAACATGAGGAGACATGTGCCACATCACTGCCTGACACACCTATGCCCTGCACATGTAGGACTGGAATGACTATGACTTGATGTACAGCCGTGCACGAGTCTGACACCTCCATTCCATTCGTGTGCGCATCCTTACACCTGTGTAAGCTGTGAAGCGCACCGTACACACGCTCTGAGGGCGTGTGAACGGTCGTGGTGTGGGCCAGATGTCCACTCCACGAGCCATTCGCAGCAAAAACCATTCCTAAATAGGGAAAAGTATTTGTGGAAAATAACTTATCAGTTCCCACCGAAATAGCACTAAGCTGTCTTTTCCCTGGCCCACAAGACATAATAAAAGATTTTTTTAAATTTACTTTAAGATCTAAGTTATCCATATACTGTACAAAACTTTTAACCAGAATACGCAGGGCATTCGGGGTAAGACCCATAAGGACCGCATCATCTGCGTAAAGCAATGTTGGTAATGGCCCCACCCTTATTTTTGGAACATCCGTAGTTGCCGATTTTAGGGAGTTACTTAACCCGTTAATGTAAATAATAAACAACAGGGGTGCTAGAACGCACCCCTGCCTAACTCCTCTTTCTACTCTTATGGCCACAGAGGTTTCCCCCGCCATCCCAATCCTTACTTGGGCTTTTGTATCAGTATGCAAATAGGCCAAAAATGTACAAGGAGCGCATCTAGACCGTAATTTAAAAGAATAGACCACAGTTTAGACCTATTTACAAAATCACATGCGGACGATAAGTCCATAAAAGCTAGAAAAATTGGTGACGACCGGGCGATGTTATATTTGCCAATTACTAAATTTAAATTTAGGCACTGCTCTGTCGTCCCAACCCTACTTCGAAAACCCATTTGGCACGGGTCCAAAATACCTGATTCCTCTGCCCATGTATTTACTCTATTGTATAAGACTCGTCCCAGGATTTTCAGAGTATTATCTGAAAGTGAAATAGGTCTATAATTTACTGGATCTGTTCTCTCTGGCACTATTATACTTGTGGACCATGTGTCAGGCATATGTACTAGAGGTAGGCTATTAAAAACATTCATTAAAATGGGCGCCCAAAATTCCGGTTTCCATTCAATTATATCTATTGGGAAACCATCTGGCCCAGGGGCCTTATTGCCAAGACTTTGTTAAATAGCCACAGTCACCTCACCTAAACTAATCGGTATAGAGCATAATTGACCAGATGTGTACTCATCATTAACTTTTGGGGGTATGGCATATACTTTTGAAAAATGATCTTCCCACCGGTCACTCGGGAAAATACAGCTAATTGTAGATAGTTGGTTTCCCATGTTACGCATCTTTTTCACTACAGGCCAGAAAGTAATTGCATTCTTTCCTGTTGCGGCATCAGATAGCTCCTCCCAATGCTCTTTCAGAATCGCTGCCTTACGTACCTCTATCGTAGATTTATATTTCATTCTTGCCGCCCTGACCTCCGATTGGGACCTCGGTTTTGCACTCAGTGCCTTACGTAAGGCCCTGTTAGCAACTGAGCAATTTCTGTCAAACCACCTGGGATCCTTATCTATCGTTTGGTTAGGGACAGATAGGAGTGTTTTTATGACTATACATAAGCTAGTAAAATCTACGTGTACGTATACAAACTGGTCGTACATGTACGTGTACGCCCTGGTAGTCCACCTACGTGTACACACTGGTCGTACACGTATGTGTACGCCCTGGTAGTCCACATACATGTACACACTGGTAGTCCACGTACGTGTACACACTGGTAGTCCACGTACTTGTACACACTGGTCGTACACATACGTGTACACACTGGTAGTCCACGTACGTGGACGACCAGTGTGTACACGTATGTGGACTACCAGTGTGTACACGTGTGTACGACCAGTGTGTTCACGTAGGTGTACACACTGGTCGTACACGTACGTGTACACACAGGTAGTCCACATACGTGTACACACTGGTCGTACACGTACGTGGCAAACGCAATGTGCAACTGGTGCGGTAGGAGTACGTGTGAAACGCACCGTACCTGTGTGTGGATAGCTAAATAACATAGGGACACATGAGGGACAAGTATTAGGGCCTAAATGCATGCTGGTTGTCATGGATACCGATTTTCAAGTTCACTTTTTCAATCATGTGGCCTGGAATAGGCAGTTGGCAACTAAATAAAATGTTGCAAAGTGGTTGTTGACATCACATCATGCTCAAATTTTGAACCATGCAAAGGCCCTCACTGGGGTATCTTTAAAGGGATTGGAGGAAACGTAGGATGCAAATGAGACTGACCAATCACTCTGTACTCCTGTAAATGAAACAGCCCAGCAAGGCAGATATAAGTCAGCCAGAACCCATGAGAGGGCACTTGCCTGCACTACCTTGCACTCGACACCACTGCTGCTGCTTGTGATTCCTCTGGCACCATGTCAGGCACTGTGGAGAGGGCCCAGCCTTTCAGCCATGAGGAGAATGAGGCATTGCTTGATGTAATCCTCCCACAGTACCCCAGCCTGTATGGGAGACCAGGGGAGCAGGTGAGTGCTGACTCCACTAGCTTTGACTGTGCCCCTTTTTTGTGACTGTCACTTCTGGCATTGTGTCCAGGTGTGACAGACATGCAATGTTGTTTAGCGTGGGTCCCAGGGGGGGGAATGGCTTATGTCTCCCATGCAGAGCATGATGTAGTTCCTGTGTGCACTCCTCACTTGCATTGTGCTTACTGTGACATTCACTGCATAGTGCATGGCACATTCAGCCTACCCAATCCTTATGCCGATTTTTGTCCTATTGTCCAGAGGTGATTCCCTGGCCCCCCCGGTGTGACAGTTGACTGTACACATAGATGTGTGTGAGTTGAGTGGAGCTGTGGTGAGAGTGTCCAAATGATGTGTACGCCCCCTGGACATTGATGTGTGTGAATGTTCCTTGTCATGTGGGTGAGTGTCTATGTGGAGTATTGCACCCCAGCTGCATGGAGAAAGCAACAGCTCCACCCATCTGATGGGAGAAGTAAGCCGTGCAGAGTGTCTGACTTTCTGAGCTAGCACCACACCTGTGACACCCCACAGGCAAGTGGCACATGTGCAGAGTGAGGTTTGTATCCGCTGTTGCCAATGGCAGGTGATTGATCTATGCCTGTGTGTGTCTGTGTACTCTGCTGAGGTTGCATCAGTGGCCTGGGGCATGTGACTGCTTGGAGGTGCTGTCCATCAGCCTGGTGTTGCATGTGATGCACAGTGTGTGCCATGATCATGGAGTGTGTTGCACCCCTCATGCCACCTGTGTACTTTCAATGCCATGTAGTGCATTGGGGTTTCCACATAGGCTAATGTCCCTATGAGAAAGGTGAAATTGGTTGCCAGCATAATATGCCCTGTTCTAAATATCAAAGATGTTCAAATGTGTGTCTCTGTGACATGGAGCAGGTGTAGTGATGTTGTCTCACTTTGTCATCCTCACAGGTAACTGCCTACGCCAAGGGGGAGATATGGAAGCAGGCCGTCAGGGCCGTGAGATCTGTGGAGGGTCGCAGTCGGCGCCTCGCCCAGGTGAGGAAACGCTGGCAGGACATCCGGTGCTGGACCCAGAGGATCACCCGGTGGCAGCTCCAAGACTCACCTCCACACAAGCACGGCGGGGGCTGACGACTGACTCAACAGATGAAGCGTGTCCTGGCGGTGGTCTTCCCTGACTTGGATAGGCGGTTACAGGAGTTGCAGCAGCAGGAAAGGGGTAGGTACATGTGTGTTTGTTGTGTGTCACCAGCTTTTGGAAGTGCTCAGTTGCCTGGATACACAGCGAGGGTTAATTTGTGCAGTGCTTATCATGTTCCCCAAAGTCAAACGGTGCTGTTCCTCCTCCCTTCCCCTAAATGACATGTGTTCCCTGGTATGTGTGTAATCACTATTGCACATGGTCATCTAGGCTGCCAGTTAATCCAAGTGCACATTGCTTTCTGCATCATATGGGGGGGGGGGGGTCTGAGACATGTGTTGTTACCTTGCCTGTGCCCTGTCCTGTACAGTCATTTGGGTGTCCATGTTAGTTGGCACTGATGCTGAGTCTCCACATAGAAGTGTGAGTTTTCAACTGAACAGACTTGCAGCATGCATTAACAATGTTGTGGCCTCAGACATGATGTGCATGAGTGGGAGATATGCATAGTGCAGGGACGGTAGCTCAGGTTGCAGTCAGATAATTCCAGGACAATTATTATTATTATTATTGAATTTTGTACCGCGCACGGTTACCATGAGGCATCCCAGCGCTTATAGAAACCAAGAGCAGGCTACTAATAAAAAGCAGAGAAGCTACAGTTATTCTGGGAACAGGTACGTTTTCAGATGTTTCCGGAATCTGGGAAGGTTTGGTTCGGACCGCAGCGAGAATGGGAGGGAGTTCCAGGCTAGCGCTGTATGGATAGAAAAACTCCTGCCCCCTGAGCGGGCTCTCCTGATTCTCTTAGTCTGAAGGAAATGTTTATTGTCAGAGCGTAAGGCTCTTGTAGACTTATAAGGGCGAATCATGTCCTTCAGAATAGCTGGTCCTTTCCCCTGTATGCTCTTGTGAGCGATGCACAGGGCCTTAAAGGTAACTCTCTCTTTGACAGGGAGCCAATGGAGTGCTTTTAAAGCAGGCCTGGCTGACTGCCTGGCCGGAACATTCCGCAGCAGCCTTGCTGCTGCGTTCTGCACTTGTTGCAGGATCTTAAACGTTGACTCTGGTGCTCCAAGAAAGAGCGCGTTACTGTAGTCCAGGCGTGAGATGATTAATCCTTGGACTAACAGCTTCCGGGAGAGTTCTGGTAACAGGGGGAGAACCTTACGGGCCGACCGGAGCATTCCATAACAAACGCCCGCGATCTTCTTGGCGTGTGTCCTAAAGGACAAGTCCGGCTCCAGCCAGACCCCCAGGCTCTTGATCTCTTTTTTTGGGTCAGGCGGGGTGCCCATGCAGTTGGGCCAGCTGCTTGGCGAGAGGGCAAAACTTGAATGACCCAAGATCATCAGCTCAGTTTTTGAGCCATTCAGTTTGAGCGATGACCTGGACATCCAATCAAACACATCTCTCAAGCAAGCATGGAGTGTCTCTGGCTGTTTCTCCAGCTGTGTAAGACTCACCACTAGCTGGGTGTCATCCGCATAGCTTATGGTCTTAAAGCCAAACGGAGACACCACACCCTCCAAGGGTGCCATATACACGTTAAATAACGTGGGGCTAAGGGATGAGCCCTGTGGCACCCCGCAGTGGAGTGGGAGGGGAGGGGATTTTGCATTTCCTTCCCAAACCTCGAAGGTACGCCCCTCCAAAAAGGAGGCCAACCATTCCAGTGTTCCCACTACAGTCCCCTAAGACACCCTTGCCTCGGAATCATGTGTGTCATCCATCACTGTGCCCATTCTCTGTGTGTTCAGCATAGTTTGGCCTCTGTGTCATAGTTCCCTGCCCTCACTTGTATTTATCTGAAGTGTGCTACATGTGCCCATTGTACATGCTGCCCCATTTAGCTTGTGCATCCTCACACTGGGCAGTGCCTGTGTGTCTATGTACAACTATCTGTTGATGGTTGTTGGTCACAAATATGTGTTGGCAGCCTCACAAGGTGATGTGGAGTACATTTAGGAATTCTTGATGCACATTGGAGTAAACCCAGATTAAGAGGTGTCACTTCTTGATCTGTCTCAATCACATTGTCTCAGGTATGGGGGTTTGTGCGGGCAAGGCCTACATGTCCAAACCTTATGTCTCCTTGCCGGGTCTGACCTGTGTGTGATAATTGTCTGGACAGACACTCAACATGCAGTGACCCAGTCATGTTTTGCTGGGTTAAATATTTGTGCTTTGCAGCATGTGTCAAAAATGGAAATACATGGCTCATGCTCATCCATTTTTGCCACCAGTGTGTGGGCGAGATGCTATATAGTTTGGTCTGTGTGTGCTGACATCTGTGTGGACATTCTTTCTTGCCATGAGGGTGTCTCCTCAGTGCAGGTGCTCCTTATCCCGACACATTGCAGGCCCATTAGCTAATGCATTGTCCTGTGTTTGGACATGTGTGCCACTCCACATGACAGGCAGTGGGTCAGATGTGTTGGCAACTGTGTCATCATGGTACGGATGGCCATGTGACAGGTGGCATGATTCAAGTTTTCAGTCAATAAGTATTGTACCTTGGCACTCACTACACTTGTCAACATGTCTCCATTTTTCCTATGCTTCTTTTTGCTAGTTGGTTGTGAAGGACAATAATGTGCCTGCATGACAGATGTCTCCCAGGGAAGTGCAAAAGAAAGTACTTTTACACTTTCCGTGGACACGCAGGCACATTTCACTGGAAGGCACAGTTTGATTACCACTTGTTTTCTGAATATACATATCCATGTTCACACAGTGTGTTTGCATGTGTGTAAGTCCTTGGTTGTTGCTGATACGAACTTACGAGTGTCAAGTCATCCAGACCACCGTGGTGCCATGTATATGTACTTACTGATACCCCATTTCTTATTTACAGTGGCTTTTTAGAATTCGGCTGCCAGCTCATACAATGACTGTGTAAAAGTATTTTTGTGTGCACATCATTGTGTGACTTCTGTCATACAGGCAGATGTGTCTTCTGTTCACAAAGTGCCACTTTCACACATTCTAAACATGTACATTGTGTAAAGTGTTGTGAGTCCCAAGGGATTGCAATGTTTTTGGCTATGGTTTCCTAAGAACTCACAGGTCTCAGAGTGTGGGCACACCTTCAGTATTGAGGAGTGTTATTTGGCCTTGGGTGCACCAATACTGTTTCGTTCATAGTGAACAAGAGGTGGCATGGATTCATATTCTTGCTGTGCTCAACTGTCCCCAAACACTAGCTTCTCAGTATAATTCGATATCAAGTTATTTGCTGTTGTGTCATGATCTCCATTGTTTCCAAGTGTCATGGTGGGTCAACCAACTGTGGAGTGCAGGGTTACATATGTGCGGACTATTCTAGATGTAACTCATGATGCATTTCCTGATATGCACTGTGACATTTTTATTGGGACTCATGTGTCTGTCTCTTCACCTTGCCCACAGCATCATCGGAGGACACCGAGGGAGACACCTGCACGGACGTGGAGGAGGGATCCAGCACCGCTGCCACCACTGCTGCGGAGTCTGCGGGAGAAAGTGGCACGGAGGGCGAGGGGAGTCAGGCAGAGGACCTGTCTAGTGACAACACTGACTACGACGCAGACGGGTCCGATGCTGAACTCCTCCAGGGGGCGGAGGCTGCTACGACACCTGGCAGCAGCACTACATCTGTCACCGCCCCCTCCATTCCCATCACCGCCCTCCCAGTTGCTCCGGTCCCTTCTGTCCGTGCTAGGCAACACCGTATCTCCTTCGTGCCAGGCACCGCACCCCCTGCCCCTGTCCCCCCTGCTGCCCTCACTGCAGAGTCTGTGGACATTCTGCGTCAGTTGCAGGTTGGACAGACATCGCTGCTGAATGTCCTCCATGGCCAGACCCGAATGATGACACAGATGGTGTCGTACATGGGGGCATGTCATCAGCGATGTCTGACCAACAGATGTTGCTGAGGTCCATGGACTCTTCACTGACGGCAGCAGTGAGTCTCCTGCAGCGCTTCGTCCCCCCCTACCCCTGCACCATCCACACTTCCCACTCCCATACCTGTCCCAAGCACACACAGACATTCACAAGCACGCACCCCACCAGACACAGGCAGCACACCACCACGTAAGGGCAAGCGCACTCCTCCTGGCATGCACACTCAGGGGGATGAGGGCCCACCCACTGAGTCTGGGGCACACAGGCATACACGCAGCCACAGTCCGAGGCCGCATGGTGCACTAACCAGTCCCTCCAAAGGCACTCCCCTCGGCTCCCCTACCACACATCCAGAGAAAGAGGCCTACTTGGCTGTGCTGGGCCTCAGCCCCTCTGTCTCTCCAGCCCGCAAACGGGAACGGCACTCCACGGGTAGGGGAGTTGAGCCCCCCCCGTCCCCCGCTCCCCCAGTAGCGCTGCACCCCATCACTCCGACCCCCCCTTCCTTTGAGGCTGTGTTGTCTTCGGGTGAAGGGGAGACGCTTGACGACCTGGCAGCAGTGTGCAGCGCCGAGCTGACCTCCACCTTTGGCGCTGCCCCACCCCCTGTGTTGGAGGCGTCCCTCCCTGCACCCACCACACCTACCCTTTCATCTCCTGTCCCTGCGTTGCCTGGTCCTTCCCCACATGATGACCCCCCCAGTCGAGGAACCTGAGGGTTCTAATGTGCAGGCAAGCTAGGGGAGACGCGTGGCCATGTGTCCTCCTCAAGGACTTCAGATCTGGACTGGCCATGTGCCTTTGTTAATAGTGTTGTTAACTACTTTTTCATTTAATGCTGAATAAAGCATTTTCTTTTCTGTTTGAACACATTTGCATTTCAGGTATTGATGTGGGTGCTGATGGTCCCGGAGTTGGGGTGGTGGTAATGTGTTATGTGTTAGGAAAAAGTTGTCGTCTGATGCTAATGGGGTGGACCATGGTATCTGCGTGCCATCACAATGTCTCTGCAAAGTATATTTGGTCGTGTGTGCTATTTGTGTTTGGAGACATTGTCCCAAGGACTGTTCCTTCCTCTGTGGCACCTGACATCTACCCTGCAGAGAGTTGCACTTTTGTTGTGCTGACCTGTGTCTACATTTCCTTTGTTGGTGACGGATCCCTTCAACTATGGCCATGCCTGCTCAGCAATGTCTCCGGCTGCATCGTCTATGCCATCCTTGCTAGTCACTGTACTTGTGTATTAAGTATGTTGTCATGCCTTAATGGCGAAAATCAGCATTTTCCACACTATGCATGTGTGTTATCCCAGCCTAGCACACATTTGGTACTTGTTCTGCAGGGTATTTGAGCACCTGACTGACAATTGTGGCCATTGTATCTGTGGGAAGTCCACCCTATTCCTTCCATGAGAGGCAACATCTTGGTGGCTGTCCCGGCACCTGTACATTCCTATCAGTCCTGGGATGTGTGTGACAGTGTGTGTTCCCTTTGGCTCTCTTAGTGTAGTGGCCATTGACATGAGTATACAGTCTTGTGGCATGATCTCTGTGTGTGTATTGTGCTGCATCCGCCAGGGGTGGGTATGCATGTGTCATTTGTCCTCACGCCCACATGTGTTGTGTCATGAAGTGGGGGAAGGACATCCATCCTCATGGGAGTGGGACACTGCTGTCAGTGATGTGTTGTTATGGCACTATCAACATAGTCGAACATTAGGGATGCGTACATACACCCATGGAGTTGTGCTCATCTGATCATGATGTACACACACCCATGACTCTGTCCACTGCTGGGAGTGATAGGCACCCACCCCCATGTCTCTGTCCACTGCTGGGAGTCCTCTGCACCCACCCCTCACATGTCTCTGTCCACTGCTGGTAGTGATGGGCACCCACCCCTCACATGTCTCGGTCCACTGCTGGGAGTGATAGGCACCCACCCCCATGTCTCTGTCCACTGCTGGGAGTCCTCTGCACCCACCCCTCACATGTATCTGTCCACTGCTGGGAGTCATATACACCCACCACCAAATCTCTGTCCACTGCTGGGAGTCCTCTGCACTCACCCCTCACATGTCTCTGTCCACTGCTGGGAGTCCTCTGCACCCACCCCTCACATGTCTCTGTCCACAGCTGGGAGTGATAGGCACCCACCCCACATATGTCTGTCCACTGCTGGGAGTCCTCTGCACCCACCCCTCACATGTCTCTGGCCACTGCTGGGAGTCCTCTGCACCCACCCCTCACATGTCTCTGTCCACTGCTGGGAGTCATATACACCCACCACCATATCTCTGTCCACTGCTGGGAGTCCTCTGCACCCACCCCTCACATGTCTCTGTCCACTGCTGGGAGTCCTATACACCCACCCCTCACATGTCTGTCCACTGCTGGGAGTGATATGCACCCACCCCTCATATGTCTTGGCACTGCTGGGAGTCCTCTGCACCCACCCCTCACATGTCTGTCCACTGCTGGAAGTGATATGCACCCTCCCCTCATATTGCAGGCCACTGCTGGGAGTCCTCTGCACCCACCCCTCACATGTCTCTGTCCACTGCTGGGAGTCCCCTGCACCCACACACATTTGTCTGTCCACTGCTGGGAGTGATATGCACCCACCCCTCATATTGCAGGCCACTGCTGGGTGTCCTCTGCACCCACCCCTCACATGTCTGTCCACTGCTGGGAGTGATATGCACCCACCCCCATGTCTCTGTCCACTGCTGGGAGTCCTCTGCACCCACCCCTCACATGTCTCTGGCCACTGCTGGGAGTCCTCTGCACCCACCCCTCACATGTCTCTGTCCACTGCTGGGAGTCATATACACCCACCCCTCACATGTCTGGGCACTGCTGGGAGTCCTCTGCACCCAGTCCTCACATGTCTCTGTCCACTGCTGGGAGTGATAGGCGCCCACACCCTCACATGTCTCAGTCCACTGCTGGGCGTGATATGCACCCACCCCTCACATGTCTATGTCCACTGCTGGGACTCCTTGGCAGACACCCACCCACCCGCACCCTTGGTGCTGTACACTGCTGTCCTGGCCATGTACACACCCCAATATACTGGTTATATGCTGCACCAGGCCCTAAGCCAACATCCGTGGCGTGTGTACGCCTTGTATCACTAATGTACTGGTGCCCTAGAGGTACGGGTGATGCGGTCCGTACCCCCGCTCTGAGGGCGTGGGTACGGCCCGTACCACCATTGGAGTGGTGATGTAGGGGTACGCGCCGTACCCACGCCCTCAGAGCGTGGGTACGGCCATACCACCATTGTAGTGGTGATGTAGGGGTACGCGCCGTACCCACGCCCTCAGAGCGTGGGTACGGCCCGTACCACCATTGGAGTGGTGATGTAGGGGTATGCGTGGTACGGCCGTACCCACGCTCTAAGGGCGTGGGTACGGTGCGTACCCCTACATCACCACTACAATGGTGGTACGGGCCGTACCCACACCCTCAGAGCGTGGGTACGGCCCGTACCACATGTACCCCTACATCACCACTCCAATGGTGGTACGGGCCGTACCAACGCCCTCAGAACGTGGGTACGGCCCATACCACGCGTACCCCTATTTCACCACTCCAATGGTGGTACGGGCCGTACCCACGCCCTCAGAGCGTGGGTACGGACCGTAGCACGCATACCCCTACATCACCACTCCAATGGTGGTACGGGCCGTACCCATGCTCTGAGGGCGTGGGTACGGCGCGTACCCCTACATCACCACTCCAATGGTGGTACGGGGTGTACCCACGCTCTGAGGGCGTGGGTACGGCGCGTACCACGCATACCCCTACATCACCACTCCAATGGTGGTATGGGCCGTACCCACGCCCTCAGAGCATGGGTACGGCCCGTACAACGCGTACCCCTACATCACCACTCCAATGATGGAACGGGCCGTAACCACGCCCTCAGAGCGTGGGTACGGCCCGTACCACGTGTACCCCTACTTCACCACTCCAATGGTGGTACGGGCCGTACCCATGCCGTCAGAGCGTGGGTACGGCCCGTACCATGCGTACCCCTACATCACCACTCCAATGGTGGTACGGGCCGTACCCACGCTCTGAGGGCATGGGTACGGCGCGTACCACGCGTACCCCTACATCACCACTCCAATGGTGGTACGGGCCGTACCCACGCCCTCAGAGCGTGGGTACGGCCCATACCATGCATACCCCTACATCACCACTCCAATGGTGGTACGGGCCGTACCCACGCCCTCAGAGCGTGGGTACGGCCCGTACCACGCGTACCCCTACATCACCTCTCCAATGGTGGTACGGGCCGCACCCACGCTCTGAGGGCATGGGTACGGCGCGTAACCCTACATCACCACTCCAATGGTGGTACGGGCCGTACCCACGCCCTCAGAGTGTGGGTACGGCCGTACCACCATTGGAGTGGTGATGTAGGGGTATGTGTGGTACGGGCCGTACCCACGCTCTGAGGGCGTGGTTACAGCCCGTACCACCATTGTAGTGGTGACGGGTACGCGTACGCGGGGATTGGTGGACACGCCCCCCGAAGTGACCAGACCCTGAAGGTAATGTAAGGACAGTATATGGTATTTTACAAATTTGGTGGAGGTTATGTTTCCTGCCCCTCGCCCCCCCTTTGCCCCTGGGTGTTGTGCTGACCTTCTGCGGCGTGCGCGGCGGTTTCGGTGCACCAGGTCTTAGGCTAGGAGGGCCGGGATGACACGTAAGATGGGGTCCATGGCTGTCCGTCGTGTCCCGCAGCTCCTTCTTCGCTTCGTCCTCAATTTCCCGGGAGTTTTTGGCTGCCGTAAAAAATTATCCGTGCGGAGTGACGTAGGCACGAATCGTACTTGCTAGTCCGTAGAACGCTGCCTGACTCCGTCCGGACGCAATGTCCCGGATCGGAATTGTGGGTATTTTTTTTCGTCGCACGTAGTTTTTTTACGATTCGTACGGAAATGGTATTTCTGTACGAATCGTACTTGCTGGTTTCTAAGGTGCATTTCCCGGGTACGAGTCGTACGGAGAATACGCTCCGTACGACCATTCGTACCCGGGTTTTACAGGATCGGAATCGGCACCCTAGTAGGTGTAAGATTTATTTGCGCATGTAGAGTGTGTGAAGTAATAACACTTTGCATGTTCTAATAAGTTTGGACTAGGAGTTACCTCAGAGAGTGTATTCCTCGGACCTTCTGAAAGCCAGAAGGAAGTGTGGCTTGAAACGGGTAGACCATTTTAAAAGTTTTTAATCATACCGTCTGGAAGATGGAATAAAAACAGTTTTCCTACCATACAGGTTTTTTTAACCTCTAAAGAGCCCCTCCAACTCCTCTACCCCATCATTTTGTGTAGACTATACAGTGCTTCCGTGTTAATCACATGCACCAGCACACCCCATTCCACAGCGGAACGGGAACAACCCAATAATGAAGCATGTCACCAAGGAGTAACCATGGTGGGTGTGGGTTATACAACATAAACACTTGTGCTTTTTTCCAAATAGGGAATTGGCCCACATGTCTGAGTAGGGCCCCAACAGCAAAATGACACTAGATTTTCCATCGTAGTGAAAACCCATTAACCATTAAAATCCTAAAGACAAAGTGCATTCATTAGTTTATCTGCTCTCATTAAAAAATGAAGTGCTAATAAAATCAGAATTCTCTTAAAAGCGCACATATATATGTGTATCTTGACAGGTGTTATGGTATTGGCCTGTGCTAGGTATCAGCATGGCTTCAGACCATGTTCTGTACCCACATGAAAGTGGACACTGAAGCCACACAGTATAAATACTAATCATGGCTCTTAGACTAAATCTGTTCCAGGTGGCTAGCTTTCAGGTGTCAATATTTGGCTCTGATGTAAGTCTGGTTAGTATCTGCTTGTCCTATGGAAAGACTGGTCGGTCCCTGTGTAAGGGCTGGGCATGTGCTAAGCATAGATAGTACAGCATAAGTATGGGCCTCTGCAATGGCTGGTTTGGAAATATTACTCATTGTTGGTCCATTTGCTAAATAAGGTATTTTACAAAGCCTATTCAGTTGTTGCAACTTGCATTAAGGTTAAGAAAATATAAGTGCTAATATCTCATCTTTTGGTCTCAACCTACGACCCTAGCTGGGGCGTGCTCCGGGGTAAGAGAAGAGGACAGGTGTGAAAAATGATGACAATCCTGAATGTCTGATGAAAAGAAAAAAAAGTTGTCAAATCCTTACAATACTTGGCTTGCATCATCATCCAGTTTGTTGCTGTGCAGAGAGCGTCTACCATAATAGGAGTACCAAGAAGAAACAGTCAGTGCGGAGGGTAAAATGCCATACCCGAGTGGTCTCTACCCTGTACCTCCTATCCTAGCAATTGCCACCTGCGCTGCTGCTAATGTGCATGCTTCATTACAAAACAGGAGCCCTGAAAAGACACAATTAAAACTAATTGTGGGATAATAAACTTTAAAAGGTCCCCTTCCATAACATTAAAGTAACAAGCGCGCATGCCTCGCGCAAGTAGGGGGTGGGGGGAGTGCAGCCGAAGGCAGCGTTTCCCTTGCAGGAGCGAGCACAATAATTGCTAACATATGGCGCCGCTCGCTCCCGCAAGGGAATCGCCAAGCGTGCATGTGTTGCATTGAAAGCAATGCAACACGTGCACGTTTTTGCCTGCAAAGCTGAATCAATTTCAAGAGGTCTCTTTCCTACGCAGCGCGCATGCGCTGCGTAGGCGAGACCTAGAAAGGAGGGAGTTCCGCTTTATTACCTTTATTTCTAGCGTGAAGTATGAAAGACGGCTGTGATCAGTCGTGTCAAGCAAAGAAAACATGAAGCAATTACTTAAAGTGCGACAGGAGACGCTTCATAAACTCAAGTGTTCTTTCCCTGCCGGTTCCCACCCAGTGATGGAAACGCAGCACCAGATCACAAGCATCACTTTCCCATTAATGATTTATGGTATTTTTTTGGGCTTCGACTAGCCTTCTACATTTCAAAACGCCCCCGGTTTGTAAAAGCGGACTGAAAAAAAAAAAAGACAAACGCACCAGTGGAAACACCGTGAAGACAAGCACTTGTGATGAGAGGCGGTAACATGATGTTTGCTAATGCAGCGGTTTGGGCTTTTGTGCTACTTGATGGATGATACTGGCACGTTCTCTTTACTGTAGCCACCGCAATGATAAATATACCCTGCATATGTTATGCAAATTAACCAGACTGATTATCAGGGAGGCAGATTAACATTCTTTGAGGCGACGTGCTTCGCTTTCATGTGATTGATTCAAAGTGTGAACTCCGCGGTTCTTTCCGGGTCATGGCACTTTGCCTTCATGAGGCAGGTTTAGGAAATAGAGTCACTCTCGAGGTAAATCCTCTTGCTCGCAGCCTCAATTTCAACCCTCTGGACAGAATACGCCTATTCTGAACTTTTGAATGTATAAGAGCCTTTTTGCTTTGTAGCAAACATACGAATACCTCTAGTGTGCAGAAAAGCGAATGTTCCTGGCAAGCTGCGTACGTCCAAGCTCATCAGACTCCGACAAGCAGGAAACAGCATTTAAGTTGCTTTGACACCAAAATGCAAAATGGCGTTGGGCTGCTATGGACAAATGGCAAAAGCAGCCATGTTTGTCCATGCAGACGCGTACACAAAACCCCTCGGCAGAATCAATTCCAACAGGTACTCGCAATAGAGAGAGCAGCGCATGCGCTGCTTTCGCCAGCCGAGACCTAAAAACCAGCCAACCAACTGGCCTCAGCCAGAGGCCCAACGGTCGATGCCCGATTGCCCGCCTTGCCAATTCGACGCTGTTGTCAGGACATCCAGAACCAGCCGCTGTGAGAGCCACCGTCTATGCCAAGGGAAAGGGAGGGTGGGGGGTAATAGAATTCAATGCCTCAAAACATCGACCCAAGGCAACGTAAAACAAACTCCAAGACAGAAAACCTTTGGGTATAGAGAGCATGTGCCAACAAACTCCCTTCCCCTGACCCCCGCCTCCTCAGCGCATCCCAAGAATGTTTCTGTAATGGAAACGATGGAGCCCCTGCTCCTCGGCCCGGGGACCCCATTAGTGCAGATCAGCCCTGCTCTGGCTGATTCCGAGTCTTGGGGCCCCTCCTGAAACTAAGGTGCTGCACCCTACCTGCTAAAGCAGAGCGGAAAGGAAGCAAGAAAACCTTGCATGAAAACAGGCTGCTGCCCAAAAGCAGCCCTGAGAGGTAACAACCTGTCAAACTTGATGTGGAGTGGGTGGAGGGTCCTTCTGTTGCAATAAGAGGGCCCTTAATATGGAAAATGGAGTAGCACAGCTGTCTCTCTTCAGGGTGAGACTCAACTTCATTAAGTAAGGCCAGAGGCGTAGCTAGAGCTTGTGGCACCCGGGGCTATCCCTCAGATTGCCGCCCCTGGGGAGGGGAGGTTGCTAGGGAAAAAGGACGGCGAGCACTTGAAAGAGGTCCGAGAGACACGTAGTATCGCCGCTAATAGTTACCTCGATCATGCAAGTTACATGCACATACATGACACGGTCCAAGGCTACACAGTTGAATGCGCAGCGACTGGCAGTACTAAAGAGAACGCACAGACTGCATGATCTATCTGGGGACACAGAAAAACCGCATGTGACATCCATCAGAGAGCTGCGTGAACAATTACCTGGTAATCCCCTCAGCACAATGCAAACATGCACATACATGACACTATTCAGGGATCCATCATCTACAGCTGACATTAAATGACCATTCATCATGGTCCCCCCATTAAAGCAGTGCACTTTGTGATCTGCATGGTACATTATTTTTTGCAGCAGGCACATTAACCCTCTGTGCTACCTTTCCAGGAGTCAACCCTTCCACTAGACAGAACTCTGATCTCTCTCTAGGAAGAACATCGAAGTTATCATGACATTTTTATTGTTTCTGAAAATTGCTGGAGGCCAGGAAGGAGGAAGCAAGTTTTTTTAAAACCATAATATACTTACAAACACTATGCACCCACCCGAAATAGGTACCCAGTGCGGTCACACCGTTCGCATCGCTCTAACCTGTTCAAGGTTCATGGGACCTCAGTGACAGAGTCACAGCGACTGGATCACTGTTGCTCTAGGGTGTGCTGCTTTGTAGGCATGCCCGCAAGACTGGAGATGAACTTCAGTATGGGTTGTGGTGGACAGGCCTTCAAGGTTAACCCACAATTGACACCACTAGGGTACACCTGCCTGTGCTAAGACATTAAGCCTTCTATGGTCTAGTGGGGCCTTCTAAGGTCTAGCATGGGAATGTGCTCCCTCAGTAGAGTGGTCTGGTGGACTGGTCATGAAGGCTGAACCCGGTTCCCCAGTTCCAAATTCGACAGCTCTAGCCATAGTGCCACATCCTCTCCCCACTGAACACCATCCTTCCCCACTGAGAGAAACTTGCACTGCCTTCAGCTACAACCTAATTGTGCCCGCTATAAACACTTGGATGTGGCTCAATTCAAATTATGCACTTGATAAGAGTAATATGCTGACTAAAAAAAAAAGAAAAGCAAACACTCATAGGGAATGCAAGATTAAGTAAAGCAGGTGAAATGTAAGTAGAAACAACATGGTTACCTTAACACCATTGCCGCGAGGGGAAATTCCCCCACGGTGCGGGGGGGACGCGTTGCCGCGGTGCTCGTGACGAGCCCAGCTCTTGGCAGGTCAATGGGAGGACGAAGTGTCAAGAGCTCTTCCCCCGCCAGGTGCCGATCGCCTCCAGCTCCCCCAGGCGCGGGCTCCACCCCCTGCTGGTTGTCTGGACACCTTCATCCCGGGCCCTCCGACCTCCAAGTGCGAGGGTCCGGACATCAAAGAGCGCCTGCCCTATAACTGGGGCAACTCCGGAGCAGGAAGTAGTTGTATCCTGGAGTCGAGAGACACCGAGAGAACTCAGCCTTGACGGACTACTGGCGCTGCCGTAGCCCGCTCTTGTGAACCATCGTCCTGCCTGCTGGCGCTGCCGCGGCCTTCTACAACATCCATCCTCGTCGGGACCTGCTGGCGCTGCCGCGGCCCGTTGTAACGACCATCCTCACCGGGACCTGCTGGCGCTGCCGCGGACCGTACATCGACCATCTTCCCGGGACCTGCTGGCACTGCCGCGGCCCGTTGTAACGACCATCCTCACCGGGACCTGCTGGCGCTGCCGCGGACCGTACATCGACCATCTTTCCGGGACCTGCTGGCGCTGCCGCGGCCCGTACCAACTAAGCTCGAGGATTGTGAGCTAAACATCATCTCATCCAAACTACCTGACTGGTAGACAGACTGTCCCGCTACCCCTTACCCTGCTTTGAGAGACTTGAATCGAGGGGACCCCTGAGTCCAGACCTCCTTGTACCATTCAACCGTACCTTCAGAAGTGCTTATAAAGAACTCTGAACCTTATCCGTGTGTGGTATCTGTCTGTGGGGGGGAAGTTACTTGTCTGTACGATCGCTGGAGACGGCTCTCCCCGGAGACCTCTCCTCCTGACCCCGGCCGACCCTCCCGGTCCGTCTATCCTTTCTAACATTGGTGGCAGCGGCGGGATCCGAATCAACGCGTAATCGTACAGAGAGTAGCTCACCCCACGACAACAACACGATGTCAGCCAAAGATAGCAACTCCACCGAGAAATTCCAAATGGATAAATTAGAAGAATACAACCACCGCGAACTGAGACAATTCTGCATAGAACTTGGCATCGCTACCACCGGCCTGAGTACCAAAGATGATCTAAAGCACGCCCTAGAGTCGTGGACAGAAACGGGGGTCGCCGGACCCTCCGACCAAAGCAGCATCACACCAGAGGGGAACGCCACGGCTCCCGAGGAGCGGGGAACGGGCCTCTCGCAGGAGGAGATCCGAGAAAGAGAAAGAACCAGATTGCACGAGTTGGAAATGGCACGACTCAAGATGGATGGGGAACTCAAGTTAGCTGAACAGAAACTCAACCTCGAGCACATGCGGCTCCGAGATGAACGAGAAGAGAAGCAGAGACAGAGAGAGCTGGAGGAGAAAAAAATAACGCTCGAGCACGAGCGCAAACTGGCGGAAATAGAACTTCGGAAACAGAATAAAGAACTGGGGGTGCCTGAGCGACCACACACCCCGGGGCCAATCGAGAAAAAAGTCCACATCCCCAAGGATGTTGTCCGCGAGTATGTCCGAGAAGACGACATACAACAGTGGTTTAAAGCCTACGAGATCGCCATGACCTCCCACCGGATCGACCGGAGTGATTGGGGAGCCGGACTCTGGGGGAGGTTTATCAACGAGGGGCGCGATGCCCTACTGCAGCTCCCAGATCACCAAATGTCGTCCTACGACCACATGAAGGCTGCCCTCCTCACCCGCTACGGCCTCACACCCGAGATGTACCGCCAGAGGTTCAGAGATTGCACCCGGATCCCAGGTACAACTTGGGTGGAATACGTGAACTATTTCAGCCGTGCCTTCGAGGGTTGGATAAAGGGGAGCCAGGTCACCACCTACGAACAACTCTTTAACCTGATAGTATGGGAGCACCTGTCGAACAACTGCTTCGTCGAGCTCAGGCAGCACCTCCTCGACAGTAAGCTGACTGACCCCCGGCAGCTCGCCGCCGAAGCTGACCGATGGGAAAGCACCCGAGTGGGCCGGAGGGGGCCACACGAACAGAACAGAAACAACCAAGGCCAGCACCGTCCTCGGGGAGGAGGAGGGGGCCAGGGGCGAGGGAGAGACGCCTTGCCCGCAACACCCGTGGCCAGTACCCCGGCTCCGGCCGGTCGGGGCAACCCCCCGTGGCGTCCTGGGGTCCGAGCCAACGTCACGTGCCACCGATGCCAGCGAGTCGGCCACTACGCCAATGACCCGAGCTGCCCGCAGAACCAAACACCCAAGCCCCGCCAGGTAGCTGCCGCCGCCCTGGGGGAAGAGCGATCATTGGAGGAACCAGAGGAGTATGAGCCGGCCCAGCAAGAATGGGAACCGGCCGCCATGGTCCTGGCATGCTTAGGGGGAAGAGACATGGTCCCGCGGGCTCCCCTACCCGCTAACACCAGGAAATACGGTCAGTGGGTGACCATTAATGGACAGCGAGCCGAGGCCTTGCGTGACACAGGCGCCAGTGTGACGGCCGTCCGCTGTCACCTGGTGAAGCCCGAGCAGATCCTGCCGAACATTCTCTGCCCCGTCCGCTCGGCAGACAACTCTGAAAGTATGTGTCAAATGGCCTGCGTTCCATTCGAATGGGGAGGGGTCTCCGGCCTGTTGAAGGTGACGGTCCGGGACGATGCCCCCGTGGACTGCCTCCTGGGGAATGACCTCGAGAGTTCCCCGTGGGCCACCGTTGAGAGAAGAGAGCACCTGGGGATGCTGGGCCTCCCGGACTGGGCCTGCGTAACCACCCGGTCCATGGCCGCCCGTGCCGTCCCTCGATCAGAGGAACCAGAATGGCCAGCACCTCCGCCCCCAGTCGCCCCAGTAGAAGACAACGACGAGGCCAGCCTCCCAGACCCGACGGCCGAAGGGGACGCGCAACCCCAGGACCTTCCTGACCTGGCTCAGTGGCGTCAAGAGGGGGGGCCCACCCAAGCACAGTTCCGCCAGGAACAAAAGACCTGTCCCTCCCTCGAGGGACTCCGCCAACAAGCCAGCGCCCAGAACGCAGGGGACTCCACCGGAACTCACTGGGTCTACTGGGATAACGACCTGCTATACAGCGAGCAAAGAATCGCCGAGCTGGGGGCCGGTCGAGTACTGGTGGTACCTCTCCGCTTCAGAGACTTTCTGCTCAACCTGGCCCATGATGTCCCCCTGGCTGGACACCTGGGCCAAGATAAAACGTACAGCCGCCTAGTGTCCCACTTTTTCTGGCCGAAGATGAGGAACGACGTCCTGAACCACTGCCGATCTTGCCCCACATGCCAAGCCAGCGGGAAGAGTGGTCGGAAGCTGAAAGCCCCTCTGCAACCCTTCCCTGTGGTCACCACCCCGTTCGAGAGGGTGGGGATAGACATCGTGGGGCCTCTGGACCCCCGCACGGCACAAGGACACAGGTTCATCTTAGTACTGGTGGACCATGCCACCCGCTACCCCGAGGCGGTGCCCCTACGGACCGTGACAGCTCCGGTGGTTGGCCGGGCCCTAATGGGGATCTTCTCCCGGGTAGGCTTCCCCCGAGAAGTCGTCAGCGACCGAGGCACGAACTTTATATCCAAATACATGAAGTCCCTCTGGCAACAATGCGGGGTCACCTACCGATTCACGACCCCCTATCACCCCCAAGGGAACGGACTAGTGGAGCGTTTTAACCGCACCCTCAAGGGGAGGATTGGGGGATTGGAAGAGCCCCTCCGTCGCCAGTGGGATGTACTACTCCCGTGCCTCCTCTTCGCCTACCGCGAAGTTCCCCAGAAGTCCCTCGGTTTTAGCCCTTTCGAACTCCTGTACGGGCACCCTGTGCGAGGGCCCCTCAGCCTAGTGAAAGAAGGTTGGGAGATGGCCCCCCTAAAGACCCCTCCAGACGTCTTCAAATACCTCCTGGCCCTACGCAATCAGACCCGGCGCTTCAGAGAGATGGCCAAGGCGAACCTCGAGGCCAGCCAGGAGGACATGAAGAAGTGGTATGATCACAATGCCTCCTCCGTTGAGTTCGAGCCTGGACAACAAGTATGGGTGATGTCCCCCACCGAACCATGTGCCTTGCAAGATAAGTGGACGGGGCCCTTCAAAGTGGTCGAGCGCAAAAGCCCCGTCACTTACCTCATCGACCTGGGGACCTCCCGGAACCCCCTTCGGGTCCTCCACACCAACCGACTCAAACCACACTTTGTGCGCTCAGAACTCAGCCTCCTGATGGCTACGGACAGTGGGGCAGAGGAAGACTCCGAACCCCTCCCGGATCTTCTGAAGACTCAGGAGAATGACGGCTCCGTGGACGGGGTCCGGCTCTCTGACGCCCTCACTTCGGAGCAACGCCAGGGCTGCCGGAACCTCCTGCTGCAGTTCGCTACCCTGTTCTCCCTCACCCCCGGGGTCACCCCTTGGTGTTTGCACGACGTGGACACCGGGGACAGTCCCCCTGTCCGACACCGGGCCTACCGCGTACCAGATCGGGTACGGGCCTGCATACAGGAGGAGGTGGCCAAGATGCTCACAATCGGGGTCATCGAGCCCTCGGACAGTCCCTGGGCCAGTCCGGTTGTATTGGTCCCCAAAGCCGCTGCCCCCGGCACCGCACCTGAACTGAGATTCTGCGTCGACTACCGGGGCTTGAACGCTGTCACCCGGACCGACGCTCATCCGATCCCCCGAGCAGACGAGCTGATCGACCGGCTGGGGGCCGCCCGCTACCTCAGTATCTTCGACCTAACAGCGGGCTACTGGCAGATCGGCCTCACACCCAGGGCTCAGGAACGGTCAGCCTTCTCTACCCCCGATGGCCACTACCAATTCAAGGTCATGCCCTTCGGCATGAAGAATGCCCCCGCCACGTTTCAACGCCTCGTGAACCAGGTCTTGGCGGGGCTCGAAGAGTTCAGCGCTGCCTACCTGGACGATATCGCTGTGTACAGCCACCACTGGCCCGACCACCTCCGTCACCTCCAAGAAGTCCTACAGGCCCTCCAGCGGGCCGGCCTCACAATTAAGGCCGGCAAGTGCCAAATTGGCCAAGGGTCTGTGACCTACCTTGGGCACCAAGTGGGAAGCGGGCTGGTGGCCCCGCTACAACTTAAGATTGCTGCCATCCAGTCCTGGCAGCCCCCCGTCACCCAGACCGAGGTCCGAGCCTTCTTGGGGCTCACCGGCTACTACCGGCGGTTCGTGAAGGACTACGGCAGCATCGTGGGGCCCCTCACGGGTCTCACGTCCAAGAACCAGCCGAAGCGGATTAACTGGACCCCCGATTGTCAAGCGGCCTTCGAGAAGCTGAAGGCCGCTCTATGCACCGCCCCTGTGCTCCAGGCCCCCGATTACAGTCGGGAATTCATGGTACAGACCGACGCCTCCGACCACGGCATCGGAGCCGTCCTTTCTCAGTTAAACCCCGAAGGTCATGACCAACCGGTGGCCTTCATCAGTCGACGTCTCCTGGCACGAGAACAGCGCTGGAGCACCATCGAGAGGGAGGCCTTCGCAGTGGTGTGGGCCCTCAAAAAGCTCCGGCCCTATCTCTTCGGTACCCACTTCCGGGTACAAACCGACCATCGACCCCTGCAGTGGCTGATGCAGATGCGGGGGGAGAACCCAAAACTCTTGCGCTGGTCCATTTCCCTGCAGGGAATGGACTTCACTGTGGAGCACCGACCAGGCCAAGACCACGCCAATGCGGATGGCCTGTCCCGCTTTTTCCGCCTCGACGAAGAGAGTCCCCAAGGAGATGGGTGACTCTCCCCGCCTTCAGCTGGGGGGGACGCATGTTGGACAGGCCACACGAAGGGCTTGCTCCCTCCCCGCACGACAGGGCCCGAGCTCCGGCCCACCAGGCATAACCCACGAAAAGCACCTGTACCCCGTCTCCCGACGGATCTTCTGCCCTCGGACCTCTACTCCTCACGGGGCCCAGCCCCACCGGCCCCCCCGGCCGGTTCAAGCCGCCATCTTGGGCCCTGCACCACGAGGCCGCGTGGCCTCGCCCCGACCCTAACCCCGGGCCTGGCCGGCCCCGACATCCCGGCACCACCATCCACCCGGGAGGTGAGCGGACCACTTGGCAGGTCAATGGGAGGACGAAGTGTCAAGAGCTCTTCCCCCGCCAGGTGCCGATCGCCTCCAGCTCCCCCAGGCGCGGGCTCCACCCCCTGCTGGTTGTCTGGACACCTTCATCCCGGGCCCTCCGACCTCCAAGTGCGAGGGTCCGGACATCAAAGAGCGCCTGCCCTATAACTGGGGCAACTCCGGAGCAGGAAGTAGTTGTATCCTGGAGTCGAGAGACACCGAGAGAACTCAGCCTTGACGGACTACTGGCGCTGCCGTAGCCCGCTCTTGTGAACCATCGTCCTGCCTGCTGGCGCTGCCGCGGCCTTCTACAACATCCATCCTCGTCGGGACCTGCTGGCGCTGCCGCGGCCCGTTGTAACGACCATCCTCACCGGGACCTGCTGGCGCTGCCGCGGACCGTACATCGACCATCTTCCCGGGACCTGCTGGCACTGCCGCGGCCCGTTGTAACGACCATCCTCACCGGGACCTGCTGGCGCTGCCGCGGACCGTACATCGACCATCTTTCCGGGACCTGCTGGCGCTGCCGCGGCCCGTACCAACTAAGCTCGAGGATTGTGAGCTAAACATCATCTCATCCAAACTACCTGACTGGTAGACAGACTGTCCCGCTACCCCTTACCCTGCTTTGAGAGACTTGAATCGAGGGGACCCCTGAGTCCAGACCTCCTTGTACCATTCAACCGTACCTTCAGAAGTGCTTATAAAGAACTCTGAACCTTATCCGTGTGTGGTATCTGTCTGTGGGGGGGAAGTTACTTGTCTGTACGATCGCTGGAGACGGCTCTCCCCGGAGACCTCTCCTCCTGACCCCGGCCGACCCTCCCGGTCCGTCTATCCTTTCTAACAGTGAGGAAGGCCTGGACTCGGAGTAAAGAAGGTTATAGGTAAATAACGCTGCCACTCGCTGGTCTTAATTCGCGAAGTATTCAAGTGTGGACCATATTAAAATACAACTTCTTCTTCCACTATAAGGAAGGGCTAAAGAACGCCTGTCCCAGAGGTGCCGCAACACAATTTAAAGTTCCTCTCCTCGCTGTTTTTTGTTTGGCGTGCGCATGCACGCACCCATGGAAACTGTAAGACAAAATGTACATTTCCTGTTACTCATAGTACGGCCCGCGGGCCGCCAGCGGCCCTGAAATCCTTCCTTGGCGGCCAGCGGACCTTACAGACATTCTACCTGTGTTTTAAAAAAAAAAAATTGTGTTAGCAAACACTACCAAACCGGGTGTAGCAGCCCGGACTCTGAGACTCTGCTCTGTGGGGGGCCGGGGGATTCCAGTGATTGTCAAAGTGGAGATGCAGGGGCCTAAGAGTTGAAATACAACAAAGCTTATTAGCATGTAAATGGTCTTTTAAAGACCTGTGAAGTACTCGGGTACGGCTGTGTGTGCGCGCTGGGAAGCTGTCTCAGCCAGGGCTGAAGACTGACACACACACGGGGTGAGATGACAGAGGGTGACGGAGGGAGGGAGAGGGAGGGAAACAGAGGTTGACAGAGGGTGACAGAGAGAGGGAGACAGAGAGCGTAGTCTGGGGGAGGGAGACAGTGGGAGAGGGAGGGAGGCAGAGGGAGGGAGAGGAAGGGAGACGGAGAGAGGGAGAGGGAGGCAGAGGGAGGGAGAGGAAGGGAGACGGAGAGAGGGAGAGGGAGACAGAGGGAGACAGAGGGAGACAGAGGGAGAGAGACAGAGGGAGAGAGACAGTGGGAAGGAGACAGAGGGAGGGAGAGAGACAAGGAGAGAGACAGGGAGAGATAGAGGGAGGGAGACAGAGAGAGAGACAGAGGGTGGGAGACAGAGACGGAGGGAGACAGAGGGAGAGAGACAAGGAGAGAGACAGGGAGAGACAGGGAGAGATAGAGGGAGGGAGACAGAGAGAGAGACAGGGGGAGGGAGACAGGGACGGAGGGAGACGGAGGGACGGAGGGAGACAGAGGGAGACAGAGGGAGGGAGACAGAGGGAGACGGAGGGAGAGGGAGGGAGACGGAGGGAGAGAGAGGGAGGGAGATGGAGGGAGAGAGAGGGAGGGAGACAGGGGGAGAGGGAGGGAGAGGGAGGGAGAGAGACAGAGGGAGAGGGAGAGAGGCGGAGGGAGAGAGACAGAGGGAGAGGGAGGGAGACAGGGAGGGAGAGGGAGGGAGACACAGGGAGGGAGAGGGAGACAGGGAGGGAGACAGAGGGAGAGAGACAGAGGGAGGGAGGGAGACAGGGAGAGATAGAGGGAGGGAGACAGAGAGACGGAGGGAGGGAGACGGAGGGAGGGAGATGGAGGGAGAGGGACGGAGGGAGAGGGACAGAGGGAGACAGGGAGACGGAGGGTGACAGAGGGAGGGTGACAGAGGGAGGGAGACAGAGGGAGGGAGAGAGACAGAGGGAGAG
This sequence comes from Triturus cristatus, assembly GCF_964204655.1. Classification (NCBI taxonomy): domain Eukaryota; kingdom Metazoa; phylum Chordata; class Amphibia; order Caudata; family Salamandridae; genus Triturus; species Triturus cristatus. The sequence continues at coordinate 610,807,109 of NC_140589.1, read as the reverse complement.
AGACGGGGGAGAGAGACGGGGAGAGGGACGGGGGAGAGGGACGGGGGAGGGGGACGGAGGGAAGAGGGGGAGGGGGGGACAGAGACAGAGGGGGGGAGGGGAGGGGAAGGGAGGGGGAGAGAGATGTGTGTATGCCGGGTCTGGTGGCTCAGTGGACGAAGGCGTCTGCTGCAGGGACCTGTGTTCAACCTCATGGTCACAATTTTTTTTTGCTTTAGCCCCACCCCTTCCCCTCTGACCCCGCCCCCACCAGTGCGGCCCTCGGCCACAAACCACACTGTAAATTTGGCCCCGATAGAAAGTTTGTGAGTACCCATGCTGTATATGAACAACAACACAAGAGGTGTGTCACATTTCACAGAAAGTGCAGGGCACCAATCCGAATACCTGAAAAGGACCCCTTCCAATCCACCCTGGTGACATCACTTAAGTGCGAATGCTAACAGACTGCACATCAATAAAACCAACACAGCTTCACGCCTTCAGAGAGTACTTGTGCATCATGACTTTGAATTACATGTTCTTTTTTCATTTGACTTTCCCACTTTTTCATCCATTTCGTGCACCGACCTTTATTGCAATTCTTTTACCGATTGGACGCAATATTTTGTATGCACTTTTAGCAATATTTCATTGAAAAAAAAGCGGACGAACTAAATAAATTGTATTCCTCAAGTTACCCTTGTCATACAGAGGAACATCCATGCATGCCCAGGAAGGTAGATTCCAAACAGTACACAAGAGATTCACTTGCAAACGCTTCCAAAACATGACTTAGTTAGCATTAACAATGCAGCAGTAACGCCAGTGAGAGCTATTACCGAATACCGATCCAACCTAATTACTATAGTTATATTGTTTACGTCTGAATCTGGGGCGTAAGTACCAGTGTTGCAGCAGGAGCAGTGGCACCGGGGCCCATGCCACTGATTCGGATGCATACGTGCTTCACCACATAATTCATCTACCTGCAAATTCGTGTTTCTTTTATATAATCGCTTAGCATCGCGTCTGAAACTTCTCGCTTGAAAATAGCAGCTTGGCCTCAAATGTCTACGGTCCGAACATTCTAACACATATGATGTTCGTCCGTAGACTACGGACGAACATCATATGTGTTCGAATGTTCGGCATCGGCGAAAGAGAGGACGCCGCGCGCTTGCCTGTCTTTGGGGCCAGACTGACAGGCCAGGTCCAGCGGTCAGTGTACACAGGTGTTTGAAGCACTTACCCCTGTGTCTAGCCAGACAATGGCGCTGTGCGGCGAGCTGTCTGGAAAGGGAACCTTTACAAGCTACTTTATGAGACGCGCTTTCAGCAAGTTGTTTAGTATTCACGGCGGGTTTCTATCGCCAGATGAAGGGCCGGGTAGGAAAGCGCCATATTGACTGCCGTTTAATCACATATTGGATTGTGAGTCGGTGCTCTGAGGTATATTATCAGAAGGGGAGTAAATGAACGTGTTCATGCAATCTAGAGGAACTGACAGGAAATGTCTAGTAAGTGTCAGGGCACACAGGTGCAGCAAGCCTTAATGGAAATATTAGATCAATCAATGACACGCCGTATTGAAGGTATGAATACATTTGTAGTTATACGTGGCTGCTGACAGCCTCACATCATCAAGCAGGAGCTCCAGCAAACAGAAGGTAACTCTTCAGTGACCAGAGCGTTCATCTGTATGGAAATAAGCAGCGTAGAGGCTCCGCGCATGCTCAGTAGCACAGAGGATGGGCCCCACTTACAAGGTTATGTGTGTAATTTACTCGCGCTGTGGACGGGTTAAAGTTTATCACTACGCCCAATAAAATCTGATTTCTCTGGTTTTTGGAATTCAACAGATGCCATAATTAACGCCAACTATAAGTTTTGCTCTTCAAATGAGGCATTACATATGGGTTTTGGTGCGTTCCACTCCAAAATCAACATATACTGGTGCTTGCTTGGCATTTTCCAACGGTATATGTTGGCAGATTTGATCTGCCGATAGGTACCTGGGAAAAATTGCAAGGGCACTGACGTTACCACACCAGGTTATTACTGGGCGCAGTAGACTTCTCACAACTTAGAATTCAAACCCCTTCACCAACAGGGGTTTGCACAGTGGTCAGAATTATCAATGTCATTTGTAATTAGGGCCTAAGTGTATGCTTTCGATGTATATTTCATAGTAAATCAAAAAGGCATTAGCTGATACACACAATGAAAGCATATTAATCTCCTGCGAGTGAGCGAAACTTGAAAAAGCACCACAGAGTTAAAAAAAATTGCTGGGGACAGGGCGAAGAGACCAAAAAACTGGAAATATCTCTTCCATAATAGGAGGGGTAGTGGAAAATCAAGGATGAGCCCAATAAGGATTTTACAAATCAACCAACACATTCGCAAAAGAGTAAGTCAGCCTATATTCACGAACATTTCACCCAAAATATTCCATAAGGTATCTATGTGGGTTATTGGGAACTGCAGATTTAAAGTCAGGGTGCATTTTTTCCCCCAAATTGGTTTCTTGCTGGAACCACTAGGCCAAAGTGGGGCAAAACTGTACTTTAGGCAGATTTTGCCTGTAATATGTATAGTGTAAGCACAACAGATTTTTCAGCGGGCACGATAGACTTACACTATGAATGCCCCTTCACACTAGAAGGCCTATCCCAGATATGTAACAATTCTTGCAGAGTCCCTTCTGCGACAGGCTACCTGTGCGCAGTTACAGGGCTGCACCAAACTGTATGCTCACACAGGAAGCCCGCACACTTACGTGCATGTGTGTGCTCACATTTTACCAGCCCAGTGCCTTTTAGCTTAGTTGCCGAGCAGTAACCTTATTTTAAAAGGCAGACAATAGAGGTTAGCATGTTCTGTCCAATTACAGTGAATTTTACGAGTGAGACTCTGGTAGTGAAAATTGCTCACAGTAACATCCAAAAACCTGGCAGTCAATTGGGAAAAATCCTGGTGGACTATTTGGCCAGGACCCCCTTGCTACAGTTGGCACATGAACATACAAAAACATACAAATCACATTAGAACACCCTTGCTAAATGTATACACACTAAACACAGACTCCACAACATAGACATACAGCAAGACGGCCTTATGTGGATTGCCGCCTTTCTCACAGAACGCATACAGAGCATCCAACTGCCTCCCTTCACCTCTGCACCCAAAGATATCATATGCGGCGTACCACAAGGATCATCCCTCAGCCCCACACTGTTCAATATCTACATGACCCCCTTGAAAACATTGTCAGATACCACGGTTTCAGCATCTCCTACGCAGACAACAACCAACTGATCCTCTCGTTCACTGAGGACCCTGTCTATGCCTATACATACTTATGCAACACCATGATTAACGTAGCCAAATGGGTGAAAAACAAATGCCTCCAACTCAACTCCGACAAACTGAAGTACTGATGTTCGGGAAGAACACCTCCATATGTGACCACAGCTGGTGGCCTGCAGAACTCGGACCTACACCAAGAGCGACCGACCATGCACACAACCTAGGCATCATCCTTGACAGCCAACAGACCATGAAAAGACAAGTCAACACAGTCACCAACTGCTTCCACACACTTCAGATAGTTTCCAACCAACATCAGAAAGACTGTCTACCAGGCCCTCATCACCAGCCGCCTTGACTACGGCAAAGCCCGCTACGCTGCCATCCCCACCCAGCTTCTCAGAAGACTCCAGACCATACAGAATGCCACATCCAGACTCATTCTTGACCTCTCCAAATGAATCCACACCTCCTCCCACCTGAGAGACCTCCACTGACTATCCATCTAGGAGAGATGCCTGTTCAAGATCCTCACATATGCCTGCAAAGCCCTCCATGACCTAGGACCTGCCAAGATAAACCATCAACGGAACTTCCTCCAAGCATCTAGACACCCACGCTCCTCCTCATTCGCCAACACACCCCCTGCATCCGTCACAGTGGTGGCCATTCCTTCTCCTGCTGCCAAGACCTGGAACGACCTTCCCCTCCAACTCCAGACAGCTCTCTTGCTGGCAGACTTCAGAAAGAGACTCAAGACCTGGCTTTTCGATGAAGACACAGCACCCAGATACCTCCGGGGTGACAAAGTGTGCTTTACAAAGGCTGCTTGATTGATTGATTGATTGAAAGATTAATCTCAAATAACACATCTCAAGATATTTACACACCTGTGAATGAAAGGGGGAGTTATTGACAAAGCCTGCACCAGACCTAACACCAGCTGCACCTCATCAAAACACCAACCAGACACGAGGTCAGGATCATAAAAAAGACACTCAAAGACACACTAACTTTTGCAAAATTTTAGCTTTGGTGTTTACTGCACTGCCCTTCACCCTAAGGAACACATACTTGTGGAGGAGGGAGAGGATACACCGAGAGAGGCTCACTCTCATTTGTTTGAGGAAAAGTGAGATACTGCTTTGTTTCAGAGATGAGCCTGATGTAATCCTGTACATGGTTGCAAAATGGTAGCAGGAGCTCCCTCATAAACAGCCAACCCCATGCTATTTCTGTCCCTTTCAGTGTACTTTGTGGTTATTGTGCAGTCCAGAACTCCACCAAAAGATCAGTGATAAGATATGACGTTATTGGTAGGCAGCTTTGATGTAACAGCACCCTTCTAACAAAGTCTGTCCCTCAAGATTGGTCATACATCCTAGTGCAGGCCACAAAGGAAAGGAGGGAATACAACAAGGGAAAAGAAAACACACGTAGCCAACGACTGGTACAGGGTGATGGCAATTCTCAGCTTCAGGCAGTCCTACACTGTTTCTCTTGTGGTAAATAGTGCTCCTTGGGGTAGACAAGTGGATTACAATATTATGCACAAAATATCAAGGACACAAGAATGCAATAAAGGATAAGGATTCACTTAACAACATGTTGTTAAACTGTGACAAACCCAATGTAGTACTAGGAGACCTCCTGAAATCTGAGCCCCACAGGTATACACCTGCAGATTGTGATGGAACATGATGAATTCGTCATTATAGTGAAGAAACATTCAAGTGAGGGCCACTCAACATCAGTGGAGAGCAGAAAGACAGGATAGTGAGAATCAATAACTTTGTCAGCCTCAGAAGTGCAGGCCTCAGGGGAAAGGAGGGAAGAAAACAAGGGAGTAGAAGGAGAGGACACTTCGTCAGCATCAGTCACAGGGTAATGTTAATTCTCATCTCAATGAAGGTCTTCACTGTGTCTAATCTGGTAAATAGTAGACCCTGGGGTGGACAAGTGAATTTCAGTATTATGCAGAAAATATCAATAGCACAAGAATGCAATAAAGGATATGGATTCACCTACCAGCATGTGCTTAAAAATAAACCGTCACAAACCCAGTGTAGTACCTGGGTACCTCCTGGAATCAGAGAACTACTGGTATACACTTGCAGATTGTGATGGAACGTGGTGTATTTGTCAGTACAGTGAAGAAACCTTTAAGTGAGGGCCACTCAACACCAGTAGAGAGTAGAAAGACAAGGGATAATGAGAATCAGGAACCTCGTCAGTGTAGGAAATTGGGTTACTGGTTGAGGGGAGTGAAACCCTACTCAAGCAGTAACCACAATTCTTGTCAAGATGAAACGCAAGCAAATCCCAAATTAACCTGTTCTCAACCCTCGTGTAGCTTGGCACAAAATCAATCACGCTTAACTCAGAGGCAATGTGTAAAGTATTTGTGCAGTACTTCAAACAGTAATAAAGTGAAAACTTATCACAAGAAAAATCACATACCAATTTAGAAAAATAGAATTCAATTTAATAAATTATTTGATACCAAAACAACAAAATTCCAATCGGCAGAACCGGGGATATGCAACTTTGGAGGTTTAGGAAAACACTGTAGTTAAAAGCACAAAGCGTCAACTGTGGTTATCTGATCACGACAAACTGGAATAAAGTCCAGGCCGACTGCGATGGAGCACGGCCTGGATACTAGGACCAAGTTAGTTCTACTGAGAAATGTACTTTAAGTTCTGGTTGAGGAGAGTTACACCACGCAGCAGTGGTCCCGAGAGCTGATGCGAGGTCTTAGTCAAAGATGCGTCACACAGCAGGAGTTCCATTGAGTTCAGAGGGCTATGTTGTGGGCTTGCGTTGAGACTGCATTTCGCTGCTTAAGTTCAATGGAGCTGCTAGGTCCAAATCGAGGATGCTTCATGCAGCTGCGGTTCCAATGAGCTGTGAGGGCTGAAATGTGGGCCTATGTCTCACTGCTTTGGTTCAGATGAGGTGCTGTGAAAAACTGCATCAGGTTCAAATTGCACTGCATCCATTCTGGTAGAAACCACTGCTGGGCTGGCAGAGCACCCTTAGCACCACTTCCAAGGTTTTAGGACTGGAGGGGCACCACTTAGGGGGTTAGGTCTTACAGTATGCCGAGTCCAGGTGGACGGGTCAAGATTGGTGGATCCTTTTTTGTCCCTGAGGCTCTCATCAGGATGCCAGCCAACTAGCACTTGGAGACACTCTGGTGGTCCTGGGTTCAAGATGCAGGTCCAGTTTTTCAAACTGAGGCAGTAGGGCAGCAGAGTAGCAGTGCAGTCCTTCTTGCAGTACAGCAGCACAGCAGTACTTCTTCTGAGTCTTCAACAGGTCCAGAAGTGTGCTCAAGAGTTGGGTCTGAGGGTCAACTATTTACACCTGGTAAAACAAAGAGATTCCCTAGCAAGAACAAGGCAATTTAGGCCTATAGTGAGCAGTTTTCAATAGCAATGAGGCAGGGACTGATTTAATGTCCAATGATTCAAAACAAACAGATTTCTTCTTTTATTTCTTTAATCTTCTCTGTTTCTTCTCAATTCTTCCATAGTGACATATTGGTATCTTTAGAAACGCCACAGCGAACTCAGTAGCCAACACGTGTTTCGTCTCGGGTAAATTGCCCGGCGACTTCCTCAGGGCATAAAACAAGTCTCAAACGGAATATATGTAGTTGATTATTCCGTCATATTTGTAACACAATCTGGGTATAGATCCTTATTCTTTTATCCATATATGCGTGACACAGGATACGTGACTGGTGACGCTTGGAGTACTCTCCTTTCCTTCTCTTCGTTATTTCAGATATACTAATCTTCCCTATCATCTGATGCTTTTGATCGGGATTATAATTCGCTAAAGACTATTTCACGCATATATGGATAAAAGAATAAGGATCTATACCCAGATTGTGTTACAAATATGACGGAATAATCAACTACATATATTCCGTTTGAGACTTGTTTTATGCCCTGAGGAAGTCGCCGGGCAATTTACCCGAGACGAAACACGTGTTGGCTACTGAGTTCGCTGTGGCGTTTCTAAAGATACCAATATGTCACTATGGAAGAATTGAGAAGAAACAGAGAAGATTAAAGAAATAAAAGAAGAAATCTGTTTGTTTTGAATCATTGGACATTAAATCAGTCCCTGCCTCATTGCTATTGAAAACTGCTCACTATAGGCCTAAATTGCCTTGTTCTTGCTCGGGAATCTCTTTGTTTTTCTCAGGTTTTCCTTTGTGACTTTTGTGACGGAGGAACTTTGGGGCATAGGTGGCTGTTCCCCTTGATTTCCCTAGAGCACCTGTTAGATACTGATCGATAAAACTGACAGAACGTTGGATGTGTGCAAGGCTGTAACCCTGCCACGGTTTGAAGTTATATTATTTACACCTGGTGTCCACTTTGAATTGCAGAAGCATCTAAATTCCTCGCCATACAGAGGTGTATGGAATTTCCTGCATCTCTGCCTTGGTCCCAATATGTGTGCGGGCACAAATTCTAGTGTGGAACCCTTTGCAAGTGTGCTGAGACAGAGTCTTTGTGATGTGCTAATTTGCTAGGTGATGGCTCTGCCCCCCTATTAAGTCAGAGATGGCACATCCTGCCAATACCTATTCCCCATTTGTCTTACTCTCTGGGAGTAATACACAAAGACCAACTGCCAGCTACACCTAGTCCCGTGACCCAGGATACCGCCTGCAGACACCATATGGTTAGGAAAAGAATGCTAACTTTCTAAAAGTGGCCTTTTCAGAATTGTGACTTAAAATCCAACTGTACCATTAAAGAGGGTGTACATTGCAATTCGTTAGAGACCAAACTCAACTCTCCTCCCTGTTCCTAATTGAAAGTTATCACTTATTAAACGATTAAGGTAACCCAATGGGGGAGGTGGGCCTTTCAGTAGTGAACAACACATTTTATTCACTACCAGGACATATAAAAGTACCTGTGGAACTTTCCAAATACACTGCACCCTTCCTTGTTGGCGGTTTAGGGCCTACCATAGGGGGTGACTTATATGTATTAAAAAGGAACGCTTAGGCCTGACAGAAGGTTTATTTTGCCAGGTTGAAATGGCAGTTTGCAACTGCTCACACAGGCTGCAATGTCAGCCCTGGAGCGCGCACATAGGATACCAGCACCAGTGGCGGCTCCTCGAGGGAGTGCTGCGGGCGGTGAGGCAGGGCAGGGCAGGGGAGTGGCAAGGTGGGGGTAGTAAACTTCGGCATACGGCCGAACGGAGGTAAATAAATAAAGAAAACAAATTACGTTGCGCACACTGCATCGCCTTTTGGCGTTGCAGCACGCGCAATGTAATTTGTTTAATTTATTATTTACCTACGTTCGGAGATTACTACCCCCCCACCCTGCCCTCCCCCGCCCCGCCCCACCGCCCCACAACACTCCCTCGAGGAGCCGCTATTTACCAGCACCCCGCTCCACACCAACCAGGGTCACCGCCATGCATGGTCATTTTTAAACTGGTCAACTATAAAGACAGGGATGTATTATTGCAGGAAGCACGCATATGAGTAAAGATCTGCATCTGAGAAGCTAAGTAATGCTATTTTCGGACCATACCCTTCAGGCACAGTGCCTCAGATGATCATTTGAGGCAGTCAAACAGTGACGGTGCTGCAGGGATCTAATCTCAAATAGATGATGTTCTTTTCAGCCTGCTGCAAAGTGATCCACACAAATAAATCGAACATCTTAACGACAACGGACCATGATTGGAATAAACTAGACTCGAGGAGAGGGGGATCCAGTGGACAATCCACCAATAGAGCGCCCCCTTCCCACTGAAAGGTGCACACAGGAGTGCGGAGGGAGGAGGAGACTGATATGAGAGACGCTAGCAGTACAACCACTGCAACTCACCCCTGACCTCACAAGTTGGTTTAGGTCCCGATGATCTGAAGAAGGGCACTAATGCCGGAACATCACAGTCAATCACACAGTAGAGACACGTAGATTTAAGGTAGATTAAGCGTCGCTAGATTACAAAATAGGTTAGTTAAGTACCATCACCACAACATAGAAGATGGGAGAATCTAGTAGTTGAGGAACCTACATCCATTGTAAGTATGGGTTCCATTAGGATAGCCCTGACAATATGAGTTACATATGTTTTAAATGTCTGTTTTGGCAGAGACACAACAGACTATCAAGTAGACATACTGGTTGCACGCATGCAATGGAAGAGGACTCTAATGGACAATAGTTACTTTGAGAAATGGGCAACAAGATAACACTGTTGACATGACATGTGCGAGGTCTGAATAACTACCCTAAAATAGCAAGGGCGGGTAGCTTCCTCTGCAAACATTGGGTCTAAACAGCCTGCTTACAAGAGACACACCTACTTATGACTGAAGTAAAGGCAAAACTGAAATGGAAGGGTCAACTCCACCATGCTAGCTATAGCACACACGCCAGACGAGTAGGTATTTGAATAGCACCTTGACTGCCATTCGATGTGTTGACCGTGGTGCTAAACCCTAAGGAATGCTATGTTTTGACACAAGGTAAACTAAATGGGAGACCTGTCACGATCCTATGTCTATACCGATGAGAAAGCATTCTACCCAGCACTGGCCCGACTAGTACACGCATATATAGGTACACCTATAATCTGGATGGGGGACTTAAACTGTGCCCTTAGTGGAAACCTAGATAGGACCCCATGGACTATGTTCTATAAAGTGGAAATGACAGCATCACTCATCCAGACTGTTCAGAACCTCGAGAGGATTGAGATATGGCAACAGAAAAACTAGAATAAATTGGAGTACTCCCATCATGCCCAGGCCTGTAGCACGTACTCCAGATACAATGTTGCCCTTGTTGACAGTGCTACTGCATACCACATATTCGATATGGAGTGCAACCTAGGTTGTAGTCCGACCACTCTTCCCTAATATATAAATATTACTGCACAAAGTACAGGACAGCAATTTTCACATGACTTCAACCATAAGCAACACTACAAGACTCAGTGGCTAGACACACAGTGAGGACCGCGCTCCCAGAATACTTCAATCATAATGCAACTAAGGCAGGCTGTAAAAGAGTCGAGTGGGCAGAAGGCTGCTTTGCGAGGCACAATTATGGCCAACACCGCCTTCAGACTTAAAGAGCTAAATTGGGCACTGGAGACTATGAAAAGGCAATTGGCTGCACTACAGGCAGGCCAACATTCCACCAACACAACAGAGCAGCAATATCAGGAAATAAGAACAGCAATGCTCACAAAGGCATGTGGGAAATACTAACTCTATAACCCACACCACAGGCAGATCTTATATATGGGGGAAATTGGGCAAGGAGGTAACTGTCCTATCTTCGCCAGGAAAATGCCCCACCCACCATCACAACAATGAAAGCTAAAGAGGGCAAAATAGTACACCCAACAAAAAATAAACAAAGTGTTTCATACCTGGTATAACCAATTATATACACAGTCTTCAGGCACTACTGCCGCTGAGGGCTACTCAATTCTAAACACTCGTGACCTCCTAAAATTGACATAAGATCATCAAGATATGCTGATGACCCCTATTACAATGGAAAAGATCAAGTGGGCTATATCAGACTTCAATACTGCAAAGACACCGTGACAAAACATACACCGGCTAGAGTGGTACCAGACATACAGAACAGAATTTACCAAAAGATTACACCAGGTGTACTTAGAATCCTTAGATGGGGAATTGCCACCTAAAACGATGAGGAAGCCACAATAAGAGTACTACTCAAGCCTAGGAAAGACCCCACAGACTGCTGGTCATATAGGCCCTTATCCAAGATGAATGCAGATAAAAAAAACCTGGGGAAATTACTGGCCAACAGACTGAGCCAAGGAATTGCTACACTGGTCAACAGGGATCAAAATGGGGTTTTCCCAGCCAGGCACACACCACTCAACATCTGTCAGATGGCCAGTGTCATGGGAGAAGTGGAAACTAGCGACAAAAAGCTGACACTAGTACCTTTGAATACATAAAAAGCCTTTGATAAAGTCGGATGGCATTATCTGTTTGCGGTGCTCTCAGCAATGAGTATAGGGTCATACTACTCTAAACTACTCTCTCTGCTTTACACAAACCCTCTTGCTAGATTGCGAACCAATGCGCGTATATCGGAGGAAAGGGAGCTAGAGAGAAACACCAAACATGGGTGCCCGCTTTTCCCCTTGTTGTTCACATTGGTCATTGAGCCACTGGCATGCAGGCTGCGGAATGTGTTATCAGACTGGACCATACTCACGTGGATGCAGAAGCATGTAGTATCCCTATATGCAGATGATATGTTGGTCTACTTATCCGGCCCCAAACACTCACTGAAAATACTGATTGTTGAATTAGATAGCTTTGGTACACAATCAGTCAACAAACAAAAATCAATTCTGGTTTCGATGGGAGCCCTGCACCTGACACTTTATGAAGACCTCCCACTGGCAGAGATACCTTAGGCTGGGGGCTCTTTTGGATACAAATAACTACAACATAAAGTGACCGGCTAGCACGGAACCCAGACAAACTCCTGGCCCACAAACAGCATAGTACAGATAAATTGGCGACTCTACCACTGTCACTGGCCAGCCGCATAGCCATAGTGAAGATGCTGGTACTCTTGCACTGTTTGTACTTATTGCATGCAATGTTGCATCTTCCCTCTCCAATGAACGTTCTTTAACACTTAACTCCATACTGATCAGCCTTATTTGGGCCTGCAAACGTAACAGACTGTGCATGAGTACACCGTGATACCCATACGAAAAGGGGGGGCCTAAGAGTAGTTGAGATGGAAGCATATAACTAGGCCGCACAACTGCAATTGCGGCCGAGTGATATGACACAGACCACAGCAGAGACGGCAGACTGTTGAAAGGTGCACTGATCAGAGAGACACTCATGCATGGACTAGAAGAAAAGAGACAGCCGTTGGAACTCCCCCATACATTGTACACATCATAAATGCTGCCTGACGCATGCACCTAAAAAGTGGGGCAGGTGTCTCCCATACTCACAAGACCTGCCAGTTTGGGAGATTCCAGAGTTCCAGGAACTAGATGCAGGCATGAACATGCCAAGTGGAAAACTGGGGGGCCTCACAGTAGCAGACCTCTATGAATCGGATCCCCCCATTGCACTAGAGTGGGAGACAGAGAAGTTACAGTTAGGAACTGTGCAATATATCCACTATTACGTTATGCAAAACATTTGCAGGAAATTATGGGTACGTCATTGAAACTCCCTTAAAGTCCTACACATTAGACTCCATAAAACGGACATCCCAAGGCACAGCAGTGATAACACGACTGTACACGGAGGTGAGAGCAGACGCCATGAAACACAGGCTGAAGGGAAGACTACAATGAGAAGCGGACTGTGGGTTGGACTTCATGGACAAACAACAGGATGAAGCCCTGATGCACACACTCACTGCTAATAATATTCCCAGGCTCCGACTAATCCACTTTAACTTCATACACAGAATATATGTCACACCTGCCATGCTTCAAAAGATAGACACAACTAGGCCAGGGCAGTGCCCCAAAAGCAAACAGAGATGCAACAATCCTCCACATGATATGGGACTGACTGCACCTGCAGGATCCTGGACACAGGTCGTAGACAGGAGTGTACCTTAAAAAAGGGGGTCTGAAGTGATACACCCACCTAATAAATGTATTCTCTAGTAAATCGTTGCGTACTGGTGCTTTCAGTCGGATATGGTGTGGTGGCTGTCGGATTTCACCAAGAATCTTTACAGATACACACAGACAAAAACATACACACACTCTCTCCTCTCTGTTTTAAAGTTCCTAAAACTGTTTTTTTTTACATTTACAACATTTACAACATTTTACAACATGCTGCCTTTGAAGGTGCTGAAAGGGGACTGCAGAACATAATAGGGCCTGCAGAATTTCAACATGGCTTATACTACATAGCTGGAATGTTGCCACTGACAGCAGAGATTGTGCTTAACTCACACAGCCTTTTCATTTTCTTTGGCACACAGAGGAAGAAGTGGGCGGCTGTATCATTTGCATGAGCTGAGAACAGAGAATTTCAGACCTAAAGTAGATTTTCTGCTGACATCAAGCCAGCTGAAAGGGCAACCCTGAAGAGGAGCGACTATCTGAGGCATTTTGTTTTAGGAAGTGCTCGTCTCAGAATGGGGACCTTGTCTACAAGGTTGAGCTGTTGGTTTCTGTAGAGTGCCTTATATAGCACAGATGGGGAAATATATTCCCACTTCCCACGGTGTCCCTCACACTTCAAAAACAGTTTTGACGTTTCCATTATGTTTGAGTAAAACTGGCGTGAAGTCGCAGACGTTCAGGCAAAAACAAAATGGCCTGTTTTGAAAACTTTAACAAGAGGCTCCTTGACATCAGCTGAGTGTCAACACTAAGGGGGTCATTGCGATTGCGGTGAATCCGCCACCGGCAGCCTGCCAGATTGGGATGGCTGGCGGTGTGGGTGGCAGATGGAAAGTCCGTCCACCACGGCTCTGACGGATTGCACACATCATTAGAATGGTGACGGTGATTAGCAGGCACCGTCCGCCATATTATGATGCTGCATCCTCGCCAGCCTTTCCATGGTGGTGAAACCGCCATGGAAAGGCTGGCTGGGATGTACTTTGGGGGTCCGTTGTGGGCCCCCTTGTGCTGGGAGGGTTTGCTTGTGCACTGGGGGGCACCTAAGGTACCCCGCTACATTCCCCTGCACCAGGTGGCAGGCACTGCGTGGTGCCTGCCACATGGTGCAGGGAAATGCAAACAGTGCATTTTGGACATTGCGGCAGGTGTTTGCAGCCAGCAGCACCCGCCACAATGTTAGAGATAGACGATGCGACCGTCATGGTGGCGGTCACATCGTAATCTCATGTGCGGGACTGTCGCCTTACCGGCTGGCAGTCCCACTCCCCGCAACGATGGCGGACGGACTGAAGTTCGTCCAACATTGTAATAAGCCCCTAAGTAATGAAAGGATTACAAAAGCCCTTGTCATACGAGTACTTAAACAGCTGGGGTTGCTACTGGTTTGAATGGTGTTAAGCACCCCACGTGGCAACAACAGCAAGTACCATCAACACCCGTTTGTGGGAGGTAAAGTTGCGAGAATGAATAATTGCATTTCAAGACCTCTCAGTGAGTAACATGGGAAGCAGGGCAAAGTGGCCGAAGGTAAAAATGGGATATGCAAATACCTACTTGAAGTGAGATGCAAGTTTGTGATATGTGTCGAAACCTGCTTATATATGTATGCTTGAATGATAAAGAGCCAAAAATACTTTTATTAGACAAAATATATGGTTGTGTTTGTTTCTTGGATAGTGTGTGTGTGTGTGAGAGAGAGAGAGAGAGAGAAGACACGCTCTGGGACAAGCATTATCATTGTGAGGACTGGTGCGTTGTGAGGATAGGTCCTAGTACTGTGTTTAGGTACTTTCAAGCAAGTGTATCAAAAAACTAAAAGCACAGTTTGATTTGCATCAGTCTGCTTTATAACCTTCCCTACCATCAAAGTGCACAAGGAGTTAGAATAATAATTACACACTTCATTATGGTCAATGGCCGGTCCTCATAATAATAGGTAAGTTATGCTTTGTGTGTGTGACACATACTGTGAGGACAGGGACGTAGCTTTGGGGGGGAGTTGCCTGTGGTGTTACACCTCCCTAATAAATATATATTTTATAGTAAATTGTTGGGTATTTTACCAGGATATGCCAGCGTAATTGTTGGGAAATTTGAAGCTTACACCCCCCTCCAATCTTACTACGCCCCTAGTCATAGATCGATAACAGGCATACAAACCGATTTACAGCTGTTTTCTCGGACATGCTTGCTTGGCACTGACATAGGACACTTTAACAATAAAGTGAAAAATAAATTTGGGAAGATCACCCTTCTCTTGGCCAAAAGGCGGATAGCGACACGCTTGCTGAGCGGCAAACCCCCGTCAACTGAGAATGTCCGAGAGAGGTAGGCCAATGATGCCCGGCAGAGGACATTCAATGTCATATACCAGATGTGATGACAAATTGTCAGATGACCTGGGAAAGTAGAGGGCCTGCCCTTGAATATTACCATAGCTCGCTGACTCTGAATGGCCCGGCCAACTCCCGGGAATCGGGACCCGTCATATCATTGGCTGTAGGGTATTGGGCAGTGGATGAGTATTGCTGAATTCGATCCATGATTGAATTTGCTGTACTGATACAGAAATGGACTTGGTGTAAAGTACTGACCCCCGCAAGTACTGTGTGTAAACCACTTATACACGTCTTATAATGTCTGACTACCACAAATTATTAATTGTTATTGCAAAAATGTCCCCAAAAACATATAGGAACATAACACAAAGGAAAAGGAAGGGGATGAATCCTTGGGTTAGTGAAGGGGTGAGGATGGAGTTTCGGTCTATATTTAGGGTTTAGAATTAGACTAAAGGATTATTGTGTCGGATGGTGTAAAGTAAGGAATATTGGTTAGGTTTAGGGTAGGGGAAAGGTATAGGTTTAGGCTTGGGTAAGAGTTCTAGATGGGGTATAAGATTGGTATTGGTTTATATTAAGTTAAGGTTTTATTGAAGTTTTCGTAAAGGCGCATCTGCGGAATATTTCTAACAGGGTGGCTGACAGTTTGGTCTTGAGGACAACTGACAACATCCAAAGACTCCCAGCCATCCATTACAATGCTGGCGAGACATTGTTTGGTTGTAGAATGTAGTTTTTGTATGAACAATATCATTCGTAGTAAAAATCCCAAATAGGATGAAGGGAAACTGCATGGGTGACAGCACCCCACGGCTCCTTTTACTTTGCGAAGCTATCATCAAGGGAGTTTCTTTTCAATATCTTCAGGAAATGGAAACTTGAGTTCCCCAAATTCTATAGCTAGGAACTCCAAAGTCTTCCCCACTCTGGAGAAACCCCACCTCCAATCCCAAGAGCCAATGTTTTCATCCCCAATAATTCACAATTTGTGGAGCCACGCCACAAAGGAAGGCATGGACGTCATTTGGGGGTCGCCAGGGGTTGCAGCTGCGACTCCTAGCGTGCCCTTGCGACCCCTGGCCTCAGAGGTTGCAAAACAAGTTCCAAGAACATTAGGGGTGGGAGTGATTCGCATTTTGTCTTTGCAGCCTGTTTTTCTTTAAGCTAATAGTAATGAAAAGGAGCACACTTAGCTGGAACAGGACCTTTGGCGGCAGCTGAGGCAAGTACACATGGTTTCAAATGTATATTGTGTGCATGCTTGCAAGTGAGATTGTGTTTATGTGGAAGAGAGCGAGTGTATGTGTAAGCATGTGTCTGTGTAAGCATGTTTGTGTGAGAGAAAGTGGGTGCGAGTCAGTGAGAAGTAGCGAGTGAGATTCTGTGAGACTGAGGCCCAGATTTACTATTCTTTAACGAAAGCCAGAGCTGCACCAAACATGATGTGCTGCCTTGTGTCAACGGAAAAGAGGAAAAGTACACCATCTGTCCTAGCATAGGGTGCATTGTTTCGCTCCTTCTGCGCTGGTGCACTTTTGGCAGCCATGCGCCAACGCACAAACACTTGCAAGATAGTGCAAGGGTGTGTACATTCTCTGAAGCATAGGTTTTGTACTGGAAGTGACTATGTAGCTCCTATTTTATCGGAGGCCTTCACTGTAGCTCTGGTCACTGCCATGTCAATCTGTTTAGTTTCTTCAACCAAACTTCTGTCCATAGGGTATTTTGGCGAATGTATGCTTTATAAAGCACCATGGTTTGACCGTCTCCCTCTAACACTCTTCCACCATATAGCTTAACTGTGCCACCTGAAAGTAATTCCGGATATCTAGGATTTCCAATACTCTTTGCCTAGGGTGATGTGTCATCCATCACCATGCCATCCTTGAGGCCCTCCCTGAACATATACGTTTTTTTTTTAATAATACATTTTATTGAGTTTAATGGTCCATATTGGGCGGTGCTCAGAGCATACATTACGGATACAATTCGAATGGGATAGTACCAGTTATATTTAAACAACAAATTAGCCTGCGAACGTAGAGGCCCAAAAACTAAAACTTGGCACAGGTTACCACATGGTTCACTGAACGTGATATGGCTAAGTGTATGTGTAATGATGACAGAACGGCTCATCTTAGTTATATATGGCCAGTTTGATGTAATTGCCGAGTTTATAGAGGGTCGGATGGTTGTAGGGGGGCACGTTTATGCCCCGATACGTCGCCCAGTGGGAGAACATATAACTTTATTAATTAGGGTGCACACATTAGAATTCCTATTAGAAGTGTCTGGAACTCATACAAGATTCTACAAAGTGCTGTCATTTTGGCCACAACTATCCTTCCCAACAATGAAAGGTGCCATGACATCAGGGATGCCGAACCCACCAAAGTTATTTTGCAATATCTGTTGAAGCGTTGGGGCCATCTTGATTCCCAGGTTAGTGATATACCTAGCTTCTCACTGCAATCCGACTTGATCTTTAAGTAGGAGTAACTGTTCCTTTGGCAAGGAAAACCGAGGATCTCTCTTTTCTGGAGATTTCTCCAAATGCTTGACACCTCAAGGTAGGGCTGCAACTCCTCCATTATCTCGCCGGGCTCGCGCGGACACCAACATGTCAGATCAGACCAATCTTTATTCAGTATACAAGAAGTATAACCATGGAAGATAAAATACTTGCAATAATAAAAACATAATTTAAAAAAATCAGTAATTAATATCAAACATACAACATGCAACAATTTATATTCCTTAGTCATAAAAACCATACAGACATGACAAGTTACAGGTGTTACATTATAAGGGGCGGTATGCACACCGTATTTCTCCCAGTATAATACAATTTATCTTGTCCATGTTTAAACAAACTTTACAAGTTGTGTGCGGAACTGGGCTGTGCCTTGCCCTTGCACGTGAGCCCATCCGGACCTCTTAGAAAATACGATCCAAATACAAAAAGCTATACGGTGGAAGAGTGTTAGAGAGAGACGGTCAAACCATGGTGCTTTATAAAGCATACACTCGCCAAAATACCCGCAAAATGATATCTGCGCAAGATGAAATACAGATTCATGTGATTACAGTTGATAATGGTACATTCTAGTAATGATGTATTTTCTGAAATTGTTGACTTACAGTTACCCCTGATGAAGGGCTGGGAATAAGCCCGAAATGCATTGGGTTCCTAAATAAAGAAATGCTGCTCTGAACTACTTTTTGTATTTGGATTGTATTTTCTAAGAGGTCCGGATGGGCACACGTGAATATGAGAAGCTTCCAAAATACATCATGTTATACATGTGGATAGGAAAAATGAGATGGAGAAAGTTTGACAAACATGTGGACTAAATTAGATTAATTCTTGAACAAGGTCAAATGGTTAATCATTGGTTGGATCTGGCATCCATCAACGAAGTGCGTCTGGGAGTGGAGTGTGGATCTGACGCTCCCCACATGATTGTATTAAGTTACAGGTGTTGTCATAGTTGCTATAGTACAACCAATCAAATCTCATAAAATCCAAGCAGAAAACTCCATACAGACATGTCAACTAGTGAAGATTTAACAGTTGCTAATGCTGAATCCCTAACTTTGAGAATAAGACAAAGGGCATATATACACAATTTTTTTAGCAAGGAGATAAAAAAGGCGTGTTTCAGAAAATTTGGCTCTATGGTAAATGTGAAATATGCCAAAAGATAATCAGAGACCCACGTTTCATAGAGAAAAGTGACGTGTGCAGCTATAAAACAAAATATGGATTTACCAAGGTCTCTGTCACTCGTGATAAAGCGCTTTGTGCAGATGTAAACACAGATAACACAAGGTGCCATCTGCAAAGTACAGAAAAAGATCTGCTCAAACTTGCTGTTCTATCTGCCATATACATCATGGGCTGTATGTATATACCCACTAAGCTTCTCAAGCGAACAGCATAAAAAAATTATTTGTAGACCATTCAGTAGATGTATTCTGTCAGAAGGAACTGTAAATAAAATATGGTGGGTGTGCATCTTCTAATATTCAGAAACTTTAAAAGTGGTTTTAAAAACGTATTTCTTAGTACAGTATATAATTTACAGAAGAAGTAAAAATGTATCAGGTACTGGGCCGAAACTGAATCACATGGGCATGGTTCTAATAGCGAATCCTGGTGTGCATGAGACCAAATAGTGGGCTATACCAAACCTAAACCTAATCAAATAAAATCCTTGTAAATGAGAAAATGGGAACATAGGGTGCGGTTCCATGGAATTGGTAGTGACAAGAAGGAGGTATCCCATTACCCTTTTCTTGCTCATCTCTTTCCCTTGTCGTTGATTAGCACGTGCAGTTAGGAGATCTTGTTATAGTTGCTTTTATTAAGCATAGGGGTGTGGTGCCTAATTTCCCTACAAATCTAAAGAGGGCCCCAGTAGTTTGTTCAAACTGTAATTTCCTAATCTTAATCAGTGGTGACCATGTACCTTTTTGATCGAAGGGTATCCATAGGAGAAAGATGGCACATGAAGGAGTTTATCTCTGTTAATGTAGTGTGATTTCATGGATGCACAGGGTTTTCCTACAACCATAACATGGAATTTGGCAGTGTTCAGTTTTAATCCCAAATCATTCATGACAAGATAAAATTTGTTTAGTAGTTTTTGTAGATCTATGCCCGTTCTTGGTGAAAGGACATAATCGTCCACGTACAGTAGGGTGGGTCATTTCCTAGATCCATCTTCCGGTGTATCGGCCTCTTCTAGATTAAGGTGTTTCTCTAGATCACATATTTATAAGCAGAATAAATATGGCGCCAATACGCAGCCTTGCCTCATGCCATGTTTCATATCAATTGGGTCAGTAAACTCTCCATTTTTCCCATACCTAACCAGCCCTGCCACTCCCTTATGTAGGTGGGCTAAGAGGTGGACCAGTGCAATGTCAATTCCCATTTCAATCATCTTTGACCACAATTTCCCTCTGTTTATAAAACCTAGGTGGATTCTGCTGCTCTTAGCTGCTGTATATTTTGATATGACCAGGTCCAGTTTGAGGAAGTGCTCCACAGTACCGAGGCCTTGTGTAAACCCATGCTGCACTTCAAAGAAGGACCCCTTATCCATCACCCATGCTCCCAGACGTTCAAGTAAAATTCTACCCATAAGTTTGCTCATGGTGTCAATCAAGGAAAGTTGGGCAGTAGCATCAGGGATCTACTCTACGGCCCTTTTTAAAGATGGGTATTATATTCGCAGTTAGCCATGATTTTGGGAGCCTCTTTAATGCCACACTTCTCATGATGTTTGTCAGGAGTGGAGCTCATAAATCAAGATTGTCTTAAAAAAGGTCGACTGGTACATCGTCAGGGCCAGGGTCCTTTTTTCTCTTGGTGTGTTTCAATGTGTCTACAACCTCCCTAAGAGAGGGCTACCCTATCTCTGTTCACCAACCTATTTGTATGGGGGTACCTGAGTCACTCCCTCTTATTAAAGCGAACTCTGTATTGAGCTCAACTAGAAGGGTACTAAGTGTTTTCTCTAGAATATCTACATGGTTTGATACAGAATTGTTACGATAAAAATATATACCAAAAAATAACTTTGATTAAAAAGTGATAATAATGATTTGAAAATGGGGGGATCCAGGTAAGTTTTGATGACCTTTTTTTGCTTGGATGTTGAAATTAAGGTTTAAAGGCCACCTTTCTGGTGTCCATCTCTGGCGATTCCTGCTGGGGTATGAATTGAAGAAAAACTTTCTATATCGACTGCCTTACTAATCCAGATTTCCTGGAAACAAACAATGTTAAAACTCTTCGGGCCTCATTAATTTGGGTGTTGGTAAGCCTCCGACCGCTCGTTGGAGGCTGACCGACCAACATCGTAGGTTTAAACAGGCCGGTTTATCCGACTGTGTTCCGACAGGCTCAAAGAGCCCATTGGATACCCATCATAATCCCTTACGGACGGCGTTTCTGCCATCGAGATTATGATATTCGTTTCCGACAACCTTTCCATGTTGGGCTTTCTGACATGGAATGGCTGTTGGAAATCGGCTTTAGGGGCCCCTAGCAGGGCCTCCATGCTTCTGCGGCCTACGATTGTTTGTCTGGGGGGTAAATCCCTGCACCGTGTGGCAGGCACCGTACGGTGCCTGCCACCAGTGCAGGGATTTACACAATCTACCATTTCTCCATGGGAGCTTGTGCTGCGGGCGGTTTCTCCTGCTGCAAAGGCTCCCATAAAGAAATGGGAGTTTGTGACTGTGCCATATGCGGTCGCATTGTGATACAGTGTTCCCCGTCCTACCAGCAGTCGGTTCCCACACCAAGATGGTGTCAGTTGAAGGCAACTCCGACCAACATCGTAAAAGGGCCCTAAATCAAATTATACCAATCAGCATTCTTAGTCTTGTTGAGAAGGCTGGTCACATTCCAAAACAAGTATTTAAATTCAAACTGCATATCGGCCTCTACTGATGGGATTTTTTCACAATCTATCAAAGATGTTTCAGCACATGATATTGGTGTAGTGCCTGTGGTGTAGTGCCTGTGCAAATATTGCTAGTTAAAACAGCCAGTCTCGGAACACTAGTCCGTGTCTCTGAGCTTGGGTTCACCTAAATCTTTTCAATACTCACAGGGAAACTTGATGGAGAAATAAGCACTATTCCATAATTAATCCCAGAGGGGAGTCGGATTGAGATAGTCTTAGTTAAAGACATTCCAGGTCTTTCTGCTTGTGTTTGGTCTGTAATGGGAGGTGGCCCTAACTGGAGCAGTCAATCAAACGGTTCCAAGTGGGAATTTCATACGATTTGTGAACTTGAACCCTGTCAGTAAAGGCTTTGCTTTGCCTCAGGGCATCCGGTTTGGAGAAGTATTGAGGGGTACTGTGTTAATACTTCCAGGGGGGGGGGGCTAGTCCAGGAGGGCTTATCCAATATAGAACCAGTGACAAATGTGTTACCAAAGTTAATAATATAGTCCACTGTATCGTTTTTTGGTTGCGAGCCAACCCAATGCGCCTGCTCCACATTCATTATATTTCCTGAGAGGAATTTGCAGCTGTGAAAGTCAACTGATTTTCCCAACCAGCGTACAACTTTGTTTTTTAGCTGGTAAGAGTCCTCGTCATCCTCTTGATTGAGGGGTGGTACATTTTTCAGAACTATTACCAGTGGGGTTGCTTCAGATGGCAGCTGAAGCATTCTTTTCAGATTTATTTGTCGCTGTGAGTGCCCATTATTGAAAGGCCTGTTGTTGTCTTTATCTAAGCCCTCAAGGGACATATGGGCTACTATTGGAGTTGGAGGTGGCTTGGACACTGTCAAAATACTATGGGAAGGGTCAATGCTTGAGTTTGTGTTGAGGGCATAAAGATGGGTTCCCTTACCCAGTAGGTCACCCTCTTCCCTCATGTTAAGCCCTGCAGGAGACACTCCAGCAGATAGTGTAGACTTAGTTGAGAGTTTAGCAAGACCCTGGTCAATCTGAGATTTTAACGAGCTATCCATGTTGGTCGAGAGCTTTTTTAAGTGCTGCCTCAAAACTAACAGTGAGTGCAGCAAGTGTGAAAACGTCTCCATAATTGTCTTCCAGCTGGCCAGCTACAGATTTGCACATGCCTTTCAGGGTAGCAGTTTTGCCAGAGTTTGTGCAATTATTTGGGGGGGTGGGGGGGCAATGGGTTTAGTTGAACTTTTGGCCTTTTTCAACAGAGGGGAAGTTATTGTGTCATTGTGGTCACTCTGTGTTTTATTAGCATCGATTATCGGTTCATCATAAAAACCCATGGGTTGATGTATAATATTGTGACTTCTTTATCTGCATTTGAGGGGAGTGCACTGGGGCTCACAGTAGCACTGATATCCTGATTTAATTGTAGAGCCTTTTTTATGGCATCTAACTGCTCTTCAACTCATTCCACTTCACTGTTGAGAGCGCCCATGGCATTAGTAAAGAAGCGCCTAATAGTCGCAGTTAGTAAGCGGTCTTTAGTAGCAGGTATAGCGGATTTCTTTTTTCCCATCGTGTCTTTCCTTCAGGGTAGAGGAGAGTTCTGGTCTATAAAAGTGGCAGTAAAGAGGGGTAGCCCAGTCCAGCCTCGGTTGGTCTTGGACAAGCACAGACTCTTGGCCCGGTCTACGCCCGGGAACTTGCCCGTGCGAGGCCCGCGTGTTTCCTGGGGTACGGGACACCTCTGGCCTATATGTAGCACTCAGGTGCTCTGTTGGGCCCCACGTGACTGCCAGGAAAGCTGGGGGATGCGGTCTCACCCCAGCGAGTATGGCTGAGTCCTTAAACAGGAAGCTTGTGGGCAGAGAGACAGGCTTGTGAGGCTCCCGTGCTGAGGGACGCTTTCGGTGTATATGTAGGGCTCCAGTGCTATGTGGTGCCAGGAAAGCTGGGGTATGAAGTTCCACTCCAGCGAGTATGGCAGAGTACTTAAACAGCAGGTTTGCGGGCAGGGAAACAGACTTGTGAAACTCAAGTGCAGCAGGATGTCTCCGGCGTATATGTAGCTCTCCAGTGCTCTGATTGGCTCCACGTGACTGACATAAAAGCTGGGGGATGAAGTCCCACCCCAGCAAGTATGGTAGAGTTTTTAAATAGGCAGTTTGAGGGCAGGGAAAAAGGCTTGTGACACTCCCTCAGGGGCATATTATCAAGAAATTGCGTTAAAATTATCGCCGCTTTAGCGGCAGAAAACTGCCGCTAAAACTGCGATAATGGGCTTGATAATATGCCTTTGAGAATCTGGTGTCAACATGGGCTTCTATTGGAATTCTCTGCGGCATATTATCAAGCCCATTATCGCCGCTTTAGCGGCAGTTTTCTGCCGCTAAAGCGGCGATAATTTTAACGCCGTGCTTGATAATATGACCCTCAATATGTTATTCGCATACATTGTAAACTTAAATTCATTGTAGCCCAGTTTGATCCCCTCAAACTCTCTCTTCTTTCTAATTCTGCTTGCTATTGGCTCCATTGGGAGTGCAAAGAAAAGTTTGGACAGGGAAACCTTGCCTTGTCCCTCTGTTGAAGATGAAGTGCTCAGATGTTAACACATTGACCAGTACCCTGGTGGCTTGCTGCTGGTCCGCATCCATTAAACCTTGCCAAAGATTGGGCCTCGTGCCTCATCTACCAATGTGTGTTTCCGATTTCACGAACTGGCCTGATCAAAGGCTTTTTTTACATCAAAAGCGAAGAGCACTACTTAATCAGGGATATACCGTTTTTTAACATGCGCTACAGTTGTAGTATTATCTCACAATAGCTGGAAAATATGAAGCAGATTGATTGCGGTGAATCAGAGGAAGAAACAGTGGCGGCCCAAGGCATCCAGAATGCTGATAAAGATGTTAGGGCCATATTATCAAGAAACGGCATTCAAATTATCGCCGCTTTATCGGCAGAAAACTGCTGCTAAAGCGGCGATAATGGGCTTGATAATATGCCGCAGAGAATTCCAATAGAAGCCCAGGTTCTGGTGGGAAGGACATCAAACCTGGGCTTCTATTGGAATTCTTTGCGGCATATTATCCAGCCCAATATCGCCGCTTTAGCGGCAGTTTTCTACCGCTAAAGCGGCGATAATTTTAATGGCGTGCTTGATAATATGCCCCTTATTATCTAAAACCAGAAGAAATATCGACATGTATTCCGCATAAACAGTCTGTCTATATGCTGCAGAACTTCCTCCACTCCTTTGGAAGATTCCAGCAATTCAGAATTCCTAGATGTGAGCTGTTTAACCTCTGACCCATACAGGCAAGTGACTAAGTAATATTTCTGAGTGTGCATCCCTGAAAGAAGTTTCATAAAAGCTCTTGAATAGCTGAGCTTTTCCAGTGTCTTCCCTGGCCTTTAACACCACAATCACCAAAAACTGTATTTTTTGGCTCTCAGTTTTCTTGCTACTAACTCCCTGTATTTTTTGTTTAATTTTCAAGTGGGATAGTTCCACACTCTGCAGGTCCAGCAATGTCATTTGTGCCGTCTCCGGGAGTATCCGGCAGTCTTTCTGGGAAATTGATGTTTTGTGCTCCTTTTCAAGAGTCAGTAGATCACATCTAACTTCACCCTCACTGTAATCCTCATCTGATTGAGGCTAGAGACAGCTGCAACACACCCCTCACTACAACCTTCAGTTCATCATAGAACATACATATTTTATTCGTTTGCCCCTTTTTTGTTGTCAGCTAAATGTACTTTAGACCTTGGGTTAATTTTGCCATTACTTCCTAGTCTCCGGGTTAATTATCATTCAACTGCCACCTTCTACGCGTCATTGGGGGCTTGAGATATCAATTTCCAGGTTGATGAGGCAGTTATCTAGATCATGACGCGCCCTAAGCCAGCTTTTGACACCCTCCTCTTTATTTAATTGTTTACAAGAAAGTGATTGTCATATGAGACAGGGTTAAACATTTGTGTCAACTATCTGTATTGTTGCTCTATCCAACAAATCTAGCCACACCTTTACTGCTCATGAGAATGCTTCTGTCCCCTAGACTACGCTGAGCGATATGCCTGTCTATCTACATTTATTAGTTTCAGTCCCCCTCCCCCTAGAATCACAACCACCCTCCACTATTTTAAAAATGTCAAGAATCGTGCCTTGGAGAAATCACTTTTGGCCCACTTCCAGTGTATAAGTGATGAAGATAGTGAATTTAAGGGAATTTCTCTCAACCATCACAGTCAAGCATCTGTTTGATCAGACTGAGGTGCCTTCATAAAGTGTCACAGAAACTTCCTAGCACAGAGAACACCCATCCTTCCTTTTGTATCCATCTGTTACAAATTCATTTGTGGGGAACCATATTGAGTGCTTTCCACTCCGGTATTTCTTGAGCGAGTGGGTCTCCTGTAACAGGCTTAAATTCCCTGTGGTTTCAGGCAACTGCCTCCCAAATTGCAAAGCACTTCGATGCAAAATTGACACCCATACCCCCAAAATTAAAAGAAAGGATTTTAAATATAGCACCCCCTTTGCCGAAAACGTCTGTTTAAACCCAACCAGATGACACATCACTTAATCTTCTAGAATGGTCTCTACCCCCAGTTTTCCTCTTAACCATAGCACCCCCCAGCCCACTCCTAGCTTTCCCTCAAATGAAAAATTCCTTCAGTAACAGCAAATAACTAACAAGTGTTCTTCTCTGTGCTTCCAGCATAAAATCAGACAATGGACCCCATTACTAAAAGATCACTCCCATCCACAGAAGCCTTGGGTCTTATTGTTCAGAAGAGACTTCTTCCTGTCAGCCTTCTTTCTACTCCCACTTTAAGCAAAAGTATTTGAGAATAGTGCTGCCCCAGTTACAGAAGTGTTCTTCCAGGTCAGGTATTTTGTTTCTTTCTCTTTGTTGTCTGGCAAGGTGAACCAGGAGAAGCTGACCTTTAATGCAGTACATCTTCTCTTGCTTCTCCAATGACTTTCGAAGGTTAATGCTTGCTTCCTTGCTGATTCACTGTTTATCACATGGGGCTCTTGGATGTTGTGCCCTCATCTTTTTTTCTCCTTGGTGAGACCTAAGATCTTTTGTGCCTCCATCAGTGGCCAAACTGTCTTTTTCTCATGCTTCCTAGAGGGATGAGGCTTGAAAAACTGACCCTATATGATTAGACAAAACTGTTTATGCTTTCTTAAAGAAATTGCTAGGGGGCTTGTTATAGCTGTGTCTTATAGTCCTTGAAGTTTATAGCTTTCTTTGTTTGGATTTTACTTATGCGCTGTTAAGATATCTGACAGCATACATCAATGTGCTTCAAAGATGACTACCCTGTGGGTGAGCTCCAGCTGTTGTTAATGTAGCAGTTCACGGACAAAAAGCTGAATATTATCTCCCTCAGCACTCTCGGGAACTCCTCAAAGTTGTATGTTCTTGCATCACAATCTGTCTTTACATTCTTCATTCTTAATTTGCGGTCTATGTTCTGCTTTCAAGGGCGTGTGTTCGGACCCACATCTGCAACTGTTCTTCTGACCTCTGATTGAACATGCTTCCAAGATGATCTAGTCTTCCCACTATCTCCACAACCTGAGTTCCTGAATGCAGGTTTTGAGAATGCAGGCTACCTCTGTTTGTATTTCCTCAAGGAAATTGTCTGGGAACTTCTGTGTGATGAGAGGTCGTATCTGACTGCACTGACTCCTGACTGGAGACTTCAACTGAATCTTTGTTTGACATTTTCCTTTGCTGTCAGTTGGGACCACAATTCTTGAATAGAGGGCTCTCCATGCTTCAGCCCCCCACCATATCTGATTCATAGATTTGGTAAACATGGGCTTGGCTATCTCTACACATTCAGCCAGTATCTTCTTTTTTTATCACCTCACCACAGCCCAGTAAAGTCTGGACCACTGTTTCCACTCAACATGGGGAAGCAGAGCAGACTCTGTTGCCTCTATGTCTTTCCTTGCTTGCCATGCTCTTTGCATCTAGTTTGATAGCTTGTGTCTTGTTTCCTCTTGCCACTCTGACACTTGAAGCAGACAATGACTACCACCAAGTCATAGAGAGCCCAGAAAGCGCTACAGATGCAGAAGGATAGAGGGTCCACTCTAATTGATAAGGTGCATGGACGTGTCCATTAGACCTACTCGCACGCTTCCACCCTACTCCTTCGGCCACCACTTCATGGGATTATATTCTTGTGCCCCTTGCCCTTACCTTCAGCTGTTCAATCCTAAACTGGCACCAAGGAGCGAGCTGCAAACCAGAGTGCCTACATCTCCAGTCTCCTGGTCCGTATAGTTTGTGGTTGCCTTGTCCCATTTGGTGTGCCCCCCCTCAGTACCTGCCTTTCCATTAATGATGGCTCCCACCATTTCATAGGGCTCTCAGATGCTTAATGTTAATACACTAAGAGGTCACCTCAACACTCTTCCCGTAAGCACGCTGCTCTCTCAGTCCTGCCATTCTTTGTCAGGTATTCTAACTTTTCGTGAGATACCTGCATGGCAATGCTACCAGAGCCAACTTGTTCAGGGTTCCTGTGCTTCCTGTCCTTGTACGTCGGTGGTCAGTGACATTGGGTGGATCCTTTGTAGGTGGTGCTGGTCCTTTCCCGTAGAGCCTTGGGTTCACCATGCAAGGGAAGCTGAGTCACCCCTCTGGGCCCTTCTTCCCAGTATGCTCCCCAATATTCACATTCTCACTGTCATTTGGAACTGAGGCTTTATTCCCTCTGCTTGATCTCACATCATGCACTGTGATAAGGCTTCCTCCCAGAGTGCCACACTTCATGCACAGCGGCCCACTGGCACCAGTGAGGCTCTTTCTAGAGTCTACTCTTCTCGTCTGTTCCCAAACCATCAAGATAAGCCTCCTACGGCTAACCTCCTGCTCTCCCAGTACATTTTCCTCTACCTGATAGCAACAGCTCAGTTTGTGATGTAAACTCCTTTCTTGCAGAGCCTTCATGACAGCTAGACACATTGTCTCGAGCTGGATGGCTTTAAGTTGCAATGATCAGCCAGCAAGGAACAGAGCATTCAGGACTCATGGCTCACTGCATGATGGCTACATCACCAGCTGAAGTTAGAGTAAGGAATGGTGTAAGGGTAGATGTGAGGGAAGGTATCATAGTTATGGTTGGAGTAGGGGTTAGTGTTTATGGTGTAGTAAGGATTTGATTTGAGGTAAGTCATATGGCTAAGGCTAGTGTAGGCTTCGGGGATAGTTAAGGGTTAGTATAATGGAAGGTGTAAGTTATAGTGTGGAGATCACATATTTGTACTCATGCTGTTTATTCCTAAAACAAGAGAATTGAGGGTTTTGTGACATTTGCTCTGGTCCATCTGTCTGGTACGTCACTGAACTAATGTAGTCCCTCCTTCGGGCACAGACTCTTAGAGACCTGCAGTCATGGAAATATCAAAATATAGATGGGTAGTTTCCCATACTTGGACTGTGTTCCACTGAGGTGCCCCAAGTGAAATCAAATTGAATATAAGAATAAAACTCAAGTCGTCTTTAATGTCCATTAGATTTCAGAAACGTAGAAGAATCTTAGGTCAAATATTTTTGTGACACACGCTCCTGCCAGAAGGTATGGGGATAGTCTAAGAGTCACATAAAGACCTTCTTTAGTGATAACATTTTGGTTTTTTAGCTTTTCAGAAAAACGTTTGGAAT
The DNA here is from genome assembly GCF_964204655.1 of Triturus cristatus. NCBI lineage: Eukaryota > Metazoa > Chordata > Amphibia > Caudata > Salamandridae > Triturus > Triturus cristatus. The sequence goes on along the minus strand of NC_140589.1, from coordinate 610,777,665 downwards.
GAAGACAGTGTAGAAAACAAAATTACAAAAAAGTAGAATATACAAACAAAGTTTTAAGTTAGAAATGGGGTCAGAGAAAAGTTTCTGGTTAAGTTTAGGTTATATCTAGTATAGAAATATATTTTTATATTTTGCTTAGACAGATTTGCTGGCTTCAACTTTTTTACTTGTTAGGTCAACGTTTTTGCCCTCTACTTTATTACATACAATCAAATGTAATTGTTTAATAGTTTCGTTTAAGTAGATTGTCTCAAACATCCACTTTGAAATACACATAAGCCACAAAAGTTCATGCTGTGATTCCTTTGACAAGAAGAGATACCAAGGTCAGCAAGTGCCAGGAGGTCTACTGCCACAGGCCCTATGTTTTTAGGTCGAGCCTAGCGACCACGCGCATGCACTGCTCGCTCTGCGAGACTGCTGTAGTAGAGTATGGGAGAGACCCCAGCGCCCACTCTCTGCCCATATTTTTCATTGGCTTGTGTCATTGTCTTTCTTAAATGCTGCCTTCAGGTTCGTTAATAGGCTTGTTGGCCCATCCTTAGTACGGCCTTGTCTTCATTTGTAACCTCCCATGGCTACTGGCCCCTTTACTTTGGTTGTTACATGGGACCTGCTATTTAGTCTGAAAGCACAATTTACTTAATTGAGTTTCTCTTACTGCAGGTTGGACATGCGATGCTTCAGCTGAAACCGCTTGTGTTGTTTTAAGCAGCATGGCTGCCCCCGTAATACGGTGCGTGCTTTCAATCACTTTAACCTGGCCTTATCTTGTGTCTGTTTCAACCGCCCCAAGTAAAATGGACTTAGAAATGATTAGCGAATTAAGTCATGGGAATACCAGGTAGCACATAATTGTGTGCTAATGGGCTGAAGCTGACAACAGCACATCTGTGTTACATGTCATCTGTACTAAAGCTACCTGACGGGATGTTTTCAAAAGCCTGTTTTATTAACAACAACAACACCACCACCAATACCACCACCACCAATACCATCACCAATACCACCACCAATACCACCACCTCCACCAATACCACCACCAATACAATCACCAACACCACCAATACCAACACCTCCACCACCATGAACACCATCACCACCACCAATACCACCACCACCAATACCGCCACCACCACCAATACCACCACCACCAACACCAATACCACCACCACCACCAATATCACCACCAATACCAATACCACCACCACCAATACCACCAATGCCACCACCACCACCAATACTACCACCACCACCAATACCAATACCACCACCACCACCAATACCACCACCACCAATACCACCACCACCAATACCAATACCAATACCACCTCCTCCAATATCACCACCACCAATATCAGTACCACCACCACCAATACCGATACCACCACCAATACCAATTCCAATACCACCACCAATGCCAATACCACCACCACCACCAATACCACCACCACCAATACCCTCAACCCCAATACCATTACCACCAATACCACCACCAGCAGAACCACCAATACCATCACCAATACCACCAATACCACCACCACCAACACCACCACCACCAATACCACCACCACCAATACCAATACCACCACCGCCACCAATACAACCAATACCACTACCACCAATACCCCCACAACTAATACTGCCGCCACCAATACCGCCACCAATACGACCACCAATACCACCACCACCAACAACAATACCATGACCACCACCAATACCACAACCAATACCACCACCAACACCAATACCCCACCACCACCAATATCACCACCAATATCAATACCAATACCACCACCACCAATACCACCACCAATACCACCAATGCAACCACCACCACCAATACTACCACCACCACCAATACCAATACCACCACCACCACCAATACCACCACCACCAATACCAATACCACCACCGCCACCAATACAACCGATACCACTACCACCAATGCACCCACAACTAATACTGCCGCCACCAATACCGCCACCAATACCACCACCAATACCACCACCACCAACAACAATACCATGACCACCACCAATACCACAACCAATACAACCACCAACACCACCAACACCAATACACCACCAGCACCAATATCACCACCAATACCAATACCACCACCACCAATACCACCACCAATACCACCACCAATGCAACCACCACCACCAATACTACCACCACCACCAATACCAATACCACCACCAATTCCACCACCACCAATACCAATACCACCTCCTCCAATATCACCACCACCAATACCAGTACCACCACCACCAATACCAATATCACCACCAATACCAATTCCAATACCACTACCAATGTCAATACCACCACCACCGCCAATACCACCACCACCAATACCCTCAACCCCAATACCATCACCACCAATACCACCAACAACAGCACCACCAATACCACCACCAGCAAAACCACCAATACCATCACCAATACCATCAATACCACCACCACCAATACCACCACCACCAATACCATCACCAATGCCACCAATACAGCTACCACCAATACCATCACCACCAATAACACCACCAATACCAATACCACCACCGCCACCAATACAGCCAATACCACTACCACCAATACCTCCACAACTAATACTGCCGCCACCAATACCGCCACCAATACGACCACCACCAGTACCACTACCACCAGTACAACCAATACCATCACCAATGCCACCAATACAACTACCACCAATACCACCACCACCAATAACAGCACCACTACCAATAACACCACCACCATCAATACCACCACCACCACCAATACCACTACCACCACCAATACCACCACTAGTACCACCACCAATACTATCACCACCACCAATACCACCACCACCAATGCCAATGCCAACACCACCAATACTACCACTACCACCACCAATACCACCACCACCTATACCACCACCTCCAACACAACCACCACCAACACCACCAATACCACCATCAATACCACCACCACCAATTCCACCACCACCACCAATACCAATACCACTACCATCACCAATACCACCACTAGTAGCACCACCAATACTACCACCACCACCAATACCACCACCACCACTGCCAATACCACCACCACCACTACCATCACCAATACCTCCACCACCACCAATACCACCACCACCAACACAACCACCACCAACACCACCATTACCATCACCACCAACACCAATACCACCACCACCAATACCACCACCAATACCATAACCACCACCAATACCACTGTGGTAAATATTTAAATTACCTGTACTATTTTTTATGCGGTAAAGTCTAGTAAGAATAACTCAGTCAAAATAAGAGGCAGAATCCGTGGTATTAGAGGTTCTGAAAAGGGCTTTATTCCTTACAAAAGAATTATGGTTCGAACCAGGCAATCTTATTCCATCACCACGAAGGTTCAGGAAGGGATAGGCAAAACATTATTGACAAGTAACAATATATATATGAAAAGCATTGCATTAAGACAGATGCAGGAGGCGTAACAGCTGATAATACAGATAAGAATACACATACGTAATGAAAATAGGCGTAAATACAGGCGTATACTAGAAACGTCATTTAAAATGATGTCACAAGTGGGTGGATCCATAAGAGAATCCTGCAGTGTCAGCAAAAATACTTGGCAGAGATGCGCGCGCAGCCGCATGACGTGTGATTGACGTGTAACTAGAGGGTGAAGGGGAATTGACATTTAGCTCTACATGTGGAGACAGAAGTCTGGGGGGGTCAGGTCAACCTAATCCCAAATCGTATCTAATATCTTTGTTTAAGGAACTGTTTTATCCAAAAGGAAAGGTCTCTCGGACGGAATCTATTCTATACTGACTGTTAGTGCATGTACAAGCGTCTATGTGTCTACATGAGATGCGAGGGGGCAGGAATCTTCCATGGTAACAGGGGCTATGAATTACTTGCATAAAGACAGCGAGGCCGAGCCCTTTGCTCGGTAGCTGGAAGGATGTTTACCTAAACTATTAGACAGGAATGCATTGGATGAGGAGCGGAGCAGATAACTTGAAGGCTGAATACAGTTTTTGGCAGGCAACAGGCCGCGTCAGGCACCGTTAGCCGCGCAGGGAGTAGGACAAAGTTCATGGACATGGATGCAGGTCCAGGCTGGAGCATTTCAGAGGCAGAAGCAGGAAAAGGCTTGATGACAGAATTCAGGGCCTACTCGCCTGAACTGTAAAACTAGAAAAGTGAACCATATAAAGTCGGTGGCCAATCATACTTAGGAATGGAATATTCGACCCATTCATGGCGGATCTGAAAGAGGACATGTTGACGTTGGACGCACATGTATTTGCGTCTTCATAGCTGGAACTGGAGGGAACATACATGTACTTGTAGCATGTACATGGAGCCGTTGGGGTCTAAGATAGGGGACATAACTGATCATAAAATTCATATTTCCTCATTCCCTCCTTGTCCCCTACGGACCCTTATGAAATATCCATTTTCATCAATCCATCAATCTGTTCATATAGCATCATTTGTTCTTCTTTCTTCTTCCGGGATCTTGAATGAAAATTTGAAGGCGGGATACACGATGTGGCACACAGACCACAAATCGCTGGCCCACATTGTAGACACAAGCAGCAACTGAATAGTATGGGAAAGCCAATACCTAGGAAGGATAGGATCCTCCATCCCCAGGCTGACAACACGCTCCAGAACCAACCGGACCAAGTCCAGGTGCCTGGATTCTGGTGTATCTGGCTTACGATTTTATGAAGTCGAGTTATGGCTTTATATACTGACGGCGCGTTTTCTGGTATGAAAACACAGCAACTTGATCCGATGACCCTACAAGCTCCGCCCCTATCGGCCAGAATGACGTCAAGGACAAGACGATTTTGAAGAACAACAATCCGCATCGCAGACTGCTCCTCTGTTAAGTTGCCTAAGGCGGAATTAGTTTCATTCACTACTGCTTCAAGGGTTCTAGTTAATCTACGTATCAGCTTACTATTAGTGACTGTACCTATGTAGGGAAAGAAACCTTTATTGAAATCTGTATATTGCTCCCATGCTGTTTCAGTGTAGTCGACAATCGGGAGATCTCTCTGCTGTCTATTGTGTACTAAATGGGTATTCCTATGGTAATCAGGCGGAGCTAGGAAAACAGGTGGCAGAAGGAATGCAATGTAACAGGTACCATCCCAATCTAGGGGTAGGCGTATGTATGCGGTGTGACCACAAATGAAGTAGGAGTGACGAGAAGCTCTAAATGTAGACTTGCCTTTATCACTGAATTCTATTACAGTGGTACATTTACTATGGCCCATGTGTATTGAACCATTCTTTCTTACACATAATTCGCCTCTAACTGGAAATACTGACATAGCGGGCAAGATTGGTGTAGCTTCGGATTCAACATTCAGGATCATGAGATTAAGTGTAAAGTTACCTAATCCATATACTTCATTTTCTAGATCAGTTCCTGTTCTTTTGGGAAGTCCCTTCTTGTTAGGGTAGCAGACTTTAAGTAAAACTAGGTTCAGGTTTCCCCAAACCCAGTTGTCTTGATAAACTACTGAATTTGAATCTAGGGAATTAATCAAACTAAACCATGCTCCACAGGAGCCATTGTGTGTGAACGGATACGGAAAGAGGGGCAGAACTCCCTTGTATTTCTGATAGGGAGGGAGTCGGCCACATATCCAACAATTTGTAGCATTGCTGGTCTGATGAGAATGATGTAACATACTAATGAATGTATTGTTGCGCAGCGCAAATCTATAGGACAACTCATGCGGGGGTAATTCGCTAAAAGAATGTTCGGCAGTAGCATTGAAAGCACGCTTGGAAATAGGGTAATACATGTGTAATAATATACTGGCAATGATAATCAGGAGACTTAGAAAAAACATAATTAACAATGTCACTATGCAGTGACTACGAAGTGATTTACAGTACACATGTTTCTTGAGCTGTTTCTGTCTATTTCTCTCTCTATTTCGGTCTAGAGGATACATGTCAGAGACAAATTCAACCGATTCACCTTGGAGAGGACTTAAACAATCAAATTGTCTGACTTGCTAGACCTTAGTTTCAGTTTATAGTTTTCTTTTTCTGTCTTGTCAACCAGGGGGAGTTTTGAGTCAGTCTGTGAGGGAATGCAGGGCTGATAATTCAAGTCGGATGATAGTCCATGAAATTTTTTGATATGGCTCGAGTGCAACCACCCTTTACGTCCCTCAATCTTCACAGCTGTCCTTGTGGTCAATAAGACGAGTTTAGGCGACTGCCAGCGAGGCTCCAGCGGGTTCCTTCTGTCGAAGTTCCTTATAAGTACAAGATCTCCCGGAACCACGTCATGGGGCTTCACCTCAGTGTTATCGGGAAAAGCTGCAGCTACCTGTGAACGACAAGATTGTAGTGCAGACATCAAGGAAGCCAGGTAATCTGTCAGCATATTACAATCAACATCAGTTATTTTACGGGGTATAGGCGTCCCCCACATATTTGGTGGTCTACCGAAGATCACCTCATACGGGGATAGCCCTGTTCGAGAGTGTGCTACCATTCTCATGTAAAAGAGTGCAACTGGTAAAGCTACTATCCAGTCGACACCTTTTTCTCTACATACTTTGGACAGTCTAATTTTCAAAGTTTGATTATGCCGCTCCACGAGACCTGCTGCCTCGGGATGTCGGACACAGTGGAATTTCCATTGATAGCCTAACAGAAGTGAAACATGTTTCATTAGCTCGGATGAGAATGGCTGGCCATTGTCTGAGTACACGATACGGGGCTAACCATACCGTGGGAAGAATTCTCGAACTAACTGTTTGGCAGTAGTCGGGGCAGTGTAATCTGAGACGGGATACGCCTCTGTCCACCGGGAAAGAGCGCATACAACTACGAGGACATATTTGAATCCTCGACATCGTTCCATCTGGATATAATCCACCTGGAGGACTTCAAAAGGGTGATCGGGGGGTTGAAATCCACCCTGTTCTACAGGTACGCCTTTTCCTGGATTGAACTTACAACAAATCATGCAGGTACGTACTTTCTGTTTAGCTGCTGCTCGCAAGTGTTTATTGAACCAAATGTGTTGAATACTGTCTAGCATAGCTTTCTCTCCTAGGTGCGCTGGACTATGTATTGTGTTAATGATGACCTGAACCATTGAGTCGGGGAGAAACCATATAGATTTTCCCTTCGTCATCCATCCTTGATCTGTTTGGATCCCTCCTAATTCAGTCCATCTCTTTATTTCTTCTGGTGTAGCATGTGTCTGTATGTCAATTACATCAAGGGCGGGATCCTTAACTGTCATGCAGTGTGTTGGTGTCGGAACTATTGTCTTTGTCGTGTCAGTTGGACGAGTCTGATTCTGAGCAGTCTGTTTAGCTGTTCTGTCAGCTAGGTCGTTACCCTGAGAAATAATGTCAGTCACTTTCGTATGGGCCTTGCACTTCATAATCGATATTGCAGTAGGCAGATGTATTGCATCTAACAGAGCTTGAATAAGGGGACCGTGCTGGATGTGGGCACCGTGAGAAGTTAAATAACCTCTCTCTCGCCAAAGCACGCCGAAGTCATGGACGACTCCGAATGCATAACGTGAATCTGTGTATATGTTGACTTTCTTATTTTTGGCTTGAATACAGGCTTGTGTCAGAGCGATGAGCTCTGCTGCTTGAGCTGACAAGGTATCGATACAATTTGTTTCAATAATTTCAGTGTCTGTTGTGACTGCATAAGCGGCCACTAACTCTCCTGTACTTGTTCTCATGCATGAACCATCTACATACAATGTCAGGTCTGGGTCTGATAATGGAATATCTGTCAAGTCTTGTCTGGGTTTCGTCGTAATAGTGATAACTTCAATACAATCATGTGCCAATGGGTCTGTTCCACTTAATGGCAAAAGTGTGGCAGGATTTAATGTACTACAACGTCTGATTTCTATGTGTGGCTGGAACAATGTCAATTCATAACCCGTCAGTCTTGCTATAGTCAAGTGTTGTGTTTGGGTCCGGTTCAAGAGAACCTCTACTGCGTGTGGTACTTGTACTGTCAATTGATGTCCTAACACTATGGCATCGCTTTGTCTGATTGCTAAAGCTGTTGCTGCGACTGATTTCAGGCACGCAGGAAGAGCCTGAGCTACGGGGTCTAATGTACTAGAAAAATAAGCACATGGCTTGTGTGATCCTGCTTGTTCCTGCGTGAGTACTGACAAAGCAGTACCTTCACGTTCTGTGACAAAGAGTGTAAAACGTTTGCTGTAACATGGTGTTGCTAAAACAGGTGCTTGACATAAAGCTTTCTTTAAGCTTTCAAAAGCTTGTGTATGTTCCTGAGTCCAAGGGAGGACAGTCGATGTCGCTGCCTCCTGTGTTGTCAACTGAATGAGTGGTTTTGCTAGAAATGCATATTGAGGGATCCACTGCCTACAGTACGAAGTGAGGCCTATGAATGCCCGTACCTCCTTTTGTGTCTTAGGTGGCGGCATGTTAACAATTAACTGGATACGGTCGGGTGTAAGCTGTCTTCCCCCCTTGGACAGCAAGTGCCCAAGGTACACAACTTGCTGGACACAGAATTGCAGCTTTGAAGGGGACACTTTGTGCCCCTTGTCGGCTAAGAAATGTAAAACCGTCAGTGATGCTTTTTCACATTCAGGTTCGCTTCGGGCGGTGATCAGCAGATCATCGACGTATTGAAGCAGGGCAGTATTAGCTGGCATGTGGATACTGTCAAGTTCTCTTTTCAGTGCTTGGCTATAGATGCTGGGGCTTTCTGTGAATCCTTGAGGTGCGCGTGCGAATTTAAAACTTCGTCCATTTAAACTGAATCCGAACAAATATTGGCTTTCCGGATCGATTGGGACGCTAAAGAAAGCGTTCTTGAGATCAATTACAGTAAAGAACGTTGCTTCTGAATCTATGGCTGTTAGCAATGAAGAGATATCTGGGACCACGGGGTATTGTAGTACAATGCATTTATTTAATTCTCGCAGATCAATAACTAATCGATATACTGGTGGTGCTTTTGGATCAGTTCGTTTAAGAATCGGAATTATCGGGGAATTACATACATTGGAGTCGGTTTCCACAACCACTCCTTGTGCAATGAGCTCGTCAATGATTTGCAGTAAAGCCACAACAGCATCTGGGGGTAACTTGTATTGTCGTATTCGTGGTAGTACCACTCCTGTTTTGATTGTGACTCGATATGGTGTAATGTGCATACAACCTACATCAGTGGGGCCTTGCGCCCATAAATGTGCAGGTAGATTCTGTAACCGGTGATCCATGTCTCTAGACACGTAGTGACCTTTAAAGTCACGCAAAAATAGTCGTACTCCTTCCGGAGAACAACATATTACAGCTCCTAGAGCCTTCAATGTTTTTATACCTAACAAGTTTTCTGGACATGATTTCGTAAGTAATAGATCTGTAGTCCGTGTTAACGGACCGACTGTGAATGCAAGTGGTTGTGATACTTCGTTAATAGTAGGCTTTCCTGAGAAACCAAGGGAAATATTTTGTGAGCCTGAGAGGGGTGCCCCTGGAACTTCATCGTGACTGATAGTGGTTCTGCTTGCCCCTGTATCGAGTAGAAACTTTCGGTCTTTCCCCAATACTTGACTCTGTACATAAGGACCCTCTTGATCTACTGGAACCTCAATAAGGGGTAAGCCAACTTCCCTCTCTAGGCTATTTCATGTGTAGCGCTGATACTCTGGGTAGTCATTTTGTGCATACTGATACATCTGTTGTGTCGTGTTTTGTGTTGCAGCAATAGGCTGTGGCTGTTGTTGTTGTTGTTGTTGTGGTTGTGGTACGGTCTGCTGTACAGCTGGCCTAGGCTGTATATTCTGAGGTACTTGTGGTTGGATCTGATCCTGTCTAGGCGGATGTGGTCTCTCCTTCGTTATACCCGTAGAGATGTTATGTTTCAGAACTGCGGAATCGTGTATATAATGACCTGGCTGTTTACAATAGTTGCATGTCCCTCTAACAGGACCCGCTGAATCATTGGACTGTGTCGTACCCTTTTTATGACCGTCAGCTGGAACTGACTGGGCCACTAGCATTTTCATTTTCGTGTCTTTCATACGTCTTTGTTCATGTTCTTGTTCTTCTCTAATTCTATTGTGATGATATTGTAACATTTGTAACATCTGTGACGGTGTGTTACCTTGCCAAGTACTCTCGAATTTTAATACTCTACTCTTAACTTGGGGCAGGGAATTTTCAACTAATTTTGTCACAAACAGATGTGGATACGACTCACTACTTGCTTTTATGCCACTATTAATACCAAAACATTTTTCAAATCGGGAATAGAAATCACTAGTGTCTTCATCTTGTTTTTGTTTACAGGCTGAAATTGCTCCCCAGTCTTCCTTTTTCGTAGTTAATAAACGTGGTAGTACCTGCACTAATAATCCTGGTAATGCTGTAGTCTTTTCCCCAAGCCCTGAACCTGCAGCTCGGGCCTTTTCTTCGTTTTCTAATGCTGTCCAATCTATCTTTTGGTCTCCCACCTCCCATTCCTTTTCTTTGAGTTTCTCGTAAATACCGGCAGGCAATAAAACTTTCAATATTTTCATAATGTCAGGATAAGTATACTCTCCCATGAGTAACATGTCTTTTATCTCACGGTGGAAACCTGCTGGGTCTTTGTCATGGCTAGGTACTACTTTCTTCATTTCTAATAATTCAATTTTAGTTATGGGCGCGTACACAAACACGCGTTTAAAATTATTGTCTTCACCTCTTATTGGGTGTACTTCGCGTAAGGGATTCTGTCTGTCTATGTGATACGTTTTTCTTTCCAACTTGGGGGGAACTGAAACATGTTCTGGGCATACGAAGACAATGTACTGGTGTCGATATTCTAGAATTTCTTTAATCAAATCAGTACCTGAACCTCTCCATTTATTCGTGAGTAATTCTATCAGTATATCAGGTAGGGGACCAGGATCGGAGTGTTGGCTTCTATACAATATAACGAGGTGTTGTATCATGTATATACCAGCTAAACGCTGTTCGTCTGGGGTAAGGTTCAAAAACGTGTGTGCTAACGCATCATCACTGTATTTTTCAGAACTGTCAGCCCATTGTACTGCTGACCTGGCTAATTCTTGTTCATCCATAGAATCGAGCATATGATACCCCCTTCGGTCTCGGAGTAATTTATCAGCAGCCTGGAATAAGTGTTCAGGGGACTTCGTATTTAGCATAGGGGTTTGAAAATGTCTGTTGCATTCTGGACGTATCGGACGTATTGGATCATTAAAGTATCTGGTATTACTACAAGGTCTTCCCCTACCTACATAAGCTATCGTTTCTAATTGTCCTGTGGGCATTTCTGATTCTTCCTCCTCTTCTCCCTCTGATTCAGTTTTGTCTGCCTCCAATCTGGCTTTATGTATTCGTTCTACTTCTTTGCGGATTTTCCGGCACATAGCTACTATACATGTCTGTTTATCATGTTTTCCCTCTGATATATTCTGACCCCATCTGGTAAGTACTTGCATTTCATCCTGATCTACCTCGGACCTATCTCTGTCTCTGATCAAGCAGTTTATGAAGAAGCGTAACAGTAGTCTCTGTATATCCACTTTCTGGTAATCCATGGCTTCGTCAATACTTTCAGGGCCTTGCCCTGTTTGGACAAAGCGATATATATTGTCTAGATGATTAATCATTCCTGGTAGTGTCGTTAAATACATTGAAGCTCGTCGTATACGTAGTGATGATAGCAGCATTCTGTCATTTTTACCGGGCACTGGATCATATCTACAATCTACAAGATGTTCTTTAAACATGTCGGACGTTGCTATCTGGGGTGTACGTTGGTTTGCTAAATCTCTAAGAGACGATTTGCTTCGTGATGGTGGCGTGGCAAAAATTGCTGTCGCACCTTCTGAGGTGCTAGGCACGAAAGGATTTGTGGGATGTAAGGTAGAAACTGTGGATGCAGGAAAAGCGGTGGAAACAGATGGACCTGTTGGATTGTGCGGAGGAGTTTGTTGTTGCGGAGTTGGGGGCTGATGATCTCGGTGTTGAGCACCATCGACAGGTGGCGGGTGTGGTGGAACATTAGCATATTCGGGAGCTACATCGTCTAAATAGGAAGAAAGGAAAATATCTTTTGCGGTCTTGGGATGTACTTTAATCGGGAGTAATGGGGGTGGCAAATCCTTCGGTATTTCCGGGGTGGCCTTAGGTAAACCTTCGGCCAAAAGAGGATACATACCATTCATAAGAGTGTTCCGTTGTCTGTCTACTTGTTCTGTTTTTACTCGGATACCTTCTTCAACTAATACGTTTTCTCGGGCTTTATTTGAGTTCTCCCTACTTTTCTCTTCCTATCTGAGCGCTTTCTCTGTGCGCCTATGCGACTCTTTGCGCCATAACTCAATGGCATCTTTCTGTGACTGTCTGGCTTTCTTTTTCCATAATTCTTCTTCTACTCTCATGATGCAATCTGCATCCCATGTCCCAGCTGCGGGCCACCTCTGACTTTCTGCTAGATCCTTGGTGTAATCCACCCATAAGTCAAGATATAATACGGCATCTAGGCCATGTTTATGATACATAAAATACCCTGGAGTGTCCCTAGGTGGAATGGGAACAGCTTCTTCGAGTACTCCTTTTCTAGTTTTGATTTGTCTTAATTTTGAAAAGAACGGCATCTTTAAACCTTGCTACTTGATTCTTACTCGAACTGGACTTGAACACAATTAATACAATAAACACAATAATGAACACTCATTCATACCACAATTTTTAAACACATTAAAACATTTAACATTTAACGAACAATGATAATTAAGAGAAAACTATCTACTGACATAATACTAATACTAGATAATACTGAATTATATACATATGAACATACTGGATATACTGCTAAACAGTACAGATACACTGCTAGAACAGTGCAGACCGGATCTGTGTACCCAAACCCGTCAGGACCGGCACAAATTAATGTGCACGTCTAACTGCCTCCCCAGCAACGGTACTCACCGGGTAGCACGGAACGGAAGGCCTCGGAACTGAACTGAACTGGACCGGACTGGACTCGACTGGACTCGGAACTTCGGAACCTGGTGGGCCTCTGTATACCTCGGATCTTGCTCTCTCAGCTAGGCTCTGGTCGGGATACTTCGCACTTCTCACCGCCTCGTCTGGGTGTTGATCGCAGCCTCAGTCACCCCCGCTTGGCCGGAGGGAGATACAGGAAATCCTGCGGGTACGCGTTGTTGTCCGTCCGGCTGTGGCAGGAGACCGGGCCTGCAACGCACCTCCGGCGCGTGAGATGAGAAAGTGTCCCTGTTCGGGCGCCAATTTATGTGGTAAATATTTAAATTACCTGTACTATTTTTTATGCGGTAAAGTCTAGTAAGAATAACTCAGTCAAAATAAGAGGCAGAATCCGTGGTATTAGAGGTTCTGAAAAGGGCTTTATTCCTTACAAAGGAATTATGGTTCGAACCAGGCAATCTTATTCCATCACCACGAAGGTTCAGGAAAGGATAGGCAATACATTATTGACAAGTAACAATATATATATGAAAAGCATTGCATTAAGACAGATGCAGGAGGCGTAACAGCTGATAATACAGATAAGAATACACATACGTAATGAAAATAGGCGTAAATACAGGCGTATACTAGAAACGTCATTTAAAATGATGTCACAAGTGGGTGGATCCATAAGAGAATCCTGCAGTGTCAGCAAAAATACTTGGCAGAGATGCGCGCGCAGCCGCATGACGTGTGATTGACGTGTAACTAGAGGGTGAAGGGGAATTGACATTTAGCTCTACATGTGGAGACAGAAGTCTGGGGGGGTCAGGTCAACCTAATCCCAAATCGTATCTAATATCTTTGTTTAAGGAACTGTTTTATCCAAAAGGAAAGGTCTCTCGGACGGAATCTATTCTATACTGACTGTTAGTGCATGTACAAGCGTCTATGTGTCTACATGAGATGCGAGGGGGCAGGAATCTTCCATGGTAACAGGGGCTATGAATTACTTGCATAAAGACAGCGAGGCCGAGCCCTTTGCTCGGTAGCTGGAAGGATGTTTACCTAAACTATTAGACAGGAATGCATTGGATGAGGAGCGGAGCAGATAACTTGAAGGCTGAATACAGTTTTTGGCAGGCAACAGGCCGCGTCAGGCACCGTTAGCCGCGCAGGGAGTAGGACAAAGTTCATGGACACGGATGCAGGTCCAGGCTGGAGCATTTCAGAGGCAGAAGCAGGAAAAGGCTTGATGACAGAATTCAGGGCCTACTCGCCTGAACTGTAAAACTAGAAAAGTGAACCATATAAAGTCGGTGGCCAATCATACTTAGGAATGGAATATTCGACCCATTCATGGCGGATCTGAAAGAGGACATGTTGACGTTGGACGCACATGTATTTGCGTCTTCATAGCTGGAACTGGAGGGAACATACATGTACTTGTAGCATGTACATGGAGCCGTTGGGGTCTAAGATAGGGGACATAACTGATCATAAAATTCATATTTCCTCACCACCACCACCAATACCACCATCAACAATACCACCACCATCACCAAACCAGTGCCACAACTGCCAATTGCAATACCACCACCACCACCAATACCACCAACACAACCAATACCACCCCCAATACCACCACCACCACCAATACCACCACCAATACCACTAACACCAATACCATCACCACCAATACCACCACCACCACCAATACCACCACAGCCAGAACCACCAATACCATCACCAATACTACCACCACCAAACCATCACCACCAATACCACCACCACCACCAATACCACCAACACCAATACCAATACCACCACCACCAACACCACCACCACCAATTCCAATACCAACACCAATACCACCACCGCCACCGCCACCAATACAACTACCAACAATACCCCCCACAACCAATACTGCCACCACCAATACTGCCACCAATACCACCACCACCAGTACTACCACCAACAGTACCACCAATACCATCACCGATGCCACCAATACAGCTACCACCAATACCATCACCACCAATAAGACCATCATCATCAATACCACCACCATCACCAATACCAGTAAAACCACCTATATCACCACAAATACCACCATCAATACCACCACCAATACCACCACTAGTACCACCCCAATACTACCACCACCACCAATACACCACCACCAATGCCAATACCACCACCACCAATACCACCACTACCACCACCAATACCACCACCAAAAACACCACCACCACAACCAATACCACCACCACCAAAAACACCACCACCACCAATACCACCACCACAACCAATACCACCACCACCTCCACCAATACCACCACCACCAATATATCACCATCACCAATACCAACAATACCAACACCACCAATCTAATACTGCCAATACCAATACCACCATCACCATTACCACCACCACAACCAATACCACCAATAC
This sequence comes from Triturus cristatus, assembly GCF_964204655.1. Lineage (NCBI taxonomy): Eukaryota > Metazoa > Chordata > Amphibia > Caudata > Salamandridae > Triturus > Triturus cristatus. The sequence goes on along the minus strand of NC_140589.1, from coordinate 610,762,187 downwards.
CACTACCAATACCACCACCACCACCAACAATACCACCACCAATACATCCACCACCACAATACCACCACCAATACCACCACCACCACCAATATCACCACCACCAAAACCACCACCACCACCAATACCAGCACCACCAATACAACAATCACTAATACCACCACCACCACCAATACCACGAACACCATCAATACAACCACCAATACTAATACCACCACCAATACCACCACCAATACCACCACCACCAATACCACCTCACCACCAATACCATTACCTATTCTACCACCACCATCAATACCTCCACCACCACCAATACCACCACCACCACCAATACCACCACCAATACCAACACCATTACCACCAATACCAGTACCAATACCATCACCACCACCAATACCACCACCACCAATAACCATCCCACCAATACCACCACCACCACCAATACCACCACCAATACCAGTACCACGAATACCAATACCACCACCATACCAATACCACCACCACCAATACCAATACCACCACCACCAATGCCAATATCACCACCAATACCACCAATACCACCACCACCAGTACCACCACCACCACCAATACCATTAACACCACCACCATCAATACCACCAATACCACCGCCACCAATACCATCACCACTAATACCACCACCACCAATATCAATAGCACCACCAATACCACCCCACCACCACCAATACCACCACCAATACCCTCACCACCAATACCACCACCACCAATACCACCACCCCCAATACCACTACCAATACCACCACCTCCAGAACAACCAATACCATCACCAATACCACCAATACCACCACCACCAATGCCACCACCACCACCAACACCAATACCACCACCACCAATACCACCATCACCACCAATACCACCACCAATACCAATACCACCACCAATACCACCTCCAATACCACCACCACCACCACCAGCAATACCACCAATATCACTTCCACCAATACCCCATGACAAATAACTCCACCACCAATACCACCACCAATACCACTGCCACCAATACCACCACCACCAGTACCACCAATACCATCACCAATGCCACCAATACCACTATCACCAATACCACGACCGCCAATACCACCACCACCACCAATACCACCACCAATACCACCACCTCCAATACCACCACCACCACCAATAGCACCACCTCCACCACCACCAATACAACCACTACTACCAATACCACCACCACCAATACTACCACCACCAATATCACCACCACCAATGCCAATACCACCACCAATACCACCAGCATTTCCAATACCACCACCAGTGCCACCACCACCAATACCACCACCACCAATACCACCACTACCACCACCAATACCACCACCACCAATACCACCACCACTACCACCAGCACCAATAACAATACCATCACCAATACCATTAACCACCAGCACCAATACCAATACCACCACCAATACCACCAACAGTACCACCATCACCAATACTAATACTGCCACCAATAGCACCACCAATAACACCATCACCAATACAACCAATGCCACCACCACCACCAATACCACTAGAACCAATGCCACCACCACCGCCAATACCACCACCACCACCAATACCACCACCAATACCAATACCACCACCTTAGTTCCTCTTGCTCACTAGTAATAGCAGGGGTACTGTAAAAGGCCGGAGCTGTAGCCGAAACCACCCCTCCCTCCATGCTTGTCATAAAGCACAGCCCGCCCTGCACCAGGAGGTGAAGCCGCAGCCCTACGACAGCTGAAGTGTTTTTTATTAGGCCAAAGATAGCAATGACAATATGCAATGCCACACTGCACACTTAAAACACAGAGAGGTCAGGAAAGAGCCCCCCCTCCAGCTCTTCCTCCTGAGCCGCGACAGGGTAATCACAGAACAAAAGGTGTTGGAGCGCTTTGTTAGTGTTTATAGCTCGGATCACATGTAACTCTCACTTCACACTTTGTGTCTGTGTAATTTACAACACTTACACATCATCTTCACTGCACTATTTATCACTACTTTGAAGACCTCGCAGGCTGGTCTCTTCCTCCGATATTTACAATCTAACAATTGGTCGAGAATCCCCTTTATTGCAATGCAATAGGTCTCGCATTTGCGTGAGTTTAAGCTATTAGTATTGTAAATGACGATGCCTTTTATTTATGTTTTAAAACCCAAAACATAAATAAAAGGCATTGTCATTTACTATGCAAAAAGCTCAAACTCGCGTGAATGCGAGACCTATTGCATTGCAAATGCTTGTTTTGGAGGAAGCTGCTGGAAGCCGGTATAGTTGCACAGTTACTGGAGGAGGTGAGTGGACGTTGGAGGAGTACGAAGCCGGAGGACAACAGAGGCCAGCGTTTACTTTCCGAGTGTTGGAAATACTCCACTCCCACACCGGAAAGGGTTGGTGGTAACGGGGTCTTTCCAGGACATACAGGGGTAGCTTGGCTCGAGTGGTCAGGAATCAGGCACCGTGCTAAGCATACGTCATACCCATACAATAACCATGCGTGCATCCGTTCCAAAAACGACTCTACACCGTAAAAATTATGAAAATATCTTTCTTTATCTTCTTTTTCTCTTAGTTGCTGATTAGATAAATATTAACACAATCACAATATACAAGGCTTTTTAAATAGTGCAGGTCAAATAAATACTGTCTTAATGATTCAATAAATAGGGGTGATCATAAATAAGGAAGGCATAAATATAAGTGCAATACATACAGGCAATTAAATATTCCGAGGCAATAAATACTGTAAACCAATAAATATTGTGCGACCATAAATACTGTGGAACAATAAATACAGTGAAGCAATAAATAGGTTAAATACAATAAATACAGTGCCCTCAATAAATAATTAAAAGCTGACAGTGACACTTCTAGAATCAGATCACATTTAGATTTCTATGGGCTGATTTGGCCCAGGCACAGCTTGTGGTGATGTGGAAGGCTTGAGGGTGTCTACTCCCTGGCTTGGACAAGGCTGAGGCCTAAACTGAGGTAGATCAAGGGGGGAATACTAGAGACCTGGCTCTCTCACTCTACACAACCCCTCTGAATTAGTCTCAGCTCACCCCTGGCACAGTCCAGCTGGTTCCAGCACCTCTCTAACCCCTAGAGTAGTCTCTTAGGATTCCACAGGGCCTTTGGCGCCCTCTATTCCACTTACTGCCCTTTTTCTGAAGCTCCGATGCCGCTGGAGTCGTGTCGACGCCGTGAGGCGGTTCCGGTTCGATGTCGGCGGCCTCGGCACAATGTCAGTTCTTGACGACGCCGGTAGGCGGTTCCGGTTCGATGTCGGCGGCCTCGGCTCGATCTCAACCTCCGATTCGATGGCGTCGGGCAGTCTTGGCTCGATGTCGACTTCGGGCGGCTCCGGTCCGATGGCGACCTCTGGTTCGATGACGTCGGCCGGCCTTGGCTCGATGTCGACTTCCGGCGGCTCCGGAGTGCGATCCCCACTCTCGACCTCCGATGCTCCTCTCCTCAGGTTTCCGGCGACTCCGGAGTGCGACCTCCACTCCCGACCTCCGGCACGATTCCCTTCAGGTTCCGGCGACTCCGGAGTGCGATCTCCACTCCCGACCTCCGGTACGCTTCACCTCGGTCTCCGGCGACTCCGGAGGGCGGACTTCACTCCCCCGTCGACGCCGCTCACTCGACCTCGGGTGACTTCCTCCTCGACCTCTGGTACTCCTCACGACCTTCGTCGGCGCCCTCTCTCGACCTCTGGCGGCTCCGGGTACGACGTCTGCTTTTCCAGTCAGCGCCGCTTCTCCACCTCGGGCTCCAGGTCTCCAGGCTACTCGGCGTCGGACTCCAGGGAAACCAGTATCCAGGTCAGGATCTTGCTGTTCTTTGCTTCTAAGGCCTGTTCCTGCTGTCCAGGTCCTTAAGATGGTTTTTCTTGCTTCTTCCCACACAGGGCTCCAGGCTGGGCTCAGTCAGTAGGGACTAGTATCAAGGGTGGGTTTATGGACCCCACTCCAGGCACAAGTTTCCACCCCTGCTGCCTCACTCCTTCCTCCTTCAGGTTTCTGCTGCTCACTCTTCACCAGTCAGGTGCCAACTCCAACTGCCAACTCTCTGTCTTAGCTTCCCAACATTCTAAACCGCCTCCAACTGTCACAGGGTTCTGGAATGTTCTGGAAGGTGCTAGTAGGTTCCAGTGGATGCTGGTGATGTCACAGGTGGCCACCATTTTGTGCTCCAGGCCCTCAGACAGAAGTTCCAGGGGTAGATAAAATGGCTCCCTGAATCTGCAGCAACACTAAAAAATCTGGTGGTTCCCAAAAAGGAAAAATACCAACAGGGTTTGAGGCAAAAGTGGGACAAAATAAATAATGATGAGGAGGGACCACCCAAAGGGCTGACAGGTCTAACACGCGTCCCCCCCAGCTGAAAGTGGGGAGAGCTACCCAACCCCTTGGGAGTTCTCATCACTAAGGCGGAAATACCTTGAGAGACCGTCTGCATTGGCGTGGTCCACTCCAGGCCGATGTTCCGCCTGAAAGTCCATTCCCTGTAGGGAAATAGACCACCTCAACAACTTGGGATTCTCCCCCTTCATCTGCATCAGCCAACGAAGGGGTCGGTGGTCGGTCTGAACTAGGAAGTGCGAGCCAAACAGGTATGGCCGCAACTTCTTCAGAGCCCATACCACTGCAAAGGCTTCACGCTCTATTGCACTCCACTTCTGTTCCCTGGGGAGTAGTCTCCGGGATAGGAAGACCACGGGTTGATCCAGACCCTCTTCGTTGAGTTGCGATAACACTGCCCCAATGCCATGTTCTGATGCATCTGTCTGGACAATGAACTCCTTGGAAAAGTCTGGGGCCCTTAAGACCGGGGCCTCGCACATGGCTTTCTTCAGTCTCACAAAGGCCTGCTGACAAGCCTCCGTCCAGACTACCCGTCGAGGTTGTTTCTTGGACGTGAGCTCCGTGAGGGGGGCTACGATGGTACCGTACCCCTTCACGAAGCGGCGGTAATATCCCGTGAGGCCCAGAAAAGCTCGGACCTCAGTCTGTGTCTTGGGGGGTTCCCAGGCCATGATGGCCTCGATCTTCGCCTGGAGGGGTTGCACCGCTCCCCTTCCCACCAAGTGTCCAAGGTACACTACCGACCCCTGCCCGATCTGGCACTTGCTGGCCTTGATCGTCAATCCAGCTTGTCTCAGGGCCTGGAGAACAGCTTGCAGGTGACGCAAGTGATCCTCCCAGCTGTTACTGAAGACGGCTATGTCATCCAGATAAGCAGCAGAGAAACTCTCCATTCCGGTGAGGATCTGGTTTACCAGGCGCTGAAATGTGGCAGGTGCGTTCTTGAGACCAAAGGGCATCACACAGAACTGGTAGTGGCCATTGGGCGTGGAGAAGGCTGACCTTTCCCTTGCTCCATCAGTCAAAGAGATCTGCCAGTACCCAGAAGTAAGGTCAAAGGTACTTAGATATTGGGCAGCTCCCAGCCGGTCAATCAATTCATCCGCCCTTGGGATCGGATGAGCATCAGTTTTGGTTACTGAATTCAGTCCCCGGTAGTCCACACAGAACCTCAGTTCCGGTTGGCCACCCGGTGGTGCGGCTTTTGGTACTAACACCACCGGACTGGACCAGGGGCTGCTAGAAGGTTCGATCACTCCTAGCTCCAGCATCTTAGTGACTTCACTGTTAATGCTGGCCTTCACCTTGTCTGACATCCGGTAGATCTTGGACTTCACAGGTGGGCTGTCTCCTGTGTCCACGTCATGGACGCACAGGTGAGTCCTACCCGGGACAAGGGAGAACAACGAAGAGTACTGTCCCAGGACCTGGCGGCAGTCCTCCTGCTGTTCAGGAGTTAGAGATGGGGAGAGAATCACTCCCTCCACCGACCCATCCTTCTCTTGAGACGCAAACAAATCAGGGAGAGGCTCGCTTTCCACGTCCTCTCCTCCGTCAGTCACCATCATCAAGATGACTTCGGGCCTCTCGTGGTGGGGTTTGAGGCGGTTGGCGTGCAGCACCCGTAGGGGCTGACGAGGGGTCTTCAGGTCCACCAAGTAGGTAGCCTTACCCTTCTTCTCCAACACCTCAAAGGGTCCTGACCAGCGATCCTGGAGGGCGCTAAGCTCTCCCGGTTCGATCACCCACACCTTCTGGCCAGGCTCCAACTCCACCGGGTGAGCATTGTGGTCATACCACGCCTTCATTACTGCTTGGCTGGCTTCCAAGTTGTCAGAAGCTTGCTTCCACAACTTAGCCATTTGGCTCCGGAAGGCCAGCATGTAGCTCACCACGTCCTGGGGAAGCTTTCTGGGAGTTCTTTCCCATCCGTCTCTCACCAGGTTGAGAGGTCCCCGTACAGGGTGCCCATACAGAAGCTCGAAGGGGCTGAAGCCCACTCCCTTCTGTGGCACTTCCCTGTAGGAAAAGAGTAAACAGGGTAGGAGGACGTCCCATTTCCTCCGCAGGCTTTCAGGCAGACTTCTGATCATGCCCTTCAAGGTTTTGTTAAACCTCTCCACCAGACCATTGGTCTGGGGGTGGTAAGGAGTTGTGAACCGGTAGGTCACTCCACACTCCTTCCACATGGCCCGCATGTACGCTGACATGAAGTTGGTCCCCCTGTCGGACACAACTTCCTTGGGAAAACCCACTCGGGTAAAGATTCCCATCAGGGCCCTAGCCACAACAGGTGCTGTTATGGTCCTCAGAGGTATTGCCTCTGGGTACCGTGTGGCATGATCCACCAGAACCGGGATAAACCTGTGACCAGCTGACGTTGGCGGATCTAACGGACCCACAATGTCGATGCCCACCCTTTCAAAGGGGGTGCTAACGACAGGAAGTGGTTCCAGGGGAGCTTTCAGCTTCACCCCTGTTTTCCCACTGGCTTGGCAAGACACACATGTCCGGCAGTAGGTATCGGACGACACTTTCATTTGAGGCCAATAAAAGTGTGGGACAAGACGGGCGAAGGTCTTGTCTTGCCCCAGGTGTCCTGCCAATGGGATCTTGTGAGCCAACTCCAGAAGGAAGGCTCGATAACGTTGAGGGACTACCAAGGCTCGTGACGATCCGTGTAGGGGTGCCTTGGGTTCACTGTAGAGGAGGCCATCCTCCCAGTAAACACTGTAGTTCCCTTCAACGTTCCCTGCTGCCTGGGCTTCGGCCTGTCGCCTCAGCCCCTCAAGGGTAGGGCACTCCCTCTGGCCCTGGCAGAATTCCTCCCTGGACGGGCCTCCCTCCACGTGCCACTCGGCCGGGATGGGTAGGTCCTCCAGTTTGGTAACGTCCCCCACCGCAGACTCCTGGTCCACCACCTCCGGTGGCCTATCCGTCCTACGGGGTGCGGACGCCGAGGCAGGCTCCTCCTGTCCTCGGTTCTTCCCTTGACTGGCAGCTGGCTGGGCCGTTGTTCCAGGCTCCAGCCGAAACGAACTCCCTCTCCGGGTAGTCGCGGACCCTGTGCTCACACAGGCCCAGTCAGGTGTACCCAGCATCTCAGTGTGAGTCCGGTATTCCACCTCCTTCCAAGCGTTGTGCTCCATGTCATTCCCCAGTAGACAATCGACTGGCACGGCAGGGCTTACGGCAACTCGAAGTGAACCTGCAACCCCCCCCCCATTCAAAGGGAACCTCGGCCACCGTATAGTGGCCTGTTCTGCCGTCAGCCATCGCGGCTGGGTGGAGTACATCGGGAATTACCTGCTCTGGAGACACCAGTTGGCTACGTACCATAGTCATACTGGCTCCTGTGTCTCTCAGAGCCTCCCCTCTTTGGCCGTTGATGGTGACCCACTGCCCATACTTTACAGTATTTGCGGGCACCTGGATCTTAGGCACCATCTCCCGTTCTCCCAGGGACACTAAAGTGACACCCGCCCACTCCCTTCCCTTAGTTAAGGGCATCTCCTCCCCGAGCACTACACTAGCTACTCCGGGGGTCTTTCCTCCAATGGGAGGGGGTGGTCGTTTCAAGCACTTCGGATCTCCTTTATAGTGTCCAACGCCACCGCACTCGTAGCAATGGACAACCCTTGGCTGCTGACTCTGGCCAGGATTAGGGTTTCTGGGTGGGTTAGCCCTAGGGGTGAATCCTGTTCCCTTCCCTTGGAAGTTATTTTGGGGGCCTTTGGAGAACTCCTTTTTCTTTTCCCCTCCCTCTTTCTTCTGGGGGGCGCCCTGTCCGGCCTTTTGAGTATCCCCTCCAGTCCCCCTTGTGGACACCCGGGTACTAGCCCAAATGTCCGCCTCCTCAGCAAGCTTCCGGGGACTGGTCAGCTTGCTATCCACCAGGTGTTGACGCAGTTCAGGGAAACATTTCTCGAGCAGGTGTTCCTTCAGTACTAGATCAAACAACCCCTCGTAGTTCCTCACTTCACTGCCCTGAATCCAACCCTCTAGTGCCTTCTTTGCATAGTCCAGGAAGTCCACCCAATTCTGTGTGCCCAGTTTGTGACTACCCCTGAAATTCTGTCTGTACTTTTCGGGTGTTAGTCCAAACTTTCTTATGAGCGCCAGTTTCATGGTGGGGTAGTAGGTCTGCTCATCCTCTTCGAGGGCCAATAAAGCATGCCTACCAGCTGGAGGCATGTACTTGTACAATCCCCCTCCCCAGTACTTCTCTGGAACCCCATGGGCCCTTAACGAGACCTCATAGGCCGCTAGCCACTTGGCAATATCGTCGCCCACTCCATAGCTAGCTACTATGTCCTTTGGCAGGTAGGGTTTGGGTTCCCTGGTGTACTCTCGTTCTTCGCTGCCACCGTTAGGTACAGGGTGTGCCCCGATTCTCAGGATCTGAAGATCTATCTCTTTCAGCCTTAGCTCATGAGCCATCCTCTGTTCCTCCTTCTCCTTCTCCAGCCTTGCTAAGTCCCATGTGAGCTGTCTTTTCTCCCTCCGGTCTGTTAACTCCACTTCAGACAAGCCACCGCTAGAGGCACTGCTGCCCTTCCTGGAAAGTGTCCTGGGCCCCGCTGACAGGTTCCCCACCTCAGGTTGGTACAAACCAGCTCCCTCACTGTCGGGCTCTCTATCCCTGTCCTCCTCCTCAGCCTTGCTTTCTCGGCGTGCCTCCCCCCAAGCCCTTAAGCTGGTTTGGAGTGCACCCTTCTTGGCTCCTGGGGGACAATACACCCCCTCCCGCTGACAAAACTCCCTGAGTTGGGCCACAGTGTACGTTTCTAAATTCTCCAGTACAAACTCCATCTTGCCCACTCAGGTCAGAGGACAGTTATTTGCAGTAACAATGCAGGGGGGTACCTTTAATAATACCTCCTCCCACCACCAGAGTAAATTTGGAAAAAACAAAAACCCACAATTAGGAAGGCCGCTTTGAGAAAACTCCCGGTGTAGGCCTATGGACTACCCACAGTTATTGTTGAGTATACGTAGGCACAGCTCTATCCCACCGCTGCCACCAATTAACGTTGGAAATACTCCACTCCCACACCGGAAAGGGTTGGTGGTAACGGGGTCTTTCCAGGACATACAGTGGTAGCTTGGCTCGAGTGGTCAGGAATCAGGCACCGTGCTAAGCATACGTCATACCCATACAATAACCATGCGTGCATCCGTTCCAAAAACGACTCTACACCGTAAAAATTATGAAAATATCTTTCTTTATCTTCTTTTTCTCTTAGTTGCTGATTAGATCAATATTAACACAATCACAATATACAAGGCTTTTTAAATAGTGCAGGTCAAATAAATACTGTCTTAATGATTCAATAAATAGGGGTGATCATAAATAAGGAAGGCATAAATATAAGTGCAATACATACAGGCAATTAAATATTCCGAGGCAATAAATACTGTAAACCAATAAATATTGTGCGACCATAAATACTGTGGAACAATAAATACAGTGAAGCAATAAATAGGTTAAATACAATAAATACAGTGCCCTCAATAAATAATTAAAAGCTGACAGTGACACTTCTAGAATCAGATCACATTTAGATTTCTATGGGCTGATTTGGCCCAGGCACAGCTTGTGGTGATGTGGAAGGCTTGAGGGTGTCTACTCCCTGGCTTGGACAAGGCTGAGGCCTAAACTGAGGTAGATCAAGGGGGGAATACTAGAGACCTGGCTCTCTCACTCTACACAACCCCTCTGAATTAGTCTCAGCTCACCCCTGGCACAGTCCAGCTGGTTCCAGCACCTCTCTAACCCCTAGAGTAGTCTCTTAGGATTCCACAGGGCCTTTGGCGCCCTCTATTCCACTTACTGCCCTTTTTCTGAAGCTCCGACGCCGCTGGAGTCGTGTCGACGCCGTGAGGCGGTTCCGGTTCGATGTCGGCGGCCTCGGCACAATGTCAGTTCTTGACGACGCCGGTAGGCGGTTCCGGTTCGATGTCGGCGGCCTCGGCTCGATCTCGACCTCCGATTCGATGGCGTCGGGCAGTCTTGGCTCGATGTCGACTTCGGGCGGCTCCGGTCCGATGGCGACCTCTGGTTCGATGACGTCGGCCGGCCTTGGCTCGATGTCGACTTCCGGCGGCTCCGGAGTGCGATCCCCACTCCCGACCTCCGATGCTCCTCTCCTCAGGTTTCCGGCGACATCGGAGTGCGACCTCCACTCCCGACCTCCGGCACGATTCCCTTCAGGTTCCGGCGACTCCGGAGTGCGATCTCCACTCCCGACCTCCGGTACGCTTCACCTCGGTCTCCGGCGACTCCGGAGGGCGGACTTCACTCCCCCGTCGGCGCCGCTCACTCGACCTCGGGTGACTTCCTCCTCGACCTCTGGTACTCCTCACGACCTCCATCGGCGCCCTCTCTCGACCTCTGGTGGCTCCGGGTACGACGTCTGCTTTTCCAGTCAGCGCCGCTTCTCCACCTCGGGCTCCAGGTCTCCAGGCTACTCGACGTCGGACTCCAGGGAAACCAGTATCCAGGTCAGGATCTTGCTGTTCTTTGCTTCTAAGGCCTGTTCCTGCTGTCCAGGTCCTTAAGATGGTTTTTCTTGCTTCTTCCCACACAGGGCTCCAGGCTGGGCTCAGTCAGTAGGGACTAGTAACAAGGGTGGGTTTATGGACCCCACTCCAGGCACAAGTTTCCACCCCTGCTGCCTCACTCCTTCCTCCTTCAGGTTTCTGCTGCTCACTCTTCACCAGTCAGGTGCCAACTGCCAACTCCAACTGCCAACTCTCTGTCTTAGCTTCCCAACATTCTAAACCGCCTCCAACTGTCACAGGGTTCTGGAATGTTCTGGAAGGTGCTAGTAGGTTCCAGTGGATGCTGGTGATGTCACAGGTGGCCACCATTTTGTGCTCCAGGCCCTCAGACAGAAGTTCCAGGGGTAGATAAAATGGCTCCCTGAATCTGCAGCAACACTAAAAAATCTGGTGGTTCCCAAAAAGGAAAAATACCAACAGGGTTTGAGGCAAAAGTGGGACAAAATAAATAATGATGAGGAGGGACCACCCAAAGGGCTGACAGGTCTAACACCGAGCCTCCCCTATCCTCTGTTCTTGCTATCGCTTCACACCCTTTCAGCCCCCGTCTTTATTGGTCTCGACTTTAGGGTTGCAAAGTGTTCCTCAGGAAGAGGACTGCGGTGCAGGCATTGTGGTGTCAGGTAAAGCCCCCACATCCCCGGAAGTGGCTCAACTAGGACTGGGTGAGGCTTGCAGCTAAGGTGTGCTCCCGCATGGCCCTCGGTGCGAGTTTGGACACAGGGCCTCAAGACCCACAACCCCACAAGCTGTTGCCCCCCTCCAAACACAACAGTACCCAGCAGTGCCCTGGAGAGCCAGAGCTTGGCCTAGTTAGGCCCACCAAAACTGCTCCACCTAGACAACTTGGCCACATTACCTGTCTGAGGCCAGCAGAAGACTAGTAGAAGACTGGCAGCAGAACAACAGCAGTGACGTGAGGTGAGGTTAGGGTGACCAACTGACATGGGTGCAAATTCAGGATGGTGAGTGTGAAAATTCAGGACAAAGGGTAAAAATTCAGAACAGATTGTCAAAATTCAGGACAAAGGTAAAGGTACGTTTTACAGATACATCAGAGGAGGTCACGCAATAGTATGAGTACGTAAATAGACAACTAACAAAAGTACAAGTCAATATAAGTTTATATTAGGTTTCGACAGTAGTGGACTTCGCTGTTTTCTGGTATGCAGGTAGCTTTGAGCAACTGTGCAGATATTTTTGTGGTATTTCAGATCATCATAATTTATTTATATGTTTACTGCACTGGGTTGTCCCATCTCACAGATGAGAGCCAAGCAGGGCAAATACTGTCTGTGATCATTGAACATTCTTTTGAGAGGTCACTCTCTGGCTCACAGTCAGAGATTGACTCCTCTAAAAGATTCTCATTGTTGTGGGCAGAAAATAAAGGACCAAATACTGGCTGCATGCTGGAGTCTGCACAGGGCATCATGTGGAGCGAAGTTACTAGTGAAAAGCGGTCACGCTGTGACTGCACAGAGAGGCCCATTATCATTCTGTTTGTGATAATTAGGCCGACACACAGAATGATAATGGGCTGACAGCAATCTGTGCCAGTTTGGGGAGAAGCTGTTGCAGGCCATTGATCACAGCAGGAGCACGAGCTGCCCCCTGAAGTGAGAATTACAGAACTCTCAGGCTGCTTGCAGGGGGACATCTCGCTGCAATGTGCAGAATTACCGACAAAAGGCATCTGTGAAATAAATTGTTATGGACAACGGACAGGAGGCCCAAATAACAGGCGGTCCGTGAATTTTACAGACTGTTGATCACCCTAGGTGAGGTCTGAGGTCACCCCCATTGTGTAGTGCCGTGTGCCCACCTTTGCTGCTTTCTATTAAGTTATCGCTGCAGCAGTGCCGGCAGGGGCATAGGAGGCAACTGGGCACGCGAAACAGAGGGTCATGAGATCCGGTAAGGTCAGAGAGGCCGTTAACCTCGCCAACAGACAAAATTGCAAGGGCAAAAATAAAAACAAAAACAATTCTAAACAAGATCTGTGGGAGGTGGTGGACACATGCGACGTTGTGACACAGGAAGTTGTGAGCATGGCATTGCCCACTCCAAGGACAGTAAAAATACCAAACTTAATAAAGTATGCTAATAACATCTGTGCCAGCCTTCAGCTCGACCTCAAGGCCTGTTACTAGAATCTAATAAGCATCCCAGGAATTCAAATCTGTACGCAATGAAAAGCACTGTTGGCACAACTAAGAGGTTAATAGCAGCTCAATCTGTTGTACAATCACCAGACTTCTTTTCTGGGCACCCCACAAAACAAAGTGTAATTGACAAATCAAGCAGTGGGATGATGCAGTACCCTGTAAAAGAAGGGGCGCCTTTAGATGGACAAACTTCCTCGAGAAACCTCCTGGTACAGACCAGTGTTGATAGCGGGGTTGTAACCAATCCTGGTGGAAGTAGATGTTGATGATCCAGCAGACTCCCTTATTTTATAGGAGATGAGGTTGATCCTGCTTTGCCCCTTTGAGCCGCCAGAGCTTAGCTTGAGAAGGACAAACAAGAGGGGGCCTATGGTGGATTATACCCATTTGGTTAGTTCAATAAAACTGTCTTGCAAAGCCATCTATTAAGCTTGACCAACCGATCCAAGCACATTCAAATCCGAATATCACTGATCAGCGCAACAATAATATCTGGAACACATCCTCCATCCAATCGGGTCCAACCCAGCCTCGCCGACATTGCCACTTTAGGCCTCCCTTTTCAACAACATGGAAGTGATATCTTCGCCCCTCAGTTTTCATTCTGATAAACTAGAGGTCCAGGTGGATCTGCTTAATGCATTAGCAGTGCATGTTGTCAGAATAGATAATACATTTAAGGTGCTAAATGAAATGGTACTAAAAGTTTAAGCTGATCCCGACACCAGTACCCATCGCATCTTATGAAGGCAGTTTAGGCACCTGGCCCATACTTGTGCTCTCTCGTGCATGAAACCTGTGAGTGTCTTTCATGTCTGGCAAATCAAATGCCAGATTTGCCACAAGCTGGCTAAGATGAGAATTGACTGACTAATTTGCACTGACTTGCCCATTGTTGCCGAGATAGGCAATGACTACACGGATTGCTAATCTACAATGCCATTTTATCAACATGAGCTTGCCATCATAGACAGAAAGAGTAACCCGGAAAAGATCCCACGGCCATAAATCTGTAAGGCGGGGGGTGTCCATATACAACTTATTAATGCCATATGGTCAGTAGCCTTCATTCCCTAGGACATATAATGTTACTGAAAAAATGAAAATCATATTTAGGCATCTATGTTGTGCTTCTGCTTTTGGTATTTGGTTTGGGGCTCTTTACAGGGACTTGTTTGTGCATCAGTGAACCCCTTCCTGCACAGGCCACAGCTGGACACCCACACAGTTAGGCACCTGATGGGGGTTAGGTGTTGGCTTCTGAGGAACAAGAGGCTACTCATGCAATATAGTACACTGATAGAAGTAAGATGGCCTATCTTCCTAAAGGACCAGATTAGTTGTGCTGGTTCTCTTATAGGTGTCAAAGACACAGACAACACAGCAATGTCAGATGCTTGTCCCACTTGTGTTGTGCAGAATGAGGTGCTTAAGGTTGTGTTTTGTACTCCTAGAGAACTGAGTAGATTTTCTGTTATCCTCTTGTATGAAGGTGAGGCTCTACTGAAACAAAGGTTCTGCGCATGGCACTCAGCCATTGGATCTCCTTTCACCAGAATGGACATTTCCATATTTGCTGGTGAATCTGTCTATCCCACTGGCTGCTGCTTTAGACTTCCCATGCAGACCTTGGATGCATCATCTGTTAAAGGTTTGCCTTAGGTATTTGAAATGACATGCCATTTAGAAGTTTTCTCCATACACATATGTCTACTTTTTTGTGGTGCTGCCGGTATCACTCCGCACCACTTTTTGATTTGTTGATCCTGATTACCACACTTTAGAAAAAAAGGTTTCTCTACACCATTATATTGTTGAGGTTCATGTGCCATCCTTGACAAAAGTAACAGGCTAACTAAATATGTGGTAGACTCCTTGGGGACCCCTGGTAGCCACTCATGGGGGTGGCCCTAGGTGAGTGACCTCTTAAGTGAGGTGGATGGTGCCCTGCATGTCAGTGGAGTTTGATGACAGATAGTCCCTTGCCCAATACAGCCCGAGATGACCTAGATGATTCACCTATGTCCCGAAGTCATTTAGGGAACTAACAAATGACTATACCTTTTTTGATGATCAGGTGAGTTTGTGAGGTATGAATAACCGATTAAGGTTTTACTCTCTAGGCAAAGTCAAAACCTGGAGTAAGAAAAACATAGTAGTTTTCTGGTGAAAATGGTTTCATTTTACCTTGACTGTAATTTTAGGCACTGTTCAGGTAGAAGCTGTCCATAAGCAGTGCTTAATTTTACAGACAATGAGTGCCAGTACACAAAGCTCTGCCCAGAAGCCTACGGTGGTCCAATAAATGTCCACAAGCGGATCACAGAGGGTGCGTGGTCTTGAATCCACCTAAGACCTCTTTAATCCACCACCAGACATTCCCTGCCCTTTTATCTCACTCTGGCAGCTTCCTGCTTTCTCCCTTTAGATGTGTTTTCCATCTTTCCCTTCCTCTGTCTTTCCGCTCTCTGTATATTTCCCTGTCTTGCTATCGGTAAATGTCGAATGCAGAAAAATAAGTGCCAGTCCCCAAAAATAAGAGCCGGTGGATCCCAACAGCAATCACCAGCTCAAATTATTAAGTACTGCCCATAAGGATGACTGCTTGAGAAAAGGAAAGGGTCATAAACAAGTGGGTCCCTCTTTAATGGGAAGGAAGCAGCCCTCCTCTGGGATTGAGAATTGTGTTTGAGGTCTATTATCCATTGATTTGGTTGGGTTATCTTCTATAGAGCAGGTAGAAATTAGTGACTGGATTCCTAAGTATTCCAAAAATGCACCCATTGACATGCAAAGATTCACTTTTGTAGCAAATCAACAAGACCAAGTAATGGTTGTTGTCTTGTGGTACCCTGTGTCATTCCTATACCATGCAAGCCCTATTTTGGGTTCTCTATGGTAGAGACCCTATACCCTGTTTGGCACCTGGGTGATCATGAACGTGAGTGGACATGGAATAAGGAGCCTTAGCAGTCCAGATGCATGTGTGGATGTGAGCAAGAGTTTCAAGAACTAGGCAATGGGTGTTGTGTCAAAAGGGGAGTTTGAGGATTACTGTAAGGAGTATTGTTTGTAGGTAAGGAAATATTTTAAAGTATTTAAAGGCTTCTCAGTCTTTAAATTCCCCTAAAAGGACATCCGCGTAAGGGGTATTGACAGTGAAGTTAAAAATGGTTGAATTAAATGGGGTTGGTGAATACAATGTACTGCACAGAAGTAGAGAAGTGTTTTAGATGAGGTCTGTTCACAAAAATCTGCTATTTAAGTTTCATATGTGTGATCTCCGGTTGGGTGATGTGTAATCGGCAGCAGCTGTGGTTGATCATGATGAGATTGTTGTTGAGGAGGGCGAAACGGGTGATCCATTCACTGAGAAGGGCTATGCCAATGCACACGAGGAAAGACTTTAATCATCTTATTTTTACATTTTCTATTTCTTGAGGAAAGTCTGAAAGTTGAGCCCCAAATCAGCTAAAGTTACTGCATTGTTGAAATGCTTGTTTCCAACTGCAGCTTGCTATAATATATTTAGAATGTTAAATACGTGATCAATATTTTTATTTATCAAGTGTACTTGGGCTTGGTGAGTTTGTTTTGGTTGGATTTTAGAGAAGAGAAATGGTGAATGACAGGCTGCAGGGGTGTGTTTGTGGGTGTGTTGCTACAAGTAAAACACACCTTCGGCCCAGACTGCTCTTTTCAAAGTTGGTAAAGTCAGATGGAGTCAAACAAAACATCATCTGTTGGAGGACCACGGCAAAATAAGTTTTTGTCCTTGTACTGTGTTATTTTAGAACAAGTGTATAAGTGCAGAAATATTTGCTTTTGTCCAGGGAAAAACATACACCAATACCAATGAGTTAAGTTGAAATAGTAAATATATAATTCAATGCATTGTGTATGTTTGTGTGTATGTGTGTGTCTGTGTGTGTGTCTCTGTGTACATGTACATGGCTGATAATCAAATATTTCAGTGGAAGGTAGAATCTAGAATGTGGATTAAGGTGGACAAAATTGTCCCAACGTCTCCTACATGCACTTTGGTAAGTTTCTTATAAGAGTAAGAAAAAAATGCAAAAAACCCTTTCAAAACCCACTCTCCATTTTATCCAATTGCAACCACTTCCCAGAAGATTTATATCTTCTGCAGAGTCCCCCAAGGAGCCATCGTGTCTCCCATCATCTCCAGACTCACTATGCAGCCTTTTGGACTTTACTCACTAATAACAGCATCAAATTCCACCTAAATTACAACAACTCACAATTCTATTCCAAGGTCTCCTTTGCTCCAGATATACAACATCTTACATACTGCTTGGAACTCATCTAGACTTCAATGTCCTGCTCCTAACTAAACTTCAACCTCTCCAAGACAGAATTCCTACTAGTCATCAACAATAATCAGCAGCTAGTCCAAAACTGGTTCGATGACAGAAACATGGAGAGATTTGAACCCCAACCTTCACCCAATATCAAGTCACTCAGATTCACCCTGGGCACCACATAAACTCCTATTTAACGCATTGTAAACAAAACTAAGACAGCTCAGTACCAGTTGTCTCTGTTGAAGAAAGTGAAACCGTTCCACCCAGAAAGCAATTACAGAACTGCCATTCAAGCCCTTGTAGTCTTGAATCTAAATGTTGGCAACACCTTGCTCCATGGCCTTATAGGCTCCACACTGTCCTGTGTTAAGGGCATCCTATACCCTGCAGCATACCTCACCAAGATCCAAAGAAATATGACATGACCCGATGGAACTACACTGACTCTGCTTGCCAACCATCTTTAAAATCAGCTGCACCATCTACAAAGCCAACATGACCCACACGCCTGCCTATGTGGATGACAAACTCACCACCTCAAGTGGCTTTTGCCCCACTGGCTGTCTGGACACCATCAGATTGTAGATGAAGAAGTGCAAACATGGAAAAGCAAGGCAAAAAGTCTTAACCATTTAAGCACTCAATATCTGGACTCAATTCCCCTTTATCCTCAGGAATTCCCCAACTATGCTTTTTCTTCTTTAGCAAAATTCTGAAATTTGGCATCAAATGAAGGATCCACTAGTACTGAATTATTAAGTCTTCATCTACTAGGATATGATTGAAACAGGATTAGGTAACAATCATTAATTACAGTAGCATAGTCAGATATAAGAATATTTCAAATTTCTGCTTTTAATATATTTTGTGTTAAGCTTTTACTCATAAATGAATCTGTACTTCTAGATTGCTCGTGATGAGCACGAGAATAGAATGTGTTTTTCCTTAAAGATGAATTACAGTGTTGCCAGATATCAACCAAAGACTTATGAGAAATGCATAAAATAAAATGTTTTCTGCATTTTATTGGGTATGTATTTACCTGATTACAGCCACTCCTCATAAAAACTATCTCCATTGTAATTTAAAATGCAATTAGTGATATGTTTCCAAAAGGAATTGCTCATTAATGCAGGAACATGAATATTGAATACTTTATTAACCAGCAATTCAACAGCAATTCTGTATTCAATGGATTCAGATCATACTTCCATCACCTTTCTTCTGAGATATGACATTAACATTTAGATGTTTGTTACAGAGAATTATTGTGACATTTTTCTTTTCCATAGCAGGTGATACAAAAATAGAACTTTCCCAACATCACTTACGTTTTAACACGTCTTTCTCTGGAAGATGGAATTCTTGGAATGAAGCAATATCAGATTTTAACTTAGCTAAATGTGACCAAACTCTTTGTGCCAGATTTATCATTTTTTCATGCAATACAACGCAGCATGACAACTTGATATGCTGTGTGAAAAGAAGAGGGCCAGAATGTGCCATATTTGCCAATATATGGTGCATTCCTGCTTTCTCACTGCACTGGCACACAATATGCTGTCTAGCTCAAATGCAGGCGTCCTTGCGCCATGTTGCACCTTCTTGCACAAAAACAATCCTCTTAGACTTTTTCCTGTTTTTTACGCCTCCCGGGTCCAACACTTACCCTATCTTTGCACCGACTGGAGTGGGAATAGGTACGTTGTAACCCCCTTGAGTCCAACGCTTTCCCTATTTCTTGCACCGACTGGAGTGGGAATAGTAAATGTAACCTCTCCTGAGTCCAACACCTTCCCTACTGTTGCACTTAATGGAGTTGGAGAAGTAAATGTAAACCCTTCTAAGTCCAATGCTTTACCTACTGTTGCATGTGTGAGAAAACGTTTAGGAAACATAATTGAAAGTGGACTTGTAAATATACATTTAAGAATATGCAAACACCCAAATATTATTCCATATCAAAAGTCTAATTTTTTATTATTGTTTTTGGGTAATTCATTCTATTATAAAAAATTGAGAATTATTTCATAATAAGTTATACTTTCACATGTATATCCATCACATGATTTTTTAGACAATTGCTTATCTATGTATTTCAGACATGCTTGTGCATTCATACTTGTCTGTCTAATATCGCAAGATTCTTCAGAATTATAATTCTTCAATGCAAATACTGTTTAGGAATAGAACACAATCAGTGTATCTCTAATTAATTAATATCTTCAAAACAGTCACATCAGTGAGTTGGATATAACTCTATTTGATGCTTTTCTCTATACAGACAGTATAATCTTATTCAAAACATTGTCACATCTTTTGGTATCTGAAATTCCATAAGATGAGCAAGGACATTCATATATGCCATGGCTAGGACTGGAGTCCTACGCGCGTTTCGGCATTATGCCTTCATCAGGTAGCCATGTACGATATGAAAACCTTGTAGTGGTCAGAGAATTCATGGATCAGAAACTGCTCGTGGAGTGTAATGTTAAAATCAAAACTTCTGAATTTAATTTTCTGTAGCAACAGAAACCATAAAATGGGACATGTGGGTATCTCTGTCTTGATGTTGACCCAATATTGGTTCCCCGTGATCTAAAGATGCAAAGAGTGCCCGGGTCTCCGAGGGAGAGTCTGCTGTTTCAACAAGTCAGGAGTGCAGGCGTTCTGGTGCCGGGCATGTGTTGCCGTAGTGTTCAGAAGCTCGTCCGAGCTTCTCTCCACGTCTATGTAGGTTTTCTACTGGTGCACACACTGGAGTGGGAATAGTAAATGTAACCCCTCCTAAGTCTAACACTTTCCCTACTGTTGCACACACTGGAGTGGGAATAGTATATTTTACGCCTATTGAGTCCAACACTTTCCCTACTGTTGCACTGACTGGAGTGCGATTAGTAATTTTTACCCTTCCTAAGGCCAACACTTTCTGTACTGTTGCCCTGACTGGTGTGGGAATAGTTAATTTAACCTTTACTGAGTTCAACGCTTTCCCTACTTTTGCACCTACTGGAGTTGGAATAGTTAATTTAACCACCTCGTGAGTGCAACGCTTTCTCTACTGTTGCACACACTCGAGTGGCAATAGTAAAGTTTACCCCTCGGGTGTCGAATGCTTTCCCTACTTCTGCAAATTCTGGAGTGGGAATAGTATAGTTATTATTCTTGGAGTTTGATAGGCTTTTTTGTGTTATTTATTTATTTATTATTATTATGTGTTTATGTATAATTTTTTTTATATTATTTATAAATGAATGTATGCATGTTGTAACATATTTTTTATAAAATGTATTTTTATAAATGGTTTACTGGTTTATGGATAATTAATTTAGAAATATTTTAGATTTTTTGCAGTTTGTTACATTTATTAAGTATTTTTAAATATGTATGTAAAAAATATATATGCAGTTGTCATTTGGTACATTTAGAAAACATTTAAAAAACATTAGAAAATTATTTTGATTATTATTAATATGTTTGAACATTACATATGTGTATATAAATATACACACATATATATATGTGTGTGTTTGTTTAAATAAGTTTACATTTACATATGTTTAAATATGACTTAAACATATTTAATTTACATTATATTAATGTTATATGTTAAAATATATAATATTAACTGTTTTAACTATATATATATATTAAAAAACTATATTATTGTATATATTGTTTGATATGAGTGTAAAACTATATTTCCGTACTTAACATTATGGTGCCGATTACGATCCGGTAAAAAACGGGTACGAATCGTCGGTCGGAGCGTTTTCTCCGTCCGGCTCGTACCCGGTTGTAAAACTTTACAAACATGGAATTACGATTCGCACGGTAACACCATTTCCGTACGAATCGTAAAAAACACCGACCGACGACATTATATGTACCAATGTGATCCGGGAATGCTGCGACGTGACGTCGGGACGCTTTCAGGCAGCGTTTCACGACCCAGGAAGTACTATTCGAACCGACAGCAGTCCGGACGGCAATATTTTCACGGCACACAAAAAGTGCCGGAAATGCGAAGTACCCAGCCCCCGTACGTTCGAGTCGTACCCCCACCCGTGTATGTGCACCCGTGTACGTGTCGAACCCCCCGTGTATGTACACCCGTGTATGTTCGAGTCGTACCCCCCCGTGTATGTACACCCGTGTACGTGTCGAACCCCCTGTGTATGTACACCCGTGTACGTGTCGACCCCCACCGTACATACATGGGTGGGGGTACGACTCGAACGTACACGGGTGTACACGACTCGAACGTACACGGGTGTACATACACGGAGGGTTCGACACGTACATGGGTGTACATACACGGGGGGTTCGACACGTACACGGGTGTACGTACACGGGTGTACATACACGGGGGGTTCGACACGTACACGGGTGTACATACACGGGGGGGTTCGACACGTACACGGGTGTACATACACGGGGGGTACGACTCAAACGTACACAGGTGTACATACAAGGGGGGGTTCGACACGTACACGGGTCTACATACACGGGGGGTTCGACACGTACACGGGTGTACATACACAGGGGGTACGACTCGAACGTACACGGGTGTACATACATGGGGGGGTTCGACACGTACACGGGTGTACATACACGGGGGGGGTTCGACACGTACACGGGTGTACATACACGGGGGGTACGACTCGAACGTACACGGGTGTACATACACGGGGGGTTCGACACGTACACGGGTGTACATACACGGGGGTTCGACACGTACACGGGTGTACATACACGGGGGTACGACTTGAACGTACACGGGTGTACATACACGGGGGGTTCGACACGTACACGGGTGTACATACACGGGGGGGTTTGACACGTACACGGGTGTACATACACTGGGGGGTACGACTCGAACGTACACGGGTGTACATACACGGGGGGGTTCGACACGTACACGGGTGTACATACACGGGGGTTCGACACGTACACGGGTGTACATACACAGGGGGGTACGACTCGAACGTACACGGGTGTACATACACGGGGGGTACGACACGAACGTACGGGGGCTGGGGGGGTACGACTCGAACGTACGGGGGCTGGGGGGGGTCGGCGTGTACATACGGGGGCCGGGAGGGGGGATTCGACTCGTACATAGGAGGGCTGGGGGGAGTGTTGGGCGCGTATGCGGGCACATGTCTCCATGGTTGCTATGGGAGTTCGGTGCGGACGGTGTTTTTTCCATACGGTTGTAACATTGGACGCACGGGATGGATCGTAATTCTGCGGTCGGACTTCACTTTTCACGTTTGTACGGTAAATCGTCCGTGGACATGTCGGACACATTTTCCGACCCGAGGACGTGTGGGGAATAATTCCCAATGCGATTCGTATGGACTTTTTCCCATGCGAATCGTAATTGCAGTTTGTACGGCACTTGTACGATTCGTACGGTAAAAAGACCGGATACGAGTCGTACAGGGAATTTTTTTACCGGATCGTAATCGGCACCTATATGTATAGAAAAACTATATTTTTGTGAATATATTTTTGACATGATATTTCTGCATCACAATGCTTTTGGTTTCAATTATGTGTCAGGGATCCTTTACCGGGTTTACCAGTCTTGGTAAATCAGGGAATGTGGCAAAATCCATAGGTTGATATGTGGGGAAACCCGCGCTCCACCCATGGAATGCCTTCCCAAAACAGTAACTTGTTCTGCATTGCTTTACTCCAGATTTACCAAGCAACTCAGGGCCATGCAAGGTTGCTTTGCGTTGCTTGGTTAATCTGACTTTAGTATTTCATTGCCCTTGAGACACCATACAATACTATCATAAACCTGGGCCTGTCATTAAGACATAGAGCCAGATTGATCCACATTGGTTTGCCTAAACCCTTAGCATCCCATGGTATTACCCTAAATAGAATAATTCGACAAGTACAGTGATTCTTAACCTGTGATCTAGGAACCCCTGCGGGTCCATGTAGCCTACTCAGACGATCCGCGACGGTTTAAAAAACATAAAATTATATTAACATATTATTAATGTGTATATAAATAAAAAAGCAAAAAGTGCAGAATATAGTATGGAGGATGAGAGGCCTCAATTGAATTTAGAAAAGCTCCAAACATCCTATTGAAATTATATTTTTTTTTTTTACATTTGCTAGTGAATTAAATACAATATTTCAGCATTTGTGTATTTGATGAATGCTTCTTTCTGTATTTTTTAGGTAGGGGTTTCGGGCTTCCAGTAGTGACTCAGTGAGGGTCCCCGGCTTCCAGTAATGACTCAGCTGTATTGTTACCAGTTCTTTAAAATATATGTAGGGTGAGCTATGGCTCCATCCAGAGGAATATTTCTCACCTGATTCTATTCAGTTTGGTGTTGCATCCCATCTCCCGTGGAGTGCTTGTATTGAAGTGGACACGAGACTAGTTACATCTCAAAAGGTAAACTACATTATGAAACATTAATATTTTTTCTCATATATGCACTGTGAACGCCCAAAAATATTTTTTTGTTTTCTTTTTCACCGCAAGCCAGACCTGTTGGCTTTGCCAAACATTGTTGCATTTTTTCTTCACCTGCACGTACGGTAGGTAATAGGCTTCTTTCACTTTATTCAGCAATGCAGCAGGACCGACAGGAAGTGTCAGCCCCGCAAACCTAAGGCGTTACTCTGCAAATGGTGCTATCGATCCTGCGCGCTAATTGTTTTCAGCATCAACCTATAATTGACTTAGCCAGGAATACTAAAACACAGCTGCCGAGGTCGGTTCTGATCTGTTTCTTTCCAACAGCAATGGTACTGCCTTAATAATGCCAATAAACATGTCACATTTAATAGACCGCTTTAATGGTATTTACAAGGATATAAATGCCTGCTTTACAAAAGGAACAAATAGAGTTGTTTTGGTGCTCCATGCCATGTATATTAAACATCAAGGTAGAAATGTGCAAGCTGTTATTTACGGTTGCTAAGATATCTCAGTGAATTATGCACGAGCTGCTGAAATCTGTCATCTGCAAGCTGATCTAGTCTTTCATCCTTGAAAAGGTGATTAAAATAGAACTCATTTTTGACTGCATAATAAAAATTACATTTGAAAGTTTTCTGTATTGCGCTTTGGGGAAAGTACAATATGAATAGGGGGGGGGGGGGGCTGCGTCCCTTGCCCTCGCCCCAGTCATTAAAGATGAGGTGATGTCACCTCACAACAGGAGCAAAGCCGGAGGACCCTTGAATGCTAGCCCCATCCACCTAGCCTGGGTGCCACGAAGGAGGCTGGCACTTCTGGCTCCTCCTGTTTTGTTTTCCTGCATGAGTGGAATGAGGACGCTGGAGGTCCCTGTCTGGCTCAGACTTTTTGGGGGATATTCTTACCGCCCTCGCAGGCCCTTGGCAGTGCATGCCTCCAACAGGGGTGTACTGTTTTCTGAAGGGTCTATTTCTTGGATGGATAGCTTTCGTGTCCCCAGCTATACTTGGGAGGAACAGGGATTTTTGCCTTTATTCTTCCCTCATTGTCCTAGTGTTCATTTTTCCTTGGTTGCACTGTTTTCTAGTTCACGCCTATAGGGGCGGCTCCTCCACTAGGGCGGAGGAGCGTTACCCCACTGCTTTCTCGCAGTGCGAGAAGCAGAAACATAAAATGGTAAAACTACCATTTTATGTTTCTGCTTCTCGCACTGCTAGAAAGCAGAAGTGTTTGGTTGCGGTCAGGTGGGCGGGGCTGCTCCACGAGCAGGGCTGGGCAGGGGAGAAATGGTGTGTCCACACCTGAGTGAGCATGACTGGTTTGGCCGGACCACTGTGGCCGCCCAAACCAGTCGTGCGCACTCTGCCCTTTCTCCATTCAGGCTGCAATACAGCCTCCATGGAGAAAATGGCCTCCGCATAGGCGCCTGGCTGGGCAGCGTCCTCACCAATCACAACGCTGCCATTGCAGCAGTGTGATTGGCTTAGGGGAGGGGAGGGAGACTGCCTGCTTTCTGTTCTTGCCGGAGGCAGGAGAGGAGAGCAGGAGCCAGAGCTGTGAAAACGCAGGAGGTAAGCATTTTATTGTGTTTGGGTTGAAGCAATTTATGTGAATTTCTCTGCAGCAATTAACTTGATTCCATTAATTACAGTATGGGCAAGCAAACTTTCAATAGAAGGCACAACTCTTCATTGCCTTCTTCATCAGTTTAATCTGCACATCTCTTCTTCCAAAATGGAGGAGGAGGAGAGATTTAAGAGGATTGTCCTCCCGTCTTTGACAGCCTTTAAAGAAGACACCTCAACTGCACTAAAGAGGAAGTAGTATCTGATACAGGTGATTCAGTTACATTTGATGCGACTCCATCTTTCACGGACGTGAAGGGCAAATATATCACTAGTGACATGATGACAGATTTGCTGGCTAATATTAGGGATAATATGAATTTCTTTGCTTTGAAGAGGCTTTGGACCTCAGATGAATGGCTCCTGAGGCAATACCAAAAGCATTCTAATTTAGGGTGGCCCATTTATCAGTTTATATTAGACGTTGTCAAGCAAGAATGGAAGAATCCTGATAAAATCATGTCACCAAGATTCATGGCCAAGCTCAGTCGGCTGTAGAATATGGATGCAATGTTGCTGGATAATGTGCTTGTGGATTCTGTGGTGGCAAGTCTTGTGGGCAGCTTATCCATGACACAAGAAAATATTCTGAAAGATCCATCAGATATAAACGTGGACTCTGCATTAAAAAGTAATTGTCTGAAAACCATGTCACAATGAGAGCTAGCATTTGTGGGGCACGTAGGCTCAAACTTTAATTTCGGATTTCTAAAGTATTTTTATGGCTATCCAGGATGAATTGGATTGTCTTCCTATTTTGGAGGTTTTAGAACATCATATTGAGTTCCTATCTGATGTATTAATTGATGTTTTCAGATTGGGAGTGCTGACGAGTGAATCTTCCAAAACTGCTAGGAGGAATTTGTACTTACAAGACTAGGGGCCATATGTAGGTAAATTACATTTACCGATTCTTAAATACCGAATTTTACCGATTCGGTATTTATGAATCGGTAAATGTAATGTAGGTAAACAAATACCGAATCGGTAAGTGTCGGTATTTTGGAATCGGTATTTACCGATTCGGTAATGGTAACTTGTTTCCCATTGATTCCTATGGGCCAGGAGGCCCATAGGAATCAATGGGAAGCCAGTTACCATTACCGAATCGGTAAATACCGATTCGGTAATGGGGGGAGCACAATCAAGGGTGGCAGGGTGTCACAGTGACACCCTGTTGCACCCCTGATTCCTGCATGTGTGCACATGTGGCACACATACATGCCCTAAGGGCATGTATGTCTGCCACATTGCACACTTCTAAGGGCCAAATAATGCTTTTACTAAGACATTCGTCATTTACCACCAACTTTTAGTTGGTGGTAAATAACGAATCCACACTACACCCACACACTCCCCCTACATCTCATTTCAGGATTCGGTATTTACCGAATCGGTAAAATTACCGATTCGGTAATTTTACCGATTCGGTAAATTACCGAATCCTGAAATGATCCCCCTACATAGCAAAAGCCTAAATACCGGTCGGTAACGGTATATTTACCGAAAATCGGCCGTTACCGACCG
Source organism: Triturus cristatus (assembly GCF_964204655.1). NCBI lineage: Eukaryota > Metazoa > Chordata > Amphibia > Caudata > Salamandridae > Triturus > Triturus cristatus. The sequence goes on along the minus strand of NC_140589.1, from coordinate 610,735,114 downwards.
GTATTAGGCTTCCTACATATGGCCCTAGAACTCTTATGTGGCCCAGAGGTCAACTGCACTTAAGTTGTTGTTAGACCTGAAATCCTTATGGTGGTCTTCACTTAAACATTTTGCCTTCTGTCTTCCTGTTTTTCTGAATTTGTTTTTGTTAGGACTCTGCTAACTTTGCTACTGCTAACCAATACTAAATTGCTTGTGCTATCTCCTTTAAACATGGTGAAATTGGCTTACACCCACTTGGGACATTTAATTTACTTGTAAGTCACTAGTAAAATGACACTATATGTTCCCAGAGCCTGTAAGTAACATGCTACTAGAGGGCATGCAGCACTGATTGTGCCACCCACTTAAGAAGCCTTTTAGACCTGCTTCAGGCATGTCATTGCAGCCTTTTGCCATGTCAAAACCGTCTTTTCTAATGGGTAGGCCCCAAACAGCCTATAGGGCAGGGTGTGGTGAATTTAAAATGTTGGACATGTACTTTTGAGTTTTACATGTCCTCGTAGTTAAAAACTCCTGAATTAATATTTCACTACTGCAAGGTCTACCTCTCCTATGAGATAGCATTGGGTTACTTTATTATATTTAATAAGTGATAACTTTTGATTGGGAGTCTGCATGAATACTGAGTTTGGTCTCTAAAAAACAGTAATTTAAAACCCCCTTTTATGGTAAAGTCATATTTTAAGTCATAATTCTGAAAATGCCACATCTAGAAAGTTGTCATTTTCTTGTCCTAATCATTTGGTGCCTGCACCCTGTTTCCTGGGTGACATTACCAGGTGTATTTGGCAGTTGGCCTTTTTGTATTCCTCCCACACAGTATCCAATGGGGGACTTGCTGTTGGCGGGATGGACCATCTCTAGCAGGATGGATGAGGCAAAGCTGTTACCTACCACACTTGTACCTGAAATGGCTGTCTCAGAACACTCACAAAGGGTTTCACACTAGTCTATTGGGACCCTAGGCAATCTGGGGCCAGGGCAGGGAGAAAAGAAATTCCAGACACATCTGTGAGGGAAAACTCTAGAAGCTTCTTCCACTTCAAAAGCTGGCACCAGGTACAAATATTGGACCCTCAGACCCAAAGTTAGAGTGGTCAATACTACTAAAGAAAGACGTCCTATTGCTCTGCTGCTTTGAGGCTTCCAGCTTGCTGAGAAGGAAAACTGGACCTGCTCCCTTCATCCCAGGCTGTGTGACTCTAAGGGTCAGCTGACTCCCCTCCTGTTCGGATCTACAGTGACATCTCAAGCTCTTGAGGCACCCTGCAACTGCCCAGCCGAACTGCTACACTGGACCTGTATGGTGCTGCAACTGGGCCTGCCTGGGCTCTGCTGGCTTCTGCTGACGTTCATATGCAAAATAAGGGGACCCCCTCTACGCAAAACTGTAAAGGTCAGGGAGAAGAGGGGAAAGCAACAATACTGTTAGAAAAAGCTGCCTCGTGACCGATATTTCTTTTATCAAGTTTAAAATGATTTACACATAGGCTGAAATAGATCTAATCAATAACACAATTCAGGAACATAGCCATGTATATAAATCTTGACAATATTTATTCATTTTTTTGTTTTATCAAAATTATTTTCATACTTTCTTTTACATCTTTTTTCACATAAAATCCTTTTCATCAATAGTTACATACAATTTTGCAATCTGATAACATGACATATTCATGTATCAACATCTTGGGCCCCCCGGGTAGGGAGATAAAAAACAACAACCATTCAATCAAAACTATCTCACATATATACCTTCTCAACTACACTCATACCACTCATACCACATTCACTAAAACATATATCTGGAGGATAGGGGACAAAAGATTATTGTGAGTCTCCATGACCATTTAGAGCAACTGCAAAAAGCAGGATCTTCACAGCATAGGTTGATGCGTTTCAGTGGCTAGGAGAATGGAGAATGACACTTTCTTCAGGACCAGCCAGAAATCAAACCAATCTCGCTAACCCAGGGGATACTACCACTATTGCTTCAACAAAGTTCTGTTATAAAATATAAAAAGTATTTTTCTAAAGACTGTGGCCGGATTCAAATTATTCTCTCATATGTTGTCTATTGGGTTAGGCATCAATGCAACTATGATCAAGGGGACGATGTATCCTCAAAGATTCACTTCCGTAGAGTCTAGAATTCATCCATTATTATACTGCATCAATCCATTATTGCCGCATCACGAATAAGGTCTACGTGAAAGAGTATTAGTCTCAATCCCGAAATTCTTTAGTCCACAATAACAAAGTTCTCACTCGCTCGACATAGAGGCGACCGGCCAGGAACTCCAGAAAGGACTGCTGAGGTTCAACCATATCTGGTGTGAAGCGACATAAACACGGCATTGCAATGCCCCACAACATAAAGCTATGCTGTACAGACCCTGCACCAAGGACATAAGGTACAGTCCACAGCAGGCCAAACTTGGTCCTGTGTCCGGCCTGCGCTCCATTGAAGTTAGCCTGAACTTCTGACTTGTCCCTGTCAAGCATGACTAGATACTTTCAGTTGGCGCTTAGTGCCATTTAGCACTACTTTTATCTAAATCTTTAAAATTGTATATCTCCAGTTCTTTTGATTGGATTTTTGATGTTGTGTCCTTAAATAATTTACTTAATTTTACTATATTTCCCCAAATTGGTGTGGGATGTTTCTTGTGCTGTGTTTTCACTGCATTGCTGTTTGTGTGCTGCATAAAAACTTTTCACATTGCGTCTAAGTTTCAACAATAAGCCTGACTGCTTTTGTGCTAAGGTACCTGAGGGTTAAGCATATGTTAATTTACTGACTGTTTGTGGCCCTCTCTGACAAGGATTGTGGCTGTGGGGTTCACCCCCTCAAACAATAATACAATTTCTCACAGGTGCAGTTAGGGGGTTCTAGACTATTTGCCACTGCGCTGGAGGATAAGCCCCATCATATTTTTAAGGAGAGAAACATTCTTCATCCTTTCAGTGTTAAATTCTCTAGAGGTTCGAGTTCTTCAAAACTTTTCTTTGGTCAACCTTTGAGGAGACAACAGAGTCAGGAGCAATTCTCAAAATTTCAATGGAAATGCTCCTTCAACTACTTCAAAAAGCAGAAACATCTAGAGTCAATGATCATGACTATGCCAAGAAGATGGGATCTCCGTCAGGAGTTGGTGGATGGATTCAGCAATTAATTTCTCAGTGGCAAGAAGTAACATTGGCTCAATGGGTTCTTTAGGTGGTACTAAAGGGTACCGGATAGAATTCTTGTCAGACCCTATTTCCTTGGGAACCATTTGTGCGCTACTCGACTTTGAGATCTAACCAAGAGAGAAGTCTTGTTAAAGGAAGTTGCAGTTTTTCAGAAGGAGGGAGCTATTGTTGCAAGTCCCTGGCAAGAAAAAGAACAGAGAGTTTACTCCATCATGTTCCTAGTTCCAAAGTCCTCAGTGGACTGTCATCTGGTGATAGATTTGAAGATCCTCAACACTGTCATCCAAAACATCAAATTCAAGATGCAAACCATGCAGATATTTATCTCATAACACTGGACCTCATGGATATTTTCTCCATGTGCCATTTGCCAAGTCCCATCACAAGTTCTTGAAGTTTGCAGTGGAAATCAACGTTGGCAATTAAAGGTCCTTCCTTTCGGCCTGAAATTAGCCAAGACTGTTTACAAAAATGATGGTTCCAATTGTTGCCCATTTCCACCTGTTACCCTACTTGAATGATTGTTTAATTCAAGCTGCAACCAAAGATCAAACCATTTGTTTGGGAACAGACAGAGTCAACCTTATCCAGCTTGGGACTCTTGCTCAACATTCTGAAATGTCAACTGCCCCTGCCGAAAGACCCGGTATTTGTAGAAGCTCTATTTCGGACAGATCTAGGAAAAGTATTTCTCCCAGAGAAGATTTGCCTTTATTCTGCTCTCCGGGTACTGTAGTTCAAGGAGCAGCCTTCTGCCAGGCTGTGGTTTGAGGTTTAGGGCCACATGGTGGTTTCTATTCATACAGTTCAATGGCCGACACTGCATCTTCATCCTCTCCTGTGGCATGCCAACAGCCAGTGGTCATCAGGAGCAGACTCCTTGAGCAAATTGGTCCATTTAACTCAGGGTCAATTTGGTTTGGTGGTTAAACACTCAGAACCTGCCTATGGGCATGAGTATGGATTAAGGGCCTCCTTTGGTACTTACAACAGATGCCGGAGTCTGAGTTAGGGAGCAACCCTTTGGGACAAATCTTATCCATTTAAATGATCTCTCCTGGAAAGTTATCGAATTGGAGGGAACTATTGGCGATTTTCAGAGCAGTGAAGTATTTTCATCGCATTCTGAGGCAAAGAAATATTTTGATAAAGACAGACTGTACAGTGGCACTATCATATATAAATCATCAGGGAAGCTCCCATATCCTGAGCCTCGACATGATTGCTGTGAAATGAGGTTCTCGGGCAGAGAATAAATTGTTGATCTTGTCAGCAGTCCATAACAACGGAATATACAATTTGGCAGTGGATACTCAAAGCAGGGGATGTCATTTCTATCAGCTCAATATTTGGCTCTCACCAGAATGACTTTTCAGAAAATTTGCAAACGTTTGAGAAAGCCCTACCTGGATCTGTTTACAGCAAGGAGCAACTCCCTTCTTTGCAGGTTCTTCTTCAATGTTCCCAGAGGCGGTAGCTTGGGTGGTGGACACTCTGGTGATGAAGTGGCTGACATGTCTTCTCTATGCTTTCTCTCCCTTTCCATTGATTCAGAAAGTTTTTTCCATGTCCCAGCTGGAGGGAGGAGGTCTGATATGGGTGGTGCTCTACTGGCCACGTAGATCTTGGTTTCCTCCGCTGAAATCCCTGGTACTTTGACCCGCTTCTCTAATTTCTCCTTTGCCTTTCTGACTCGAATTCACACTATTGGTTTGGAAGTTGAGAAGTCCAGTATCTTAGCAAAGGGTCTATCCTTTTCTTTCTATTTTAAGTTATTTTAAATGCTAGGAGACTTCACACACTAAAGTCTTACTCAAATCACTAGAACAGTGCTTTCCAAACATTTTAGAACCACAATTCACTTTTTAGCATGACAAACTGGCGCAACCCACCAAGCTTTAATGTACATGAGTTGGGCAATTTTTTAATGTTACTAAAGCATTGTGTGTTAGTGCACTGTCATTACAGACAGCACATTGTCCATTGAAATGGCCACTGAATTTGCACATACAGTTTTACTGCTAAAACTATACTTCACACAAATGAAAATCTGCACCTGCATGGGAATTCACATCTGTTTTACAATTTCCTCTGGATGGGTTCCACTTAAATCTTTCTATTTCAACACTTAAATCTCAGTGGTGTGCTATCAAGGCCTTTAGATAATTTTCTGAACCTTTATCTGTGATAGATTTTCTTAGGTCTAGACTTATTAAGAACTGTTGTGTTCAAATAATTATTCCAAGGGCCACACTTACCATTGACCCGCAATATCCATTAAATAAGGAGCAGTTGGCAACGTGGAAGGTTCAAACGTTTATTGTCATCATAGATCTCTATATAGAGGAGCCTCGTCGATCCTCACCCATCAGGTGCGCCGAGGAAGACTGCTGGCTCCTTGACAGTAACACACTTTTATACATTTATCAGCACAGCATACAAAACCTTATATGTGGAAAAGTACCAGTTAGTCCTGGCGCCCCTAATGAGCTCATGCCTATTTCTAGTTTCGGTTACACATACAAAGGGTTACTATCTTTACAGAGAAGGTCGGAAGGGTGACTCCCTTCTCGTCCCAGGTCTGGAGGAATTCGCTTGATACTCCCTTTTAGCAGATGTGACCTTGCTTCTCAGCAACTCTGTCTGTCTCCTAATTATTACCGTGAAAAGGGAAGGCAGATGGTGTGTAAGAGGACCACGTGACTCCTAAGAGCAAGAGCCGCAATCCAAGATGGAGGCAGTTTGGTTCTCGGCCCTTTTGTCATGCTAAACGTAACGGGGATTTCGATCCTTCCAATGCACCATGGCTAAGCATACCGTCATTAGATATACTGCGCTAATCATACCATAATGACCTGAATACCTCAGAACGGCCCTTTTAGTGCAGTATAACTAATAACGAAGTCAGTCTTCAAAAATACCCTCATCAATCTGCATTAAATCATGCGTCTCCTTCTGAGTCCGCTGAGCATCGATCCTGGTTTGGTTGGACGGGGGCTTAGGGATGGATCGGCGAACCTGAGTAGCACAATATGCACAACAGGCCGGCCCGCATTGTAGACAAATGCAACAGGTGAAAAGGAATCCTACCACCCCCAAGAGAATCATAAATAACTTCCATCCCCAGGCGGTCACCAAATCCCAGAACCACCCGGACAAGGACCAAGTACCAGTGTCAGTGTGAATTTCAGAGGCTAGTCGATGCAGTTTCTGGATAGCTAGATGGACGGAAGGGGCGGAGTCAGGTATATATACACAACAGGAACTGCCGATGACCCTACAGGCTCCACCACGATCTGCTAGGATAACGTCTAAAACAAGACGATTTTGAAGGGTCACGAGCCGGGTCGCCTGGAGCTCTACTGTGATATTAGTTAATATCCCTGCAGTAGTGTTAACCACCCCTTCCACCACTCTTGATAACCTCCTAACTTCCTTACTATTGAGGATGGGTCCCCATATGGGCAACACCCCTTTTATAATATCAACAAAATGTTGTGCTGGAGTGTCAGTTTGATCAGTGGCATCATTACGGGCGACTTCAGCTGTTAGGCTCCGCCGATTTAAGGAATGAGACTTATGATAATCAGAAGGAGCTATGTACACCGGTGGGTAAAGGAAAGACAAGTAACACCTACCCATCCACCCCCTGGGTAACCAGGTGTAGGCGTTTTCACCGCACACAAAGTAGACATTGGGAGGGGTGAGTGTAGGGGGGCTACTGTATGTCTGCAACCTATAAGTGTAATTACATCTGCTATATCCTACGAACAAATGTCCCATCCCCTGCACACAGAAAGAGGAGGATGTATTCAATACCGGGACCGGAATGATTTTCTCATTTGAGACATTTCGCTCTTGGAAGTATTTGAAATATTCAGTAAAGTTGAAGGTCATGAAATCCAGTACTTCATCCCTCAGCCAGGTATCATTTTCATGATCGGTATATACATTCATGCAGGCGGTGGGGTCAAGGGTACCATCCGTTCCCTCAGCATTAGGGGTAAAACCTTGGTGTGTCTCTATATATGCTAAAATCAAGGCGTAATCCTTCTCTGAGAATCGACGTTCATCTATAGTATAGTGTTCGTACAACATGGATAACATTTTAAACCAAGCTTCGCAACTACCTAAGTAAGACAGAGGCACTGATATAAACAAATCTTGCTTATGCATCACTGACGGGAGAAGCCCACAGACCCAACAATCAGTAACGTTTGTGGAGCTATGAGTCTGGTGCAGCATTTCGATAAAAGCATTATGTACATATGTCTGTCGGTGTCTTTCTTTATGAGGAGCAAAAGTCTGGAAATGATGTTCCTTAGGGGCAGGAGTAGACATTATCAGGGTGTGCACAGGATGGCGAAACTCTAAATATATGAACAAACCTAAGCATAGTACAAATGATACCATCAGTATAAAAATGAAAACAATTTTAACACGCAAGCTCCATGAAGAGAACATTGGCAAATGCGGGGGAACAGCACGGGGTACTATGGGACGCCCGTCTTCAGGGACAAAACGAGCAAAAGGGTACATTTTCCTCACTAAAAGTCCAATATAATCTCGGGCAAAAAGGGGTCTACAAGCAGTCCGTCCTGCCGGAGGGTGCTTCTTTCCTGTGTCCGTTTAGAGCCTCACAGGCAGACTCCTATTGTTCAGAAAAAACAAAAAGGAAAAAAGGGTAAAAACTTCTCGCGTTGGAGTCACACTTGACGCAACTCGTGTTGAAAAGAGACCTCCACCTGGGCCCCTGTTCGTCTAATCAATGTCTCTATCTTCGTTCTGAACAGAGCTTTACTTAAAGTTCCATGCTCTCAACGAGTTCAGTCCAGTGTTCCGACAATCCTCAGGTCTCTGCGGCGGCCTCCAGCTGCACTTGCCGGGGCTAGACCTGGGATTCGTCTATTTCCGGGGCCGCAGGTGATATCGATCCCGACCAGGGGTTTCAGGATTCGTGAACAAGGTGGGCACAGTGGGGTCAGATGAGGAGCTGGGCTCCCAAACAGATGCTTCACTTTGGACGATTGGGTGGCGACAGAAAGGGGTTTCAACGCCCACAGCACTCTCCCCTCACCCGTCAACCTCTCTGCGGGTGTCCGGGGAAAGTGGCTCTCCTGTGCTGGGCTCACCTTGAGTCGGCTGACCTTCCTCCTGGTCCAGTTGCTCCCTTGGCAATGGGAGAGGAACTTGCTTAAGATGGGAGATATGGATCCAGTGCTGCTTCCCATTCGACTTTCACCGCTGTTCGCGTGGCCAGGAGCACCTGGTAAGGCCGGGACCAGCGCGGATCCAAACTCGATTTCCGTTGGTAGTTTCGGACCAGGACCCACTGTCCTGGTTCTACGCCGTGTCCAGGACCCTCCGGCAGGGGCTGCAGTGTGGCAGATATCTGTTGATGAATGGAACGAAGATCTTTAGTCAGAGCATACAAGTAATCAGTCAACATAGGATATTCAATGTCCCTGAAAGATTTGGGCCGGGGTACTCCCCATACGTTGGCAGGTCTGCCGAAAATGACTTCGTAAGGGGAGATACCGCTCCGTGAATGGGGAGTAGTTCTTAGAGACAACAGGGCCAGGGGGAGGAGATCGGGCCATTTTAATCCCGTCGTGTCCTGAAGCTTAGCCAATCGCAGTTTTAAAATTCCATTATATTTTTCAACTAGACCCGCTGACTGGGGATGTCGAGCGGCATGAAACTTCTGCCGGATGGACAGGCCCTTGCATACATACTTAACTAAGTTAGCATTAAAATGGGTCCCATTGTCACTCCAAATTACCCGTGGCAACCCATATCGAGGAAAGAACTCTTTTACCAGAGCTTTCGCAGTTGCCAAGGCAGTGTTCTCCTTCGTGGGGTACGCCTCTACCCATTTGCTAAAGGTACAAATCACCACCAGCACGTATTTTAGATTGTTAACTCGCTCTAGCTGTATGTAATCCATTTGGAGTACTTCGAAAGGCAAGGTGGGCGGTGCAAAACTACCTGCTAGGACGGGGATACTAACCCCAGGATTATGTTGGAGACAAATTATACAATGCTGGACCAAGTTCCTAGCTGTCTTGGGGATATTGACATTATACCAAACAGAATCCAATATGGCACAGATGGCCTGAACTCCTACATGCGAAGGTCCGTGTGCCATAGTTACCACCGCATTTACAAAAGCGTTCGGCAGCAACCATCTACACCTCTCTGACAGATCGGTCCAACACCCATTCTCATCAAGCCTCCCCACTTGCTCCTGCCAGTATGTCAGTTCTTCCGGGGTCACCTCTTTCTGCAGTTCTTTCACGCTATCTATGGTGTTATTAAAAACCTCTGCTTCTATCATTCTTGTCACTACAAGCATGGAAGTGGTGTCAGACCGGGCCGTTTCCTTCGCGATCTGGTCTGCAAAGAAATTTCCCCTCCCCACGTCATCAGTGATAACTTTGTGTGCACTGCATTTGACTATAGCCAGGGTCTTGGGCAATGTTAATGCGGCTAGTAACCGTTCAACTAGTGGTCCATTCTTTATTCTCTCACCATGGGATGTCAGGAATCCTCTTTCCGCCCACAACCTCCCAAAGCTGTGCGCTACACCGAACGCGTACTGACTGTCGGTGTAGACGTTCAGCCTGATGCCTTTTCCTAGTTCGCAAGCCCTGAATAATGCAACCAATTCGGCTGCCTGGGCCGACCGGTATGGTATCTTCGCCGCCTCAACTACCGTTTGTAGAGTAGTGATCGCATAAGCCGCAGCTGTCTTACCATCCGGTAATCTGAAGCATGACCCATCTACATACAACTCCCCTTGGGCATCAGATAGTGGGGTGTCAGTCAGGTCTATCCGACCCTTGGTTTCTTCTTCAGTTCGAAAGATACAATCATGTGTGTCTTGTCCACCGCCTTCCGAAGGGAGGGGTAACAACGTGGCAGGATTCAAATTAACACATCGTTTGATCGTTATGTGAGGTGCAAACAGGGTCAATTCGTACCCTGTAAGATGTGCACTAGTTAAGTGCTGCGTCCGCGTCCTGTTTAATAATACGTCCACAGCATGAGGCACCATCACTGTCAGGTCCGTATTCAGGACTAGCCCTTCCGATTGTCTGATTGCTATGGCAACTGCCGCTACAGCCCTCAGACAACTGGGAAGTGCTCTGGCGACATTGTCCAAAACCGCCGAGAAATATGCACAAGGCCATTGCTTACCACCAAAGTCTTGTGTCAACACTGAAAGAGAACAACCGTCCACCTCATGCACGTAGAGCACAAAAGGCTTCCGGTAGTCAGGGGTGCCAAGCACAGGAGCAGAGCAAAGAGCAGTTTTCAGAGCGGAAAAAGCATTCTGGCATTCGTCAGTCCACGGTAAAGGTTCATGCACATCCTTCGTAGTTAGATACAGGAAAGGTTTAGTCAAGAGAGAATAATTAGCAATCCATTGGCGACAGTAGGAGGTTATGCCAAGCAAAGCGCGGACATCACGTTGCGTGCGAGGGACAGGCATGTTAGTTATGGTTGCGATACGCTCAGAAGTCAACCGTCTTCCCTCCTTCGACAGGAGATGACCGAGATAGGTCACCTCCGGTCGACAATATTGAAATTTAGAAAGTGACACCTTGTTACCGTGGGTGGCCAGATGTCGCAGCAGGGTTACCGTGGCGTCGCGACAACCCTGTTCTGTATCAGAAGCCACAAGGAGGTCGTCAACATACTGCAATAAGACATTACCTGGTGGCAATTGCAAAGAGTCCAATACCTTTTTTAGGGCTTGGCTATATATGCTAGGACTTTCGGTGTACCCCTGGGGGGCGCGACAGAATCTAAAGCTGCGGCCTCCTAATGAGAAACCGAACAAATGTCTACTATCTGGATGAATGGGAATACTAAAGAACGCATTCTTTAAATCAATCACCGAGAAAAATGTGGCAGTGGGAGGAATCATCGTTAAGATGGAATTAATGTCCGGCACCACAGGATACTGGGGTACCACAATTTTATTGATTTCTCGTAGGTCAATCACAAATCGATAGGTATTAGCATAATCAGGGGACTGGGGTACAGGGGCTCGTTTAAGAATCGGGAGAATCGGACTGTTGCAGGTATTGGACGCCGTTTCTTCCACCACCCCTGTTTTAATCAGGTCGGAAATAATGGCCAGTAAGGCACGTTCACCTTCGGGGGCTATTTTGTATTGCGGAATCCTTGGCAATTGAGCATTCTGTTTTAAAGTGATGGACACCGGTGGAATTGGTAAGTACCCCACATCAGTGTCCCCCAGGGCCCAAAGGTCCCTCGGGAGTGTCGCAAGCTCAGGGGGTAAGGAGTCAGTTTTTGCAAAACATTGAATGGAGGGGACAGAGGGATTCCTAATGGTTAGGTAAACTCCATCGGGGGAGCAAAAGATGCGTGCATGTAATCTTTTTAGTATATCCATACCCAGGAGATTTTCCCCACACTGGGAGGTGAGGAGGAAAGGTGATTCAATCGTTACTGGTCCCACAGTAAGGGAAAGTGGTTTTGAAATGGGGCTTACCACAGGAGTTCCAGAGAACCCCACGGACACATTAGTCTGGCCAGACAGAGCAGCCCCCGGGACCAAGGCACGTGAAACAGAACTGTTCATAGCCCCTGTGTCAACCAAAAACTTACCTGATGCCTCCAGCAATTGTGCATGGACATAAGGTCCAGCCTGATCTATCGGGATTGACACATGCCCCTTACTCTGCCCTTGGCTATCCTATGCTTGAGTGTACCCAATGTCTCCCTCCGTCACACGTCCGTCATGGTAGTATTGTTTACCCTGACTCTGATCGAAATAATTCTGACTGTTCTCACCTCGTACCGCCTGTTCTTGTCTCGTGTATCCACCTCGATGTCCACTTACTCTACCCCTTCCACGTCCCCTAGAAGCAGCGTTCTGTTCATGCAATAACGGGCATTGAGCTCTCCAATGCCCCTCCTCCTTGCAGAAAGCACATTGATTTATGCCGAGATCCGTTCGCCCAGTCGGGTGCACGGGCCCCGCCCCTCTCGGAACGAAATTCTGTACCCCTCTCCCCCTTCCTCTACCCCTCTCCACCTGCTGTAACAATACTCGTGTTTTCAGATCCTTTGACTTTCTTTCTGTCTTATCCTTGCTCTCATTTTCCCGATGTTCATAATACTGAGCCATGCTTAATATCGTGGAAGGCGTGGTGGTCGTCCAGGTACTCTCGGCTGCCTGTAGCCTAGCCGATACCTCGGGTAGCAAATTTGTTACAAATCTATTAACAAATAAACGTACACCCCCCTCCGTAGTCAGGTCCTGCCCGCTGAAATCAATGAATACTCCCTCAAACCTTGTGAAGAAATCAGATACACTCTCATCCTTCTTTTGTTTACAGGCCGTCAGCTTGTCCCAATCTTCCTTTCTGGGCGGGATCAAGGAATGCATATATGTTATTATCTTTTCAGGTAGAGCCAATATTTCAGGTCGGGGCTTATTCCCCGGCTTGCGATCTCTATCCCAGTTTCTCAGTTGGTCCCATGTCCCACCAAACTCCGTGACATGGTCCTGGTCATGTACCTGGCGCCAAATATCCACCGGTACTAGTAGGGCGAAGAATAATTCAATATCCGCCAACGTCATCACTGCTGACGAGGCGGCTTCGGTCAGTTCTTTATAATAGGCAGTGGGGTTTTTCCTAGGATCAGGCAACTGGCTTTTCAAGGATAATACCTCACTCCGCTTCCAAGGGGTATAGACCCATTGTTCCTGGAACTGGGCATCTACTCCCGGACGGGTAATGACACCGTGGTCATCCACCACTGCGGCCACTTCTGGATGGAAGATAGGGTGTACCTCCCGCATAGGGAATTGGGAGGATCCGGCGGGAAGGGCGGACTGCAGACGAGTTCTATAAGAAACCAAAGTCTGCACCTTCCCATACACGTCTTCAGGTGTCAGTCGGGATTTGTGAATCTGATCAAGGATATCATACAATATGGCCGGAGCTTTCCCTTCCTGGTGTACCTGTTCCCATACAGAGATGAGACGGTTAGCCATATGTTCCAGGGCATGCTGTTGCATTACCGGTTCGTAGTCTCTCATGGTACTCCAGATATCAGCAAGGGTATAAATAGATTGTCGCATCCACTGGGATGCTTGTGTGGCAATAGCTGCCCTTTCTTCTGTTCCCAAAGCAGAACGAGTGAACAACCTCCTCCCCTCCGCCAGACTGGTCGGATGTACCGGAGTAGTCACAGCTGCTATTGGTGTTGTGCTAGCGGAGGAGGAGGGTAGAACAGAAGGGGAAGACATTGACCCCGTCGGCAGCTGAGGGGTCCCGGCTGCAGCTGTCGAGAATAAATTAGGTAACAGGGCTATAACGTCGGACACAGATGCCGACAACTGGGAGAGGTTTGGCAGGGAGGGAGAGGTAGTATTGGCCGGGGGAGCCGAAGCCGAGGCCCCCAGGGACGTATCTGGGGTCGGGGCCGAGGCTCTTGACACCTCGGGGTATAGTCTCTGGGGCACATAAGGGGGCGGTGGCCTGGTGTCCAACAGATCCTCTATTTCATCTTCCGCATTCGGGCGGGTCACATAACTTTTATCAACTTTTAGTCTGAATTCGCGATTCATGCAATCCAATCCTTTCTCTACTCTTTCTCGGTCATAGGCCATAGCCTTCTGAGTAACATTCTGTCCTGCCTTGGCTCTAGCTACTTTCTCTTCCCTTATTCGCCGCTGTTTAGCCTCCTTCTGCCATGCAATTAGAGCATCGAACATGGCTTGCCTGCTCCGCCTAGAAAACAATTGTTCCTGTAGGAACGCAATTTTCTTTTCATCAAACGAACCAGTCTTGGGCCACCGTAATTCTTCATTACCCTTAGTATACTTATGCCACAGAGTGCAAAACAATAAAGGAGAGATTCCATGATTGACATACATAAAATGGCTCGGACCGCCTTCCGGTGGGGCGGGTTGGCTCTCAGCTAACCTGGAGTCACTTGTGCGGCAGCAGCAGCCAAAACAATTCAATTTACTGAAACAGGACATTTTGGTTAGTTTTTAGACATGTACACATAAAACAACAATCAGACACAACATACAATCAATATCCGAGAACCAAGCCCGTCGACTCTGGTTCACGATCCAGGTTTCAAACTGCACGCGGGGATTCCGGTCACCCTCCTGGCTCACCACTAAGACCGACCCCTCTCCAACAAGGACTTGCCTCGTCGGGAGTATGGCCTGTGGCTACCCAGTCCAGGTCACAGGTCCTTCCACGTGCAATCCGTCTATATTCCTCCGGCGCGCTATTTCTAATCAATCCAATATCATCTGTACGTACTTCGAATCAGATCACTGTAATGCGAACCTAATCAAACAAGACACCACTCTCCGGTGCGTGTCGTCGAATCAACGAACCGCTGTCCAGCGCGAGCTTCAAACAAATGCAACCAGTGCTCAAGTCAAGACAAATGCATCGTTCTCAACGAATGCTCTTAAAATCGATCAAACAGCACACCGTCCTCGACGCGTGCTTCAACAAAACATAATGCACCGTTACAACGCGTGCGTCAAATCAAATCAATCTATACTCACCGGGTGCACCCAGATACGAATGTTCATTCTCCGCTGCCAACTCCTCCTGACCAACTTAGTCCATTTTCTGGGTTAAGCCCGTAGGACCCCGGTGAAGGGTGACTAGCAGCAGGGGACGTACCGAAAAGTCGCGCAGGGTGGGAGAAATCCTCAGGCTCCTTCTCCCGTCGACCGGTCAGGACGCCCCCAATCCCACCACCCGAATACAGGGGGGGTTGACCCTGTCACGGGGTCCCTTCGTGGTCGCCAACTGTTGTGTTCAAATAATTATTCCAAGGGCCACACTTACCATTGACCCGCAATATCCATTAAATAAGGAGCAGTTGGCAACGTGGAAGGTTCAAACGTTTATTGTCATCATAGATCTCTATATAGAGGAGCCTCGTCGATCCTCACCCATCAGGTGCGCCGAGGAAGACTGCTGGCTCCTTGACAGTAACACACTTTTATACATTTATCAGCACAGCATACAAAACCTTATATGTGGAAAAGTACCAGTTAGTCCTGGCGCCCCTAATGAGCTCATGCCTATTTCTAGTTTCGGTTACACATACAAAGGGTTACTATCTTTACAGAGAAGGTCGGAAGGGTGACTCCCTTCTCGTCCCAGGTCTGGAGGAATTCGCTTGATACTCCCTTTTAGCAGATGTGACCTTGCTTCTCAGCAACTCTGTCTGTCTCCTAATTATTACCGTGAAAAGGGAAGGCAGATGGTGTGTAAGAGGACCACGTGACTCCTAAGAGCAAGAGCCGCAATCCAAGATGGAGGCAGTTTGGTTCTCGGCCCTTTTGTCATGCTAAACGTAACGGGGATTTCGATCCTTCCAATGCACCATGGCTAAGCATACCGTCATTAGATATACTGCGCTAATCATACCATAATGACCTGAATACCTCAGAACGGCCCTTTTAGTGCAGTATAACTAATAACGAAGTCAGTCTTCAAAAATACCCTCATCAATCTGCATTAAATCATGCGTCTCCTTCTGAGTCCGCTGAGCATCGATCCTGGTTTGGTTGGACGGGGGCTTAGGGATGGATCGGCGAACCTGAGTAGCACAATATGCACAACAGGCCGGCCCGCATTGTAGACAAATGCAACAGGTGAAAAGGAATCCTACCACCCCCAAGAGAATCATAAATAACTTCCATCCCCAGGCGGTCACCAAATCCCAGAACCACCCGGACAAGGACCAAGTACCAGTGTCAGTGTGAATTTCAGAGGCTAGTCGATGCAGTTTCTGGATAGCTAGATGGACGGAAGGGGCGGAGTCAGGTATATATACACAACAGGAACTGCCGATGACCCTACAGGCTCCACCACGATCTGCTAGGATAACGTCTAAAACAAGACGATTTTGAAGGGTCACGAGCCGGGTCGCCTGGAGCTCTACTGTGATATTAGTTAATATCCCTGCAGTAGTGTTAACCACCCCTTCCACCACTCTGGATAACCTCCTAACTTCCTTACTATTGAGGATGGGTCCCCATATGGGCAACGCCCCTTTTATAATATCAACAAAATGTTGTGCTGGAGTGTCAGTTTGATCAGTGGCATCATTACGGGCGACTTCAGCTGTTAGGCTCCGCCGATTTAAGGAATGAGACTTATGATAATCAGAAGGAGCTATGTACACCGGTGGGTAAAGGAAAGACAAGTAACACCTACCCATCCACCCCCTGGGTAACCAGGTGTAGGCGTTTTCACCGCACACAAAGTAGACATTGGGAGGGGTGAGTGTAGGGGAGCTACTGTATGTCTGCAACCTATAAGTGTAATTACATCTGCTATATCCTACGAACAAATGTCCCATCCCCTGCACACAGAAAGTGGAGGATGTATTCAATACCGGGACCGGAATGATTTTCTCATTTGAGACATTTCGCTCTTGGAAGTATTTGAAATATTCAGTAAAGTTGAAGGTCATGAAATCCAGTACTTCATCCCTCAGCCAGGTATCATTTTCATGATCGGTATATACATTCATGCAGGCGGTGGGGTCAAGGGTACCATCCGTTCCCTCAGCATTAGGGGTAAAACCTTGGTGTGTCTCTATATATGCTAAAATCAAGGCGTAATCCTTCTCTGAGAATCGACGTTCATCTATAGTATAGTGTTCGTACAACATGGATAACATTTTAAACCAAGCTTCGCAACTACCTAAGTAAGACAGAGGCACTGATATAAACAAATCTTGCTTATGCATCACTGACGGGAGAAGCCCACAGACCCAACAATCAGTAACGTTTGTGGAGCTATGAGTCTGGTGCAGCATTTCGATAAAAGCATTATGTACATATGTCTGTCGGTGTCTTTCTTTATGAGGAGCAAAAGTCTGGAAATGATGTTCCTTAGGGGCAGGAGTAGACATTATCAGGGTGTGCACAGGATGGCGAAACTCTAAATATATGAACAAACCTAAGCATAGTACAAATGATACCATCAGTATAAAAATGAAAACAATTTTAACACGCAAGCTCCATGAAGAGAACATTGGCAAATGCGGGGGAACAGCACGGGGTACTATGGGACGCCCGTCTTCAGGGACAAAACGAGCAAAAGGGTACATTTTCCTCACTAATAGTCCAATATAATCTCGGGCAAAAAGGGGTCTACAAGCAGTCCGTCCTGCCGGAGGGTGCTTCTTTCCTGTGTCCGTTTAGAGCCTCACAGGCAGACTCCTATTGTTCAGAAAAAACAAAAAGGAAAAAAGGGTAAAAACTTCTCGCGTTGGAGTCACACTTGACGCAACTCGTGTTGAAAAGAGACCTCCACCTGGGCCCCTGTTCGTCTAATCAATGTCTCTATCTTCGTTCTGAACAGAGCTTTACTTAAAGTTCCATGCTCTCAAGTCTCAACGAGTTCAGTCCAGTGTTCCGACAATCCTCAGGTCTCTGCGGCGGCCTCCAGCTGCACTTGCCGGGGCTAGACCTGGGATTCGTCTATTTCCGGGGCCGCAGGTGATATCGATCCCGACCAGGGGTTTCAGGATTCGTGAACAAGGTGGGCACAGTGGGGTCAGATGAGGAGCTGGGCTCCCAAACAGATGCTTCACTTTGGACGATTGGGTGGCGACAGAAAGGGGTTTCAACGCCCACAGCACTCTCCCCTCGCCCGTCAACCTCTCTGCGGGTGTCCGGGGAAAGTGGCTCTCCTGTGCTGGGCTCACCTTGAGTCGGCTGACCTTCCTCCTGGTCCAGTTGCTCCCTTGGCAATGGGAGAGGAACTCGCTTAAGATGGGAGATATGGATCCAGTGCTGCTTCCCTTCGACTTTCACCGCTGTTCGCGTGGCCAGGAGCACCTGGTAAGGCCGGGACCAGCGCGGATCCAAACTCGATTTCCGTTGGTAGTTTCGGACCAGGACCCACTGTCCTGGTTCTACGCCGTGTCCAGGACCCTCCGGCAGGGGCTGCAGTGTGGCAGATATCTGTTGATGAATGGAACGAAGATCTTTAGTCAGAGCATACAAGTAATCAGTCAACATAGGATATTCAATGTCCCTGAAAGATTTGGGCCGACACACTTGGTTCCATCCCAAGTTTTGACCTTTGAAAAAGCTGTGATTAGTGATGTCACTACCCTATATAAACAGAAGCAACCGAGGTTCTATAACTTACCACGTTGCGAACAACTAGCACTTACCACTTTGGCCAGAGACAATGAGATTACTATTAAGCCTGCGGATAAGGGTGGTTCCATTGTCATCTTGGACACCGCCGACTACAGGGCAGAATGCCTTCGTCATTTGAGCGATGAAAATTCTTACAAAGTCCTTACACAAGATCCAACGGAGAGACTAAAAAGCACCATTGGGCAACTTATTGAAGAAGCACAGAGGGAAGAGTGGATTACAATACGTGAAGCACAGTTCTTACAGACAAAATTCCCTGTCATTCCGTATTTTTACGTCCTACCCAAGGTGCATAAGCCCATAAGGCCACCTCCAGGGAGGCCCATCATCTCTGGCATAGGTTCCCTTTTGGAACCGTTGTCGACGTTCGTGGATCATTTCCTTAGACCCATTGTCCAGAAAATGCCAACATATTTACAGGACACTAAGGATGTCCTGCGACTGCTTCCACACATTGAATTTGCTGTCGAGACAGACTTCTTAGTCTCTTTTGACGTCGAGTCTCTTTATACATCAATTCCTCAGAATGAGACACTCGACACCATATGCACTATTTTGGAAGCCACTGATTTACAGTCTATTACACCAGTACATTTCATTATGTCTTTGGCACGCATAGCAATGAAAGAAAACTTTTTCAAATTTGAGAACACCATCTATTTGCAGGTCTCAGGTACCAGCATGGGCAGAGTTTTCGCGCCCAGCTTAGCGAACCTGTACGTGCATTCATTCGAACAGGAACATGTGCTGGCCCCCACCAATCCCTTCCTCACATCAATTCGCTTGTGGAAGCGATACATTGACGATGTGTTGGTGGTGTGGCGTGGTGACCAAGAATCAATTGGCCTATTCCATCATTGGCTGAACACACGCAATGATTACCTGAAGTTTACGGTAGAGAGTCACAAGGAGCGCCTGGCCTTCCTAGATTTATCCATCTTTGTAACACCCCAAGGCCTAGCAAGCGAACTGTACCGGAAACCCATGGCACGTAACTCACTGTTGAGATATGACAGCCAGCACCCGAAGGCCCTTAGGGATAATTTACCCTACGGCCAGT
Source organism: Triturus cristatus (assembly GCF_964204655.1). NCBI lineage: Eukaryota > Metazoa > Chordata > Amphibia > Caudata > Salamandridae > Triturus > Triturus cristatus. Next base: position 610,715,645 of record NC_140589.1, on the reverse strand, counting down.
TTTTAAGGGTGCGAAGGAACTGCTCTACAACGGAGGGCTTTGCCAAACATTCAAATCTCTTAACAGAACAACTCAAAGAGAGACTCTACCCACACAAACTGATTAAAAGGTCATGTAAGAGAGCCTCAAACAACAACCGTGAAGCTTTGCTAGAGATACCCACATCTAAACCACCCCTTGAACGGTTGACGTTTGTTAACACGTTCAGCACTCTCTCCAACAGTATCAAGAAGAGTGTCAAAAAACATTGGCGTATCCTAAATAGTTGCAATGACAATATAGCGCCACCGTTGTTTGCCTTCAAAAGATCAGGCAATATAAGAGACAGACTGGTACACACACGTCCCCAGGCGTGCCTTTCTAGGCCACTAGGGACTCTATGGGATTTACCGCCAGTATCTGGACACCATCCATGTGGGGGTTGTTCAGTTTGTTCACAAACCACCCATAGCACCACTATAGATATTGGTTCCGACAGCCCTTGGATTCAGAATCAATTCACTAACTGCAATAGTAGTAACTTGATTTACCTACTCACATGTCCATGTCACATCCGATATGTGGGGATGACCACTCGCAAAGTGAGGGCACGCATGCTTGAACATAAGAGCACGTTCAGGTGCAAAAAGCTTACAACTAGACTCACTAGACATTTTGCAGAGGCAAACCATGCTGCAGAAGAGTTTCACTGGACGGTACTGGAAAAACCTATCATACCTCCACATGTGAGTGATGTCTCCAGATTCCTGTTTCTTAAAGAACAAAAATGGGTACACAAACTTCACAGTGACACTCAAGGGTTAAATGATGATATACCATGGACTAGCCTGTAGACATACAGTTCACAATTCTTGAAGCATATTCTTTATTAAGAGAACATTTGAGCACAAGACCATTAAGGGCTTCATTAACCTACTGATAGGGTATATATCTATTTGCGACACATATATACAATCTCTATACTTGATTCTTTGAGATCTATCTGTGAGAAGACCTTCTAATGCCAAGCACATTTTTCTTGCGCAATTCCTAGCTGGCCAGTATGAATGACCAAGTGACTGCCATATGTAACTCCGCTATCACACGATGTCCCTGTAAAACTACTAGTTTTATAGTACTTTTTCGTGTATTTTATGTAACACCAGTCATTATAACGGAGTGAAGGAGTCAGTATACACATCTGTGACTCCCGTTTGAACAATGCTTTTGTGCTTTATGCAATAATCTGGCGTTTCTGCTCTATGGGGGAACCATCTAATTATTACACATATCTGAGTACCATCGGACCGCGTAGAATAAATATGGTCCGTTTAAAACTTGAGGTTTTGTCCATAGATCGCAGCCTATAGTATACGTTAGCTAGGGGTTAGCTTCATGTCTCCATGATTTCTTTGACTTGATTATTTTAATTGATGCTTCGCTATGATATTGAGTATTGCGCATTAGATATCATGTGCAATCTCAGCGGCGAAGTCTTTTTTCAATTGGAACTACATTTCCCTATTAGAATGATGTCACCTTGTAGTTCTCTGGATAAGCCACTCACAGACAGCGAGCGGTGACCTCAGTGGGCGGGACAAGTGACCGCCTGCGTTACGAGGCGAGACAGATAATAGGATTTAAGCGCATTCTTCAGTCCACTCGCTGCCTCCCACCCAGCTCGACCAGGTCTGGGGCAACGACGGAGAGGTAAGTGTTTTGATCTAGTTAGGATGGATGCTTTTTCCTTTATAAGGTGGTTTCTTATTACACACAGAGGACTCATTGGACCGGGTGCCTTGCTCTGAGTGTTTTGGTTTACAAAGTTAATAGCGCCTGGCTGAGAGCGCTGTCTCATGCAAATAGTAGCGCTGTCTCATACAAATAGTAGCGCTCTGTGGATTTGGGTGTTAGTTTTGTATTCAGGGTGATTTAGTCATAACGAGAGCACAGTGGGTTTTTTCTGGCTGTCAAGCCAGAAGTATAGAGGGGTACACTAGGGGAGCGCCTCTAAGCTAAACCAATAATCATGGTTGACCGAGAAAATTGTAAATATACAAAAAAATGTAATAATCACAAAATAATGATAATATTGAAGAGAATCTCTCTGTTTGTGTTTTGCCTTTTTACCCACGTCATAGAGCGGGGCCTCCTACACCCGAGCATGGTTCCAGGGTAGGTGAGGTACAATCCTAGAGCACGTTGGGTAAGCAATTTTGATATGCTGATGATAATGTCAAGAAAGATTCTTGCTTTATAATGATAGCACTTCTGTTTTAGTGTGTTTTTTGGACTATGTGCAATGGTTGCTTTATTTTCTAGGTGATGTTCACACTCTACGTCTCTGAGGATTTTGAGCGTTAAAGGTTGTATCTTTAAAATTATATTCAACCTTATTTGAAGTTAAGTGTGATTTTCTCACGCCTAGTAATGTACTCTATGACTGTACTTATTGCAGTAGCTAGTCTCAGTGCAACATAGGTCCTGACGAAAGCCGTAGGGAGTCAAACCCGGATGGCTGAAACATGTTGACCTTTACATAGTAGTCACTTGTTAGTACTGCTATAACTTGTTACACCTTTTTAATAAGGTGCGTGGAGAACTCGGCACATTAAGATTTGTCCTCTCTACACAACCTTTTTTAATTCTCACTTCCTTGATTTTCTGCACTGCACATTATAGGATCACGATCCTTGTTTCTCACAACCACACACACCTTATGTGTTGCTGGCTAATACTTACCAGCCCGAGACAACAACAGAGCTTCAAACTAGCGAGGCAGTCCCTATGATCATGGGACACACCTCTGCCAAACAGTTGGATCACCAAATGATATTACTGATCATGAGAGTCATCTTTCTCTCACCATTTGCTCTGTATTTCGAGTAAGATTGATGGTAATCCATGCTCTGCTCGTGGCCAGGTTTGACTTGGTCTGTTGCACTATAGTCTATCTTTCACTTGTTACCTTTGTGCTGTCCGTTATAAGACCCCCAGTTCCTGTTGTTTTGTGCATACTAAAATATTTCACATGGGGTCTTTGTAGGATGATTATGGTCCTAAGACCCTCTAGGGTCTTAGGACCATAATCATCCTACAAAGACGCCATTTGAAATATTGTAGTATCCCAGACAGACCCGTAAATAAAGGGATACTGGGGATCTGTCTGAGGTTTTTTAACTTTCTAGCCCCCCTGGTCTATCACATCTTCAAAGAGCTCCCAACATTGTGGTTGAGCCCACCCCGACTTTTAGGCGTCGGGGTGACCCGATGATGAAGCATGACACCACTAGGGTGTGTGAGGGTACCTAAATCAAAAGGAATTGCTTCCTTGCTCACCGATTGGTGAAGTTAACATTTCCCCACAATAGCTTCATCATAATATTCCATTCATGTATATTGATGTTAAGCCAGTAGTGTCAGGACACCCCCCTCAAGGGAGGACCCCGTTCAGAACCGCCCTACCCCCACCCCGAAGAGACGGGTCAGTGTCTCACCCTGCTTGAAAGGCAACTAGCTATTGTAATCCAGGGCTTTACCGAAATCCTAACCAACCTTGCCTCGCTCCGTAAACCACACGAAAATCCCCACAATACCCCCACCATAAACAACCCCACTCACCAATGGCTCCCCACGACTCCCCGCCACAGGGGGATCTCAACCATCCTCTCGATTCAAAATCGGAACCTAGACCGTACCAGCAGAACTAGAATATCTATGTCTCCCGAGGGAAAGAGCAGGTCTTGCCTCCTCACACAACACCTCATCTGCCGCCACCCCTCTATCCAAAATCCAGGTGATCACCGGATTCAGAAGGGACCACTCCCCTCCTAAACACCCTAGTCCCCCAGCCTGACTTAACAACATCCTCAGGGCCCCCCTTAAGAAGAACCCCAATAAAGAGGCACACACCACCAACTGCATGCTCTTAAACTGCAGATCAGCCACTAAACATGCAACAGAGCTAGCAGAATCCATCCTCACCCATGACATAGCCTTCATCACAGAGACGTGGCTAAACGAATGCTCGACACCAATCATGTACACTCTTGTGCCACCAGGCTTTGTAATCATCCACAAAAATCGAAAAGACCAAAAAGGCGGAGGTAAGGCAATCATTCATAAAAATATATCTGTGACAGAAATTGACACCTTTAACTATAAGACCTGTGAATGCCTTTCGCCAACATCAACACAAGCGACAACAAGACATTCCAGTGCCATCTCTTATACCATCCCCCAGGAAACACCACCGCATTCAACGAACATCTGTCTGACCTGATTGCTCATTGCTCACTCCGAGACGCCAACAACCTAATTTTGGGAGACCTGAACCTACACTGGAACGAAAACAACAACTCGTAATCCAGAACCTAAATGAGCTGCTACACAGCAACAACCTTACCCAGCCCTGTTCAGAAGTTACCCATAACAAAGGCGCAATCCTTGATGCCATCATCTCCCAACGGGACACTATCACAATCGATCAAATCCTACCTGTTGACTGGTCTCACCACCACCTTATTCTATTCCACATCACTCAACCAATCACATATTAATCCCCCACCCAAGACCCCCCCAAATGGACGAGAAATCTTAGACAGATCTCCATGGACTAATTGGAAAAAAGGGTATGCTCACTCCTGCCTACCTTCACTGATGATCTCTCTACAATGGAACTCACCACTCACTATAACTCTACCATGACTTCCATCCTAGATCAATTACCCCCCTGAAACTAAAAAAAACCAGGAACATTCCATCCAGATCCTGGTTCAACTCAGGCATCAACCGTGAAAAAGGACAACTAAGAGCCACAGAACGACTATGGAGGAACAACCCCTCATGCACAAACCCACCCCCAGAAACCAAAGCCAACACACGCAAGCACCCCATGAAAGCCTGGAAATCCTTCAACCCCATACCCGAAACCGAGATTCTCAAACTGATCGCCACCTCCAAACCCGCATCTCACGCACTAGATCATATACCCACCCAATTGACAAAAAAGCTGAAACTCTCCATAGCTCCATTCTGGTGCAAGATCATAAACAGCTCCTTGAGAACCAGCGTCATACCTGACTGCCTCAAAGTCGGGCAAGTCACACCACTCCCGAAAAAAACAGGCCTTGACACCAACGATCTGAACAACTTCAGACCTGTTTCGAATCTCCCCCTCCTTGCCAATATCCTTGAAAAGTGAGTTCTTCTACAACTGACTCAGCACATGGACAGCATCAACCTTCTAGATCCCCACTAATTGGGATTCAGAAAAGGCTATAGCACCGAGACCGTGATCCTTAACATTGTGGATGACATTCATAAGTCTCCAGATACTGACAAATGTTGCCTACTCATCCTCCTGGACTTATTGGCAGTCTTTGACATGGTGGATCACAATCTACTCATCAAGGCTCTTCAAGACAGGGTAGGTGCAGATGAGGGGGTCATGCAATGGTTCTCTTCCTTCTTACACAACCGCTCCCAAAGGATAAAAATCAAAACCTTCACGTCTGACTCAAACCCCGTAAATAGAAGTGTACCCCAAGGATCAGTGCTCTCCCCTCAACTGTTCAACATTTATATGGAACTCCTCACCTCCCTACTCAAAAAAGCCAACATCACCTTCCACCCCTATGCAGACGACACTCAGATCTATCTGGAAACCTCCTCCTTTGAAGATATTCAGAGACTAAATAACACTCTCAAAGAAGTCCAACATTGGCTATCCATAAACCACCTCAAACTCACCCAAGACAAAACCAAAATCCTCCTCATCTCCAACAAAGAAGAAAACCCCCAAATCATTGAATGGCTTAAAGCAATCGATGCTCTCCACAGTAATCTCACTCCGGCCAACTCCATAAAATCATTAGGAATCACCCTAGACCCCAAACTTGACATGGCAGACACATCAAGAACTCCACAAAGAGTGCCTTCCTCATTCTGAAGCTTCTCAACAAAATAAAACCCTTCATCCCACCCAAAGACCTCAAACAAGCCACCCAATCCCTGGTGATATCTAGACTCGGCTATGGAAATGCTATCCTCACTGGTAGAGCGAAATCCCACCTAGCCCCCCTCAAAACAACTCTAAATGGAGCAGCCAGAATGGTCACCGGAGTCAGGAAATTTGAGCACTTTGCACCCTCCCTCAAAGAACTAAAATGGCTCCCAGTAGGGATGCGTACCAGCTTCAGAACTGCCTGCCTCACGCACAAAGCCCTCCACACAGGGAAACCTGAATACTTGGCCTCCAAACTCAAAAAGGCCGGCCAGACAAGGAACCTCAGGAGCTCCAACTCCCTACTGCTCAAAACACGCAAACAAAAAAACACTGCACAATCCTTCGCTGGAAACGCACCCAAAATCTGGAACTCCATCCCAGCAGATATTAGGACCATCCCGTCCTTTGTAAAATTTAAAAAACTCCTAAAATACCTCTTCCTCAACCGCGCCTTCCCGAACAGTTAACCATCGCTGAAGGGCACATGCCTGCATTCCGCAGCACCGTGACACTTTGTCACCAAACTCTACATCCTCCAAGGGCCCTAACGCCCCTCCCTGCTCCTCCCCTCCCGGAAAATGGTTCTTCCCAAGACAACGTGCACTCTGCGAGGTTCTCAGGACTTCCATGCCTCAATGTTGCACCACACGCCAGGACTTCCGAACCAACATGTATACCTATGCCTTATTTTGGGATTCCTGCATTATAACTGTTGTAAAGCGCTCCATACCCTCGGGTCTGGCAAGCGCTATATAAAACTCCTTAATAAATAAATAATAAACAAGTCTGACTGGACCAAAGTCAGAAACAGGAGTGTATTCCACAGTGAGGTCATAAACCACACCAAATAATACACCACATTTCCTCACACTGGTGCGTAATGGTGGGATCCAGAAGTTGTGTTGAGCTGTACCAGACAATTAATGAGTTGGTAGCTACCGAAAATTCCACCAAGTCAACACCTAAGAAGAAGTTGTAAAAGTTTTGGCAAGTTCTATTTTTCTAACGCACCGTTTTCTTGAAGTTTACCAACCTTAAGAAAAGCTTCCAAAAGTTTGAGAAAAGTTTGCCAAGTTACAAAGAAGTTTGGAGAACATAAACATCGACTTATACACCTTGCCCCTGCTGAGGATCCGCAACCTGAAGGTTCTGTGCAAGAAAATAAAAATCAGTCAGGGCATCTCTGTGAAATGGAGGTCCTGGAGATGGCCCTCAGGGCTTGGTAGGAAGCCAAGAGAATCCAAGCACAACTGGAAAGTGAATTCACCCCTCACAGTAGTTGTGAAAAAGAAGATAGAGAAGTCAAAGAGGAAGAGGAGGAGGACAATGACAGCTTGACCCCCACTATATGTCCAAGGAGGCCCTCTATATCTAGTAGTGAGAAGAGTGTCACTTCAGAAGGGGGCCCAAAAATGTTGAGGCCCATATCATTCTTCTAAATCTGGAGGAGTGAAAATTTGCCTTAGAGGAGAGAAAGTTAGTCCAGACAGAGAGAAGGGCCAGTCTGGGCATCATGCCCAAGGAAGAAGTTGGCAGCGATGATACAGAGGTAATTGCAAGGGGTGCCTATAATCCTGCATTGCCTAAAGGAATTGTTACTAAGTATGTTGAGTCGGTTGACATAGACAAATGACTAGGATGAGAGGGGTGGGTGCAAAACACTGGGGGTCCCTGTTCTGGGAACTGGTCCCAACAGTGGAGAGGCATATGCTCTTAACTCTAAAAAATGAGGTATGTGAATGTTATCCCTACAGGAAGGAGGGACTGACTGAGCTGGTTGGTTGACCCTCTGACGAATACATGCAATGTTTAGGAACACTCACAAGGGGGCAACACAGACATGGGTGGTGTAAGAAATTGGGTTGTTAGTAGACTGGGGTGTGAGCCTTAGCCTAGCAGCAACCACAATCCTTGTCAGGGTGAAGCACAAGCCAACACTAAATTAACCTCTGCTTAACCTCCTGGTAGCTTGGCATGGAGCAGTCAGGCTTAACTTATAGGCGATAATGTAAAGTATTTGTGCAACACTTCAAACAGTAATAAAGCGAAAAACACCACATAAAAAGAATCCCACACAAGATTAGAAACATGGAGTATTTTTTAATAAATAAATCAAGAACTAAATGACAAACATCCAATTAGTAGAACCGTAGATATGTAATTTTTAAAGATTTCAGTGAAAATAACACCTGAAAGCACAAAGCTCAAACTGTGGATAGCTGTTCGCGCCAGACTGGGACAAAGTCACAAATAAAGGCGATGGAGCGTAAGCCAGCTACAGGGACCCAGTTAAGTCAGCTGAACAAAGTACCTTAAATTCTGGTTTGCAGAGCATTGCGAGGGTCCGTTTTGAAGATGCATCACACACCCAAAGTGATGCACTGGTTCCTGAGATGGCAATGAGGCTGCAGTGAGAGTTCCTGCATCATTATCGAGGATCCCGTTGACGAGGGCTTGCGATGTGAAGTCTGGCATCATCGTTGAAACTGCCGTTGGCAAGGGATGTGAGGACTTGCACTGAGGATGCATTGTGCCGTCATGGCCGGCTTTAGCACTGATGAAGCCCTGTGCGACAATGTTTGTTGGCGCCCCCCCAATGACCACTTCTGTCACGGATTCTCTCACCACGGCCCTTTAACAGTGCCTCTCAGGTCTCCAGAACCACTGTCTCTCTGATTCATTTAGTTTTATAGCGCCACTCATACCAGAGCACTTTACATCACACACACATTGCCCAGACATAATCATATGTGTGCAGATCAGTGGATAGGAAATGTTACATCAGACAGGCCTACAAGGTGTAGTGTAGGAGAGACATGTCAGCGACACTGGTAGGCAATATAGTTTGAGTTCTTATTCTGGAAAAGCACAAATTCAGAATTTAAAATGTGACACCATTGTTAGGGGTCATTCTTAGCAGCAGTCATTTTAACCCACTGCACTACCTTTGGACACGCTACAACTTCCAATAGACAAACCTCTGTCTCTTTCCAGGAAGACATTGATCACGGGAGTCATCTTGACATTTTAATTGATGCCTGATAATTGCTGGAGGCCAGGAACCCCGCAGCAGGTGCTTTTTAAATGACAAAATACTTGCAAAAACGATGCCCCCACCCCAAGTCGGCGCCCGGTGCGGTGGCACCGATCGCACCGCCCTGTGTGCAGTGATGGTTCTGGTGAGGCAGCAGGCTGAGATGCGATGCAGGTCTTTTTGATGGGGAGACTCAAGCAGCTGTGACGATGCACCAGTTCTGCTGGGGGTTGTGCTGAGCAGCAGTGAAGATGCGTTGGCTCCGCTGGATGTACTGAGGCTGACAGAAAACCAAAGGCCCACTTCCAAGGGTCCAGGACTGATAGCTTCATACCCCCAGTAGTGATTCTTCCTGGCAGAGTCTCCACAGGTCCAGAAATGTGCTGAAGAGATGGTGTCTAAGGTCCAATTTTTATACACAATTGTGCTTCAAGAGGTTTTCCTTTGAGGTATCCAGGCATCCTGCCTTCTCTGTCCTGGCTTCAGACTAACTACAGGGGATATGAAGCCCTTTGTATGGAGAAAGGACACAGCCTATTTAAGTGTAAGTAGGGCTGTGCTCAACTCCGCTCTCCCATCCTGCCTGTAATGGCCCTTTTAGGCACACCTAAGCTCTCTATAGTGTGTGTCTGTCTAGGATGAATACACAAATCCTAGCTGTCAGCTACACCCAGTCATGTGCCCCAGGTACAGACTACAGGCACTAAATTGCTAAGGCAGAAAAACACCAACTTTCTAAAAGTGGCTTTTTCAAGACAAATTCAAAATCTGACTTTACCATGAGAGATACTTTTTCACTATGATTCCAATGACACCAAACATGAACTGCGTACCTGCTCCAATTTGAAAATTGCAGCTTATTAAATGTAATAAGGTAACTCCAATGTTATCCTATGAGAGAGGTATGCCTTGCTGTAGTGAAAAATAGATTTGAGAGTTTTTCAATACCAGGACATGTAAATTAAAAGGTTCATGTTCCACTTATTAATTACATTGAACCCTGCCCTCTGGGCTGTCCAGGGCCTACCCTAGGGGTGACCAATATGTATTAAAAAGGAAGTTTTGGGCCTGACAAAAGGTTTACTTTCCCAGGTTGACATGGCAGTTTAAATTGTATACAGAGGCTCCAATGGCAAACCTGAGATGTTTAAAGTGCCACTTAAGTGGTGGCACAACCAGTGCTGCAGGTCCCCTAGTAGCATTTATTTTCAGGCCCTGGTCACAGGTAGTGTCACGTTACTACAGACTTACAAGTACATTAAATATGCCAATTTGGTATACTTCAATTCTACTTTGCTTTAAGGAGAGAGCACAAGCACTTTAGCACTGATTAGCAGTAGTAAAGTGTGCATAGTTCCAAAAGGCAACAAAAATGGGTTCAGAAAACAGGAGGAGGAAGGCAAAGAGTTTGGGGATGACCCTGCAGAATTAGCCACGTCCAACATATGCTTCTGTGAAGTCACTGGAGGAATGAATAAAGGGTAGCAGAGAGGAAACATATGATGGACTCCATAATTTGATGGTTGAAGAGCACATCTTCCCTAACTGTTCCTCTGAGAAGTTACACCAGTGTCTGGTGGTTTCAAAGCTATCTAGTCCCAGAGAGCTGGGCAAAATGGGTGATGAGTGGGTACACACCAGGATGCCCAAAACGCCCCATGGTAGTGATCATAAGAAAGGAGCTTCAGGGATAAGACAGGAGCAAGGATAAAAAGAAAGAGTCTCCCAAAAAGCCCCCAAATGATGTCCAAGGGTGTAGAGCCCAGAATCACATCCCATTCTAAGGGAAGGGGGTATGTGAGAAAGAATGTGACCCTTCAAAGGCTGGAGTGTGCTATGACTGTAAACAATTGAAAGGTAAAGGTGCCTAGAAGGGATTTCATTCATTTATCTCAGTTAAAAGTTATACAGATTCATTATTCGTGTGTTGAGCCCCAAATGGTGGCTGAACCTTGAAATAATCGAAACATAAGTCACAATAACTAATATACAACAGATTTTTTCAGACACAGGTATATCTGTTTTTCTCAGAGGTACACAATTTTAATGTGAACAAAAATGCAATGGGTACAATCAAAAACAATACAACATCATGATAGAAGATACATGAAGGAACCTACAGATCGATGATGTGGACATCTATTTCAAACAATCAAATATAAGGAAATTAATCTAAAGCAATAGAAAACAATTCCTCAGTAGCCAAACATGCTGGGGTAATAGATGTAGTAGTCAACGTTTAGGTCTGTTGTGGCAGTATCGTCCATGAGACCATCTTCAGGACAAGCAGTCAAATATTAAAAAAGACCCTTAGATCATATTCGCTGAGATCAATCGAGTGCAAAGAAGGAGGGCCTTATGCATAGGCTCCTAAATTGTTAGGGAAGTGAATGACACGCCCAGCGCAATCAGACCGCAAGGCAGTGGTGCGATTTTGAATTCTTTACAAAGAGGTGTGGTGAAGTACATCCACAGTCCGGGAAAGCAAAAGGGCAATTACTTCTTCTCTTAGCTACGAACCGCACACCGACATAACACGATCTGTAAACAGCCAGGGCAGAAGAGGGGAGATACTGTGTGTACCACAATGCCACCCACTGGTGTCTATCCCAAAGACATTGTTAATGGTTAATGTATGGATAGGGATGGAAGTTGTCACTGGGAATTGCAAAGGGCACACATAGGCTACCTTAGTTTCCCTAGGTGGGGAGGTAGCCAAACCTTTGGCCCACTGGCCTGCAAGTATGGAAAAGTATAGGCAGTGGCCAAGAATCAATGGTGATAGAGGTGCCAGCAGGTGATGGCCAAGCTGGTTTCCCCAGACCAAATACTCTCTGATGACGTGCACTAAATTGTCAACTCTAACAATGTTGCAAAGTCACAGTGTCAAGAGTAAAAGCAGAAAGGCTAGTGAGTCAATTCCCAGAAGTCCTAATGCCCAGAAGGAGCCTATACCCTGAGGGGGGAGGCCTGGTGCCTGAAGATGAGGCTGCTTCTTTAGGAAGTGTGCCAGAGTTGGCAGTACTCCAGGGAACAGGAGGCCCCTCCAGAAAGGACTTGAGCCAGGGACTAAAGACTTGTCCCACTCTCGATGGCCTGAGATAGCTAGCTGTCAGGCAAGATCAAGGTGAGGTCAAGGGTAACCATAAGGTAAACTGGAAGGAGGAAATCCTGTATAGCGAGGCTAAGGACCCCAAGCCAGGTGCAACCAGGAGAGTGGTGGTCCCCCAGCTATAGAGAGAGTTCCTCCTTAACCTAGCCCATGCCACTCCCTTAGCTGGAAGTATGGGGAAAACCAAGATATGGGAAAGGTTGGTTAACCATTTCTATTTGCCTCAAATATCTGGAAAGGTGAAGGAGCTCTGTTCCTCCTGTATCACCTGTCAAGTCATTGGCAAAATAGGGGGCAAGTCAAACGCTCTCCTGATACCACTGCCTATGGGGGACACCCTTTGAAAGGGTGGGGATTGACATTGGAAACAGATTTAACTTAGTGATAGTCAACCATGCCACCAGATATCCAGAAGAGATTCCACTAATGACACTCACTGATCCTGCAGTGGCTAGAGCCCTCCTTGGAATCTTCACCGGGGTTGGGTTCCCTAAGGGGGTCATTTCAGATAGGGATACTAGCTTTATGTCAGCCTATCTCAAAGCAATGTGGGATTATTTTGGTGTTCACTACCCCCTACCATCCCCAAGGAAATAGAATTTGATGAAAGATTCAACTAGCCCATGAAGGACATGATCTTGGGTTTGCCTGAAAAACGTAGATGGAGGTGGGATGTTTTCCTACCATGCCGGTTGTTTGCCTGCAGGGAGGTTCCTCAGAAAGGTGAGGCCCACTAAGTTTGGTAAGAGAGGGTTGTGAAAGTTCCCTCAAAAAGTCCAAGCTAAATATTGTGGAATATGTGTTAGGCCTTCGCTCTAAAATGGGTTATTACATGTAAAAGGCAAAAAAGGATTTGGAGGCTAGCCAGGAGCTTGTCAAGCACTTGTTTTACCAGACGTCCTCAATGGTGGAATACCAGCCAGGACAGTTGGTGTGGGTTTTGGAGCCTGTAATGCTCACAACACTTCATGTCAAGTGGACTGGTCCTTATCCCATCCTGGTAAAACAAGGGGAAGTCACCTTAGACTTAGGAACCCCAAGAAACCCTCACAGGGTTATCCATGTGAAAAGGTTGAAACTCCACCGTGGCAGAGCAGTTATTACAATATTCATGGTGACAGTTGGAGGGAAAGGACAGGAAAGTGTTCCTCTGCCTGGCTTGTTGTCATCAATTGTGAGCGATGATTCAGTGAAGGGAGTAGTTATCTTTTCCACTCTAAGAGGGACTATTGCAAATTGCTAAGGCAGTTTGCTGGTCTGTTTTCACTTACTCCAGGCCTGGTCAAAACTAGTATCAAGGCTGAGGTTACTAGAGTTGGGAGTGACAGAGCCCTCAAGTAGTCATTGGGCCAGTCCATTGGTACTGGTTCCCAAACATAGTCCAAAAGGAGGGAATCCTGGAATAAAGTTCTGTGTGGACTACATATACCTAAGTGCAGACAGCAGGACTGCTGCCCACCCCATATCCAGAGCTGATGAGCTCATTGATAAGTTGGGGTTTGCAAAGTATCTGAGGCAACTTTGACCTGACTTCAGGTTATTGGCAAATAGCTCTCACACTTTGGGCCACGGAGAGCTCTGCTTTTTCTACACCTGAAAGTCACTTTCAATTCAAAGTGATGCCCCCTGGGTTGAAAAATGCACCTGCCATCTTCCGGAATTTGGTGAACTGAGTACTGCCAAGCTTGGAGATCTTCAGTGCAGCGCATCTTGATGATATAGCTGTATTCAGTTCCACCTGGGAGAACAACGTTGCCCACCTCAAGGTAGTGCTTTAGGCCCTGCAACAGGCAGGCCTGACTTTCAAGGCAAAAGAATGCCAGACAAGGCAAGGTTCTGTTGTGTGCAACCTCTCCAACTCAAGAGCCACACAATTTTGGCCTGGGAGGCTTCTAAGACCCAGACCTTGCAAACGCTGCACTTTACAGCACTCATCCAATGTGTGAATGTGTGACATGTTTTAATAAAAGTCAGGGCACAGGATTTTGTACTACAAGGGTGTTATTACAGTGCGCATCCTATGCTAGAAAGCAAGCACAAACCTTTGCACAGTGTTGGAAAGGTTTATGCATGGCGCTAGCCAGCCTTAAAGTGCACCAACGTAGGGGAAGAGAACAGCAGCAGGCCATATTTTGTAAATATAGCTCTAAACTACTCTCTCTCCCCTAGCACAAAGAAGTGCACTAATTTTGGTTGTTGTGCTGTATTGCCCTATTTTTTATAAGTCTGTCCCAAGGTATGTATAGTCAATGAGGCGCTTAAAGGACAAATTGCTTTGGGAACTCTTAAAATAAACTATATACCGTAGTACCACAGTATTATGCGTTTAAACTACCCTATCCAATGCTTCATTTGTTTCCACTGTGATTCCTCGCTTATGTCTTTGCAATACTCAAAAGAGCCATAACATTACAACGACTGAAGTTCTCCCCGGTGACCATCTATGTTTATATGCTTCTGTACTGGAAAAAGAAGCATGCGGCGCTGCTGTAAAAACACACGCCAGGTGGGACCACCCTTTGAATCACCAAACCCTCCTCAAACACGTTTCCCATCTTGTCTACAGATTAGGGGAATAGATAATGCGTGCAGGCAAAAATAGCATGTCTAATATTGATGTTTCCAGCGATTAAACAAAACACACAAAGATTGAGTGCAGCCTTGGTGTTCATACCTGTGGGTCGCGAGTATTCCTGGACGACAGAACTGTTTATTTTTTGATAACTGAGCCTGACTGGAAGTAAAATACTGATGTGAAGCCAATGGGCAGTAAAAAAAGATCCCAGTGAGGGGTGCTCTCATCCAAAATTTCAAGCTCATATGGTGTACTTTCTGAAGAAAGAAGGACTGAGGGGCATATTATCAACGAGGCGATAAAAAATTATTGCCACTTTTGCGCCCGTTTTCGGACGAAAAGCGCAGATAATTTTAACGCCCTATTAGCAAGGACACGCTAACACGTGAATCCATGCTTCTTCGACCTTTCCCTTAACGCCCAGCTTTGCACATTTAATGAGATGCAAAGTGGGCGTTCCTCACAAGAATAACGGGAGAAATGTCGCTAAGCGACATTTCTCCTATTATCAAGCCTCACGCTAAGAAGCATAGCGACAAGAAAAGTAGAGATAACCTCTGTTATCGCTACTTTCCTTATGCCTGCTTTGAAACTGACTTAGACATGATATCCTATGGAAGGTGAATATCATGGCTAAGTATGTGTAGCCCTATCAGCAAGCTATCGCCAAAAGTTGTGCGATTATCGCTGCATTTCCAGCGATAATCACACAGTTGGCAGCTTGCGCTCTGAATTTTATCGCTTTGGAGATAAGCGTTGCTGATAGCACGCTATCTCCGCGATAAAATTCAGAGTTGACCGGATATAATTATCCTCGCGCTAAGTGCGCTTAGCGATAATTATCGCCGGCCCTTGCTGATATGCCCCTGAGTGTGGTAACGAAAGAAAAATATAGGTCGCTCAGGAGAGTACATTCTACTGAAGTTCAACAGCCGATCTGTTACCCGACCAGAAGTAGTAAAAATACAGCTAGAAGACGTCCTATCACCTACATCAGACACATAGAAGTCAAATAGTGGAATCCTGGCTAGGAGATGTCTTTCATCAATAATCTTTGATTCTCTCTGGTACTTACTGTCTTTGCTACCTTTGTTCTCAGAGCTCAAGAAGGCGGCCTAGGAACAAAACGTAGTCCCTGTTTACTTTGTGCATTTTCCATTGGTTACCCTTTCCTCAGTCCCTCAGGCCCAGTGACTATCCAGGGTCAAAGGGTGTGGCCAGGGTCAAACATGACATTAGTCTCAAAGATCATATCATGTTACTTCACCCTTCTTTGTGAATGGACGACCATGCTACCTTTGATTCTAATGATCAAGCTTATTGCACCTTAAGGGGACAACATGACGGTGGTAATGTAGATTTCTGTTTGGCAATTTTTATCCTTAAAATGTGATTATGCAACGTGCTATGTAAATGGGCTGCGACACTAACGTGATCTGCCCTGCATATCATACATTGCAGGTTCTTTATCATACAAAATGTGTTTATTTTCTCTAGTTTAGACTTTCCACAGTCATAGAATGTTGGAAACTGTATCTTGGGGGTGGGAAGGCTGTAGTCATAAGCCTCGACCACATAGGCGAGGTTATTCCATCCATGTTAAGGCTCTTTTATCCATATCTAATCATTGAGCACATCAGCCCATGCAGCATTAACTACCAAGCTCAGTGAATCAGAGACCAGAAAATTAAATAATTAAATCCATAGGTTGAAGACTTACTTGGTAACATTTCATGCAATTCCGTGAGAAAAGGATCAAATATAAAAAAAAGTGGAACAGCACGAAAATAGTCTAGAGAGGAGGTTGAATCTGTACTAATGACCTACATTTTTTATTTAAACCTTATAGTTAACTGATGTGGGGTAAGTGTAAGGGTGAATGAGTAGGTAGCTGGTGTATATGTCAATATTAGGATGAATGAGAATGGTTTCAAGTTCTTGACAATCCCCTATGGTGTCATTGCTGTGCACTGGGACATTGATTCACCGCAATACTAGAGATGGCGGAAGTGAACCCATGCACTCTTTAACTTCCAGTGTCACCACAGGGTCTGCCAGTTGTCTCTTCCTCGTCTCCTCAACAGCCTCCTATTTGCTAAAGAGGGGCTTTGGGAATTAACAGGGCCTGTAAAGCCCTGCTTACATGCTTGCTGCTGCCTTTATACTTCTCGGTACCAGTGGTAGCAAAGTCAATGCCAGAAGTACCGAAGACAAAGAAAGCTGCTACCTCTACTTGACCAGCATGGAAGTACATGTCGCAGATCAGGGTCTGAAAGGTTGCTTAGCAGGCGATTTTAAGAGCTTGTGAGACATTGCTTTGGAAAGCCAAAGTGAAAGGATGCTTCTAGTGAGGGCGGTACACAGCACCCTGTCAGGTATGTTTTGTAGAACTTACCGTCTAGGAACGGGCCCCTGGGGTGGTACACGACCTAAGGGGCATCTCGAGAGGTGAGCAGGTGAGAAATAGTCCCTGCTTCCAGCCACTGGTGAGTGATGCCTAAAGGTGGCCAGATCCACTACGTCGTTCTTCCGGATAAAATGGCAATGGATCTGGCAGCCATCACTGCCTTTAGGGCACTGGGAAAGAAACGCAGAGGATTCCAGCAGGAGGCTGCTACAGCAGAAATGACTCAGCTGGAACATTTCTGCTAAAAACAGTCTCCAGCAAGCAAATAAAGTCATTAAAACTGCATATTTCACATAATTATAAATTCACGAATTTCACAAATTGCAATGGTCGAATTGAAATATTTTCTTTCCTTGGTGGGGTTATTCATCCAAATATGTTGATTTTCTCCAGACGTGGGCTCCACTTTGAGATGGCGAAGACTGTGCATTCAGTAACGTCTGCCCTATTGGCTGGATGCAATGATTGCTTGTCAGTTTTGGATTGTGTCTTGCTTTGCGATTTAGTGTTTGCACTTTTCAAAGATTAGGGGCCCTATTATGATTTCGGTGGTCCGCGAACCGCCGTACCCACAGTCATGGTCTGACCGCCATGAGCTCAGCGGTCTGACTGCCGCATTAGGAGATGGGGGGGTTGCCATTGCAAAGACCATTAAGTATAATGGGGTTGGCCTCTGTCCCTCAGAACCTGTGTATATAATTATAAACTACAAGTGGTCCTGTCGGGTCACAATTTTGGCAGAAATTGTGAAAAATGCTTTTTCTTAAGCATGGTTATAAAGGGTCCACTAATGATCCTCATCGGGTTGTGTGCGAGAGATACTATTAGTGATTACTCACTTGCCGCTGCACATTGAAATTCTTAATGTCCACAAACCACGACACAAAGAGTGAATCATCAATAGCATGTATTATTCTGGCTGTCCATAACATGCAGATTACATATAATACAGTCAATTAAACCAACATAACGTGGAAAATCAAAAGTTTACATTGTTCCCATATACAAACATGAAAACATAATACTTGATGAAATTCTATTTCTTTTAGTAGATGACTATGCATCTTTGAATTTGTTTTGAGTGATGGAGTGTTGGAAGATAAGTGTTTGGCCTAATACAGCAGCCATGTGCTTCTTTCGTACCGTGAGAATTGACACTTAGACCAATAGTAGAGTAAATTAAGTGAACAATAAACTTGATTGGCTGAGATTTTCACTGAAAGAAAACTGGGCAGGTTGAAGATTGATGAATTGTGAAACTGATTAAAATACCAGGATCCTGTATTGTTAAACAGTAATGGGAAATGATTAAGTATGACTATCAGAGCTTTCCCATTATATTTGTTTTTTTTTGTCATGAGTAGGACGAACATGTAGCTATGTATAATGGTATATTGACATTTTATTACTTTTTAAATTGTTCTGTGAGTGCAGGCATTTATTTATTTACAGCCTTGATGAAGGGGTGGTACCCCAAACATGTGATGGCTGGCTGTGTCTGTTGGAAATCTATTAAACCAGTTTTATATTTGATGAATACTCGATAAATAAAGATGTATTATTTTAGATGAAAAGAGGAGTACATCTGGATATGTGAACTATTAATGGCTTATTACTTTATATTTAACCTGGCATCCTTAGCGTGGTTTCCCCATTACTTTTTCCCTTCAGACCTCCTGTTTTTGCTGACTTCAGTATTGCTGGCCATAGGACTCAGCACACTTTACCACTGCTAACCAGTGCTAAAGTGCTTGTGCTGTCTGCTCAAAACATCGTAACATTGGCTTATAACAATTGGCATATTTAATTTACTTATAAGTCCCTAATAAAGTGCACTACATGTGCCTAGGGCCTATAAACTAAATGCCACCAGTGGGCCTGCAGCCCTGATTGTGCCGCCCACTTAAGTAGCCCTTTTAAACATGTCTCAGGTTTGCCATTGCAAAGCCTGTGTGTGCAGTCTTAACCTGCTATGTTGACCTGGCAAAATAAACCTTTTGCCAGGCCCACACCTTTTTAATACATATAACTCACCCCTAGGGTAGGCAATGGCATTATGCAATGTGTTTAAGAAGTGGGACATGTATTTTTGAGTTTTATGTGTCCTGGTGGTGAAAAACTCTTTAATTCGTCTTTCACTACTGCAAGGCCAATCTCTTCCATAAGATAACATTGGAGTTGCGTTATTGCATTTTGTAAGTGTAGTTTCCAAATGGGAAGAGGTGAATGATTCATGTTTGATGTCCTGGGAATCCTAATTTAAAATCCTAACATATAGTGAAGTCGGATTTCAAAATGTAATTCTTAACATGCCACTTTTAGAAATTTGACATTTTCTTGCCTTAGCCACTTGGTGCCTGCAGCCTGTCTCTGGTCACCTGACTGGGTGTAGTTGGCAGTTGGGCTTTCGGTATTCCTCCTAGACAGCTACACACAATGGGAACTTAGGTGCGACTGAATGAACCATCCTTGGCAGGATGGGAGGGAGGAGCTGGGCCCAGCCTCACTTACACCTGAATAGGCTATGTCCTGTGTCCACACAAAGGGCTGCATACCCCCTATAGGTAGTCTGGGGCCAAGGCAGGGCATCTGTGCATTCAAAGGCATGCCTTTATAAGCTTCTCCCCACTTCAAAGGCACAACTGTGTATAAAAGAAGGGCTTCAGGCACCACCACTTCAGTACACTTCTGGACCTGTGGATACTCTGCCAGGAAGAAGGACTGCCACACTGCTTGGCTGCTGCTCTACAAGGAACTGCTGCCCTGCTGTGCTGACCTGCTGCCCTCTTGCCTGGCAAAGAACAACAACTGGACCTGCAACTCCATCTTGAACCCAGAACCCCAGAGTGACTTATTGGGATAGTCTGCTCGCCTCCTGATCTGAGGCTCAGAGACATAAAAGGCTTCCCAACAGCTCCTGGAACTGTAGTCAGTGAGTTACTGATCCCAAAGTTAAGCCTTTTGGGTCCTGGACCATTGGTGTGGCTCTCGAGCTCTTGAAATCAAGCTTTTGGATTCTTTGTGATCCCGAAAAGGCCCATTTACATCAGAACCACCAACGCTGCTCGCTCCAAAATCAGCACGAGTCGCCACCAGCCCATCTATTTGCACAGCAGCATCGACAGCCCATGGGGGACCGCCAACGTGAACCTCCAGACCACCTGTCAAAGATGCCAAGCCCGCTTTTCGTGCATTACCAACTACTGCCCAACGCTCTCTTTGCTCCCGGCAACACTCTCAATCTCGAACTGGACTCTTGGCACAAAACTTGTAAAGGTAAAATTTCAGCTGGACTAATCTGGGACTGTATCCAACTCGCACTCCATCGCAGTCGGCCTGAACATTTGACTTTGACCAGTCCAGCGTGACCAGATAGCCATGGATGGCGCTTTATGCCTTTTGGTGGTATATTGCTTTTTATTCTTTAAAAATTCATATCTTCAGTTCTACTGGTTGGAGTTTTGTCATTTTGTTTTATTAATTAAACAAAGCTATATTTTTCTAACTTGTGTGGGATCTTTTTGTGTGGTGTTTGAGCTGTTTTACTGCTTGAAGTATTGCACATATACTTTGCAAATTGCCTCTCAGTGAAGCCTGACTGCTCTGTGCCAAGCTACCATGGGGTGAGCACAAGTTGATTTGAGGTTTGCTGATGCCTTACCCTGACTAGGACTGTAGTGGCTGTTTGACCAGGGCCCACATACCAGTCAACCAGTAAAGCAATTTGTAACAATTTACCTCCTAAGGAACATTTATATACAAGACTGGACAGGTGGGTGTCGCTTTTGGAGATTGTGGTCCAGTGCTGCTATTTCCTTTCAACCCTGAAGTTGTGACTTGAGATTTACAAAGAGTTTAGCTGTATAGTAGTCGGAAATTCTATAGGCGACGATTACAGCATTTTGTAGAGTGGTAACTTGGTCTTCTGTGAATAGTTTTTAGCGCTATTATAGAATAAATGGTTTATTCGCGACAAGGCTGCGACTGTTCACCAATAATAGGCAAACTAAGCATGTTTCTGGCGATGATGGCTAAGCTGGTGGTGGACTTAAAATAAATCACCAAGGCAAAGCTTTCCCCTTCAAGTAAAGGAGTCAGCGCTACAAACCCCACCAACAGCGCCAAAGAGGTGGCAAACCCAGGGGCCAGGGAGGACGACGCCAGGGCTATGCCATCGCCCACAGAAACATCGGCCATAAGCAGCGAAAGGACCAACCAACAAGAATCCCCAGTTGCTGGAAATGTAGTGTCCACTTCAATACCTCCACTGGATCAGGACACGGAGGTTTCCAACTGTAAGGGAAAAAAGCATAGAAAGCGAAAGGGCCGTAACAAGATCCGCGGAACTACACACGATTCGAGCCTCTACCCATTGTTCAACACTCACACACGAGCAGCCCAAACAGGATACAAGGATACAAAAAGAACCGGAGTGGTTGCTAATGAAGAGGAGAAACCAATTACCTCACATGGCATCGTCAAAAAGCAACAGACTGGTTCTCTACACGTTAAAGAGGTGAAGGCTCGCACCGAGGTAGACCTTGAGCTTACGGGAAAAAGGGAAAAAACAGGGCCATCTGACAATAGCCAACGGTAACTCTCGGATCTTATATCTTTACCTTGGGTAGAGGGCCCAAAGCACACTTGGCTCACAGATCATTTGGGCAGCACCAAAACAACTAAGCAGGCTCAAGCCAGCTGCCAGCAAACACAACACTTGGGCGGCATCCATTTACCCAATCGGGTTCATAACAGTGGGGTGCAAGTCGGCTGCGGTGCAGTTCGGAAGAGTCCTAGAGTACCGAATAGGCCTGCCCCTTCATCAGTCCAAAAAGAAACTAAGGATGTAGCCCCCGGAATCTGCGCAGGAAACTTCTCTATGCATGGTATGCTGGGGACAGAGACTAGGACTGGTCACCCTGAGGCAACCCCTGGGCAGGGCCCCTGCTTCAGGGATCTGAGCCAAAGCAACCTTACTAACTGTGACCAAAAAAACATCCACTTTGCAATCAAACATGAAGGCCTTCAGACCACTAGGCCACCTCAAGCGACTACAACTTTCACTCTTTTTTATCCAGAGTACAAGTCCAAAGGCAGCTGTGACATATTAAATTATGGAAACATTATGAAACTAATAGAAGCCATAGGCCTGTCAAACGAAGTTACATCACAAGACATCATCTCAGTAGAATATATTGCACCAGGCCAGGGTCAAACAAATGAATCCACCAAGGTCACCTGGCGCTCTGGGGAGGCATCAAACAAAATCTTGAGGCACTTAGAAACCTTCAAACAGTATGGCATTTCCATAACCCCTGGTAAGGAACCTGGCTACCCACACGTTCTTCACATCACTTGGGCAGCGGAGCGCCCTTGCGAAGGACCAAAACCAGTCTACTCGGTCCTGAGGAGTGCCCTGGGCAATACCCCCACCTCCAGCTCAAAAAAAGCAAGCGACGGTTGGCACATCCAAAATATAGAATCGAAACAGGCCAGTACATGGTCATGGTTGGCAGGGTCTCTAAACACAACTAGACTGCTACGATGACAAAGGAATGGTCACAAGGCTCACAGAGGCAGCCCACTAAGGATATGTTCTTGGAAAATTAATGGGCTTGCAAATAAACTAGGGGATGAGGCCACGGTTTCCTACTTACGGTCATTCTAGATCATTCTATTACAAGAGACATGGCTGGCAGAGCCGCAGCACCTCGAAAGGTTTAAAATTCATCACCACCCAGCAACTAATTTGAAATCCTCTGGACGATGAAGCGGCGGCTTAGCCATCTATATATCAGCTAACAGCGCAATTACTTCATGGGATCTAGCAGGCTGCTCACAGGCTCTTTAGTTAGTGGGCATCTCACTCTGAACTTTCAAAGGTCAGTGTAGGACTGTAATCTTATTGAACGTGTATATCCGTCCTAACTCAGCATCTAGGCTATCCCTATCTGACAAGGTGATCGCGACAGTATCAAACATGAGATCTGGGTTCCTGAATGCAGACATCATATTATCCGAAGACTTCAACATGTGGCTGATGTCTGAATTACAAAAGAACGAGGTAATTAAGCTGCAGGAAAGCGACTGGGCCATACCACCACAGGACCATCCTGGATGGAGCTAGGAGGACCCAAAGGGCCGCGCCCTCCAAGGCAATTTGGAACATCTTGGCCTCAGAGTACTTAACGGGCGATTTCTTCCGGATAAGCCGCCCGGTCTCTCATTTCTATCCAAAACAGGCGCATCACTGATCGACTACACCTTTGTGAGCCTTTCCCTTATGAATCATGTCTCTGGCTTCGGGTTCGGCAAGAGACTAGAAAGTGACCACAGCCCTCAAGAAATTTCCCTCAGCATTAGGCTGCTGCAACATGATCAGGCAGTGGCACAAGCCTTTGATTGCTCCACTACCAACTTAAAACTTATTAAGTGCTCAGTCAACAACCTTCAGCTCCTAGTGACAGAAGCAAAGCACATGATCGAGAATACCAGCAGGACAACGGAAGACCCAATCTCAAACTGGATAAGTTTCTCAAAAAAATTGACAGACAGGTATGCAAAACCGAGAAAACACACCCAAGCGACCGGATCGCAACAGCCGATCCCCTGGGACCCTGTGATACGATCTGCCAAACGCAACATGAATCGACAATGGCAGGAGCTGAAGAGGAAGCCAATGTACCCACTAATAATAAGCAAGTTAGGAGTTGCCCGAGGACAATTGAAGGCTGCTAAACGGGAATAACTAAAGGCTTATTGGAACTCCTTCTGGGCCAGACTCTACCATGACATAAGGTCAAATAATTCGGCGAGGTTTTGGCGCACAATTAATAGTTCCGCGGGCAGAGTCCCCAAGGTTGCCTCATCAAATATTTTGGAATCAGAGTGGTACCTTTTCCTGTATAGCCATTTTAACAACCCACAAGAACTTATTGATAAACAAGATTCTGGCAAAGAGGGCAGTAAAGCACCGGAGGATCAATCTGGGACCAAGGGAAATCGAACGCCAGAGCCCTTCCATACAGCACCAGCAATAGAAAGGCAAATTGAAAGATAGAACCAGGCTACTGACATAGAGGGCAGCATAACCCTGGGGGCCCAAGTCCAAAAGCAGATTGGATGAGGACGAAAGGATGGGGCCCCAGGACCAGGAGGCATCCCTCCAGCCCTGTTTAAAGAGGATCCTGCGTTCTGGGCTTCTCGGCTAGCTCCGCTCTATTCCACCATTCTCGAAACGAACATCATCCTGCCTTCATGGAATGGATCGATCCTCATCCCAATATTCAAAGGAGGAGATAAAAAATCCCCAGGCAACTATCGGTTGGTTGCCTTAATTAACAACAAAGCAAAGTACTTTGCAGGGACACTGCTAAACTCACTCCGGGCATGGGCTGAGGCATGCCAAATAATTCCACTAAATCAAACCGGATTTACAAGTAATACTGACACCACAGTCAACCTGATGGCACTTTCCTTTTTAATTGACCAGGCACAGATCAGTACCAGTCCGATCTATATGGGGTTTATCGATTATAAATCGGCATTTGACAAGGTCAACAGGTCAAAGCTGTGGCAGAAGCTTTCTTTACTGAACATTCCAAACAGCTTATTGAGAGCTGTGCAGCTTTTACACCAGGATACATGGGTCAGGATTAAGATTGGGGATGGCTCCAGACTGTAACAACCAATTCAGACAATGCAAGGCCTCAAGCAAGGGTACGTTCTGGCCTCCACACTCTTCAACTTATTTTTATCGGATCTCCCAGAAGCCCTTAATTTAGCCAAATCACACGCACCCAAACTAGGCAGTCTCCATCTGTCTAACCTATTATATGCCGATGATGTGGTTCTTCTAAGCCACACAAAGATAGGCCTACAACGGCTTCTGGATGCAACCGCTGCATACTCAAACAGGAATGGGCTTCAGATCAATAACAAGAAAACTAAAATCCTGGCGGTTCACTCAGGAATCCCAAGAAGCTGGCATGGGTCTTAAACTCGGAAAGAATTGAGGAAACCAACTGCTACAAGTATTTAGGAGTTTTCTTTAACAATTACGGCAGATACAAGAGCCAATTGGATGAACAAAAAAATGAAGGAACTGCATTAGCATTCACAGTCAGTTCCATACATAAGAAATTATTTGGCCCGACCTTCGCTCCAACTCTCCAGGCGGCCCAGGCAAAGGTAATTTCAACTCTAACGTAAGGAAGTGAGGTGCTAAAAGGTCTAGACTGCGGCCAACTAGACAAAATAGTTTCAAACATTTTCAGGACGACCTTCCAGCTATCGTCCCACACTTCTCCAGCACAAATCGGGCTGGAATTCGGCATCTGCAAACAGTCAATGGGACGAAGGATGACCAGCCATATTGAGGTGCAAAGGACCCCCAACACCTTCTGCTAACCCAGCTTCTGCACTAATGGCAGCTAAACCCCTGGTGTTAAAGCGTCGGTCAGCTGGGTTGCAGAATTAGGAGGAGTTCATCAAAGAAATGATCAGGTAATACCCTAAGGAACATTGGTGAGCCTTCTTGATGTTTGACTGATGGTATGTGTAGAGGAGGCCCAATTACATTCAGGGTGGGAAGCTTGCAGCATTGTCCAATATAGACATATCGAACACATGCACGCGCACGCCCTTGGGGAATCCTGGATTCTGAATACCGCTGTACTTAACTGTCCTGTTTCCTGTGATGGGCAAAGTGTCAACACATTTTTGCCTTCATCCATCCCAAAGCGCAACCCGGTGCGAAATACACACGTATGCAATCCCAAGCACCCCTGGGGCAGCACTGTAGCAGACAAATGTTCACATAAATGCCAATATGCAATGTCAACCGAATACATCTATGTGGCACGCGTGAGTATTGTCGCCTTAGGGTAAAGACATCACTTGACATAGACAGCACAGTTCAAAAATCGATTGAGCAAATCATTAAAATGCATTTACATTTTGTCAATTGTGACCTTTAAAACAATTAGGGTACAAATTAGTGGAACCTACATTATTGAGTGGTGAGTGATTACAGCACTGTGCGCCAAACTGGGGCGAAAAGGAAGAGGCATCGAGGTAGTTTTCGTGCGTATTTTGTGTTTAGAATTGTCATGCAGAACCATGCTCATTAAAACGTGTTGAACAGCATAGACACCTATCACGGAGCAGGTGTCAGAGACTTCTGTAACGTGCTTTTCTAATTTCCTGCTTCGTAAAAAATCCTCACTGAAACGTTCCCGTTCCTAGGGACCGAGCAGTCTATCATATGACGTAACCTCCCGACCCTCCAAGCAGTAAAGAGCATCCCTGAGGCATTACCCGAGTACAATTAAGCTCTCCCCCTTGCAGTGGCTTTCTCAACAGTCATCTGCAATGCAGCGCGGAGCTTGTCTAAGGCGCTCGCTGCTGACATGGATTCTGAGCGGCTATAAATCTTGAAAGGGTCAACTCTGCCTGGTCCTCTTCAGAGATTAGTATATTGTGCACTAAATCTGGAAAAGTAACACCTTTTTAATTACAAGCAGCGCTTAGAAATAACAATACCTGGCTATTAATTGCTGTCCAATATCAAGTTATCATATTAGCATGATTTTGGTTTGACGCCCCATGTAGTGGGCATCTGTTTTTTCGGTTTTCCACGCAATATATTTGGTTATATCTCCTACTGTTCATGTCACTGTGTCCTTTTCTTTGCCCTACAGTCTGGCACACATAATAAGGTAAGTCAGATGTGAACAATAACTGTGTTTTTCTATCTGCTCTGCTCATCTCCAGACTCACTGCTGCTATCTTGGGGTTACTGTTTCTGAGCACTGCTTTAAGCGTCGACTGTTTTACATGTCTTCTTCCTTCAGCACATGCTTGTGTTGTGTGGGCTTTATGTTCAGAGCTGTCTTTCTATTCTGACCCACGTATTGTGAAGCTGCAGTGTTGCTGAAACCCTTTTGCTTGGCATGTGACTGACAGCTATGTCATTCTAATCATTCAGTGTTATTTTAATTGTATTTTTGATCATTGCTCTAAAGAGGATGGAAAAAGTCATGGTTAGGTGCTACTGCCCTTAGGGCCCGTACGTTTTGTAGGAAGCTGGCTCTTTATGTGATATATCAATAAGTTGATATGCCGTATAAGGAGCCCAGGGGTTCCCTTATGAGTGGACAGGGGCTTGCTATGCGATCCCAAAGTGCTCTATTAGTGTGTTCGAGCAGCTTTGGGCTTAACAAAGAGGGGTGCAAAGACATTTGCAAATGCACACAATGATTAATAAATGGAAACACTACTCAAGAAGGAGATACACACCAATTTATTAAAATACATATATATATATATATATATTACCTACTGGCGGTCGCCAGTAGGTAGTTATAGTTAGGACCACGTTTCCATAGGAAATCCGCAACATTCTATTTTGAATAACTTTGGCGCCGGTCGACGAATCCTCGCGAATTTTTCAAAATAGGTGGGGCGCTACGCTCCGCTCCTTCCCTGAAAGTCTCGGGGGGATTCGTCAAGCGGGGGCTGAGATAAAAGGGGGGTCCCAAAACGCGTTTTTCCCATGCATTTTTCCATAGGACCTTTAGACAGGGCTACAGCCCGAACGGCTGAACAGAATTACTAGAAATTTGGCAGAGAGGTAGTCCTCAGGTCAAGGAAGTGCCTTTTGTAGGTTTGGTGTAAATCTGTTCAGTAGATTCTGAGAAAATAGCCTTTAAATCAATATATATATCTGAGCCAGCTTACGGTGCGCTTACGTACGCGTACGGTGGCGTGCGCGAGCGCGATTCTGATTGGCTCTTAGATCTTAGTAAACATTCGAATCGGTCGAAACCAGGAAGCGGCGGCCGCCATTTCGTGTGTTTCACTCAGAAAAAAAAGAGTGATAACAAGAAAAGGGGGCAAGGAGGAGAGTTACAGACCCCCTAACATTTGTAAGGGGGTCAAGGAAGGACAGAAAAGTACAAAGAAAACATTTATTGATTTTTAAAAAAATCACGGGGTACGCGTACGGTAAGCTTACGGTAAAAAAAAAAGGAAAAAAGAAATGAAAATCAGATTTAAGTGTTTAGATATTAGGGGGCTCTAAAAAGAGCCGTTGTGTTTATGAAGTGATTTTTTAGTGGTACCTACAAGTAAGTACCGATGCAGAGTCTAAGGTTCAAGAGGAAGACTCTGTTCCCTTCATCATTGAAG
Source organism: Triturus cristatus (assembly GCF_964204655.1). NCBI lineage: Eukaryota > Metazoa > Chordata > Amphibia > Caudata > Salamandridae > Triturus > Triturus cristatus. The sequence goes on along the minus strand of NC_140589.1, from coordinate 610,687,341 downwards.
TGTACACCATCTCCTCTATAAATGTCTTGCATGTCATAACGCAAGTTGTTGTGGTAAATGGAACCCATACCATAGTCACGGAGGAAAGCAGAAACAGATTTGTTGACGTGCTTTCTTGCTTTGTCAATCTGCGGACAGAAATGATTGGACCAGTTCCATTTTTGCCTTTGGCATATGTTAGAAAACACAAAGGCAGTTTTAGGGAAAAGTGAAAACAGTTGTGCAAAGGTGTCCTTCATAAGCATTTCCAGACCTACCCCAGTCAAAGTGCCTAGGTCATTGCCACCACAGTGCACTATTATGAGGTCAGGGTGTTGGATGTGCATGAAGGATTTCACCAATGGCATCAATTGGTGCCACTTTAACCCTCTCTGACCAATCCATTTAATGTCTACATTTGGCAAAGCAAGGTCTCTCACCATACCTGTTTTCTCTGCAAACTTTTCACTCCAGAAGACATAGCTGTGCTCTACAATCCACACTGTGAACATCTTCAAAGGAGAACTGGATGCACTCAGGAGGTGTAATTCAGTAGAATGGCAATATGAAAAGAAAGACAGTTTGGAAATGGAGGCATACATATTTTTTTCATAAAAAAAGAACTGATTGGCTGTTTCATACCATTCTAGAATAAAAACTAGGCTGTATGTGTAAATTAATAGAAGCATGTTTTGTATTGGTACAGAAAAATGTGTTACCAAAGAACAGTACTATGGATTTGCTGTTAGGTTTGAAAAGTCAAGCACTCTTGCTCTGTGGAATTGAAACATTGTTTGGCGAACTTCTGACCTGACTCCACACAGCCGTGTTCCATGAGCTGTTGCTATGGTAGCAGGCAGAAGTCAAGTTGGGGGAAGGGTACTAGGCAGAAGTCAAGTTGGGGGAAGGGTACTTTTGGAAAAGGGTTGGTTTTCAACCAATAGAAATGTGTGATTACATTTGAAAAAAAGGGGCAAGCGCTGAGATTTGAAACTAACATGTATATGTGTGGAAAAAGAGAGGGAAAGTTTGCCATTATCTGGTTCTGCTGAGAGGAGAGAGGTGTAAAGAACAGAGATCCTGGCTCTGATAATCTGCTGTTTGAGTGCCACATTTCTTTCACAACTAACTAATTTTAAAGGTGAGTTTAGAGTTTGAGAGGGGATGTATATGGTAAATTAAGAAATGAATAATAGAAATGCAATTCTTTTTGTTGAAGTTGTGTTTATTATTTTCTGTTTTGGGAGAAATTTAAATGTGAGGAACAAGTAAAATAATATGGACTATGTTTTCACAATAAATTAAGGTGTACTGGTATAATAAAAGAATAGTTTAAGGGTTTGAGGTTGGACTCAGTAATGCAAATACATTCAGCATCACTAAGGCTGGTTGCCCTTGCTGGAGTGTAGGCAGACACCCAGGTTACAAATGATGCTGGTCTGAAAAAGCAGTTTGGACATGTGCTTTTTAAAAAATCTGAAAAGTGGATTCATAATGTGTCAGTCTGTAAAAGTGTTTATCACTTGCCAAAAAAAAGAGCAGTAAGTGTGCTTTCAAATTGGCAAAGAAATTTCGTTTTGTGACTAATGTGAAAACATGACTCTGTGTGCAAATAGGAATTACAGGCAGAGATTTATTGCATATTGCTCTGGTGATTTCACAGTTGCATTAGATGGAAAGGGGGAGCCATTTTTTGGTGCAGAAGCAGACTCTTAGCACACAGGTAGCTGCTTACCATGTGGAATCATGCACAGTATTCACAAGCGAGTGGGGTTTGAGGTTTCAGTCAGTAATGCAAATACATTCAGCATCACTAAGGCTGGTTGCCCTTGCTGGAGTGTAGGCAGACACCCAGGTTACAAATGATGCTGGTCTGAAAAAGCAGTTTGGACATGTGCTTTTTAAAAAATCTGAAAAGTGGATTCATAATGTGTCAGTCTGTAAAAGTGTTTATTACTTGCCAAAAAAAAGAGCAGTAAGTGTGCTTTCAAATTGGCAAAGAAATTTCGTTTTGTGACTAATGTGAAAACATGACTCTGTGTGGAAATAGGAATTACAGGCAGAGATTTATTGCGTATTGCTCTGGTGATTTCACAGTTGGATTAGAAGGAAAGGGGGAGCCTTTTTTGGTGCAGAAGCAGACTCTTAGCACACAGGTAGCTGCTTACCATGTGGAATCATGCACAGTATTCACAAGCGAGTGGGGTTTGAGGTTTCAGTCAGTAATGCAAATACATTCAGCATCACTAAGGCTGGTTGCCCTTGCTGGAGTGTAGGCAGACACCCAGGTTACAAATGATGCTGGTCTGAAAAAGCAGTTTGGACATGTGCTTTTTAAAAAATCTGAAAAGTGGATTCATAATGTGTCAGTCTGTAAAAGTGTTTATTACTTGCCAAAAAAAAGAGCAGTAAGTGTGCTTTCAAATTGGCAAAGAAATTTCGTTTTGTGACTAATGTGAAAACATGACTCTGTGTGCAAATAGGAATTACAGGCAGAGATTTATTGCGTATTGCTCTGGTGATTTCACAGTTGCATTAGAAGGAAAGGGGGAGCCTTTTTTTGGTGCAGAAGCTGACTCTTAGCACACAGGTAGCTGCTTACCATGTGGAATCATGCACAGTATTCACAAGCGAGTGGGGTTTGAGGTTTCAGTCAGTAATGCAAATACATTCAGCATCACTAAGGCTGGTTGCCCTTGCTGGAGTGTAGGCAGACACCCAGGTTACAAATGATGCTGGTCTAAAAAAGCAGTTTGGACATGTGCTTTTTAAAAAATCTGAAAAGTGGATTCATAATGTGTCAGTCTGTAAAAGTGTTTATCACTTGCCAAAAAAAAGAGCAGTAAGTGTGCTTTCAAATTGGCAAAGAAATTTCGTTTTGTGACTAATGTGAAAACATGACTCTGTGTGTAAATAGGAATTACAGGCATAGATTTATTGCGTATTGCTCTGGTGATTTCACAGTTGGATTAGAAGGAAAGGGGGAGCCTTTTTTTGGTGCAGAAGCAGACTCTTAGCACACAGCCAGCTACTTACCATGTGGAATCATGCACAGTATTCACAAGCGAGTGGGGTTTGAGGTTTCAGTCAGTAATGCAAATACATTCAGCATCACTAAGGCTGGTTGCCCTTGCTGGAGTGTAGGCAGTCACCCAGGTTACAAATGGTGATGGTCTGAAAAAGCAGTTTGGACATGTGCTTTTTAAAAAATCTGAAAAGTGGATTCATAATGTGTCAGTCTGTAAAAGTGTTTATTACTTGCCAAAAAAAAGAGCAGTAAGTGTGCTTTCAAATTGGCAAAGAAATTTCGTTTTGTGACTAATGTGAAAACATGACTCTGTGTGCAAATAGGAATTACAGGCAGAGATTTATTGCGTATTGCTCTGGTGATTTCACAGTTGCATTAGATGGAAAGGGGGAGCCATTTTTTGGTGCAGAAGCAGACTCTTAGCACACAGGTAGCTGCTTACCATGTGGAATCATGCACAGTATTCACAAGCGAGTGGGGTTTGAGGTTTCAGTCAGTAATGTAAATACATTCAGCATCACTAAGGCTTGTTGCCCTTGCTGGAGTGTAGGCAGACACCCAGGTTACAAATGATGCTGGTCTGAAAAAGCAGTTTGGACATGTGCTTTTTAAAAAACTCTGAAAAGTGGATTCATAATGTGTCAGTCTGTAAAAGTGTTTATCACTTGCCAAAAAAAAGAGCAGTAAGTGTGCTTTCAAATTGGCAAAGAAATTTCGTTTTGTGACTAATGTGAAAACATGACTCTGTGTGCAAATAGGAATTACAGGCAGAGATTTATTGCGTATTGCTCTGGTGATTTCACAGTTGCATTAGAAGGAAAGGGGGAGCCTTTTTTTGGTGCAGAAGCAGACTCTTAGCACACAGCCAGCTACTTACCATGTGGAATCATGCACAGTATTCACAAGCGAGTGGGGTTTGAGGTTTCAGTCAGTAATGCAAATACATTCAGCATCACTAAGGCTGGTTGCCCTTGCTGGAGTGTAGTCAGTCACCCAGGTTACACATGTTGCTGGTCTCAAAAAGCTGTTTGGACATGTGCTGTTTTCAGAATCTGAAAAGTGGATTCATAATGTGTCAGTCTGTAAAAGTATTTATCACTTGCCAAAAAAAAGAGTAGTAAGTGTGCTTTCAAATTGGCAAAGAAATTTCGTTTTGTGACTAATGTGAAAACATGACTCTGTGTGTAAAGAGGAATTACAGGCATAGATTTATTGCGTATTGCTCTGGTGATTTCACAGTTGGATTAGAAGGAAAGGGGGAGCCTTTTTTTGGTGCAGAAGCAGACTCTTAGCACACAGCCAGCTACTTACCATGTGGAATCATGCACAGTATTCACAAGTGAGTGGGGTTTGAGGTTTCAGTCAGTAATGCAAATACATTCAGCATCACTAAGGCTGGTTGCCCTTGCTGGAGTGTAGGCAGTCACCCAGGTTACAAATGGTGATGGTCTGAAAAAGCAGTTTGGACATGTGCTTTTTAAAAAATCTGAAAAGTGGATTCATAATGTGTCAGTCTGTAAAAGTGTTTATCACTTGCCAAAAAAAAGAGCAGTAAGTGTGCTTTCAAATTGGCAAAGAAATTTCGTTTTGTGACTAATGTGAAAACAAATGTAGTAATATATTTAAATAAAATAAAGGAATTTTTTTTTAGTTTTTTTCAGGTATTGCTGAAGAGCAGTGAACAAAATTTAAGATGCCTACAAAATCCAGAGTAAAAAAAGAGCACAAAAAAAACCTATATTTGAAGACAACTGGAGGACCTAAGTTAGTTGAAGATGCTCATGTTGGGAAGAAGAAAAAATCTTCTGGTAAGCAAACAAAAGATTTTCTAAGGAACATATTCAAAAAAAGGAAAAATGTACAAAATGTCTGTACTGGAAAGAATGATTTCAATCGAAAAGGACAGGAAAAAATTGAGAATTTAGTTAATGCAAATATACCTTCTGCAACTAAAAAGATAAACTTAAACAGAAAAACAGCGTTTAAAGAGATACGTAGAAAAATGTTTCAGAGGAGAGTTATGTCCAATTTGATAAAGGATGTGAAGAAATATAAGCAAAAGGCAAAGTTTTATAAGAGAAAAAAAGAAATTGAAGCCATTGCAGCAAAGGCATTAGAATTAAAAAGGAAACTATTCATTTTAATTTTGAATAGGATGCGTACATTAGACAAAATGGTTAATGTACTGAAATCACATAGCAAAAGGAAAAGAGTAGTGAACAGAACAAACTTTTGTAAAGTGTTTTTAGGAAAATGGATGCATAGTTCAAGTAGTGAACCTTTTTTTAATGAAGAGAGTTATTTTCAAAGTAATAGTTTGCTGCATGCAGTTGACACCAGAGGTCGTGCTTATGAAGTGAAAAATGGTTGCATAATGGAGAAGGAGATAATGGTTCCAAGAGATGAGGTACAAGTGATGGCGGATGAGGCTATGGGGAGACGTCCTAAAGCTCCAGTGTACACTTGGAATTGTAGTAGTATTTGCACTGTGCGTCAGGAATCTATTGATAAATTTCGTGAGTTTCTAAGAGAATATAGCAAAAAAAGTGTGAAACAGAAGATTAAGGTGCTTCAAAGTCTAGATCCATGCAGAGTGAGAGAGAATACTGGTTTGCAGGGTCATTCTCTGGCTTGTCTATCTAGAAAAGTGTGTAATAGTGTTTTCCATCATTTTAGGATGCTGGCTGTTCATCATACTGAAATGAGAAAGTTTGTGAGACGGTTGTATTTTGCTAAAAGTCCAGCAATAAAGTTAGATGAATTGAATAGGGCTCTGTTCCGTGGAACGGTATCAGATGTAGAGAAGGTTGTTGATGAAATTCAGTTTTGTTACTTTGGTCCTGAACAAAACAGTGCAGAGAAGGACACAGTAAATGAGGAAGAAGTGGAAGAAAATGTAGAACCCTCTGTAAGTAAGACATTTAATGATCACATAACAAAATTTGCAATAATCTCTAATGAAAGACCAAATATTACTTGTATTTGTTGCCGCAGAACTCATTATAGAAAACAAACCAGGTATGTTGATCTCTACAGAAAGAGTGAAAATGAAGATAATTATAAGTGGAAGGATTTTGCCACCTATATATTTCTTGAAAATTGTTTTGAATTGGGTGAAGTTCAGCGTATTTGTAAATACTGTTACAACAAGTTAGAGGAAAATAGAATGCCGACCAGAGCTGTACATAATAATTTAGAATTGGATGCTATTCCTGCTGAACTTTCTGAATTAAATACATATGAGTCTATACTCATTCAATGTGTTCATCCGTTCCAGACCATAGTACGTATGGAGCCCGAAACTGGTTAATTACCTCCTTCAGATTTACTGAGAGGTTTAAAAGGTAGAGTGGTGTATTTGCCCTTGGATTTGAAAAAAAATATGGAAACTATTGATGCGGATACTTTGGAAACTGAACCATTAATTATTCTGGTTAATGGTGTACCTACAAAGAATAAGAAGATTTGGCAGGAGCTGGTAGATGTACGGAAAGTACAAAGAGCAAATTTGTATTTGAAAAGGAATAACAAATGGTATGAATCAATTTATATAGAAGAAGAAGAAGAAGAAGATTTACAAGAAGACACAGAAACACCAACTGGACAAATTGAAAAAGTGGACAAGTCAAAGGAAGAAGAAATTTATGAACATTTTAGCATACATCCTCTTCATTCAAAAGAAGTTATGGGAGACAATATTGATCTATTTCAGATGAAGAAAGCAAAAGGAACTCCCGTGAGTGTATGGGAGGAGAGCTTGGAAGCTCGATGTTTTCCCCAGCTGTTTTCTAAAGGAAAAGGAGGACGATACGATGAACGTCCGGAACAGATTCCAGCTTCTGAGTATCGGACTACAAGACTATATGCTGAAGATCCCAGATTTCGACAAAGTATTCCTTATTTGTTCCATCTTTTATTTGAAAGTGACTTGTCTGCACTGTCTTATGCAGTAAATCACATTTTAAAAAGTGGAGTACATTTACAAAATGTGTCTGCTAAGGATTTTATGGAGAAAGTGCAGCACCGAGATGATCATTTGGAAACACAACTGATCAATCTGATGGCTTGTCAGCGTGGGACAAATGAATATTGGTACCGACGCCATGGTGAATTAAAATGCATGTTACGGAATTTAGGAACTCCAACATGGTTCCTTACCCTAAGCTGTGCCGAGTACGCTTGGGATGATTTACTGGATTTTCTACGAGAGGCAAATTCAAACATTAAAAACATTGAATACAAGACAGCAGGAGAACTGTGCTCATTGGATCCGGTTAATGTTTGCAGATATTTCAATCATAGATTTGAGGCTATGATGTCCTTCATCTGCAATAAAAAAAATCCACCTCTAGGAGAAGTAGTGGATTTCTTTTGGAGAAAAGAGTACCAGGCAAGAGGTGCTCCTCATATTCATATGCTGTTGTGGATCAAGGATGCCCCAAAGTTTGGAACAGATACTGATGAAGCAGTGTTATCTTACATTGAAGAATATGCAACATGTGCTATACCAAAAAGCACAGAAGAGAAAAAGTTAAAGGAGCAAGTTTTACGTTTCCAAAGTCATCGGTGTGGAAAATACTGTCGACGGAAATACAAGAGCAAAGATAAATACTACACTAAATGTCGATTTGGATTTCCTAGACCTGTTCTTTCAAATGGAAGAGTTAACAGTTTTATATCATCTGTGAGACATACTATCACAAGAAAGTCACCTAAGAATACCTACAACCTTAAAAGAAAAGAAGAATCAAAAAATATAAATGACTACAACCCAGTGATTTTATCCATGTGGAACGCTAACATGGATATACAGTATGTAGCTGACAATTCCATTGCTGTTGCTCGATATGTAACGTCTTACATTACGAAATCAGAAAAAACAGAATTGAAGGAAATGTGGGAAGAGATTTCTCACGAGAAAACTGTCAGTAAGAAGCTGTACAGTTTCAGTTTGAAGATGTTATCGCATCGAGAAATTGGATCCTACGAATGTTCAGATAGGTTATCTTCTGCAAGTCTCTACTCGAAATCAAGAAGAATAATTTGGGCAAGTTTAGGCCTTGCAGCAATGAGAAATCGGGTACTGAAATCTGTTGGAGAAATTGAATATTTGGCCGAGAATGACCCAGAAAGTACAGATATTTTGAAATCAAACATGTTGGACACATATTATCCCAAGAGAAGTCATCATCTGGAGAACATGTGTCTCTATGAAGTGCTGCAGAACTACATTTATTCACGGAAAGCCGCAGAAGATATCAACAATGGAAAATATAAAGTCATTGGTGAGGAAGGATGTTTGGTGAAGCAAACAAAAGGAAGTTTGATAAATCACCGGAAGCTGAGTTGCGACACTACTGACAAAAAGGAATTTTACTACTTGGCTCTTTTACAGCTGTTTAAACCATGGCGTACAGAGGATGAACTACTGGGAGAATTTCAAAGCTATGAAGATTCTTTTAATGCTTGCAAAGACAGCATACAATGCAATACATTCACAACTAATCTGCAAATGTTAAATGAAGAAATTGAACAGGAAACTACAATTGCAGCAGAAATAGCTAGAGACAGTTCTCAGGACAGCCAAAGTTCAGGAACACTCAGTCAAGATCCCCTAGGAGAACCAATCGTTGAAAATGAAGCATCAATAGCCATGAATGAAGTGGAAACGGCTATGAATCAAGCTCAAGGAGAATTTATAGACTTACAAAATTTGGAAAGACAACTGAACGAAGAGCAGCAACAAATTTATGAAGAGATCAGAAACAAAATTGATCACTGATTTCTACATGAAAAAAAAGAGTGCTCATGCACATCATTTCATCCAATCAGGATGTATGTAAGTGGACAAGCTGGAACTGGAAAAAGTTTCCTAATAAAAGTCATCAGAAGCTACCTACAGCAAAAAACGGATTCTACTTTGTCTTGTGTGGTTACTGCTCCAACTGGGTTAGCAGCATATAACATAAAAGGAATCACTTTACATCGTTTGCTAATGTTACCAGTGGAGCATGAGAACAAAATACAATACAACAAGCTAACTGGAGAAGCATGCTTGGAAGTTTCAAGAGTATTGAAGAAGATGCAAGTTCTCATTATTGATGAGGTGAGCATGGTATCGAACTTAATGCTTGCCTTTGTGCATTTAAGAATGCAGCAAATTCTGAAGTCAGACTATGACGTGTTATTTGGAGGAAAACACGTCATAGTTTTTGGAGATCTTTTGCAACTTACTCCAGTTAAAGGACAACCAGTGTTTAATACTGTGACACATGAAGACACGAAGAAGTCATTGGGAAGCATCGGTAATACAAATATTTGGTCCTTCTTTGAGTACAAGGAACTTACAACTAATATGAGGCAAGCAAACGATGAAGAATATGGAAGTATTCTGAAAGATATCAGGATTGGACTACTCACAGAAGCTGGCAAAAAAGCATTACAGACTCGGCTGCTACATAATTTATTTCCAAAGGAAGAAATAGTTGCAGAGAAGATATACAAGAACATTGCAGAAAACAAAAGTGTCATCTGCTTAATGCCAACTCTACGTGAATGCTCAATATTCAATGAGGAGCTTTTGAAATTGGAAAAGGAAGATATCAGGAAATTGGAAGCAGTGGACAAAATTGAGGATGGAAGAATTACTGTCACATTAACAGGCACACTGAAAAATAAATTGGATTCACTAGAGAAGAAGATTTCCAAAACAGCTGGATTAGAAAGAAATCTATATGTTTGCATGAACTGTAGAGTATTTTTAAGGAGAAATTTGGATGTTGAAAAAGGTTTAGTTAATGGAGCTATGGGAAGAGTTGTGGGTTTTATTAATTATCAGAAAAAAGATGGAATTGAATGTTTAAAAATAAAATTTGATCAGATAGAAGAAGTTAAAGACATTTGTCGTTGTACAGTTCGTTTCATGCTTGTGAAAGACTTATATGTACGTAGGAAGCAGTTTCCGTTTTCGCTAGCATATGCTGTAACTATTCACAAGTCTCAAGGATTGACTGTAGATTGTGCATTTGTGAACATTGATTCAACTGTGTTCAAAGAAGGTATGGCATATGTTGCTTTGTCACGAGTGAAAACATTATCAGGTTTATTCATGATAGACTTTGATGATTCAAAAGTTAGTGCTGATACAAACTGTGTAAAGGAGTATAATAGATTAAGAAGAAGCTATGCTCCTCATTTAGGTCAGTATCCTGTGTTGGAGAAACGTGTAGTTTCTCGTAAAAGGAGAAATGAGAATATCTGTAATGAAGATGTAGAGAGGAGGAAAAAAAAGAGGAGTGATGTAATTGCAAGCAAAAAGAATAAGGAAAATGAAGAACAGGTTGTAGGATGTTATTTTGAAAATAGCTCTGGTGTCAACTGCTACGCTAATGTAGTGCTGAATGTTGCATTTTATCTGGAAAGTTTGCAAGAGCAGATAATAGTAAATCAGGGAAAAAGATTCTGTACTGTGCTGAGTCTCCTTTTTGAAAAGCTGAGTAATGATAAAACTCAAATAGAAAGTGCTACTGAAATTAGAAAAGTTTTAGATGTATGTTCAGGACGAACACAGTTTTCTCAAAATGTACAGCAAGACGCACAGGAATTCTTGATTTATTTTCTTCAGGTACTGGAAGAAGAAGGGGTTAACATTGAAAATTTATTTGGTCTCTCTTATAAATGGGAACATAGTTGTGAAAACTGTTATAATATATGTGGCTCTAATGTTGATTCTGAAAGGTTTATTTATTTAACATTGCCAGAGAGTAAAACAGTCACTTTTGCTAAATTAGTTAAAGATGCTAATCATAGCATGCAATGCGGTGAGTGTAAATCTGACATGTTTTCAACATTAATTTTAAAGGAGTACAGACAGTATGTAATTTTAATGATGCAACGATGTAGAGCTGATGGTTCAAAATTGGATACTTTAATAAAGAAGTTTACAGGACAGCAATTATCAATTTCAGGAAAAACTTTTGTAACAGTTGCAATAATTTTCCATGATGGACCTACTGTAACTTCTGGTCATTACACAGTTTATCTTAAATGTGAAAAAGGCTGGACACTGTGTAATGATTCCCAACTGATTTTTAAGCAACGTTTGCCTTTTTATTTAGCAAATTCCTATCTAATCTTCCTGAAACCTAAATTTTAGAGAGATTTGACAACATCTGGACAAAACAATTTTACCATTTTATTGGATTACCATTTGGAATTTACAAATAAAAAGATTTAATAAATTATCATTTGGCCTAATGGAAAGGTAACCAATTGTAATGTGGAATTCTTCCATTTTTTAAGGAAACTTTGGAAAACCAAAAATTTAGAAAAAATCGGTAACATCTGCACAATTTAAATTTTGGAATGTTATTGGATTGCCATTGGAAATTTTTTCAAAAAAGATTTTTAAAATTACTATTTGGCCATGCGGAAAAGTAAACAATTCTATTGTGGACTTATTTAATTATTAATTAATCTTTCGGAAACCAAAATGTTACAGAGAATCGGTGACATCTGTACAATTTAAACTTTTTTTTTTTATTGGATTACCATTGGAAATTAAACAAAAAAAGAATTTTAAAATTACTATTTGGCCTAAAGGAAATGGAACCAGATGTATTGTGGAGTTATTTGACATATATTATTGTGATTATACTTTTGAAACAAAAATATCAGACGGTATTTTAAAGAAATAAGTATTGATATTAGATGATATTTTTTAAGAATATTATGCATTTCTATAAAGTTATGTTTATGCAAAAAGAGATTGTGGGCTTTTTTAAAAACAATCTTTGAGATTGTTAATTTTTTTTTTGCCTGCTGTTAAATGATGAATGCAATTGCTTTCACAATTTATAGTGAAATGCAATATTTTCTGAAAACAGCAAAAAAAAGGCAAAAATATTTTTTGAAAAATATGTAAATATGTGTACTGTATTATTAAATGTTTTATTAAATATTAATACTTTTTTCTTTTTTTTCAGATTGAGATAGAAAATTTTCGAAAACTAGAACCATTTTTAAAGCAATTAAAAAAAAAATTAAATGAATAAATCTTTTTTTGAGTGGGTATGGTAATTCAATAATGTCATGGTCCCTTTTTTCCACTTCTCTACAATCACATTTGCAGTTTTTAATTTGTAGTCTCTCAAGGACCTTGTAATGTGATAATTGATTTTTAGTGTTTTTAAAAAAAAAAAAAAAAAATTACGCGTACCGTACGCGTACGGTAAAAAAAAAAAAAAAAAAAAGTTTTTAAAAAAATATATAAAAAATAGATGAAAGGTAAGGTTGGCTCTTAAAAGAGCCGTTGTGTTCATGCAGGGACAGAGGAAAGAAAGAGTGGGAATATTAGTCTCTACGACAAATGTGCTGATCTATTTTATTGTTCACTAGGGAAATACTGGTCTCCCTATGACAAATTAGATCATGACAAGTGGCGCACCGTATATCAACCCTCAGAAACCGAGGGTTAGTTTCCAGAGGACCAGAAAAAGGAGATGCTCCCACCACAGACGAAGGGCTCACCTGACCTGCAGAAGAAGGACTCGGCTCTGCAGATGATGGTCCAGGCTGAGCTGCTGTGGATGTGCTTGGTTGATTTACTGAAGGGTTACCTTCAGTAAGTCGAGCATGTGTCCTTCTGTGTACATCCTTAAGGTGTCTCATCATGGTGTGATTCCCAAAGGAATACTTCCTGTCAGGATTACCTCTTGAAAGTACACGCTTACACAGCTTGCAAGTCACTAAGGGTGCATTTACCTTTTGCTGGCCTTCTGGAAAAGTAAAATACTCCCATACGTAAGAGGTCTTTTGTTTCCTCGCTCTCTGCCTCAAGGTAGTGCTGCTAGCCTCACTCTCAGAAGAGCTCTGCTGTTCTGCCATCGTATCACAAAGACAACCCAGCTCCTTCTCCTAAGGGATCACAAGCAGAAATGAGGGGAATGGGTGTGGTGTAGGAGAGTTCTAGAACTGAAAGTAGTTTCAACCAATCAAAAGTTGTGTTTCATGATCACATGACCTACCGTACGCTTACGGTACGCTTACGGCAAAAGTACGCATGCGCGTAAAAAAGACACGCGCTCGCGCGCATGCGCATAACAGTCACTCCCCGACACTTCCGCGTAACGTGCGCGTGTAGCGTACACGCGTACACGCCCCACGCGGAGTACGCGCGGCTACGCAAATTGCGTAACTATACGCAAACAGCGTAGATAAATTACGGACATTGCGTAAACCGTACGCTTACCGTAAGCTTACGGTACGCGTACTAAAAAAAAATAAAAAAAAAAGGAAAAAATGTATTGCTAATAAATTTTACCTGTTTATTTTATAAAATATGATAAAAAAAACATATTGTAGAATTTTAAAAATGTAACCATAGTCTTTAAAAAAGGATAGAAAATTAAAATAAAAATATGTAAAAAAAAAAAGAAGAAGAAAAAAAAAAATTGCATTTAAAAAACCTTGCAAATTCACTGAAAAAAACATGGGTTTCACACACGTTATAGTTAGGAATTAGCATTTAAAAAACCTTTGAAATTCACTGAAAAGACCATGGGTTTCACACACGTTATAGTTAGGAATTAGCATTTAAAAAACCTTAGAAATTCAATTAAAAAACCAAAGGTTTCACACATGTTATAGTTAGCTGGACATTTCACTCGTAAAAAACCAATGAAATTCCCCCGTTATAGTTAGTTCAGCTAACTATAACTCGCGCGCCCGCAATGCACTACTGATGACGTCACATATTACATCACTCATGACATGGTCAGTGACATCACTCATGACATCACTGATGACATCTCAAATGACATCACTGATGACATTATCCTTGTGACAGAGTGGTAGACCTCCTCTCACCCTAATATAACCTTTGATACAAACATTCAAAAATAGAGACTAACATTTTCAAAACAATGGACATACCAATAACAGTTACAACAACCTATTCAGTAATTCTAAGATCCACATACACATCCACTCATCCACCAACAATCCTATACAGTCACTCATACATGTACTCACACATCATATGTACTCATACACCTAAACATCCTGTAACACAATCCCACTCATCCATAGAGTTACTCACACACATAGTCACTCATGCTAATAAAGAATCAAATATCCATTTACTTGCATATACAGTTATACACACACCATCACACTTACTTTTACAGAAACTTACACATACTTAGTATTTTTAACAATCACTTATAGAAACACATACTTATTCATACAGGAACTCTTCCAATCTCTCACTCTCACATATACTCACTTATAAACACCAATAGTCACATATACTAGATTAAAACATATGTAGTTACTTATGAAGACACTATTCAGACAGTCATTCACTCACTAACACACCCATGCACACACTCATCCACCCATACAGTCCTGCACACATGCTGTCTTCAACACATACAAACAGTGAGTCACTCATTCATGCATCTATGCACTACGTAATACCCCCCACCGCACCATGAAGACACTCAGACACTCATACTGATACTCAAAAAACCAACTATTAACCTATATAGACACTCATGTAGCTACTCACCAACCCATGCAGCCACTTATATACAAAGTGAGAGACTGATACAGGTATTTACACATTTAAACATTACTCACTAAGCCATGTATTCAAAAAGATACACTTAATCAGTCAGTTATACAATCAATTTTTCAGAAACAAATCATCAATTTAGACACTTATATACTCATTTATTCTTCCATCGACCTTGAGATATTCATATATAAAACATATTTAATTTTCAGAAAAACACACATTCACTGGATGATGTCATCAGTGATGTCATTTGAGATGTCATCAGTGATGTCATGAGTGATGTCACTGACCATGTCATGAGTGATGTAATATGTGACGTCATCAGTAGTGCATTGCGGGCGTGCGAGTTATAGTTAGCTGAACTAACTATAACGGGGGAATTTCATTGGTTTTTTACGAGTGAAATGTCCAGCTAACTATAACATGTGTGAAACCTTTGGTTTTTTAATTGAATATATATATAATTTGGCATCAGAGAAAATTCATTCAGGTAAGTACATTTTTAAATATAAATTCTTTTCACTTTAAACAGTGGAAAAAGTGCAATTTCTGAGTTCTGCAATGTTACCCTATGGAAGGAAGAACAAGTCCTGCAAACAGGTATAGCAAAAAGACTTACAAGGCCAGTCTCCAGGAGTTAAGGTAAGTGGTGGGCAAGGTCCAAGGCAGCTCCAACACTACACCACCAAGTGCAGGGTGCAAATCAGAGTCGGGCGCCCAATACATTTCAATGGTGATCGGTCACTGTAAAAAGAGACTGCAGGCTCTGGCTAGGAAGCCAGTCGGGCTGAACCAGTAAGTGGATTCAGGCCTTGCGATGCTCGGGGACAGGGGGACACCTTTGGTCCTATTCTCCAAGGCCCAGGGGCGACGAGTGCAGGGGTGACCTTAGGCGTCTGGGTGTATCTTACCAGAGCAATCCCGGTTGAGGGGGCCTGTGTGCAGAGACTGCAGGCTACGTAGGGGAGTCCTGGAGGTGTGAAATCACTATGGACTTGAGCTCTGGAGGGCAGTGGAACCTTGTTGGCACTGGTGGCCCACTTCAACTTGGGCCAGTGGCGATGGGTTCAGTGGTGGCTTTGGGTGTCGCCTTTGGCGGTTCTGCAGTCCTCAGAGTCTTCTCTTCCGATTCGCAGTTCAAGGGAAGTCTTGAGTCTTTTTCAAAGGCAGGCAGCCCTCCCAAGTTTCTGGAGTCACAGTTTCAGGACGAGTCAACTTTGGTGCCATTTTCGATGAGGGATGCAGTCAGGCCGGCAGGGTTGCTACCAGTTCAGCCGCTTCTTTGCTCTTCTCTGCTTTTGTGGCTCTTCAGTATTCTTTCTCTTTCTCTTCTTAGGTCAGCAGGATCTGCTACTCTTGTGCCATGAAATCCCCTAAATACTGAATTTAGGGGTGTCCCAGGAGTGTAGGGTAGTAGCCAATGGGTTATTGACCCTTGCGGTTACTATGCATATGACCAGGTGGAAGAGGTGTGGCGCCGCGGCCAGGGCGACTGACTCCAGAATCTGGGGATCACGGTTCGATCTCCAGCGCCGGCAGCAGATTAGCCCAGCATCATGTGACTCTGGGCAACAGCTTGCTTAATCTTCCCCACGGCCCCCAGCGCCTAGAGACCCTTATGGGTAATTGTTCGCGCTTTACAAATGTGGATTATTATTATTATTATTATTATTATTATTATTATTATTATGACCCCTGTGTGACCACGTACTGTGGAAGTGGGCATAACCTTGTCCCAGAATTCCTAAGAATGCCATCATAAAGATGGCTACTTCTGAAAAATCATGTCCTCCTCATAGTAGCCCACCTTAGGGGTGGTACTAGCCTGGAGGTGGCACATCTATCTGACTAGCTAATTGTCCCACCTGTCCAGGTGCCAAGGGGACGCTGGACAGGGGGCGGTGGCTTCTTCTCCTTTGAGGGAAGCCAGTTTTGCATTCCAAAGGCAGCAGCTTCTTTGAAGCTCAACGGGCCAAGGAGGCTAATCAGCAGGTCATCCTGTGGGAGGGGGTGTTACACCTTCCTACCAGACAGGCTTTTGTTTTGGGTCTTCTGAGAGCAAAGGCTCTCAGCCAAGGAGGTCAGAACAGTGTGTCGGGTGGTAGGCTGGCAGAAACCATTCAGCAAGCACACCAGAGGCTGGTTGGTTTTCAGGGGGCACCTCTAAGGTTCCCTTTGCGTGCATGTATTGGTAAATCCACCACTGGCATCAGTGTGGGTTTACCAATACGAGCTGTTTGATACCAAACATCCCTATTTTCAGTGAAGTAATAGAGAAGCTGGAGGAACTCTTTTTTATCAGTGCCCAGCACTTGTTCCAAAATGGCTTCCAGTGTCACTTGTACTACAGTCATAGGACTGGCCAGCACAGGGGCATATCTGCTGATGCAGGTATGCCTCACACGTAATATTCAGGGCACTTGTTTAGGGCTGTTAGGCCTTCTGTTGGGTGATATACAAATATTACATGCAGTGGTAGGGGACATGGCACACAGGGATGTATGACATATCATGTTTTCACTTTTGTCTGGATCAAGACACGCAGCCTGCAATGGTAGTCTTGCACGTGCTTGGTGAGGGGTCCCTTATGGGGGGCACAATTCATGCTGCTGCCCTTGGGGGCCCTCTTTAGTAACTCAGGCCCTATGTACCAGAGGCACCATTTGCTAGGGGCTTACAGAGGGTGCAAAAGGTTTTGCCAATTGGTGGAACAATTGTACAGCTTTTAGGGAAATAACAATGGTACTGGTAACACGGTTAGCAGAGACCCAGTACACTTCAGTTAAAGTTGCATCAAAAACCGGGCTAAAAGTGTGTGTGTGGGGGGAGGGGGCGGGGGTGGTACTGCAACAAAAACCCAGTTTCCTACACGTTTGTTTTGGGCATTGGAGTTTGTCTACATTTATATTAGACATTGATTGATGTGCTGGTGGAGATTGCTGGTAGCTTTGGCTTCTGCAGCTTTCCCACTAATTTCATGCAGCCTTCACCTTTTAGTTTCCAGGATTTACCCACTCAAGTTGTTCCTTCAATGTAGGGGTGCAGCTTTACTCTTCTTTTGGGCGGCTTTTCTGTTGACAGACAATTCGGCCCAGGTGCCTTGCTCAGACAAACCCAAAATGATTTTGTCTGCATGAAAATAAACCTTAACTTAGAAACATGGCCGCTAAGCTCAAAATCACAGTACCACTTACTAAAAGCAGGGCTACTGGAATTATGCACAAGAAGAGGGCAGGGTTGAGTAAATTATGCGGCAAGAAAAGGCAAATTGTGCTGTGTAGTGCAACACATTTTGTGATAGTATTAATTCATTATTTTTGCATTTGTACACTTGTTAACACTGTCTGGGCATTGGTTGCACCTCATTTTAACACCCACAAATAGCAATAATCAACCAGTGAACCTTTCCAGACAGCCTTCCACTGCGTGGTAACACATGTTGCAGCATTTTCAGTAACTTTTGAACTGTTTGAGCTAGATATATTTTTTATTGTTAAAATTTGCAGATTATGTAGCATATGATGGATTATGTGGCAAATGCGTAAAATCTATAATTATGCGAAAATCACCACATAATCGCATAATTCCAGTGGCCTTGACTATAAGGTGCCAGATGTATAGTGGTTGTTTTCCACCATTTTACCCATTAAAGTGAGGTTTCCACATGGAGTGTATTTGTGGGCACCTGGGCCCCAAACACACAAATCTAACTGACTCCATCTTACCCGAGTCATGTGAATGCATTATTGCAGCACTAATACATGCACAAGCTTCAACTACTAATTAAGGATATGTAGCAGAGCTCAGATATGGGTAGCATGGGAAGACTAAGGAGTAAGATATGATGTTCACGTTCTGGCATTTACAAGAGCTTCTCAAGGTTGCATCTGGGTTTGGAAGAATGCACTGTTTAACAAATGCTATTAATGTACCAGGAAGGAGCTGTTACACGTATATTGATTGCACTTCTTTCCTGCCTAAGAACTGAACTATACGGGTAAATTTCCATTGCTGCACAAGGGTATAAGTACCTGTGCTTAGTGGTTTTTGTCAGGCATCTTCATGGAGCTTCAGGAGCTCCCATATCATTCAGCTGAGTTAAACTTTGCTCCCAAAGAATGATCCTACTTATTAATTTTATTTAAGGTTTGAGGGTTAACATACTGATAAGGGAAATCATGACTCGCTCTATAGAAGTTTTCTTTTACTATTCTGCCAAGCTCCAAGTCTGCCTTTGGAGTGTATCATGCTCATAGACAGGTAAAACATGTGTTTGATTTGTCTCTGCATTAAAGTGTCAGAAAAATGAATTAACCTGCACAATCTGCAAGGGATGGTGTGGGGGGGGAGAAAAGGTCGAACATCCATGAAATCCCAGATGCCTCACGCTGATTAGCAAAACACTTCAATTTAGCCTCACTTACATTAGGCTTAAAAAGGAGGTGGCCTGTGTTTAAAATAGGTACTATGTAAATAAGAGTCTTAAAATGTCTATCTAAAAAGTAGACATGTGGTTGTGTGCAAAAATAGATACATTTCCAATGCAGGTGCATAGTGTATATCACCTTAAGAGTTACCTTAGATTTCCCGATTTGAATTAGTGGGGCACAGACTAATATAGAAACTATATGTAGGCTGTCCTGTTTTCAGTGTTTATTTTTGCGGATTTCAGTGGTTCTTACTCAGTGTTTTCCAAACCTTTTGAAATCTGTGCTTATCAGTGTTTATTTAGCTGTCTAATCCCAGAAAAGACATAACTCTTTTTCCAGTGTTTAAAAACCCATGGTTTTCTTGCTGTGATTCTTATAAAGCACATATTTAATTTGAAAGAGAAGTGTCTGGTTTACATAATTATTAATGGATTAAATACAGTTACTTGATAATGTTACATTTTAGGTGTGGCCAACACTGCAGATAGCATAGTACCTTGCAAAATCTTTGCATTTTGAATTACAGTGGATTAATTTGTAGCCCTGCATTCTAAAGCACCTGAAACGTAATTCTCTAAGCATGCTCGCTACTGCTTTTCTGCAATTTTTTCATGCTTATTAAGACATGCTGCTGTTGGTGGACATTCGTAGCTACTAAGTGTCCCCATGGCAAATGGCTCACCTTAAGTCAGTCCTCACCTTTTGACAGACACCACATTGTAGTCTGGAATGTCAAATTTTGTTGTTAAGATTGTAACTATGTGCTCAAACAAACAGCAGTAAAGTGCAGTTGGGTAAAAAGCCAGGATTAACTGATGATATCACACATAAATCACAAATAACTAAAGAACACCTTGCAGCTATGAATTGTGTGGGTACGTGGACAGTTATATGTCATGTTTTCATCACTATCCCCATGTGTAGGGAGACAGCACTCTTGTCACACGTACCTGGCGGGTTTGGCACGTGACCTGCTATCAATATTAACTTGTTATGAAAGGGGGCTGATATATTAAAGGGTTTTAGCCATTCTGTGCTTGTGGGTAAGTGTGACAGTACATATTGTCTACGATTCTTATAAGCCAGACATTTCACCAATCACTGAAAGAATTAAACCCTCCAAAAAGATCAAACATGTTGTTAACATTACCACAATCTCTACAGCAAACTGGACCAGTAAGAAGCTCAAAGAGTGCTGGGGTTTGTTCCTCTACAGCACAAAACAATATACCACATGTAACCAGTGCACCCAGCGTGCTACAGACTGGCAATGAGTATATGACCCTAGCAAAAGAATGCACAATTTTCTACAAAGACAAGCCTGAAAAACTTGGGACCTAAAAAAAATATATCTTCACAGCAATCAAGCAATTGATCAGCTGACCGCACAATACCTCCCATGGTATGTGAGAGATGTGAAGAAACCACGCGCTGCCTGTCCTTTTGGAAAACCTGTGGCAGCTGCCGTGTGCAAAACTGCAATGATTTCTCGCTTCAAAGGACGTGCTTCGCTGCGTGCATCCAGCGTTGTGCGTTCAAAGGACGTGCCACGTATTCAGTCTCACGTGACGCCTCTAATGTGCATGACAGCCGCCTTGCAATTGATTATGAGGCCCTTATATGAGGACCCGCTTCCACAGTGTGATACCACAATAAGGTGGCAACTCGACTGACTCAAACTCACATCACGTTATGTGATGAGTCCATATAGGAACATCTACCTAGAAATACTGGTCCTTGCACCCTTTGTTCTATTGTGGATGTAAGTATTCTTTTGGCATATATAGTTATCAGCTGATACTAAGATATGTGCATCTTAGAGATTCTAACTTACTCCACCCAAACCTTTCCTGCTCATGCCAGGCAAACCTAGAATGAACTAGCTTGAGTGGAAAGAATATTTTTCAATTGTTATTTTTTCATTCAAGAAGATGCCAGTGAAGAGATTACACCTATTAAGAAAAAGAGGATACGTTTACATACACTTTGTCCAGAACAGTTAAGAATCTTTATTCAGATGAAGAAAAATCAAGAACTGTTAAGGAAATAAAAGTATTCTCAAATGCTATGGACTTGTTGGATAATCACTCTATGCCTTCGGTTTCCTTTGCTGTAGATTGCTTTCATTTTATTCACAGACACAAAGGCAAGTCTGTGGATGCGTACTTATCTCAGTTACAAAAATTACCTGCTTCCTGCAAATTTGGAGGCTTAGTTGATTTTATTCAAGATTAAATGACTTTGGTGTGCACAAAGAATTATGGACGAACGGTGACTCTATCCTTAAGGAGGTAGTTGCCATTGTCGAAAAGGCAGAATTGTGTAAAAGATGCGCTAAAGTAGCACTAAGTAATGTTGATAAGAGAGATACTGCATATCGAGACTGTCAAGGTTTAGAGACTAGAAACAGGATAAGGACAGACCGAACCTTGCAACTGATAGAAATGGATCATTACCAAATTCCAAAGAAGGAAATACTAAAATCACAGACAATTTCAATATAGCCTTCTAGCCCGCTGTGGAGTGCTATAACGATTATTGAAGGGCCCGAACCGCAGACAAGGGCCTATAACGATGGTGAGAGCCTTTAACAACCGGGATAGCCCGAGGCAGGAGGGCTATAAGGCTATCAGAACATTCCACGGACTAAGGGTAGAACGTTCTAAATTTAAAGGGGAGAAACATGAAGACAAACACTGGAAGGTTTGAGTCTACGGGCTTATACCGTCCATTATAAGCTCAGTGCTACTCCATTGTCATCAGCTGAGCTCTCAACATTCCACTGTTGTAATGGATCTCACAGAGGCAGTAACAAGGACCATTTTGCCCATGACAATGTTCCAACTGGCCATTTTCTTAGAATTTGTATGAAAAAAGAAAGGATCTAGTAATAAGTGTCTTGTTGGCAACTCCGGGTCATCATCTGAGTGTGATAAAAGCAATAACATTTGGCATGTCCTGAGTGTAGAATATGACATTTGAGATTCATGTCAAGTCGAGAAAAAAACGATCTTCTGTATGGTGCTGGATGGTGTGCCTATTATTATCATAGCAGATTTAGGATCTCCTCATACCATTGTTAATCCATCTGTATATAAAAATAATTTGAGAGTGTGATTAGGAGTGAATTGGCCCATTTGACATATATTCTGATATCTTTACCGGTAAATCTATGCCAGTGGTTGGCTACAGGTTGTGACAATTTATTTTAAAGGTAGAGAAACGGAAGGAAAGTTAAAAAAAAATATTTTATTGGAGTTTTAAAAGGTTCATGAATACATTGGTGCAGTGAAAATTAGTATACTGGAAATCAAAAAGATTTGCAATATTGCGAAAGACAGAAACCTTGGTGCGATTACAATTGCGGTGAATCCGCCACCGGTAGCCTGCCAGTGGCGGATTCACTTCAATCGTGCGGCCAAATTCCGCCCGCCAGATTTTGATGGCGGGCGGTGTGCGTGGCGGACGGAAAGTCCGTCTGCCACGGGTCTGACTGCAGCAATCATTACGATTGCTGCGGTCGGACCTCTCCCATCGTAAGAAAGGTGGCGGTGCCTAGCAGGCACCGTCTGCCAAATTACGAAGCTGGATCCCCGCCAGCCTTTCCATGGTACTTTGGGGGCCTGCCACGTAGTGCAGGTAACGCACAACATGCATTTTTTATCATTGCGGCGGGTGCTGAAGCCAGCAGCAACCGCCGCAATGTTAAACATGCACAATGTGACCACCACTGTGGCTGTCGCAGTGAAATCAGGAGAGGAATGGGTTTGGAGGCAGACATAGTCTGTTATGTATTAGCAAATAACATGTAGGGCTGGTAGCAGTTCGAACGTGGTAAAAGGGGTCACCAAGGCAGGGTGGGAAGGTGGGCTCACCGTGTAACCATGGTATGTGGGATGTTGACGGGATAAGGGGAGAGTGTGCTGGGGGGCAAGGGCAGTTCAGAATTATTAAGGGGTAGTCTGTGGTGAGTTATGAAGAGTGAGGGAGATGAGATGGCGAGATCACTGAGGGAGATCAACCTGGGGCGTGAGGTCCCAAGGAGATTCCTATGTGGCTTTGAATCGCTCTGTAGATCCATGTAATTAAGTGGCCACCTTCCCCCATAGTGAGAAGTGCCTGAAGAACTATGTGTGATGGGGGTTCCTCATCTCTAGTCAACCATAGTGTGAGGCACGTGTTGTGTAGTTGGAGGCAGATGAGAAAGGGAGTTTGGGTGATGCATATGTGGGCAACTTGGTGAAGGGAAGTAATATGTAGTAGAGAAAGGCCATCTGTCCTTGCTGAATGGATCAAAGGGTGTTAGGCTTCACTCGAACCATAACAGTGCAGACCGGCTGTTACTTCTAAGTGATAAGGATTTATTTTTGCCAGAGCTATGTACAGCATTTCCTGAAGATTTTTCAGGGAAATTTGGTGAGCTGAAGCAATTACAACACAAGATAATATTAAAGAATGATTCCAAACAGGTTTCATATGAGCTACACAACTTTCCTTTGACTGTTAGAGGTAAGGTCCATACAGAAGTAGATACATTTTTAAGGGATTCCATATTCGAGAGCATTCATGCTACCAAATGTTTAGCCCCTTTGATCATGACCTGACAAACTAATAGAAAAATCTGACTATGCATTTATTTGAAAAAACAAAGAAAGTCAACACTTCATTCAAAGAAAAAAGCTATCCTTCCATAATTTGTTCTAAAGTGAGTGTTAGAAGACAAACAGTTTTCCTAAAGGTGTATAGGAAAACAACCCTCACCCAACCAAAAAGTTTCTTGGTGGCATGCTTCCTCATCGGGTTCTTCCCGCCCCGCTGTGGGAAGGGGCATGCTGCGACCGTCAGAGACGTGGGAGCACTTGTTAGTGAGGTGATTCTATGTGTTATTGTGAGAGTGGAAGGGTCAGAGGCAATATAGTGAATATAAAATACCTGGCTGCGTGGAAACTAAACTTTAATACTCTCTGTAGCTGGTATTAGTAAAAAGGGGAGAGGAGGAATTTATGCTATAATGGGCTGTTTCCTCCCTGGTCTACATGTTTCAAAGACTTCACCTCAACTTTTCTTCAGGACCAAAGCGGTTGATTCCTAAAACCACTCTACAAGTAACCTATGTGGTCTGCCTGATCAGTGTCAGAGTCTAATGTGCATATGGTAAACATGCATTCATGCAATACCTAATCGGTATGTTCCTAAAAAAACAATATGGAAGGGTAGAATAACACATGATTATCATAGAGATATATGCTTATGAAAAAAACACATCACCAAACTTGTTGAAGGTCAATTTAGTGATATATTGTCACTCATGCACGACTACTCCTTGCTTAATCATGCGAGTGCCGTGCTGCCCTTTGTCATGACGAACAAGACAGTACAAGACAAATAACACAAAACACATACTGTATATGAGTTGTCATCTATGGAAATAGATTTCGTATTTGATGATCTCGTAGTCTTACTGATGTTTTCACACCAGAAAGAGACATAATGTGACTACCTGCCATTTACCTTGTTCTATTAAACTATCTTTCAAACTCCCAGTTGAATGAAAAAAACTAGGGTGTCAGAGGTACTAATCCTGGACAGGAAAGCACAAACGCACCATGAAATGCCAGATCAAAGCGGTCTCCTCAGCCTGCTTCCATGCCCTCTGCATGCTTTGAAAGATGTTCAGATGGCTCCCCGTCTACACCAGGAAAACTGCCACTCAAGTCCTGGCTATCAGCCGGCTGGACTATGGCAAAGCTCTATACAGGAATCACCACCCAACTCCTAGGGAGACTCAAGACGATTCAGAACGTAGCCGCAACACTCTTTCTCGGCCTCCCCAAATGGACCCTCATCACCCCCCACCTCAGCAACCTCCAATGGCTCCCAATCCAGAAAAGATGCTACTTCAAGATGTTGACACACCGTTACAAGGCCCTCCATGACCTAGGACCAGCATACATCAACCACTGCCTGAACTTCAACCAACCCACCAGACACCTGCACTCTGCCTTCCTCGCCTTCACACACATTACCCGCAGCTACAGTGGAGGACAATCCTTCTCCTACCTTGCCGGTAAGTCCTGAAATGACTCCTCCACCTCCAAACAGCATACTCTCTGCAGAATTTCAGAAAGGGACTCAAGACATCGCTTTTCAACTGATCCCAGCAAGAACCCAGCACCTGGATACCCTCTTGGGTGATTAGCTGTGTTCTATAAATCCAAGTTGATTGATTGAATGGTGTACAGAACTCGTGATGACTGTGTGACTGCAGGGGCATGTCCCCCCTCCTTTCCTGTTGCACAGAATATTCAAAAAATTTGGAACAAAGACAAGAGGTCGCTGTATGAGGGTGAGTAGACAATATGCATGCATGATATATGTTACAAATTGTTTGTCCCAACTAAATAGAGAGATTGATAAACCATCCTTGACAGTAACAGAAGAAATCCCGAGGCACTCTTAGTAGTCCTGACAAAAGCCTGAGGCCAATGAGCCTTTGACAATGTGGCTGAAACATGTCGAATTAATGCAGAAGATGTTGGGCTGTCTTATCCCTTAACTTACCCCTTGTATCCATTTTTTATCTATACTTCATCATCCACTATTAAAGGGATACCTGGGTAGTTCAGAGTATTTTTAACCCTTAGACCACTGCAGCAAATAAAATATCCAAAGCGCTCCCTGGAATATGGTTTGAGCCCATCTGGTTTTTAGGGACTAGGATGAGACTCAATGATAAAGCATGCCACTATTAGAGTGGGTGAAGGTCTAACAAAACTCAGGGTTTCCTGATGTGGGGTTTGCATTTCATTTCATTGTTGGCTATGGTATACCCTATTGTGGTGTAGTATTATGTAGGGAGATTGGGCTCCATATCCTTATAAACTTCTCTCTCCCCTTCTCAACAAGTGTCTCTGTGAGCCACTTACTCAGGTTATTGTTTTTGTTGTTACTTTGATAGAAACAACTGTAGAAAAATCCACATGGGCCTATTTTTGGTATGGCACATGGTTGGTTGAAAGGATAATGGTGTACTGTAGATTCAAATACTTGATAACTGGCAAGCAGGGGCAGCTCCTCCACTAGGGCAGAGGAGTGTCGCCCCACTGCTTCTCGCAGTGTGAGAAGCAGAAACATAAAATGGTAAAACTACCATTTTATGTTTCTGCTTCTCGCACTCTGAGAAAGCAGAAGTGTTTGGTTGGGGCGGGCGGGTCATCAGGGCTGCTCTAGGGCAGGGGAGGAGTGGCTTGCCCACTGCTGAGGGTGCTGACTGTTTGGTCGGCCCCCTGGGCATGCACACTCTGCCTTTTCCCCATGTCGGCTGCATGCCTCTCCATAGGCGCCTGGCTGGTCGGCATCCCGATCAATCACAATGCTGCCATTGCAGAGTGTTGTACAAGCAGCAGTACTACATGATGCACAGTTTTACTCTAGTTGTAGGTCACCCAATGCCCTAGCTTCTGTCTAGTGTGAGTCATGAGTAATTCACATTTTTGCTGTTTAATAGCAGCAGAAGTTATGGGTTTTATTTGGATTTTCACAGATGGGATGCTCTGTCATAAATGTGTTGGATATCCTGTCTACCATATTACAAGTGCAATAGGTTGTAATGCACTTACAATGCAGCATGATGTTTGTGATAGAATATCTTGGCCGCTAAGCTCTGACTGATGCCCTATATCTTTGACCATCAATCTAAGAAGGGTGCTAAACGCATGCTGTGAATGAGCCAATGTGCAGGCTCACAAAATCACCAGCCTTCTCAGGCCGATGCTGGCTCTGACAGTGACCATCCATCAAAGCCCAGCAGAAGCAAGGGGCTGTATCATGCATGCAAGTAAGATACATGCACCACATTTTCTCAGAGCCCACTGCTAGTGTGTTAACCTTTGCTTACATACCAGCCAGCATTTTATTTATATATGGTGTTTTATATACCACAAACACAACCATTGGGTTGCGGTACAGTAAAATCCCTAGTCACTTAAAATATGATTTGCATAGATTTTGAAGAGTAAGGTATAACACATTCGTATACAATATCGAATAGGGTGAATGACAGTTTTAAGAGAGTTCTCATGTATAGAGTTTGAAGAACGAGGCAAAAACAGTGGCATACAATATTGAATCTTTCGGAGGACTTCTCTTATGCCACATGTTTTTCTAGTAGTAAGGCTTTAACTTCCTTCTTGAAAGGCCTGAATGAGGTAATTGTTCTCTTTGAGGTTGGAAGGGAGTTCTATAATTTTGGAGCATCTCCAGTGAAATTGTGGCCTTGAGTTTTCCCTTTTTTGAATCTTGCTGGTTCTAGTATGAGGGATTAAGCACTTCTAGGGTTTCTTGCATCTCCGGATAGCTTGATCCTATTCACTATGTATTTTAGATCAGAATTTTGAAGAGCTTTGTGTATTATGCATGCAACTTTCAGTTGAATCCTGGCTTCGACTGGGAGCTAGTAGAGGGCTCTGAGTGATGGGGAAATGTAATCATAATGATGTGTGCCTCTTAAAGTCTTACTGCTGAATTTTGTTGTCCTTTTCATTGGGGCTAGGCTGGATTTCGGTTGACCGATGAGCGTAGTATTCACATAGTCCAGTCCAGAGAGCACTAGAGATTAAACCGCAGTTTTGAGGTCTCCTATCAGTATGAAGGGTTTTAGTTTTCTGAGAATGTGCAGATGTGTTTGGTGCTTCTGAATGCAGCTTGCCTGTGAGATTGCATGTTCAGACTTAAGTGTAGTGGGCCTACCTAGTGATTTTACAGTCACAGATGGTTACAGATTAGTGATTTGAGATTCTGAGACCATAGTTGAGGTTTTGGGGTCTGAGGGGTGGGGAGAAAAGAATGAATTTGTTTTTTTGCAACTTTAATTGTAGATGGTTGTGTGCCAGCCAGACTTGTGTTTTACTCAGGGTTTCATCTAGTCTCTGGATATCTTCTCAGGAGGAGAGTTTGATATGTATTTGAGCATCATCCGCATCCTTGTGGTATGATATTGTTGATTGTGTTAGGATTTCAGTGTGTGTTTCCATATTAAAATTGAAGAGCACCGGTGGAATTGTAGATCCTTGTGGAATGCCCATGTCTATGCCTGCTACATCAGATAGGGAGTTGCTGATTTGACTCTTTATTGTTGGTTCTGCAAGAATGAGGTGAACCAGTTAAGGGTGGCTCCTGATAAACCCGTTCTGATTTCAAGAGTTTCTCTGAGGTGTTTGTGACCGACCATTTTGAATGCCACAGATAAATCCAGAAGTCTCAGGAGACAGGATTTGTTTTGGTCTAGTGATGTTTGTAGATCATCTAGAATGTTAAGCATTGTGACCTCAGTGCTGTGTCTGGGTCTGAAACCAGATTAGTGTTTGTCTAATAAGTCAACATTTTCATCCATAAGAGAGTACCGGATAGGTGGATTTCTTTCAGTAGGTGAGAGGGAATGGGATCTTCGAAATGTGTGGCAGGTTTTATTGATTGCATGGTTTTGTGGATTTCCCCCTCAGACAGAGGTTTGAAACTGTTGCAGAAGACTCAATTTTTACTTGGTACGGTTGGGGTGTGGTGGTCAGTATTCATGTTGTGTGTTGTAAGAGTGGGGTAGGTGTATTTCCTAGGTTGTGGACTTGCTTGGCTGGGAATGGAACTGCTTATGGTCGCTATTTTGTCTTTAAAGAAAGTTGAGAAGGTGTCCCAGATGTTCAATGGGTTGTTTACAACTGTGGGTTCTGCAAGTTCTCCTGGCTGTTGTTTTATTATGCCAAAGAGGCATGTGAACAGGATCTGGGCTTAACACAGTAGAAAGTAATGGTATGCCCACCCACCTTTTGAGTAAGTTCCTGATTTTGTGTTTTCTACTGGTTGCTTACACTGCACGAGGTGCCATATCCCTCAACATTTCTGCTCACTGTTGAATATCTTTCAAGAAAAGGCATGCTTGGTTGGGCTGGGCATGAGCTTTTAAGAGGGGAGTAAAGCGCACACTCAGGCAATCTGATGCTTCCCTTTGTTACTTTAACCCTCACAACATGTCTTGCAAGGCTGAATTATGTTGGCTTGCACAGCAAAAAAAAACAACAGTTTTTTTAATGGTACTCTCCAGATCTCTTACCGGGGCAGGACCTTGAAAGCTGGGTCCCTTGGAAATATCATTTGAGCTGGGTGATTTTGCACGTGCTGAATAGTGGGGGGGGGGGGGGGCAAAATATGGCTGTGCCTAAGGCTCAATAAATCTTCAAGATCGATCTGGAAAGGCTGTAAGTGTAACACGAACTGAAAGTTAGTTTGGGAAATACATTTTCTTTTTTTACACTACAGGAAGGACAATTCCAAGTTGAAACTAGAAGGGCTGCTCCACTTATGGTTTGTCAACAAATTCTACATGCCTATCCGGTGAAAATACCTTTTTCCCAACAGCGCACTTTCTTCTTCATCTTTTGGCCAAAGTGCACACAATAACTACTGTGTGAATGAGAAAGAAAATGGAGGTGAATTACTATAGCTTGCATTACTACACATGTCTCTGTTTTCTCTGTTTATCTTATGGTGTAAGTCTGTTTGGCTTATTTTCATGAACACCACAGTGTAATGTACAGCCACTGCAGATGATAAAATACATTTTCTGTACATGTCATTGTAGTGGCAGGAATGAGGGAGGCGAGACGTGGTAGCTGGCAAGACTTCTTTCTTTTATTAGAGTCATATACATAGGCCCATGAGGAGCAAGCGGAGAGCCCAACCGCCGGCCAGCGTCCTCACGCTCTTTCTCCCGTACTCTCGCTGCCCCCCGACGTCACAGCCATCCTCGAAATCGGATTGGCCACGACGTCAGGAGGAGACACAACAAAGAAAGAGGACTACGTTCTGCTACCCACACCACATACGTTAACTCACGTACGACAGTCATGCTTATGAGTAAACCACAAACCTGTTTCAATGTGAAGTTATTCTTTTCCGATAAAGTGAGAAGTACAGTTTTGTTTTCAATGTGTCTGATGATGTTACAATCTGTTGTGTTGACAGTGTGGTTTGAAAGATGGGGATGTTTTCCAACAAACAATCACTAATTGTCTGCGCTGTTTCCGAAAACGTGTTCTGTGTTCAAACCATATTAGTTTACTTTGAAAAATGCGCCCTGCCTTCCATGTACCCCTACCCCCCCTAGGTTCATCCTTATAGTGCTCTCGTTTCTGGCCACTCCTGGGGTGTGAACCTGTTCAAGCGCTCATGTGCTTTGAGTAAAACTACCAATCCTTCCTTTCAGCACACCCCGGTCAAGTAGATTGTAAGTACAAAGGAAACGAGTTCCTGTTCGGTCACTTTTGAAACCGCTGAAATAACCTGTACAAATATGTGACATTTCCCAACAGGCTCTACCTTGTGCGTGATCTGTCAGCATCTCGTTTGGCGTGCCTGCAGGGCAGTATGTCTGTAGCCTCTGTACTTACTTATATAACGTCCTGGTGCTCACGGCACACGTATACCCCACAATGACAAGGTATGGGCCTTTGGACATGAAACCCACACATGTGTAATTACCTGGGTGAAATACTGTTTCTACATTATGATTTTATGAAGGTTTCAAATGTAATCTGCTGAATTTAAAAAAGGTAATTTCAAACTTGTCTAAAAAAAGTTAGGGCCTCAATTACTAAATTTTGACGCACGGCAGCGCAGCAAGCCTTCCTGCTGCACTACCGTGTGTCAAAACAAAAGGGCAGGAATGTACCGTATCTACAAGATACTGCGCATTCCTGTCCTTCTCCCCGCACACAAACAGCAGCCGTGCGCCAACGCAGATACCCATGCGTCATGTTGCAAGTGTGCCTGCATTGAAGGGATGAGTGTTCTTGTGTAGGAAGGGACAGCTTCCTGCAATAAAACAATCATTGATGGCATTTTCCTCTTTCTATGTGTGCTGCAGAATGAGGAGAAAACAGGAAGAAATAAAAGTATTTCTCCTTGTTGCACAATCCCTTGGTGATGTGAAGGATTCTGACGCATTATCAGTTTTACAAAATGTTGTAAATCTGGGAACGCATTAGATTCCAAGAATTTTGCGTAGGAACACTCACAGCAACACCCATGGAATGCCCCTTTCACACAGAGTAATGCGAGAAAGGGGCCCATATTGACAAGGCCAGGAAAAGTCACACAGGGTGACTTTAAGTGGCCTTGTAAATATGGGCAAGCCCACTGCACTCACGGTGCATCAACAAAAAGTGATGCACCAGTGGTGCAATGGGGTTTGCAAATCTGTGGTAAAACAAGGCTGCCAGCTCTCAACCCCCTCTGTTTGTATTAGTTATAGAGCTACTCGCTGAGTACATCAGGAAGAACCCGAACATCAGCGGGATCCCGACACATGGAGACGAGAAGAAAGAGGTCAAGTGTGCACTGTACATGGACGCCGTCACCCACTTCTGTGCAGATGGGAAATCAGTTCAATCCCTGCTGGAGGCGTGCAAGGACTTTGGCAAGACATCAGGGGGAAAAAGCAGCGTGGACAAATCACAGGCGAAACTCTTTGGGTGATGGGACTTCTGTAACAAGCCTTTCCCCTTTCCTATTGAGACAGTACTGGTTAAGATCCTCGGTGTCTGGTTTGGAGGATCAGGGGAAGCCGCGAAGAGCTGAAATAAACGCCTGTCCAATGTGAAGCAAAAACTGGGCCCCTGGAGTCTGAAAAACTTGAGCATTGAAGGAAAGGCTCTGGTGTTGAGAAAGAGCATCGGCCTGTGCTGCAGTATGTGACATAGGCCTGGCCACTCCTGGCCAACATAGCATAGTCTATAAACAGCATGGTGTTCCATTTTGTCTGGCACTTATAGATGGACAGGGTTAAAATTGCAGTCATGCACAAGGAGCACCGCAAAGAAGGGACGGCTGTCATCGACATACTGACAAACCTCAGGGCCTTCTTTATGTATGGTTGCGTCCGAATAACCCTGTCAAATGTGAACAAGGACCACTCCACCTACAAGGTGTTCTGCTTTTTCCTCCTCCCGGGGAGGAGATGACTGGGGTGGGATAAATGGGAGGATGCCGTGACATTTAACTGGGACCTCTCATGGTACTACTGAGAGGTCGAAAAGTTTGTGAAAGAATTTGGGCTGAACTGTGTTGCTCCTAGCCTTTGGAAGTCCAGGACAATCCACAAACTCATCTGGACCAGTGATCCCACAGAACCAGTGAGCGGCCTGCTACCTGCAGTGGCAACGCACGTGTGGGGAAATGTATCCTTCCCAACTTTGACCGGTAAACACAAAGACTTTGCAAGGATGGGGCATGAAGGGGGTTTGCCAGTGAGGTCATTAATGCACAGCAGGGGCCTATGCCCGCACAGGAACTGACCAAGGGGATGTCCTGCAGACGAAACTGTACACCATCCTTTCTGGGCCTGCCCCTTTGCTCAGAGACTACGGGCTGCCTTCAGACAAGAGGGGGAAGGCCACATCCCCTACAAGAACATAACACATCAGTCCATGTTGTATGGGCTGTTTCCACAGACACACAAAGTTGGAGCTATCCAGGGGTGCTGGAGACTCCTCTGTTGTGTGAAGGACACTCTCCTGTATGCCAGGACCTGCCTGGTGACCAACAGTGAGGTGGTAAGCAGGGAAGCGTGCCGCCGGATGGTGCACAGCCTGCTAAGGGATTACACAGCCATGGACAAAAAGGAAAGTGAGGAGGAGGAAGAACTGTGAAACAAACACCTCCTTTCCCACTGTACTCTTTCAAAGAGCCCCATTAAAACAGTGACTAACCCATGCATAGCAAGTAATACTGAATCCCTACCCGATGGAATGTCTATGTTAAAGTGCATTCGACCAACATTACCAAAGAGATACCTTTTCCTTAAAAACTATGTATCACAAACTTGTAAGCACTTCATAACGCTTTTTTGACAAAATTAATGGTCCCAGGATGATTGTTTTCCAGTCCAGGGAGGATTTGGCCTGGCAGTCTGCGCTGGACTGTGCCCATGGGGCACAGGGTGAAGTCTGATTTGCATATGGCTAGGTCCAAGCTGGAATGGCGTGGTGAGCAAAATAACGAGGGATTAAACCCAGATCTGTGATAGGGGCTGACTGTTTGACAATGCTCAACATCCCAACCATCATATTTTTGTGTTTCTTATCTTATATATCATAACTATGTACAATATAAATAAAGCTCCTGTTTTTCCGTGTTTATGGATTTTTACAGATAAATGCAGACAGAAAACAATGTGTTTTCGGTCTGCATTATTTTTTAAAAGTGGATGAATACAGAAAATTGGGCTTCTTTTTAGTGAGTGTGCTGTTTTTCTTGAATTATCGGCTGAGCAGATGGACAGCATGAGAAATTTAAAAAACAGGATGCAATTTCTTTAAATATTGCCATGTGTCAACATGCATTTGTGGTATAATGCTAATATTTACCAGTGGATGTTTTGTTAAATAATATTTGGCAGCTTAAATAGCTAAAACAGACAGACATCAAATTTATGAGTGTGTGTCTATCATTTAAATAAATATGGAAAGGTACAGTTTTACAACTTCATTTATCTGCAAAAAACAAAATAAAGAAGGATACATACAGATAAAGTGGGCAAAAAATAAATATGGCTAAATAGAGACGGAAATGCTAAAAAAAAAATACCATAAAACTACAAGTCCTAAATATAAAGCACACATGCACTTTACTGCGCAGAATTCCTTACAGCTTAGGACTTACCATTACATCATACTAACAAGTCTAATCATATACCAGATATTTCATATATGCACTTTACTGCTTAGGACTCACTACTACACTGGACTGTGGCAGTGTGTAGTGAATTATCGTATAATCGGAGGTATTTCGAAGATTGATAATATGTCTTCTCTAACATACTTTTTTAATTGGATCTTTGGTATGGATTTTAATATGTTTTCTATAGCATATAATATTTTTTATTTTTATAGGATCTCAGGAAAGGACGTTAATGAGATGATCATGGGGAATCAAATTTTAATATATAATTTGAGACAAAAAAACCCTGTTCTACTTGGTGTCAATGTGTAAATAATGTATCAATGTTCCCAGTATAGCATGGAACCCTCAAAACTTCATGATATCTGTAGTAAGGTTGGTTTGAGTTTTATGGCATTGCCATTATCATTGAAATAGCAATCTCCCTGCAAATTATTTGCATAAATTAACGTGTGTCTGAATTGAATTTTTCAAATTGTAATAATTTTAGTCATAGTTAGAGTGTGCTCACATTATAGTTAGCCAGAGTCACTTGTAGGCCTCAATTGAAAGAGTCATATGGAATAAATGTTGTGTTTCCTTTTGCTGTGCATCATCTTATTTTTGTTTTAGGAACCAAGCATTCATCGTGTGCTTGTTAAAACTGTATCGTTTTTGTTGAGTTCTGTGTGAATGCTGCTTGTTGTTACTTTTTAACGATCTGGACGGTAAATCTCAGGAGTCGATGAAGAAGTAACCTTCTCTTGTCCAATATCTCCGAAGGCCATTAAGTTGAAACCACACATTGTATGATTCATGAGAAGTGGGCAGACACCAAGCTTGCTGTGAACATTAAATATTGATTTGTACCATCTTTATGGGAACTGTGCAGTGTATCCTGTCGAAATGTATCTTTGTGTCTCAGTGACCTTAAGTAGTTAGACTTATTTCTGTCTGCCTTTGGAGGCTGATGTCCTTTTCCTACCCTTGAAGCCCCATGCTCTTTTTGGGAAATGGATTTTACAACGCAGACAAAACCAGGCGTTCCATTACCACCCAAGAGCTAGCAAGCTTGCCTTTACCACACACATGCCATTACCATGCATATGCATGGTAAAGGCAGTTAGCGCTCTATATTCAGAGCGGGTGGGGGAAGAATGGAAGGAACAGGAAAGATCAGGCCGCAGCTTGGTGAGTAGGGCTGGGGTGGGGTAGTCTTTTGCATGGGGGCTTTTTAGGGCTGGGGTCCAGTTTTAGGGCTCAGGGCAGGGGTGATTTTAGGGCTGGGTTGTAATCTTTTCCATGCATATGCCTTTACCAATCATGCCTTTACAATGAAACGCATTGGAAAGGCATGCGTGGTAAAGGTATGCGTGGTAAAGACCCGATCGTGATAAAGACGGCGTTGTTAAGGCATTCAATATATTCATACGCGTGGTTCCACCATACAATCGCTCTTTTTGTTTCTGCTCATATCAAGCACATTTCTTCAATTCGGAATTGGAACCTTCATTAGGTTCTATTTTAGACACGATAATTGTTGAAAACTGCTGCTTATGAATTTCCTCGACTTTCCCCCTCATCTTTAGTTTAGCATTAGGTAAGATCTCTCATGGGAAATGAGCGCTTTATGATTTACCCACTGTCTTTAAAGAACTTGACTTCACATTTGCTGTTTGATCTGCTTGGACTCAATTCACATGCAGTGTAATCAGGTGATCACTGATTTATGACTCAACTGATTTAGTTTGAATTTTTAACTTCATTAGTTTGTTAATTAGCCTTTATGGGTTGCAAACCAACTATTCTCTGTCGTTATTGTGGGGCAAACTATGCTACAGTGTCATTGATATGTTTTTAAAAAGATGAAGTCAAGCCTCAGTTTCGAGACAAGATCTGTCCTTTGAGTATAGTTAAAGTTTGAACATTTGTACTATAGTTTGTGGGGTGCAAACACCATCCTTTGTCCTTCATCACAGTCATGTCCCTATTTAAATCTGAAGTGAAGCCAGCTCACACAGTTTTGAATCTTGAATATTTTCCAATTTCCT
Organism: Triturus cristatus; assembly: GCF_964204655.1. Lineage (NCBI taxonomy): Eukaryota > Metazoa > Chordata > Amphibia > Caudata > Salamandridae > Triturus > Triturus cristatus. The sequence continues at coordinate 610,651,566 of NC_140589.1, read as the reverse complement.
GGATCAAGCAGAAGTACACTAGTATCCCTTGCACCAGAGTCCATTTTGATCTGAACTTGGCTACAAGGATTGGAGAAGCCATCCGCCCCAATACATCCTTGGGGCAATGTGATGTACTGTGTCATGTTGGTTCCCTACTTGACTGTGTTGGAGCCTCAAGTGACAAGGAACCCCTATGGCCTGGCATCTGTGCAGTTAGGAAAAATTGAGGAGTCATCGACCTACTCTAGCAGCCAGGCTTTGTAGTTTTCAGCAGGGGCGGCTGGTACAGAATGGGGGTGGTGATGCAGGGTGGGGGTTTGGAGGGAGCTAAAAGAAAAAAAGAAAAATCCCACGTACCTCCTCTGCAGGGCCGCCGTCTCTCCATCTCACCTCTAGCATTGTCTCTAATCCGGAAGCAGCACATGCTCCCCTATATCAATCACGACACTGCAGTCACCTTGACAGCAGCGTTGTGATTGGTCTGAGCTCCGTGGATCACTGCTCAGGCAGGAAGTGGGGGCCTAGCCCTGTTCTCTACCCAGGCTGTGCATTACAGCCCGGTGGAGAACATGGTAAGTGCCTGTGACTGTTTGGCCGGCCAAAGACGGGTGGTCAAACCGTCATGTGTACTTAAGTGCATGAACCACTCCTCCCCATGCTGGCTGTGAGACAGCCAGCCCTGCCCTGCAAAACTGCCTCAGAACAGCAACATGTTATTATCATTTTATTTTTCCTTTTTCCACTGCTGAAAAGCAGTGGGGTGACTCTCTTCCTCCTTAACAGAGGAGCCTCCACTGGTTTTCAGCCTGCCTGCTTGAGGCCCTGGGCCAGTCTGTTCACAAGAAATGTCAGAGACACTTGTGACGCACAAACCTGTTATTTGTCTATACCTAGTCATTTTGTGACCCAACTGAAAAACCTAAAGTTACTAGCTATGGGACCGGCTTGCAGTGCCAAGAGTTTGAGTACGTCGTGATGCAAATTTCTTTCAATCTCAGTCTACCAGCCTGCCTTCAACAACGTAGCACCCAGAGATGTGTTTACATGGGAGAGCACTATATACCAGAAGTGGTGCTGGAACAATTGTTAGTGTAGGGGTGCTGGCTAGAACATCACGTCATGAAAGGCGTTAAGAATATTTGACAGTCTGTATTTGAGATGAAGGCTTATTTATTGGTCGTTCTCTAACTAAATTCTTTCAAGAGTTATGGGGGTTCTGCAGCACCTCCCGCACCCTTAGTTCCAACGCCACTGTTCAAGTGCCATCATCATTATCCCCCCACTGAAGCCTTCACGTTGTCTGTTCATCACTCACGCCACCCTAGTACTGACGAAACACTGAAGCCAGTGGACTGGTCTGTTCTCAAAAGTTAAAGTTCTTCTTTCCCTGGAAATGTGAAAGTTTGCACCTGCTAATCACCCTGTGAAGGGCACTATTACAAGCCAGTCAGACTGGCATTCCTGGGTGGGATACCACTCTGACTGATCACAACTGTCCAGAAGTACCTGGCATGGAAACACTAGTCCCTAGTTTTCACTGTCCGGAAAAGTCCAGTGAAATCACGCAAGGGTCGAGGCAAGGGCAGTGGGAACATGTGGCACAGGGGCACAGCTGGCCCAGCCCAATGCCCTACTGTATATGATGGGGGGGGGCGTACAATCCTCCCACCAATCAACTCACAGCCTGTCATGCCTGCTAACATCTTGCCCACACCCTTCCCTCCCTTCACTCCACCATCACCATTCCTCTAGTCGGGGTTAACTACCTGCTCACAGCAGGTGACAAATGGGAGCTGACGTGTCCCTGGAATCGGGGATAACCATGAGAATTCGAACCCTACAATTCCATGAATGCATAGGTATTCCCCATTGAGGAGGCTATAAAGCATAATGGCAGGGTGCATTGGTGTATGGGTGCAATCACCACCCAGGATTGGGGATTCTGGACCTGTAATTGACCTGATAACTTTGACACTGCTGTTCTGGGGTTTAGCACAGTGTTAGCCTGATGACTCCTTGCATGCCCTGAACACTATAAATTGAGGATGGGCAAAATACCATCACCACAGAGCATAAGTGTGCCCCTTCTGAAGAAAACATCTCCACCTCAAGTTCATCACCTGTGTGAACGATCTTAGCTTCCTGAGGCCCTCTAGTGGGTACTGTTAAAAGACTATAATACTGAAAATTTCTAAGTTTTCTGTTTACACAGATTAATGAATGGTTAAAGATCGCTCTATTAGCTTTTTAAGTGTTACCTGTTATAGCCAAATTGGTTATGGGATTTATAAAAAGACTGCTTTTCCCCAGTTCTCCTTAAACCTAAGCAACCACATTTTCCAACAATGTCAAATAAACCAGATTATGGTTAGGTTTTAGTTCAGTTTTTTCATTTTTGCCCTCAAATAGGTAAGTACTTTTTAGGTAAAAAATACATGCGTCTACACCGCATAAAATATGTGGTATTAAGGCGTTTTTCCTAATAATTTTTCGCACTTGAGTTAACCTGTATTGTCCCCATGGAGCTCATTTTGAGCCCAGGTGAAATCACTATTCAAGTGGAAACAAAAAACTCTTTCCACTTGAATTGTGAATCACGTTTCAAAGTTTTACAGGAAAACCCACACATCTGCTAATTTCCCAGCGCACATTTCACCAGAAAAATCCCGCTGAAACGTGAATGAGGAAAAATGCCACAAATGAAGAGCAAAGTATAGGAACTGGCGAGCAAACATGGATTCCCACGGTTTTCCCTCATTCCGAGGATCAAAAAGTGTAATCAGGAGAGAATCCTTAGCTGCACCTCGTCATAATTTATAGATGCAGAATTTTTACTCAGAGGCATTTGTAATAAGACCCATTACATTTGGATGTGAAGTACCATTAGGTAGGCATCAGGATACTCATAAAGTTCCAAATTGTGTTGGTGTTCCCTATTTTACTAGCAGCACCAATCCACCCGTTACCACCACTAATCCAACAGTTTAGATTGCAGTAAACCTACCATCCTGACAGATTTTCGTCACTCGTAAACTCCATTTATGGCCAGAAATCCTGTACTACATGATTCAGGGAGTTGTGATCTACCATTTGCGCTTGCTGATGGAATGAGTGTGCCCCTAGTTTCGACAATGGTGCTGAAAACCTCTGTAAATCAGACCCTATATTTGCTGATAAGATGTTGTATGCTTTATATTTAAAGTGCTTAGTAAAAGGCTGACTGGTTTGGTTGTTGTAACCTGTTGCAGCCAAATGGGTTAGGGGATTATCATCTCTTCAAGGACTATTTCTCCAGTTTTCCCCTTATTGATCTTCTCTGACTTCGTGCCTTTTTCACTCAGTCAGTCAGTCAGAAAAACTTTATTCGGTTTTTGTTTTAAAACCATAAAAGTTGCCTAGACATAAAAACAATTTGAGTGAAAGTGCATGGTTTAAAATGATAGCCATTTCCACAATTAGAATCAAATAAATAAATAAACAAGCCTGAGAAAATAAACTTTACACATCCATACAAATCCTGGATTTAACAGAAGCTTTTAAAAACCCTACTATAATAAATATAGTCATCTTTCAGTAATCGCAGGAACACAAGTGCCGGGCGAAACTGTCTAAAATGCATTCTTTTTAAAATAGGAACCAGAAAGTGCTTGCGAGGAATTTCATATAATTTACATAAAAACAGGAAGTGCAGCATATCCTGCGGAGACTGTCCGTCGCAGCCGCAGGGCGCTGACACTTGACCTCTACTAAAACCCTTGGGTCTAGTGAGCAAAGGGTGAAAGAGGTTCAACCAAAACCTAGTTAACAAAACTTTCGCATGTGTTGACAGAGACCCCATAAGATAAGGCTCCGTCATGGGGGTTGTCTTGAGCATTATATACATCTGGACACTATGTTTCAACACCTCTTTAGCTTCCCTTTCCATTTTCCTTAGGGACAAATAGGCTATCTTGATCGATTCCACATCCTTCTTTATGATAACATCAGGATTGGAAAATAGATCACCCCGTCCTATCCCATCAAAACTTTTTTGGACATATCTCAGCCACGGGATACGAGCCGAGTTTTCAAGGGACATGCACTCTCTTAGAATCAGATGGTTGAGAGTTAGATCTTTATTCAACCAACATTTTAGCCAGAAAATCAAGGGTCGCAAAGCAAGGGCATCACTTAAGTAGGGGACCCCCAGTTCCTCGTGGACCGCTAAATTGGAGGTTCCACGGGGAACACATAATAACCGTTTCAGAAAATCGTTCTCCACTATCTAGAGGGATTCTGCAACAGTGTATCCCCAAATTTCACTACCAAAGGAAGCTATGGCCAGGCTTTTTGCCTGGTACACTTGCAACAAAGCTCCTGTTGGTTTCTTCCCTACTTTAGATGCAAAATTAAAAATTGCTGAGTTAACCCGGGCCAAATCCCCTTTTTTCTTCAGTATTATGGGGCCCCATTTAGGCTGGTCATCAAAAAGGACCCCTAAGTAAGAGAATACATTCGTACGGGAGATCTTGGAGGAGCCTACACAAAATTGGAAGCTCTTTTTCGACGGTTGCCCCATTTTCATGACATAGGACTTGGAATTAATAATTGCCAGGTCCCGATCAACCATGAATTTGGAAAAAGTGGTTAAAAGAGATTGCAACCCCAGTTCGGTCCTAGATATGAGGACGGCGTCGTCTGCATATAGCAGGACGGGAATACCTCGCTGTCCTACACAGGGGTAGTCAACTCCAGTTGCCCTTAATGCACTATCCAGTTCGTTAATATAAAAATTAAATAAAAAAGGTGCCAGAATGCAGCCTTGCCGGACTCCCTTCTTGATCTCAAAATCCCTTGTAACCTGCAAATCCTTTGAGAACCTAACATTGGCTTTAGTTGATGTATGCAGGTCCTCGAGGAAATTGACAATACTGTTTTCCACCCCCATTACCCTCATGGGCTGCCACAGCTTGTCCCTGTTGACGCAGTCAAACGCAGATGACAAGTCCATGAAGGCAAGATGGATAGTTCCGGGGCGAGCAACAGTATATTTGCTCAGTATCATAGATAGATTGAGACACTGAGCAATGGTGAAACGTCCCGGCCGAAAACCATACAGGACGTCCGACAAGATCTTATGGTCGGTCCTCTGCCCAAGTTGATATTCTCTGTAAGAGGACCTGTTCTACCACTTTAACCACTGAGTCAATAAGCGAAATTGGTCTGTAGCAGTGGGAACTATTTCTGTCACCCTTTTTAAAAACAGGAACTATAGTAGAAGATGCCGAAGACTGGGGACAACCATTCTTTGCCGCAGCGTTAAAAACTGACTCCAATATCGGCGCCCAAAAGGAGGGGTCTGACTTGAATAAGTCAGGCAGGATCCCATCAGGACCAGGCGCTTTACCAATAGATAATCCTGGAATACCTTCCAGGATCTCACGCCTTTCAAATGTTATTACTAGATCCTTCCTGTCCTGGGGTTTTCTACAATTAAGCTCAAGCGGGCCGTCAAACATAGATTTAAAATGAAGTACCCACTCCTCCTCAGTGATGTGTGAATCAAGGCACCCCCCCCCCGCTTCCTGGTTAAACAGGGGCCTATTCACAACACTCCAGAACCTTGAACTGTTTCTAAGAGTGCTGGAGTCAATCAGCTCCATATTTCTTCCCTCAAACCTCCCTTCCATTTGGCCAGGGCAAACTTGTATTCCCTCCGACTGGCACAAACTTCAGATTGGCTTCTAGGTTTAGCTGACAAGACTTCCTTCAACCTCTTGGCTGCCTTAGAGCAGTGGGAATCAAACCATCTGGGACCAGGCAAAATGTTTCCTCTAGCTTGAGCACATAACAAATCGGCCACTTTTTGCGTTATTAACTCAAATGCCAAGAATCTCGTTTGGGAGGGACTTCTCCATTGTACATAGTGACAATTCATGGGCACAAGCTAGTTTTACCTTATTATAAAATCTTTCTGGGGATACCTGGGACCATTTTAATCTACGCTTCCCATCTGTTGGTCTCAGTACGCCCTTGCTCGGAACATCCCCGAATATTACTGATAGTGGACCTGTCATGTGAACTGTTAAAGGGTTGTGGTCACTAAATTCCCTTTTGTACAATGTTAAAATCACTAAAAAAAGATTGCAAAGGAGACAAAATTTAAATAAAGTCAATAAAAGACCCCTCCTGTGCCCTTTAAAAGTTGGCACCGGAAACTTAGTGCGCGGGTCTGTTAAGGACATTATAGGCACCATATCCAATTCGTTTAACATGATATTCAGCAGTTCCCCTTGAGCGTGATGTTCAAAATAAAAACCCTTCATATGGGGGCAGCCCAGCTCAGAGATGCAAGATGTTGTTGGATTACCACAGGGATGTATATTGAAGTCACCTGAAACCAAAAGGTTGTGAAGACTAGGGCCCAAGGATTGTTTTATTGTTGCTCCCAGGGCAGTAATGTTATTGGCCTCGTGTGGACATGTCAATGAGTTGTAAAAGTTAACAATTCCCCAGCTAATATCCCCCCTTCTGGCTGACAATGCCAGGATTCCTCAGTGTGTAGTTAGTATCACCTGCAACTTACAATCAAAAGCCACGGAAATATATGTGAATAGACCACCCTTTGGTCTTCCACTCACAGATGGTGAGGCCGGAACAAAAAAGGCCTTATAGCCTTCCAGGAATAGATCGCAATTCACAGACCATGTTTCCTGGAGGCTAATTACGTGAATTGTTTCACAAAACACACCCACCGTGGGTCCTGAAGCTTGTTTGCCAACCCTGCGATATACCAAGATAGGAAGTTGTTGGGTCTCACAACTAGGTGCCCGACAGACAGCTACCTCCCCTGGAACCTGAAGAGAAGCAACCGACTCGGGCCCAGGTGGTATAGGACCGCTCAGTCAATCACATTCCTCCATGCCAGTTAAAATAGCAAATCTGTTGTTTGACGCCAATGTGTCGGCGGGACCAAACTGCCTTTCTATTTCTGGTGGTGGTTGAGCCATAGGAATAGGCTGTTGTCTAGGGGCTGGTCTATTTATGCTCCCCCCTCGATGGGGTACCCCAGGGTCATTTACAGACATGTCCCAGTAGCGGACTGGCTCGTAAAAGTAGCACAGGGGTAAAGCCTTAATGACAGATCCTGCTAAGGGGGTGAGGCTGATGTCCCTAGAAAGAATACGGCCCACGGTGAAGGGGTTATCAAAATTTATGATAACACAATCGCCTGTCCCTTGTTTACGTGAGCTCCCAATCCGACTGACCCTACGTGCCATGAGGATGTTTTTAGATACTTGTGCTCCCAGGGTGGTATTATATGTAAACCAATGGTTTAATTTATTTAACAGCTGCCCATAATCTTCACTCGCCCCGTTGGAGTGGATTCGGGTGGGAGGTCAATATTTGGGAGATTCGATTCCTGAAGGACCCTGCCCTCTGGCCTCCTGTCCCTATGAGGCACTGGGGACCCTGCTCCTATAGATGACTGCTGTGTGGTTACCGGGGTATCTACAATGGTGGGCCTAGTACTGTTGGAACTATTTTTGTCTAACACCTCGCTATTTACTGCTGGCCTCACACTAGGGGCTAACCCTGCTCCTTTCCACCCAGCTCTTTCACCCTCAGTGGCTGTTTGGTCTTTAGTCGCATTTGTGCTAGCTGCTGGGATAAGCGGCGGATTACAAACAGCCGTCCTTTCTAATTTAGATAGCCTATCTTCTACTAAACATATTTTTTGAAAGATAGGGTCTAATAAGGAAGACAACATGGTTTCAAAGCCTACCCTAAAAATTCCCCTCCTGCATGCTATCACTTGGCGGCCCTGCCGTAATCTGATTCGTGGAGATAAGATTTCCCTCTATACCAACACTTGTAGTAGGAACAGCTATTACTTTCCTTCCAGATGTGCCCTGTACAGATTTATTTGATTTCGTAGCTCCCTGATTCTTCCTTTTTACGGCGGGGGATTCGTTGATACGATTTGATTTTGCTTTTGCTTTTGCTTTTGCTTTCTGCCCTCTAGTTGTAGCTTTGGATTTAACAGGGCTGAACTCCTGCTCCAAAGATGAGCAGGAAACCAAGTTAGTCAGTGTTACTGGGACAACAGGTGGAGACTGACTCAGCCGGGATGGAGATACATCCTGGTTGGAGACCGGCAGAGTGTCAGGGAAAGCAGGAGTTAAGGACAGTCTGCCTTGTGGGGGGTAGGGCTCAAGGAATAGCCTACGTTCAGTCAATTTTATTTCATTAATGAGGGCAGATTCAGCCCTCATTATGAAGGCGTCGAAAGTTCCAGCCACACTTATTCCCAGGTTTTGTTTCCGCTTTTTCATGATTAGCACCTTCTGGACACAGGGTTATTTACTCAAATCCCTTTTAAAGTGCAAATACGCTTTTGGAGGCAATGTGGCTAGTGCTGTATACAATGTGCAAAATACAGGACAAAACTGGGATACAAGCTACAAAGATAACAAATGTAAAGAAATCCTCAGGACTTTTTATGTTAAAAAGTGCTAAATACTTATACAGTAAATGGCAACCAGATTAATAAAAACAGTTAATCAAAATAAGGGCGCTAAAGTGCAACGTGCAGAACCTGCTCCTGGCTCATGGGACAAAGTCTAAGCCAGGTTTAGTCTAAGTGGTGTAATCACACCTTGTACGTTGAGGATATGCGAATAGCAATACAACCCCTGAACTAAAAGCCATCTGGAATGACGATTGTACCACGAAGCCAACAGTACCTGCAAGCAGTCTCAGAAACCTGCACGGGGGCCCTCAGTTGCGGATGAAAGGGGGATGGCCCTGCCCTGCCTCTTCTTGGTGATGACGGGCCCGGGACGGGCACGTCCCGCGCCGCAGGAAAGTCAGCAGCGCTTTTGAGCGTGAGTTAGGCTCCTCCCCCACACCTTAGGCTGCCGGATTGGATTGTAGGGTGCCCTGGGACTTAAAGTCCCATTAGGGTCTAGCGCGGCTCTTCAGGGATGAAGGTTGCAGCGCTGGAGGGATGTGAAGGTCAGGATACTACACCCTGGGACAGAATTCCCACCAGGGTGTTGCTGGAACCACAGGCTGACCCCCGCAAGCAGGAAAACGGCTTCACTGGACCCCTTTTCACTCCTTTAATTCTTGTGGTCTCTAGTTACAACTTTGACAAGGTGCTCCTCGATATGGGCCATTGCTTGGGCATTAGTCGATGGCATTGTATTAATCCAAGCAAAGTTTGACATAAGTGAATTGATGCCTTTTTGGATGAAGATGACAAGTGAAGCACAGTGAATGCACCCCTGCCTGATATACTTTGTTGCTACTTGCAATGTGAAGTGTGGACATGAAAATCTTCCCATGGTATGAGGATAGTATTAATGCGACCAAAGTATGTGGCAGAATCTACTAAATTATGCAGAAAAAAAAAACGCAAATCATGTGGTATAATATGGCATATTAAGTGATAGTATTACGTTATTATTTTGCAATGATTGAACATGTTAACACTGTCTGGGTGCAGCCCCAGCCTCTCCTAATGGGTTGGGGGCCCATGCCCCGTCATCTTCTGCCTAACAAGAAGAGTGTCAGCAGCCGCGGTCGGTAGTAGGAGTAACTGCAGGGCGGAGACGAGGGGAGGGGGAGGGGCAGGGTGGGGGGTAGTAAACTATGGATTACGGAGGTTTACAGGTAAGTTAACATATAAATTAATAAAACGAATTTCGTTGCGTGCACTGCATCCCCAAATGCGATGCTGTGCACGCAACGAAATTTGTTTTATTAATTTATATGTTAATTTACCTGTAAACCTCCGTAATCCATAGTTTACTACCCCCCACCCTGCCCCTCTCCCTTCCCACGTCACCGCCCTGCAGTTACTCCTACTAACGACCGCGGCTGAGTGTCAGGATGAACGAAGGTCGGCCTGTCAGACAGTCTGCATTTTCAGGTCAGGAAGCCAAGAGCTAGACATAGGCTAAATGCACAGGCTCCTGGCTGCCTGAGCTGAACTTTGCCGGGTTGAAGTTGTCACAGCTCCTGCGGGTGTGACCTCTTCAGCCCAGTGGCGTAGCTATGCCTGCGGTGGCTGAATGTATGAGCAGGGAGCTGGGGGTGTGGGGGCTGGTGGCGATTCCTGCAGCCACAACGCTGGGACAGCTGCAGGTAAGAGCTGGGGTGGGGGTAGAGGCCACCGCCCCCAAAACTCATGTTGTCTGTGGCATACAGCTCCCCTGCACCCCACATTGCTATGCGACTGATTCAGCTTGGCAGAGCACCTCAAGGCCCTTCGCCTCATGATGAGGGGGAGCCTCACAAATTGCCTCAGTCCTGGGTACTTCTGTTTTAAGCCCTAAAGTGCCTAGGGCAGAGTCTCAATCACTGACATCTCATCACAGACCAAGGTAGGATCAGCAACTCTTACTGACCCCATCCCACTCTGTGATGAGGTAGGGACTGATGCCTCTGAGGCAGAGCTGTGCAGGAAAGTGAGATCTTTTTAATGTTTGGTGCATGTGTGTATGTATGAATAGTTTGGGTGTGTTTGTTGTGAATGGATGTGTGTGAGACAATGAGTGTGAGTGAGTGTGTAAAATTTAAGGGTGGGCGTAGTTCGCGAAGTAGCACTTCGCGAAGCTACGCAAAGTGAAGTTCGCACTACGCGAGCTACACGTAGCACTTCGCGAACTGCGTAGTAACATGTTCGCACTGTGCAAGATGTTGTTTTCAATGATTGCACAGTGCGGACAAGCAACCGGCACTGTGCAATCATTGAAAATGGCATCTTGCACAGTGCGAGCTGTAGTTTTCTGCTGCTCGAGTAGATTTTTACTCGAGCGGCAGCTTTCTCAACGCGAACTGGTAGTTTCTCATCGCGAGCGGTCGCGAGCATACGCGACCCCTCGCAATGAGAAACCTGACCTCCTCGCGTTGGGAATCTCGCCGGGAGGTTTATTTTCCATGGTCGCGATCGCCAACTTGATGTTGCTGATCGCGAACAAGGAAAAAGTCTCGCCGGGATGTCAATTTACTTGCTCGCGATCGCCAACTTGACGTTGAGGACCGCGAGCAAGCAAAAAATGACCGCAGCACTACGCAACACTACACTACGTGTGTTCGCACTGTGCTACGTGCAGTTCGCGTAGTGCGAAGTAGCAAGAACTTCGCAAACTACGCGAGCGTAGCGTAGTGCTTCGCCCAGGCTTAGTAAAATTACCAGCCGCCACTGTCTGAACAAAGGTTTCACCTCATTAGTACCAGTTTAACATCCAAATACAGTAATTAGCAACAATAAGGTGTCCAATCAACCTTTTCGAAGGACCATCCACTACACAACAACACGTTTCACTGCATTTTTTGTACATTTTGAACTGTTTGTGTTAGAAACAATTGTTTGCTAAAATCTGCCAATTATGTAGGATATGATGGATTATGTGGCAAACACAATAAATCCATAACTATACAGAAAACACTGCAGCCACATAATCGCTTAATTTATAAAATCAATGATGAGGTTATGAACTGGCGTGTCGGTCTTTCATCTACAAAATATGAACACTGATTTTGGGAGCCCCAAGATGTCAATGGATATATCAAAAATAAATGGTGTAAGAAATCATACCCTTCCAGCATGTAGTCTAAGTAGCACCTAAGCGAAAATTCGAACCAACCGAGCAGTTGATGTAATTTAGTTCCAAGTTCACTGTTTTTGTTTGGTTGACTCATGTCCTAGGTCCAAGCCGGCTAGTTATTACAATCTCTAATATTAGCATCTTCTGTACAGAATCCATTGCATTTGCTGTGTTTTAAGCTTACCTTGCAGTGGTTTCAATGTTAAAGATTTTGTAGAGGGACTCAGGTGGCTATATCCGGCAACCACAAGTGTTTGTGTTATCCTACTTTTTAGCGTCTGGCAATAGAGAACTGTCAGCCAAGTGCCTCTTGGATTGGGAGATAAAAAGCCCCTTTCCCCAGGGGAATTTATGGTTTGTCATCTTTTTACACCTGCATCTGTAGGTTTTAAGACTTCTTGTCAGACTTCTAGTAAGGTCATGCAGCTGAGGGTAGATGGCAACCTGGATAAAATCAGGAGATTGCTTGTGTCACCTGCTCCTTTTTAGAGACCGAGGGGGGATATGTACAATAGAAGTGGTGGAGTGAGGCGTTAGTCGTCATGGCTTGATGCCCCACTCCGCCACTTCTGAAATGCAAGGTGCACCATATTTACAATGAAATGGGGCAGCCTTGAGTTTCCCCCTGCGATGGCGCTACACTGAGCAGTGTAGCGCCAATGCAGGTACCCTTGCAACATGATGCAAGGGTGTCTGCTTGCAGGGGAAGATTGTTTATGTGTAGGAAGGTGTCCCTTCCTGCACATAAGCAATCTTGAAATGTCATTTTGTCACTTTCATGGGTGCTGCTTCATGCAGCACACATGAAAGTCACAAAATGGATTTTTTAAAGAATGTTTTTGTACAGGAAGGGAGACCTGTCTGTACATAAACAATCTGTAGTGATCAAGTCCACTCAGTTGAGATGTTTTAAAGAGATTTATTTCAAGTTGGTAAAAGATCACAGGTAGATTATAAGTAGATCAAATTAAGACCAAGTCTAGATCAGATAAAGACCCCACCAGGAGCAGCCAGCAGGCAGCCCAGCCCAGTCAACTGTCCCTTCTCTGACAGACTCCCCAACATTCTGATAGCATCATCACCTTAACATTCCACTTGTGATTGAATAACATTGGATTGACATTAGCAGGATATAACATATCTCCCTTTCTTATACGGGAAACAAAAAAAACTAGAGATGTCAGAAAACCCTGATACAGTGAAAACAGAATGATTATACAAACAAAAGGAACAACAATAAAAGAACATCGATCAAAAGAAGAGCAATGTGAGAACAACTATAGAAAGGAGAGCAACCAAGAAGCAGAAAAGAAATGAAACATAGAAACCATCCTCCCTTCTCACACAACAGCGAAGAAAAACAACAACGTTAGAGGATATAAGAAAGTACAAAAGACTTCCCCAAAACACACCCACTGGCCAGAACAGGAATGAAATGGGGCTGAAAGCGGAAAACCAACAAGGTAAACTGCCAATTTCGGAGTGTGGTTGGCAGAAACAAAAGGAGAGCACGGTGAAGAGTCATGTGCCTCAGCCAAACACAAGATGGCGGCACATTTTGCAGGTAGTGTCGGGTGGATCACGACACGTTTATACATCCAAACATCAAGCAGGAGCCGGCGGTCGCGAAGACCTCACCACATAGAAGACTCCAAAAGAATTACGTCACAAGGGATGCACGGGGTTTCGCTGGAACAGGTAAGACTCAGGGTGCAGAGGCTTTAGCAATGCATCTTTTGAAACAATGAACGCACAGGGAGAATGCGCAACAGGTGGCTCGTGAAGAGTTTTCAAACAGGCAGTTGAGCTCCCAAAATGTCGAGAGAACGGCCGGGCCCCCCCAAAAAATAAAAAATAGGCTTACCCGAAAGCCGTATTGAGACATTCGTAATGTTGTGCGAAGTCACTTCATGTTAAACCGAAACACTGGAAAACCCGGCTCCGGTGTTGTGCATGCCGGTCCGACACTGCACATGAACAGCTGTCCACACTTGTTCGAGGCAAAACAGGACATGTCGCAAAGTGTGACATTGATCACACTCCGAACCATAAAGTTGCCATCAAACATTTGACGCCGTGCAAAGCGGTTGCCATCTTATGGAAACATAGTTTGTGGATTGCCAGAAAATATTGAGTGAAACAAAAAATCCTAGGCAACACTTCCCCAGTTGTTTTGATGCATAGTAAAACACAGTCCCACCACATACAGCAAAGCTGACAGATTTGTTGATTCTAGGGAACCACTTTGAGTCAGGCTACCCTCTGGAAGGTGGTAGAAAAGTTGTCTACGATTCCCTTGATGTTGAATATTTTGGGAACACACTTGAGTTGAAAAATCTGTTATGTACAGGTTAGGGGCGACCAATATGGTGTTTACAAAAACAAAATATTGCCATTTCTTCAGACCGTTTGAACTTGCAAAATGTTGATGGGATGACTGGGGCCACAATTGAGTAAAAATAAGTTCAGAACTGGATAACTGCTTGATTAGAAGTATCAACGTTGTAAATGTGCACAGCTCTGTTACATGCGATGTTTTCCTCGTAGAATATGTTCACAGTTCACAGTATTTTGACAGGTCCGTTTTATGGCAGGACCCTATGTAGAGATTTCTGCTCCTACTGTAGATGCAAGGAGCACTTGAAAACATCATGTACACACCCCTTTGTAGCGCCCACATCTAGACGTCGTGGCAGCAGGAACTGGCAACCCTTGATTCTTGAAGCAGTTTAACATCGTAGTAAAAGTGAACTTGACTGTGTGCAGACAAAGCTTGTCCAAAAGGTATTGATCACAAACACAGCCAGAGTTATTACCATGCTTGTGGAGGTAGAAGTTGAGGTACTGTGAGCGCAGCAGGAGGGTGGCAGGAAATGGCAAGAAACAGGAACTGGCAGGTTGAGCAGAAGTCCATTAGTGTAGTGTCGAGACACTGGAGAAATGCCGCTCTGTTGTTGAACACAACTCTTGCCCACACCACTCCAGCACTGCACACAAACAATTTACCACACTTGCTTGGTTGAAGTTGATATGCGCAGAACTTGAACACCTTACTACGCACGGGAGACACACTCAGGCAACCACCAGTTACCCTCCTTGTTGAGGTGTTGCTGTTGTAATGTTGAGGTTATACTACTGGAAATACTACTGGAATGCATGCAACTCGATAAGTGAACTTAGGTACCCATTTCCTACTAAGGAATACATGTACATTGAAATAATTGAGTAATTGAACACATGCAAGTACACTGATAATAGCCTAATTGAAATATTGAAATCTTGAAACTAGGGTCGTATATACCCCTTTAAACTGAATAGAAAGACATAACATGCCATATAGCAAATGTTTGAGGACAAGGTCATGTAATGGTTAACCTTAAACTGTCCTTTTAAAAGAAAAACTGCACTGGACAAACTATGCCCAAGCAGAAAAAAAAATATAGCATTTGAAATTGAGCATATTGAAGTAAATGAAAGAGAACACAGCGAAGCTTGGTCTTTGACATAGTGCTAGAAACATGAGAAACGCGAGAAAAACTTCCCTTTGAAAAGCACATGAGGAGAGGTTGTGCTCAGCTAAACACGTGTGATCACTAGCTTGAATAAGCACAAGAAAGACATTGAGCTAGAACAGCACGCTCCTTGAAAACCTAGATGACACAGCGCTAGAGCTGTCTTAACACAAAAACACATGAGGAGACCCTGAACAGTTCCAACGATTGCGTAGCGTTCAAAATGGAAAAGTACCTTCACCGCATAGAAATATTGAAGTAATGAAGTATTGAAATTGGTTGACATGTGTCATGACTGGAGCGCGTCCAAACCAAAGAAAGAGACATGGGGTCCACAAGTATTGACACGCTGTCTGCAGTGATGTAACCATTGCCATCCTTGTCAAATGCTCTAAGGGCCTCACGCATTTCTTCTTTATTGTCTGTGTCTTCATTTTCATTGCCATAAGTCACCGCGATCAGCGAGACAGGCGTCCAGGAACCAAGAGCACTTTGTTGTAAAGAGTAGAATCCACCGACCTAAAATCACTTGGAATAGAAGAGTTCACTCATAGACCAATGCAGGAGGGACAGAATGTTTACCAAAATGAAAACAAAGTACCTGCAGTGAAATACGAAGATCTTCTGCACCGATCTAAAGTCATTGAAAGTAATGATAACTTTATTGAAACACCAAGATACGAAGGTGGTTGGCAGAGAACTCTTTAAAACCCATGAAACAGTGCGGCTCCAGGGAATCGGTGGTACCACCAAACCCAAGATGGTGCCACGTTTGTGACGCTGAGCCGGGTGGCTCACAGCACGTCTTGGCATGTAGACGTCCAGAAGCAGCAATGGACATCGAAGAAGAAGAAGAAGGTGCGGGAAACCAACGCTGAGCCGGGTGGCTCACAGCACGTCTTGGCATGTAGACGTCCAGAAGCAGCAATGGACATCGAAGAAGAAGGTGCGGGAAACCATGGAGACATCAGAGAACTCTACGAAGAAGGTAAGGCTGCGCACGCTCTGCTTGAAAGCTCGAGGCAAATTTGAAAAGCCAGGCAGCGGTTCAACTGCGATTGAAAAGTTAGAGGCAGAGGCGCAAATGTAAAAAACGGGAAAGTACTGAAGAAATAAATCCATGACACAGGCATGAGTCCTCCCCATATTGAATAAAAGAACCAGATCACCTGGTGGGTTGATTGTGATCCCGTCGAAAGGGGCAACTGGGGAATCCAAAATCAATAAAAAATATCAATAAAAATAAACCTACCCCAGAAATCCACAAATACACTTGTAGAAGGTGTAATGATGTTAATTGAGACAATGTCTTTGATGCCGCTGGGACATTGATAACCGCACTTTCCAAAAGTTAGCAGGTTGTAGTAAGTTCACTTGCCTCTACACGGTGAAAACAGGAAAACAGCTTGTGTGCCCTTCAGAATCCCTGGGTTGAAGCAGACCAATTACATTGAAGGGACAGCAAAAACAGACCTTTTAAGAGTTGAGTGGACACTGTTGCTCACTGCATACACCACTGCTAGCTTATTCCAAAAGTAGAAGTATGTCCACTAGCCTCTGGCACTGTGAGAATAGTCAAAACAGCTTGTGTACGAGTGCACTTCGAATTACACTGCGTAGTGTGAGGCACAGGCAGCAGCTGATTACCTTGCTTGTAGAGGCTCTGTAGACACAGAAAATCTTGAATATTGAATGGCGCTTGAAAGTTAGTGGATGACTTGGTTCTTGAGGTGTTTCCGTTGTAGTGCTGAGGTTGAGGAGTAAATGCTTGGAAGAACTCAGCTCTGCTTGATGTTGAAGATGTTGAGAACAAACTTGAATTGAAGAAAATAGAAAATAGATCTGACATGGTGCCAGAGTTTGTATTTGAAGTTGGATGCGGTGCCAGAGTCTTTGAAGTTGGATGCGGTGCCAGAATCTTTGAAGTTTGAGGATTGATGAAGCTTTTGAATATCTTCCCTTCTTGAAGATTGAACTTGAGTTGAGCACGTAGGGGGTAAGATCAAATCATCGCACCCTGTGTTATATAGAGTGGAACTGGTACTTTGATTAGAAGACACTCTGTGCTGTGCAGACTGGAACAGGCACTTTGATTTGAAGACACTCTGCGCTGTGCAGACAGAAACTGCTACATTGAGTTGAAGGCACTCTGTGCTGTGTAGACTGGAACAGGCACTTTGATTTGAAGGCACTCTGCGCTGTGCAGACAGAAACTGGTACATTGAGTTGAAAGCACTCTGTGCTGTGTAGACTGGAACAGGCACTTTGATTTGAAGGCACTCTGTGTTGTGCAGACAGGAACTGGTACATTGAGTTGAAGGCAGTCTGTGCTGAGTAGACTGGAACAGGCACTTTGATTGAAGATTGATAATAGACTTGAACTGGCACTTAGCATAGAGGGCGACCGATGGGGGGTCACTGGTGGGGTCTAGAATGAGAGAAGAGAGCGGTGCCAGCTTGAGTTGATTGAAGATTGATGAGGTTGAAGTAGCAGGTTCTTTAAGTTCAAATCGTCGCCAAAATTCTGTAGTGATCAAGTCCACTCAGTTGAGATGTTTTAAAGAGATTTATTTCAAGTTGGTAAAAGATCACAGGTAGATTATAAGTAGATCAAATTAAGACCAAGTCTAGATCAGATAAAGACCCCACCAGGAGCAGCCAGCAGGCAGCTCAGCCCAGTCAACTGTCCCTTCTCTGACAGACTCCCCAACATTCTGATAGCATCATCACCTTAACATTCCACTTGTGATTGAATAACATTGGATTGACATTAGCAGGATATAACACAATCCATGGCATTTTGCTGTTTTCTTGTGTGCTACACAAGGCAGAAAACATGGACAATGCAAAAAGAGAAGAAATAATGCATTTCTCCTTGTTTCGCCATCTTAAGACCAGGTTTTACCTCCTATGTACGTTGCCCTTGTTCATGGGAGCAGCATCAAAATGAATGGGTGTCGCAGTGGAACGCCCACCGCAACACCCACTGCCAACCCCTGTCACGCTAACCATAGCGTGAAAGGGGTCCTTATTTACAAAGGAGCGTTGCTGCCTTGTAAATAAGGCTAAGTCCCTATCGCCACCACAACATCGATAAAAGTGACGTTGTTGTGGCGATAGAGGCTTGTACATATACCCCCGAATCGCTTCTGTTTGATAGCTTCAGAGATGCTAACTTTGGCTTTATTAGTTTTTGTTTGCTATTCAGCGGCAAATGGATTGTTAGTCCTGCTGTTTGTTTTCCCTCTTCTCTTTGAAGTTATGACAGAAGAGAAATCAACTAAAAAAATGTTTTTTTGTCTTTTGGCATCATCTGCACATATTGTTCACAGCAGAACATTGACCCCAGTTTTCCTTATTTGGATACAGTTGCTTGGTTGCAATTAGGCCTCAACTAGTTAGGCCTAGATGGTGTGTATCGAAAGACATGGCTCTCATTTTACACATCGAATATAACCTCAAGCATCAGGAACTTGGAGCAAGGGTAAACAACTTTGTGGTAAATTAACTCCACTGTTTAAAGGACACAGAAAATACAGAAAAGATGCACCATCTGGAGCAGTGCATGTCCCAGGTGCTAAATTGAACATCAAATTGATGGAAGGTTCAGAGAAGCTTGATGTGCAGTCATCCCACAGTGCTCTCTCATGGATCTTTGCTCTTGCAGTCCCTGCACAATCACCCTTTAGCCGTGCAAGGAAGGAATGAACAAGCCTACACGTGGCATTGCCCAGTCTCCAGGTAGGAGCTACAAGCGGAACTTGGTAGCAGAAGGTGACGAGTGACTCCTGAGATGCAGGATTTGACCCACTTTCTGGAAGACATTTTCTGGCTGTTCTCACTGATGCTGGTGGCAGGCGCGCAACGCCCATTGGACTCCAAGGGCTTCAGACCCCCCCCCCCGTCGTGTGTGGCAGCCCGGGATGAGACAGCTTCCCGGGCAGACACAGCCGCACCCGAGCACTTCACAGGTTTTTAAAAGACCTTTGGCTTGTTAATGAGGCTTTGATGGTTTTCACCCCTGCTTACAGCTCCTGCAGCTCCACTCTGCTTTTTGCTTGAATAATCAGCCCCCCCCCCGAAATTTTTTCCGGAGTGTAGGGTAAAGCTACTATTGATTAACCATTTTTAATTTTGATTTTGTTGGGAAGAAGAAACAAGCATTTGCAATGCAATAGGTCTCGCAGTTGTGAGTGTTTGAGCTATTGGTATTGTAAATGGCAATGCCTTTTATTTACGTGTTAGTTTTTAAAACATAAATAAAAGGCATTGTCATTTACAATGCCAATAGCTTACACTCTCGCAAATGCGAGACCTATTGCATTGCAAATGCTTGTTCATTTAGAGGTGGAACAAAGGTGAACCAGGAGTCTCCAGTGCGCAATGGCAGTCACCATTTTGTCTCAGTAAATTTCAGTAAATGTACCACGTTCTCATTTTTTGAAAAAGTCGACGGAATACCGGAGGCAGCAAGTTTCCTTAAGTTCCAGGGTAGGATTAGTTAGCAGCCCTGATCCGAAAGCAGTTAAGTTGCTACACAGATGCTGCTGTGTGAAAGTTGTGAGCCATTAACCGGTGCTTCGTTGTGTGTGCTTTCCGTGGTTATGAGCGCCACCAGCTGTCACTCTGCACAGGTGTACTCCTGCTTTGTTGTGGAACGTCCCTGATGTTGGTGCTAAGGATCTGGTTGCCACCTTAGGCGCAGCAAGGCGTGGGCGGTGTGTCTGTCTGGGAGAGCTTATCTTCGAGTCCTGGCTAGCGGAATCGCTGAGGAGGCAGAAGGGCGTGTGTTGGGGACTGGCGGCAGACATCAGTCAGTTCTGATTTCACAAACCTCGGTAAGGGGTTCTTTCTCCCAGGGATTGTTGCGCGCTGTTATCGTCGTGGAGCCAGAAGGGTGCTGGGGACCAAAGGGCCCATTACAGGACCATATGCATGCGCTGTGCCTGCACTGAAGCACTTTCAGAATGCACTTTACATTACAGTAAAGTGCATCGAACCCAAGTTTTCTGTTGCATGCTAGGATCCCACTCCTCACGTGTTCGCTTGGGGTCACTGAATGTGCAGCTTCTTAGAGTTTAACAGGGTGGTGATGGGCGTTCTTGGGCAGTGGCTGTTATAAACTGACATGGCGTTCTCGGCTCCCGGGGTGATGTGCAGGTCTCTCGTGCAAGGCAGATGCTCCAACGCATAGAGCTGGAGGTCGATCCTTTAGATACCTGGCCCCAAAATTATGGAACACAATCCCGCTCGAAGCTCGTGTTATTACGAATCATCTGTTCTTCAGGAAGAGAATTAAGACCTGGCTATTTGCCACTCTCTAGCCCGACTCTGTGGCTCTTCCTACCATTGGCCTGGTTGCTCAGTATCTAGTCCGTCTGCAAAGCGCTGGGACGCCCCGTTGCTGGGGTAGCCATGCGCTATACAAGCTACCGTAACATAACATAACATAACATAACATAGCTGCGTTTCCCACTTACAAGTGCCCAGGCTTGTATTTTACCCAAGTAGGCGTCTGGGGCTGGGGAAAACGCCCTCAGCTATCGTCATTGAGACTGACTGGAACTGGGGCAACCCAAGGGCTCCGAGCAGTCCACAGCCTCTCTCCAGTTGTGCTTACATGTTGTCATCAAAGGCTGGGAGCACAAGTGCATGGAGTACAAGTAGGGAGGGAGGCTCAAATGGAAGGGAGTTGAAAGAATGAAGGAAAGAGACCAGGAGGGGCCTGAGTGGCCAAGCACAAGACGAACCCAAAGAGGGTGCCTGCTGGCACGGGCAAGGAGGAAAGCGGTGCACAGGTAGGTAGGATTACATTGCTGGTCCTGTAGGCACAGGATGGAAGGCATGTGGAGGCAGCCAGAGTTTACTCTAGGGCACTGTTTATCTACCCCCAAAGGACATCTATATCACCTAACAATATAAAGCAGATGACAAGTGCGAATTACTATTGTATTCAGAAAGGTGTGGTTAGACTTGATATCCTTAGCGTGTTTTTCTCCCCAAACCTTCTGCCTTTACTTCTCGAGTTTTGCTGAATTTTTTTTGTTAGATTTAGGGCTCTGTGAACTTTACCTCTGCTAACCAGTGCTAAAGTGCTTGTGTTCTCTCAGCCAAGTATGGTAAAATTGGCGTACACCTAATTGCCTCATTTAATTTGCTTGTACATCCCTAGTAAATGGTATTACATGTACCCAGATCCTGTATGTAAAATGTTTCTAGTGGGCCTGCAGCACACATTGTGCCACCCACCTAAGTAACCCTTTAAAACATGTCTCAAGCCAGCCTGGCAGCTTGTTGTGCAGTTTTAAACTGCCATTTTGATCTGGCAACATCAACCATTTGCCATGCCTAAACACCTAAGGAAGGCTGTGAAGGCTCACATGGCAGTGCGCATTGTATTAAAAAAATAGGATATGCATGATTATATTTTAAATGTCCTGGCAGTGATAATTCCTAAATTAATTTTTCACTGTTGCAAGACCTATCTTTCCCATTAACTAACACTGGGTTGCGTTATTACATTTATTACGTGATATCTTCAGGTAGGGAGCAGGTAGAAATATACTGTTTACACTCAAATTAATTATAATTTAAATCCTCTTTAAGAGTAAAGTTGGATTTCAAGTCACAGTTCCAAAAATACCACTTTTAGAACATGTGCATTTTTTTTCCAAACCATTTGTGCCTAATGCCTGTGTCCTGGATCCCGTGACTGTGAATGACTATGCTGTTGGGGTTTGTGTAATACCTCCAGACAGTAACACAAAGAGGGCTTTGGTGTGGGCAGGATGGGCCTTCCTTTCAGGGTGACTGGGAAATATGTGACCAGACCCACTTATACTTCAAAGGGCTTTTCCTAGAGCACACACAAAGTAACCTGGCATCATGCCTGCCATGAATTTTGTCTCCCAAAAACATTTGGAGCCTTGACAGGGAAGGAGAAGAACTTTCCAAAATAAGATGTGTGGGAGGACAGGGAGTCTACCCACACAAGAGCTGATAAATATTGGACCCCAATAGCCACAGAACACTCCTGGACTTGTGGACATTACAGAAGAAGGACTCCCCTGCTGTAAAGGACTACCTTGATGTCTGAGGAAAAAGACCAGACCTGCTTGCCTTCATCCCAGGCTAACCTGAGTGACCACAAGAGTCAGTTGGCTGAGCTGTGTGAGCTAGAAGGACATAATATGTCCCAGAGGGTGAGCAGTCTATATATCGACTTTTTAATATCGAGGGACATAAATATCGAGTCAAAAATATCTGAAGTACAAAATATCGAAATAGATAATATCGATGTGAAAAATATCGTTATGTTTTTTTAAATTATATGTCGATGTAAGTAATATCGTTAGTAATAATATCGACATGTTAAAATATCGTCATTGTATGTTTAGTAAATATTTTGAAGTTGTTTGTATAAATAGTTAAAATATATAATATGAGAAATATTTATATTGTTTTAGGGGCGGGATGTTGGGTTATAGGGGATAAGGGTGGGGAGTGTTTTAAAAAAGTTTATTTTTATTTTAATATATTGTAAAATTTAATTAGTAAATTTTATTTAAAATTTGAAATGTATATTTAATTTTAGGAGCTGGATGTTGGGTTACAGGGGATAAGGGTGGGAAGTGTTTTAAAAATGTTTATATATTTTTGAATTTTTACAAAAATTTATTTAGAAATTTTAAAATAAATTTAGAATTTAAAAATTATTTTTAGGAGCGGGATGTTGGGTTATAGGGGATAAGGGTGGGAAGTGTTTTAAAAATGTTTATATATTTTCGAATGTTTTTTTAAATGTTTTTATAATTTTAAATGTAATTTAGAATGTTATTTTAAATTTTCGGAGTGGGATGTTGAGTTACAGGGGATAAGGGTGGAAAGTGTTGTAAAAAATTTTTTTTAATTTGGAATATTTAATTAATTTAATTTGAAATTTGGAATAAAAATATATTTTTTATATTATCTTTTAGGAGTGGGATGTTGGGTTATAGGGGATGAGGGTGGGGAGTGTTTTAAATTTTTTTATTTATGTAGGAATAATTTGTATACAAAATTTAGAAAATTAGAAAAAAAATTCGAATGTTATATTTAAATTTAGGAGTGGGATGTTGTGTTATGGGGATAAGGGTGTGGAGTTTGATAAAAATGTGTAAAATGTTGGTAATATTGTATAAAAAGTATGTATACATTTTGATTTTGATTGTACAATTTAAACTTTTTTTGGGTATTGGGATGTTGGCTTATAGAGGATAAGGGTGGGGAGTGTTTTAAAAATGTATTTTAAATTAGTAATATTGAGTAATTTATATTAAAAAAATATATATTATAATATAATATTTTGGGATAAATTTTAGATTGGGGAGTTGGATTTGTAGAGGATAAGTGTGGGTATTGTTTTATGTAAAATTTTTAATAATGATTACATTTTTTTATATATATATTTATATTTATATATTTGTATTGCAATTACTGTAATTAAATACATATTGGAGTGGGAATATAAAATTCAATCAATCAAAATAATCTTTATTTCGGTCATAGACCATAAAAGATAAGCAGTCCACAAAGACATACAATTATACAAAAAGAAGAAATGGGAATTGCAGTTCATAAAAAGTAAGTACAATAAAGATTAGATTAATTGGCAGTTAATTCATTAAAACAGTAGAAAAAAGATTAAAAGATTAAAATATCATAAAAACAGTAAGAAATAGCATCAATGGGTGTTGATTTATTCCTGGGGATTAGACAATAAAAGGGAACTTCTCCTGCACCACACAGCATACCAGAAACGTGATACCGAAAAAACTATAGGTAATGCAGTGTCTGTCTTCAGAATTCTTTAGGCAACTTTACAATGTGTGGTCCCCAAATTCCTACAGAGTTGAAGAAGCCAACGTTTTCTGATAAGTTTATATGTGGGGCAAAAAAAGAGGACATGTAAGTCACTTTCACTAGAAGCTCCACAGGTTGGGCAGTCAGAAGGATTATTTATCAACCATTTTCCTGTGAATGCTCTCAGGGGCAATGTTCCATACCTGAATTGCATATATAATTTCCTAGAGGCGTTAGGCTCCATCAGGTCTAAAACTGGCTCTATTTTGAAGTCTTCTTTAATATTAAAGAGTCCATAGTCAGTGAGCCTAGCTTGTTATTGGTTAGCATCCTGTTTTTGTTATTTAACCAAAAGGCGTTTGCCAATTCAGCTCTAGAGAGTGTAGGGGCGTTTATTTCAGGATGGTGCCATAGAGCAGGAAACCCTAATCTAAAGAGCTCCCTCTTTATATAAAGTAACCACGGTATATTGTCTATACCACGGGGGGTCAATAGCGATTTTAAGTCATTTTGATAATCCTCTAACTCTGGAGTTGCCCACAGCCTGCGCCAATACAATAGTGGCCTTAAAGCAATTTCGTCTTGGATATACCTTACTCCCAGGTCCATTCTGAGTGGTATAAGGGGAGTGCTGGGTGGTAGGAACAATAACGAACTTAGGAACTGGTTCTCAGACCTGCCAATGTCTCCGGTTAAACAGTGCCCCCATAGTTCAACCCCATACAGAGCTGCAGCCCGAGCTTGTACTTTATATATCTCAATGATGGGGGCTATCGGTTTTGAGATGGAAGCTCTGTATAGTTTAAGGATCCCACCGCAAGTCTACGTGAGTCGTAATTTAGCTTTTGCTAGCTGAGGACCCCATTCCATCCTATCCGAAAGGGTGACACCGAGATATTCAAAGACTGAGACCCTATCCAGAGTAACACCATTGAGAGTAGGGTTAGGACCATTTTTTTTGGGCGGGTTGCATATCATGAATTTTGTTTTTGAGGAATTAACCTCAAGGCCTCTCTGGGAACAAAATTCAGAGAAACTATCGAGGGCACGTTGAATCCCCATAGGGGATTTAGACACCAGAAGGGTATCATCAGCAAACATTAGTGCGACCACCTGCTCGTTGTTAAGTTTGGGGGCATCGATGTCCTTGACTCCCCTCAGGTGGGACACTAATGCATTAGTATAGAGAGAAAATAGGGTTGGGGCCAGGACGCATCCCTGTCTAACTCCACGGTTAACAGGGAACTTTGGGGTCAGATTGCCCCACTTACCGCACCTAACTTGGGCGAAATTATCATTATGGAGCCGTTTTATAATCCCCAAAAGGCAGGCAGGCATCCCTATCTCAGCCAGAACCGCCCACAACGTTTGCCGAGGGACTAAGTCAAAAGCTGCTTTGAGATCGACGAAGATAAGGTAGAGGCTGCCACCCTCTACCCTCACGGTTTTCCAATAAAGAAGTTGTAGTCGGAAAAGTTGGTCCACCGTGGATGTCTTCTCTCTAAAGCCAGCCTGGTAAGGAGTTAGTATTCGTTTTTCATCCATCTAGGCTTGCACTCGATCTAGAATAATACATGCAAAGAGCTTCTGACTGACGTCGATTAGGCTAATCGGGCGGTAGTTACTAGGCAAGAGAGGGGAGCCCTTTTTGAAAACCGGGACTATCTCGGCACCAGCCCAGGTATTCGGAATGGGGGCACCATGGAGAATGGCATTGTAAAGTAAACAGAGATATGGTATCCACACCTCTGGTTTATGCCTGTATAGGTCCCCTGGAATCTTGTCAAGGCCTGGTGCCTTGCCTACTGGAAGTCTATTTACAGCCTTTTCTACCTCCCTGGAGGATATACTATCAATAACTTCATTAATCGCATCAGGGGGGGATGGGGCCTCAGTAGTGGGGGCCGAGGGAGCATACAAACTCTGAAAATGATCAACCCATTGACTCGATGCAATATTGGGATCATCGGCTATGCAGCCTTCCTTTGATTCTGATCTAACAATTGCCCAGAATTCTCTCATGTCCTTTTTGGTAAGAGCTCTTTTGATGTCCTCCCATTTTTCGTATTCCCAATTCTGCTTAGCCACTTTTACAGTCTGCTTATATTTGATTCTACTCATAGCGACCGCATTCCTATCGCCAGATTTTAGTGTGGCCAGTAGGGCTAATTTTGCCTTCCTGCATTCATAGTTAAACCAGGAGAGTGCCATCGTAGTTTTCTTTTTTCTAGAAATCAAGGGGTTTAAATAGTTTCCCAGTATGGTAACTAGCCCAGTATGAATTTCAGAGACATGATTTTTCCTGGTATCACTGTCCTGGTCTAATGTTTGACACATTTGTGCAAGGGCATTACATGTGGCCGAGTAGATAAGGCTGATTTTGTCAGGAGATTTTAGAATCAGCGTCCACTTAAGGCGTCTTCTGTCGCCAGAGAGATATAAGGGTTGAGGCCTACGACTATTTTGCGTGGGGCTATTTTCCATCACTACAGTCAGATCGAGGGTCAGCGCATTGTGATCACTATCATGGCGAGGGTGGATCGTAAAATCCAGAACCCTCATCCATGTCTTGGCCTCAACCAAAATGTAATCAATACGCGAAGTCTGGCCAGGACGATTAAAAGTATGTTTACCCTCAAGATCCGACAGAGAGCGCCCATTGCAAGCTCTAAGTGAGTTAGCTAATGTTAGGGAGTTAATTTGCAGGGCTAATGATGTCCAAGCCTTGACAGGTGGAATTTGAAGGGCCGGTATAGACCATTGTTCATCTTCCTCCCTGGTAATTGGGTCAATGAGCCCCGGTAGGGGCTCAAATTGGCAATTGAAATCGCCAGCAACAATCAAAGTGCCCTTATCTTTTACTGATTGAATAAGTTTGTCCAGTAGGTCTAGTGTAGGCGATTCACTGCCTGACTTAGTAGGGCGGGAGTAAACATTAACCAAAATAATAACAGAGCCTGAGGGAAACATAAGCTGTAAACATTGGAGATCAAGTGATTGCGTGGCAATTTCAGAAATTACACAACCCAGATGTGACCCTATAAACGTAGACAGCCCTCCCGATGGTCTTCTTCTAGGACCCGCAAGGGCTAAAGTATTAGCTGTAAAAAATCCCTTTTTTATAAAATCTTCTTTTGCCCAGGTCTCCTGCAGCAGACAAACGTCATGCTGGTTAATAAAAGAATTCCAGTCGGGGCAAAGAAGTTTATTTACAATGCCCGCGACGTTCCAAGATAGTACTTTTAGTTGGTTTTTTAAGTGGAGGTTCCTTCTTTCAGGTCGTGAGGCAATAGGCGAAGAAAGAGGGGAGTGGGTTATCACCTCTCTTAATGTGGGTCTGAGGGGGATAGATTCAGTGGGAGCAGTATTGTTTTGAGGGGTGGGGTAAGCATTGATGTCGCTTGTCGGGGGGCAGAGCGAACCTATGTTTGTTGAATCAATGTCGGTTAAATCTTCCAGTCAATCGACGTCCTCTAACGGAGCAAATCGATTGTGTACGAGAAATCCAAATTGTTGGTTATTCAAGTTAGTTCTATGTGATACATTTTGGGGTTGCCCGATATCTGAAAAAATAGAGCCGATTCGATAGGGGACTGAAGTCCTAGGTACCTGGGGATAGAAAAATTCAAGGGGGAATGCACTAATTGAAGTATGATGTCCAAAAGATAGTGTTGGATGGTCAAGGATCGATTGATTGGTCTGCGGACATCTAAAATTGATAACCACGCAATCCCCCCTAAGGCTTTTTCCCGTTTGTCCTATCCATGCAACCCTTCTCACCATCAGGATCTCGTTAGCCATCTCGTAGGGAAACTGTTTGTATCTTGCCAACCAGAAAAGGACTTTATTACGCAAATCAAGGTGGTTTTCTTTAGTACCTACTCCAAGTTCGGGGACCCCAGTCAGTATGGTCACATACGGAGATGCAGCTGGAGGAAGATTAATCGTAAGAGGATTAGTAGCAATGGTTGCAGTCTTGTTTTCCATAGATTTTCTACGAGTTATGGCAGGAGTGACTAGGGGCTCATTCGTATTAGTAGTCTGCAATGAAGGGTTTTGGTTATTGGGGCACAAATCTTGTACGTGACAAGCATGGGAAGGGGATTTTCTAGTACCAATAGTTGTAGGGGGTCCCTCTGATAGTGGGGAGGGTTGGGTTGCCTTTAGTTGCCCAGTCTTACGTTGAACAACCACTGGGATTAGTGGTAGAGGCTGGGGTATTGGTGAAACGGTATTTTGCGTAGTAGATGTACTTGGCTTGGAATTACAGGGAGGGTCGGTATGTGCTTTCGAAAGACTTTGAACTAGTTTTAGAATAGGGGTCATCTCTTCCTTTATAATAGTCCTACATTGGTCAATAATATTAGTCACCACTAAATGCACCCAGGTAGGGTATGGTATATCCTGAGAGAGTGGTGATGAGGTGGTAGTGTCAGGAATTTGGTTGGTAGGACATGTAGTTTCCCTACAGGGACTCCTCTTGGTCTTCCTAGGCTTTTTACCAACATTAGTAGCTTTCCTTTTCCCTTTAGTTTTCGATGGTCTAGGTATAGAACCTTCACTAGCCATCGGTGAATTTATTTGGTCTTGCATGGTTACAATCGATGGAGAGCAAGCCTGGCTAGTGTGTGTTTCATTCAAATCTTGGGCAGTATGGTGAACAGGCGACCCCAAAACTGAAAGGTCAGGTGTTAAGGAAAGGCGACACTCAGTTGATTCGATTTCCGAGGTGACCACGCCAATTGCTTTCTGGAGCATTAAGTCAATTGCAGTTGGAAGTTTAACCCCAGAGACTCCTGGAATGGCTTGTTGTTTTGAAGCACATGCACGTGCCCCTTGGACACGCTTATTGAGTACAGGTTTGGATGGCATGGTGTATCGTTTCGCACCCAAGCCCCCAAATCACTAAAACAACACAATGATAGTTCCCCACAGTACCTTGTAACCCTCGTGTGGGAAGGGTAGTGCCGGATGTTAAGGATATGGCCCGTCCCGGCCTCCTCTGGCCAGCCCGGCGCCGCCCGCGCGCGTCCCGCGACGCGGAGGGAGCCAATGCTTTTATAGCACCTCCGGGCGCGCTGGTGTCCGGAAGTGTGCTGCACCGCAGGGGCTCACGGGAGCTGTAGTTCCCCCTGCTACGGCCGGTGTCGTGGGCCTGGCGGAAGAAACATACAGCGTTTGCACCCCATTGGCTGTGGCTTGCTGGACCCGGGAAATCAGGTAGGTGGTGGGTGCTAGGGCTTCGGCTAATGTCCCCCGCTCCACCGAGGGAGCCAACGCTTTTATAGCGCCTCCGGGCGCGCTGGTGTCCGGAAGTGTGCTGCACCGCAGGGGCTCACGGGATCTGTAGTTCCCCCTGCTACGGCCGGTGTCGTGGGCCTGGCGGAAGAAACATACAGCGTTTGCACCCCGTTGGCTGTGGCTTGCTGGACCCGGGAAATCAGGTAGGTGGTGGGTGCTAGGGCTTCGGCTAATGTCCCCCGCTCCACCGAGGGAGCCAACGCTTTTATAGTGCCTCCGGGCGCGCTGGTGTCCGGAAGTGTGCTGCACCGCAGGGGCTCACGGGAGCTGTAGTTCCCCCTGCTACGGCCGGTGTCGTGGGCCTGGCGGAAGAAACATACAGCGTTTGCACCCCGTTGGCTGTGGCTTGCTGGACCCGGGAAATCAGGTAGGTGGTGGGTGCTAGGGCTTCGGCTAATGTCCCCCGCTCCACCGAGGGAGCCAACGCTTTTATAGCGCCTCCGGGCGCGCTGGTGTCCGGAAGTGTGCTGCACCGCAGGGGCTCACGGGAGCTGTAGTTCCCCCTGCTACGGCCGGTGTCGTGGGCCTGGCGGAAGAAACATACAGCGTTTGCACCCCGTTGGCTGTGGCTTGCTGGACCCGGGAAATCAGGTAGGTGGTGGGTGCTAGGGCTTCGGCTAATGTCCCCGATTAAGATCAGTATACATGATCTAGTGTAATTAAATATATTTATGAGTGGGAATACTAAATTAATGAAGTTTAGTGTTTTGCACCTACCATAATTAAATATAGATTTGAGTGAGAATAGTAAATTAATTAAGTTCAGTGTCCAGCACTTATCTAATTAAATATAGACTGGAGTGGGAATAGTAAATTTATTAAGTTCAGTGTCCAGCACCTACTCTAATTTAATATAGGTTGGAGTGAGAATAGTAAATTAATTATGTTCAGTGTCCAGCACTTATCTTAATTAAATATAGACTGGAGTGGGAATAGTAAATTAATTAAGTTCAGTGTCCAGCACATACTCTAATTAAATAAAGTTTGGAGTGAGAATAGTAAATTAATTAAGTTCAGTGTCCAGCTCTTATCTTAATTAAATATAGAATGGAGTGGGAATAGTAAATTAATTAAGTTCAGTGTCCAGCACGTTCTCTAATTTAATATAGGTTGGAGTGAGAATAGTAAATTAATTAAGTTCAGTGTCCAGCACTTATCTTAATTAAATATAGACTGGAGTGGGAATAGTAAATTAATTCAGTTCAGTGTCCAGCACATACTCTAATTAAATGTAGGTTGGAGTGAGAATAGTAAATTTATTAAGTTCAGTGTCCAGCACTTATCTTAATTTAATATAGACTGGAGTGGGAATAGTAAATTAATTAAGTTCAGTGTCCAGCAGCTACTCTAATTTAATATAGGTTGGAGTGAGAATAGTAAATTAATTAAGTTCAGTGTCCAGCACTTATCTTAATTAAATATAGACTGGAGTGGGAATGGTAAATTAATTCAGTTCAGTGTCCAGCACAGACTCTAATTAAATATAGGTTGGAGTGAGAATAGTAAATTAATTAAGTTCAGTGTCCAGCACTCATCTTAATTAAATATAGACTGGAGTGGGAATAGTAAATAAATTTAGTTCAGTGTCCAGCACCTACCCTAATTTAATATAGTTTGGAGTGAGAATAGTAAATTAATTAAGTTCAGTGTCCAGCACTTATCTTAATTAAATATAGACTGGAGTGGGAATAGTAAATTTATTAAGTTAAGTGTCCAGCACCTACTCTAATTTAATATAGGTTGGAGTGAGAATAGTAAATTAATTAAGTTCAGTGTCCAGCACTTATCTTAATTAAATATAGACTGGAGTGGGAATAGTAAATTTATTAAGTTCAGTGTCCAGCACCTACTCTAATTTAATATAGGTTGGAGTGAGAATAGTAAATTAATTATGTTCAATGTCCAGCACTTATCTTAATTAAATATAGACTGGAGTGGGAATAGTAAATTAATTAAGTTCAGTGTCCAGCACATAGTCTAATTAAATATAGGTTGGAGTGAGAATAGTAAATTAATTAAGTTCAGTGTCCAGCACTTATCTTAATTAAATATAGAGTGGAGTGGGAATAGTAAATTAATTCAGTTCAGTCTCCAGCACCTACTCTAATTTAATATAGGTTGGAGTGAGAATAGTAAATTAATTAAGTTCTGTGTCCAGCACTTATCCTCATTAAATATAGAGTGGAGTGGGAATAGTAAATTAATTAAGTTCAGTGTCCAGCACCTACCCTAATTAAATATAGATTGGAGTGAGAATAGTAAATTAATTAAGTTCAGTGTCCAGCATTTATCTTAATTAAAAATAGACTGGAGTGGGAATAGTAAATTAATTCAGTTCAGTGTCTAGCACCTACCCAAATTAAATATATTTTGGAGTGAGAATAGTAAATTAATTAAGTTCAGTCTGTAGTGGGAGTAGTATGTTAATTAAGTTTGGTAAATAGCAATTATTATAATTAAATATAGAGTTGAATAGGAACAGTTAAATTAATTTGTTTTAATTTACAATAAATCTGTAGATTTTAGTTTTGGTTGGATAAAAGATAGAAGTTATATCAGAATGCAAATTCTAAATTTTTGTATAAAATAGTAGAAAGGAAAATAAGATTTGTTTTATAGTTGTTGGAATGTATATTAATTACAGATAAAATATTGTTTATTATTACGCATATTATAATAATTAAATCATTGAAATAAACATGTAATAAAATAATTAATATTTAACATTTGTATTATTGTAATAATTTTTTTATAATGGATATATATTTGTTTAATGTATATTTTGGACATTAATATATGAACAGACAAAATAATAAAAAAAAAAGAATTCTGATTTTTATAGCTGTTTAATATTTTTAAATTTATATTGTGTACTCTCAATATTTTTAGACTTTATTTGAATTTATAAGAAATTGTATGTTTTGAAATATATGATAAATATATTTTAATTATTAATATTTATATTAGATAATTAATATTGAAAATGTTTACATTTTAGAATATTTCTTTTTATTTTTGGTATGTTGTAGATACAATATATTAATTATATCATGTTCATACCTTTTTTTTGGTAATATATACAGTTTCGTTATTATATTAGTAAATATATTTTTTTTATTATATTTATTTTTATAAGTTAAATAATTTTCACATATATAACAAAAATAGGTATTCTTTTTGAGTATTTTATTGTAGTGTTTTAGTAATTTTTAAAGTAATGTGTAATGTTAAATAAATAGTTAGGGCATTTATTGGTATTTTTTTAGTTGTTATGTTTGTTTGGGTCTTTTATTTTGTAACCGCTCGCTGTTGTTTTGGGTTATTTTGGTAGAATTCAGGTCGCGGTCGGGAGCTGTTTCGCGTTTGAGAAGGTAAGAGTTATTTTCTTTATTATTAAATAGTTTTAAGTGTTTTGTGGAAGTAGTAATGTTGTAATAAGTGTGTATGGATTGATGTTTTAGAAGTTAGGGTGTTAGTAATAGTTTGTATACGGTTTTATAATTTACGTTGTGTTCTGTGTTTGTGGCTTTGTTAGTGTTTTGTTATTTAGGTGTGTTAAAGTTTTATAGTGTTTGAATAATGTTTGTAGTGATGTTTTTAGGTGCATTATGTGTGTTTGTGTGTGTTGGTGGGAATGTTTGTTTCTCTTTTGTAGGTTTTACGGAGAAGATATTTTCGTCCCTTTCAAACACCTTTTTTTTTTTTAAAGGAAGTGTGTATTAGTTGTGTTTACTAATATTTATTTTACACTTCCTTTATTGTTCGGGTTTCCAGGAGCGGTTATTTACCTTTTTTATATTTTTCTGGATTTTTATGGTTAATGGATTGTCTTTTTTTGGCGTAGACGTTTTTTCCCAAAAACAGTTGTATTTTTCCATTTTATTTGGATTCATTTTTGATACCTATGGATTTTGAACTACCTGGATTTATTTGGAGGGAATGTTATTATTAAGTCAAAGCTACAGAAGCTAGTCGGAAGCTATAAACAAAGTGAAAGGACCTCTCAAATGAATACATCAATGTGTCAGAGGCAAAGAGTCCATCAGCCCACCCTTATTGGCGGAGCATCGTCATTTGCGACTCTACAGGGTCAAAAGTCTGGGCCTACAATGTCGAACCAGCCGGCTCTACTGAGTGCCCGACCAAATGATCCCCGGTAGTGAAAACTCCTGACACAATGTGTAGACTCAAGAGAAAAGGTGCAGTGCTAAAAAAATAATGGTGTACTAAAAATGACTACGTGGGCAAAAATATTCTTTAATAGAGATTGACCAGGTGTCATGTCTAAAAAAGACCAACTAGTCTTGAAAAAATAGACTATAACTCAATTTGGTCTCCAAGGGTCAACATGTTTCAGCCGAGGTGGTCACCTGACCCGGCTTTCTTCAGGACCTATATCAGTGAAACTAAAATTACTGCAAAAAGTGATATGTCAAAATGAGACAATGTGAAAAACAGGAAGACATAAGGTTTGTGGCAACAGCCACCCTACCGGGCAAGTAATTTTATGCTCGGGTATAGGAACTTGGTCCTCTTTCCCAACTTTCTGTGGGAGGACAGCCTCACCTCACCCGGCTGACTACTCGGAGAAGGAGGCACCGCTCTATCCGTCGATTCCTCGAGCCGGAGTCCGGCTCGAGGAATCGACGGATAGGTAATTGTAAAGGTGCCATCCATCATCCATGTTTGGCATTGTTGGAGTTTAGTTATATTGTTTGCAGTAGCAAACATTATGATTCTTTTTTCTGTACTTTTGTTATCAAAAAAAATAAAAGGTTCATTATTGTGGGTGATAGTTAATTCTGGTGGAATGATGATATCTTGAAAAGTTTTAGGGGATGGTATAGTTGTCGTGGTTGATTTTTTGGTCCTAGCAATTGTTCTTTTTATAGAAGCAATTAATGGTAATTGGCCTCTTGCTTCTTTGGGCACTCTAGGTAATAGTTCTTTTAGGATTACACTTGTAGCAGTTTGTGAACCAGTGCTTAATTCTTTTATATTTTCAAGGGTTGATCTGACTTCTATTTCAGAGAGATTTGGTGGATGGTTATGCTCTCTTGTATATAGTACAGTTGTTTCTCTTGTTGTTGCTCGTCCGTAGCATTTGTTAGAATAATATTTAGAACACTTCCAGTTCACTTTTCGGTCCGTCTGCTTTTCTTGGGTGTATGTGTAACCCATGTAACAC
Source organism: Triturus cristatus (assembly GCF_964204655.1). NCBI lineage: Eukaryota > Metazoa > Chordata > Amphibia > Caudata > Salamandridae > Triturus > Triturus cristatus. The sequence continues at coordinate 610,617,145 of NC_140589.1, read as the reverse complement.
AATAGGAATTTTCCTTTCTGCGATGTTATAAATTGGGCTTCTTCTGTCATCGTGATGTGTTACAAATCTGGAAAAAATGTATATGAAAATATATGCAATAGTACTTTATATATTTCTATGAAAATAGGAAACAAAAAACGTTTTTATATATACTTACCAAGTGTTTTTGGTTGTATTTGAATGAAGATGTTCTTTGTAGACAAAATGCTGTTTAGTTGATGTAGTCTCTGAAAGTTAAAGAACATATAGGTGCCGATTACGATCCGTATTCTCCGTCCGACTCGTACTCGGTTGTAAAACTTTACAAACATGGAATTACGATTCGCACGGAAACACCATTTCCGTACGAATCGTAAAAAACACCGACCGACGAAAATATGCATACGAATGTGATCCGGGAATGCTGCGACGTGACGTCGGGACGCTTCCAGGCAGCGTTTCACGACCCAGGATGTACGATTCGAACCGACAGCAGTCCGGACGGCAATATTTTTACGGCACCCAAAAAGTGCCGGAAAAGCGAAGTACAGCGCAAAACGACCAGAGTAGGTGGTCCGGTAAGCGCCCTACCCCCCCAGCCCCCGCATGTACGCGTCAAACCCCCCGTGTATGTACACCCGAGTACGCGTCGAACCCCCGTGTATGTACACCCGAGTACGCGTCGAACCCCCCCGTATATGTACACCCGAGTACGCGTCGAACTGTACGTGTCGAACCCCCGTGTATGTACACCCGAGTATGCGTCGAACTGTACGTGTCGAACCCCCCATGTATGTACACCCGAGTACGCGTCGAACTGTACGCGTCGAACCCCCCGTGTATGTACACCCGAGTACGCGTCGAACCCCCCGTGTATGTACACCCGAGTACGCGTCGAACTGTACGTGTCGAACCCCCCCGTGTATGTACACCCGAGTACGCGTCGAACCCCCCCGTGTATGTACACCCGAGTACGTGTCGAACTGTATGTGTCGAACCCCCGTGTATGTACACCCGAGTACGCGTCGAACTGTACGTGTCGAACCCCCCCGTGTATGTACACCCGAGTACGCGTCAAACGGTACGTGTCGAAACCCCCGTGTATGTACACCCGAGTACGCTTCGAACCCCCCGTGTATGTACACCCGAGTACGCGTCGAACCCCCCGTGTATGTACACCCGAGTACGCGTCGAACTGTACGTGTCGAACCCCCCCGTGTATGTACACCCGAGTACGCGTCGAACTGTACGTGTCGAACCCCCCCGTGTATGTACACCCGAGTACGTTCGAGTCGTACCCCCACCCGTGTATGTACGGTGCGTACCCCCAGCGCCGTACATACACGGGTGGGGGTACGACTCGAACGTACTCGGGTGTACATACACGGGGGGTTCGACACGTACTTGGGTGTACATACACGGGGGGGTTCGACGCGTACTCGGGTGTACATACACGGGGGGGTTCGACACGTACAGTTCGACGCGTACTCGGGTGTACATACACGGGGGGCTCGACGCGTACTCGGGTGTACATACACGGGGGGGTTCGACACGTACAGTTCGACGCGTACTCGAGTGTACATACACGGGGGGTTTGACGCGTACATGCGGGGGCTGGGGGGGTACGGCGCGTACATGCGGGGGCTGGGGGGGGTACGGCGCGTACATGCGGGGGCTGGGGGGGGTACGGCACGTACCGGGCACCTGTTTGGACGTCTCCATGGTTGCTATAGGAGTTCGGTGCGGACGGTCTTTTAACCATACGGTTGTACATTCGGACGCCCGGGACGGATCGTGATTCCCCGGTCGGACTTCGCTTTTCACGTTTGTACGGTAAATCATCCGAGGACGTGTCAGACACTTTTTCTGACCCGAGGACGTGTGGGGAATTATTCCCAATGCGACTCGTATGGGCTTTTTACCATGCGAATCGTGATTGCCAGTTTGTACGGCACTTGTACGATTCGTACGGTAAAAAGACCGGATACGAGTCGTACGGGAATTTTTTTTACTGGATCGTAATTGGCACCATATTGTTTTGGTTGGTTTCGTTTTTTTAAGTGGGGTGGTATTGCTGTTTGGTATAGACTATATTTTTTTTGTTGAAACGTTTTTTATTGTTTTCCAATTCAACAACTCAACAAACATCCCCCCGCCTTCATCCGTACAGGAAGTACCACACATTTATCAGCAAGACCAATTATTCAGGAGAAGGAACAACCTTCCCTTTTCGTTATAAATGTTATGTTTATGTTTAAGTAGAATATAATTGGAAAATGTATGTTTTCGGAAAATATTGTATTTATGTTGTTTAAAGTATTGGTTTTATTAGTATTAGAATTGTCGATATATTTAAAAAAAACGATATTATTGATGTCTATATTTTGGTTATCGATATTTGTTACATGTGTTATATTTATTTATTTATGTCGATATTTAGTATTGCGATATTGATGTGTGCGATTTTTGTGTGATCGATATAATTGTATTACGATATTGTAGTGTCGATATTAGTGTAGTTTTTTAATTAAGTATACAATGTCGATAATTTTGATGTCGATATTTTTGAAGCGATATTTGTGTAGTTCGATAATGTTTCTTTCGATAATATGTCAGAGATCCGTCCCAGAGGTCTCCTTGCAACTGACAATTTGGCCTGCTGCACTGGACCTGCCTGGACCTGCAACTGGACCTGCCTGAACACTGCTGGCCTCTGCTGTAGTGAGTTCCTAATCCCCAAGAGGTTCCCCATACGTTCTGGACCCTTGGCTGGTATCAGTTTGAGGTCCTCCAAAAAGAGAAAGGTGAAATCCTGAAGTTTGGGCTCTTTGTGACCATGAATGGGCCCTTTCACATCAAGACTCTGCTGCCCATGATGACCGTCAACGCGAAGCTTCCATGAGACCCACTTGTCGTGCTACAACGACTGCCAGCATCAACTGGCTACATGAGATCTGCACTCCACGCTACATCTATGACAGCCGCAATGACCACCAACGTGAAGCTCCAGCAATGACTGTCAATGATTCTCGATTGGCTCTTTGCACTACAGCATCGGCAGCCCTCGATGCCCACCCTAATTTTCATGTTACTGTGTTGAACAATTCATGATGCTCCATCGCGGTCGGCCTGAACTTGTGACTTTACCCCGTCTAGTATGACCATCGTGCTTTTAGGCACTATTTTCACTAGAGACTTTGACATTGAATATCCCCTGTTCCACTGATTATATTGTCATTCTGGTATCATTTTATTTAATAAAATTCACTCTAATTTTCCAAATTGGTGTGTGACTTTTCTTGTGTTATCTTGTCACTTTATTATTGTTTGTGTGCTACCTAAATACTTTACAGATTGACTCTAAGTTAAGTCTGACTGCTTTGTGCCAAGCTAGCAGAGGGGTAAGCACAGGTTAATTTAGTTACTCTTGTGGTTCACCCTGACAAGGAGTAGGATTTTTACCCCCCTCAATCGATAAACTAATTTCTTACAGGCACAATAGCTGTCAGTGACTTCATGGGGATGAAAGAATTCAAATGGGCATCTCCTTCTGTCTACTTTCTCTCATCCAACCTGCACCCTCACTGCAACAAGGTTGAACATGGATGGTATGGGCACCTACACTTTCACCAAAGGCACCCTCACCCCCCTACCTGCAGTCTACGGAGGAATGGTAGATGAGACAGCTAACACTGTCACCAACTTTACTCACTATAGCATTTATTGGTATGGGTTGTATGATAGTGCCATGCAAGGCTCAACCACGCGTGCTTCTACCACGCAGCCCAAACCACGAATGTGACTTAACCACACGTTCCATTACCATGCATGCCTCTACCACGCAATTTCGTGGCAAAAGTCATGATTTGCAAGGGTGTATGCCTGGCTAAGTTCGCCACTACTCCGACCCCCTCCCTCCACTCTAACCCTAAATTACAAACCCCCCGCCCTAAGCCCTAAATTATAAAACCCCTAAATGCCCCCCGCCCTTAGCCCTAAATTACAAGCACCCTACCTGCGCACCTGCCCTAAGCCCTAAATTACAAACCCCCTACCTGCCCCCGCCCTAAGCCCTAAATTACAAACCCCTACCTGCCCCCTGCCCTGTGCCCTAAAATCAGCCCATTCCTTAACTACTCTCCCGGACCCCTCCCTCCCCCTCCCTGGGCCCTAAAAACTTACCACTGACTCCCTTGAAAGTGAACTTGCCACCGACACCCCCACAAGCCCTAATTTAAAAAAAAAACATTCTGCCCCCTGCCCTGTGCCCTAAAAATGGCCCATTCCCTTAACTACTCCGTCAAACCCAGCTCATAAAGCTACCCTAACCCCCTTTTCCCCCAGAAGCGACCCTCAGACCTGGCCCCAACTCCACTTACCTGTCCAAGTCCGCTTCCCATTCTGACGCTCCTGTTCCTGTTTCAAGTACCTGCCCTTTCCGAACACTAGAGCGCATTTGCCTTAACCACGCATGTGCGTGATTTAGGTAAATGCGTTGTTCGGGCAAGAGCGGTTACGCTTGCCGGCTTCCGGAACTCGTGGCTCGGGCCCCGTAGTTCAGAACGTTTCCCATTGGCATGTATAAACTCATCCTGGATGCTGATACCCTGCCCGGCAGTTCTAACCGACACACAGTTGAACTTGCAACAAAAGTGAAAGGCAGCTCAAGCCAACAGTGAGTAGCAACTCCTGGGCCACCATTCCTCTGCTCCAGTCTTCATTGGGTGAGGGATAAGTAACTGTAGCATGGCCATAATGAGCGTTGTTTTAGTTGTACGTATATGCTTATATGTGGGTGAAGTTGATATCTCTTTAAGAGTCACTTACCTTGTACTTACCGTGTCTATTTATGAGCATCATTGGATCATGGCTTCAGCGGCCAAACTGCCCACTTTCCTGCCGAGATCCAGAGACTCGCTCCATCTCCTGATGTATTGAACTTTCCACTGTGCCCCAATGTGGGGACACCCAACCTCTGGACACATGGAGGAGCACCCAGAGCCTGAAGGTCTACTCGGGAGGGCACAGATCTGATTTAGACTCCGAAAACTGAGATGATGGCTGCGCGGCAGTCTCTAAATGCATCAGTGGTGTTGGTGTTACATTTTGGTTTAAATATTATTTGTTTGGTAATCTAAATATTTAGCAATTTGAAACAACAATACTGTGCTGTACAGAAATGTGTTTTCTTGTTGTAGGCCAAACTAGGCCTCGACTCCTACCCAGATTTAAGTGATAGCTATGTATTCATCCTTTTTTCATTTTTCTTTGAGACCACATGCAGTGAAATGTCCTCTAATGCTTTGTTTTTACATGCTGTTTTTGGAGTGCCTCAGAGAAATTTCTTTAGTTAAATTGCAGCTCTTCAAGGTCTCTACCTTATCTCTTCATTGTAGGCCTATTCATTTACAAGACCTTTATTGTTTATGTAATTCTGTTTGTGATAAAACAACTGATGACATGAGGTCAGAGGAGATCATTAATATGCATTTTGAGGGGCAGTTCTAGTGGCATTTTGTGATGTTTTATAATGCTGTATTTTGATTTGTTGATACATTTGATCACCCTGTACTGACTGTGTGATTTTAATGACTCTCCATGGTGAATTTCTCAATGAAAAGAAGTGTTTTGGGGGGTGAGCCAGATCTCTTTCCTGAGCCTTTCGGAATGCTGCTTGATTTTCTATTGATTTCTGAGTTTTATACTTATACTGAAATAATATGCATCTTGATTGACTGTGATATATTTTTTTCCTTCTGCAATGCACTTTAATATTTAAATAACCCTTCATGGTTTCCAAGATTACTGCTCGCAAGCTTTCTTTTGAGTCAAGGCTAATTCTTATTCATGACTATTTGAAATGCTATTTTGAATGTTATCTTTAGGGACACATTTCCTCATCTATTCTTGAAGACAATGCCGCCTCCTTCCCTGCATTAGGCACTTTAGTTCTACCATGCCAAACTATCTGAAAGAGTGCCAACTGTTTTCTGATACTGCAACTGTTGGGTTTGTGTTGGACTTGGATGGTCATAATCTGCTGCCTGGTATGCTGCTGAACCAGAAGGCAGTATATGGTTTTGCTACACTTTGGACCCTGCAGGTTGAAGTTAGCTCTTTGCCCCGCAGTGGGTGCTTCGCTTTCTGCCTGACATACCCGGAAGCTCCAAGCCTGATCGACAACAGGAGGGTTGAGCCAACTATTATGAGCAATGACATTGCACCTTGCTTGTCTTGCTTGGTGGCTGAGTCAGGAAAGGCATACACTGGGGGCCAGGAGGGCAGCAGACAATCTTTGATTGGATGGGGGGCCTGGAGCTACTTTTAAAATGAGGACCAGCCTACCATTGAAATCTGGGCTCTGACTGGAATGGTGGTCACCCTGCATGAGGGACCGCGATTGCCCCCCGTGTAGCCTCCCCCATAATTTTCCCGATGACCAGCCTTGTTTATTTAGGTGAAGCTTGACCACTTCTCCATCCTCCCCTACCATGGATTTTAGCCCACAGCAGTCTTGCAGGTTTGGCACTGACCGAGATTACTTAGTATTACTTAGTGTCTTGAATGATTCCATTTGTGGGGCTCCTGGATCAGGATACCAATTGTTAGGGGCCGTCGAGGGCACCTTGACTGGCTGAGATGTGCTACCTTTCAACCACCCTCGGGGAGGCATCTAAAGGCCTTCACTGTGCTGTGTGATCACAGTTCTACTGTCTCCGCCTCGTGCCAGCACGGAGGAGCTGAAATCAGATATGACCTCTACTATGAAAGCCCCCGTCAGACCTTTTGCAGTCCACATTGGGAGATGAGTCCTTGGCACCAGCCAGAGTGAAGACTGCCCTGACGCCCCATAACAAACAGTTTAAGAATATCTTGAAGGCAATCTCTGATGTGAAAGGAGCACTAGGAACTAAAATTGATGAAGTGAAAATTGATAGGGGTCTCCTTTGTGTTAATTACAACAAATTTGCTAAGAGAGTCACAACCACAAATTCTCACTGCAATACAGCCCTCAGTCCATGAGCTGTAGACTTGGGTGAAGTCACTTGCTGACACAGTGTGATACTTGCAGGACAAGGCTGAGTATTCGGAAAGTAGATCGAGAAGAAATAACATTTGCATTTAAGGGTTTGCCTGAACAGATTGAGAGACAAAATGTCAAGTTGTTTCTGGAGACCTCGCTGCTGATTCACATATTAGATGGCTCTCCGCCTCCCTTTTAGTTATAGAAAACATTCTTCAGGTTCTGAGCTGCCCGCAGCTCCTGGGTCTCCACTCTGTTCAATGGTGGCACAAATTCTCAGCTTTAGAGGTCGAGACCGCCTATTGAACGTGACCAGGGGCAGTGGAGGGCGCTCAGGTTCATCTGTTTCCAGATTATACCTCCAGGGACGTAGAGGTTGAGAAGTTCCTTTTTGGAGGTCAAGGCCAAGCTGCTGCAGTTGGACAATAAATATTCACACTTATTTCCTGCTTAGCTATTTGTGATGAAAGATAACACAGTGCTCCTATATGAGCCCCCATCGACTATTTGGGACTGATTGGAACTCAATAGCATCTCTCTGGCAGGCAGAGACAAATGTTTAAAATCTAACAGATGGAAAGGCCATTCAGGAACCAAACGAACCCGGAAGATTGTTGGCTGCCCATCACAATAGCAGCTAGAGGAGGAAGAGACAAAGGAGGTTGTGGAGCTACACAGCCACCCTTGAGAGTGCGAACAGGACAGTAGCCCCCAAGCTGACCCAGTAGATTTCACATAAGATGCAGAAGACTCATTAGACCCCCTCAGCCAGAGTCCCAAGGTAACTCCCATAATGGCGGACGCTCTCATACGAAACTGTGAGATCTCTGGTCTTCGCTAAGGTGGATGCACCTGCAATGGTATGGACACACCAAATGGGGCTGCAGGTGTTGGTTGTTACAGTAGGGAGGTGATAACAACCAAGTCGTATCACCGGGTTGTAGAACTTGACACCACAGTTTCTCGATTGAGCTGTGCTTCCACACCCAACTATGCTAAGTTCACATTGGTCCAATTGGGACAGACTGTAGTTTCTTTAGTTAGAAGTTACTAATCTGTTTTGTTATGTATGGTAAATGCACCAGGTTTCAAGCTGTGGCAACATGTAAGCGGATTGTCAATTTCTTGTCCAGTAGTAGAGAAGTGGGTTGTATATACAAGTATGTGGTGGCTCAAATATGTTCTTTTATGCCATAATGGTGGGTTGAGGGTCAGCTCCCATAGAGGTGATAAGTTGATTCTAGTATTTGATGCGCAACATATATAAATGTACGTTTTGGAGTGCGAGGGGCATGGCTTTATTGTCTGGATGAAACAAATTGCATTCCTGTCTGAAGCGTTGAAAGGTACATCTATTGTTTCTTCAGAAAATCCATTTACTCCAGGCTGGTTTGGTTGCATTATGGAGTTCTTTGGGGTGGATTATCAGTCGGCACCGATTACTCCTCCTATGCAAGTGCTAGCTTTGATATGGGTGGTCCCGGGGGTGCTTTTCTCACAGTCTCAGGTGTGTGTGTGGATTCAGAAGGGAGAAATGTGCTCCTCCGATACCACTTCTCTTTGGCTCACCCTGAAATGGGGAGAAGACGCTCCGAGAGTCCTGCTTTGTTGCCTGCAGCTAGAAGCATAATATGACACATGCTTTTGTGAGATTGTGGTGTAGCAGATTGATCAATTCATGCATTCTGGGTCTAAACTCGCATTTAAGTCTGTGGAAACTGACTTGTATGATGGACTCGGTGCCCCAGGCGGCCCATTGCTCTGTTGTGCCATCGCTGGACAAAGGGAAGGCATTTGATACGGTGCTGGGGTCATAGCCTTTGTGATTCTAAAGTGTAAGGGGTTTTGTATGGGCATATGGTGGTGGATTCATCTCCTTTATGCATTGCCTTCCCTACGGGCCAAACATGGCCATATTGTCTTGCATTTGTGTCCTATCTATAGGGGCTCTAGGAAGGGGTCCCTAGTGTGACCGGTTTTGTTTGACTTGGCCATGGAGACCTTAACAGCACATCTGTGAACTCGAACCAGGGATGGGGTATTAGCCTTCCCAGCAAGGACCACATTATTTCCCTCTATACGTACAATTAGCTTCTCTTCCATTGTGATCGCATGGGAATCTCCTCTCACACGTCCCTAAGGTGATAGTCATGCTCCATGACTTTGCTCAGCTTTTGGGATTGAAGATTAATTGAGAGAAATCGTGCATGTTCTCTTTGAGGCAAACGTTTTCTTTGGTGCAGGGGGATTCATTGGGCACAACCTTGAAATGGGAGCCTTGATCAGTGCAAGACTGTTCAAGGGTAATTTGTGTAGGGTACTCGCATCTACGAGACGCATCTTCCCTTCTGGTCAGGATTACCCTTAAACCTAACAGCCAGATTGTGATCATGACAATTTGTTACAATGACTTTCTTTAGGGGGCGAGTTGTGTGACTGCTGTTAGATGTTTGAGTCCAACACCTTCCTTACTGTTGCGTAAACTGGAGTTGGAATAGTAATTGATACTATTCCAAAGTCCAGCGCCCCCCCAAGGCAAGTAATTGTAACACGTGGTAACGTTGCAGTCGCAGTAGTAAAGGCATGCAGGGTAAATGCATGCATGGTTCCATCACACAACCCTACCGATGTTATCCCCCCAGCCAGTCATCCTTGTACAGCTGTGGGAGTCCTAAGATCTCCGTCCAAGTCCAACGGCCCACTGCTGGGGCCGAAGGTTAAGGCTCTTTCACTGCTCAAGGTGATGAAAGCTCCGTTTGGTTGCATAAGGTCAATCAGCCACATCCTAATCTCCCTCCTGCCTGCTGTCCATATGTCACAGTAATGACAGGAGTGCCACCCCTGCTTCCAGACACTAAGGAATCATTTACACAACTTAAGAACAAGGTTTGCCATTGGCTCAGTAAATATTCAAACTTTAACATCAAAGAGTACAATGACATTATTCTTGTAAGGAGGGTAGATTGGATTGGTCCCACACCTGAAAACCTGGAAGAAAACTGCAGAATTATTAACTTTAAACACCCATATTTAGCCCACCAGCTAACTTTTGGTAATAAGAGCAATAACCTGTAGGGTGGCTGTATCGTTTTTCCCCTACGAGATTTATACAGATTCCTGTCACCCAGGTCATGGCCCAGTACTTTGCGTCCCCTTTGTGTGACCGGCTAGCACTCCCATTTTTAAACTCTAACCTCCAATCGCTTTCTGCTTTTGATGGCTCTGGATGGGAGTGATTGACTTGATCAAACCCCGACCTCACCTAAGATATTAAATTCACTGGCCAGGGCCCTTCCGGCTTCTGTAGATCTTCCTTCAGATGTTTTGTCTTTTATTATTGGTCCCGTCAAAAAGCTGATTAGTTGGAATATCACTGGCATACAGTCCAAACAGCAAGACCGGCTCTGGTTGGGCTTTGTCACAAAACTTGATATTATTATGCTACGATATATATTATGCTGTTGAGGAATTTTTGTGGGATTTTGTTGAGAGTTTTTCAGTCCGAGTCGTTGCCTCTCAAGCTCAGTGAGTGCAGCAGGGCTTAACCACTCTGTTCAGAGTCTCTTTCTTCTACGGGGTCGTCACAATATTATGTAATGATGGGTAGGGATACACATTTTGTGGGTTGCCTTGATTAATAAGTTACGTTTTGTTCTTGTTATTTTTATAATGCATTTTTTGACGTGGGTTGGCAGATTGGTTATTTGTTCAAAGCACTCACTGTTTTGAAAGCAAGGTCCCTAAACTTCTTTAAAAAGGTTTTATGTGGTTATCGGGGGCGATTTTCATGTTAAACTGGGCCAGAATGCCACACTTTATGATTCTTTTGTTATTTCTATATGCTCAGGTCGACTGTTGTGGTCTGAAGTTACTTAATAGTTTACATAACTTTGAGCTCTTTAATATAGCGGAAACACCGGGAGACCATTGTAGGCAGCCCCCAACGTTTGTTGGATGGGGAACGGCTCTATTATAGACTACATTTTTTTTCTAAGAACATGGATCCTTTAGTTACCTCAAGAAGGGTGACTGAAAATACCCACTTGAGCTTATTTTTAACTTACCTGATTTCATTCACCCGCTAGTCTCTTCAGGCATTATTGGTTTGTCCCAGGAGAACATTGGTCATTGACTAAGCTGGTGAACTGTTAGCGTTCCTCCTCTGCAGAGTACTCTTCTTAATACTAATCCTAATTTATTCACTAACTGTTTGTTAATGTTCATTCCCCCTCCAGCTGATCTCTTAGACGCATTTGGGAATTCGAATCGGGCTATAAGAAGTATCACTATACACACACAAACCTTGGAGGGACTAGAGATTGAGCCTTCACTCTCTCTCCCAACCAAAACTGTAGAACTCACTACATGAGAAGGACATAAAACAATCTACTCTAGTAGAGGACTGGGAATGTGGGGAATAAAGACAGCAGAGTGGGAGAAAGACCTATTGCACCTTGATGAAAGTGTGACTATGGTGCGACGTTCTCTCTGGCCCCGAGTTTGTAGAAGCAATAATGAGTCTCGGGTATGCATCCTGAGTGTGTCTACTAAAGGCAAGTATTGCCATATACCTATGCCCACAATCTGGTTAATTAAACTACGAGGGATTAGGACTGTAATAAGGGATCTGTATCCTGAGGAAGCCCAGGGACTCGGAAGGGCGTTTGGAATTGGCTGAAACATGTTGGTACACGCAGACAGGGTAATGGAGATGTACCTCCTCCTATATACATGTTTATCATATTTTTAACCCTGTCAGGGGGCAATAATAAATAAATATAGGGGCACCCACTTAGACACTTTAAAATATCTTTCTTTCTGCAATAGGAATCCCTCTTTTGAAAATATTCTTTTCTTTAAAAAATATGCACTCCTCCCTGAGCGTTGGTTTGCGCCAGGATATGTTAGCGGCCCTATGTTGAAGCATATCACTACTAAGTGGGTGAAGGCACTTTTAACAACCCTAGGGGTTTTCCAGTAGGTCCTTCTCCCCCTTTACTGTCTTTATTCTCCACATTCTCCGTCCTCTACTAGAGTAGCTGGTTATATGACCTTCTTGTTTAGTGAGTTCTATAAGACGTATCGTTCAGTACAACTCAAAGAGTAAAGGTGCCCCTAAACAAGGGTGGTATGGCTACATAAAGAAAAACACTGAGGCTTTGGGCAGGCCCAACTTGCGTTCCTCTCCCCAGACATTGAGTCAGGATTAGAGGAACAAAATAAAGGTGCTGTTTATGAGAGTTGGATCTGAGACTAGAGAGCAAGGAGTTTTGGTTAAATTTACAATGAGAAAATATTTAGCTATCCAAATTAGTGATGGTCCTGAGCCCTACCTTTCCTTAGTAACAAACATCTTGGAACGCTCCTTGCTAAATATGTTTCAGGCAGGCACGATTCAAAGCCATCTTTGTTTACCAATAAACCAGTACGATTTAAAAAGTATATGCGTTTACCCCTGTGGCAATCACTCTCTGCAGGCACTAGAGCACCTATTTTTGTTGTTGTTGTTATTATGAGCCCTTTAGGCATGGTTTTCTATTACCTGTTCTCAAAGCCCGTGGATTTCGGCAATACAGACCGGCTTTTTATTTTTCACGGATGATGCGTGAGCCAGCAGTTTGTTTTGTAGTGGGAGGTTTATTGAAATGTGCATTGTGTTGGTGTAACATGGTTAACTTTGAGGTACTCTGATCTTTGTATTTTGTAGTGATTTGTAATGTGATTATTTTATTGCTGTATTTTATATGGGTCTCATTAGGTATTTATGCATGTTGTTGTCATTAATGTTCATATCATGGCAGAATAAATGATCATGATCCCTCTTGAGAACTGGTTCCAGAGTGTAAAGCTCCATTTTCCAAAAGAGAGTTCACAAACCTGTTGTTTCTGCGTCCCTCCGCTCCAACTAATGGTGAGACAGAGGAGGTCAAGCACTGTACAAAACAATTTTTCTCTTCACTTGGCTACTGTTTCTGTACAGATTGTTTACTCCTTTTTACTTCTTTTTTCCCACGTCTGTAGATTGTGTGATTCTACCCATGTCTAACCTGTCATGTGCAACCCATAGTCTGTATTCTTTGTGTTCAGCCACTCTTGTAAAACCAATATTAATAATAAATAAATAAATACATACATGCATATACAAAAAATACTATTATATTTTAGTGTGTCCCTGCAATGCAACAAAAATCAGGAGTCTCTTTTCTTATCAAGCACTTTGATCTAGGCCAGCTATTTTATTTCCCAGTGGAAACGTGAATTCCTCTAAGGCAGTCAAAGAGATTGAGGAAATGCACCAATGCCCAATGCAAATTTCTACCTAAAGATACTGGGATTTGGGAAGACAAACTGAGTCTACTTGACAACATGCACTGTATCTCCTTTGGGTCATTATAGTCTCCCATTCATTAATCCCATACGCTAGGTTTTGGTCCATATTCCTTTCTTAGGTATCTCTAGGGTGTCGTATGGTTGCTGCCATACATATACAGGTATCGGATGTGTGCAGTGGAACTCCGTTCAAGTCCTCAATGACACACTCAGATCCATTGTCTATCTGTCCAACCAGTGTGAAGAAATGATGTAAATAACGGGCGAGCGAATAAGTTTGTTCTACTGCACATTTAAATTATTTCTACACTTATGTTTGCTTTGCCACTCTGTTTGAACTTCTATATCCCTTTACCTCCAGTTCAAGTTAGTATTCCACTCCAAAAGGAGCCTCTCTCTTGTCCATAGTCTGTTCCTCTCCAGTTAAACCATCAAGCACCTGACGTGTAGCTTTGTGTCTCAATGAAGCACAAACTCAATAGGGTATCTGTTGTGCTCTTCTCATTTGCAATCAGGGCAGGCTGAGTGCTGGTGGCGCTTGGTGCGACAATGTTTGTTGGTGCCCCCGATTCCTGGTGCAGGTGATGGCCACCTCCACCAAGGATTCCCTCACCACCACCTTTTAACAGTGCCCCTCAAGTCTCTTCTTCAGATGCATTTAATTAGTTATATAGCGCCACTCACACCACTGTAGGATGTTAGAGCCCTTTGCATCACACACACATTACACAGAGAATATCAATCATACGTGTGTTACACCGCGGGCCGACTTGTGACCTGTGGCACTACCCATTTCCTCTTTGCCGGCCATAGTGCAGCCCGCTGCGCCCCTCCCTCCTCTTCGGGGGCGCCGCAGTACAGCCACATATACACAGCAGCCCATCTGCTTCCCGAGGCACCCTGGGACATTACACTCACCTGGTGTGGGCGTCTGGTGATCCCCCTTCCTTGGGGGCCATATTGTTGCTCTCCTCTTCACCTTGCTCCCAGAAGGCAATAGGGGAGGGTTACTTACCTTCCTAACATGGAGATCTTTCTGTAATGCACTTCACTATTTTCCCTATCCAAGATGGCGACACATCTCCTTCCTGTTTTGCCACTTCCTGTTCCTGTATGTCACTTCCTGTTCCTGTATGTCACTTCCTGTTCCTGTATGTCACTTCCTGTTTCTGTATGTCACTACCTGTTTTTTCTGTATTTAAGGGATCAGAACCTTTCCTTCCTTGCATTGCAACACTCCTTGTTCCTGCTGGTGTGTCCTCGCTCCTGTTGGTTCCTGCTGGTGTGTCCTCGCTCCTGTTGGTTCCGTGGCTCCTCTTTTGGTGATTCCTTCCTTCCATTGGCGCTTATTTTTCCCCGTGTGCCTTCTGCTCCAGCTTGTCTTCCAGTCTTCTCTTGGTTCCTTTATGGGCTCCTGGTCTTCCAGTGTTTTCTGGCTCCTTGTCTTTTCCTTCATTCCTGGAGTCTCATCATCAACATCAGAGGTTTTTTCCCTCTGGGGTTTTCCTCTCGGGATTCATTCTGGAAGGCACTGGCTGCTTAGGCTTTCATTGTCGGCAGTTCCGTGGCTACTGGAAGGGGTCTCCCCTATTTTGGCCAAACCAGGACTTACAAGAACCAAAGCCGGGAACCGTCCCAACGCTCGAGACTGGTAAGAAAGACCTTAAACCCGACAACATGAGTAAATCAGTGTATAGGAAACATTACATAAGTCAGAGGACTACAAGGTGTAGGAATCACATGTCATTCATACTGGTAGGCAGGATAGTATAAGAGTCCTTGGTCTGAAGAAGAACAAACTGAACACCATAGTTGGGGGTTCTCTTTAGTATTAGGAATCGATTTCCACCCTTTTTGCAACATTAGTCTATGCTCTAATCTATACTTTGCAGCGTGCATGCAGTTATTTGATGACAGTTAATAATTCACTGCTCTATATTAGGATTTTAACCTATAAACTGCAAGTAAAAGGATTTCTCTTAGAAAATCAGTAACCCACTGACATATTTACATTATATGCACTTTGTGATTCGCATAGTACACGTTCTTTGCAGCAGGCATATTAATCCTCTGTGCTATTTTATGATCAGTCAAAACCTCAACTAGTCAAAACTCTGAACTCTTTCCAGAAAGAACATTTATCACCGGAATTATCTTGACACTCTTTTTGTTGCCTAGAAATTTCTGGAGGCACGGAACGCAGCCACAGGAACTTTTAAAACCAAATAAAATGTGACAGCAGATACTTTTGAAACCAAAATAACTTTGCAAATAAGGTGCCTCCTGAAGTTAGCACCAGGTGCAATGGCTCCAGTTGCACCACCCTAGAGCCTGCCATGTTTGTAATATTAGTGCCAAATCAAAGGCATGTTAAATAATCAGCATTCAAAATCAGCAAAGCCATTTCGATGGTTTTCTGAATCATTTGAAATTCCAACATGAAATGGAGGATGATGGGGACAGTCATGTAATCAACTTTTTAAAGCAGATTTCTGTTTCTGAGGGGTATATTTACAAGGGGATACCGCCACCAGAAGGTCACTTTTAGCGATGTTCTAGTGGCGTTATGCTCTTCTCCATATTTACAGAGCGGTGTTAAGCCACTTTTTGCATCTTAACCCCGCATTGTAAATACAGCCCCTTTACAAGCATCACTATTGCGTGAAAGGGGTGTACAATTGGTGTTGCTGTGGGCATTCCACCACACCACCCATTGCTTTTTGACAGTGCCTCAGATTTACAAGGATGCCTAAATCTGAGCCAGCGCCAAAAACGAACGCCATACAATAGCAGGCGTTAGAATGGCAAAACCAGGAGAAATGCTTTTATTTCTCCTCTTTTTGCTTTTTCTATGTGGGCTGCATTCTGCAGTGCAAACACAAGGAGATAATGGACGGAGCGCTGAAACTTTTCAGACACTTACCCCCAGTCACAGATCTGGGTTGTATCCATCATCGTTCTTTAACTCACTTCACCAACCCAGTTCATACACAGCTATATGCAAATCAGTCTTGGGCCTGTGTCTCATGGGAACAGTCCAGCCTGAACTGCCAAGCAATGTCTTCCCTGGACTGGAAACAAGCATCCTGGGACCGGTTGATGGACGGAGCGCTGAAACTTTTCAGACACTCACCCCCAGTCACAGATTCTGCAGCACACATAGAAAGAGTAAAACACCATTATTGATTGTTTATGTTTGGAAGAGACACCTTCCTGCACAGAAACAATCATTCCCTGCAACGCAGGAACCCTTGCACTCTGGTGCAAGAGTGCCTGTGTTGGTGTTAGGAGGCTCATTTTAGAACCAGTGCCAGGGAAAACACAGTGATGTGCCGTATTCTTGTTAATTCAGCACATCCTTGCATTTTGGAAATGTCGGAGCACGGCACTGCCAAATTTGGCATAGCTCTGCACTCTGACATTTACTTGTAAATATGCCCTGGAGCTCTTTCCCAAAATTGATTCCATACACTAGAGAGAATCTGAGGCATTCAGAGATTTTATCCCCAGTCACATTAAGGCCATGAGCTCAATGAGTTCATGGATGGTTATAATATGGTCTTCACTATGGAGCAATTGGTGACCTCTAAGTATCTATAATCTGCCCAACATTTAAAGGAAGGGGATGTAGCACTTTGATTGATGTTATTCTTGTCTCCAAACCACTTTACTGGCTCGTTAACCATTTTAATATTATACCTAGTGCTTTTAGTGATCACAACCCCTTATCTGTAGCCCTGGATGTAGCTAGGGTTCCTCTGTCACAGGAAAGGAGTGCTTTAATGGGGCCCTAGCCTTCAGGCGGCACTTTTTGCACTATGTCTTTGTGAGGTCAATACCTGTCTTGGTAGTGATGTTGGTGAAGGGGAGATCCTGGAAGTTTTTTAAGCTATTGCTGCTGTGGTCCTCAAATTGATGACAGCAACAGTCCCTAGTAGTAACGCATTTCATATCCACAATTGGTTTGATAAGGACTGCTCAAAAGCCCAGGGCCACTTGAAGATAGCCTTAAAGCAGGTACCGAGGGATGGGCAATTGTTGAAGGAGTGTAGGCAGGCCTATAAGTTGGCCCAGCTATATGTAAACATAATTTACAGGAATTGGCATGGGGGAGCTTTGCAAAACTTGTGAGACGAGGGGCAGCTCTGTCTTTTGGAGAGTGGGAAATAGGTCTTGCTTTGCGGTGGGTGCCTGGCCATCTTTATGCCATCACATTTCCAGAGCACCAAAAAGTGGGTAATTTGGAGGGTGTGTATAAACAGGGGGTATGTGGGGGCCATATAACTTCCACTAGCTCAGTCACCGCTTGTGACCCAGGGGTTTGGACATTAGAGGAAGTTACACATGGTATTCTTGGATTGGCGAGTAACCAGGCTCCGGGTTCTAATAGTTTCCCGCCAGACCTGTTTTAATCCAATATTGAGGTCTGGGCTCCACTATTAACACAGGTGTTGAATACGGCAGCCCGAGTGGGGATTGCCCTCTTGGTCTACCACTGTCATTGTTCCTATCTTCAAGAAGGGGGACAAAGACAGCCCATAATGCTATAGACCAATATCGTTACTGGATTCAACGGTCAGGTACTGGGGAGGGTGACCTTAAATAGGCTAAGTGACTGGGCAGAAGAAAATAACATCCTGTGCGATGTTCAATATTGTTTGAGACAGGAAGGTCCACCTCAGACCAAAGCCTGAACCTCCATTTGATTTTTAATGAATACACTGTGGCTCGGTCTGAATCTATACATTTAGCCTTTATGGACCAGACTTCTGCTTTCGACAGATTGAATCGAGCAAAACTTTGGACCCTGCTTAGCGGGATGAGGATAGACCCACGTATTGTGGCCCTTCTAGTCAATCTGCACTCAGAGCATTTCTCTCAGGACGCCGCCTATACTCTCCCTTTGAGGACCAGTTTGTGAGTGCGTCAAGGATGTATTCTTGCCCCCTTTTTATTTACCTTGTACATAAATGGGCTTGAGTGTTCACTGTTATCAGCTGTGGTTGATTGCCCGTAGGTAGGTAACTGATTTCTCCCTGCGTTATTATATGCGGATGATGCAGTCCTTATGGCTCGGACCGCTCAGGGGCTGGACCTGCTCCTGGAGAGGTATATGTCTTTCATAGGGAGATTTTTTCGAAGTTATATGTGATGGTTGTGGGCCCCAAGTCAAATAAGAGCAATACCTTTAAGGGCGCAAATTTTACCTTGGGCAAAGTTAAAGTATTCCCTTCCCTGGGGGTCCTATTTGATACTAACATTTGTTGGAAACCTCTGGGGGAGGCAAAAAGAGCTGAGTTTCTCAGATCCACGGAGTGTTTTTTTATTTTGAACAGAGGATTATCTCTAGGCTACTGAGGGACCTGCCAAAAATGTATCAGGCTCAGTGCATCTCCCAGCTACGATACAATAATGAGGTATGGGGGTATGCCAAGCTGGACCGCATCCAATCAGCTGAAAATATTTTCTTTTGCCGATTGGTACATATTCCGCACTCTACTCCAACTTTCTCTGCATAGGTAGAGCTTGAGCTTGTCCATGTGCCTGATTTGATATCCCTTAGTACGCTCCTGTGTTGGATTAAGATTTGGAGCAGGGTGGAACTGTTGCCAAATCTAATGATTTTAGTGGATTGTTTGGCTCTTGATTGGTCACACAAAATGTCTTGGGTAGCTCATGTTAAAGCAGCCTTTAACCGCATTGGTAGGTCAGATATTTTTGATGATCCCTCCTCTCTCTCAGAACGGGAGCTAGGGTGTGTCAAAAGGCTATTATAGGAACATTCACACCTAGAGAAAGAGCACCTAGAGCTTCAGAAATCTTCAGCTCGGGGTCACATGCTGCTAAAAACTGTGCAGGGGTTGCAGCCATATTGCAACAAGGTCCGCTCACAGCATGATAGGTTTCTACTGACCAGATCAGGTTCAACCAAATGCACCATTTTTTGGGCATCCCCTTCTCGGTGGCTATGGCCTGATGCAAGGGAACCCTGCAGCTGCGACAATATGTCTCTGCAGGACATGTTGCATTTTACCATGTTCTGTTCTTATTATAGCTGACCGAGGAAGCAATTTTTAATCTCTTTGTTGAAACCCCTGAAGTTTAATCATATTAGACCAGCCTTGATGTATCTACAGATAATTCCAACAGATCATGTTATCCTTACAGTCCTATATTTTTTACGAGCAGCCTGGGTGTCTAGAAGATCAAGATTTGATTAATTGCCTCATTATTCACTATTTATTATGTAATTTTATCTGTATTTTTCTTGTCTCTAAATTCTGATAGCAATGTTTTGGTTTTGCACTTTTTTCCTTTACAGTGATTGCATCGCTTGAATCAAGATTCTACGATGTCCTTAATGACTCAAAATTAGGTGCCATATTGACCTGAATTCTTCATTGAGCCATTGAAATCTTTGTTTACATAGAGTAGTGTTATAATCTTACCACTTGGTACATTCCTTCCCCCCCCCCCTCTCCTGTTCGCACAATGGTATAGCTATAGAACCCTGATCTGAAGGCTGCTTTAGAATGTTGGTAGGCTGGCACTTCATAGGGGATGACCTGGCTTCACGAGCAAGCTGAGGATGCAGATACTTTTCTTATCAATAAAGAAGATTTTCACTTACCAGCGTGGGCTGTTTACTTCAAGTAGTCTTGTAATGTATCTGCACTTTATGAAGGATAGCTAATGCAGCTGGGCACAGTTTCTCTTTGGTTTTAATGGATTTTACTTGCATTTTTATTAGCTTGCATTCATAGAGGATGTGATTGTATCATACTACAAAGTAATGGATTATGAATTTTATAGGATGTTTATGTTTGATGTTTTATGGCCAAAATTGACAGAATAAACATATTTATATATAAAAATATAAAGCCCCAGTCATAATATTTTTAACAGTCTTAGAGCCTGATTTTGAGTTTGGCGGATGGAGTAGAATCTATCGGGATAGCAGAGGACATTAACTCTGTCATTGCAAATACACTCGGTCTGCTAAAGTTAAAGAAGACCGCCAGCTCTGTGGTCATCCCTGTACATTCAACTGAACCACTGCCAAGGATGTTCCTGTCAACATACTAAACTTTTAGCATATGGCCACCATTGGCTTTGATGTCCATTTACCAATCTTTTGACATTTTGTTTTTCAAATCATACTCTAAAATTGGGAGTTTGGTTTTGAAAAACAGAGGACAAATGACCCAGCACCCTGGATATTTTTTCCCAGGATGTAGGAGTCACTATTGTTTTTTTTCCTGTGAAAAAAGGCATCACACTATCCACGTCAGATGAAGTAATGTCCTTCCTTCGACAGCCCCTACTGCTTGGAGCAATTAGAAGAAGTATTCATTGGATGGAGCCAACGAGGGCACCACTGAGGGTATACTAAAGGTCCATCCGTCTCTAAATGAGGCAGGTGAATCAAGGGTGTGGCGGTAGTCATTGAAAATCAAAACTTCCCTATCTTCCTCTTGCTTATACGTTGCCATTTAAAAGATTGCACGAAAGAGGGTAACTATCCAATCCATTTGATGGACAACCAAAGATGGTAGATAATCTGGATATGATGTGCATGCCCGGTACACATATGCTTACACCACCATACGTGTGCATGCGTGAATGTGGTTTTCAAATTACAGACCATGATACCTTTATTTGAGAGCAAGTTCCAACCCTTTCTTAGTTATATTTTGGGGTGATACGTAAGTTGCTGCATGTCGGGCAATGCTGCTCTAACCATTGACCAGTAGCTGTTCACAGGTAGTGAATGGTTCCATGTACCTTTACACCCAGCTTTCACTCTCATTTTAACATAGCAGAATCGTTCCACTCCTAGCTGTAAACGCAGATTTTAATTTCTTATGTTTAAGATAAGCCCTCTGCCATGCTACAGCGATTCAAACCAAACAGTAAGATGCATTGGCATGAGAGAATACATGTTCCTGATCTACAGTGAATACGTACTTATGTACTATAAAATTTATTCTTGAACACTGCATCTTGAGTATTACCAGAGGTAGAAAACATACCGATTCTCAAGCTAAAAGGGAACAAAACACAAAAAATCGAGAAACCCCACAAAAGGCATAGATTACAAGCCCCTGAAATAATTCAAAAAAACGAAATCCATTCAAATGCTGCAGATGAAAACACATTACTCTTTCTTAAGGCCAATGAGAAAATCACATTATGCAAGCACTGTGCGAAGTGTCTATGCATTCGAAGAGTGTTCTTTGCATCGCATGAGTTTTCTGAAGGCTAGCTTAAAGTCGTCATTAAAGCTTGTGTACAGCAGCGGGTTGATAAGAGAGTTGACATAACCGAGCCATGTCAAGAAGTTTGCCACTTCGTCTGACACAGAGCAAAGCTTAAGGCCTACAACAAGTTCTTTAATGAAAAATGGAAGCCAACTCAAGATGAAAGCCCCCAGAATGAGTCCAAGGATCTTGGCTGCCTTGCGCTCTCTTGAGCTGGAGATCTGCTGTTGGCGGTCCCCATTAGGATCCATGTCATTGTCATAAGGTGGAATCCTAACCGAAACATTTATCTTCTCAATTTCTGTGGTAGGGTCTGACGTAGAGAATTCCGACACACAGAATGTATGCGTTAGCTTGCAGTGAGCAATGGAGTTGTGGCTGTCGGTGCTACGGTTGCTCAGGTGTCGACTTGAGCCACGTTTTTGGTACAGGCTCTTGGCAGCGTGGTATATCCTATAATAGACAATGAGTATCAAGGTCAAGGGTATGTAAAAAGCCCCAAAAGTGGAGTAAATTGTGTAGACCACATGATCATGCTTTATGACACATTCACTGGGAATACTAGTGTTGTAGTGATTTCTCCAAAAGAAGGGTGGCATTGAGATGAAGATCGATATCGCCCACACTGTGAGTATCATGAATCCCGCCCTTTTTGGCGTCCTTTTTCGAGCATATTCAATAGCGTCCGTGATAGCCCAGTATCGATCAAGTGCAATGACGCAAAGGTGAAGAATGGAACAGGTGCAGCAGGTCATGTCAATACTAAGCCATATTTCGCAGATGATATATCCCAGAGCCCAAGTATCCATTACAATGTATGAGATGCTCAGGGGCATCACCAAAAGGGCCACAAGAAAATCTGTAACCGCCAGAGAGCATATTAGGTAATTTGCGGGCTGGTGCAGTTTCTTGGTGGTGCAGATTGCCAAAATAACAGCAAAGTTCAGAAGAGTTGTCAGAATGGTTATCAATGCTAATGTCAGGGAAATGAGCAGCTTTGCAGTTACTGTTTTGGACTTGACTGTCATGATGTATTCAGTTGAGCAGTTTGTGAAATTCATTTTAGATATTTATCCCAGAGGCTAGGCACCCGGGTTCATGTTCTTCCGACATAAATAGTTCTCAGGTGCAGACCTTCTCGAATTGGCTTCTTAACAAGATCTTCTGGAAACATCTTCTTCTATCTTCATGCGCGTCGATCTAGAAAACATAGTTTTAAAGGTAAGTTGATTTATAAGACACAAAGTCATTATGTAGTCTGTGGC
This sequence comes from Triturus cristatus, assembly GCF_964204655.1. NCBI lineage: Eukaryota > Metazoa > Chordata > Amphibia > Caudata > Salamandridae > Triturus > Triturus cristatus. Next base: position 610,594,286 of record NC_140589.1, on the reverse strand, counting down.
AAAAGGCTCAAATATGCTATATTTCAACTGCTAGAGGGTGACAGAAACCGTAAAGTTCAAATCATTGTACAACAACAGCCCCATCAGTGGTTTTCTGTGTTTAGAAACAATTCCAATTAAATTCAAATTCTATGATAGAGATGTCAGAATTGTCAGTAGCTCCCCCTGTATTTACCCTAAACTGTCCAAAGCTGAGGGCACTTCTAAGGTACAGTTGGGTACCAGGCAGCGACGGCCGGTATAGGGCGTGTTACCGGGGCGGTGACGTGGGGCAGAGGAGGGGCAGGGTGGGGGGTTGCAAAATGCGGCATACGGCCGATTGCAGGTAAGTTACGAAAAAAATAAAGAAAACAAATTTTGTTACGTGCGCTGCATCGCATTTGCTTTATCTTGTGGCCTAGTATTAAACTGTTCCTCCACCTAATTTCTTGACTTCACCTCTTTAGGACCCAAAACTCCTCCCTCACTCTATGTGCCCTATTAAGCTGAGCTCTATCTTATTTGGTGACACTTCTTTCTCTCCATGAGGTGAACACCAAGCAGCCACACACTGGAACAGAGGCTTTTCTAGAACTTGGGGGGGGGGGGGGAAGACTAGAGCTCCTCTTAGCCACTCATTAATGCAGAATCCCTTCATGGTTACTAGAATTGTTCACTTTGCATATCAACAACTAAGGCCCTCATAATGAGCTTCCTTTTCATTCCGATGGGGCTGGTAAAAGCAGCTATATATTTTCACAAGGAGATTTCAGATACTTTCAGAAGTGGCAAACTCTCTGTGAAATTCAGGTAAAATGAGATTACTGGGGAAATCAGACCTGAAATTACAGATTCAATTAATGAAGGCATAGAATTTCCCACCCCTGGAGTGCCCGATATCAATATCTCCAGCAGCGCCGCCCCTCCCCCCCCACCCAAATTTGGGCAGATGAGCGTCGCCCCCCTGCTGCCAATGCAGCAAAAGTGAAAAATAAAACAGTAATAAAATGAATTACCATTTTATTTTTCACTGCTCCCATCCTGAGCAGTCTCTAGGGGTGGGGCATTGTTGCTGACTGGCAGCAGGGAAGTGGTGCTCACTCCACCACTTTACACTGCACAAGTCACTTTAGCCGGCCGTCTTGCGATGGCCAGCCTAACAGACGCAGTGTAAACCTCTCCACCTAGCTGCCTCAGGCAGCTGGGTGGAGAGCAGGCACAGGCCTACTGTGCCTGCTGGAGCATTGAGGCAGCCCACTCCAGCCAATCTGGGCGCTGCTCTCATGCTGCTGATCTACAGTATTAGAGCAGTGTCGGGATTTGCGGAAGTGGGTTGTCTGAGGCTCCATGAGGTGCCCTGGCTCACGTTAATGCCAGAAGGATGAAGAAAACACAGAGTGCAAAAATCAGGTAAGTACATTTTTTTAATGATCTTTTTGCCCCCCACTGGGTTTGTCTCTTGGTCCCCCAAATGCCACTCCAGTTTTGAAGGTCATCACCAGCCACTGATCTCCAGGCTACTCATACTAAGAGTCTAGCTTTAATGGCTACAAAGCTGAACCATCTTTCATGCAGATCTATTCTACTGCACATGCCAAGTTCATACCGACCAAATTAAGAAGCAGTAAGAATGAAGATATCTGATTGACGTTCTCGGCTCATTTCCAAAAATACTTACAGTACACAGTCATAATCTGAGTAGCATAGCCATTTTTATAATCTTGTTTCTTTTATGTAGACAAATACACAGCTTCCAACTGTAAATAAAAGCAACATTTACTGAAATGTAATGCTCAACTCCCCAGCATACATGGGTACCGCACAGCCTTCCTTTTCTCACAGCTGGATAAGAAGGTGACCATTTTCAAAGTTTTATACTGTATTTATGATTGTTCTCTATATAATACATGCAAGATGTTATAAGTGACCTGCCTAAAAAGCCTCTCTATTGAAAGGATTGTCAATAATTTAATTATTTAACTGATACCTAATCAAATTGTCATTTTTTTTCAAATTGTGGCAGTGAGTGATGTCAGAGCATTGTACATAGGAAAACCTTGTAAAAAGAGGGAGAGCAGTTACTCACGAAGAACATAAAAACTGAGAGGCATATTCACAAGGAGTTTTCGCCACCAGAACGTCACTTTTTCCAATGTTCTGGTGGAGTTAAGTCCTAAGCCTTATTTACAAGGCGGCTTTAACCACTAAACGTGGCTTAACATCGCCTTGTAAATAATGCCCCTATTCACGCAGAACTTAGCATGAAAGGGGCATGCAATGGATGTTGCAGTGGGGGTTCTGCTGCAACATCCATTGCTTTTTGACGTTGCCCCATATTTGCAAGGTATGGGGCAGTGCCAAAAATATCTCCAGGAAATACATAGTCTTCAGCAGGCTACACAAGTAGAAATTGTAATTTATCCCCGTATTTTGCTCTTTCAATGTGTACTGCAGAAAAAGCAAATAGCCTGTAAAGATTGTTTATGTGCAGGAAGGTGTCCCTTCCTGCACATAAACAATCACCCCTGCAGGGCAGGCCCTCTTGCAACATGGTGCAAGGGTGCCTGCACTGGCGCTATGCAGCTTTATTAGCGCCAGTGCTGGGGTAAACACAGGGGTGTGCCGCATTCTTGTAAATATGGAGCATCTCTGCGTTTTGAAACTGACGGTGTGCGACGTTACCAATTTTGGCATAACACCGCACTCCACTAGTTTCTAGTAAATATGCCCCTGAGTGAGTGACAACACAGAGATCCAGACATCCTGCTCAATCTACTACGATAAGAAAGAAATGCTTTCACTACGCATCCCATTACAACACGTTCGTTACAATGACCGCGTTGTTTCTACGCGATCCATTACATCGCAATTCGTTTCAACGACTTGCTGTAGGGGGCGTGCTGGACTTCGCAATAGTATTATTCACTATTCCTACTCCAGTTTGCGCAACAGCAGGGAAGGTGTTGGATTTAGAATCCAACACATTCCCTGGTGTTGCACGCCCCTTACAGCAAGTCTTTGATGCGATTTGCGATGTAATGGATCGCGTAGAAAAACGCAGTTGTAATGACCGCGTTGTAATGAAAGCACGTTGTGTTGACAGTGTTGGTAAAGGAGTAATCAATAATCATTCTGTCTTCCACACTGTCCTTGAGAAGGAAAAATTAACAAGGTCATTCGTTTAATCACTGCCAGTGGGATTTGATGCTCACATTACACCAGTCATGGATACTACCTTTGGCGAGAGGCTCAAAAAAAGAAATATTCATTCCAAAGACATCTTTGCTTGAGCTGTGAGATACCATTGATCCCTTCTAAGGGACAAATGCTTTAGCTTTTAGAGAACGCTGGTTGAATTTTCAATCTTTTATGGATATTGACACCTGCTATTACTAAATACACTCTCAGACTCTTAAGTAGGGAGCGGGTAGCATCTATTCGACAAGTGCAAGCCTCACAGAGTGTAAGGTAATCTAGAGTCTGACTACCAATGACCTTAAACAAGCCATGAGACTGAGAGTCTTAGGGAGTAGACTTCTTAATTTAACCAATACTCTTGATTATGCAATTCCAAGTGTTTTTAGTAAGAGGTTGGTGTATAGAACACAACGAGAGGTTGGTGTATAGAACCTTCCAAAATTTGGCCTTGACTGAAGAAATGATTAATCTTCTGTGCGTTATCTTTTTGGAATGGCGTGACTTTACACTGCTGTGGATTTGTTTTCCCATGGCGAGATCTTCTATAAATATTAAAGCTGTGTGCATTGCTGTTTTTGTCAGGTTAGGGCGTTATGTAGAATGGAGAAGAGGCATGACCAACATGCACCGCTGGGTTCGCGAGTTGTGTCCCACTAACAAGATAGATGTCTGGTCATCATTTAGTTCTAACCATTCCCCTAGCCAGGATCAAGCAGGTCATTTCAGCTCTATTGCCCCTCCCCACAAGCACCCGCCGCCCCCATAGAAGGGGCAAGTGAGGCACTTTTTTTGCTGTCCACAACCCTGTGACCTGTGAATAACTTAAAGTGTCACCCTGAGGCAGAGATGACTCTTGGGGAAAAAAACAGTGACATCAGGACACCGTATACAGCTGTTTGCAAACCTGCCAACAGTTTTCTGTGATACAGACTTCCGAAGTGGGGATCTTTCATAAAAAATAAACCTATTATCCCTGACACATTAAGAATTTTTTCCAAACGCCTGGTCCACATTTGGGCATTTTTTAGATCCCTAAACATTATGGTGTACATGGCGGACATTGGCAGGAAAAACATCCTGAAATGCATTGAAGGAGCTGCACTAAAATTTTATTGTAATTGTATTTGTATTTACATAGCTCTTACTACCCTTGAAGAGGCGTCGAAACATGCTACTTCGTAACCGAAAAAGGATTACTGGTGAATTAGTATAGGGCGATATGAATTCATTTCAGTGGTGGACATGCGAGTCCAAGGTATCACCTCTTACTCCATTCACTGATGGCATCTCCAATAAGAGGGTTTACCCAATGGCAGAACAATGAGTTGCTCTGCCCTGGGGAGAACTTGTACTCCCAGAGTTTAAATCGGGTGGGGTATGCTAAAGATGTGAGGAAGGGATGGTCTACCAATGTTTGGTAGCTGCCAGTCATTACCACCCACTTCTAAATGATGCCCCACAAGTCATAGTGCTTCATTCCACGGTATTGACCATTTCCAAGCAGCTTAAATAACCAGTAGATGTGCATTTCATGGTTATCAATTTAGCCTTTACTTTTTAGCATTCTATGTGAATAGCCCTCACTCTCTTCAAGCATCTGCTGTTGGAGTGACATTGCGAGTGTCTATTAATTATTGTAGATGGCTGTGGGTGAGAGTTTGTACCATGGGGTAGGGGGAGAGTTTCATTGAGCCCAACAATGCATACATTATGTTATGAGTGGTTCTGGATGAGTTGTGTTGAGATGGATGTGGGTAAATTTAGTAAATTTAACTGCAGCTGCACATAGTGCAGCCACATATGAAGAAAACGACAATTCAAGATTTTCTGGAAGTGTTAAACTATAAGAATTGTGATTGATGTGGTATCTGTCGACAAAAGAACCTGGGAAAAGGATTACTTTTAGCTTCCATTCTGTACAACTTTTGTCAGGCCACATTCAGGGGTGACAGGGCAAGCAGGGTCTGCTTGAGCTCACCATGGTGATTAGGATAATTGCCCATGGTGTCCTGGGGTCCGTCCTACTAGGACTCTGCAAACGTTCCAAGTATACATCCTTCTACACTTGATTCTCATGGCAGTGAGGTTGAACAGTTGAAGGCATGCGAGGAAGGTAGCGTGGCGTATAGAGACTTGAAAAACAAGCAGTCACACAACAAACATATAAAGTGAATGTCCAGCCAAGTGCTTTTCTCTTAAGAAAGAGAGAAGTACTTAAATCAAACCGCAACTCAAGACTAACCATAAGCAATATGTAGAATCACAATGAAGGTATTCTATGGCTACTCCTGGGGTTACTACAAAGACAAACAGAAGCTTTAGACATATGCACAGGTGCAGACTCACCATGGCGAAGTGGAGCAGCCTTCCCGTGTTCTGCGGCTCACAGGTTAACTTGATTGCTTTTTCTAGGTAGTTGTCTTATGGACGTTATGAAAATCTCAACAAAATCCTTCCAAAATCTGTTAGTAAAGTTTTCAGTCAATGTTTTGTTCAGGCGTAAGCATTACCTAAGTTGACGCCCACTTAGGATATCCAAGTGTCGAAGAGAAGTCTTCAACCACATGGAGTAAGCAATCACGCTCACAGTCACAGGGTCTTGTTAGGGTGGCTTTGCCTCCTACTCTCCACATTCAGCTGATGATAGTTGCAGCTACATGGGCAAAGTCTCTCTGATTGGGCAGATCTGGCACTTAAGGTGCAGAGATATCTTCCTCTGGTTCAGAATGCATGGTCACAGTCCTCATGGTGCAGCAAATGCTGATCCTCTGGTCTTCCTCTGTGGTGATCACTGCAAGTGGCACACAGGCGAATCATAGAATCATGTTAGCTTATATGGGATTTGCAGGAACACCTATACACTTCCAAGCACCCTTAAGTTAACTTCAGGTTCACACCCACAGTAGTCCACTTCTCCTGGCCACTTTTTTTTCCGACTAGTTGTTTTGGCCTCTTCTGTTCAGGCAGACAGATCCTGTGCTACAAGTCACTCTTTCTCCCCAGTAGACAGGCAGACAGGCTCCCAGTTCTCAGGCATATCCACAGATACCATATGCAATGTGCAGACTTGAAGTGTTGTCCCCTCAACACCCGCAGACTGGCTATCAGCGATACCAGCCCTGGATCACAGTAGGTCTCAAAATACTCTGAAGAGTATCCCCAAACTTGGTCACTTTTTTTACATGATTTCGCAGACACAGGTCAGCACCGCAGGGCAGCAGTCCTTCAGAGCAGCAGTCCAGCTGAGTTATAGTCCTTTCAGCAGCACAGCAGTTCTTCTTCCTGGAGGATTATCCACAGGTCCAGAAGTCTACTGAAGAAGTGGTGTTTGAGGTCCAATATTTATACCAGATACCCTTCCTCTTGAAGAAGGGAGAAGCTTCTAGAAGTTTCCCTTTGAAGTTCCCAGCCATCGCTCCTTCCCTGTCCTGGCTCTAAACTAACTACAGGGGGTATGCAGCTCTTTGTGTGGAGGCAGGACATAGCATATTTAAGTTTAAGTAGGGCTGGGCCCAGCTCCGCCCTCCCATCCTGCCAGTGATTGCCTATCCAGGCACACCTAAGTTCTCTATTGTTTGTGGCTATCACCCAGTCTTGTGATCCAGGAACAGGCTACCGGCACTTAATGGCTAAGACAGGAAAATGACAAATTTGTTAATGTAACACCAAAAGACGATGGACGGAATGCTTGACCTCTGGAATCTTTTTGCATCTCCCCTGTAGCTTAAACAGGAGGTCAGCCAACTGACCCTTAGAGTCGCTTCTGGGGTCCTGGGTTCAAGGCAAGCAGGTCTAGTCTTCCTTCACGTTCTTCAAACGGCATGGCAGTCCTGATTCTTCACTGGTCCTGGAGTGTTCTAAGGAGAGGTCTGTGGGGTCCACATTTATGCCCAGTGCAAACCTGTGGCTGGAGGGCAAGCCTTTTTCCACCCCTTAACCAGTTCTGGTCAGTCCCACCTCCCCTTTGGATTTGGGGCCAGCCTGACTAGAGAGACAAAAGAGACGCAGGGCTAGAGGTGAGCTTCATCTGCCAGTGACAAGATTGGATCGGATCGGGATGGGACTGGACCCAGCCCCAGGCAATTCTGCCAAGAGAGAAAGCCCCCACCCACACCCAAAGCCCTTTGTCTACTGTCTGGGAGCAATAAACATTTTACCAGAAGGGAGTCAGCAGGTGTCAGGTGACAGTTGGACACTGGCAGGAAAGACTTTTGATTGTAGGCGGAAAATGACGACTTTCTCAAAGTGTCATTTCCAAAATAGTATTATAAAATCTGACTTTGTTATTAGGTTAAACTGCATTTAGCACTCATTAAATGTAATAATGTAAACTAGTGTTAACCTATGGGAAAGCCAACCTTGCCACAATGAAAAACTGCTAAGGTTTGCAAAACATTAAATATACGTGACCTACTTTTTAAATACCTTACACCCTGCCCTGTGGACATGTAGAGCCTACCTTAGGGGGACCTATAAGTATTAAAAAAAATGTTTGTGTCTGGTAAATAGTTTCTTTTACCAGGTTGAAATGAAAGATTAAAACTGCACACCCAAGCTGCAGTGGCCGGCCTGGAGACCTGCTTTACAGTGCTGCTTTACTGAGTAGCACAATGAGTGCTGCAACCCACTAGTTTCATTTAATTTACAGACCCTGGATGTATGTAGTCCCTAATACTGGAGAATTAGAGTAAATTCAATGTAGCATACATACATACACACTGGACGTACACACAGGGATGTCACTGCAGGGTCTAGGCTTGACGGGCGAGCACACATTTATATGAATGGGCCTGTAGGCATCACACTCTCACTTAGAAAAAGTAAGGGAAGCCAATGGAACGATTCAAAAGTAACATGCTCCCACCACTGCATACAGTTCATGTCCCAATAAAATAGATAGCAGCCTTGCATCCACCATATATTATGCTTTTGGCGGCCCTCTTGACCTCAGAGCCAGGCCCTGGGATTCATAGTCAATTTCCACCATAGGCCTGAGTACATGCAGTGCGTGCTAGGGTGAAATAGGAAATTCAGATAACAGTTTCACATGCACTCAGGTTACTCGGGGTAGGGGTGCACGTCAGTTTACCAGCCATCCCAACAACTTTCTATTGAAATCGTTAAGCCGTGCCCACACAATGAGATTGCACATATCATCAATTTTAGTGCCAAGTTTACTTTGGAGTGAATCAGACACAATGAGCCATTATTATGCTAGGCTGCACCAATCACAAAGCAAAAGTAAGTATTTTAGAAGTGTTCAATCGAACATAACTTAGAAAGAAAGGTCAAAGTGTTGGATGGTAATTCGGAAAACTTGTTGTTATTAGAAACATGATCTTGTGTTATATAAGAGTGTGACTGCAGCAAGACATAATGTCAACATCAGAGCTAGAAATTGTAGATGTCAAGTTAATTATGAAAAGTCATCTTGTTAGTGTAATGTAATCATGTTCATCACGTAAAGAGTCCGCAAATCACCACGCCAAAAGTGAAAACTACTAAAACTTCCAATTTTTGATTTGCACATTAGATCTGTATTTGCTCAAGCACAAAGCTTTCATCAGTTGGAAAGGTGATGCTTTTCTTTTTCCAAAAAGTGTAATCAAAACCAAAAATAACTTTTCAACTTTTTAATTAGTAATAACAACCTTTTTCTACACTAGAATTTTTCTTCTGAAACTTTAAAAAGTGATTGTGCTCTTTTGTTCAAATATAAAAGAAGGTATTTTTACTATTATTTTTAACATGTGCATTACTTAACACCAAGTAAGAAAAACATCGAATATTTAAAAAAAATTGGAATATTTTTAAACAATTATGTAATTTGTAAAGTTCCCTAACAATGCCAATGGTATTAAAACTACGGGTCTGATTTAGAGTTTGGCGGGTGGGATACTCTCACAAATATGACGTATATCCCACCCTCTATATCACAAGTCCCATAGGGTATGATGTACTTGTAACACGGCTGACGGGATATCCATCACATTTGTGATAGAGTATCCCTTCCAACAAAGTCTAAATCAGGCCCCAAATCACTTAGAATGAATTGTCTTAACAGACTAACAATGTCAACTTTGTGCATGGTCTCATTTAGTTTTTGGCATTTTTGGATGGTTTTGCTGGGTTGTTGACTCTAGACACTGTCAGAATCCCATTCAGTAAATACAGGGCATATGCCCCTTACCTACAACATGAGGTAAATGTAGCTAAATCAACTTTTGAATAAGGCCACAGTAGGTAAGGGCAGGGAGTGTACCGATGGCATGAAAGTTAAGTGCCTCATGTGGGCTCCAGAGTATATTTACACAACCTACATATGGCTGTAAAATCATAGCCCCAAGTTTATCATTCTCATTTTCACAGGATGCCTAACACTCTAGAGAAATGGGCCAAACAACAGGGTGGTGGAGTTCTAAACATAATCTATATCATTTCACAAACAACTACCATGGGTAAAGATCGCTCAACACCAAAGTGAAAATCTTTATTAGCTGTTCACCACTCCTCACCTACACCACCTTGCTTCTTCTAATCTAACAACCCCCTCCACACAAAGCAACTCTCATGGACACCTTCCTGGACTCTGCATCAGACAACACAAAATATGACCCTAATTTATGTATTCTAGGGGACATCAAAGTCTGTTTTGTTAGACTCACTCTCCACCAGACCATAGGTCTACTCAATAACCTGATATTACAGAAACTACCACCTACTTTTCACCTGTGCCAAACATGATGCAGGCCATAATTTTAATCTCATATGTGCCTAAAAAAATCTAGGCCCACATGCATCAAAGAATGGAATTGCGATTCCTAAACAGCAATTTTTAGGGAATCGTTATTTAGCAATCGCAATTCCTTACACATCTAGGAATCGCACAAAAAATTGCGATTCCTATAAATTCCTTAATAGTGACGCGCAAATTGCAACTCGCTATTAAAGAAAGCCTTTCCATTCATTCCTATGGGCCTCAATGAATGGGAAGTCATTCGCAATTTGCGAGTACCAAATAGGTAGTCGCAAATTGCAAATGCAATTTGAAGGGTGCTAGGGTGCCAAAAGGCCACCCTGCTGCAACACCATGTGTGCACATGTGGCATGCCCCCTAAGGGCATATGTGTGCGCCACATTGCAAATTACCATCAACTTGAAAATGCAATTTGCGAATGCATGATGCATCGCATTTAGGGAATCGCAATTTGGGATTCCGTAACTGCATTCGCAATTAAGGAAATCGTGAAAAATTGTGATTACCTTAATTGCGAATGCCTTTGTGCTTGATGCATAGGAATTTGCATTTTACCGGTCGCAAATGGCCCGTTTGCGACCGGTAAAAATGCTTGATGCATGTGCCCCCTAATGTCAGTAGAAGATAAGCAATTGCTATTAGTGCACAACATCTAATTTATTTCAGTTTAAACCTACCAATGATGCAACTGTCTTTATCAACATCCAACAACATTTCATTTAACAGACCATAGAGAGTTTCAGCATAGACTTATGCCAGATAGATTTCCTGAAGATGCAACCAATGAATTCACTGATGTCAATAAACCAATTTCATACTGACTCAAAGAGGTGTTCGACACAGTGGCAACATTTAAAGCCTCACGGAACCACAACAGAAGGTGTGCTGGCTAATTTCAAACATAAATCGATTCAATCAGAAAGTAAGAATACTGGAAAGTAAGTGGAGGAAACACATGACCAGACACATAATATCCTGGCAAAAAAAATAATCAGTATCTACAAAATACCATTGAAAACGGAGAAATCTTATTATTCTGAATGCAATATTCACATAAGGACTATTCAAAATCATCTCCGAAATCCGAAAATCAGATTGCACTCTGGAGCGCTCCAATTGACCCCAAGAACTGTGTGACTTACTTGCAGAACACTTGATTAAAATGCCAATGTCCATGAGACCCACTTCCGAACACACGCTCAAAGCTATGCTCGTTTAGCCTTTTGTCTTTAAAAGAAGCGAACCACCATTTTTGCTTCACATGCTGACCCGTGCATCCCAAACTTTTCAAGATCATTTTCATAGCTACCCCTGAAACCAGTCCGGCAAGAGCTCCAATTAATGAATCTCGGCCTTCAGGAGAATTCTTCTGGAAACTGAAAATTGTTTGTGGAAGCAAAGACTAGATGTCAAGTCCCCGACAAATTCCAGATCAATATCAAATTGCCCATTTGGGGGTAAACTAATTGATAAGGTAGCATTCATTTGGATCTCAGATTTCCTGGAGAAAAACTACCTCTTCTCTGACCATCAAGCAGGCTTTAGACCTGCCAAACGCACTAAACCGACATTAATTACCACACTGATGACCTCCAGAACATAGTTGACCCTAAAGGAATGGCTGTCCTCCTTTTGGATCTTTCAGCAGCCTTTGAAACTGTAACCCACCAACCACTACTGTAGATATGAAATAATACAGGAATGAAGAGTGTGGCCATGCAAAAATTGTAGGGCCTAATTTAGAGTTGGTGGATTAGTTACTCCTTCACAAACGTGACGGTTATCCCGTCCGCCGTATTGCAAGTGCATTATATCCAATGGCACTCGGAATACGGCAGGTCCTACATACACAAATAGTGCATCTACCAGTAGAAATCATAAAAAACCTGAACACCACCAATATAAATGCTCCACCAAAAACCAGTCCCACCAACACAATACCAGTACCATTACTTCCAATACCACCAGTGCTACCACTTCTAATGCTGCACCACCATCACTACTGAGCATTGGCAAAGTCAATAGGTTTCTTTTTGATGTCCCATTGCATGGAAACATTATTTCTGCATACATGTGCATCCATGCATTGACATACAAACCCAAGCATTTTGGCTTTGGCAGTTCTTGTTTAAACTAGTGTTCAGAAATGTTGCGCATAAATTAGGTTAAAATAAAAAAGTATACGTCTAAATATTTGCTTAAAAAGCTTGTCTCACCTAGATCATTTCCTATGGCTGAAATGCACTGTTGGATTTACTGGGAGCAGACAAAAATTAGTTCAGGGACTGGAAGGGCTGTATGGTGGAGTCCTGGACAGTGATTTTAGCATGTGCTACCCCATATGATCCCCAGACTTTCTTTTTTTTATGTTTGAAAGCTTTATTAAAGAATTTGATAACAAAAAGGAGATATCAGCATACACTGAAACAATACAGAATCCAGTGAAAAAGAACCTTAACACTGCTAATATCAATGTTAGGAACCCAAAAAGCATTTTTAGGAGAATTTTAACATTGAGGGAAACAAGAGAGGGGATAAGATAAGGAAGGAAAGGAGGGGGGAGGGGAGGGGAAGAGACAGAGATAATAATACAAACCATAAGTTATCAAATAATTACGGCATATATTCAAGCTATATAATTCAACGATGCAAAATTACCATCATAAACAAACAGTAGTATTAAATAAACCTATATGAGATAACAAAAGGAGAGAGTTCAAGTCATTCAAGGGGGTTTAAAATTTTCTGCATTGAGACGTATAGGCTTCTTCAGGGCCAAGCAGTCCAGATACGTGGTGAGGGGTAACCAGAAAAGATCAACATTACGAACAGGTTTACAGGTGGAGGCAAAGGAAACTTCCAGTCTGTGAAAATGGCATAAGGAATTCCACCAGTCTTGTAAGGAAATAGTAGCTAGAGATTTCCAGTTGGAAGAGATGTGTTGGAAGGCAAGAGCAAGCGTCAGGTCAAAGAGACCGTGTAGGTGTACGGATAGGTTCAGAGGTTCAGAAAGACTACCCAAGAAGAGAAAAGAATTTGTGAAAGAGGCAGGAAGAGGGAAGATACGAGATAGGCATGACCATACTTTCCCCCAGAAGGTAGAGACAACTGGGCACAGAAAGAGCATATGAAAAAGGTCAGCATCAGAAGAACCGCAAGTCCAGCATTTAGAATCAGAGGAGGGGGAAAAACGAGATAAAGAAAGAGGAGAGAGATAAATTCTGTGATATAGATAAAATAAGGATTGAGTAAGAGAAGCAGAGCGAGAAATTTTTAAAGATCTGGACCACAGCTTATCCCAAAGAGTAATCGGCCAAGTACAACAAAAATCTGTTTCCCAAGAAAGCTCCACTTTAGTTTTGACACGATTTGGATTAGGAGATACGAAAGATTTATAGATGAGAGATGCTTTAGGGAGTGCAGCAAGAATATTGAGAAGAGGAGGAGGAGGTGGCGATGATGATGTAGAAGGGAGAGAATAGTAGCGGTCAAGGATAATTGCCATGAGGGTTGTGAATTTCTGTAAAAAGGAACGAGGGCAACGAAATAAAAGTTGAAATTGGGGAAAAGAGCAAGGGGAGGTACCGTCAAAGAGTTGGTTGACCCACATTACGCCCTTCACCCTCCAAGATTTCCCAAAAATTGGTCTATTCTTTAGAAGAATAAGTGAATTATACCAGATAGGGGTATTTAAAAAGGACGTACGTGTAACCATAGAGGGAAGAACCAAAGGACTTAAAAGAGAAAAAGTGTGTTTGAATAGGGGACAAAGAGAATAGGGATTTCTGGTAGAGAATCGTACCACCTCGGCAAAGGAGAAGGGTAATAATAAAGAGTGTTCAATGAGAAGCCAAAGAGGCGTGAAAGGAGAAAGAGTTGATGAGATCCATCTCGAGGCCTGCCGTAAAGAAAAGGACCTATGGTAAAGACGGAAATCAGGGAAGTTAACCCCACCATTAGATTTGGGTTTACGGAGAGTGGCAAGAGAAATTCTGGATTTCCTATCTTTCCAGAGAAATCACGAAAGAAGAGAATCGATTTTTTAAAAATAAAATGCAGGGATATGAACCGGCAACATAGAGAAGGTATAAATTAGAATAGGAGCTATCATCATTTTAATTGAATCCAATCGACCCCACCAGGAAAGAAAAAGAGGATTCCAGGCTGAAAGCGATTGATCAATCCTAGAAATAACTGCAGACATATTAATTTAACCGAGGATGAGATGGAATTGGAAAACCAAATACCAAGATATTTAATCTTTGAGCTACTCCAAGCAAAACCAGTAGCGGAGAAAAGATGGGGGAGACAGGATGAGGTGAGAGGGAGAATTTCCGTTTTGTCCGAGTTAATCTTATAACCTGAAACCGAAGAAAAGGAATTAAACTCGGATAACAAGGGGGGTATGGAAGATTCAGGATCAGAAATAAACAATAAGATATCATCTGCATAGGCAGAAAGTTTCAATTGATTAGTACCGTATGGGAAACCAGAAATGGAAGTGTTATTGCGAATGGAAGATAAAAAGGGTTCAAGAGTCAAGACAAAGAGAAGAGGAGAGAGAGGACAACCTTGACGAACACCCCTCTGAAGGTTGAAAGATGGAGAAAGTTGTCCATTCACAAGTACCGAGGCCTTGGGGGCAGAATAAAGAAGAGAAATAAGGGATATAAATTTGATACCAAAGCCATGCCAACGCAATGAAGCAAACAAAAAAGACCAATCAACCCTATCAAAGGCCTTCTCTGCGTCAACAGAAATAGCAGCAAGAGGGGTTGAAAGTGAGGAAGCTTTATTTAGGACGTTAAGAAAAAGGCGAGAGTTTTCCGATGTAAGTCTACCCTTAACGAAGCCACATTGCTCTTTGCCAATGAGATGAGGCATAAGGGGATCTAGGCGCATTGCTAGTAATTTGGCAAAAATTTTGTAGTCTACATTGACTAACGAAATCGGCCGATAAGTTTTACATAATTGATGATCGCGACCTTCTTTGGGGATCAGACAAATGGTAGCATCTTGAAAAGTGCCTTCTGCCTTGCCGGATGAGGAAAATGATTGAAAGAGGGTTAAAAGTTTAGGCAATAAAATGTCTGAAAAGTGCAGATAAAATTCCACAGGAAAGCCGTCAGGGCCAGGGGTTTTGCCTTTAGTAAGAGAGGTCAAGGCTGTAGAGAGTTCATGTAATGAGAGATCAAGTTCAAGATCCGGAAAATTAAGATGAGAATTAGACGGTTTAGGAAGATTCTCAAAATAACTCTGAATAAGAGAAGGAGTGGGAGGACACTCTGGGGTGTAAAGTTGCTGATAAAACACTTGAAATTGCTCAAGGATTTCCTTGTCTTTATGGAGAAGAGTGCCTGCAGAAGAATAAATAGAGTCAATAAGAGTGCGTTCCTTACGGGATTTAAGATAGTTAGCCAAGAGTTTACCAGATTTATTGCGACCGCCATAGTACCTCGCACTACTGCGAAGAAGAACCGAAGAAGCATTGTCCGTAGTTAATTTATTGAATTCCATCTTTGCTCGTAAGAGATCCGGTGACATAAATTTATCTGAAGAGGTGTAAAACTAGTGCTCCAAAAATGTTATATGGGCCAGGGAGGATTTCCGCTTTTGAATAAACTGTTTCTTTTTCCGAGAGACGAAGTCAATAATGAATCCCCTTGCAGAGGCTTTAAAGGAATCCCAAAGAGTATGGGAAGAAATACTAGGATCAGAGTTGAAAAGAAAGAATTCCTCAACAAAAGAGCGAAAAGAGGAAGAAAAATTGGGATCAGTAAGAAGTGCGCTATTAAAGCGCCACCGGGAGGGTTTAGGTTGCGGTGGGAGTAAGTCAAAATCCGTTACAATGGGAGCGTGGTCCGAGATGACAATAGGTTCAATGGAAGAAGACAAAACATTCTGAGATAAAGATTTAGAGAGAAAAATATAGTCAAGGCGAGAAAAAGATGAGTGAGGAGGAGAGAAGAAAGAATGGTCCAACGTGTCAGGGTGTGCAAGACGCCAAGAGTCAATAAGGTGTGATTGTGAAATGGTATTAAGAAATTGTTTGTGAGGTTTGTGTGGTGTGAAACGGACTGTGGATTTACGGTCAAGGAACGGGTCAACAATCTGGTTGCAATCGCCACCAAAAATAAATGATACATCCTTATATTGGATACATTTCTTTGTAATTAAAGGCCAAAAAGAACAATCTGCTTGTACAGGTCCATAGACATTGAAAACAGTTAAAGGAATAGAGTTCAGTAGTAATTTGGCTAATATCCAACAACCTTCAGTGTCCGTCTCCTGAGACAGAACCGTACATTTAAGCCTTTTGTGACAAAGGATAGCAACTCCATTCTTTTTGTTGTCAGAGGGTGAAAATAAAACTGTACCCACCCAACTTCTTTTTAACTTAAGAGATTCAACATCATTAAGGTGGGTTTCTTGCAAGAGAACTATATCTGGGTTATAGGAAGCTAAATGGGAAAGAACTCTCTGCCGCTTAATAGGGTTAATGAAACCTTTTACATTCCAGGTAACAACTTTGAATTAACAAATAACATAGAATCAAATAGGACAGAAAAAGTGAAAAAGAGGCATGTGCAAAAGACAAGCCGAAAAAGAGAAAAATATGAGGAATATCGATAAAGCAGGTTGAAAAAGAGAAGTGAGGGGTAAAGAGAAATGAAGGAGAACCAGAATTGATCAACCAGTAAAGGGGAGAGAAAAGGAAAAAGGAAACAGGAAAAGAAAGAGATTACAAGGAGAGACAGTACATATCCCAAAGGGATGACTGAAGTAAACATACCTGAGGGGAGTACGAAATAGGACAACGGGGAAATGGCGACACTCAACGAGACAGATCCCCCAAGACGGGAGACCAGACCGGATCGCACCGGGACAAAGAACATAACCGAAGAACCAGGTGGAGAGGAAGTCGGTCCATCTAGATAAATAAATAAAGAATGAGTAACATTTGAGAACATGAAGACATACTATGACGATCAAAGGGTGAGAATTCAAGAGAAGTCAAAAAGGATTGCTGAAGGACAAAAACTAGACACAATTATTAAACAAAGGATAGAAGGAGTTTGAAGTTAGATACAAGAGTATTAGGAAAAGCGTGTTTTACAATCTAATACGAAGAGACTAATAAATGGAAACAAAGATAGGAACAAAAATGGATGACCTGTAAGGGAAGCAAAAGTTAGACACATTCAGGAAATCTGCATGCATAAGAAACAGTTAAACAATCAGCCACAGGAAGAGGAAGAGGTCTCCATAGCAGAATTAGAACGAATATGAATGAAGTTTTTGAGTTCAGCAGGATCCTGGAAGGTCCATGTCTGATTTTGGTGCGTAACTTTGAAAGTGCATGGGTGGAACAAACCATATCTAGCACCAAGAGACCTCAAAGGAGCTCGTAGAGATAAAAATTCCTTCCGACGAGAGGCAGTAGCGTTTGAAACATCTTGAGAAAGAAACACTCTCTGACCCAACCAGGAGACCTGACGCTTGGCCCTGGACGCTGAGAGAACGGAGAGAAGATCTGTGAATTTCAAAAAAAGAATAATGACTCCCCTTGGCTTGGTTGATGTGGATGAGCAAGGACCAAGTCTATGGGCTCTCTGAATATTAAGAGAGGTGGTGGACGGCATATCCAAAAGCTTCGGAAGAAAGGAGGAGAAAAAGAGCACAGGGTCGTCCCCCTCCAAAGATTCCGGCAAACCATAAATACGAAGGTTATTCCTCCTATTTCTGTTTTCCAATTCCTCCGTATGCTGTTGAAGCGCCAAAACAGATTTTTCCAAAGAGGAAACCCGCTGGGATGTAGATTGAAGATCCGAAATCTGTTGCTCCACAGATGTCACTCTGTTATCCATGGACGACCATTTCTCTTCAAGAAACTGCATTTTATTGTTGGTCTCCTCTACAAACGGCCGAAGAGCTCGAATTTCCTCTAAAAGCATCTCCATGGAAATAGGGGAAGGCGGCTTCTCTGATGAGGAGGAGTCTTGTTTGAGACGCTTAGAAGATGTTGACGGAGGCGAAGATTTGCTTAAAAGCGGCTGTGCTGAGGAGGAACGAGGGAGAGCTACTCCCGCCATTGGTGTTGCTTTGGGAGAAGAGTCCACTGTTGAATGAGGTGAAGACGATGTCACAGGAGAGCTCCCCGAAGGAATAAAGACAAATTTTGGGTTGCGTAACTTGCCCATAGAAAGCCAATCACAAATAACCATGCAGCAAGCAAGAGGACAACTGTAAAGGGAGACCAGAATATGAAGGCATCCACTCACATATAATGCGACAACAATGACCATAGGAGAGCCTGGGGAGTGACTAAAGAAGCATTCCAAGAACAGTCAAGGATAACCACATAGGGCCGGGCAAGTGCAGGTCTATACGAAAATGAAGAGCGCAAAATCAGTGTCCAACCACTCCATGGACGTTCCCGTCAGAGGCAATGTTGAACGTAACCAAAGGGGAGGCAAAGGCATAGTACGAAATCCACAGTTGGAGGATTACCTCATTTCAGTAATATGAAGCAGCACAAGCAATAAGGCATCCATACGGCAAGTCAGTGTCCAAAAAGAGGGTATATCAGCATCCAGGCAGCAAAGAACACCAAAAAAGGGCTATGTGAGGCAAATGAAGGCAAGCTGGCAACAAGCGCGAGCATCGCGCATCAAACAAAATGGCGGCCGCTCTGAGGAGAGAACGATCGCGGCAAAAAAAGAGGCAGTCCGGCCATAAAAATGAGTCAAAAAGCGCTCACCAGAAGCGCGCTGCATTCCCAAGGCAGAAACCGATGTCCGCAGTGCCTGTCATCCTCTTCGGAATGGAACCGGCATGAAAGAAAAGCTCCGGTGCGTCGGAGGTCCCGCGTCAGGCGGCCATCTTAATCGGCGTCGTGACCACGCCCCGATCCCCAGACTTTCTGATTCTGGTCCCTAGTGTCCCAGTTCACTTACCAGCTATGGCACACCAGGGGACCTACTGCTTTTGAGAGTATGCATTGGTACTCTCCTTCATAGATTCTGTCCCAGCATTTAGCTCAGGATCAGACCATCTGGGCCCATTTGGAGTAGAAGTGTCTCTCGTTTGCTGTGAGGTATGAAGCATTAATATAGAGAGCAAGGAGATACATATAGAAAGTTGTGTGGTGTAAATGCAAATGTGCAGTAGTATGCGTGAAGTTGCCTCTTACCCTGCCCCTGTCTTTTCACTCTAATGCAATTTAGGGTTAGGTTGAAATGAGTTTTTTTCCTTTGTGGTCTTTGGCATCTCTAGTCCCTGTGGTTGCCTCTGGCCCCAAGAGGCGCATAGTCAGACAACTGCCGCGCCAGGGACTTCCAAGATGGCCACCACTGTCATCTTTAGGGAGAAGGGATGCAGTGCACCTGTTGCTCAGGAGCATGACACGTGTTTCCTGATTAAGTCTGGACCATAAATGAAAGAACGCCAGGGATCTGCATCGAAGGCATACCCATGGCGATGGTGTGCCATTTTTTAGCGAAGAGGGGGAGAAGAGATGTCAGATGGATGCCGCCCCAACACGAGTGAGGGAGAAGACGCAGAGGATGGTCGAGAAGTGGAAGAGGAAGAAGGGAACCGCTGAGCGGCCAAGTGGGTGAGGGGGAGCACACATGAGTCAGCAAGCACAATCTGAACCACGAGCACAGTGAGTGGCATAATAGGTTGATGAGAGTCTGAAAAACCCTTTGTATTCTTTACCCTTTATTATATTACATCGAGGACCACAATACTCCTGATCCCTGTGTTATTCGAGAAGAAGAGAACCTAGAGAGGAAGGGGAGAACGTGGAAGGGGAACCAAAGGAAAACTCAGAAAGCCAACTGAAGAGACATAAAAGACCTGGGAACCTTTTAGAAGAAGAGGGACAGCCCAAAAGCACTTATAACCATCCCAATATATAGTTGAAACATATCTCTGTCTAGGCGTGTCATTGAGAGAGGGGAGGGGTAGAGACCACAAGGAGTTTGACTTATTATTTGTTCTATTTTATTTGGTTCACAAGGGTGTTCTGGAGTTTGTGAAGCTTTTTTGTACTTTCTTATATGACATGTACTATCTAATGCCAATTAAAGCACCTGAGCTACTATAGGAGGATTGTTCCATGGCAAAGGAGGAGGTGTATACATGGTGACTGTAGGTATGGGTACAGCGGTCTGAGGGGAGGGCTTATTAAAAATAATGGTGGCTACAGGAAGTGGAACCCCAGTTCATGGACACTGCAGTCTCCTTTTCCCAATAAGCAGCCATGTCATCAGCTAGTCTCACAGATTGCTGACCAAAGCTTACCCCCTCCTCCCCTCAGGTGGTATCCTGGTCTATTTCCTGCTATATACCTAGAGTGCGAAACATCAAAGGAAAATTCTAGGAAAAGTATATAGTATATCCCATAACTATTAGAAGATGTCATGATAACTGGAGCGGATCAGTACTCTATGTGCTCTGTTTTTAGAGGATTATAGTGATCCAGAAATGCTGAAAAGACAGTGAAAATGTCTACCTTGTGTTATGTTGGGACCGGGGTGGTCCCACTACGTTACTGGTGAAAGGGGTGATTGTGAGAAACCCCTCTGCATGGACAAGATCATGGTTCCGACCGTCACGTGCAGGTGGTAAGTTAATAAATAGGAGCGAGGCCCAGACCTTGTGGTTCTTTGCAGTACTAACACAATTGGTGTTGTGTGTCTTATTACGCTGAGCATGCTAACTGCGCAAAGCTCCCACCAAGGCCTGGCAAGACCACAACAAATTGGTGACAAGGGGAATCTATGAACTCATGTGGCAGCTATGCCCACTGCCCGCAGCCTGACTTGCCTGCAACTGAGTTGCCGCCCCACCTCTACTGCTGTGCTGCGACACTGCACTCTGCTGTCCCATCATGTCGGTGGCTTCGTCAGAGGAGCAGCTGAGGTGCAGCCCCACTCTGAGTCCCAGTCATGTTGGCAGCCTTTTCTAACCAGTGTCCCCCACCTTACTGCAAGTATTGTGCCGGCTCTTATCTTCCAACAATGGGGGTTTGTGCTGAGCCTCCTTGAACCTCCGGTGGTTTGGCTCTGCCCACTCTAGGCCTACTACAATGCCGCAGGCCTGCACTGATGGCCACCTGCAGGCATTTTGTCCAGAAGGAGGACTGCACATCTCGACTGCCTCTGGTGGTGCGTGACCATGCCGATCCTGCAGCCTCCCTGGGCATGTGCTTACCGCCACTGTATCCTGGCCCCATCCCCAGTGACAGTTGTCCTCGCTTTCCACAGCCCGCAATGGGGGATCTCCGGTCTAGCAAGACCACATTTGGCGTAATCTTTTTTTCACGGCAAGGAGGGTTGTGGTTACACTTGCACCGCTGTCACGGACATGGACTGGACCATATGGTTGGTTTCCTGCATCTGTGGGAAGCCCTATTTCTAGGGTGAACTTCGGACAGTGTTTTGGACTGCAGTTTGACCCTCCTGCACTGCATTGCTCTTTGCTCCGCCCTCGGACAAAGAGGACATGGACGATGATGATCTCGTTGGTGCAGTGCACCTCATAAATGCCATGCAATCAGAGGAGCCCTGCAAACGACACATGCTGGGCTGCATGGTTACCAACAATGATCACCTAATTCTGGCTAAGATTGATACGGGTGCCTTCAAAAACATCCTGTTGCACACCTTACTGCAAAAGCTCCTGCTCCAACCCGTCCTGCGCCTCACATTGACACAGGTGTATGCATTTGGCTCAACACTGCCTCTCTCCAGGCCAAATGTTTATAATAGACGTGACACATGGGGCCCGCACAACACAAGCTAATGTGTGTGTCAGAAAAGGAGGTTTTGAAATGCTGATCAGCTGTCAAGCGGCCGAACGCCTCCAACTAGTGTCTTTTGCATTCAGTGTACACTCATTTCAATGTTGAAGCTCTGTTGGATGAGCTTGGACTGTTGCTTGAGGACATCAGATGCCTCAAGGGCCGCTTGATGCTTCTTCACATTGATGATACCATTCAGCCTGCATCCCTGGAACACTGCTGTGTGGTCTTCCACCTATGCCTCAACGTTGAGGAGGAGCTATGAAAGCTCAAACAAGACATTATTGAGAAAGTGTAAGGCCCACTCCATCGGTGTGTGCTGGCCAGGACCAAAAATAAGCTTTTCAAGTGATTAAACAGGCACTTTCAGAGCACACCACCTCAGCCTATTTCGATCCTCGCCACGAGTCAGAACTGTTGGTGGAACCAAACCCCACTGGACTTGGGGGCAGTACTGTCACAAAAACATGTCAACAGAGAATACATCCCCATAGCCTATGCCAGTCATGCCTTGATGGGCACAGAGCAGTGCTACTCACACTTTCAGAAGGAGGCCATAGATACTTATTGGGGATGCTGCCATTTTCACATATATCTGTATGGACACCTTTTTGGGGTACACACCCACCACATGCCCCTTATTCCTCTATTCACTGGGTCCTCTTCCAAGCCACCTCAGAGAATCAAAAAATGTATTCACCGGTTATAAGAAACTGTTTTTCTGTGGAATATCGACTGGGGACACAGAACCTAACATAATTTCTATTCAGATATGTGAGGCCAGCCACTACTGGTGAGGAATCAAAAGCGGAGGAAATTGAAGAGTATGTAAAGGTCGCATTTGAACAGTCCTATCCATTACCAATTTTAACGGAAGAAATTGTGGATGTAACAAGAATGGATGAATGTCTCCAGTTGGCCTTATCTGCTGTGACATCAGAAAATTGGAAGATGCTGATGCAAGATTTGTCCTATCTAACTGCTGAAATACCGCAGACTCTGCTGCCACTGCAGAGTTAAGAACAATGGTTCAAGGATGGCCCAAAAGGGTCCAATAGAAAAGGTGACCCAGGCAGGGTCACTTGTTTTTCATGTTGTGGGGTGGTCGACGGCGTTTCGAACCCAATTATTGGGGTTCATCTTCAGGACAGTGGTGAGCATGCTGAAATTAATCCCTTCTAGGGAGCTATTGTTGTATTTACTAGAATGTATGCAGTAATGTGTTTGTTTACATATACACAGGGTCTTAAACAAATGTGTTCCCATCCCCCTTCCCCCCTCTTTAATTTCAGCATGCTCACCACTGTCCTGAAGATGAACCCCAATAATTGGGTTCGAAACGCCGTCGACCACCCCACAACATGAATTCTTTATAACTTGTAAAGATCAATTATGGAATTCAACTACTATATTGTTGTCAATGCGATGTCTTTTTAAAACTACTATCACTATTTCACACCACGCTTTTCTTATTTTGTGAGCATTCTAAAATTGACTTTGTTTAAATAAATACCTGCTATCTTTTGACCTACATGACCCTTTACGTACTTTGTCTCCTGCTCCCTACGGAATTGATTTCACTTATCTTAAAAAACAAGTGACCCTGCCTGGGTCACCTTTTCTATTGGACCCTTTTGGGCCATCCTTGAACCATTGTTCTTAACTCTTCATTATCACCCCAGGTTCACATATCGGGGTACCCTTGTCTCCTAAAACCTCTGCTGCCACTGCATCATGCCCCCATGAGTTGGCAGCCTCTCTGGAAGGCTGTCTATCGAGAGGACCAAGATTGGT
The DNA here is from genome assembly GCF_964204655.1 of Triturus cristatus. Taxonomy (NCBI): domain Eukaryota; kingdom Metazoa; phylum Chordata; class Amphibia; order Caudata; family Salamandridae; genus Triturus; species Triturus cristatus. The sequence continues at coordinate 610,570,749 of NC_140589.1, read as the reverse complement.
AATTTCTGGATGGTTGCAACACCAGGTGGTGAATCTATCCCACACTGCCCACCAAGGGATGGTTAAAACAACATCCAGACTTTGGTACAAGGTTTGATTTCCTGGACTGGATGACCGGGTCGAGCAGACTGTGAAACACTGCCCGCTGTGCCAGGTGGCTGGACCGACAGATCCACCTGCACCCATCATTACGGAAGACATTGCTCCTTTTCCATGGCACTGAGCGAGTGCTGATTTTGTGATTTCGGCAGGAACCTCAGGGTCGGTACATGCTGGGTGTAATCGATGATTTTTAAATATCCCGAGGAGGAGATCCTCGATTCCTTTACTACCAGTCAGACTGTATCCTGTCTGAAAAATTCCATGGCAACTCCTGGTTTGATAGGTGAACTCCGTATTTACAATGGGCCCCAGTTTTCCAGCCAGGAGTTCGCAGAAAATTTGAGATCGAGAGGTATTTCTAATCGGAAGATCACTCCCAGGTGGCATCAGGCCAATGGAGAGGCTAACCTCTTCCTGCGGATGCTAAATAGAGTGATATGAATTGCGTTACCTAAAAATCAGAACCTGGAATGGGCTTTGTGCTTGTTCCTCTGAGAGCATAGGCTTACCCCACATGCCACAACAAGAGTAAGTCACAGCACATTATGCATGAACAGGATGATGGGTGACACTATCCCTAACATTGAGGAGCTGTCAGCGGCTAGGGATGGAGTGGCAGATGCAATGCGCCAGCGCAAGGTGAGGAACAACGGAGCATCTATAAAGTGGAAGACCTGCCAAATACAAGTGGGTGATCTGGTACTCATCTGAGATCGACATCCGGGGAGCAATTTTCAGATACCGTTTGAAGTTGATTCATGGAAGGTCAGTGCTGTGTGAGGGACAATGCTCATGGCAAGAAGAGGTGATGATGCAGTTACCAGAAATGTAGTTTTCTTCGAACGGTACACACCACCGGGCCATGCATCGTGTCACCCACCGTCGCAGGAAGGTGACACCGGAAATGAGGAGGACATTTTGTTTGATTCTACAGGAAGTCCCGCAGGTAGTTCCATGGGGCGTGTGACTGAGCCAGTCACTCAGGATCTGTTCCGCCGATCACCTAGCCTTCAGGAGAACAGCACTGGATTTGATGTAGGTGAGGGTGCAGGTGAATAGTGACAATATCTGCAAACACTCACCCTCTCCACATACAGCATTCTCCTAGAGCAATAACCAGACAAGACACCTTCTTTGTGGAGAAAATTGCTGCAGGTTTATTAGCATTACAAAGATGCCAACATTGGTGGGTTATCTTACGGGCGATCCCATAGCAGGCAACCCCTCGCCACCTGCCACCTGATGAGCCAAATGACACCGTGGTCCTGCCCAACGGTGTTTGCCATATATTTGGGGAGGGGAGACACCTCCCACCGGTGAGCCAACTGCCCACCCCTTTGCTCATGCCCCATAAGGGGGCAGAGCCTGCCAGGCAACCCCCGGTTGCTCAGTCCCACAACAGCCCGTAGGACTAACGGGGTGCCGTCGCTCCTCCAGGGTCCAACGCGAGGACCTCCCTGTGGATATTTGGCCTTTGCACCCTTGTTGTGCTCCTGCAGAGGGTATCCGTATGTACCTTACAGCCTCTGGATCGCCCTGTAACTCCGCCACAGCTCAGGGTGTGGCCACCGTCACCCCAGAGCCCCCCACCAAGATAGCCTTCATTACTTACACCCTGCTGTCTCTAAGGCCTCCCCCAGATCAAGAACACGTCCATACCCACTCTGGACAGGTGTACCCCATCTTCATCAAAACACCCTGTGGCCTTAGTGTGCAGTAACCCATGTCGGATGAAGCCAAACCCTCTTTGCTCAGTGAATTTCCTCCTAGCGATGTTAACCTTCCTGCGACAGACCTCCATGGCTTCCCTTCATTGTGCGCCCTGCCACACTCACCGAGGCGTTATCCCAGACCACCATATCCCACAGGTCCCCAGCTGGTTGCTCAACTTACACATGGTGACCGTCAAAGCAGTGCCCTTCTCCCCAGAGAAGGCAGATTATTCCCTCCCAGGTGTATGACCAGCACATTAGGAGGAGGAATCCCCCCCCAAGACTCTGCTGTAGCTATTTCAGCAAGCAGGTCCAGTGCATGCCTGGGTATCCTAGCCAACTAATGTTAACTCTTTTGCGCGAGTCTTCCTGGCCTCCCTTCACCGGGCTCCTTGCTACTAAGCAAGTGGTTATCCTTGACCCCTATAACTCACATGTCCCTCAATAGTTGCCATCTTATGCATGGAGGACTTCATTTCTTACAACAGTGCCTTCCTACCCAGGGATGACAACTCCTTGCCTCTTAAGTGTATGTCCCACTGTAGGAGGGGAGACACCCCCCACCCCCTGAGTCTGTGCCACAGCTATCTTCAGCATGCTGTTCAAGCGGTAGCCTAGGCCCCCAAACCAAATTAACTCAGTGGTGGAAACAACACCTGTCTCAGATGCCTGCATTCCGCCCCTCCTGCCACCCTGAAGACGCACAAGAGTGCCGGGGGGGACTAAGTAAATGCTGTGGAACATAAGAGCCAATTTACTCTCCATATCTAAATAGGACTGCAAATGTATTATGGTAGTAGTCAGCCTTGGTGCTCCAAACCAATATTTTCAACAATCTTGCAGCAACAGCACCTATCTTTGGCATGAAAATCTAACGCAACCTACCTGGCTGACATGGAGGATCTAATGAATGTAGCCCATAAGCCAGCGTTAGCTAGAGGTATACAAGTGTGTCACGCAGGGCCAGAGCTCCTGGCTAGTGGCGCCCTGGAGTAATAACACCCTGGAGGGGTACCCCCCACCCCCCAGTCTGGCCGCAGCTATCTTCGGCAAGCTGTTCCAGCGCTAGCCTAGGCCCCCAAACCAAAATAAGTCAGTGGTGGAAACAACATATGCCTCTGATTCCTGCATTCTGCCCCTCGTGCCACCCTCAAGACGCACGAAAGGCCATATACCCAACCACTGATCCTGGCAAATTAAAGAAATGCTGGGTTGCTTAACCCTTTTGATTGAGCTCTGCACACCTATCGACACTCTCAGAACACACCCTGTGGACTGGCAAGCTAAACTCACATGCCCCCAATTGTAGCCTAACTACACATGGAGGACTTCATTTGCAACAGATCCCTCTTCCCCCAGAGTCAAGTGGCTCGTAGCTAGAGCAGCCCTGTAGTAAATCATCCAAATAACTTGCCTGCCCTATCTCTTCGATGCAGGAGAGGAAAAGTAGGAGCACTTATACACTGGTAACCTGCAATCCCTTTTGATCAAGGGACATGGAGTAAGCCTATGAGTAATGCACCTGCACGCTCTTGACTCTGACTGCAAAGTGTGCTCTGGTATTTTCCGTATTAGTGCTCCATCGACTTCCTATCAGCACTATCAAGGCAAACCACACCCACTTGGGAATGGCACACTCACGCCCCAGCTGACAGCAAGTGCCTCTTCATGTGTAGCCCATAACCTTACGTTTATCACTGACGGTATACCAGGAGTATGCTGAAACTTGGCTAGCTTTACTGCGGTGTGCGTGTCGCACAGTCACCGGTATGTCATTGCCTATTCCGTTTCTGGCTGCAAAGTTTGATGACATTGCCAGCCCCGTTCCGGGTGAAATAAAAGGAAGCTTGACTACTACCCATGTGAGCCACTGCTGGTGCTAATGCATGGCCAACCTACTCACAGTATGGCAGAGACAAGAGTGGCTGTAAATATAAAGCCCATTGAGATGATAGTTAACCTGAGCAGTGTCCTGTTCTGTGCAGTCCCCCTCATGCTTCCACTGGGTACCTCCGGGCCATGCATCGTGTCGCCCACCGTCGCAGGAAGGTGACACCGGAAATGAGGAGGACATTTTGTTTGATTCTACAGGAAGTCCCGCAGGCAGGTCCATGGGGCGTGTGACTGAGCCAGTCACTCAGGATCTGTTCCGCCGATCACCTAGCTTTCAGGAGAACAGCACTGGATTTGATGTAGGTGAGGGTGCAGGTGAAGAACCCATACACCAAGGAGAATCGGGTGAGAACAGTCCAGTGGTTCGTCTTAAGGGGATGGCTAGGCATCATTTCAGACCACATCCAGCTATACATCGATACATCGCTACAAACTACAAGTTGGGTCCGGATCCTGTGAACATTGTTTTTGCTGTTCTCACCATGTTCTGTGTCTGGTATTTTCTTTTCTGGTTTTGTGAGTTGTGTTTCAGTGTGTTTTGTTCTGTCAGGGTTAAGGAGGAATGTTATGTTGGTACTGGTCTGGTCCCACTATGCTACTGGTGGGAGAGGTATTTGTGAGAAACCCCTCAGCACGCACAAGGTTGTGGTTCCGGCCCTCATGTGCGGGGGGAGGGAGGTGAGTTAATAGATAAGAGCAGGGCTCGGACCTCGTGGTTCTTTGCAGTACTAACACGATTGGTGCTGCGTTTCTTATTACATTGTGCATCTTAACTGCGCAATAGCATCCACCCAAGCCTGGCGAGGCCACAACACCTTGGAAGTTCTTTTTGGCTTGCCTAATGAATGCTGTACGCTTTGATACGTAGTGGCCACAATGGGATTCGTTTTTCCTAAGTACCTCTATCATAACCACACGGTAATGTCAGGCATGGCTCTTCCTTGATCCTTTCTTAAAGCATGGCCAGGTCATGGCTCTTTTTGGACGGCCGACTAATATGCGTCCTGAGCATTTTCTTCAGACGCCATGAAGTTTCCTGTTGTGAAAATCAGAAATGATGCTGCCCACCACCTCCCACTCTCTCAAAGGTAGTCCAAGTGTAACTGCGTGCTCAGCGTAGCACCTTGGTTCGGCATACTGTCGTTTGGGAAACAAATTGGGTGGCTTTGATAACCCACCTCGGCCCATCACCTAACACAGCAAGGGCAGCATTTTATTAAATCTGAGTAAAGTGTGTTTTTTAGTTGCGGTGTGATTCGAACGCACTCGTCGCATTCTGCTTCTGGGTGGGAGGGTTCACCCATGCAGGGGAACCCAATGCACAGCCCGTGAGCCGCTCGAGTCCGGACAGACCCTGCCATGTATCCACGTGATAAACAGCAGCGCTGCTGCAGTTTGCAGGGCTGGCCCGACATTTAGGAAGAAGTGAGACAACACACAGGTTGCAACACCTGTAGGATGCGCCTCGCACTGTGAACAAGAGCAGCACTGAGGTGTCTGTGAGGGACTATCATTTATTTCGATGATAGCTATGGTAATGGGGCTGCCACATGTCCAGCTCAACACAGTATCCTGCCGAATTCAGCTTTAGGAATATATTTACCCTTAGAGATGCTAATAATAAAGAATGTAAACGCCATGAATGAAGTACTCCTGATCCAGCAGGGTACTACCCCAGATCCTTTATCAGTACTGAATTCATGCCGGTGTTTGTCGGTGCTTATCACCGGCCCTTAATTCTCAGCACTGATATTTAAGACAGCCCACCACAGGGCGGAGCTGTTTGTTTATTTTTGTGCAGTGAGTGCACCAATAAGTGTTTCATAATTCAATATATATTAAAATTCATTATACCAGCCCTCAATGACGTTTCTAAGCCTTAAGAATAGTCCACATTGCCACACTTGTAGGAGTGCAATGGTGGGTAGTTGTGCTGCTACTGACATTGACCGTGCTGGCAGGGCAATGGGAGGTGCAAGTTACAGCTGCCTTTTGGGAAGAGTCCTGGCATTTACTTTCTAACAAATTAAACCCTGCTTTACGTTAGTCTGAGTTAATGGCCAATCTAGTGACTGGTGATATAGGTTGACTTGAAGTAGTTTTACTGTCTGTAGGAATGGAACATACAATTGTGTGATATTAGGGATTCAGTGTGCACCACTAAGCGATGTGTTGGAAGTTTGATGTTTCCAAATAGGTCTATTGCAATCACAATAGAAGAGAATAGGAAAAATTGTATGCTAAATATTAATCATGTCTTTTTATTTTGCATTTCATACCACTTCTCAGAACTGTAAGTGCCAGACGTTATCATTGATCAATTATGGTACTTGATTTACTTACTGTCAGAAAGACAGTGGCTGAATCTGTCTTGATGGGACTCATACTTGTGATCTCATTTGTCAGTAGCGAGTGTTTAACTCACTAAGTCATCATGCCAGCTAAATAGTTTGCTATGGTGATTCATTATTATCTAGTTGGTCATTGCCTGTCAACCATCCCACATTTAGCTATGAAACTACGATTACATCTTTATCCTGTATGAATGATGGTGCCTGCCCTGGGAAACCATTCTTAGTGTAGTTGTGCCATATTGATCCGGTTTCAATGTTCTTGTACCATGGCAAATACGAGAACAGAGGTATATGGAGATAATGATTTGGTCAAGAGTAAACAATTTGGTCAAGTCAGAGATCCAAGACTGCAACACATGGCTGCGTGATACTGCTCTTTCACATAATAGTGGGAAGACTTAGAGACTGGGCATGTCTCCCACAAGGGTTGATGGCCAGCGTGCTCTGGGTCTCAATGCAGTTTTCTTCTCACCCACTTGCCATAAGAGCTTAGCTTGATTTATGGTGCCATCAGACTTTGTAATAAAGAGGAAAAAGACAACACATTAAAAAAGTGATTGCCAAAGACCACACAATTTGGTCACATGGGTGGCTGTGATTAAAAACATGTCTTCTGGATCTATTGTTTTCAAGCTTCCTCAATACACAAAAACTGGGTGGAGCAGTTCAGTGGCGAGGCCCAGCAACTGTTCTCCCTAGGGAAATGCCACTGTGTTGGAGGCCTTGCCCAGATTCTTAATACAGTATTCACTACAAGCATATTTTGGTAAAGTGGTAAAACTAAGATTAAATGACAAGTCTCCTAAAGACATGGATACAAACCTGTCCTCTGGGCTGCATCTAGCATGGGATTGGGTTGTGTCTGCTCACCTCTGTAGAGGGACCGCATTGTTTAAGGCCTGTCAAGATGTTGATGTGGCACTCGCTAACCTATTTGAGCTTGTATCTAAGTGCTACCAGTGTTTGCAGATAAGGCAATAAAGAAGCAGAAGGACTTTGTGAGGCCCTTTCTCTAGGTCCTGGAGTTACTGGACAGCATCAGGGGTGGATACTGCTAGGGAAAGTGAGCTATCATGGCTGTCCCTAGTAGGTGGGAAGGGGACTAAAAGCAAGTTAAAGTAATTTTATATTTTTGGCCCTCCAAACCAGCTCCAGTCAGCATCGATGCAGCTATCAACTGTACCCCAAACCATACTTTTTGGCCCTTGAGTAAATGCTTGAGCGTGCCTGTACTCAACATGCCGAGTGGTGCTAGATGAATCAAGATGTATTGTTAGAAAAGGAAAATGAACGTTAAAGTATATTAAAATGCTCTCATATCACCAAAACAATCTTGTTTTGTTTTGTTTCCTCTCATCTTGGGCTGTATCATGATTCTGCTAACAGCAGCGCTCAGAAACACGAAGAGGCAGTCACTTCCCTGTATTTTCCAAGCCCTGCTGTCTGTGCCCATTCACTAACTTGAGGATTTTTAGAGTTAATGTATGTGCTGAAGATGGTAAATAGAAACGGACAGACCAGACCCCCTCTCAGCTTGGAGAATGGGATCATAATATGGCTCCTTGTGATTCAAATGTCGTCTTTATTCTATTGTTCGGTTATGTTCTATACTATTAATTTCCCTCAACAATAATATTCTGTCACAAACAGCATGTGTCTGTACAATGGCAAATTACTGAAAGCAGCGGTGCTGCTGAAAGACCTCCGGAGATGAAAGGGCCTGTGTGATGTCTATCTCCCTCATTCTTTTGATCTTTATTTAGATGTCTCCCTCAATTTTGTCCACTCCTATTCTTGTTCCTAATTAATATGTGCGAAGGTCATTCATCATTTATTCCGAACTGACAGCCTGAAATTAGGAACTATTTTCTCTGAATGGTGCCGGGCAGTTTTAATAAGATGTTAAAAGTTTGCTCACATGTCACACTGAAATAAACATGATTTTCTGAAATAGACCACCACATTTTTATCAATTTCATTGCATGGCGAGCAAATGCACCAAACACAACAGGGTCAAGAGCGTGGCAGCCACATACTTTTCTGCAAAGACAATTGAGGGATTACCTCCCCTGCTGACCTGACCAAAAATTGCAGAGAGAGGGCCCTAGATTTAATCTGCCAAACCGACAGACAGTATCTGACTGAGATGGTGCAGGGGTGACGTCTAAGGAAAGTACTGATTAGGATAGCACATGGGCAACAGCACATAAAAAAGGAGGGCCCAACTTGGAGCGACATTCTTGAATCAGCCCTCAGCACCATCTTGTCTGGGAAAAAAAATTGAGATGGACTCCTGTTAGACCTGGCACCTTGGCGTGGGTCTCCCTTTTATTTTTTTGCTGTTGCCTCATGTATTTTTGCTGCTGTTAGATGCTTTGGGCACTGTGCCACTGCTGTCAAGTGCCACAGTGCAAGTGCTCCCTATGGTAAATTGATATATGGATTAGTGATTCCATGATTGGCTAGTTTGGTTTACCTGTCAGACCCTAGAACAGTGCACCAGGAGTGCTCAGGGTTTGTAAACCAAATGCTGCTGGTGGGCTTACAGCACTGGTTGTGCCACCCACAGAAGCAGCCTGTAAAAGGGTGTCTCGGGTCTGCCATTGCAGAGCCTGTGTGCAGTCTGGTACTGCCATGATGACTGGGCAAGTACACCCACTTGCCAGTCCCTAAACCTTCCCGTTTTTGCATATTAGTCACCCCTATGGTTGGCCCAAGGGCAGGGTGCAAGTTAGGACATGCCCTGGTGTGTATGGCATGTCCTAGTAGTGAATTACAGCCATTTTCGTTTTTCACTATTGCAATGCTACCTGTTCCCCATAGGCCAGAATGGGCAGTTTGATTATTACATTTTATAATCCTAACTGACTCAGGGAACTAGGTAGAAATTCGAGTTTAGTATGCCTGAACTGATAAAATACATCTTTTAGTGCTGTTGGTTTTAACATTCAGTGTTTGAAAATACCACTTTTAGAAAGTAGGTATTTTCTTGTCTAACCATCCAAGCCTGCCTCTGCTAGGTTGTGTATTCCTTGTCTGGCATTTGAGTGACAGGGGTTAGGGGATTCCAGGAGACAGGGTGAGTCAACACAGGGCTGAATAGAAAGATCTGTATGTAGATGGGTGGGAGAAGTTGCACCTAGGACCTGAATAGAGCTGTGCCTACCCTCCACAATGCTGGCTCCACCTCCTGTGGTGCGTCTGATGTCTCTGCCCTGCGCTGTGAAAGGAAAGAAGGAGTCTTGTCAACAAAGTGCTCCAGGACTGACCAGAACTGGTTTGGACTAGGCAAAGGTCTTCAGAGAACACAGAGAAACTGAGTATAAATATTGGGACCCAAACCGAAGAACTTTAGATCACTTTGGGAAACAAGAAGAAACCTTTGCTGAGGAGAGGAACCAGAGAGACTGAGGAGTGATTAACCCTAAGCTGAAGTGCTGCTTGGGGGATTGGCCTGCAGTGGTTGCCTAAACTGCCAAAGAAAGGAGAGAGGAACTTTGTGTGTACTTTCATCAACTTGTAAGGGATCTCCAAGGGCTTGAGAGAGAGCTTGCCTCCTGCTGAAGTCTCAGGGACAACAGACTTCACCCACCAGCTCCCCAAGAGTTATTTTGGAAGTGCCTGCTACTGTGCAAGACTTTCTGAAGGACTGCGTGTCGCAAGGAGCTGGAAGCGAGACTCACGAAGAAGAAGCGTGTCCCTACCGCAGCCACTGTTGTCGCATCACCGAAGAAAAGGATCGACGTTACATCAGACTCCGCCGCATCAACAGAGAAGCGTGTCACTACTGCTGCAGATGACACATCGTTGCCGAAGCGCTTCGCATCATCGGAGAAGAGGATCGACGTCGCATCAGATGCCGCCGCATCACCGGGAAGCGTGTCGTAGGGCCTGTCGCGGCTCAGAAGAATCGTTGAGTCGCCGCACGGCCGTCAGGCGTGCCCACATCGTGTCGCATCAAGAATAAGATGCCATCTTTGTCGCATTGTACCAAATCTTCATCGCATCACGGCGTTGCGTGCCACAACGCAACGGAAGCGCAGTAAGAAACCGATGCATCACCTCCCCTCGCAGAGAAGAACCGACACATCCTCTATACATCAGTAGGGACCCAACGCATCACCGTTCTTGCGTGTAAGGAACCGACGCATCACCTTCCCTGCAACACTTTCGTTGTATAGCGTTACACATCTTAAGATACATTGAACTCAAAGTGTTGCATTTTACCATCTAAAGAGAACTGAGCTAATTATACCATTTTAAGTACAGTATTGTGGATTTTTGTTGTTTATGATCTTGTGTTAAAACTATATAAAGAATACTTATTTTTAATATACAACTTGTGTGGTGTCCATCTGTAGTGTTGTCACTGGGTTACTGTATGTGTTCACAAATGCTTTACACACTGCCTCTGAGATAAACCTGTCTGCTCGTGCCAAGCTACCAAGGGGGTGAGCAGGGGTTATTTTAAGAGTGTACCACCCTGACTAGACGCAAGGGTCCCTATTCGGATAAAGGTACCTACCTCTGCCAACTAGAGACCCCCAAATCAAACATTGGTGGTCAGCGGTGAGGATTTTGGACTTGCATTTGTGACTCATATACAGTGATTGGTGAACACTACTAGTGAGTGCAGACCAAAACGCGACCACATACTTTTGGTAGATTGTTTTTCCTGGGATTTTCTATTTTTGCAAAGAACTGCCAAGTTTAACCACCATGGAGAAAGCAGCATCCATAGCATCTGTTAGTTGTGATTGGGAAGAGGAGAAACTGCAATGCTACAATGTAAAGCAGCTGAAGCACTTTTGCAGGAGATTTAAAGATGCAATGACCGGTCTATCCAAGAAGGATGAGTACCAAAAGGCGCTGAGGGTCTGGGTCGCAGCAAGGAGTACCCCTGAGGATGAGGAAGGGGTTGAGATTGCGGAGGAGCGGCTGGGTGGACCATTGGGTCCAGGGCGGAGGAGAGCAACTTCCCCAGTAGGTAGCAGGGTTTCTGCCAAAGGCCTGTCCCCAAAGGAGTTGGAGGACAGGGAGAGGTATAGGATGCATGAGATGGAGCTGACCAAGCTCAAGTTAAGTGGGAAGTTAGAATTGGAGTTGCAAACTAGGAAATTGGCCCTGGAAGAAAAGAGAATGCAGTTTGAGCATGAGAAAAGTTTGAGGGAGATGGAATTGAAAGCAAAGAGCTTAGAGATTACTCCCTCAGGTGGCAGCACACCGTCAATGCCTGTGGAAGCTAGGGTGTATATTCCTAAAGATGTGGTAAAATAGTTTTTTAAGAATGATGATATTGGGCAGTGGTTCAAGGCCTATGAGGTAGCCATGTCTTCCCACTGGGTCCCTGAGAATGATTGGGGAGCGGGGTTGTGGGGGCGGTTCCTTAGTGATGGGCGGGACACACTGTTGGACTTGCCTTCTGAAGTCCATAATTCTTATAGCCACATGAAAGATGCATTGATGTCCAGGTATGGGTTGACTCCTGAATTGTACAGGCAGAGGGTCAGGAATTGCAAGAAGATAGAGGGCAGTACCTGGGTAGAATATGTCACCTTTTTCTGCAGAGCATTGGATGGTTGGGTGAAGGGTAGCAAAGTGAATGATTTTGAGGCGCTCTTTGATTTAATTGCATGGGAGCACTTGTCAAGTAATTGTTTTCCAGAGCTATGCCAGAACCTGATTGATAGTAGGCTGACTAACCCTAAGAAGCTTGCTGAGGAGGCGGACCGCTGGGTGAGCACCCGGGTCCACAAGGGTCACGTGGGAGACTCAGCCAAGAGTGGGCAGGGTCCCCAGCAGAAGAGTGGGGGTGACAAGGGTAAATAGAGGAGGTTCCAGAAAGTGCCCCAAAGTAATTCCCAAGGGAACCGAGGGCAAGGTTCCCAGCCTCCCCCTGAGAAGAAGCAAGGGGCCCGACAGGTAAACCTGTTCAAAGAGGGCCCATAACCTGTTTTAAGTGTGGCCTAGTGGGTCACGGTGCATGGGATCCCAAATGTCCCCAGAGTGGGAAGACAGCACCCACTGGTGCAGCCCCCAGGCAGTTGCTTAGTGTAGACCTGGGTGAGGAGATGGGTGCCCAAGGTGGGTGGGGTCCGGCAGAGATGTCCCTTGTCTCATTAGGAGACTGTGAGGTGTTCCCCATGACCCAACTGCTTGATAACACTAAGAAGTACAGGCAGTGGGCGACCATCAATGGCCATAGAGTGGAGGCTCTTAGAGACACAGGAGCCAGTGTGACAGCTGTCAAGTGCCACCTGGTATCTCAAGAGCAGGTTGTCCCCAATGCATTCAATCCAGTTGTTGCAGCTGACAACACAGAGAGCCACTTCAAGGTGGTTCAGATTCCCTTTGAGTGGGGGGGGGGGTCTCTGGTACACTTTATGTAGTTGTGAGGGCCACCATGCTTGTTGGCTGTTAGGGAATGATTTGGAGAGCTCACCTTGGGGGAAGGTGGAGCGAAGAGCTCATTTGGAGATGTTGGGTCTGCCTGACAGGGCGTGTGTAACCAGACGATCCATGGCAGCCAGTAAGGGTGCTCAAGAGGACCTGGAGCCTGAGAGGGAGGCCCAGGTGCCTGCCTTAAAGAGAAGAGGCAGGGGGCATGGGAACCCACCGGCCCCTGAAGTTCCCACGGCCCAGGAGGAGGCTGACTCTGAGGGGGATGCCCTGGAGCCTACCGGGGAACAGGTAGCTGAACTGGGGCCCTGCCTGAGCTGACCCATTGGCAGCAGGAAGGAGGACCCTCCAGGGAAGTGTTCTTATGAGCAGCAGAACAAGTGCCCTTCTCTTGTGGGTTTGCGGCAGCAGGCTGCAAGCCAGGCAGCAGGTGAGCAGTCTGGATCACATTGGATCTACTGGGAGAATGGTCTCCTGTATAGTGAGCCTAAGGTTGCTGAGCCTGGGTCAGCCAGTCTGCTGGTGGTACCCCAGCACTTCAGAGCCTTCCTACTGGGGCTGGCTCATGATGTGCCATTGGCAGGACATTTGGGGCAGGACAAGACCTTTGAGAGGCTTGTCACCCACTTTTATTGGCCCCAAATGCGCAAGAGTTCAGACACTCATTGCAGGACATGTCAGACTTGCCAGGCAAGTGGAAAGAGTCGGAGGAAGCAAAAGGCTCCTCTCCAGCCATTCCCTGTGGTCAGCACCCCCTTTGAACTCGGAGAACGACCTCCTGTATACAGAGCCTAAGGTTGCTAGGCCTGGGTCAGCTCGTGTGCTGGTGGTACCCCAGCGATTCTGACCCTTCCTACTGGGGTTGGCTCATGATGTACCTTTAGCTAGACATCTGGGGCAGGACAAGAACTTTGAAACGCTTGCAACCACTTTTATTGGCCCCAGATGCGGAAGAATTCAGATACTCATTGTAGGACCTTTCAAACTTGCCAGGCAAGTGGGAAAAGTGGAAGGAAGCAAAGGCTCCTCTCCAACCTTTCCCAGTAGTCAGTACCCCCTTTGAACGGGTGGGCATTGGCATTGTGGGGCCATCGACCCCAAGACCACCATGGGCAACAGGTTCATCCTGGTCTTGGTGGCCCATGCCACCCGGTACCCGGAAGCCATACCTTTGAGGACAGTGACGGCCCCGTGGTGAGACGGGCACTGATGGGAATTTTCTCCCGAGTGGGATTCCCTCGAGAGGTAGTGTCTGACCGAGATATAAACTTAATTTCAAAGTATATGAAGTCCCAGTGGCAGGAGTGTGGGGTACCCTAAAAGTTTACCACTCCTTACCACCCCCAAGGAAATGGGTTGATTGAAAGATTCAACCGAACCCTAAAAAGCATGATTATGGGTCTTGAGGAACCTATGAGGCATAAGTGGGATGTCCTCTTACCATGCCTGCTGTTTGCATACCGTGAGGTGCCACAGAAATCTATAGGGTTCAGTCCCTTTGAGCTTCTCTATGGACACCCCGTGAGAGGACCTCAGAGTCTGGTCAAGGAAGGCTGGGAGCAATCTCCCAGGAAACCTCCCCAGGATGTATATAGCTACATGCTGGCCTTCAGAAACCAGACTAGGCATTTCAGGCAACTCGCTGAGGCGAATCTGGAAGCCAGCCAGGAGGAGATGAAGAGGTGGTACGACCACTCTGGTAGAGCTTCAGCCTGGTCAGAAAGTGTGGGTCATGGCCCCAGTGGAGCCTTGTGCATTCCAGGATAAGTGGACCGGACCATTTGAGGTGGTAGAGTGCAAAAGTCCTGTTACCTACTTGGTGGACTTGCGGTCGCCCAGGAACCCCTTGCAGGTCCTGCATGTCAACCACCTGAAGCCCCACTTTGAGAGGTCCGAAGTGGGCATGCTCTTAGCGACAGATGCTGGAACGGAGGAGGAGACTGAGCTTCTTCCTGACCTCCTGTCGTCGACAGAGCAAGATGGGTCAGTGGATGGTGTAAACCTCTCTTCCACCCTGACTCATGTGCAACAGAATGACTGCCGCCAGTTGCTGAGACAGTTTTCTGATCTGTTCTCCCTGATCCCCAGTGTCACTGATTGGTGCATCCATGATGTGGACACTGGAGACAGTCTTCCTGTGAAGCACAAAACTTACAGGGTGAGGGCTTGCATCAAGGAGGAGGTCTCCAAGATGCTTGCGTTAGGGGTGATTGAGTCCTCTAACAGTCCTTGGGCCAGCCCAGTGGTCATGGTCCCAAAGGCTGCGCACCGGGTGCCACGCCAGAACTCTGCTTCTGTGTGGACTACTGAGGGCTCAATTCAGTCACGAGGAGTGACGCGCACCCCATCTCCAGAGCTGATGAGCTCATCGATTGTTTAGGGGCTGCCCGGTACCTCAGTACGTTTGACTTAAAGTCTGGGCACTGCCAGATCACCTTGACTGATGGGGCCAGAGAGAGGTCAGCATTCTCCACACCAGATGGGCACTACCAGTTCCGAGTTATGCCATTTGGGATGAAGAATGCCCCTGCCACATTTCAGAATTTGGTCAACCAGCTGTTGGCTGGATTGGAAGAGTTCAGTGCCGCCTACCTGGATGACATTGCAGTGTTCAGCGCCAGTTGGGAAGAACATCTGCTCCACCTCTGGGTAGTGTTGATGGCGCTGCGGAGGGCAGGCTTCACGATCAAGACAAGCAAGTGCCAGATCGGGCAGGGTTCCATGGTGTACTTGGGACACCAGGTTGAGAGTGGCCAGGTGGCGCCCCTACAGCCCAAGATTGAAACCATCCTGGCTTGGGAACCCCCCAAAATCCAGACAGAGGTGAGATCCATTTTAGGACTCACTGGGTACTACAGGAGGTTTGTCAACGGGTATGGCAGCAGTGTTGCACCCTTGACAGAGCTGACTTCTAGGAAGCAGCCCAAGTAAGTGATTTGGACTGACACCTGTCAGAAAGCTTTTGAGGCCCTGAAAACTGCTATGGCACCCAACTTCTCCAGAGAGTTTATCGTTCAGACAGACGCTTCAGAGGTGGTGTGGGGGCTGTTTTGTCACAGATGAATGAGGAGGGCCTAGATCAACCCATAGCCTTCATCAGTAGGAGGTTACTTCCACAGGAACAGAGGTGGAGTGCGATTGAGCGTGAGGCATTTGCTGTGGTCCGGGCACTGAAGAAGCTGAGCCATACCTGTTTGGGACTCACTTCCGGGTTCAGACAGACCACAGGCCCCTCAGATGGTTGATAAAGATGAGGGGTGAGAATCCAAAGCTGTTGAGGTGGTCCATTTCCCTACAGGGATGGACTTCACGGTGGAACACCGCCCTGGTACAGAACACGCCAATGTTGATGGTCTGTCCAGATTTTTCCGCCTTACTGATGAGATCTCCCAGGAGGTAGGGTAGTTCTCCCCACATTTCAGCTGGAGGCAACACGTGTTAGACCTTGCACCTTGGCGTGGGTCTCCCTTCCATTTTTTTGCTGTTGCCTCATGTGTTTTTGCTGCTGTTAGATGCTTTGGGCACTGTGCCACTGCTGTCCAGTGCCGCAGTGCAAGTGGTCCCTATAGTAAATTGATGTATGGATTAGTGATTCCATGATTGGCTAGTTTGGTTTACCTTTCAGACCCTAGTTCAGTGCACCAGGAGTGCCCAGGGCTTGTAAACCAAATGCTGCTGTTGGGCTTGCAGCACTGGTTGTGCCACCCACAGAAGCAATCTGCAAAATTGTGTCTCGGGTCTGCCATTGCAGAGCTTGTGTGCAGTCTGGCCATGCTGACTGGGCAAGTGCAGCCAATCCCTAAACCTTCCCTTTTTAATTCTAATTTTCCTAAAAAAGGAAAAGATATCTTGAAACAGTTCAAACTTGTTCGCTTGAGCATGAGGGACATATGTTAGACCTTTAGAGAGAAGGTCTGTGGCTGCATGATCTAATTGTGAGGATGACAAATTAAAAATGGGTATTACATTCCGTGTTTCCAATATTGCCGATTTCTCGTTTCTAACAGATATTGGGGGTCTGGTTGATAATGATGTCCCTGATAGTTCCCTCTGGGTTGGGATTGGGGTTGGAATCTGACTCTTTGTTTGCCCCTTCGTGGCCCTCGTTGGCCTAAAAAAGACTGATGGGAAGTCTTGGGGTTAAAAGAGTTATATATTTCTGATGGTTCATATTGATGTGATGGGCCCTCATTGTCAGAGTCTGAAGTGTCCGAAAAGGTGACAACTTTTTGTTGTCTAGATGTATGGTCATCCATATAGTGATTCTGTTTGTAGAAATCTATATTAAGGTATGGGTAAGTTCTTTCTAGTGTGTAATATCTTTTGTCTTTGGCTAGTTTATCTGACTTTCTTTTATTTAGGTATTCCGCGAATGAGGCCAGATCTTTATTTGACTCTTCTAATTTTTTAGTAGCTTCTTCTATGGTGTTGTTTTTTCAGATTTTGTCTTCCAGTTCGTTAAGTTCAATTTTAAGAGCTGATGTTAATTCTTTAGCAGTTTCAATAATGAGTATCATGAGATCCCTGGAGCAACGATTCGCGATCATGCTCCATTTTTCCAGGAATTCTTTATGTTGGACAAATAGCCCTGGAATGTTACGGACTCGTAAGCCCTGGGGAATTATGCCTGCTTTTAAGTATTCCAGCATGAATTCGCCATGTGCCTCCATTCTTTTGAGTTTTTTCTTGAGGTCTATTAGTTTATGGATATCTTCATTATTAACAGCGTTGGATTTGGAGTTATTGCTAAAAGAGCTACTGGATCCTACTAATAACGCGAACTCTTCATCGGAAAACCCAAATGTTTTGAGATGGGCCATGATGTATATAAGGATGTGAAGGTGTGATGTATACCAAGACAAAAGGGGGGTAGAGGCGAGGGGAAAGAAACCCAAAAGAGGGCAGAGGAAAAAAAAGAAAAGAAAAAAGAGAAAGAAAGAGAAAAATGAAATGCAGAAACCACAGTTAAAGCACAATGAAATATTTGTTATTCGTATACGTACCTATCGGCCTCATCCATCATATTCATTCCCCCACCAATCCTCATGTTGCTGTATTGATGGCCACATATACAGAACATCTTTTAGGTACATATTACTACCTTCAAAGATATTAATTAACTTTGATGCACCTCAACAACTACATTAACCTTACTTTTCCTTATTTGTCTGTGTAACTAGATGCTTTTATCCTTTGAAGACAGCATTAGTCGCCTATCCACCAGCAGTCCCCCTTTTTTCGAATTAAAGGTACACTAACCGATGTACTGTTTATCTTTTGCCACATCCGAGGACTTGAATATGTATATATATTTCTTTCAGGGGAATCTTTGGTATATACTTTATCACTCTTTACTCTACCTTCCCTATTCACGTACCCACTTTTCACACGTATCCAACTCCTTCTTCACCAGCCTTATCTCTTTTCCCTCCACCTTATACAAGTTTGGTTAACAGTGGACATCACTTATTGATAGCAGAATTTTACCACATGCACTTTAATTCTCCATGAAAGCATACCATAAATTAACTATAATAAATATGTGTTGGTCATGCTAAACCACCACTACAATGTCAAATGTATTACATGAGAATAAATTGTTAAATTATTGCTTATATACCCCCTTTCTTCTTGATTACAGAAATTGTGACTCTGTCCTGACGAAGGCGTCACTTACGCCGAAACGCGCGTCGATTATAAACCAGTCACTTTGCACTTTTGTTCATTTTTTTATGTATAACACATTTTTATGATTGTCATGATTTTAATTCAAACATTTGTATAACAATTTGTTGTTTGTATTCAGTTTCGTATGAATTATTTTAAATGAGAAAATAAACAAGATATGTATTTTCATGTTCATTGTGGTCTTTAGTTTTATCCTTTGACCTTATGACACACATTTAGCTTTATCACTAACGATTGCCTAGGATTTTATTTGTCAAATGTATCTAACACGTGTTGCCTCCAGCTGAAATGTGGGGTGAACTACCCTACCTCCTGAGAGATCTCATCAGTAAGGCGGAAAAATCTGGACAGACCATCAGCATTGGCGTGTTCTGTACCAGGCCGGTGTTCCACCGTAAAGTCCATCCCGTGTAGGGAAATGGACCACCTCAACAACTTTGGTTTCTCACCCCCCATCTGCATCAACCATCTGAGGGGCCTGTGGTCTGTGAACCCGGAAGTGAGTCCCAAACAGGTATGGTCTCAACTTCTTCAGTGCCCAGACCACAGCAAATGCCTCACGCTCAACTGCACTCCACCTCTGTTGCCGTGGAAGTAACCTCCTACTGATGAAGGCTACAGGTTGGTCAAGGCCCTCTTCATTAATCTGTGATGGAACAGCCCCCACACCATGCTCTGAAGCGTCTGTTTGAACAATGAATTATTTTGAGAAGTTGGGCGCCTATAGCACGGGTGCTGTGCACATGGCAGTCTTCAGGGCGCCCAAAGCCTTCTGACAGGTGTCAGTCCAGTTCACTTTCTTGGGCTGCTTCCTGGAAGTCAGCTCAGTCAAGGGAGCAACAATGTTGCCATACCCCTTGACAAACCTCCTGTAGTACCCCGTGAGTCCTAAAATGGCTCTCACCTGTGTCTGAGTCTTTGGGGGTTCCCATGCCAGGATGGTATCAATCTTGGATTGCAGGGGCGCCACCTGCCTGCTCCCTACCTGGTGCTCCAAGTACACCACGGAACCCTGCTCGATCGGGCACTTACTCGTCTTGATTGCGAGGCCTGCCTTGCGCAGTGCCATCAACACTTCCCAGAGGTGCCGCAGCTGTTCTTACCAACTGGCGCTGAACACTGCAATGTCATCCAGGTATGTGGCACTGAAATCTTCCAGTCCAGCCAACACCTGGTTGACCAACCTCTGAAAGGTGGCAGGGGCATTCTTTTTCCCAAGGGCATAACCCATAATTGGTAGTGCCCATCTGGTGTGGCGAAGGCTGACCTCTCTTTGGCCCCATCAGTTAAGGCGATCTGCCAGTACCCAGACGTCAAATCAAACGTGCTGAGGTACCGTGCAGCCCCCAACCGATCAATGAGCTCATCAGCTCTGAGGATAGGGTGCGCCTCAGTCCTGGTGACTGAATTGAGTCCTCGGTAGTCAACACAGAACCTGAGTTCAGGTGTGGCACAAGGCGAGGCAGCCTTTGGGACCAAGACCACTGGGCTGGCCCAAAGACTGTTGGAGGACTCAATCACCCCTAAGGCAAACATCTTGGATACCTCCTCCTTGATAGAAGTCCTGACCTTGTCAGTCACTCTGTAAGCCTTGTGCTTCACGGAAGCACTGTCCCCGGTGTCCACATCATGGACGCACCACTCAGTGACACCAGGAACCAAGGAAAACAAATCAGAGAATTGTCCCAACAGTTGGCGACAATATTGCTGCTGATCAGGGGTCAGTGTGGCAGAGAGGTTGACACCATCCACTACCCCATCTTGCTCTGTTGCAGACAGGAAGTGAGGAAGAGACTCTGTCTCCTCCTCCATTCCATCAGCCATCACTAGGAGCATGCCCACTTTGGACCTTTCTAAGTGGGGCTTCAGGCAGTTAACATGTAGGACCCGCAAAGGGTTCCTTGGAGACCGCAAGTTCACCAGGTAGGTGACATCACTCTTGCGCTCCACCACCTCAAATGGACTGGTCAACATGTCCTGGAGTGCACAAGGCTCTACAGGGGCCATGACCCAAACTTTCTGTCCAGGTTGAAGCTCAATCAGAGTGGCATTCTGATCGTACCGCCGCTTCATCTCTTCCTGGCTGGCTTCCAGATTTGCCTGAGCGAGCTCTCTGAATTGCCGAGTCTGGTTCCTAAAGGCCAGCATGTAACTGTATACATCCTGGGGAGGTTTCCTGGGAGATTGCACTCAGTCTTCCTTTACCAGACTCAAAGGTCCTCTTACCGGGTGTCCATACAACAGTTAAAAGGGACTGAACCCTAGGGACTTTTGTGGCACCTCACGGTAAGCAAACAGAAGGCATGGCAAGAGGACGTCCCACTTATGCCTCATCGGTTCCTCAAGACCCATGATCATGCCTTTAAGGGTCCGGTTGAATCTCTCAACCAGCCCATTACCTGGGGGGTGGTAAGGCATGGTGAACTTGTAGGTAACACCACACGCCTTCCACAGGGACTTCACTGGATATAAAGTTGGTATCACGGTCTGACACCACCTCTCTGGGGAACCCCACACGGGAGAAAATCCCCATCAGTGCACGTCCCACTACGGGGGCCGTCGCTGTCCTGAACAGTATGGCTTCCGGGTACCGGGTGGCATGGTCCACCAAGACCAGGATAAACCTGTTGCCTATGGCTGTCTTGGGGTCCAGTGGCCCCACAATGTCAATGCCCATCCGTTCAAAGGGGGTACTGACTACTGGGAAAGGTTGGAGAGGAGCCTTTGCTTCCTTCCACTTTTCCCACTTGCCTGGCAAGTTTGAAAGGTCCTACAATGAGTATCTGAATTCTTCCGCATCTGGGGCCAATAAAAGTGGTTGCAAGTGTTTCAAAGTTCTTGTCCTGCCCCAGATGTCCAGCTAAAGGTACATCATGAGCCAACCCCAGTAGGAAGGCTCAGAATCGCTGGGGTACCACCAGCACACGGGCTGACCCAGGCCTAGCAACCTTAGGCTCTGTATACAGGAGGTCGTTCTCCCAGTAGATCCAATGTGATCCGGACTGATCACCTGCTGCCCAATTTGTGGCCTGTTGCCACAAACCCACAAGAAAAGGGCACTTCTTCTGTTCTGCACAAAATTCCTCCCTGGAGGGTCCTCCTTCTTGCTGCCTATGGGTCAGCTCAGGCAGGTCCCTCAGTTCAGCAACGTGCTCACTTGGCCAGTCAGCATGGCAGTACCAGACTGCACATAGGCTCTGCAATGGCAGACCTGAGACACACTTTACAAGCTGCTGCTGTGGGTGGCACAACCAGTGCTGCAAGTCCACTAGCAGCATTTGATTTACAAGCCCTGGGCACACATGGTGCACTGTACTAGGGTCTGACAAGTAAATCAAATAACCCAATCATGGAGTCACTAATCAATACATCAATTTAAGATAGGTACCAGGTCTAACAAGTGGCATAAGTGTGCCCATGCTTCAGCTCCATTTGCTATGGTATTCTATTGTGCCCCACAACTAAACTGGTAATATCACAGAAAAAGACAGACACAGCACCTTGCAGCACACATTATTATACCCAACCCCCCCTTTCTTTGCAAAGAAGTGATTGCCTGAGGGCCCACTATATGCCCATCCCCTAAAAATCACATCTAGAGACGCCACTGGGGTACAGCAACTTGAAAAATGCCTCCATAACAGTAAATACTAGATGCACATCTTGCTGACTTGAGAGAACCTTTAGTATCCTACAAGTTGAAGACCTTCCTACTCAATCTCCAGACCCCAAACAAGGATGCTGGAGAGTTGTAGCAGAACGCTGGGAATGACAGAATGCAGGGAAAGGGGAGGTAAAACCCACTGACGGCCCAGACAAACTGTACTAATACTAAGTACAGTTGGCTATGTGGCCATTCTGGGGCTGTTAAGACTATCACTGTCCTCACCAACTGGTTCTTGGAGAGCAACTTGCATGTCACTTAAGAGCCACCTGGGGCCGCAACTGTGACCCCTGGCTTTCCGCTTGCAAACCGCGGCACTGTCTTTGCGACCGCTGGCCTCAGACGTGGCAATACCAAGTACAGATGGTAAACAGCGTGCTGATAAGCAGCTCTTACAGCGACCTAGGACATTAGACCTTTCAGTTAAACAAATAAAATTAGCACTGCTATAAGCACTTTACTGAATAATTTAGCAAATTAACTACAATTTAAACACGTTGTCCGGTTTCTATATTTTAAAAACCTGTAGAATTATATGTTTGAATAATTACATTACCTGCGTGATTTGCATGGTTGGATAATGCCTTACAAGTAATCATAATGGAAATGTATTTACTAAGATAGGGGATACGTTAACAGCATGGTTCACATTCACAGGTGATTGAATCGGTTATCGACCATATTCTCCCTTCCTGGAAGATATATTCATGCTTATCAAAGGAGGTGAGTTTCTGCCCATGTAATAATATCCTAAACTAAGTGATTCAGCCGGGATATCGTTGTATCTCCTGCCTGTTCATTAAGGGGTAGAACACCTGGTGGTCAATCCTGGGGGCACCAAAGTGCACGCCGAATGACACAAGTACCCATCTTCCAAGGGTGTTTGCAAACACTGGTCTATCAGGGTAATCAATGTGTCCCTCACTCCACCAAAATGGCATCTGTTCCTAATTCTATTGGACAGAAATGATGCAACGAAAATCTTTACAGTATATTGAAATGATTTCAAAACCATGTGAGAGAATCCTTGGTCCCCAGCGTCAACCTCATCATCCTGTTGCATTCATGAGATGATGGGTTGATATTTACCAAAAGATATAAATTAAGCCTGGGTGGTATTTTCAATATTTGAGAGTAATCTTAAATTCCTTTTTTTTTTTTTTTTGGATTACCTGTATTTCACACAATTTTTACCTTTGGAAGTTCTGCCGTTTTGCAACTGGTTTTGGCAGAAAATGGTTTGCAGGAACTGTAAAGCGAATATATGCCACAGTCTACTATAAGTAGTCTGCAGTATCTCAAGTTACTCTTTTATGGAAGAGATACCCTCTCGCACAGTTTTGAAGTAGAAGACCGGGGAAATGCATTTCATGTAATATGCAAATGTTTTGTAAATTTTGTGTGAAATTTATGGCAAATGTTTTGCATTTCCCCCACCACTAATGTAAATAGAACCCGGCCCATTAAACAACTACTCTGGTAGGTATGATATACTCCTGCAGTTGCAACTATGGATGTGCTGGAGCTGCACTCGTTTTGAAGGAGGTATGAGGGTTTTAACTGGAGAAAAAACACCCTCTTTGTGGGCAGAAACTCTTTCCAAAAGTGACAACCAATGAAAATTAAGTCTTCAGATGAAACGTTTCTAAGCTGATGAAGCATGGGAGGGGATGTGGTCCATGGGCTAGACTGCCGACTTTGGTGCTGGAAACCAGGGTTCGAGCCTCGGAGTCGCGTCCACATCCTGTGATTCTGGGCAAATCACTTATTCTACCCGTGCCTGAATGTGTAATGTAAATACGGTGCTATGTAAAGCTCTCCAATACCTTCGGGTCGAGTTCGCGCTATATAAATATGCAAAAAAAAAAAAAAAAAAAGCAACCGTGCAGGCGAAGAGCCTGCAACATCAATCAAGCATCTTCTTGGCGCCTGGGAAATAACTTAGTGGCAATTAGTCAGCCACCAGATTTGGAAAATATATGCCCATGCTCTGCACATAACAGACCCACTAAAGTTACTAAGTCATTTGAGAAGAGTCTGGAAGCTAATGACAACTCAGACAGAAGTACTTAAAACTGGAAGTGCTGGTGACCCATCACAAATTAAAGAAACGTTGATGGCTATCATGAATCGGTATTTAAATGTAAGCATCTTTCATATATATTAATACCACATAGTCAAAGTCTTAAATAAAGGAGTCAGTTCCTTGCAAGCTGTCCCTTTAAATAGACATTGCAACACAATCTTGTTCACCGCTGTCATAGCCATGACCAGTCTCCATTTGCTTGCAGATTGGCACACCACAAAGAGACAGTGCATTTCTGCCAGTCTCCCACTGTCTTGATAGGCTCTTCCCCAAGGGATCTGCTCTAGTAGGGCTGCTTTCTTGGCTGGTCAAAGAGAATCTGATTGAATAGATCTTGAGTAGGGATTATCCTATGTTACCCCTTATAGGTTCTAATAAATCAATCATCTCTAGATGTGAGGTAATTTTAGATATTTTTTACTGCTTTGTGGATCCTATTTAATCTATTCAGTCAGAGAAATTACCTCCAGGTGGATGACAAGACACAATGATGACGCTATCAGCTACCAGTATGTCAGTGGTGAAAACATACCACTAACCGAAAGTAGTTGTTGAGGGTCCCACAGATTTATCTTCCGGGATCCTCCCAGACCACTTGATCCCACTCTCCTTTGATGTTTTTGATATACACAAATGGAAGCAGAGTAGATGTCAGAAACCTTTGCTACCTCCTCCCTCTTTTGATATTTAAAGGCATGTATTATCCCAATACACAACTTAGGCCTCACCTAACTGAACAATTAACCAGACACCTCCATTCTGCAGGATTCCTACAGCAACACATACACAAAACCATATCAGGGGGATGGGCATTATTTGACATTGTCCCTAAGGCATGGAGCTGTATCCCACTCCTCATCAAAGCTGCCTCCTCTCTTTTTAAATTCAGCGAGAAGTTGAAAACCTGAGTTTTCTATGAACCAACCTACCATAGGCAGGGCTACGCACACACACACCTGCTCAGCACCAGGATACCCTCAAGTGTCATAGTGCGCTTTATAATACACATAGCACAGCATAATATAACGTCTGGAACACAATGCACAAACCTGTAGCAAACATTTGCAAAGGTCACTGGTCGGAGATTAAGGGGGGACAATGCTAGTGAAGCTGCTGGAGAGGGCAGCTCTTATTGTTTCTCAGGGATGCCTACATAGTGATGCCTTTATGGGGAAGGAGAGGCAGGTAACTGGCTTGTAGGCTGTGGTTAAGTTCTGTCAATGTGTAAGAGGTCAGCAACCTTGACCCAACACATATAAGGCCTGTCTACAGTGATTTGTGAATAAACTGAATAATGGTGCTGGTAAATCCATAGTCAGCTTTCCGGTCTGTGGCCTTAGGATGTATCAGGTTTGTAGCTCCTAAACTTTCAGAAAACTCACACTACCTTTTCCTAAATTTGTTTCTAGATAAACGCAGATTCTATGTTTAACTTTCTTCTCTGCTTTTAAGGTTGAAGTCTAAAATATGCTAAGGCCCGTTTATAGGTCGCAGCCTACCAGACAAAGACATCTTGGGCACTTTCAGAAAGTTGACCTAGGAATGCATTCTATCCGATGATTATCATTGACTTTGTGGTTTGTAACTCACATTTATTGGCTTTCTATTTGCTGGCTTAATTTGCTTTAGGCTCTCCAAGTTCAGTTCTTCCCTCCTGTTGCCTAAACCGTGTTTACTGTATTCTTCGATAAACTCGCTTCCTGTAACAAAAAAAAGGCCTTTAAATCTTGTTTGTATCTTGTCGCAATTGCTGTGCATTTAAAGACAGAGGTCAAATGTCAAGCTGCGTCTTCCATTTTCTTTCTCTGAATTCAAAGTGAGGGGATTTGTGTGACAATCATGCTGGATCTGGAGAAGTGCCTGACGAAGGGCTTTACAATGTTATTTTTGTTTCTGACGCGCATAAAAATGTAAATGTCTGTAATTTAACTGTGCTGAACATCAAATCAATACACTAGGTGATGCATTTCCACACATTGTTTGTGCGCTGTTTACATTTTATTCATAAAACTGTATGCAAGTGCAAATGTTATGATCATTTCAATTGAAGATGTTTTGTCTGTAATGGCCATATGCTACCATACCATCCATACTCTACGTTACCCCACTCTACTCTACTCTGCACCACTCCACTGCACTCTACTCTTCACCACTCCGCACTACACTACTCCACTCCACACTGCGTCACTTCACTCTTCTCTGCACCATTCCACGCTACTTTATGCCAATGCACTCTACCCCACACTACTCTATTATGCACAACAGCACTCTACACTACTCCATGCCACTTCACTCCATGCCATCTTACTCTGCAACAATGCACTTTATGCCGCTGCACTCCATGCCAATGCACTTTACTCTGTACCACTACCCTCTATGCCACTCTACTCGGCACCACTGCTCTCTACTCTGAAACAATCTAATCTACACCACTGCCCTCAGTGCCAATGCACTCAGTGCCACTCACGCTAATCTACACCACTCTACACCACTGCATCCTATGCTTATGCACTCTACACCACTTTGCTAAAAAATAATGCACTCTACGCCAATCTACTCGGCACCACTGCACTCTACACACTATACTCTATGCCACCACACTCTACACCATTGTACTCTGTCACTGCACTCCCCACCACTCTATTCTACTCTGCGTCACTGCACTCTACGCCACTTTCTTCTACTCTGATCCACTGTACTCTACACCACTGCTCTCTATGCCACTCTACACTGCACCACTGCACTCTACATCAATGCACTCCTTGCCACTCTACTATACACTACAGCACTCTATGATAGTATACTCTTCAAAACTGCACTTTGCCATTCCACTTTAGGCCACTCTATGCCAGTGAACTCTGCATCACTCCACTGTACACCACTGCACTCTACATCAATTCACTCTGATCTACTCTGCACCACTGCACTCTACTCTATACCATTGCACTCTACACCACTTCACTCTACACTGAAACAATCTACTCTATACCACGGGAGTCTATGCTCTTCTATTCCACTATGCGCCACTCTATTCTATGCCGCTCCACGCCACTCCACTCTATGCCTCTGTACTGTACACCACTGCACTCTACTATGTTGCACTCTATACCACTTCACTCAATACCAAAACACTCTATGCCACTGCACTCTATGCCAATCTACTCTGCACCACTACACTGTACGCCACTATACTCGACACCATTGCACTCTACGTCACTTTACTCTGCACCAGTGTATGCCACTGCACTCTACACCGATGCACTCTACGCCACTCTACTCTACACCACAGCACTCTACAACACTGTACTTTTGTACTTTATACCACTGCTCTCTCTGCTACTGAACTCTATGCCACTCTACTCAATGGCACCCTACTCTGCGCCACTGTACTCTATGCCACTGCACTCAATGCCATTCTGCTGCACTCCAAGCCAATGCAGTCTAAGCCACTCTAATGTACTGTGCACCACTGTACTCTGACGCTGTACTCTATGCCACTTCACTCTACGTCTCTCTACTCTAATCTGCACCACTCTACTCTATGCCAGTGTACTCTACCCCACTCTACTCTGCAACACTGCACTCTTCACCACTTCACCCTACACCACACTAGTCTAGTCCACTCCACTCTGGATCACTCCACTTTTTGCCACTCCACTCTGTAACACTGCACTTTACGCCAACGCACTCTGCACCACAACTCTACCCTGCACCACTCCACAGCACTGCATTCTACTCTGAACAATCTACTCTACGCCACTGCATTGTGTTCCACTGCACTTTATGCTACTCTACTCCACTGTGCCACTCCACTGCAATCAATGCTGTGCCACTGCACTCTATGTCACTGCTCTCTACTCCACTCTGTGGCACTCCACTCTACTCCGCTCTATGCAACTGCACTCTACGCTATGTCACTCTACTCTAATCCACTGCAGTCTACACCAATTCACTCTACAGCACTTTACTCAAAACCAATGCACCATAGTGCACTGCACCTATGCTAAATACTTTGCACCACTGCACTTTATGCTGCTATACTCTAAAACATTCAACTCTATGTCACTGCTTGCTACATCACTCTACACCATTGCTCTCTACGTCACTTTACTCTACGCCACTCTATTCTACTCTGCAGTACTGTACTTTATGTCACAGCTCTATGCACCACTCTATGCCACTGCATTTTACACCACTTTACTGCACTCTGCACCACTGCACTCTATGCCACTGCACCACTCTACTTTATGCAATGCACTCTACACCACTCTACTCTGCATGACTCCACTGTATGCCACTGCACTCTATCTTGCACCACTCCACTCTGTACCACTCCACTCTATGCCACTTCACTCTACGTCACTCTACTCTTCAATACTGCTCTATCCCCCTCAGAACTCTACTCCACCCTATTCTGCATCTGTTCACTCTATGCCATTATACTCTACGACAAAGCACTCTAAGCCACTCTTCTCTACTCTGCACCACTTGACTCTACGACACTCTACTCCATACCACTGCACTCTATGTTATTCCAATCTACTCTGAAAAAATCTACTCTATACCGCTGCAGTTTACGCCATTGTATTCCACTCTGTGCCACTCTCCTCTATGCCACTTTACCCAGAACCAATGCACTCTATGCCATTGCACTCTGCGCCAATTTATTCTGCACCATTGTACGCCACTTCCATCCAGGCCACTCTACTACACTTCACTCTGCAACACTCCACTTTATGATACTCTTCTCTATGATGCTCTACTCCAATAAACTGTGCTCCACTGACACTCTACACCACTCTATACCACTCCACGGCACTCTACTCCACTCATTCTAGAACAGTCTACTTCACTCTATGCAACACCCTCTACGCCACACCACTCTGCTCTACACCACTCCACGACACTCTATGTCACTTCACTCTACACCACTCTCCTCAACTATAACACCGTACTCAACTCTACCCCACTCAACTCTATGCTCTTCCACTCTATGACATGCTACTCCCTTCACAACACTCCACAACACGGTACGCTACTCCATGCCACTCCACTTCACACCTTTCCATGCCACTCAACTCTACTGTACGCCACACCACTCCACTCTACGAACCTCTATAACACTCTAGTCTACTCCACTTTACAACAGTCCACATCACTCTACTTTACCCCACTAACTGTTAGCCATGCAGAACAGCAGCCATTATTGCGTACAACATTGCTAAAACATATTGGCAAAGCCAATAGCTTTTGCATAGGCGAGAACTTTTGGCACTCATTTCACTAGGCATTTTCTCGGTGGGCTGGAGCCCATGGAGGCGGGTTTTGAGAGCCTCCTGGTGGCTTGGTGACTTTCACCAGCTTTCTGATGTTAATTGCAGCAGGCAGAGAAGGTTTCAAGAGAGAGAGAAAAAGAGGGACGGATGGGGATGTTAGAGAGAAAGTGAGTACAGGGGGAAGAGAGAGAGAGAGGACTGAAAGAAAAAGAGGGAATGGATAGAAAGAAAGGAGACGAAGGGAGTGAGGCTGGATTCAAAACTTTTCCTAGGCCTACTTTCGGTGCCCAACTCCAGCCCTGAAAATGCAGTGCTTCTCTAAGCCACCGATGTGATCAGAATGCCAATGTATTGGTTTTGGTACTCCAGATCTAGGGAATAAAACACAGTAAATGGGTCGATTCTGCTTGGCATCATTCATAATGCACGCTAAGGATACCCAGAGAGATATCATACTCCCATCAACTGCGAATATTTCAGAATACAACCAATCCTCCTGGTCAATCAAAGTATTTACAAAAGCTTGCAGTGAACGGCTATTGAACACGCTCAGATCACATACCGCTTTCTGAAGTACCATTTAGTGCCCCATGTATGAAGCATTCAGCCCATGTAAATCGCGTATTCTTCATCCCAGAAATATTCCCCTAACTTGTTTTAATTTATCTTCTCTGCACAGACGTCGGTTTGCCTGCAGCGCAGAGAAGAGGGTGACGGTATCAATGCTTTCCCCCTCCCGGGTATAATTATAGCGCCTGCCTGTTCTCATTTAACATCCACACTTACCTGGGACTCAGAAAAGCAATTTCCCTAAAATGCAATGTAACGCTGGAGGATGGATTACAGTTTTCAGGATTCATTCTCTAATTTAGAGAGTGATCAGTGCTTCGGAATTAGTCTCGCTTCCATTGGCCGAGGAACAGTCTTGCTCGTGTAAAATATGAAGAGACCTGAGGGTTTCCAATCAAATTCCGAGCGAGGAGAACTCAACCTTTCATCTCTCAGGTCAATTATAAAACCATGCTTTTATTTATTCGTAAAGTGTTTCTAAGTCCAACACTGATAGGTGCTAAGTTATTGTACAAGGCTACTGAAAATAAGAGAAGGCTATTTAGCGGCTTCTGTCGGGGAGGTCTGTAGGGCATCTGTGCTATTACATTTTCGTGCACAGACACATTGAATAAAATATGTGATGTAACATCTGGGATCGTGTGCTCAGATCTCACGTTTACTTACTCAAAGCTATTAGTATAGTGTTACTGATTTCAAACAACTGGAAGTGGTCCATAAGCACTAAAGTAATGGTGTGGGGTGGGGGGTGCAGCAGCACCTGCAAAATAACCATGCTGGAGTTGAAGATAAATGAGCAATAAAGATGCCGTCACATTTTGGTTTTATCTCGTCACATTTGATATGCTTTAAAGGGAGATGCCCCATTACAGGCCAAATCTTCTGAACAATTGATGCTTATTCTTTACCATGTGAAGTCTGTAAATTACAGTGCTACCACACCATGTTTTATAATACATTTGTGACAGTGTACTCCATAGTGCACCACAGGCTAAAGCTCACAGCCTTACTACTCTCATGCTGAATGGTAGCCACGCTACATTAACTATAAATCACATTTTCTCCATGCACTGCTTGGACACTTTTCTATTTTATTCCTCAGATCATCTAAAGTAATATTATTTACAAGAAAAGTTATGAGATCTCAAATTAAATCTTTTGCAAGAACACAGTGCATTGGAGAATGGCAAGTTTAAGTTAATATAGTGTGGCTGCAGAGAAACATACACTGTGCATGGAGGTGCAAGAGTTATAATAATTTGAAGGTGTTGGATAATTTATAAATTAAACAAAGAAGTATAAGTTTAGAAATTTAAATGTTTGTGTAATTTAATTTTGGTTCGTAGATAAAGAATAAACAATGTTATATTCATTTAAAGGTGGTGCTTAGATGATACATTTAAAGTATAGGTATAACTTGAGAATTTGTAATGTTTGTGTATTATAAGTTTGGTTTGTACTGAAAGAAAAAAATATGTTTTCCTATCTATAAGAAAGGTTAACCTTTGGTTTTTTTTCAATTGAAGCTCAAAGTTTTTATTTTTAATAAAAATTAGTTTCAAATCATAGAGTTTACTATCTTTGAGTGGAGTACCATTTAGAGCCTAATTACGAGTATGGCGATCCACGGACTGCCAGACTCGTTGGGGTGTGGCCATCATACAAAAAGGGTGGTCGGATCATCATTGCCCTGCCGCAGGCACCAGGGAACCATCATTCTCTTGCTGTGTCGCGGCAGTCAGGAAGCCGCAGTATGCTTGTCAGGGGTCCCACAAAGCATTTTACGAGTTTCCTCGCGGTTTTCATGGTGGTTCCTTCTCCATGAAAACCGTGGCGTAGAGGAAACAAAGAGGGATCTGCAGGGCACCCTTGTGCCTCCACATCATGGGGTGCATACCATGGGGTGCCCTCCTGTGTGAATGCAACCCAGTTCCTGCCTGGCATGGACTTTAGAGTCCATGCCATGCAGGAACTGTTTTTGGCATTCCCTTTGGGAACGTAAAAAAAAGCCCGCCAGACATGAGAAATACTCGTAATCTGGCAGGCGGCCCAACCACGGGTTTGGCGGTGCGTCTGGGGGGCGGACCCAGCCCTGCACCGCTAAATTCGTTATCAGACCCTTAGTGGAGTGTGGTACAGTAGAGTGGAGAAGAGTGCTGTACATTGTACTGTTGTAGAGTACAGTGTCAGAAAGTGGAGTAGAGTGGAATAGTGTACAGTGGAGTGGTGTACAGTGGAGGAGCATAGAGTGCAGTGTTGTATAGTGCAGTTTTGTACAGTGGAGTAGGGTAGAGTGGAGTAGAGTGGAGCATCATAGAGTGGAGTGGAGTGGCACAGCGTACAGTGGAGTACATTGTTATATAGTGGAGTGGCATGTTGTATCGTATAGTTGCATGGAGTGCACTAGAGAGGACAGGCATACTGTAGAGTTGAGTAAATTGTTATACATTGGAGTGGTGTCTTGTACAATTCAGTGGAGTGGTGTGTCATAGAGTGTTGGAAATTGTTGGAGAGTGATGTGTTTTACACTGGGTTTAGGGGCGTAGAGTCGAGTAGAGGATTGTAGAATGTAGTGTAGAGATATAGACTGGAGAACAGTGTTGTATAGTGGCACAGAGTGTAGTAGAGTCGAGGTGCATAGAGTGGAGTATAGTGTGGTACAGTGAGGCTAGATTGAGTGGAGTGTGGTACAGTGCCATAGAGAAGGGTAAAGTGCTGTGCAGTGGAATAGAGTGTTGTAGTATAGAGCAGAGAAGCGTGCTCTAGAGTACAGTATCTTATAGTCAAGTGGAGTGGATTGTGGTACCGTGGAGTGGAATGATGTGTTGTAGAGTGTCAGAAAGTGTCATAGAGTGGAATAGAGTAGAGTGTCACAGAGTGGATTACAGTGGTGTACAGTGGACTAGCGTGGCGTAGAGTAGAGTGCAGTAAAGTATGGTTTAGTGGAGTCAGATAGACTGTCGCACAGTTGAGTAATATAGAGTAGCATACAGTGGTGTGGTGTAGAGTGCAGTAGTGGAATATAGTGGAGTATAATGGAGTAGAGTCTGACACAATAGAGTATATTAACTGAGGTGTAATGGCATTGAGGGAGTTGCATAGAGTGGAGAAGAGTGTGGTAAAGTGCTATTGAGTAGAGTGCTGAACAGTTGTATTGAGAGGAGTACATTGTTTTACAATGCAGTGCTATTCAGTGGAGTATAGTATGGTACAGTGGAGGGGCATAAACTGTTGTTGAGTGGAGTATAGTGTTGTTGAGTGGAGTTGGGTAGAGTGAAGTGTTGTAGAGCGGAGTACCATAAATAGAGTGGCATACAGTGCTTGCAATAGTGTAGTGTAGAGTGGAGTGATGTAGAGTGGAGTGGAATAGCATAGATTAGAGTATGGTAGAGTGGAGTTACGTTATGGTAGAGTGGAGATCACCACAAGGCTGGATTATGTGAACGCTCCTTATCTTGGTCTACCGGCATGGCTTCTCATAAAGTTACAACTGGTGCAAAGTTCTGCCGCGCACTTAGTTCTGAACTGCTTGAGAAGACAATCTACCAGGAAAAATCTTAAGCCACTTTATTGGCGCACGATTAAACAGAGGATAATGTTTAAGGCTTTGACAATTACCCATAGGTGCAGGCCCTCACTACCAACAAAGGAGATTTAAGAAATATGACCCCAGTAAGGCTTTACCCTCCTCCAACCAGGGGTTGGTGTTTATCCCAAGGATACATAAGGAAAGGCTAGGAGGATGGTCCTTTGCCTGTATGGCAGCTAAAAACTGAAATTCACTCTCGAAAGCATTGAGGCATCTAGATGCAGAGAAGGCTTTTAAGGCAGCACTAAAACGCATCTATTTTGGGAATGCTAAAGTTTTACTCTGCTCTGCTTCTCACACTTCTTGGAAAGCAGCTGTGTGCTTTCCAAATGGCATTCATTCATCCAAGTACCGACGGATAGCCTTCACACATGAAGCCATTGTTGGTGGCTATAACCAGCCATCTATCTGGGACATAAATGGCATGCACCAAGGACAGACCATTAATGAGCAGTCTTAGGGAGTTTCACATCTAGGTCTAGTGGGTCCAGAATTTGTGAAATAGCATGGGATGCCGGGATGCTGCTAGAGGTAGTCTGTCTGATTAAAGTGGCCTATTGACCAAGACATCTCAAACGATATTAGTGATATTCACAAATCAAGTTTTGAACATTCGGGCCTCATTCACAAAGGTAAACATACTTTTGTGTACGTTTATGTCTATTTTGCAATTTACAAAGGTGTGGAAGCTCTGCAGTTGGTAAAGATACTACTCGTAAAATACCTTTGTAAATAGAAAACAATTGAAAAACTACACAAAAGTGTACGTTTACCTTGGTAAATCAGGCCCTCAGTGTAACAGAGCAGCAATCCTTTCTTTTCAGCTGTCGACTGACAGGTAGCTGCAGTCTAGCTTGTCTCTGCTATCCACTACTTTACATCAGGCCTATCTGTAATGTGGCACCTCTACTCTTTGGTACTTTCTGTCAATAACTTGATAAAAACAAGGAGTTAACAAGTACAAAACTGTATGCAAACAACTTGCCTAATCACCCAGCAGCCCACTGGTAGTTTCAACAGTTCAGCTCTTCACACCAGGGACTAAGCAGTAGCAGTAGCAATAGTGGCCAAGTAACTACTGCTCACCCCCACCTCGTCCTCTAGGGTCTGCATACTCCTTTGCTGGCAAACTGCAGCTTGCAAACTTACACCATTAGCCGGCTAGGGATTGGCTGCTAGAAAACATAGAAGAGATCATTGTAATATCGAAATACTCACTGTTCGTGCACTGGAGAGCACTTCCTATGGATAATGGTTGCAGTCAGAGTGTGGGACCAACAGCTCTAGCTGGTAGCCTCACTAGCACCCACACACAGTGAAGGGTCACCAGAGTAGCAGATCACTCTCAACAGATCAGATCAGTGGCATTGCTAATCGGGATCAGGGAAGACACTACACCATCCTCACAGGTAGGAAGGGAGTAAAGCACAGAAAGTAAGAGGCCTCAGCACCAGACAGCCAGCACCTGCTGTACTGCCTGACAATCATATTATCCCCCTTGACACTCAGGCAAGGCAGCCCCTTGTTTGGTTGCGATATGGACTGCCAAACCACGAGAAGACTCCCAAGCCCTGTTTTATTTTTCAGAACATCATTAACAAATTGCAACATGCATTTACACACATGATTTCGCATATGCAGACTGATTCACTAGAAATGCTTTGAAATAGATTTTCTATGATATTTAGACATGTTTTTAGGTAGGTCTCATTTCTGATCAAAACGCCATTTTAATTAAGATGGAAGCCATCTCTTTCATTCATACAGGACTTCTTCCAGGCCACATCCTTTCCCCATCAGCTCTGCAGAACACAGTCAAGCTGCCATGTACTAGAACATTGCTGTTATTGTTCTTCTTCTGGTAAACTTTTCTAACTTGAATGTAATTGGGAACATATTGGTATACCTTCTAGTGCTTCAATAAAATCTATTCATTCAAATAGTATGATACTGTAAATATAACTTGTTTGTTCGAACATCTCCACATGATATTAGCATAGAAGGTGCAGAATAATTATTCAAGAAAAGGGATAGTGCTTAGTAGTTAATATAATGATGTTTGTTTGTCTGTGTGCTCAGATTTGCTGAACAAATGATACATTTGTTCACACCACAATGATTCTGCAAAATTTCCCAATTCCTGTACAAGAATTATGTATAAAAAACCCTTGATTTTGGGGGTGAGACAGGGATTTTTGAAGACTTTCTTGTTTTCCTATGGATGTTACCTGCTTTTCTTCTGATTTGGCTGCTCATTGGGAATTATGATATATTCTGATTTTACATACTCTGTATATCTCTGCCAGAGAGCCTTTATGGCGTTGACTCTGTACCGCTTCTTTCTTAATTTTGTACTAAAACCCTTTAACTTTTCATTGATCTAGAACTCAGTTATTGAGTGGACCCAAATTATTCTTAATTTAGAATTATTTAATGAGATTTTATTTGATTGAATCTGATGCTTTGGGAGGTGTCTTAATACAGGGGCACATTAGGCGTAACACATTCTCTGATCCAAATAACTGTTGGAGATCTGAGTATGGTAAATATTGGTGTGTCTTAATTTTGGGGTCGGGTATTTTGCTCCCACAACCCTAGAGCCTGGCCAGGTCCAGTAGGGGTGTTAGCAGTCTCTGCCATCAAAATAGTATTTTGTAATATGTTCAGCAGCATATCACTGATATGCCTACGTAGTGCCTGTTCAATTAAATGACTGGGGGAGCACTCCTGCAAGCCCCTGGGTGTGTATGAAAATTGCCTGCTTCCATGGGAGATGCACTGGGGAGGCATAGCAGGCCCCACAAGCGTCATCTCAACAAGAGTAGAACATTAGAACCCTAACACTGGATTTCTGTCAGCAGTTCCTCTGGGATTGGAGGGGTGGTCTTGTGACAATTTGGGCAAAAAGTGAGTGGGCTACCCATAATATTATGGCAGAATGGGTAGATGGATTTATGGAAGCCTTCAAAGAATATCACCTTTTGGTATGTCTCACCAACAACCTTAAATTAATAATTAACTTGTGCAATATAATTAAAGGTTGCCACAAGACCACCAGACGATCTAGAGATTTGGCTATAGGCGTTTAGTCAAGGAGTCCAGGTTTGTGGCCACTAGAAAATGAGGAGATATGTCATAGGCAATCAATGATAAGGAATGGCATGAGTAAAAACAGCAGAAAAATTAAAGGATATTACTTGAAAAAAATCAAGACATTTAGGGCTAGATGGACTAAGCTTTTTTGTATTCACAAACGGGCCGGTTCTCATAATCCGCTCATTTGTGAACGCAAAAAAGCTATGTTGCTATGTATGAAATCCAAACTGTGATTCGGTAGTACATTACTGAATCTTAATTTGAGTTGAGTAAATTTGAGTTGAGTACCAAATACTGATTCAGTATTTGGAAGGGGCTTGTTTAGTGCGCCCCTTGCAAATGGTGTGTAGTAATGTATTGCGACTGAATTCAGGTTGCAAAATATTAATACTTTACTGACTATAAACATGTAGTGGTGACCCATTCACAGAGACCTAATGCCCTTTGTGAATGCAGAAAACGAGTTTAAGAGGAGGCAGTGATCCACAGAATCACTGTGTTCTCTTAAACAAACAAAAAAAAAGAATCTTTTCTTTATAAATGCAGTCCTGTTTCTTTTAAGAGAAAAGTGCTGCATTAAAAAAAAATAAGGATCGCTTAATTAAAAAGGATTCACAGACATGGTGCTCTGCTGACCTCAGGTGGCCACCATCACTTTGGTGGCTGTGATTCGTAGTGTGTCGCAATTTGCGACCTACCACTTTAATATTCATAAGAAAGGTTGAAATGCAATCAACTACGAATCAGTCATTTGCGATCAACTTATCAGTACATAAGTCGGTTTACAAATTACCATACTGGTCACAAAAATGCTCGTAGCAAGTTGCAACCAGTATTTTGCGATCAGTGGTACGTACATCTGGCCCTGAGTTCTAAATAGCAACAACCAATGTTCAGCAACTGCAGTCCATAGCAACATCAGTACTAAGTGCAACGTACTGTAATTCCATGGTATGGTTGTATAAGAGCTACTACATTCCCAATGGGTTCTGGGCAGGGGCTCAATTAAACCCGTTAAAATTAAACTAAATCAAAGATAAAGGTTAAAAAAAGAAATTATAAATAAGAATAAGCAGGTTCTTGTCAACCAAGAGTCCATTCAAATGGGTTTAGCCACCGCAAAGCAATCCAACTCTAGATGGATAGTAACTTGCATAATTACATGTTGGCAGAAACCTAACAATATTAGTTAGAAAACCTAAAACTCCCTCTCCTGGAAGTAAGGCTGTGACTAATGCTGTGTTGAGAAACATTCATATTGTGGAAATCTGCAAAGTGGGCATCATGTAGCCTGAAAACTTTCACAATAAGCTACTGCCTGGATTCAGAGTCCAGGGCTGACACTCAAGAAGGTGAGGTCTCTTTGAGGAAGCTTTATGGATAGTGCATAACGTTTTCTCATTTCGTTCTACCACTTTTGCTATGGATTGGCTTCTTACTCCAGTCTCTTAAGTACTATGACCATCCCCTTTGGAGGAAGCAGGTTTGTTACATGTAATAGTAACTTTTCTTTAGGCAATCTTCATTGGACTCTTGGCAAGACAATGTGAGCCCCAACATGGGAATGCTATTAAAACAGAGAGGCATTATTGAACTGAAAAACAGGCATCACAACAAACTCTAGCCACACTACCAGCGTCCACAGAACCCTATAACCAATTCCTACAGGGATTTAGCTTGGTCACCCTCTACAATTAGTGTATTTACAGGAATATACTTATACTGAATTGAAAATGGGTTTAATGCGCCTCCCACTGTATGATAATTCCTACAGACTCCACAAACATACGCAGTGAATCAAGGTATTCTGAAGCATTAAAACTATAGATATGTGGTTTGCAGTAATGCACAAACAGGACAGCACCAAAAAAGTGTGGCACTACTCCGCCAGAACACAATCCTAGACAAATGCCACCATGCCACAGCCACATTCAAGGGTGATGTCTCAAAATTGCTATTTCTCCTCTATGTCGTTGTCTTTAGATCCTGGTTCTTTAAGATGCATGTATTTTCTGCTTTGGCCATCACCCAATTACTTAGATTATTTAGCACATTAATGTGTCTAAACCTATTCTGTATTTTCCATTAGGTATATTTATTTTCAAAATCCCTTTGTCCTAATGGCTCCCTTCCATGTCCAACTAAGCCCCTTTGTATCACCTTACATTTTACATATTTGCCTGTGTGTTGTAAACTTTTCTTCTGCCTTATTCTCTTGTTTCAACTTCTTGTTTCCTACAGCTCCCCTATGAATCAGTTAATATATGTGCTGCAGACAGCACAGCTTGGAAACAGTGAGCGGCAAACCCTTCGCTCTGTGCCCGAGCTGAACTCTCTGCAGCAATAACTAACTAGGAGAAAGTCCAGGCTAAATGGTTTCACTTTTAAAAGTGCAGTCGAATACCAATAGGAGTACAGCTGTACACTGTAAGAACGCACGATCTCTAGCCTCCTGTTACCCACCGACACCTCACTTTGTGGTTTGCTTCCCCATCCCCTGAATAAAGCGCTCTCTACCCTCCATGGAGCAGAGAGACGGTGCTATGCTGACACTCTCCCCGAGAGCCACATCACAGCAGCTTTCAGTTGCTGGTGTCAGCGAGGTCAGCTAAGGTCAGCTAAGGTCATTAGAGATCCACCGCTGACGAGGAATGTGGCACTAAGCAGGACCGGGTCTTAAATCGGATTGACCGGGACAAAGCACTTGGCAGAGAGGCAATATGGCGTATGTTGTGGGGGCGGTGTGTCATAGGAGGTGTGAGGAAGATGGGAGGAGGGCAGGGGTTGATGAGGTGCTAACAATTTTGCTGAGGTACATTAAGGCCTGATTACAAAGTCTTTCACAGGATTCCATTGAGTCCAAGTGGAATGGACGCAGTGGTGGCTAGTGTCAGGGCTGAGTGGCAGGGTGGCAGGGGGTAAACACTACGACAATAGACTACACACACACAAAAAAAGAAATAAAGATTAGAACTTATCTTACCTTCAGCCAGCTCTCCTGCTCCTCTACAGACAGGCTCCCAGAACTCCCTGTGGCCAATCCTGATGCTGCTCTCACAGCATGAGAGCAGCATCAAGATTGGCCTGAGCACCCTCGATTTGCGCTCCAGGGAGACTGGGAGTCTGTCCCTGCAGCAGCGTCGGATTGTTAACGTGGGCACTGGGGGAATGGCTGAAGGGCTGGGAGCCGAGTCCTAGCTGTGGGCTGCTTTTTTGGGCAGCCTGGGGGCTGTCTGTGCTGTTAGGATGCCGCCAGCGGCCCAGTGGGTGCCAGAGTGGCCTTTCTAGAGGCAGATGGGCGGAGCTGTGACTCCCTTTCTCTCGCTGGGCGGCCCATTAATATATGCTGATTGAGCAGGGACAGGGGGCCTGAGCAGAAGTGGTCTCACTTGCATTCATGTGTGACTCAGCAGTGTGGACTAATCTGTGCATTTCTTTTTATATAAGTGAAGTTAATAACCATGCCCCCCACCCCTTTCTTTTCATAAAACTTTGCCGAAGCTGAGGCAATACACAAATGTGGGCCACTTTTTTTTGGTGTGCCCAGGCCAATTTTTATCTCAATCCAACCCTGGCCTGCTGTCTCCAACCCGGCAATGCAGATCGGGTTGGAGACACCTTCACTGTGCATGACGGTTTGGCCGGCCTGAGACGGCCGGCCAAACCATCATTCGCAGTGGAGGCAGTGCACCTACCTCTCCCCCTCAGTGCCTGTCATCCCCAGGCCCCACCCCCAAGACTTTGCACACTGAACAAAAATGTAGCTCTTTCATGCCTTTTTTGGGCAGGTAACTGACAGTTTACAGACACAAATGTCCAAATTCTAAAACTTTTGCAGCAAAGTAAGGGTGCAAGACTGTAAACAGATTTGCACACTAGTTTGAAGAATCCGTACAGAGAACGCTGTTAGACCATTAGCCTCTTTATCTGATGTCAGCGGGAAAAGGTGGAGGTCAGTGTGGGGGATTTAGACTGCGAGACAGTGGTAAAAGCGAGAACCTTGTCAAGGAGACCCATGAAGTGTCAGGGGTTTTGTGGGCCTGTGAAGTGAGTTTATCATGGGCTGTGTACAACATGTTTGAATGCTGTAACCACAAAAAAGAGGTCAGGATTAAGGTTCATGGCCCCAGCCCAGTAATAATTTAACTGCAGCGGGATAAAAAGGAGCCTATTCGTTTGAATTCAGTTGGCTCCAACCCAATAATTTAGGCTCCTCCCTGTAGTGTCTCAGGCACAGAGACACAGCATGAATAAGTGGGACCCAGGCCTACGACGAGTGAAACACAGGACACACACACGCAGCTTGTTGTGTGGTAGCCAGAAGACCCCAACCTGGGTTCCGGTACCCAATTTATTATCCCTCTTAGCTTCCGGCCCCTCCTTTACATGGCCACTACCACCATGCTTTACACCCGGAGGTCTTACGACACAATGCCCCTCAAGACATGACCGGGTGGAACAAACCCGGCCAAACAAACATAACACTCCCCAGTGGAATGGTGGAAATAGGGGGTGCAGGCCTAGGAATGCAGTGCTACGAAGCCGTCCATCATATGTGTCTCCCTGCATCAGACATGGGCTGTCACATTTAATTTATACAGAAACATTAGCATATCTTTATGAAGGTGCCCTATCTGTGAACCTATATACGCATGTGAGCCTATATCTACTGGCGACGCTCTCTTTCCGTGAAACATGATGCTGTTTTAGTATTCCGTTCCACTTAGTTTATTGTTAATTTCTTTGGATCTGAATGTAATATAAGCCAGTGCTGTACTGCTTAGTAAAATCCCGTAAATATGCACAGTCATGTCTAGCTGTATTGGAGCGTGAGAATTTTGATTAGCAACATTTATGATGTGGGTTACCTAGTAACCAAAAGTTAAACAGCAAATCATCGATTACCTTCACCACAGCGGCCATTTCATTAAAACGCTAGTACGCTTACCCAAGGTATGATGTTCACACTTCGAACAAAAAGGCCCTTTACTGCATCTAATACTTTCCTGTCACGCAGCCATCGACATACGCTTATATTTTAATAAACATGTGCGTAGAGTCCAAGTTGTCCATTAATTCATATTGAGATGCTGACTTAGGTTTGGCTCGGGTTTGTGTAGATCTGAAATAATGTGTCACATGAATGTTTTTATAAGCTCCACGTAAGGGACTTGATATATTTGTTTCATTCAACAGAAATAAGAGCACTTTTGTCATCAATGCTGACTGTTCACCATGGCTTTTGAAGCAGAGATATGTTTTAAAAAACATTATTTACAACATCATTTATCATTTTCAAAATAGTAAACAACAGGTTTCAATGCTAATTTCCCATTCTCCACACACACATAGGGGCCCATAAGGGTGGCGGGCGGACTTCAGTTCGCCGGCCACCCTAGCGGTGCTGGGACTGGCCGCCAGTGGTGCGGCGGTCCCGCACCTGCAATTAGAATGCCACCGCCACTGTGGCGGTGGCATCCTCCATTCCCAGCGTTATGGTGGGCGGTGTCCACAGCACCACCCGCCACAATGCTGGGAATGCATTGCGGGGTGCCTGCCACCATGTCCATGACAATGCAGGGGGGTACCATAGGTACGCCCATGTGCATCCCCCAATACCCTGGGGGCCCGCAACGGGCCCGCAACAGCAAACCCCGCATGCCTTTCCGTGGCCGCATCGCCGCCACGGAAAGGCACGTCCCCGCCTGCATCCCAATATGGATGGCGGTGTCATGCAGACTCTTCGTCTCTTCATATGCAGTAAGAGTCCATTGAGCTTTCTGGGAGTAATAATTTAATTTTTATTGTGTTTCACAGCATTCATGCATGCTTGACTATCATTATCGTTTATTAGATATTTTTCATGAATATTTTACCAGTACACTTCTTTCAGTCACTGTTGTCACTTTTTGCACAATTTTAACCTTTCACGCATTTTCCACCAGTGTGTGTGTGTTCGTTGTTTACACATACGTTTAATGCGTGCCCCTATTTCTTTTCATTTTTATGCACTGCGCGCGTTGAATTGACTTGGTTTGATACAGACCAGCTGTTTCTTCCTGTTGTCTCACCCATAATGCATCTTGTATTGGTGTTTGTAATTGCGATTAAGACATTCTCAAATTGTTATCTGAAGAAGGGATGTTTTCATCCCAAAATGCATTGGGCACTCCTTCATGAAT
This sequence comes from Triturus cristatus, assembly GCF_964204655.1. Taxonomy (NCBI): domain Eukaryota; kingdom Metazoa; phylum Chordata; class Amphibia; order Caudata; family Salamandridae; genus Triturus; species Triturus cristatus. Next base: position 610,528,138 of record NC_140589.1, on the reverse strand, counting down.
TGACGTTCAACTTTATTACTACTGTGCAGTTTACACATTTGAATGTATTCTTGCTTGCAATGTTATTCCAACATTGCCGTTTTGTGCAATTCTTCTGTTCTTTTTGATCGATTTATAAAAATTGTTTCTTTCAAAAACCTTTGGCTGATTGTTTAATAGATTGCAGCTCTAAAGAGTTAAAGCTCATGTTGTTTCTTCGTACATTGAGATTGAAAATTTGACACACTTGTCTGCTTTAGTTTTTCAGCTGTGCACTCAGTACACTGGTGTCAGTTCACCAGCAGTTCATTTGTAATTTTGCGAGGTGGGCTTCCTCGTCTCTGAGTTGCACGCTTCATGTCTGGAATTGTATTAATTGTCATCCGTCATTATATATTTGGTGTGCACTAACTCACATATATAAGTCAAGCAGACACGGCCACCATATTGAGCACCTTTTCCGCCCAGTCGACTGGTCCACCGGCGGGAAACTGGTCTTTCCGTCCGCCGGGGTTACCCCCGTCATACTAATATGGCGGGGGGAAATGAGTGGCGGGCGGGCGGTGGCGTTCTGCCCTACATCCTAATGGACCCCATAGAGTTAAAACAATATTATACTTAGGTGAACACCTTAATTGCCTTTCAAGCAGTCATTGTCACTGTATACGCACTCTCCAACAAGTACACTGGTATTAGCCAATTGTGTAGAATCAGCACTTGGTGTACACATGAGTGGGTAAAGCGCCCCGTCCCCGGATGTGTCATCCCTCTCTGGCTGTTGGGAGTTAGGAGTGGTATCCTTATCGAGGAGATATTGCTTCAATGGCTGCCAGATGTCACGGGTCTGGATGCAACGGGTTGTAACATAGCATATAGCTCACAGTTTGCATTACAATGGATCAGATTGTTTAGCCACGCTTTCAAAAGCAAAGATGGTTAATCTTTAGTCAGCTCTAAGTGACTGTAGGAAGCTGGACTTCTTTGCAGAGTTCCCCCCACATTTTGCCTCCCTTTGATCTGCTAGATGCTGTTTTTTTTACTCTGACAATGCACTGAAGCCTGCTAAACAGGCTCCAGTGCCAGAGTTCTTTGCCTTAAAAACAAAGTCTAATTGTAACCCAATTGGCAAGGACTTTAACTCCCTTGTAAGTCCCTGGTACCTAGAGCCTGGCTACTAAAGAGGGTCCCTAAGGGCTGCAGCATGTCTTATGCCATCCTAAGGGACATATACAAAAATCACATGCAGACTGCCACTGCAGAATCCGTGAAAGGGTGTAAACCCCTTCTGAAACCACAACATTGCATACTGCTTGTGTTCAATGCCCATACACTGCATTTACTCTATGTAAGTTATCGCTAAAGCAGGCCTTAAGAGCCCTATTTGGCTCCTCATAAAATGCGGAATGGCACAAGCAATCGCGCCTCCGCACCATTGTTCACAACGACACTCAGGGAAAGCAGAAGTGCCTGTAAGCGCCTAGAAAGAGTCTGGCGTACCAAGTATAATCACACGGACCGTGTTATTTACAAACTAGCCTTGAAAGCCTACTATAACGATGTCTGGGTGGAAAAGAAAAACATTTTTACCTTAAAAATAAAAGGGACGGAGAATAAAAGTAAAGACATTTTCAAAATTGTTAAAGATTTTACATTGCCTAGTGCTGCACGTAAGACCTTTACTCCTACCCTTAGTTGGGTCCATCAGATGGTATGTTTTTTCCACGACAAGATCCATCTGATCCAACAATCTTTTGCCCCAACGGGTCCTTCTGAAGTTGATTCGCCACTCGGTGCCGGGCCACCGAGGTCGTGCGGTGCACTCTCCCTTTTCCCTCCCATCTCCCTAGAAAAATCTCTCGACATTATGTCCTCGCTGAAGTCGGGTTCTCCGTCCGACCCCTGCCCAGCTAGGATTCTGAAGAAGTTTGCGGAACTCCTAAACCCGGCAATCAATTCAATCCTTAACTCTTCCCTTGGACATGGAATAGTACCCAGTTGCTGGAAGAGGGCCAAAATTATTCCGCTGTTGAAAAAGCCTTCAGCCGATCCTGTGATTGCATCTAACTACATGCCTATGTCCCTGCTGCCTTTTTATTCAAAGGTCCTGGAGAAGTACGTTAACTTCGTACTAACAGACTTCATTGAAGGTAACCATGTGCTGCATGAGAGCCAGTCGGGCTTCAGAGCCTCTCTTAGTACAGAGACAGCCTTACTGGAGGTTTCTGAAACTATTAAAGCTCAACTGGATCAAGGGCGAAGCGCTGTCTTAATACTGCTGGATCTGTCTGCGGCCTTTGACACCATGCCCCACGACCGGCTTCTGCTTAGGCTGGCAGAGTGTGGGGTCGGGGGTACGGTGTACAAATGGTTTGCCTCTCTCCTTTCGGAGAGGCAACAGGAAATCTGGTCTCCGCCATTTTCTGCGTGTATCACCTCAATGCAAGTAGGGGTCCCGCAGGGCTTCAACTTGAGTCCTACCCTTTTTAATATATATATGGCCCCTCTCGCTCTTTTAGCTGAGCTTTAGGAACAACCTTGGGTTTTGACTTATAAGGCAGCAAGGCCAAGTCAATTATAATTAACACAACAGAAGTACTGCCAATGCTGCACTAGATTTAAAGAAGACGCTTGTGACCATGAACTGAACAAAACAGTTTCACTCTAAACCACTTTTTCCGTTTGATTTTAATCAACAATTGAATTCAGTGCTACATTAGCTCATTAGTTAGCACGGTTTCATTTCGACAAATAGAACAAATTCGACAAAATAGTAGAAAAAACAGTACATCATTAATATTTACATTACATAGACATATGCACACGACACTACCACTGACATACTGAAATCAATCAAACCACACATACACACTACTCAATCATACTGTGAGACACTTCAGACAAATATTCAATGACAATTTGGAATGACAATTTTGAAAAGGAGGCTATCAAAAAATGGTTTGCAACAAAATTGTAATAGTTGAAAAATATTGAGTTAGATTGTTAAATGTACGATTAGCCCAAAACGAAGAAGAGGTCTACGCGTTTCGAATCCCTCAAGTTGTGGGGATTCTCATCAGGACCAAACGCTCTCTGTCATCAAATGACAACCAAGGAGAGACTTGAAAAAATTGAGAATCGACCTTTCAAACAAACTTGTCAGCCTAACGTGGTGTGATCGTCGTGTATCTATCAGCCGGCGTGAGGGGTTATCGCGGACAGGTTCGTCCGGAAAAAGTCTCGACTATTTCACACGATGAAATATTCTTACTTCGGAAGGAACTCACTTATAATCTTCCGGTGTAATTGGTAAAGTTTTACGGGGAACCCTCAGTCCGTGCGTGTTGCGCCATTGCAGATATCTCAGCACGGACTGAGGGTTCCCCGTAAAACTTTACCAATTACACCGGAAGATTATAAGTGAGTTCCTTCCGAAGTAAGAATATTTCATCGTCTGAAATAGTCGAGACTTTTTCCGGACGAACCTGTCCGCGATAACCCCTCACGCCGGCTGATAGATACACAACGATCACACCACGTTAGGCTGACAAGTTTGTTTGAAAGGTCGATTCTCAATTTTTTCAAGTCTCTCCTTGGTTGTCATTTGATGACAGAGAGCGTTTGGTCCTGATGAGAATCCCCACAACTTGAGGGATTCGAAACGCGTAGACCTCTTCTTCGTTTTGGGCTAATCGTACATTTAACAATCTAACTCAATAATTTTCAACTATTACAATTTTGTTGCAAACCATTTTTTGATAGCCTCCTTTTCAAAATTGTCATTCCAAATTGTCATTGAATATTTGTCTGAAGTGTCTCACAGTATGATTGAGTAGTGTGTATGTGTGGTTTGATTGATTTCAGTATGTCAGTGGTAGTGTTGTGTGCATATGTCTATGTAATGTAAATATTAATGATGTACTGTTTTTTCTACTATTTTGTCGAATTTGTTCTATTTGTCGAAATGAAACCGTGCTAACTAATGAGCTAATGTAGCACTGAATTCAATTGTTGATTAAAATCAAACGGAAAAAGTGGTTTAGAGTGAAACTGTTTTGTTCAGTTCATGGTCACAAGCGTCTTCTTTAAATCTAGTGCAGCTTTTAGCTGAGCGGCATGGAGCAAAGATTATTTCCTATGCCGACGATACGCAACTCCTGTTCACTTGTGATAAAGGAGCGTGCTTTCGCGGACAGGAAATAAAAGAATGTCTTTCTGAGGTCTTCGCGTGGCTACGACGGAACCAACTGAAATGTAACTCGAAAAAATCGGAAATCATGTTTTTCGGTTGCTCCCGTAACGAGGACTGGATTGAATGGTGGCCCAGTGATATGTCTCCTCCTTCGACCCCAGTCAGCATGGTAAAAAATCTAGGTGTTAAGCTAGACTCGAGCCCTACGATGAAGGCCCAAATTCAATCGGTCGCAGGCACCTGTTTCGGCTTGATAAGAATGGTAAAGAACTTCCTTCCTCTCCTACCGTTAAAATCCCGTAAGATCGTGGTGCAAGCCTTGATTACATCAAGGCTGGACTATGTGAACATCCTGTATCTGGGGCTGCCTGAGTATCTTCTCAATTGGCTGCAGGTTGTGCAGAACGCTGCGGCCAGAGCTATTCTTAGGGTAAGCACCAGAACCCGTATGTCACCCCTCCTGGAAACCCTTCATTGGCTCCCGGTGAGGGAAAGGGTTCAGTTTAAGTCCTTAGTCCTTGCCTATCGGGCTTTCCATGATACGGGTGCTGTGCACCTGAGGAACAGGATCCAATGTTACCAGCCACGACGGGTCCTTAGATCCTCTAAGCAATCTCTTATGGTGATCCCTAAGTTCATAAAATCCCGGATTGGAGGAAGGTCTTTTCAGGTGCATGCTGCGCGTTTATGGAATGAATTACCCCTATATTTGAGGCAAGCACAGGATCTGCTGTCTTTCAGGAAACAACTGAAAACGTGGCTGTTCCAACAGTAACTGTGGGCGGGGTTAGTATGTGCTGAGGTCTTCTGCCACGAGATTAGCGCAGGGACACTCCGTGTGAGTATCCACACGCTTTATAAATATTTCATTTCATAAGCATGAGCAGATATGCCCCTGTACTGTCTAGTTCAATTACTGGGTGGTATAAGTGAACAGGGAAGCCATTTGAAGTATATATGTACTGGGCACTGGTCATCATGAGTTCCTCAGATACATAATGGCTTTACCGACAGAACTTGTGATTGGTATCAAAGACCTTGTCTTAATAAATCTGTACTGATGCCAGTACTAGATTTATTATGACATGCAGTCATAGGGCAACTTAGAGGTGAGCCATTAAACCTTACTAGTCTTCTAGTGTGCTGGCTGACTGGATCCTTCCAGCCTGCCACCACAGACCAGTTTCTGACCTCCTGCAGGTGAGAGTCCATGCTCTCAGGAGGTCAAGTACAATGCCTGCTCAGGCAGGAGGTGTTATCAACTCCTCCAGCAGGATGGCTAGTGAATCTGCATACCAAAAATAGAGGCTTCAAAGCCTCTGCCAGCTTTGATATGTGACCCTGGCTACCCTATACCTGGGAGATGCCAGCACCCTGCTCTGAGGCCCATCTTTCACCAAATTGATGGGGAAATTAGCTGTGCAAGGAGGCGTGTTGCACCTCAAGGCTAGTCACACCCATAAGACAGGCTGCCTGAAGATAACATGAAAAATAGTGTTTCACCATCTTTGTTGTGGTTAAATTAGGAATGCTGGAACAGGATTATGCCCACTCCACACAGGAAATGTATGGAGTGTAGTGACTCCAAGAGTAAGTAGCCTATTGGCTACAACCTTTCACTTCCCTTGACTCACCTAAATTGAGTGTTGAGGGGGTGCCTTGGCACCAGTAACTCAGATTCATCTGACTAATGATAAAAGAAAACAAAGAAGAGCCGAAGAAGCAAGAACTGCAGACTGCTGGTGGAGTTTTGGCACCAGACCCTGTCATCCTACCTATTCCTGTTCCGACAATTGTGACAATCTAATTCGTCCTGCATCTGTGCATCCTCCAGAAGCCACAGAGGGCCTCCAGTTCTACACCAAGCCATCAGCATCTCACTTCAAGTAGAGGAGCCACTTCCCTACTGCCTACAGACACCAACTACAAAAGCCTGTTCACCGTTCTTCTGTTCACTGGGTCCACTGACACAGCAGCCACCCAGGAAGAGGCCACTGTGCTCCTAGAAGTAGGATCCATCTCCCAACCAACTGAGAAGATGCCAGGACCAACTGTAGCCACCCTGCACCAATACCCAGGGTACCAGAACAATTGAGGCAACCAAAGCTTGTTTGAGTCCAATCCGGATTACAAAGCCACAAAGACTGAGCAGTCGATAAGGGTTGGCTGCATCACAGAGTCAAGCACCAAGGGTGGCCCAGCTGTTCTGTTTTGTCCCCCTTTGCAGGTCTTACCCAAAACTGTGGTTGTCATTGGCCCACGGGCACCAACTGACCAAAACCTTCCTCGCCCAGGCTCCCCAACCCGGGTCCAAGACAACCTCAGATGCTCACCTGCTTCCAGGACCCCCATTAATAGAGCCTCCCTTTGGGAGCTCCCTGATGTGTCTTCAAGCTCCCCATGCAGCATGTTTCTAGGTGGCCACCCTCTTTCCCTACGGTGTAATGTTCAAGGCTACCAACCCGTCCAACACCTCTGCTGCTGTACACACCAGGGCAGGTAATCTCGAACTGCGAGTTGTACTTTGGACCTTGGCCCCCTAGCACCTTAAGTCCTAAAGGGGACCCCTGAGAACTGTTTGCAAATAACCATGTGCAGTATATGCATTTTTCTCCATAGGGTAGCATAACCACATACAAAAGCATTTAGGTGACATTTTTACTTACCCTCCAAAGTTGCTTTTATGACAAGTACATACCCATTTACAAAGATCTTGGTTTCAAAATAAATATAAAAATACTTTCTATTTTTCTAAATTAGTCTCGAATTTCTTCTTGAGCATCTGTATTATTTATTGACTCTGTGAGAGTTCAACAAATACATTAAAACTACCCTCTGATAAGGCTAAACTGCTCGCCCACACTACCACAAAAGAGAGCATTTGGAATTAATAATTTAAGGCCTGTAAACCAGTAAAAGTCCTCTGGACATTCTAAATAGTAAACTTTGTTTTGGTATACCAGACAACAAGCCAGCTTCCTACAGTAACCACTCCTTTCACAACACCATGCTTCTGTTTTGCAAATACAATAAACAGTGTTTCATCTGGCCTCCCACACTCCATCATTTTAACATCATTACCTACCTCAAAAGGAAGGAAGCAATGGAAGGTCTTCAGCTCTGGCAACTTTTCACACAGTAGAAGCATCAGAAACGGAAATAACTTTTTTCTTACAGTAGTGGAAAAACTTCATCTTGAAAAAACTTGAAGGATAAAAATAACACGAAAAATGTTTAGTTGATGTCAACAATGCTACACAGATATTGCATAACAAGCATCATTTTTACAAAGCCTGTGAATTTTCGAAAACATTTCTGAAAAATTGTACTGCTCTCATAGCATCTTTGGTCTGTCTGTTATTTTGTAATACTTATTAATTTCTATTTTTCAAATGGATATTATACAAAAAATAAGTACACATACATATCCTATACAAAGAACGGTGTATATCCCGTCAAACATGTAGCTAGCGTAAAATAACCTATCCAGGACATTGTTTCCAGGGCACTGTTAAACGTGCAGGCCATTGACAGTAAACCAAGAAACTAGTAAACCCATCAATACACTATAGCGTTTAGAATTAAATGTGGTGGAATACACCAGGTAATACCATTGTTCCAAGAGCAAGCAAACTAACAATGCAACAACAGTAAACAATATTGAGCATTTTGACGGGCAATAGCAATAGGGTGGGCATGTGTAAACCAGTGTGTACCCGTGGTCCAAAGCATTAAAAATAGAACATATATCATGGTCCATGTGACTAAATAATGCGACTGCCAATGGGAATAATTGAACGATGCTTCTCATGGGCGATTAGAGAAAGTGATGGATTTGTGGAGTGCTGTAGAGGCAGCACAAAGAGATGCGGGCGCATTGGGGGAGGGGTAACACCTTACTGAAGGCAGGGCAAGAGACCCACACTTTCACATGTTCATGTTTATTGTGTAAATCCTCACCCAGTTAGTGGATATAACTGTGGTATCCATAGTGAAAAGTATTATTTCAGAGGTATCCTTATATATCCCAATCTTACTCATCTAGGAAAGTGTAATATCACACATCAACAGGGTACAAGTCCTAAAAAATAAGTGGCTTGACTAACCAAGTTAGGCTCTATGCGAGTGACATCGTGGTGCATGACATCACAGTGGGTAACATCGCACGTGGCATCACAGAAAGGGGCATCACAACTCATGACCTTACAAGAAGAGACATCACAATAAATGATCAGATCTTAATCTTAAGATCTCACACATATGTTTAGCAGGTCTATCACGAATACATTTGAGCGCATTACAATATTTAACAAATGAGATTTTGCATCAGGGTTCTGCCCAAAAAAGTGATGCAACCCAGTCGGAAAATCTGGGCCTCAACCTTTACAATTATTTTTCAAAACCCTGCCTCAAAGAAATTGGCTATGAGGAAAAACGTGACAAAAAATCTATTTTGTTTAAATGGTTGTTAAGTCCCTATTTTCAAATATTTTAAGGGGTTCAGGCACCTGCCACAGAGATATTTGTGTGCCAAATTTATTATAATAATCAGAAGATAACTTTGAAGGTTAGCAGATCCGCTGGAGGGATCTGTGTTTTGTCTAGTTCCAGTTTTGAATCAAAGAAGCATAGAGAGTTAATATGTCTCCTGCAAAGCACATTATGTAACACGCAGAAGACAGATTGTCATTTTATGTAAATCGGTAAGAGGGTTACTGCTTCTAACACAGAGATCCTTATCTTACTTGCAGTTCATAAATTGTAATGCTTATAATTTAGCACAGTGAGCTATGAAGGACATGTGACAATTACAACTTGTAAATTTCACTGTGTTATAGCACATCCTGTACCTCGATTTACACACATATGATTTATTGTCAATGTATAATGTGTATGTGTGATGTAAAGTGCTCCAACACCCTGCACTGGGATGAATAGCACTATAGCGCTTTAAAAGAAATAAAACAAAATGATGGTATTTAAATTGCTACTTGGGTAAATACTGGGAAAGACAAACACATCTGACATTCTTACAGTGTATGCATATCTCTTATGTACAGGGACTGAACAAAGTGAAAAGCATGCCTCTCTCAAGTACCTGTAAAGTGATAAGCTGTATGCCTTTGTTCCTCTCCATTGCATTTAGGTGTGATAGCTCCCAGGCAGGATACAGCCAGGATCCTGAACAAAAGGAGGCCTGATTGCCTCTTAAACTCAGCCTTTGTTATAGACCCACCTGTAATCTGATAAACCTCTTCCCACCTGCATGTTGCTGCTCTGAAGGAGAGCAGATAACATGAATGCGCTGCTGACAGTGGCATAACAAACTTGAGGGCCCCCACCCAAAGTGCATGGAAGGGGTCCCCCTTGCTCTGTACTCAGTCAGGAGCTCTCAGGCCCGCCTGTTCACTGTGCTGGAAGGGGCCCCCTGGTGCTCTGGGGCCCCCCAGCATGGCGGGATCTGCGGAGGCTCTTGTTACGCCACCGGCCGCTGAATGTGTCCCAGTGTCTGAAAATTACATCGGGGCAAGTCTGCCATGTTATGTGGGGCCCAACGTCTTGGCAGGATTGACGGCGTTCGCCTTTTGAAAAGAGTGGGTAGACGCTGTCTACCCATGTGTACCCTTGACAGTGGCCTTGCATATATTTAACACTTCCACTTTGTGCTCAATGTGTATGTAATTTTTTCGCAGTGTGCGATACTATACATTTCAGTCATCCATTTATCGCATGTGGTGGGTGAAGATTGACACAAGTAGTGAAACATGGAGAATTTAGCCACAGCTAGAAAGGTTGCTATGCTAACCATCTGTGTATAGACTGTAGGTCCTACAATGTTAGTGCTGTCATGCAGTATAGCTAAATATGGGGATTTGTGATTTTCGGCTACATTGTCGGGGTGTAGTTGATTGGCCCCAAATGTCCTCCAAATATTGAGCCAAGGCAGGTCACGTCTGTAAAATGTGATATGTCACAACGTTCTGACTTCCATTTTCATCAGCGTTTATGAGCAGTAGACTTGCATTTCTCAATCTATAGGGGATCCTGTATTAGTTATCCAGGATCTCGAATATAACAGCTTAAAAGTTCAGGTGTATATTCTTTCCCCAAAGCTACTTGCCATAAAAGTATGATTGAGTTAAGGGTACTTTCCAAGTGTAGAGATTTAATAACAACTCCTTATAATCATGACACCATTTACCTGTATCGACTATAGATTTGTAAATATTGATCGATAGGTGATGGTTCAAGAACTATCAGGGGTGTGGAGAGCCACAGACTAGAACGGAGGCAATGTGCTAGCAGTTGGAATTGCCCTTCAGTCGATTCCTGTAGCTTTTAATTCACTAATGGTTTGAGATGTTCTTCACTGTACAGTTGCCCAATTGTCTTTAAGTACCAAGCATGCAATTCAGCCAAAAAATTGTACTGTCCCCGTGTGAATAGTCGAGTTATGCTACATCGGTGCTGTTTTGTGTATCAAGTACAGACCTGTAAGCATTTTGTGTACTATTTTCTAGGCAGTTGCAGTTGCTTTAAGTATGGGGCTGGTCACCATTACCAATGGGACTACCCAAGTGAACTGGGGTTGCCAGGCCATGCCGGCCCAAGAGGCAACACTGCAGGGCCACCCAAAGCAGTGCCTCTTCTGGGTCTCGGGTATAATAGCCTAATTGGGACAAGTCAAAGCTAGACTGTACGAGGCTATAGGAGGCATTCTTGGTCCACCAGCCATAGTGTCACCCCATAAACTAGGTGCGTTCAGCCTTGGCTCACTCTAAAAATAAGATCTGACATCAGCATCAATCTGGTACAATAGTCTCCTACTGAGGATTAGCATTTTTTTAATTCATTTTTGTTTTGAAATTTGTAAAGCGCTTTATACCCGAGGGTGTCAAAGTGCTAGCCGATGAACAGCCACTACCAGAGAGATGGCCACAACTAGCATCACGGAAAGAAGAGCCAGGTTTTCAGCTTCTTGTTGAAGGCGGTGTGGGAGGAAAGACTAGCAATATGGGTGGGAAGAGTATTCCATAACTTGGCAGCAGTGACCTGAAAGGAATGGCCCCCACTTGGCTTTACGAAATCTCAGTATCTCCACCTTCCTCAGTGAGGCAGACCTTCGCTGTCTATTAGGCGTGTGCCAGTGGAAAGCCGTTTGCAGGTGCATCGGGCTCTGGCGGAAGAGAGCAGTATGAACTAGACAAAAAACGTTTGTGACCGGCAGACAGTACAGGGAGCGCATGCCCTCTCGGACTGACAAGCGTTGGCAAATATCCAGGACAAGCTGAGCAGTCGCATTCTGGATAGTCGGAAGCTTGTTAAGCGTGGATATGTTCATATTAAGGTACAGAGAATTGCAGTAGTCAATAGGTGAAGAAATAAGTGTGATCAGGGCCGGCTTTAGCACTGGTGGCGCCTGGTGCGTCAGTGTTTGTTGGCGCCCCCCAATGACCACCTCCGCCACGGATTCCCTCACTACCACCATTTGGCAATGTCCTCCAAGTCTCTATAACCACTGTCTCTTAGATTCGTTTAGTTTTATAGCGTCGCTCATACCCTTTTAAGATGTCAGAGCACTTTACATCATACACGCATTGCACAGAGACAATCATACGTGTGCAAATCAGTATATAGGAAAGACAGAGGCCTACAAGGAGTAGGAGTCACAGGTCATCCTTTCTGGTAGGCAGTATAGTTTAAGAGTCATTGGACTGGAAAACCACAAATTCAGAATTTAAAATGTAACATCATTGTTAGGGGGTTTCTTTCATAATAAGAATAGATTTCCCCCCAAATGAATCCCTTTTTGCAAAATTAGGACAACGAAAGAGTGAGCAAAAAATATATAGCTCTAATATTTTCCTTGCAATTTACATGCAGCAGGCACATTAACCCTCTGCACTATGATGATTCAAAACGTTTACTAGACAAAGCTCCCGTCTTTCTCCAGGAAGAACATGAAATCGCCAGAGTTGTCATTTTTATTGATGTTTTGAATGTGCTGGGTCACTGTACGCGGCATCAGGTGCTTTTGAAAGATGAACATGGCGCCCCCACCCCAAGTCAGTGCCCGGTGCGGTGGCTCCGATCGCACCGCCCTAGAGCCAGCCCTGAGTGTGATGACCACTGTAACTCTGAGCTCAGTTGGAATAAAACGAAAGACGTTTCTTAGAGTTTTGATGATGTAAAAACAAGAGCGCACCGTCCTTTTTGCCTCTTTGCGCCCTTGACATGCCATCGTCTGGTCGCACTGAGTTGCGGCCGTTTTGTTCTCTTCTGGACACAGGGTTCCCGCCGTCTTCTCTCTGGTCTGGCGCCGGTTTTCGCAGGTCGAGTCGGTGTTTTGAGCGGTGGGTCAGGGCGCATTGAGGAACTTCTTTCAGCTTTTATTTGCAGTTTTGTAGCGATGTGGGCGGCCATCGGGGTTCTTCCCTCCCCCAGCCCTTGCCACATGCGGTGCGGGGATCGGCATTGTTGGCATGACGGGTGCTTGGAGATGGGCAGGGAGCAGAGGCGGGTGCCGGGAACACATGGGCCTTGAGAGATTTCAGCCAGATTGTTAATGCGACAGACTGAGGCGGCAATCCTAGGTTTGCACCCATGTAAGTGATAAAATGTCAAAAAGACACCAACGCCTCAGAAAGTGCCACATACCCGGCCTGCAACGGCATATTATGTGGCACATTGCCTCAATAGATCCCAAATAATTCAGGTTTCCTCGCTGCTTGCCTCAGGCGTCCCTGCCACATAATTTAGTACTGTTTCGCCAGTGGCACATGTTGATGAGGTGAGAATCAAAACGGGCGTAGGAGCCAAGTGCTGACGATTTTGGAGCACCACATTTTGGGGAGTTGTGTTGTGCGACAATTGCTAGTGGCCAGTAGCAAATGTGCTGAGGCAGCATATTTATCGCGATCGGAGTATGGGGGCTAGCCAACACCCGGGGTGCTCTGCGACGAGGCTACAGCGGGTCTGAAGCCTCTAGGGACGCTTTCTGACTGATTTCCCATTGCCACCCTCAGCTAGGCCAGGCACTGGTTTCCGCGCACACACTCCAGAATGGGTTGATTTCTCTATCTATGCGCTGGATGGTTTGTTTTGGTATAGCGCTTCCCACAGTGCTTTTTGCTTTGAAGGAAAATGTAGATATGGCACACTTTGAAGCACATTCTGTTGATTCAGGCAAATGTGTTCATTTTGCAATAATTTCTCCTGTGACAGTGCTCTTTGAATACATACAGACAGAGTGCCATTTTGGACAGGCAAGGTGTTCAGCTGTTGGGGGAGAGAATGTGGCCTAACGGCTAGGGCGGTCGACCTCCGAGCTGGGGAACCGGGTTCGAGTCTTGACAGATACGCTCAACATTCTGAGAACACGCCGCGAAGCGGCACGGTAGCTCAGGGCGTGGGGTTGAGGAACAGCGCTGCGCGCAACGCCCCTTTGTCCCCCCAGACAGTAGGCGCTTCTCCAGACATGCCAACCCTCCCCTAGCGGAGGTTCTGGAGGCCGCGGGGGTGTGTTTTGCTTGAGGGACAGGGGGGTATCTTGTCCGCCCGGGTGCCTTGCAGTGCTCGCTAGTGCCTGCGGTGCCTCGGCGGGGCTGATTTTGTGCCTTTGTTGCCGCTGTCGACGGAGGGCTCATCGCCGTGTCGGCCGCGACTGCAGGGGTCAATTTGTGGTGTCTGTCGCCTCCCCACAGTGGGGCGGGGGGTGGTCATGTGGCCGGTGTGGGGTCACGGCCGTGTCTTGATGTCCATGTAGAGGTAATCCTTTCTCCACAGGTTGTGTGGCTTGGGCAGGGTCTGGGAGCCCGGTTTCTGAAGGATCACTGCGGTGTCTTAGGGTCCATGTGGAGGATCCTGTCTCCAGAGGTCGCGCGGCTGAGGCAGGGCCACTGCTGTGTCTTGGACCTGGGCGTTGTTGCATACGTTTGTGGGGTGTATATATATGATGTAGCGCTTAAGAGTTTGAAAATCGTAGGGGTGCGTTATATTCACTGTTAGTCGGCACCCGCATATAATCAAATGTGTACTCAGGTATTTTGTGTGCAATGTATTAAGAATTGTATAATCTATATCGATTTCGATAGAAGTGTTAGCTATGTACAAGCATATTGTGAATGTATTAGAGAAATGTAGAGTTTAGTCATTTGAACAATGTGATGTTAAAACGTGTAGTTTAGACTTCGTGTCTGTAGACTGTTTAGTTTGACCACACATGAAAGAAAGACGTAAATGTCAATACTGTGATTTAGGCCTGCTTGTGTAACCGTAGTAGTGGCCAGAATTCGCATATATCGTTGAGGCGAAAGGCCTGGTATTTTCTTATGTTAGCCAAGGGCAATAGGCCAAAAAGGATTTATTCCAGTAGAGGTTTTAGGCTGTAGTAAATTGCAAGTTAAAAGATGTGAAGTATGTCTGTCTTGCATGATCTCACCCCAGGTGCAAGGACAGTTGCTCGTTAGTAGAGAAGCTCTTTGTTCATGAATTGACTTATGTAGTAAAAGCCAGACATGGGAGTGCATTGGAATGTGCCAATCGTAACTCCTAGTGCGGATGGTGTCTGGGACTCAAGGCCAAGCGATGGACGATGGAACTGGACAGCGCTCTGTGGAAAATTACTGAAAGACGACTCCGCAGAAGAGGAGGTGCGAAGGGCGTGTTCTGAGATTTGGGGTTCTGTATTAGGGAAAGCGCCCCGAGGGTGGAGGCAGATCAGAGCAGCCCAGAGCAGGGAAAGGCTAGGCGAAGGGATAGAGGGGGCAACTTAGACCAAGCTCTCTAAGTGAAGACTTCTTAGGAAGTTTCACTCTGACACCTTTCGACTGAGGGTCTCAAGGGATTGCTAAGTAGGGATGTCATCTAGTACAGAGTAGGGACAGAGATGGTATGGTCCAGTGTCCCTAATATCGACATTGGCTTGGTAGTTTTCTACCTCATGCTTTTAGAGATTGTGCTTTTAGTTATTTTTAGCCGTATGCGGATTCTTCGTAGAGTAGCATTTGTGTTAGTGCCTATGTACTTGTTGTGCCTCGCATTGAGGACTCTGTATCTTCAAATCTTTATGCTGATAATAAAAGCCAGAGAGCCAAGAGATTAAGTCTCGCTTCTTTGATTATGGCAAATTGGGGACAGTAATTTTGATAATTGTGTTTATTCGCTCCACGCTATTGGGCAAGTAAAAAGTTCCATCCGACCAGAGTGAGTTCTAGTAGATAATTGCCAGATACTAAAATGGGCCGGAGCAGTTGGTAGCAGAGACGGATGGTTACTTCCGATAGCGAGGGACGATTAGATTAGATAAGGATAAGTGATCCTTGAGGCCCAAAAGACGATAAGTGATGCTGAATCATCAGATGGCGAGCAGCAGACGGCAGCAGACGAGCATCGACGGCGAGTAGCAGTGCGGCAGAAAGCAGCAGTTCCAGGAGTGAGTATGAACATAATGAGATGTTGTAGATTGCGGTGTTGATTTGTTGTGTGATGTCTTGCGGAGTTGATGTGTATGTCGTGTGATTGTGAGATCAGGCTGTGAGCGCGCGCAGCCCGGGAATTGTGGTGTAGAAGACACCTGAGATAGATTTTGTTGACCACCCAAAGGAGATCGTGAGGTACCATCGATCACCTGGACCGAGATAGGGGGAGCGAACGTGTGTGTGTATGGCAACTTAACGCTGGTCGTGGGTTGTTGTGTGTGGATCGGAGTGTTAGTAACCTATCAGGGGCGATCTGTCTGGCCGGACGGGGGCAGACGGGCGCCAAACGAGGTCAACAAGGTCGAGAGACTGTGGACGAACAGTCAGAGGCTGTGGACGGACAGCCAGAGAAGTAACTTAATCGGTTATTTCAGTGTATGAATGGGACAAGAGCAAGCGTGAAACGTGTTTGGAGAAGGGAACTGCTGCGAACGGAGGAAGGTGACGTCAGAGGGTGTCGCGCTGTGATAGGCCGGTTGGTGTGAGTCGCGCTGTTATTGGAGGATTTAAGAACAAGAAGTAAATAGAGCGCGAGATCAAATTCGCTCGTCATGAAGTGTCTTAGGGTTTTGCGAGAATTGTGTAGAGGCGATAAGCATGTGGTTGTTCGTGAGGGAGAAGAAGCCCCTCCCGAGGACACCCCAGCACATTACATGGCAAAGAATGTAGGGTTACACACTATAGTTTGGATCGAGAATTGGCACAAGATTACACAAGGCGAAGGGGAACTAGCTTTCCCGAGGTATGGCTCATTTAGACTAGCGGTGCTGTACCAACTGAAGACGGTGATGGGGTCCTTAAGACCCTTGCCAAGACCGGCACAGTTCGAGGCATTACATGTGTGGATTAGAGTAGCGCATGATAAGGAAAAGGGAAGAAGTCAGGAGAGGATGAGGAAGTCGATTAGGGCATTTCAGGATGCCAAGTGGGACGCAGCGGAGAAAAGATGGAGAGTGCAGACAATTGAGGAAGAGAAATTGTATCCCTTACTGATGGACTCGACGGGGATAAGGCATGTGAAAGCACAGGAGGAAGAGAGTGATTCCGATGATGGGGTATTGCAAAGATTGTTAGACGAGAGACCACCTCCTTATAATCCAGAAGAAGTGGATGATAGGTGGGGTGAGAGGGGAGAAACTAGAAGGGTAACAATCCAACCCGAGACCCGAGTGGAGGGGTTGGTTTCGTGTGGAACAGAGAGTTTACGGAGTCAGTCTGAAGTTAGTGGGAGGATTGAGAGGGAGATGAGGTTACCGGATGCACTGAGGGTACCGGTCACCATTGGACCGATTGTGTCGATATACAGTCCGGAATCGGAGGAAGGAGAGAGGTCTGAACGAGTGGCAGAAAGAATGAGGAGAGAAAGCGAGGAAAGTGGGTTGGAAGGGGCAATGGCCCGACCTCCAAGCCCTGTACAATGGAGTACACCATTGGCAGCGGTGTCAGATACATCTAGGGGCGAAGAGGACCAGAGAGCGGGGAGGCCGAGGACTCTGATGGAGTCGAGATCAGATTTAAGGTCATGGGTACCGTCAGAGAGGCACCTGAACCGGAATGTGGGACAAGCGGAGAAAGCTCAGGATAACTTCAGGAGTTATTCTGCTCCTATAGAAGCACCAGAAGAAAGGAGAGAGAAGGAGCCGGAATGTGGATACGATGAGGGACGTGGAGCCAGTTGTCAGGTGTTGAAAGGAGCCTTGAAGGCAGGGATGATAGATATAGTAAGGCTCAAGGCAGAGGTAGAAGAAATTATATATGGAAGTCTACCTCTTGAGAGGATAGTATCTTACAATCCGGATGAGCTGTTTTTCGTGGCGAAAGATGTGACTCGGAAGGCACGAATGGCACACGAGAAATTGAGGGGATTGGCGAAGGAATATGATGTGGATTTATCCAAGACTAGGGTGTTGCAAGGAAGTCATAGGATGCATTATACTGAGCGAGAGTTGGAGGAGAAGAGGGTTGTTGGATTGAGGTCACATGCCAGAGAATTGGTTCTAGCCATGCGGCCATGGCTGACGCTTGATAAATGGGAAGAGAAATGGTCTAAGAAAAAGACCTCTAAGGGAGCGGAAGGAGGAACCCCGGGTGAAGGATTGTTATTAGCAAAGACCTTTCCCCTGAGGGAAGTGGCGAATGGAGGATATGTGCATGTACCATGGAGCAAGGGGGATTTGGCATCATTTACGAATGATTTTCCCAGGCTCAGGTAGAAGCCTGCCGAGTGGTACAAGCAAGTTGAGCGTTTTGTCAAGATTTCGAAGGTGTTGTGGATAGATCTAAATACCTTATTCGATATTGTGGTTCCGGGAGATCTGTGGAACGCATGCAAGGTTGCTGTTGATTGGCCGGACTATGAGCCTGATAGGAATATGATTACAAATGGTCCGTCGCCAGTAGTGATGAGGTTGTATGATAAAGTAATTACCTGGTTGAAATCGAAGGTTTCACCCCAGGATATAGATTGGGTGAAAATAGACAGGACAGTGCAGGAACCAAAGGAGACAGTACATGAATTTTATGAGAGACTTTTGAAGGCTTTTAAGCAGTACAGTGGCCTAGATGAGCTGGAAACGAAGGATATGGGACAGTTTGTGTCTAAGTTCGTGCTGGGTTTGAAGCCCGAGGTTAGTCTCATGATACAGCAGCATTTAATCTGTTGGCAGAATAAGCCCGTAGATGAAATCTTGCGGTACGCCAGGTACTGCACTGATGAAATTGAGTCGAAACACAAGAAGATGAAAGATAACCTATTGCTCATTCAGATGCAAGCTGCTCAGGGACCGCCGAATGGGGGTTCAGCGGTGAGGAGACAGGGAAACTATCAGACAGGGAATCAGAACGTGCAGGGTCAAGGAAGGCCGAGGCCCGTCGACCCTAGGACCGGGATAGATGTAGCTATACTGAAAAAGACGACAGCTTGTCACCAGTGTCATCAGGTGGGACACTGGAGGCGCGAGTGTCCCTTGAACCCCTATAATCAGCCACAGATAGAGGGAGGAATGGGTCAGGTCCTTGGGGCGTAACAGGTACAGACGGTGACTGTACCGAGAATGATGCAAGGGGGGACCGGCATCCCGCAAGTGCAGATTCCCCAGCCACCCAGGATACAAAATGTACAACAGGGAGCTCGAGCTTATTTGCAGATGCCCATGTTCGAAGTGAGCGAGGAGAAGGATATGGATTTTTTGGCTCGGCTGAGTTTAGGCCAAGAGGATGACTGCATACTTAGGGCCATCTTAGAAGTAGATCAGAGAGGACCCTTTGTGGAAGCAGAGCTTGACGGACACCCTACTACATTTTTGGTAGATACGGGGGCTACCAGGTCAACTATAAGATCAGCAGTAGTCCCGGGTGTAGCCCTTTCTGGAGAAAGCATACAAGTGGTTGGAGTAGCGAACAAGAGGCTAGTTAGCCCCTTGACAGAACCGATTCCAGTCAGGATAGGAAACTTTAGGGATCGACATCAGTTCGTGGTGTGCGATTCTAGCCCTGTTTGTTTGTTGGGAAGAGACTTATTGTGCAAGCTCAATTGCACGATTTACTGTACCCCGAAAGGAGTAGAGGTGCAGACAAGGGACGATGATGCGACCTTTAAGGTTGCAAATCAGCGGATGTGTGTGGAAATGTACCCAGCTTTGACAGTGGAGGAGCTTCCACAGGATTTGAGGGAGTCAGTATCGGCTGACGTGTGGGACCAAAGTGGAGAGGAGATTGGCTTAGTCAGGGGAGTGGAACCAGTGAAGATACAGGTTAAGCCAAACGCGGAATTCCCGAGAACACCTCAGTATAAATTATCCCCTGAAACGATTGCTGGGATTAAACCTGTGATCGAGTCTATGATCAGGCAGGGAATACTGGTGGAGATCATGGGTAGTCCATGTAATTCGCCCATTATGGGACTGCAGAAACCAAGTGGAAAGTTCAGGATAATGCAAGATCTGCGAAAAATAAACGACATAGTCGTTCCATGTTGTCCAGTGGTACCGAATCCATCTGTGATACTGTTTCAGATCCCATGTGAAGCTGGATGGTTTACAGTGATTGACTTATGTCAGGCATTCTTTTCGATTCCCCTACACGAAGAGAGCAGATTTCTTTTTGCATTTAGGCTAGAAAATCGTATATTAACGTGGTGTCATATCCCACAGGGGTATACGGAGAGCCCATCGATTTTTAATCAGCTCCTAAAGAAGAACCTTGAAAGTCTTGTGCTGCCGCGACACTCTGTTTTGGTGCAATACATTGACGATCTGCTTGTTGCATCAGAAACAGAGGACGCTTGTAGGGCCGATACCATTGCGCTGTTGAATTTCCTGGGAGAGAACGGTAACAAGGTGTCTCCGAACAAGCTGCAATACTGTTTACCTGAGGTACAGTATTTGGGGCACAGAATTGAGAAGGGTAAAAGGAAGGTGTCTCCAGATCGCATTGATGCGATTCTAAGAATGCCAGTTCCCTCGACCCAGAGGGAAGTTAGAATGTTTTTGGGAATGGTGGGCTATTGCCGCCAGTGGATCCCAAACTTTTCCTTTGAAGCGAAGCCTTTACAGCGGCTGACGCGAAAGGATGTAAGTGATCCGGTACCATGGGACGACGACTGTTTGAAATCATTTCTGAGGCTGAGAGAAGCCTTATGTAGCGCTCCTGCGTTGGGAATGCCAGATTACAACAAGGCATTTGCATTGTTTTGCTGCGAAAGGGAAGGTTGCGCATTAGCAGTGTTAACTCAGAATCATGGGGGTGTCCGTAGACCAGTTGCCTATTTCTCAGCTACTCTAGATCCAGTAGCTTCTGCGTTGCACGGATGTCTCAGATCCGTTGCGGCAACAGGTGTCAGCATCGAGAGATGTGAGAGCATTGTGATGGGTCATCCTCTTACTGTACATGTGTCACATTCTGTTGAATTGTTGATGACTAGGACTAAAACACAGCACCTCACGAATAATAGGCTGACTCGTTATGAGCAAGTTATCCTTGCAGCCGATAATGTGACATTGAAGAGGTGTGCTGTTTTAAATCCTGCTACATTGTTACCTGTTCCAAATATAGATGATAATGAAGATTGTGAGGACCATGATTGTCTCGACGTTACGGAACTATGCACCAAACCGAGACCTGACATTGTCGATGAACCGCTCCCAGTGTCAGATGAGATTTTCTTTGTGGACGGTTCATGCTTAAGAGACAGTGTCGGTCGATTGAGAGCAGCGTTTGCTGTATGCACCATCACGGGGGTGGTTGAAGCCGCTTGTTTAGAAGGAGTACACTCCGCGCAGGTGGCTGAGCTCATTGCTTTGACTCGTGCCTGTTTGGCAGCCGACAAGATCCGTGTAACGATTTACACGGACAGCCAGTATGGGTTTGGTGTGGTTCATGACTTCGGACAGCTATGGTCCCAGAGAGGGTTTATGACGTCTTCAGGTTCTCCTATAAGAAATGGTGACTATGTACGAAAATTGCTTGAAGCATTGCAAAGCCCTGATGAAATTGCCGTTGTTAAATGTGCTGCTCATACGAAGGGAAATGATTTTGTTTCATTGGGTAACAATTATGCTGATGAAGTAGCTCGGTTTTGTGCAGAGCAGGGATGCAGTTTTACGGAGACTCACATTGAAGAAACTGGGGAGGAATTGGTGTATGGTCAGATGTTAGCAATGGCAGACTCATGGGAAGAATTGAAACAGCTTCAGGAAGGAGTTTCGGATCAGGAGCGAGACAGTTGGATACGAGCGGGGTGTGAGAAGGGAGATGTGGATATATGGGTTTCGAATGATGGACGAGCAGTGTTGCCGGAAAGTTTGTTGAACCCCATGGCGAGGCTGATACATGGTGCTGTGCATCTTGGGAGAGACGCAATGATGAGAGTGTTTCGTCAGACTTGGTACAACCCGAAGTTTCGGGCAGTGGCTGAAACCGTGTGCCAGAGGTGTGTCACTTGTCAACAGATGAATGTAGGAAAGAGGACAGCTGTGACGTTGAGCCACATAGGGAGGTCAGGAGGACCTTTCAATAGGATGCAGCTAGATTTTGTTGAAATGCCGTGGTGTAATGGGTTGAGGTACATATTAGTGATAGTATGTGTCTTTTCCAGGTGGGTGGAGGCATACCCTACACGCAGATGTGACACACTCACGGTAGCAAAACTGCTATTGAGAGAACTCATTCCAAGGTACGGGTTCCCGACGTCCTTTGAATCGGACAGAGGAACTCATTTCCATAGCAAAGTTATGAAGTTGCTTTGTGCTGCCCTGAATATAGATCAGAGACTACATTGTAGCTATAGACCAGAAGCTTCAGGGATAGTGGAGCAGGTGAATGGAACTCTGAAGGCTCGGATGGCGAAAGTGTGTTCGTCTACGTCTCTGAAATGGCCTGACGCATTACCTTTGGTCCTTATGAGCCTCCGAAGTGTGCCTGATAGAAGGACTGGGTTGTCACCCCATGAAATCCTCATGGGAAGAGCGATGCGTTTGCCTGCAATACCTGCTACTGCTCTGATAAATATCACTGATGATATGATCCTGGACTATTGTAAAGGCCTTGCTGACGTGGTCCGTTCTGTGTCTCAGCAGGTGCAGACAGCAACGGTTCCAGCTGCGAGTGACCTGTGCCACGACTTGTGCCCAGGAGATTGGGTCCTAGTCCGCAAGCACGTGAGGAAGAGTTGCTTGGATGCTAGGTGGCGAGGCCCATTTCAAGTGATCCTCATCACGAACACAGCAGTTAAGTGTGGAGGTTTACCGAACTGGGTGCATGCTTCCCATACCCGTAGAGTTCCAGCACCCTTAGAAGATACCGCCCCTGTCGAGAACGAAAATCCAGCTGAGCCGACAGAACCTCCAGAGAGGGCCAGTCAAGCTGTAAGGGTTGCTGAAGCGGCTGATGGTGCACTGAACCGAGCTGAGGAAGGACGTGAAAGAAGTACTGACCCAGAAACGGGCGAAGGAGCAAGAGGTGCAGTGGGTAGTACGGAATCGAGTTCTGCCGAAGAAGAGGAGGTCAGTGCACAGGGTATCGAAGGGAAGACCGGAGGTGCCACAGAAGCAGAAAGGGTTTGGCCCGCAAGACAGAAACGGGTAAACCTGAAGTTGGTACCGGACACAGATCTTGCACCAGTTTCGGAGGAGCCAGAAGAAGAATCAGGCGAAGAGGAGAATCCTCAAGGTGTGAGAAGATCAAAGAGAACAAGGGTGCCAAGTCGGAAGTACGCTTCACCAGAGTGGGCATATCAAGTGACTGATGCCAGGGTTACCGAGCACGGGAAGATTGAGGTCGATGACATTGGTCAACAGTGTCCCGCTCCAGAGAGTGGAAGTGTTGCTGAAAGTTCCGGGATTGGAGATCGAAGGAATCCTGACGATTCATATTCCGAGTCCACCCTTTCTGAGTGTCATTCGAGGTATGATCTTGGACAATTTGGAGTTCCCGACGTTCACTACTGTGCCAGATCCACAAGAACTGATCATCCTTAAGCTCGAAATATTGCAGGGCGTCCTGGAACTGTTGGGACCAGCGGTTATGTTGGACTGATTTGAGGGGGTTGCAAGCAGAGAAGAAGATAACCTAGACCCGAGCGGAAGAAGAATAAATTTAGGGATTTTTCCGTTATAGAACGAAGAAAAGTTAGGGAGGTTTGCCTAAGTTCACGAAAGAGACATTAATGAGAAAGAGATTTACCATTTCAGAAACCGTATTGGACATTGAGTATATTCCGAAGATGGCAGATCCTGCAAACCCACATCGTAGGGCTAAATTGATGATAGGTACACTGATAGGGGTTGTGGTAGTCACTATATTTGCAGTAGTGATCAGTTCATATATGGTGGCTCACAGGCAAGAGGGGAAGGTTCAGGGAGCACCCACACCTATTACCCCAGGACAGAGAGCTGTCAGTATCCGGAGACAGGGAACATCAAAGTTAAGTGAGGATCGCAGACTCCACATGGATTTGTCGAGGGGTGATTTTAAGCTTAATGCGTATGCAAAGCTATTGTATGAATATGTCGATGCGATGGATGTGAAGGATTGTTATGTGTGTATGCAGTTGCCTGCTTCAGTGGATGAAGGTATCAAGTATCATCATCTTCCATTGACATATGGGATTTCTTGTAGTTTATTGCTCAGTCTATTTTATGATAGGAGACAGTTCGAGTATTTCTTTTCAAATTTTGACACAGTACTTCCTGAAGTTCCAGCAATTAAGCATTTGAATAAATACGATTATTATAAGAAAGAGGACAGACTCCTGAAGTACTTTAGACCGACTGTGAAGTTGGATACTGTGCATGCTCACAGGCATAACCTGACATGTGCGTTATCTGAGACGGAGAAGAAATTCATTGATCAAGTAGAAGACAGATATAGAAAGTTGACCCAGACACGAGACACCGGAGATAGTCCAGTAGATTGGACTGAGGAGGAGAGGGCTCACAGGTCCAAGGGAAGTTATGGACCAATAGCGTTAGATGAAGTGCAGAGAGGGAATTTGTGTATTGGGCGACCTCAATCGGCCACGGAGAAGGTTGCAGTAGGACATAGCACCTGTTCACAGACTTTCACTCTGGACGCTTCTGTTAAGGGTTTTATGCAAGGTCCAGTAGAAGTGATTCCGACAGTGTATTATGTATGTGGAAAGAATGCTTATGTCAGGTTACCCGCAAATTGGTATGGCATATGCTATTTGGCTATCATATTCCCGAAGATTTATCACACAGAGGACTTGAAATTGTTAGAGACGAAGCAACATTCTAGAAGACGTAGGGCTGCAAATGCCGGTGCAGTGATTGGGGATATATACGGAGCAATGATACCTAGTATGGGTGTGGTGTTGAATGACGTGAAGATCAGGAGGTTGGCGACTGTAGTTGATGAGTTGTCTATGAACACGGCGAGGTCCTTGTTGTTGGTGGCTGGAGAGATGTCGTCGATACGAAATATGGTTATGCAGAATCGCCTTGCGTTAGATGTGCTATTAGCCAAGGAAGGCGGAGTCTGCAAATTATTGAAGGTTCAAGAATGCTGCACATATATTCCAGACAACACGAAGGAGATAGGGAAGTACATAGATAACATCACAACTATTCACAAGGAGATTATGGACTTGACGGAGGAGAATGTGTGGGAAAAGATTGGACAAGGATTTGGAAGAGTGGGAACGTGGTTTGCGAATTTGGGAAGAGGATTTCTTGGATCAGTGTTGAAGCCAATTATCATTGCTGTAGTTTGTGTGATTTGTTTGTGGGGATGCGTGAAAGCGTGGAAGTGGTATCAAGGAGGCAAGGTTGAAAGAGCTCTTAGGGCAAACGAGAAAAGGATGGCGAAGTTTCAGGAGCAGCAATATGAGAGTCTTAAGAGAATGGAGGGAGTTCGACATGGCGGAGCCATGACTAGTACGGTTTAAATCAGTTCCAAAGCGCTAGGTGGTGCTAGCCAAGATGGCCGCGCCGAGGTAGAGCTCCGTGATGCCTGACCCCTCGCATCCGCTCATCCTCCGTTGCTGATGGCCTGGGCGCGCTCCGCTTCCTGACGCTTGCGGAGGAGCCGCTGCCCCACCCCCGCTGCAATTTTGGGACGCTTTGGTGCCGCAAGGACTGAGTTCTGCCAGCTGGAAGCGGCACCGCCGCAGGGACGTGCACTCGGCCGGTTCCTCGACCGGCGGCGCCCGCTACGAGAGCCCGCGGCGCCACACGAGGGGCGCAGGCCGCAATCTGGTGACAGTTGTGTGGAGGCGGGAGAGACCCGCGGGGGAAAACCTTGGCCTGCGGAGCGCTGCGGGAGGGGCGACAGGTCCCGGATGCCTCCCCGGACCCCCCCGGCCGCAGGGCCCTGATCGCCAGGCGGACCGGCCCGGGTGCTGGGAGCTCGCGAGACGGGGCCCGTCTAGCTGATTGCCGCCATCCGCCGCATTGTTCTACTTTGGCCTATGGACCGGTGCGTACTACAGGGGACTGCTTCCTTCTCCCCCCCCTTGCCCCACTGCCCTACACGTTTGGTAGATTGGCTGCTGGCAGGGTGCCCTCGTGGAGGCTGGGCCCCCCCCCCCAGGGCCTGTGGTGGGCCCCACACAGGAGTGGTGTCGCGCCCTGGCGCCTGAGGCGGCGATTTGACGGGGAGGTGATGCTGGATTGTTACTGCCGGGCCCCCCCCCGCCCACTGCCCCTCCTTATTCCGAGCCCCGCTCCCGGTGTGGAGAGGTGTACGCTGTACCCACGGGACGCCTGGGACCTGCAGGGACCCCGAGACAACGCCGATCGGAGGTGAGAGACGCGCACCTGCGCGAGGGCCTGGACTCCTTCCTGGTGGTGGCCGAGAACTGGTGCGAACAACGTGACAGTGCCCACAGCAGGTGCCGGCGTCGGCGGTTGGCGGCGGGGGCCCATCGCCACACGGGGATCCGCGCGCTCCCCTCCCTCGTCGCCGCCTGGACGGAGGGGGCCCCCTGTTTCCTCCCCCCTCCTCGGGGAGGGGCTCCTTTGCCGATCGCGGCGGGGAGCGCCGCCGGAGTAAGCCCGAGAGGCCGCTGTGGGGGCCTGATTGGTCGCGGGCCCTGTGCCTGGAGCAGCGGTGAGACTCTACCACACTGGATCGCCTTTCGCGGGGCGGCGGCACCCCCGGCGGCCCGTCATAGCGGGGTGAGGGCACCACCCCTACCCCCCGAATCCGCACCGGCTGGCAGTGGGGACACTGGGACAGCGAGCCACGCGGCGCCTGAGCACCGGCGCACGCGCCCTGAGGGCAGTCATGGGCAAGGAACGGGGTGCCAAGTCGGCGGCTGCACCCCACCAGACCAAGATTGACCGTTTCACGACCTCTGAGCCCCCCGGAGCTGGGGGGGAGGCGGCGCCGACTCCTGGCACGGACCTTGCCGCCATTCTGCAGGCCATCACCGCCTCCCGCACGTCCTTGGAGGGGATGGTCGGGGAGGTGAAGGTGGACGTGGCGCTCCTCCGACAGGATCTTCGCAATGCCACGGCCCGCATCACCGAGACGGAATCCCGCATTTCGACCGCGGAGGACGACATCCGGCAGCTCCAAGATCAGGTCCGGAAGCTCACGACCCACTCCAAGGAACTGCATCGGCGGGCAGAAGATGCCGAAAACCGGGCCCGCCGCAACAACCTCCGCCTGGTGGGCTTTCCGGAGGGGGTGGAATCTGGCCGCACCGATGACTTTCTTGAGAAATGGTTTAAGTCCTGGATGCCAGCGGCCAGCCTGTCCACCTGGTTCGTGGTGGAAAGAGCGCACCGGTCGTTGGCCGCCAAACCTCCGGTGGGGGCCCCACCGCGCCCCTTCATCCTGCGGATCCTCAACTTCAGGGACAGGGATGCTATTCTGAAGGAGGCGCGGGCGCAGTCTCCTTTGTCCTTCAATAACCATACCATCATGGTTTTCCCCGACTACACCCGGGAGGTTCAAGAGCAACGCCGATCATACCTGGAGGTGAAACATAAGATGCGCTCCTTGGGTCTTCGATACCAACTTCAGTTCCCGGCCCGCCTCCGTGTGGTCTTCCAGGCTAAGACCTTGTTTTTCGACACTCCTCGGGCGGCATGGACTTGGCTCACTGAGGAGCGACCCTTGCACCAATCTGGGCGAGCGTCCCTGGCCCGGAGGCCTACGGATCTGGACACAACCAGGCCTCCTCGCCCACGCCGTAGAAGACGCACACAGTCCCGGCGGCCCCGGGGGGGGTTGACGGCTGGGCCTCGGTCCACGAGCATGTCGGGCAGGATGCCGAGGGAATCGTCTGCCTCATCCGGGACATCCTCTCAGGCGGCTGGGGGCCTCCGGAGCCGGTCGCCGCGACCGCCGGACCCGTCCCTGACCCCCCTCATCGCGCCTGTGGACCTTTCTGATCTCTCCCGCAGCCCGGTCATTTGACTTGGGGTGGTCTTCTATCTTGGCAGCAGCTCTGGTGGCCCGGTCCCGCGGCTGGGGCCGCCGCCATGGTCCTGGACTCAGCGGATCTCCGCCCATGAGTAGTAGTCTAGGCCGGAACACTTGCATCCGTACTTCTGGAGGGGTCCACCACGCTCTTGACACCCGAGCGTTCGCTTGAGGTTTTTGTAATAGTTGTTGATGTTAGGGCGACAGATGCTTCAGTTCCCGAAGTGTAGGGTGGGGGGTTGGGGGTTAAGGGGTGGGTTTTGTTGGATGTTTTGTTGGATACTCCTCCTTGGGGGGGGTGGTCCTTTTCGTTCATGTCTGGTCTTCCCTGGGCGCGCCGCATCGCAGCTTCCCGCAAGCGTTACTGAAAAGCCCAGCGCTTGCCCACACAAACGGCCTGTTGCTGCCCGCTCCCGTCCTGGCGCCCCTTGGCTTCCTCCCACGGGCGTCATTGCAGCGCCCCGCGCTGGCTCCTGCCCACAGTCTGCTGCCGCCCGCTCCTGGCCGGGCGCCCCTGGTCCCCTGTTGCCTGCCCCCTGCCTTCCCCGCGGGTCCTGGGCGATCCTCCTCTCCTCCCTGCGCATCAGTGCGACATGATGTCCTCCCGACACCCCTGGGGTGGCTCCGACCCTGCTGTGTCCCGATGTACCCGTTGCATCCATGGCTGACGTAACCCCCAGGGCACAGCTGCACGTCCTGTCCTGGAATGTGAACGGCCTGCTGGATAGGCATAAGCGCACGGCGGTCCTTAAGTATGCTCAGCGCGTTGGGGCCGACGTCCTCCTCCTTCAGGAGACCCATCTCCTTGGGGAAAAATGTCCTTTCTTGGCGCGCTATGGCTACGACCGGGTGTGGCACTCGGGGTTCTCCCGTGGTTCCCGCGGGGTGGCGGTCCTGCTGCGTCGTTCCTTCCCCTTCGTCCTTCAGAGGGTGGCCCGTGCGCCCCTGGGAATCGGGATTGCCATTTGTGGTACGCTGGAGGGTCGCCCGGTCAGCTTCCTTTCACTCTATGTGCCTCCCTCGGGACTGTCGCAGGCTTTATCCCACGTCGCCTCGTTGTTAGAATTTCTCCCCGTGGGCCCTGTCGTGCTTGGGGGCGACTTTAATGCGGTCTTGGCCCCACAGCTGGATTCGTCGGGACCGATTTCGGACTCCCGCGCCGCACGAGCGAGACAGCTGGCGGGCTGGGCGGAGGCCCAGGGCCTCTGCGACGCCTGGAGGCTTTGGCATCCTCACGACCGTCAATATACCCACACTTCAGCCGCTCACCACTCTCACGCTCGTATTGATATGATTTTTGTCCCCCCCACCGAGTGCGGAAGTGTCCAGGATGTCCGTATCCTTCCCAGGGGCATCTCGGACCACTCACCAGTCCTCCTGGGTCTGGGCCCCCCGCCTCACGCGGCTAGGCCGGTGTGGAGGTTCAACGCCTGGTTCCTCCAGGACAAGACAGTGCGCGAGACGGTTGGCACTGAGCTCGCTCATTTCTATGGTGCCAATGAGGGCTCTGTCTCGTCGGCAGGCACCCTCTGGGAGGCTTGCAAGGCAACCATCAGGGGGGCGGCCAAGGCACAGGTGGTGCGGCACCGCCAGACGCAGCTGCAGCAGCTCACTGCCTGCGAGGCCCGGGCGTTGCGGCTGGAGCAGTCGCTCTCCGAGCATGACGACCCGGCGGTGGACCGTCAGTTGCGGCTCCTTCGTCAGGAGATTTGTCAGCGGTCCCTCGAGGCGGCCAAGCTTCTTTGGCAGTCCTCGGTAGCGAGGGTATACGGCTGGGGTGACAAGAACGGCGCACTATTGCACCGCCTGGCCACTTACCCCAGGGCGTCGCGCATCATTCCGGCGATTGCCGACTCTTCGGGGGTGCTCCAGTCCTCCTCCGTGGCTATGGCAGAGGCATTTGCCCAGTTCTACTCCCAGCTCTACCGAGCGCGTGCGCCGGACCTTTCTCTGGACACCCTGCTCGCGTCCGGGAGCACCTGCCTGGCCCGGCTTCGGCCGGACGAAATGGAGAGCCTGGAGGCGCCCATCTCCGCCGAGGAGATCGGGGAGGCAATCGGGCGTACGTCAACGGGGAAGACACCGGGACCGGACGGTTTTCCTCAGGAATTCTTTGCGGCCTATAGGGACACCCTGGTCCCGCGGCTGAGAGCTCACTATGCGGAGGCGCTTGAGAGGGGTTTCTTCCCCCTGGAATCCGACCTGGCCATGATTGTGGTTTTGCCCAAATCCACGCCGCCGCCCGCTGATAGAGCGGCCTATCGCCCAATTTCGCTCATCAATACTGATGTGAAACTCTATGCGGCGGTTCTGGCCCAACGACTTAAGCCCATGTTGTCGGCCTTGGTCCACCCGGATCAATGTGGCTTCATGCCCGCTCGGGGCACGCGCCACTGTCTGCGCCGTCTCCATGTGGCCTTATCCCATCGCCATCGACTGACCCCGTACCTCGCCCTCCTCCTCGTTGACTTCGAAAAGGCTTTCGATTCGGTGGGGTGGGCCTACCTCTTCGACGTCCTGTCCCGCATGGGCTTTGGCCCCCGGTTCCTGGGGATGGTGCGAGTCCTCTATGCCCGGCCCCGTGCCAGAGTGCTGGTCAATGGTGCGTTGTCAAGGCCCTTCCGGATCGGCCGGGGGACGAGGCAGGGTTGCCCATTGTCGCCCCTCCTCTTCGCCCTGGCGATGGAGCCTCTGGCCGCCTTGATTAGATCTGATCCCCTCCTGGGTGGGAGTGGCCCAGCCTGGAAGCCGACAAAATCGCCCTTTATGCAGACGATGTCCTACTCTACCTGGGGGACCCAGCGCGCTCCGGACCGCGCGCACTATCCATCCTGAGCCGCTTCGGCCGGGCGTCGGGTCTCTCCCTCAACCCACGGAAGTCGGTCCTGGTACCGTTGCACCCCTCCAGGGAATGCTTTGACTGGCAGGAGACCATCCCTCTGCGTCGCTTATCATTTCAGTACCTGGGCATTTGGGTCTCCCTCCTCCCGGAGCTAAGCTGGGCGCTCAACGTCTCCCCCCTGGTCAAGAGAGCCAAGGTCGATCTGGCACGGTGACAGCAGCTGCCCCTCAACCCGCTGGGAAGGGTCGCCCTCTACAAAATGATGATCCTTCCCCGGTTTCTGTATGTCTTGCAAAACACTCCCCTCTCCTTTCCGCGCCCGTGGTTCCGCGAGCTCGACGGGATGGCGACGAGATTTCTCTGGGGCGAGGGGAGGCGGCGGCTGGCTCTGTCGACGTGCCGTATTCCCACCTTTGACGGGGGCCTGGGCATGTCTGATCTCTACCTCTACTACATGGCCACCCGCCTACTGGTCATTCACGACTGGTATGGAGGGGGTTGGTCCGACCCGGCCTACAGGGTGGAACTTAACGGCTTGGGCTTCTCCGACATCCAAGACCGCCTGTACGGCGCCCCCATCCCTGCTTCTTGCCCGGACATCACCAGGGCTGTGTTCCTGTCCTGGAGAGCGGCGCTCCGCCTCACCCGATGGACGGGACGGTTGACCCGGGTCACTCCCCTGTGGCACGGGACGTGGTTGCGGGAGGTCACAAAGCTGGAAGGCTTCAAATCATGGGATCTTATCGGCATTTCCCAGCTGGGGGACGTCTGGCGGGGAGGGCGGATGTGTTCCTTTTCAGAGCTGCAAGCGCGTTTTTCCCTTCACTCCTCCCAATTTTACCGGTACCGCCAGCTGCGCCACGCCATACGCACCAACACGCCACTGGACGTCCGGCTGCCGGATCACAGCCCTCCGGAGGCTCAGGTTCTGCTGGGCAACCTGGGGAGGGGGGGCATCTCCAGGATCTACCGCTCCCTCATTAACTGCACCCCTACATCCCTTGCGGGTCTTAAGGAGCGCTGGGAGGGATGGGTGGGTCCCCTGGACGAGGCCGACTGGCGGGACGCCCTTATGGCCCCCCGTTTGGTGACGGCCTCCGCTAAGCTGCGACTCATCCAAATCTATTATCTCCACGCGGCGTACCTCACACCAGCTCGCCTTCACCGTGCGGGCCTCTCCGGGGATGCGGCCTGCCCCCGATGTGGTTCCGACCCGGCAGACTTCCTGCATATGGTGTGGTCCTGCCCGGCCCTGGAGGGGTTCTGGAGGGGCATTGAGACCGAACTTACGGAGGTCCTGGGGTGGGAGGTGCCCCATGATCCACGACACTCGCTGCTGGGCATCACAGATGGCTTAGATGGCACGCGCTCAGAGCAGCTGTTTCTCATGACGGCCTTGATGGTGGCCAAGCGCGACATTGCTGCGGCATGGAAGCAGCCGCTGCCGCCAAGTGTGGCCAAATGGGGCGCTGGGGTGGACTGGTGCGCGGCGCAGGAACATACTCTCTATCAGGCACGAGGATGCCCCAAGAAATACCGAAAGGTTTGGGGGAAATGGCTAGGCAACATACCTTAATGGGGCGGTGTGGGGGCTGGGGGGAGGATTCTGGGGGCGGGGGGGGGGGCGGGGGGTGCTTCCTAATGTATTGCTGTGTAATACTGATTCGGAATACCAGACTATTTTTGTTATTGTGCTGTTTAAAACAATAAAACTTGTTTATCAAAAAAAAAATCAGTTCCAAAGAAAAAGATTGTAATGGTGTGATGACAGATGTCATCAAAGGGGGGAACTGATGTAGCGCTTAAAAGTTTGAAAATCGTAGGGGTGCGTTATATTCACTGTTAGTCGGCACCCGCATATAATCAAATGTGTACTCAGGTATTTTGTGTGCAATGTATTAAGAATTGTATAATCTATATCGATTTCGATAGAAGTGTTAGCTATGTACAAGCATATTGTGAATGTATTAGAGAAATGTAGAGTTTAGTCATTTGAACAATGTGATGTTAAAACGTGTAGTTTAGACTTCGTGTCTGTAGACTGTTTAGTTTGGCCACACATGAAAGAAAGACGTAAATGTCAATACTGTGATTTAGGCCTGCTTGAGTAACCGTAGTAGTGGCCAGAATTCGCATATATCGTTGAGGCGAAAGGCCTGGTATTTTCTTATGTTAGCCAAGGGCAATAGGCCAAAAAGGATTTATTCCAGTAGAGGTTTTAGGCTGTAGTAAATTGCAAGTTAAAAGATGTGAAGTATGTCTGTCTTGCATGATCTCACCCCAGGTGCAAGGACAGTTGCTCGTTAGTAGAGAAGCTCTTTGTTCATGAATTGACTTATGTAGTAAAAGCCAGACATGGGAGTGCATTGGAATGTGCCAATCGTAACTCCTAGTGCGGATGGTGTCTGGGACTCAAGGCCAAGCGATGGACGATGGAACTGGACAGCGCTCTGTGGAAAATTACTGAAAGACGACTC
Organism: Triturus cristatus; assembly: GCF_964204655.1. Taxonomy (NCBI): domain Eukaryota; kingdom Metazoa; phylum Chordata; class Amphibia; order Caudata; family Salamandridae; genus Triturus; species Triturus cristatus. The sequence continues at coordinate 610,495,282 of NC_140589.1, read as the reverse complement.
CGCAGAAGAGGAGGTGCGAAGGGCGTGTTCTGAGATTTGGGGTTCTGTATTAGGGAAAGCGCCCCGAGGGTGGAGGCAGATCAGAGCAGCCCAGAGCAGGGAAAGGCTAGGCGAAGGGATAGAGGGGGCAACTTAGACCAAGCTCTCTAAGTGAAGACTTCTTAGGAAGTTTCACTCTGACACCTTTCGACTGAGGGTCTCAAGGGATTGCTAAGTAGGGATGTCATCTAGTACAGAGTAGGGACAGAGATGGTATGGTCCAGTGTCCCTAATATCGACATTGGCTTGGTAGTTTTCTACCTCATGCTTTTAGAGATTGTGCTTTTAGTTATTTTTAGCCGTATGCGGATTCTTCGTAGAGTAGCATTTGTGTTAGTGCCTATGTACTTGTTGTGCCTCGTATTGAGGACTCTGTATCTTCAAATCTTTATGCTGATAATAAAAGCCAGAGAGCCAAGAGATTAAGTCTCGCGTCTTTGATTATGGCAAATTGGGGACAGTAATTTTGATAATTGTGTTTATTCCCTCCACGCTATTGGGCAAGTAAAAAGTTCCATCCGACCAGAGTGGGTTCTAGTAGATAATTGCCAGATACTAAAATGGGCCGGAGCATATATATAGTGGCTTGTCTTAGTAACAAAGGGCCTTCGGCGGCGCAGCGGGTGCCTGCTTTCTTGTGACGAAGATTTCGTATTTTGTTGCTCTCCCGCTTCACACAAATCTCGGGGACCACTGAGCTTGGGGCCTTAAGCGGGGGATTATGCACGTTCCCTAATGCTACCGGATATAGGACAGATGTCTAGGTTCTCCTCCTCACGGCGATGTGCGGGATGGGGCACAATCAGTTACAGAGGGTTCTAAACCAACATGGGAAACTCTGATCCCCCATCGAGAATCCTTCTAAGCGGTGCCGCCATGGCATTGCTTTCCGGCCCTGGTGACTCAAAATGGCCTGGCGGCGAAAATGGCTGCCGCCTCCCACGGGATGTGCAAGTGTGGGTGGTTGCATGCAGTGCTTGGGGGAAGGGCCGGAGCATTTATTACCGTAAGCGTTCACTTCCGGCACAGGCTCTCGCGGTTTAAGCGGCTGCACCCGATCCAATGCATTTTAAATGCATGGAAACAAGGTTTGCGGTCACAAGTAACGGGCCGGTTGGCTCTGGGGTTACAATGAAGTGACAACAACAACAAGGTTGCAGGTTCGATCCCCTGTCGGGTCGGTTCTGATTGTGGTACAGTCAGCATTGGTAGCGTTTCCGGAGGTTGTCCGCGCCATCGGGTCTGCTGGATTCTTCAATGGCGGCCGCCCCTCGCGGGAGGTTAACTGATGGTGGTTGTTGACAGCGCTGAGTGTGAATGGCCGATGCATCAATGATCGCAAGCACTTTCGGTTTGCGTTCAGCCCTGGTACAATCGCTGCGGGTGCTTGTTATACACAGTCCTGGTTAACCGGATACTAGTTAAGCTAAGATATTCAAGCCTTACCACCCTGTAGGCGTCCGACCTCGGAAGCTAAGCAGAGTCAGGCCTGGTTAGTACTTGGATGGGAGATTTTCGGGGAATACCCGGTGCTGCTATTTGGTATTTAATAAACAGGTTTTATCGAGGAGGAAAAGTGTTTCCAAATATGTTTACGAATGTCAACTGGCTAGCGGCACTGTTCCCCCACGAGCCTGCCCCAGTTATATCCTACCCCCGTTACGGCTGCGGGGCACAGGAGCTGCCGTGAAATTTATTATGGATAAATTGTGCTCCCCTGGCGCGTGAGCTCTTCAATGTGAGAACGGGAGGGGCTGCGGGTCTCTGGTGGCTCTCATCTCCCCGCTGCCTTGTGTCATTGTGGTGGTTAGGAAAACGGTAAATACAGAGCTCTGTACATTGGAAAGTGTAATGCGCACATTTCATGGGAGGAACATCGAGTTCTTCACTGCATTCTGTCGAGAATGAGGTTCAGGGCAGTGCAGCTACATTGACATGGTATCGGCGGCGTTAAGTGAAAGCTTTTCAATATCATACACAGGCCCAGTGCTGCGTATTTACCTCAGGCTACCAACAACCTGTGACAAAGCCAAGAAGTCTGACATGGCAGGTTGTTGTCATGACTTTATCAATATACCTGGGATGCAAGGGCAGAAACAGCATCATACTTGGTGTGCGTCACTACTGCCATGCAAAGAATTTTGCTTGCACGGGTTAGCCTTACCCTTTACCCTCGTTACGGAGGAGAGAAATTTTTGCGGTAACTGCTTCCGAGGGGCTTTTGATGTTTAGTTATCGTATCACAGCAAATGTTTTGGGCAGCTGGGGAAACACAGACGTGCCTGAGGTTGCCGGGGGGCACATTGATTGATTAACACCTTCTCTCTGTGGCAATGCACAGCCTTCTTCAGGATGCGTGGGGGGATCTGGCGCGCTAACACGTCTATTTGTAGGTTTGAGGTCAGGAGTGCCTACTCATGCACAACAGCACATGCGGTAGTACTGGCAGCTGCCCTTGGTAGAAATTTATCAGGGGCCCCTGTTTGGAACAGCGTTGGATTTGATACAGTCCAGCTTTTATGCCCACTTTGGGTAAGTTACTCACAGTGCACGGTCACACTTTTCCAATTTCTAACGAGTTTGCATTCAATATTCAGGGATGGTGACATGTTTTCAACACGGTAACACAGCAGCAGCTCACTATTATTACCGAAATAATAGGCCACCACTTAGCATATAGGAGGTTCTGTTCTGATCATAGAAACCCCTTTTAGTGACGTTGTAAGTGTGGAACACATGGCCCATGCAGCGCATGGTGAAGCTTTGCAGGTAGGCATACCGGGGTCAGTAATTGGAGCGCTGTGGGTCGGTAGTGCGACCTTTGATGTTAGTTTTGCTCCCACAGATTGAGAGGGTCAAAAAGAAACTAGTTCTTGGTTGGCACCAACTTGATAAGGGACTGTGTTCTTTGCAAGCACATGGAGTTGGCTAACCGGTGGGTGGCTAACATACAATCTAGGGACCTTTCACTGATATGGGCAATTCCAAAGGGGGTCTGAGCAGCCTTATGCATCATAGGTTTAAAGCATCAAGAAGGATATTAAGGGATCATTTGGTCAGGCCCGGGTATCCTAAACGTGTCTTGTCTCATGACTCCAGCGTTGCGAGCATAAACTCCTGAGGAGTTACCTCGGTCACTGGTCTTCAGCTAATTAGCTTTCATGGCTGCAGTTCCAGAGTTTTAATTTTCTGTTAGGTTAGCTCTTCACCAGCCAAGGTCACATGAACGCAGATTATGCATAGGCTGGTAAAGAAAGCACCTTATTTGTGGTTTCCTCGTATAGCAAGAGCCTTTGCAGCGCGGGGAGCTGTTACAGTGTTATGCCTTCTTTAAGCGACCTGGAATTCTGTTAATAGTATCGAGCTTCAGATAGAAGGGACAGGTTGTCTAGTATCGGCTACGTCTATACAATGCCCCAGAAATACTGCTTCCATGGTTTAGTCTGGCTATGGCTGGGTTTCACACACTGCAGGGGATATGGATGATTTCCATTGATAGGTGGTGTTGCTTAGTGTAATGATCCCACTTGCGCTTGAGCTGGCGATTCATTGACGGCGCTGTTCAGGGGTAGATCCTGCAGCGGTGCCTTGGTGAGTGACTTGCGCAGGGGGTTGGGTTGGGGTGCCTTTCCTTTGGAATCAGGTTGTTCGGTGTAAACCTCGGTGTCCTGTTGGTGCCTGGGTGGTGTGCGCCGTGAGAAGACTGTTTCGTATTATTACATTTAGCGATGATTTCGCTGCTTGGCCAACAAGGTCCTTTGGCCACCAGGAGTTATGCATGTGGCCCTTATCAATGTCTTAGTGATGTATGTGCTACTGTTGACAAAGGATAAAAGTGTTGTCGGTTTTGGCCACGGCTCGGCATGTATGGTTTCATCTTTCTCTCCGAACACTTGTGCTTTATCGGCCTAGAACCCAACCACACTTCCCGGGGCTCTGGCCACACCAAGGAGGGCCAAGATCACACAAAGCACAGGGGGAGAGTGCGGATATGACATCATAGACTTGATCAGTGATATTATCTTGGTTCATCCTTTGTCCCAATATAGACAAAAGTTACGGACAGGCTCTGTGTTGGCAAAGGATAGTTATGTTGTCTCCGCATGTGCCTCTCTCGCACTACAACGAGGTCAATTTTGTCTCCAACGCGGGGATTATGCGCCACTATTCCGTTTCCAAAGGGCTCCCGCTTTCCGCAACTAGATTACGTGCAGGTCCTGTCTGGCTGTTGCGGAAGTTGATTAGTGTGATGGTCCCATTCGCGGTTGAGCTCGCTAGGCATCGAAGGGAGACATTTAACGAATGTTGAACACGTTAAGGTGACAGTCCCACCAAGTCAGAAGGGAAGCATCCTCTATATGCTACGCAGGGAAGCCAGAATTTTGGCTTCAGCTAGCTTATACAACTAACAAGCATTGTTTAAGCCAAGGGTACTGGCGTGTAGTGAGGTACGGTGGTTTGTGGTATATACCCTGAGGCAATGTCAGGAGCCGCAAAATAACAGCCTGCCTTTCCACCGGTGAACAGCCCAATGGTGGGAAAGTATAATTTCACACTTACTCAATTAATTTCAACGCAAAGTGAGGCATTGCGAAATACTGGGACTGCATTGTGCAATTGGCTACGAGGGCCTTCATGGGGAACACCTGCGAGTACCATATAGAATCAGGTACCATGTACACTGGGTGGGCAGTCACCTGCAGCCAAGGGCCGGTATCTGTTTGCTTCAGTAAGACATATTCACCCGCGTGTCAATCAGGGCAGCAGGCGGGTGGTGGTAATTGTCAGCTAACAAGTGTGCTGCGGCGTGGAAATTTTGGTAGACTATGCGTTAGTGCCTATTGGCGACAGGGTATTTTCGACCTTTTGGCATCGCCAAATTCAGGAAAGGGCAGGTATTTGCACACACCTTTCCCCCCTGGTTCCGCAGACTTGTCTGCCATCCCCCAGGGTTATCCTTATGCGGGCTAGAACCAGATAATAGAAGGGGCATCTTTTGGGATTGGGGTCCCTAACACATGGATAGTCGAGCGCTGGGGTAGATGTACCATGTAAGGCAGGGTCACCACTGGGGTTGTCCCCAAGTTCTGGGGTCAAAGTGGGTTGGAGCATTAAGTATTCAGTCCTGGGGTAGCATCCAGCATCTCTTCAGTCCAAGTAAGGGCAGTTAGGATAGATAAGTATCAGCGAGTGGTTAACATACACTGGCTAGCAGCGTCATCGTGCCCCGGGGGCATGCACGCTTTAAAAATACACCATCCCTGCAACCAGAAGGGTGCCAAGTGCATAACGAGTAAAGATGTTTAAGAGGTGTGTCTCTGGCATTACAGCTGGGTGGAGCATGTCCCACTTAGAGGTACGCCCGGGGGATAATGGTGTGCTCCTTTAGATCCCCTGACCTAAGCGGTGGGTGGCATCTACCACATCAGGTTAGGCACTAGATTGCAGACAGTGCGCCCTGTATCGAATCAGCAGATTCTCTAAGCGGGGATGTCTAGGGGACTTCCCAGAGGGAGCTGAGTGGTCGAAATTCCTATAAAGAATAGGGGATGCAAGCGCTGGGGTGCAGCCGTGCGCAATGTTCATACGCTGTTATGGACTTCCATGTGCGCATTGATTTAGCAAGTAAAGGGACAGTGCCTAGATTAAGTATAATCCTTCCCGCCCTAATAGCCTAGTGGCTAGTGGGGGTAGGAACGGTCTCCTAATAAATTAGTGCTGGCCCAGAGATCGGAGCCACTTGTGTCCAGTCACACACGGTGCCAGAAGGGCGGCATCCAGTGTGATCAGCAAATAGGTGGGGCATCGTGAGCTAGGGTGTCTGAAACTGTCCTGCCCTGTGTGGGACGGGGCTGAGTCATGTGACGCAGTGGAACTTTGCAGTGTGAGGTGAATAGTGCTTGCTCAACCTCACAGGCATAGGGTGTTTTGTTTCATCAGTCACTAACTGATCCAAGATAACGTCTAGGGCTATTGGGATATAGATGGGGCATCGATAACCAGTAGGGATGCTCCCTTTCAGCAGATTTGCAGGAGGCTCTAGAATGGAGAGTTAGCGGGCAAGACAATAGCTATTTTGGTGGGGGGCTCTGGCGGCGACGGTGGCCGCCTCCAGAGCTGTGGCGGAGTTACAGGGCGATCTGGAAGCAAATGGGTACCGAAGGGTACCTCTGGGCGGCACCATAGGGGGGCCAGAGCCCAGGAGCCTCATAGGAGGTTCCTGGAAAACCGTGTCGGTGCCCCGTTAGTCCTTCGGGCGGTTGTGGGCCTGAACAACCGGGGGCTTGCCTTGCTACGCTCCGCCCTGAAAGGGGCGTGAGTAATAAGGGACCGTGATCCGGGAAGAGGATCACCGAAGGGGCAGCACAGATGGGGTTCGCCCCGGTGCTGCTTGGCTCATTAGGCGGGCAGGTGGCCCAGTTGGTTGCTTGCCCTTGGATCGCCCGTAAGATAACCCACCATATTACATAACGGTGTATGTAATAAACCTGCAGCAGTTTCTTACCCAAACAAAATTTGTGTGGTGTGTTTTATTTATGCGTAGAACATGCATGCTATTGTGGGGGGGTGGGGAGTGTTGCCTCCTGCTGGCACTATGATGATGTAAAAACAAGAGCGCACGGTCCTTTTTGCCTATGAAGGCTCATAGTAGAAGGCGAAGCGATCAGCGATGTCAAGGGTGTGTGTTAACACTGCACCTATAACACTTCTGGTGGCCACTATAGCCATTGATGATTCTTCTTGGTGCAGCTGCGCTGTGAGTAGTCTCCCTGCTGTTCCACCCTGCGCATACCTTCTCTGTCACAACGTAACTAACGTTTTTCAGCCGAATTTGTAAAAAAAGGTATCAAGGCACAGCTGTGCAATTTCTAGGCATCCTTTTATTGTCAGGATGAGTTCAGGATAAGCATTTCTTGAAGTTTCACATTTTGCTTGCCCCTGGGGGAAGTTGGTCCTCTCGTAAATATCTTTTAACAGTGGCTGAGTCGCTTATGAGCGGTCTCCACCATGCCACTCTTCCCAGCTGCTCACAACACTTTGTCCAGTGTCATGTACTGTTCATTGACCTCCACGTATGTTTGGATGTGGAGTTGTAGCTTCTCTTTATCTTCGAGGAGGGATGTATGACGTTACAACGCATACATTTACATCGCGGTACATTACATTGCGGTTTTTACAACGCAAGTCATTACAACGACTTGCATTGGAGGGCGCTGGACTTAGGAGTAGTATAATTTACTATTCCAACTCCAGTCTACGTACAGTAGGGAAGGTGTTGGATAGTAAATTATACTATTCCTTGTCCTAGAGCGCCATCTAGCGCAAGTCGTTGTAACGACTTGCGTTGTAAAAACCACGATGTAATGGCATTGCGATGTAATCCCCGCGTTGTAAACGATGTTTCCCTCGAGGAGCTTATACGCCAGAACTTACCTGCTCCAACTAGCGGGCACCAGTGCCCTTAGTCCAACGTCCAGAATCAGGACTGGATCATGGTCAGTTAGCCCACCCTCTAGATAAGCACATACGGTGACATACCTAAACTACCAATAGTAACTTGCTATGTGACAAGAAGTAGCCTACACGAGATTGGGTGCCGTGGGGGCAGAAAAGAAAAGTTAAGTCCTTGTCAGTAGGGTGGAGAAGGGTCCATACGTCTATCAGCATAGATGGCCGCCACCTTGAAGCCACTATACACGAGGGGCTCTCTACCACAAGCATGCACATGCCCTATCTTCTCTCATTGGCTGCACGGCTGCAAAGCTGGCCAGTGGGAAGGTACGTGCCACACCTGAAAACAATTCCCCGAATTGACAGTACTTTAAAAGCTGCCTGCCTCCTCTGCTCTGTCTCGATTCAGGCGAGCAGAGATGGGTAGGTCTGTGGCGCTGTCCGCGCCAAAGCCCCACGAGTACAGTTGCCTTTCCAGAACGTCACCGTTTCATATCATTAACCGTCTAAGTCACCCCATGTTATATTGCCTTTTAAATTTGCTTTCCTTTGCCTCAATTTACAGTTAGCAGCTGTGCGCTAACCTCTGCTTTTTGACCAATGGGAAATGTTTGACTGATTCATAGGGTGAGACCCTACACTTGCACCTGTGGACATACTATCAGTTATGATGTGCTATGCTGAGTGACACCAATGCAGATTGTTTTTTTATTGTGTGTCCCACGTATGTCCACTTACCTGTAATGCCATTGTGTGTAGTAGTATGTTTAATTTACTTGTCTCACGTTGTGACAACTGATTAGTGCCATGACGAGCATGCACATGTTTACCTTGGGAGACACAACCATTGAGTATGTTGGACGAGTGATCATGGTAACACATTGATCCATGCATCCAACTAATTGTTTACTTTACATTGTTTACTTTGCATTCTTTATGATTTTTATCTTTTTGGTTGGGCAGTCAGTTTTTTTACTTTTATTGAACCAGTTATCTTTTATTATGGGAATATCTTCATTGCACATCACATGTTAGGTGTGGGGTAGGGTTACATACCTCTTTCTTTTAGGTCTAGAAGAAGCACCACAGATCCTTTTTCGGCCATCAAATGCGAAACATGTCGACCTGACCACACTCACTGTTTCAGGCTACTGAGTTGCATCATCCGCCTACAGTAATCCTAACCTTACCATAGTTTTTTTAACCCTGCCAAGAAATACACCATATTTATTTCTAGTTCGGGTTCTCTGAGACAGTTTCAACCTTCTTCACTTGACTAGACACACTCACACCACCCTACATATTTTTGATGCCCTTACATACATATGGCAAACAAATAAAAGTGTCTCCAGTAAAGCGGTCCTTTGTGGGGTCCGTAGGGCATTGCAGCGCCAGCCCTACAAGGAGCGTGTTCGATGATGCAGCATGACATCCCCAGGGATGTGTGAGAGCACCAAGAAGTAGCCCTTAGGATTCCCATTTCACTTTCTTTTCTTTATTTCCCTACTTTGCTCTCTGATAGGAACAGTACCCCCCCTATTTGTTGTATTAGTGATTTCAGAGCCCGGATACTGAACCTTTAATGGCTCCTAGCCCCCCTTCTTTTTTGTTCAAATGTTTCAGAGTACCAACATGGACAATAAGTAATTGACTGACTCAAGAGAAATCCAACAACAAAAAAATCTATTTTTATTTACTCTAGACACCACAATGAATGGAAGGGCATACATATAACCAGAGTCATAGATTTTTGAAGCAATTTAAAATCAGTGCAAAATAATACAGTGAAAGTTTAACATTGCGGTCAATGGGAAAAACCACTAGTGACAATTGGTCACTTGCAGGTCGAGTTGCGTTGTACAGTAGCGGGGTAAAGGTGATGCAGATCCCAGGACCAAGCCACAACAGCCACTTCAATTCATGTGGCCTGTGGAGCTCGGGTGCAGAGTTGTCCTGACTGTCTCTGGTGCTGAATGGGAGCCGTGGGAGAGCTGCTTTTACCGCTGAAATGGTGCTGTTGGGAAAAAGATGCAAAAACAGAACAATGGGGCCGCTGCTGATGTCGGATGAATTTCAGATGGCATTCCTTCTAGGTGCAGCATTGAATGCAGGGCTCGGTAGGCAGACTGGCGACCAACAAGACTTGGCAGCAGTAAGTGGAGCAGAAAGTAACTTTCACATCCGGTGGTCCAGGGGGATGCAGTAGCTGCCTGTAACTTCATGCAAAACAGTACTACAGTTCCCACGATGCACTAGACCATCTGGATTTGGGTCGTCCTCCAGAAGGACAGATGGCCAGTGATTCTTTGGATCCAGAGCATTGCTTTACCTGCAGTTTGCTCTCAACTAGTGCCACTAGTCCAGGGGAGCCTGAGGGTACTTCAACTTTACACAGGGGTCGCTCCGTCTAGGACAAGTCTCGGTCAGGCAGATCCAGGAGTGTTACCACAGGTACAGAGCAGCCCTTTTTTCTTTTGTGCAAGTCCAGGTCTTTTCTTCTGTCCTCTTTGTTGTAGGTTGTTCAGAACTGAGGATCTGGTGTTAGGAGTGTCCCTTAAATCCTATATTTAGGGGAGTTAGGGGTGTGGGAACAAGTAGCCAATGCTCTGTTGGTCCCTGCAGCTAATACGTGCCTGAGGTGACCACATTCAGAGGTGTGGGCCATCTTTTCTACCCAAACCCTCTATTCTGCCACTCCTAAAGTTGGCAGACATCTAATTTTAGTATACAGACCAGGCTGCGCATCCTGGAGGTGTGGCTAGCCTTCTGGGGGTGTACACCTCCTTGACTAATTTCATGCTTGTCTGGATGCAAATGTACCTGTGGCAGGGGGAGGGCTGTTGCATATCAGAGGTGGTGCAGCCTTTGAAACCCATGCCCTGGGTACCACTGGTACCATATACAAGGGACTTCTAAGTAGGTAAAGCCGTTGCCAATTGGGGTTACCAAGTCACAGTCGATAACCAGCATCTAGTAGTCCAACGGGAAGCCAAAAAATGGGGGGGGCATCTGCAAAATTGCTTGTTTTCTTAGACTTGGTATGTAAGTATTGCAGAATTTTCTTCCGCTTAATGTAGTGAGACAGTCCAATTACATTTAGAGTAACAACAGTCAATTCTTTACTGTTAGATCTGGCGCCTTGGCGTGAGTCTCCCTTCCACTTTGTATCGCTGTGCCTCATTTGTTTTGCTGGTGTTAGCTGCTCAGAGCACTGTGCCACTGCCAACCAGTGCCACAGTGCAAGTGCTCCCTATATAAAATGTATATGTTGGTTGGATTCCATGATTGGCTTATTTGGTTTACTGTCAGACCCCAGTAAAGTGCACCAGGTGTGCCCAGGGCTTGTAAATACAAATGCTGCAGGTGGGCTTGCAGTACTGGTTGTGCCACCCACAGAAGCGGCCTGGTAAAATGTGTCAAGGTCTGCCATTGCAGAACCTGCATGCAGTCTGGTACTGTCATGCTGACTGGGCAAGTGCACCCACTTGCCAGTTCCTAAACCTTCCCTTAACTTCATATTAGTCACCCCTATGGTAGGCCCAAGGGCAGGGTGCATTGTAAGCATAAGGTAGGACAAGCCCTGATGTGTGTGGCATGTCCTAATAGTGAATTACAGCCAATTTCGTTTTTCACTATTGTAAGGCTACCTGTTCTCCATAGGCCAGAATGGGCTGTTAGAATTGTTACATTCTATGATCCTAACAGACCCAGGGAACATGGTAGAAATTCGAGTTTAGTATGCCTGAACTCAGAATAATAAAATACATCTTTTAGTAAAGTTTATTTTAATATTCTGTGTTTGCAAATGCCACTTTTAGAAAGCTGGTATTTGCTTGCCTAACCATTTCAGCCCGCCTCTGCTAGGATGTGTATCTGCTGTCTGGTTTCTGTGAGTGACAAGGCTGGGGAATTCCAGGAGACAGGCTGGGGCAGCCTGGTGGTAAATAGAGAGATTGACATCCAGATGGGTGGGAGGAGTGCACCTGGACTCTTAAAGGACTGTGCTCTGCCACCACAATGCTGGCTCCACCTCCTGTTGAGTGGCTGATGTCTCTGCCCTGCACCCTGAATAGAAAGTCAGAGTCATGTCAACAAAGTGCTCAGGAACGTGTTCTGGCTGGGCAAAGGCCCCTCTACCCCAGAGGAAGAAAGGAATTAGGGGTATACGTATTGGCACCCTGCTCCCAAGAAATTAGATCCTGCTTGACAAGAAGAACCTCTGCCTGAGGAGAAGGAACTGGGAAAGCTGTAAGGAGGAGTACTGTCCCTGACCTGGGGGATTGGCCTGCAGTGGTTGCCTTGCTGCTGAAGGAGAGGAGAAAGACTACAAAAGACTTTATTTCAACTTGTGCTTAAAAAGATCTCCAAGGACCTGAGTAGAGCTGGCCTCCTGTTAAGAAGTCCCAGGAACAAAAGGACTTCACCCCCAGCTTCTCCCTGAACTCTGCTGTGTGAGTTCTGCCCCTCCTAGAGTGCTGGAACCAGTTTTGGGGCCTCTGGGAGCTGTGCCTGCTGTGGGAAGCTGGCCAAGAAGAAAGAAACCAAAGATCTCCACTTTTTCACGCACAGCCGGCTTAGCGAGAACATTTCCATCGCACCGCTCGTTAGCGTGCAGAATTTTATCGCTGAGGACATCGTCGCAGAGCCTGCTACCGCTGAGCCCAATCAGCGCTGGGAAAATCGTCACCCCGCTCGTTAGCGGACCGAATTTGATCGCTACCAGCCCAAGATCCTCGCTCCGCCTGTTAGCGGGCAGAATTCTATCGCTGCGAACATCGTCGCAGAGCCTGCTACCGCTGAGCCCGATCAGCGCTGGGAAAATTGTCGCCCCGCTCGTTAGCGGACCGAATTTGATCGCTACCAGCCCAAGATCCACGCTCCGCCTGTTAGCGGGAAGAATTCTATCGCTGCGAACTTTGTCGCAGAGCCTGCCGCTTCTGTGTGAAATCGTCGCAGAACAAGCCAAAATCATCGCACCGCTCGTTAGCGTGAGTAGTTTTATCACTGCGAAAATCGTCGCAGACCCAACCAAGATAACCGCTCGTTAGCGAGCCGAATTTTGTCGCATTGTGCCTTAGCGAGTAAATTTCTACCGGATAAGCTACACCTTGATTTTCAATGCTGAAGCGCCGCTAGGAACTTTTATCGCATCACCAGGTACAGTGGGTTAAAACTGACGCTAAGGTGAATGATTTTGTCGCTAACCTAAGAACTCTTTCTGAAATCATATTCTTGAACTGTGTATGTCATTTTTGTCGTTATTTGGTCTTGTGCTAAGTCTTTACATAAAAGATCACTATTTTTGATATAAATCTAGTGTGGTGTCCATTTGTGGTGTTGTCACTGGGTTACTGTATGTGGTCACAAATGCTTAACCTATAACGCCCTGAGATAAGCCTTGTCTGCTCGCGCCAAGCTACCTAGAGGGTGAGCAGGGGTTGTTTTAGGAGTGTAACCCCTTACCCTGACTAGAGGAGAGGATCCCTGCTTGTCACAAGTACCTACCAGTGCCAACCAGAGATCCCCAATTCTAACATTTACTATCTCGCCTCACTTGCCAAACAGAGTATTAAGGCTGCAGGAAAAATAGACCAGGTAAACCTGGTTGTTTCTAACATATGGGCCATGGTAGAGGTAGAAGATATGCTTAAAGTTCTAAAAGGCAGAGAGGGTCAGAAGGTGGTAGAGGCAGCAGTACTATTGGTTGAATATAGCATGTAGACCTAGGGCCTTCCAAGACTTAGTGCAATTACATAGGCTGGGGTAGTAATACTTTCAATGGGAATATGAATGTTTACAATGTACACCAACTGGTGGGAAACATATAAACAAAGTATGTAAGGGAGCAGGAAGAGGCAGTGAAATGGAGGCACAGAGCAGTTGTTGAGCTGAAGGGGAGAAGAGAAAAAAAGAGAATAGTAAAAAACACTTCACACAAGCAGTGAAAGTGCAAAGAACACGACGCATGTCCCAAAAGTCCCAAGCAGAAGAATCAAATCCAAATAAGTGCACTCAATGTATTCTCTCAGTTAGGCTCGGCCATACGTCATGAATAGAAGCCAGAAGACCTTACCAGTATTATACTAAAAGCAGTAGTGTTACAGACGAAATAACATCATCCTACGTTGTCCGCTCCACACTGATAAAAACAATAGACATGGTGATTGTGACCTGCTTCGTCCATCGGTAGTTACTTAACAGCATAAACCATGTGAGTATAATATAAGAAGCAAATGTCAAAACCATGTTAATGGTCTTTATGTACTATGAGTGACTCACACGCTCCATACCAGTGAAATACCCATTAAAAAAGATAAAAGAATACACAATTAACTGCCTACACAGATATTGAAACCAAGAAAGTCATCAATAAGAGCCTGCACCATAAGTGAAACCCCACAAATAGTGATCTTGAAAGGAGTTATTTTCATAAAGTCCCATCACCAAAGTGAAAATACGGTAAAGGATCAGAGTACCTTATTGCAATCAAATCAAGGCTTGAAAAATCGGCAAAGTTAGGTGGTCCTGAGAAGTCCTTATTTTAGGTATAATTATTCATTAAGGCAAAGTACTGAGGAGGAAAGGAATATCGAGAAAAACATTCGTAGTTCATAATATTAAAAGGCCATCTATTCTTACACATCATCTGCATCTTGTGAGTCTATAGATCTCTTTATGCATCCAAAGTAAAATGCCCCATGTGATACTGAAATTATAACACGCATCATTACACCTGAGATGACCTAAAAATACAACGAGCCACAGATCATGAAACACTGAGTCCAGGTGCATGTTCGTCATTAACAAAGGCGGACAAACCTATTTCAGAACCCAGGCGATATAGTAAAACTCCTTAAAAATGATTGGAGGAATTGAGGGAAAAAATAATATTTTTAAAAAGTACCTTCCGCTGCCCCAACGCCGATGGCCGCCTATGTGCTTGACTAACGGCAGTCTCTGGGAAGGCACAGGCTCCTCACCCAATCCAAACACTGCTCTCATGCTATCAGAGCAGCACCAGAATTGGTCTGAGCTGCCTGCTCTGCTGCTCAGACACTGCCTGGGAGCCTGCAGCTTTTCTCCAACTCGGCTGTGAACACAACTGGGTTGGAGAAATAGAGGTGCGCATGTCTGTTTGGCTGGCCTCAGACAGTCAGCCAAATGTACATGCGCACTTCTAAGTGCCCACCACTCCTGCCTGTTATGGCGCCGCCCCGCACGCACGTACCAGCCAGAGCCCTTAACAGAAAAATAAAGTTAAATTATTGTTTTAATATGATTTTATTTTTCTGCGTCTGACTTTGACCAGAAAGGGTGACGCTCCTCTACCATTACGGAAGAGCCGCCTCTGCAAAATTGGCTTGTGAATGCTTATTTTTTAACTGTAAATGCAATGGTGTTAGGTCTTAATTTCAGAAACCGTTTTGGCACAGATATTTATTTCAGTGCTTCACTTCAGAGGTCCATATTTATGTATTTTACATTGTCCAAAAATTACTTTGGATGCTTTTATTTCCCCGATCAATCACCACCCGTAAACACCATCCATTGCTGATCCCTCACAACCCCTAAATGCCATGAATCCCTGACCCCTAAAATCCCTCTCCACACCTAAACTACACTCATGCCTAAAGCCTAAAAGTCCTTTCTGTCACAAATTCAAACAAATACTTGAGCTCCACTGCAGTGGAATCAAAGATGACTGCAGAATTCTTCCCACCTCCTCCCTCTGAGACTCATACCCAATGCTAGACATGAGTAAAGGAGGCCCTGGGGATAAGAGGATGGGAAAAGATACAGCAGCCAGTTGTTCACTGTAGCACAAGACAAGGGTTGGTTACCTAAGGAAACAGAAATAACCAAATGCCTCAGATATTGTAGATGATGTGAATTGTTTGCACACAAATACTCTTGCCTCTAACTTTAATTCTATCTGAACTTTATTGCCTGCCGAGACTGTGTTACAACAAATATATATTTTTTCCTGTAACTCTCTGTTTAAAAACAAAACACATTTGTTTACAACAAAGGAAGGAAAGAACTGGATGTTGCAATAGCACATTAATAATTTTCCCTTTCTGCCATATGTACTTTTTTTTTTTTTTAAATGAAAGTCTGATTTGTAAGTCCAACAGAAATATAGTTCAGTGACTTGCTAGACATTTAATAAATAAACATACAGGAAAGTAAACTGTCCCAGGTTGTAGTCACTGTCAAACAAATAATGCCATGCTTTTGAATAATCTCCTAAGTACAGAAAATGCTCCAGAATTCTTTCTATCAGGACAAAGAACAAAACAAAGCTTTCAAAGTTATTTTTCCATTTCACATTACCAGCTCCTGAATAACTCTGTTTAAAGTCTTCAAACTGACCTTTGTGAACTCAAGTCTAGCAGCAGAAAACTCATAAATCCAAAGGTGACCTTTGTGAACTCACTTTTAGTTAAGCAAATGAAAACCTATAACCCTAAGGGGAAAAAATAAAAGCTGTTTGAAATCAGAACATTGGAAATCTTCCTACTTGACCCTTGCAAACTCTTCAAGTGCAGCAGCTGAAATTAATCACCTTTAATGTTTTCACATGGAAAGTCAGCAGAGCAGTCAGCAGAACAGCTTGCACTGAAACAAGCTCATTGGAGAAATAGATAGTGTCCACATTTCCAAGAGCCTTTAACATAGCACATCACTGAATCACCAAAGTCTAGACCACAGTTCCAAGAACTTCAATATGGCACTTGAACCTGCACAGCAGTTCAGTGCTGCAATTCCTTTAATTCTGATTTGACTACTTCTCCAAAGGCAATCCCTGAACTGGTATTTGAGAATTCATTATTTTGCTGAAAAGTTTCATGAAGCAAATTATCTTAACTAAAAAAAACGGATGAGTCTTAGTAAACGGTTTCAAAACATAATTTCTTAAACAACCAAAACAGAATCTTGAGTACTCCCTCATCATGGCCCTGTCTCTGGACCTGGTTTAAGAGGATACCCACGATGAAATAGTTTCAACAAGTGAGGGGCATTTATTTGAGTAGCTGGTACCAAAGAACGCTCCTCTGGACCATAACCTTTCCAGTCGAGCAAATACTGCAATGATACCCATACTTTACAAGAATCTAAAATGTTTTGAATCTCATACTCAGGTTCTGAATCGTGAAGGTTTGGAGGAGGTGATAGATTTAACTGAGTTCCAGGAATAACAGTTTTTAACAAGGAGACATGAAATATAGTGTGTATTTTCAGAGAAGAAGGGAGAGTCAACCTAACCGCCACCGGATTGATACATCTATGTACCTGATATGAACCAAGAAATCTGGGTAAGATTTTTCTCTTTCCATGAAGGTGGGCATACTTAGAAGAAAGCCACACCTTGACCTGGGAACATAGGGGGAAGCCTCATATATTTTATTATCTGCCTGTTTCTCATACCTTTTCTTGGCTAATTTTATGTGTGACTCACTTTTTTCCCACTCCTGTAGAATATTTTGGATTCTTTCTGTCGCTGAAGGTTTAGTAGTATTGTGAGACAAAAAATTCATTTGCATGCAAGGATGATAGCCCTGTAAACTAAATAATGGTGATCTCTTTGTAGAGGAATGGTAGGCATTATTATGACAAAATTATACTATTCAGAGATATTCCACCCAAGAATTTTGATTTGGTAAATAACAACAAAGGTATTTCTCTAGTTCTGGTTAACTCTTTCAGTTTATCCATCAGTTGGAGGGTGATGAGCGGAAGACAATTGGGCTGATTATGATGGTGGACAGACTTCAGTCCATCCTCCACAGTATTGGGGATTGGGACCACCCGACATGCTGTCGGCAGTCCCATAGTAGGCATTACAATGCGACCACCACCACGGCAATCGAAATGCCTATATTTTACATTTCCGTGGGTGCTGCTGGCTGCAGCACACACTGCAGAGTAAAAACGGAACTTGTTACATATCCCTGCACTAGATGGCAGGCACCATGCAGTGCCTGTCACATGGTACAGATACATTTGGGGGGGCACCATAGGTGCCCCCAACACCCACAACCAAGGGGGCAAGGGGGCCTGCTCCGGGCCCCTAATGTCCCTTTCTGCCAGCCTTTTTATTGCAGGTAACCGGCCATGAAACGGCTGGCGTAAAGGGACAACGTAATCCCTACGATGGTGCCTGGTAGGCACCGCCAGCATTATAGGGAATACGAGCCCCTCCACCACAGCGGTGGGCTCAAGGAGCCTGTCGGATGTGTGGCGGTTAGTCTTTACGACCGCCACACTTCCGCCCGCCATCATAATATGGCAGGTGGTAAGGTTGGTTACGATGTCGGGGAGATTGCCACCGACATCCTGTTGGTGGGAGTCTCCCCGCCATTGTAATCAGCCCCAATGTTACTTAAATACCCAAAGATTTATAAATCTCAGCCCAAAGCGTGGATATAAATTGAGGCCCTGCTTCACAAATTATTTTCTCTGGCAGCTCATGTAATCTAACTATATGTTTAAAAAATAATTGACTGGTTGTCTTTGCAGTGGGAAGACCCTTAAATAGAAAAAATTAGCAATTTTTAGGTCTCGCCTGAGCTAGCGCATTCGCTGCTCTGGCGAGACATTTAGTGAGTGGGTTTTAAAAAGTCGACCACAGCTTTTTGGGTGGCATAGAGCATGCAGTAACGCGTACAATGACGAGCAGAGGCGCCATCTGGCTTTCCTCTCGTCATGGTGTGCGCACATCGCACACCACTCGCCAGACGTGCCTCCCTTTTTTTTTTTTAACTTGCAGCGCGAGGCGCGCGTGCTTGTTTACAATATAATCACCTTCACAAAACAGCTCTTAAATGCTATGGAAAATGATCTATTTTGTACCCTCTCTCTGTCTGAATAGGGCTGTAAATTCAATGATATTTTTGTGACTCAACATTCTTGAGCTTCCTGACTTTCACATTCACCCTTTTCAAAATACTGCTAGGTACCTCATTCAGTGGCTGCCGCAGTGCTCTATTATCTCTTCTCACCTTTCTGCTCCCCACTGGCTTCCAGCCAACAAACCGGCTTCTTCAAAGTGTTATGCATTTTGTCATTGTGCACGCCATAAAACACGTTCTCTCTTTCTTCAGCTTTGTATCACTCCCCATCTTCCTTCCAGAACTGTAACCTCTGAAACAGCCAACCTCATGCACCTTCCTAAATTTAGGAGAGTGCGAGTTAGAGGCTTCTCTGTCTCCTTTCTGGCTGAGAAGCACTGGAGCTCTTTCCCTCCTGAGCTGTTGTGTGAATGGTCAAAAAGAGGGAATATTTTTGTGAAGTGGTAGTTCTGTAAGCAAAACTTAACTTTAACGTGACCCACCCACACCACAGTCTCACACCGCCTTCGGATTTCGCTGGTCCATTTTTCACTTTGCGTACCGGAATGTGTTGTCCTGCTTATGCCATCATAAAACAATGACTACATATCCCAGAATGCAAAGTTGGGAAGAGCTTCTCACACATCGACTCCGCGAAACTTGAGAGCACTCTCCTTCCCAGACACACCCCACCTTTCAATCCTCTCACACCCTCCTTTACTGTCTACATCATTTGTTTACAGTGTTTACTTCTCAGTCTCACACCCTCCCTCCAGAGAGCCTCGAATTTCCTAGTTGCACACATCTACGTTCCTACACCTTGTGCTTTCTTTCCTTCAAGAAAAAATAAAAATAGGCATTTCCCAGATTAGTGTAGTCTACACCAAGCCTTTCATTTATTCCTTCGAGCCAGGACACCCTGCAATGGTAGTAGTGCACTTTACTAATAATTTTCACCCTTTACTTCCATTCAATAGAACAATTACTATAGAACAAGCATTGGCAGAGCCAATAGGTCTCGCCTTTGGGACCTTATAAGTGTTTAGCCATGCAACACTTGATGTTGTTGCACCAAGGATATTGTGCTGGATAACTAAACACTTATATGGTCCCAAAGGCGAGACCTATTGGCTATGCCAATGCATGTGGTAAATGTATCCACCACTACAAAAATAGTACTGTAGAATTGATCTAAAGTCATATCAGTTACAGAGTCCATTGAAATATTGTCCATGGCTGAGTAGGAGTTTCAGTAACTCTTAAAAGTCCTTTTGTCATGACTTATCTGATTTGGCTTAAGCACAGATTACACTCATATCAACATACTTAGGACTACCAGTAGACCTATTTTGCCACCAATAGGAGCGCTGAATTAGTTCTAAAGTTTTTTGTACACCATAATGCCCAGCAAGGTGAGAATCATGTGCTTCTTCTAACACTTTAGTTTGTAAATGAGCTGAATGAACATAATAAGTATTTCTAAAAAATGGCAACCTATTTCTAATTCATCTGTCACTGCCTTTACCAACCTACTCTTGTTGTTTCTCTGCTGACATTTCCTTTTGTATCTGTGTACAAAGGTCATCATTATCAAGGGTAGCAATAATTGTGTTTGAAGGAATGATTGGCACCTCTGATATTATCCTTTCTATTTCATATAATCTTGATAAAATATCAGCTTTTCTATTTTTGCTTCCAGGTCTATATGTTACAACAAAATCATATTCTGAATAGAAAAGTGAACAACGCATCTGCCTAGGTGACATTACTTTGGCAGATTTTAAAAAGGTGAGATTTTTATGATCTGTGAATATGGTAATGGGGTCCTTAGTACTGAGGAGAAAATGTCTCCATTCTTCAAATGCCATCTTGATGGCAAATTATTCCTTCTCAGTAATTGTGTAATTCACTTCAGCTGAAGTGAGTTTCTTTGAAAAATAGGCAATGGGATGTAACTGCCCTGTATTAGGATGCATTTGTGATAAGAAAGCACCTGCTGCCATAATAGATGCATCTGCTTACACAAAAAAGGCTTGTGAAACATCAGGATGCCTGAGTATAGGTGCTGCAGTAAATTTCTTTTTCAATGCTTGACATGCCTCCTCTGCTTCTGAGGTCCATACAAATGTCATATGTTTTCTAGTGATTTGAGTGATGAGATGCACAATTCTAGAAAAATCCTGTATAAATTGCCTATACAAATGAGCGAACCCAATGAAATGTTGTACTTGCTTTATAGACGTTAGGGATGGCCAGGATATGATAGTTTCCACCTTTCTCTGATCCATGTGAACACCTAGTTTAGTTTGCTTGTGAAATATGCTCAGTTAAAGACTTGGGGCCCTATTACGAGTATGACGGTCCATAGGATCATTGCACTTGCGGTGGCAGTCTGACCCGCGAGCAGTATTCTGACTTTAGTGGTCAGACCGCCACAGACCTGCAGCGTCCTCTGGGATCCAGGATCCTGTGGCATTGGCGCAGTGGTCAG
Source organism: Triturus cristatus (assembly GCF_964204655.1). Taxonomy (NCBI): domain Eukaryota; kingdom Metazoa; phylum Chordata; class Amphibia; order Caudata; family Salamandridae; genus Triturus; species Triturus cristatus. The sequence continues at coordinate 610,474,468 of NC_140589.1, read as the reverse complement.
GAACAGTAATATGCTGGGGGGCTGCAGGGCACCGCTAAGCATACTACGAGTTGCCTGTCCATCCCCCATTTCGTGGCAGTAAGCCCGCCATGACAAGGGTGGCAGAGAGGAAATTAAGGGGGCCCTAACAGGGTCCCCTGCGATTCCTGTGCCTGGGGGTGCATGCAAGGGGCACATGTTGTGTCCCCCCTGCAATTACACCCCTGTTCCTGCACAGTGTGGTATGCACAACATGGTGCATTCCACACCGTGCAGGAACGTGTTGCAGGTGCTGTCAGAGCAGCAATATGCATGTTAGGCTCTCCTATGATCCTAACAGATCACTGCCTTGATACAGTCACAGCACCGCCCGCACGCCTTGGTTTTTAGTTGTAATCTGGCTGGAGGGCACACTGTGAACTTGGCGATCCTCCTCTCAGTGCGGTGGTGGCGGGCTGACAGGAGGATCACCAAACTCATAATCAGGCCCTTGGAGTAAATCAAAATATCATCAAGATAAACGATAGCAAAGTGGTCCAACATCCCATGTAATGCCTTATTGATAAAAAACTGAAATGCTGCTGGGGCATTGCGTAACTCAAAGGGCATTACCTGATATTCAAATTGCCCAAAGTGGGGCTTGAATGCCATCTTCCATTTATCACCCAGACGAATCCTAACAGTAGGCACCTCTCAGATGATGCTTTGTTAACACTGTTTCTCCTTTCACTGGGTATTAATGGAATGGGATATTTGTTTTTAATGGTGGTAGCACTCAGGGTGTGGTATTCAATACACGTTCTTACACTACCATCTTTCTTTGGGATGAAAAACAAAGCCGAAGCTACTGGAGAACTAGAGTGTTGCATAAAGCCATTTGCTAAGTATTATTCATCAAGATATTTACGTAGATATTCAGTCCCTTTCTCAGTCAATGCACACATACAGCAACAAGGTAATTTAGTCCATGGAATAAGGTCACTGTTGACAATCGTGTTCATGATGCGACTAAAAGCATCAATATAGTCATGGTATTGTGCAGGAGTTATATCTGAATCATTTCCATCTTCCAGGCTAACAAATATTTCATCAAATACTCATTCCTTGTCTTGAACTTCCTGTACATTATTTGCTTTACAGTCGCAAGAGAAATATATTTCGTCTGTGTTCCAGTTAATTCTTGCATTTGACCTGGGTAACCATAATATGATTTCATATCGTGCAACAACAATCAAATAAAAAATGATTGCTTCAGAATGCTTGTGGCCACTCGACATGATGAATGGAAGGGTGCAGTGAGTAATGGGTCCTGATGTCAGTGTTGTGCCATCAATAGCTCTAAACCGATATTCTTTTTCCTTTTTTAGTATAGGCCGTTTCAACCCATGAGCTAATCCCCAATCAGGAAATACTCCTGTAGCACCCGAATCAAGCAAGACATTTACTTCATATATAATTCTACCTTTAGACAGCAAGGATACTTTTAAATACAGATGGGAAACAGTTGAAGAAATAGTTGGAATCTATCTCCGTAGTTTCGTCCAGCACTGGGATTTCTGTGAATGCTGGATTGCTCCGTTTCCTGGCCACTGTTTGACTAGATCTTTAGGATAGTCCCATACAAAATGTTTGTCAGACCTTAATAATGAAATAAGTGATTTTTTCCTCTCCTTTCTCTTTCCTCTCTAATTAGAGGGGGCCTAACAGCACTGATTTGCATAGGTTTAAGGGAAATAGAGTGAATCTTTTTCGTATCTTTTTCTGAAGTTCAAAAATACATTCTGCATCACTTCACCTTTTCTCTCACACTGACTATGATCTATCTGTAAAACAAGTTCTACTAACCCCTACTAAAGTGGTTGGATGATTGAAAAAATATCCTTTGATTCATGACGGAGCCCTCCATGTAACAGGGTGCTCCTTTTCTCCATTGGCCAATCTGCTTCTAGAATTAACATGTTCAACTGAGTCAGTAGCTTAAAAAGATCCTTCCTTCCTTGATTTAACTCCAACACTTACTACCAACGAATTGTGTCAATGTCCAAAAGTCAAATATTTTCTTCAGTTGCTTACAAAAGTTATCGTGGCTATACAAAAGTGGACTGTCTTGAGACACTAAGATCATAGACCATGCTGCCATGCTACCACATCATCCATTAAATAAGGCAGAATAAAAGCTACTTAAGTCTCCGATGAAGAAAATAGTTGTGGTTTACATTAAAAGTGTAAACTACACTGTGTGAGAAAAATGTTAAACTTTTGGGGATCTCCTGAGTAACTTTCAGGTGGGGCTAAAGGAATAATGGCATAGGGCTAAAATAAGTGAGCTGATACTCCTGAGACCTCTCCTGTGATGTCTCCAGAATTGGTTTCTGCACTGATGGATGGACTAGGGAGAGGACTTTGTGAAGCACACAACCTATCCACCATGTGGGACAGCTCTGTTGTTCCCCTTTGCATCCTTTTTAATATCTCTCCAATATTTTTCAACAGATATTCCATGATTCCCGGGGAGTAAGAATTCGAGGGCTTCCCAATACTGTCACAAATTCAAACAACTACCTGAGCTTCACCAGAGGGAATTCAAAGATGACTCTAGAATATTTCCCTCCTTATCCATCTGAGAGCCCTGCCCAATGCTAGACTTGAGTAAAAGAGGCCCCCAGGGAAAAGGGGATGGGAAGAGATACAGCAGCCAATTGTTCACTGTAGAACTTCAATATGGAGCAAGAACCTGCTCAGTAGTTCAGTGCTGTAATTCCTTTTAATTCTGATTTGGCTACTTCTCCAAAGACAATCCGTAAACTGGTATTTGAGAATTTGTTTTTTTACTGAGAAGTTTCATTAAGGAAATTATCTTAACTAAAACAACAGATGAGTCTTGGTAAATCTTTTCAAAACATAATTTCTTATGCACCCAAAAGAGAATTAGCATTTATGGCACTTTGTACCCCAAAAATCCACCATCCCTGAACCATGAAATCACTCACTACCTCTAACACCACCCATTTCCGAACCTTAAAATCCTCTTTCCACGGATAAACCCCAATCTTCCTATCTGCCTTAGAACATCTCAGGACATCCAAACTCCACCCATCCCTAAACCATAAAAAACCCTCACCGGCCTAAAACACCAGACATCCATGACTCATAGGAGCTTCTCATCCCTGAACCCTAAAAAAATGGTTCTACAACTAAAGACCACTCATCCCTAAATCCTTAAAACACTTCACCACCCTAAACTCTACCACATCCTGAACCCTAAAAACTCTTCCCCGCATCAGCCACTACCCATATTGAACCTTAAAAACACTAACCAGCTCTAACCTCTGCCCATCCATGAACCCTAAAATCCCCCAACACCCTTAGAATCCACCTTTTTTGCTGAACCCCAAAAACCCCTTTGTATGCCCAAAAGTCAATTCTTCCTGACCACTAAAAACCCCTCATCACCTTAAACATTATTCATCCCTGAACCCAAAATCTCCACAGGTGTAGCAATCTCCACCCAAGTTGAATGTAGGTTTGGACTTTTTCCTTAAAATTATCTTTCCTTTAAAACATTTCCTTCAATTTTACATTTGTTTTCATTTCCTTTAAATTGTTTTCCATGATTTGGTTTCCTCCAATGTGGTTTCTCAGTTCTTGGTTTCCATGAATTAACACCCATCAGTTTATTAATCATGTGGCCCACAGTTCCAGGTTAAAAAGTGTCTACATCCAGGGGGGAGGGGGGGGGGCATTGCGAGCCCCCTGAGACCGTGCATGATGAGACCATGCACAATGCCCATCGTCCTGCAAGCAGATAGAGAATTGTGGTTCTCTAGTTCAATGGGTTACAAGCAGTCAGAGCCTTTCACCAAGGCCTCAAGCATCTAGCATCAAAAAAGTGCAGGGTGGGAAAGCGATAGGGAAAGTACTAGACCTGTCACCTTTGGGGTGGGCATCCCCAAAACATTTTGCCTTCACTCCTTCTATTTTTGCTGAGCTAGTTTTTATTGGCCTTCTTACTCTGTGCACTTTATCACTGCTAACCACTGCTAAAGTGATTGCTCTATCTCTTTTAAACATGGTAAAATTGACTTATACCTGATTGGATTATTTAATATACTTATAAGTCCATTTTAGATTGGTATACCATATAACCAGGGGCTGTCTATTAAATGCTACTAGCAGGCCTGCAGCACTTATTGTGCCACTCACTTAAGTAACCCCTCAAAACATATCCCAGGCCTGCCATTGCAATCTGAATGCAATTTTAAACTGCCAGTTTGACTGCTAGATTAGTTTTTTCACTACTGTGAGGCCTACCACTCCCATAGGACAACTTTGGTTTGCCTTATTAAATTTAATGAGTGTTAACCTTTGATTGGGAACAGGTAAGCATTTCATGTTTGGTGCAAGTTATAATCCTCCAAGTGGTGTCCTTCCAGTCCTGAAACCTTGGTGGTGGTGCTAAAGGTGCCCAGATCGACAATATCCCAAACTTGGGACTAACTTGCTCGTTTATCCACCTAAGGTGCATCACTGGTCGGCCTGACTTTGCCAAAGCTCCCATTACGTTTTTGTCCGCAGCAGCAATCTTGTCCCACTGCAGATTTTTGACATCCAAAAAAGTGACAAAGTCTGATTGTAGAAATCTTCACAACAATTTCATCCTGTGGCTCCTCGATGACGCTCCCACCTCGTACACTGCCTGCAGCCATGCCCGCTGAACTTTAACTTCTAAACATTTTCTTTGAAAAAGATCTAACCAGGCCCAACTCACTGTTTGTATCCAACTCACAGTCAGCCATTGTTTTTACTTTCACCCAGTCTTGCGCTTTCTACTGATTCCATTTTTTATTTTTTTTAGTGTCAAAAGACTTATGAAAATGTACTCTATTTTTTCTAAATTGGTGTGGGATTTTACTTGTGTTTTCACTTTATTACTTTTTGTGTGCTGTAAACACTTTACACATTACCTCTAAATTACGCCAGACTACTCTTGTGCCAAGCTTCCAAAGGGTTAAGCACAGCTTAATTTAGTGACTTTAATGGTTAACCCTGACAGAATTGTGGCTGTTGCTTGAAAAGGGGTAAACCCCCATTCAACCAACAATTCTATTTCTCACAGAGAGCAACCTTCTTTTACCCACATTATTAGAACATCTGAGTCACTCTTCCGGACCAGACCATGCTCACATACTGCTGTTGTTCAATCACTTCCATTGTCTCCCATCATGCTGCAGGCATGTAGTAAGGGGTTCTATCCACGATGATCCAAATAACTTCCAGTACGTCGGATTAAGTAGAAAGCAATAAAGTTTATTCCAGAACAGTTGACCCACGACTTGCTCTTCCAGTGACTCAGTCTTCATCTGAATGTCACACCAACATTCTAGAATCAGACAGAGTCACATAGAACACTTACACTACTACGACACCTTAAAGTAACCACAGCAATATTGAGTAATACACAATACATAACACTTACTACACACCCTCCTTTTTTTCACAAAATAGAAATTGACACAGACTATGGGAATGAAATTATCTTTGAGAAATTAGACAATGAAATGTAAACTACAGAGAAAAAATCAATAAATAAATAAACTGAAGAATTAAGTCATAACGTAGTCACGGAAACGGAGAGGTGCTGACCTTATTCTCGAACCAACAGAAGTGCCACAACTACTATCACCTTCTCCTTTATGAGATGTAAAACAAGGTGAGATTTGATGTGATGATGTTACATTAGAATCACCTCTATCAGACTGATCTGAATGACCATGAGATGAGTGACTCGAAGAACTAGTTTGAGTGCAAATATTGTCGCAGACACCAAACCAATCTGAACCCAAATTTTCAATTACATCGGTCTTAAGCTTGTTTTCACGAATAATGTCAGTTTGTCTATTGGTTATTTTAATCAGTGCATTTCTGTTCCACCAGCCTCTATCCTGTAAAAGAACATACATGCGAGAAACTTTTATAACTTGAACAGGAGATGAAAATTTTGAATGACCTTTAGAAACTTTAATTGGTTTCCTGATCAAAACCCAATCACCAGGAAATAAAGGTTTATCAGAAACATGCATGCGTTTATCATAATCATGTTTGTAGCTGTCTTGTTTTTTAATTACATTCTCTCTAATTTTGTTTAAATCAAGAGGAGCATGAGAAGATTTCTCAAATAACCATGAAGGATTAAGTTTAGAGGTTGGTATGCGGCCTCTTAACAACATAAAAGGTGAAACACCTGTGGTAGTATGTGGTGTGGTATTGTAGTTCCAGACTTTCTGGAATAGAAAAGAAGGAATGTTTAAACCACTACTGATAGCTGTTTGAACAGCATCTTTTAACAACCGGTTGGCACGCTCAACAAGTCCATTTGTAGCTGGACTGTACAAAGGAGCTAGAGTATGTTTGATATCTAATTTCCTTAAAACCAAGTTAAAATCATGAGCAGTAAAATGAGAACCATTATCCGTTAAAATGTCATCAGGTGTTCCTTCAGTGTAAAATAAACGTTGCAAAAATAAAATGGCAGTATCAGAATCTGCGTTTTTGACAAAAGAAAAAAAGATCCATTTTGAAAAATAATCTACAGCCACAATTAGATACTTTTTTTCAGAATTGAAAACAGAAAATGGACCGGAATAATCTAAACCTATTTTTTTCCATGCTGCAGAAGGAAATTGAACAGGACAAAGAGGAGAATTAGCAGATTTCCAATGCTTGTCGGAGCAAAGACATTGAGGACATTGGTTAATATGAGTTTTGACTTGATTGTCAATACCAGGCCACCAATAGATTTGTCTAATCTTGTTAACCGTAGCCGTGGTATCTAGATGTCCCTCATGAGCAAGAGAAATTATCATGTCCCTAATGCCTCTGGGAGGAACAAATTTATCTTGCCGGGTTAAAATATCATTAGAACAGGATAATTCAGAAGCGATTTGTGAAAAATGTTTTTCTTCTACAGATAGACTCCTATCCAAAGGCCAACCATTAACTAGAAACTTTTTAACATTCTGCAAGAAATCATCTTGTTCAAAACTCCGTACCCAATCTTCTTGAGTGATTTTGTAACTTTGTACGACATCTTTGACAGAAAAAACACATTCAAGCTCATCATCGGAATCAAGAATTCCTTGACTGTGAGGAAGAGGAATGCGTGAGAGGCAATCGGCTCTAATATTTTTATCGCCAGGAAGATACTTGATATCAAAATTAAATTCCTGAAGTCTAGCTAATAACCTCACCAGCCGAGAAGATGCTTTGTAGAAGGAACTGTCACCAAGCATGTACATTAATGGTTTATGGTCTGTAAAAAGCTGAAACTTAGTTCCCCAAATATACATGCAAAATTTTTCAACTGACCAAGTACAAGCTAATGCCTCACGCTCAATGGTACTATAGTTGAGTTCAGCAGAAGTCAATGTACGAAAAGCAAAAGCTATTGTGCACTCTTGGCCGTTAACAATCTGACTCAAGACAGCCCCAAGACCTTTGGTACTAGCATCAACAGTTATGATGCTTTGAACACCATATGTGAATGGTTTAATTGCAGGTGCATTAACAATTAATTTTTTAACTGATGTGAAGGCTTCGTTTGTGTCTGAAGAATACTCAAATTTTGCATGTTTTTTTAACAAATTCCTAAGAGGCTGTACGACAAGGGCATATCCTTGAACGAAGCGAGCATAGTACTCACTCAATCCGAGAAATGCTCTCAAAGAATCCTTGTCTGAGGGGGCAGGTGCATTTTTGATAGCATCCAATAATGAATTTTTAGGTTTAATACCTTCACTTGATAGATTGTGACCCAAGCAGTCCACATTCTGGGCAAGAAAATTGCATTTTTTCATATTGACGGTCATACCTTGTGTTTGTAAGTTTTGCAAAACCTTTTCAATTAAAATGTAATGTTGTTCTAATGATTCGGAGTGCACTAATATGTCATCCTGAAAGGCTTGAATGCCGCAACAATTATCAAAAATCTTGTCCATCAATCTCTGAAATATACTGGCAGCTGATGCTAACCCAAAACGAAGTCTCTTATACATGTAAACCCCAAATGGAGTTACAAAGGTAGTTAGAGGTTGAGATTTAACGGACAAAGGAATTTGGTGATACACAGAGCGTAAATCAACAGTAGAAAAGAATTTGCTGCGACCCAACTTTGCAAGCATATCATGAATTTTGGGTAAAGGATGTGCATCCACAACAATGTTACGATTGAGAATTCTCAAATCCGCACATAGACGAATATCGCCAGAATGCTTACGTGCCACGACTGCAGCAGAAACCCACTCTGATGATTCCACATGACAAATAATATCTTGAGAACACAATTGATCAAGGTGTTTTTTGAGATCATCTCTAACCGAGAGTGGAACAGGACGTACTTTTTGAATAACTGGAAAAACTTTCTCCTTCAATTTTATAGTGTGTTCAAAGTTTTTGACTAAGCCAACATCTGAACTAAACACAGATTTGTATTTCTCAATCAATTTACTAAGAGTAGGATCCTGTGTTTTGTTATCGTCAACCGATAAAACAGGAAAATCACCAAGTACAACAGGTTCAGGATGACCAGGTTTCAAAAATATTCCCAGACCCGCTTGGTCATGCCAACCTAAAATGTCTCTACCATCCAATGCAACATAAACCTTTGTGTTGATGACCCTTCCTTTAAAATTAATAGTGTCATTAAAATATCCGCGCATGATGATGTCATATTCACCAAACGCTTTGGGATTCACATCAGTGGAAATTAATTCTGTGTTTGGCCATAACCTGTAAAATGTCTTCTCATCTAGGATAGTGATTGGCGAACCTGAATCAGCCATTACATCAATGTCAATTTGACCTATCAATACCTTGCAATTAGGACCTTTAACTTTTTTACCATCGAGAGAATTGATATGTACAGATAAAGAAGACACATTTAAAGCATCACAAATTTCATCATCTGTGTAAATGTAGTTCACTTTGCTTTTGTCCTTAGGTGCTCTACACATAGTGAAAAAATGACCAATTTTTTTACAGTTATTACATCTCTTGCCTTGAGCGGGACAGTTAGGGTTATTACCAACATGAAATTTTGATCCACACCTGTAACAAAAGATCTTAGGTTTACGCTCAAACATATTTTTTTCCTTTAAACGATTGGTAATAGCATTAACATCAATTTGGTTACTATTATCGGATGATATGTTCATAAGATTGGTGTTGTTGGATGCACAAGAAGTCTCGGCTAAAAAAATTTGCGAAGTAACAGAGCATTCAATGCTCTTTGCGATAATAATAACTTCATCCAAAGTTGGATTTTTACAAGTTAATATGCGTTCCTGTATTTTTGTGTTGTAACAATTAAATACTAATTGATCTCGAAGCGCAGTATCCAAACAGGAACCAAAATCACATTTTGAGGCAAGAACCCTTAACGTTTCCAAATAATCCTCTATAGATTCTTCTGCTAACTGCTTCCGTTTAAAAAAAACATGTCTTTCAACCATTTTTGAGGGCTCATCTTTGTACTGCTTCCCCAGGCGAGCTAAAGCTTCAGAATATACATTCCAAGAATCTACCGATGATGGATTTTGAACAGTTGGTAAACTGTCGAATAATTGTTGTCCAGCATCACCCAGATGATTAAACAAAATGGCCCTTTTCCTTGATGGAGAATACTAAAGAGCATCTATTGCTTCTAAATAGTTAGTAAGCACACGTAACCACTTGTGCCAAGGCGTAGGTGGCTTACCTACAACCTTCAGGAAACATGGTGGAGCCACAATGCTTTCATTTGAATTAGGCATTATGAATATAAAAACTTAAACAAATAAAGCTTTCATCTCTCTTTTTATTTTATTTTCTTATTAAGATATCCAAGGTAACTGGCTCCGAAATAAGAAAAAAAACGAGAAGAAAAAAAACCCATCTTCAAGTATAACGTGGCACAAGTGTCTTTAAATAGAAACAATCCCAATTGTACAAAATGGCCACTCCAGCGTGATGAAGCAATCACGCGTTGACGCATTACCGACGTTCATGTGAGGAGTGTGAATAATGAGCAGGCTTCCGATCCGTGAAGTCAGAGCGTGAGCGCGAACACCAGGAAAGCATGCGCTCGGAATTGAAGACGGGATTCAAACAATGCCACTGTCAGCCGACCGGCATGAAAAAACGTTGCAGGACGAGAAACAGATGGCCCAATACACTCTGTACTCACAAGTGCCCAAGCTCGAAAAGTACTCTAGCCATGCGCAGGATGCAGCAGTCGGTGGGTCTTTTTCCTTTTCTTTTTCCGCTTCCCTGTATTTCTCGGTTAAATGCAAGTCCTAAAATCGAAAGCGCTCTGCCCAAACAAATACCAGTGCGTCGCCAAAATATGTAGTAAGGGGTTCTTTCCACGATGATCCAAATAACTTCCAGTATGTGGGATTAAGTAGAAAGCAATAAAGTTTATTCCAGAACAGTTGACCCACGACTTGCTCTTCCAGTGACTCAGTCTTCATCTGAATGTCACACCAACATTCTAGAATCAGACAGAGTCACATAGAACACTTACACTACAACGACACTTTAAAGTAACCACAGCAATATTGAGTAATACACAATACATAACACTTACTACAAGGCGCCTAGCTCTGAGCTCAACAGCTGATGTGTGCTGTCTGCACCAGGCCTTGGCACTGACACCTTGCACCCTCTGCAACAACAAAGCATGCTACCAGGTGCTCTACACTTCTAGTACCTGCAGTGGTGTGCTGGATGATGCCATAGGCCCTTGGGTCAATAAGATGTGTAAACGTGATGCTTCTGCAGAGTCTTAGTAGGAATCAGCCATCGTGGCCATGACCTAGCTCCTCCTCCTTTGCACGATCTTAAGGAATCTGAGTGTTTTAAATGTCTTCAATCTCCAACTCTTTCTGTCTGTTCTTTATACTATTATTGTATACAAGGCAAACAGCCCCCACTTCTTGTCATTTTGCCCTAACTTTGCTTTTGATGCCCCTGGAGTTCTAGAACTGAACCAACTTTACGGATTTTTCCCAGATATAGTGTGTCCTAAACTGGATTTTTTTTAACTCTTTTTTATTAACATTGCGCTCAATGTACAATGAATTCAAGGATCAGTGAGGCACAGAGAGTCCGGACACGAAAATTTGGAACAAGACATCATTACAGACAAGCACCTTAGAGAATAAGCTGAACATCTTTTCCATTCTAACCTCCCTTCTCCTCCCTGAATTTGAGAATCTACCTATGGTGTTGGTGGTTACTTATCTCCCTATATGAACACTTCGTAAAGTGAGGACATTATGGGTGTGACGTGGATGTTGTCTGGTACCAGTAGTTCTCTGCACTCTATATCCCTCTATAAGTTTGCCAACTTCCCCAGACTCTTGCCCATTTATTTGGGCAGCCCGTGCTCATGTATATTGTTTTCTCTGCTAATCTACACCAATCTGAATCAGATTTCCATTCCATTACCTGTCGGGATGATGCCACACCCCAGCATCTGGCGATGTTTAGTTTTGTCAGCACTGCCGCCAGGGTCAGCCAAGTTTTGGTGTATCAAGGCCAGGTTTCTTCACCTGAGATATGTAGTAGGAACCATCTGGGTTCAAGTGGGACCTCACTTACCACAACTTTGGTCATGATCCTCCCATTTCCTATGCCAATAGTCTTGTGCAATTGGAAATTCCACAATATGTGGTAGAAAGTCCCCTTTTGGCCACAGCCCCTCTGGCACTGCCCTGTCTCTGCCAAACCCATACAGTGTAGTGTCTTTTTAGAGTAGTATGTCCGGTGTAAGACTTTCAGTTGGATAAATCTGAATCTTGATCTTATTTCTACCTCCCTTGGGCTCTGTATTGCTTCCACCCAGTCGTCATCCCATGTCATTCTCTGCAGTCCGAGTAAGTCCTTGGACTTGTTTATTTGTTTTTTGTATAATAATGAAATCGCCTTGGTGATCAGGAGATCCATTCATAAACGATCTTCCAGGGGGGATGCCTCTTCCAGAGCCTCCCCCTTGACGATATGTTTCCTGAGGGCATGGCCTAGCTGCAGGTTTTTTAACAACTCACCCTTTCCCATTTCATATTCCTGTTGTGATGTGTTCAATGTAATGTATGCCTGGTCTCTCCATATGTCCTCTATTGACTCTAGTCCCAGTAGTTTCCATTTATCAAAGTTCTTTAACTCCTTCACATGTCAAAGCAAGCTACAATCCCAGAGTGGGGTGATTTTTTGTGAGTTACCCTTCCCAACATAGGTATTTATTTGCAGCGTTCCAAACGTTTACTACCATTCGCGTGTGGGTTGGGAGCCCTTTAAGTCGCTCTGTGTCATACAACAGGGGAAGGCACCCTATTTCTTCCATGGCTACTCCATCTACCCTCCATGTCGGGTCCGTCTAAACCCAAAACATCCAGTCCTGAATGGCAACAAGTTATGAGGCCCAAAAGTAGCTTTTGGCATCAGGGATGGCTCAACCTCCATCATACACCCCTTGTTGCAGTTTGCAAAGTGCTGTGCATGCGGCACCACCACTCAAGATTGAAGGATGTATTTTCCGTTTGGACCCCTTGAAAAAAACCCTGAGGGATCTCGTATGGTGTATTTTGCAGAACATATATGTGGCGGGGGAGAGTCATCATTTTGTATAGGGATGTTCGACCTATTAGAGTGGGTGGAAGCGTTCACCAACGCCTCGCATCTTTTATGAATCTCTCTAGCTGAGGCACCACATATCTGTTGTAGAAGTCTTGTGGGTCTCCTCATCACGTCAATTTCCAGGCACCTAAAACCTTGTGTCTCCACCGGGACCTTGCATCTGGTATTAAGGTCAGGGACCCCACCCATCAAAGGGAACAGCAGAGATTTATCCCAGTTAATTCTGTACCCCAAGTAGTCCCCAAAAATATGGATATGGGGTATCCTATCTACTGATTTCCTTGGTTTGAGAACATATAGAAGTATGTCATCTGCATAGAGGGAAATGCGTTCTTCCCAAAATGGAATACCCCAAATCAATGGGGTATATAGGCCGCAAGTGACTCTAGGGCCAAAGCAAATAGTGGTGAAAGGGGGTAACCCTGTCTCATCCCTTTCCGCATGGGAAACTCTCTGGACACCATGCCATTGACTCATACTCTTGCCAAAGGCTGGTTTTAAAGTTGTTTTACCGAGCCAATACATTTCTTTCCAAAACCCAAGTGGCTCAGCATGGCGAAGAGATAGTCCCATTCCACACTGTCGAAAGCCATCCTGGCACCCAGGGACAAGAGGGCCGCAGGTTCTGTTCCACCTTCACCTGTTATGTGGAGGACCCCGAACAGTCTTCTAAGGTTTAGTGTAGTGCCTCTAAAGGGAATTAATCCCAATTGATCCGGGTGTATTAAAGAGGTGATTACTTTACATAAAAGTGTATATAAAACCTAAGCTAGTAGCTTCACCTCATGGTTGAGTAGGGAGACTGGCCTGTAGGAACCACAACTTGTCAGCGGTTATCCCTTCCTTCGGAATAACCACTATCAGTGCTGTTCTCTGGTTGCGGGGCAGGGCACCCTTCTCTCCTGCCTCCCTCAACATAGCCAGTAAATAGGTTGAGATTTTGCCCAGTGTGCATTTAAAAATTTACACCAGTAGGCCGTTTGGTCCTGCTGATTTTCCTGATTGTAAGGATCGAGTTGCATTACCGATTTCCTCCACTGTCAGGTCCCCCTCTAGCATTTCGGTATTGTCAGCTGTAAGCTTCGGTAAGCGTATATCTCGCAGGATATCTGTACATTCCTCGTCCATTTTGTTAGTCACAGAACTCCTCGTAGTAAGTGGTGAATGCTTCTGCTATCCCCTCCCCAGTTTGTTGATGTTGCCCCATTGCATCTATGATCTCTGGGAACCATCCATTACCTGTCCTCCCTTTTTCTAACCCCGCTAGATGTTTGCTGGCCTTGTCGCTCACCTCATATATTTTTGCTGGGTGGCTAAGGTTTGCACCCTCGCACTCTCTTCCAGTACATCCCTCAACTCTTTTTGTCACAGTTGAAGTTGATGCTTCAATTCTGATGTCATCTCCCCTCCCTCAACTATTCTTGCTTCTATATTGGATATCTAGGACTCCAGCTCTTTACTTTTAAACTTTGTCTCTTACCAGGATGACCCAATCAGGTCCTTTTCAGATCCCCGCAACACTTCCTTAAACGCCTCCCAAAGTGTGAACGTCTAGTCCACCGAGCCCTCATTTTCGGCGAAGAAGTGATCAACCTCTTTACTAAAATCTGCTGACAACCTTTGGTCCTTAAGGTACCATGGATCTATCCTCAGGAGTAGGGCATATATCTCCTGGGGTCGCTCAGGGCCACCTCAATGGGTGCGTCGTCTGACACCCCCTTGCCACGTGTGTAGCCTCTGTGCAGTCTGTTTGAGTATGTGGTCTAGTCTAGACATCATCCAGCGAGTGTTTTGTAAAAGTTTCTGACACTGAAAGATATATACTGAGCTACCGCACAAGTTAAATTGCTATTCTTTCTGTACTACTAATGATTGTTATTATTTCTAACATGTATCATCTGCACTGTAATCCCATTTTTAAAGTGGGTGTTCTATCTATGAGTGAACTAGCCTCTATGCTGATACATGTCCCCTGCTGATGTATATGTATGGTAGCGCTCTGCGACAGTCTAAGCTGCTCATTTGGACTTCCCTCCTCAGTGATGGCTGAGTATAGTCGTGTTTTATGACATATTGAACGTCACCCCATTAACAGTTCACACTAATTACACTGCTGGGTGGGGGTGCCTAAACCGTGTCCCATCATCATTGTGTCGAGCTTCCACGGAGGCTCCAGTCTCACGTTCTTGCTGCGGTTTGTCTTCCTGTTTCTGTTTGGTTCTCTTCTCGGGATCCTCGGTCATTTCCCCCATATCAGGGGGCAGTACACCATCCCTCCAGCCATTCCCATGTTTTCTCTGGAGAAGTGAAGTGCCATGTCTTGCCATCTGCTATTATGCGGAGTATGGCAGGGAAGAGCATCATTTTTTTTTTTGTTTTGTTTTTTTGAAAAACCTTTATTGCACAGAAAAATTCAATACAAACATGGGCCTACAACCACCAGGGCCAGCCGCTAATATATACATGTTCAACAACATCAAGGAAGCAATGGGCCCCCTGGGGCTCAGCCGAATTGACAAAGTACTGAGTGCACCTCAGAAGTTATCCGGATACATAAATTTTAGAAATACAAACAAAAAAGGAAAAATAAAATAACACCAAAAAACAAGGCGGAAACCATCGAAAAAGAGGCGTCTAACCACGGCTGGGGGACCACACAGTACCAACTCCACCCTCGGGTGGTCAATGAGGATGATCAAGGGGGAGGTGGGGGTGACGGGAGAGCCACAACCATATACAGGTGAAATGCAATAGTCCGGGAACCTCAGAATCAGGGGGACAAGGCAGCATCAGATGAGTCCACGAGGGGGGGCGTGCAGATGTTCCCACGGTACGCATTCCACTGGCCCCAAATTCTACCCCACGCCCCCGGCTTACCCCGGGCCACATACACAGTCTTCTCTCTGCACATGCACCAGTCCATGTTCTCCTTCCATACTGACACGGTGGGAGGCCGCCGGGAACCCCAAAGCTGTGCGATGTCCCTCTTAGCAACCATGTTCCCAAGGGCCGCCCACCGAGTCTGAGCCGCATTATAATCGTTAGGCTCCCACACGTTCAGCACACATCGGCGAACCTCCGGCAACAGGGCGACCCCAGTGAAACATTCCATGACAGCATGTATCCGGCGCCAATACTCCGCAACCTTACGGCACTCCCAGAGAACATGGAGGAAAGTGGCGCTGAGCCCACAGCCGCGCCTACAGAGTCCGTCTTCAGAGAAACCCATCAGAACTAAACGAGGGCCCATCACGTAGACACGGTGGAGAATTTTAAGCTGGACAAGACGGAGACGCGCGGGTATGGCCACCTCCTTAGGGGAGGACAGCGCAGACTGCCAGTCCTCGTCGTCCAGTTCAACCCCATCCCCGATCCACGCCTCCCGCAGACGCACGAGGAGATCCGCCCGAATGTTTATTAGTTTTTTATAGATAAGGGAAATAGTACTGTCGGGCAAGTGACCGTCGAGTATGCGGTCCTCGAGTGGCGAAGACACAGGGACTGCAGTCCCCGCCCCGATGGCCGAGAGCAAAGCGTGGCGAACCTGAACGTACCGAAAGAACTCCCTCTCACTCAATTCATACTCACTCTGCAGCGCAGCGAAGGATTTAACCGCACCCTTCACCCAAAGGTCACCTACTCTGCTGATGCCAATCGTGTCCCAACGCTCGAATCCCTTCGTCGTCCAGAGGCTTCCCAATCTTTCAGACGCAAACAAGGGGGTCGCGCCCGTCAAGCGATCATTCCAGCCCATGGCCACATTCGCAGCCTTCCACAAGCGTACTGCAATCTTAGTGGGACCGGTTAAGGTCCTCCCAGCCGATCGAGAGTAAAGCGCTCTGTTAAAGTTGCCGCCAGGCAACAAAAATCTATCCATTTCGAAAAGCCGGATTCGGACCAGGTGAGTACGTTGCATGGTTAATAGCAGATAGCTGGGAAGCCCAATAGTACCTCCTGATGTCCGGGAGCGCGATGCCCCCGTCGTACCAGGGGAGAGTCAGTTTTGCAAGAGCAATACGTGCACGACCGCCCCAAACAAGTCTCCTTTGTAAGCTCTCTACTTCCCGGAAGTAAGCCGCCGGAATAATATCAAAGGAGTTCTGAAGTGCGTAAAGAAATCGGGGAAGAGACATCATTTTAAAAAGTGCCGCACGACCGAGGGGAGACAAGGGAAGCTTACGCCAACTGGCCACGTCTAACCTCAATCTCCGAAGTGGAGAGAGGAGATTATGCTCGTAGCGGACAGCAGGATCCAATGAGACATACACCCCCAGGTACGTAAAGCCGGAGCTGGACGCCTTAATGGGAAAACGAGAAGGCAAGAGAGGAAAGCCACCGGATATAGCATAGACACAAGATTTGGACCAGTTAATGATCAAACCAGAGTTCTTGCCGAAGGAAGTGAGGATGTCAAAGAGCACATTGAGTGACTTACGTGGTGAGGTGAGGTACAAGAGAATGTCGTCCGCGTACAACGAAACACGATCCTCGAAGCCAGGGGCCCACTGGATCCCTCTTATCGACGGTTCCCAACGGAGCCAAGCAGCGAGCGGTTCCAAAGCTAACGCGAAGAGCAGAGGAGACAACGGACACCCCTGCCTAGTGCCCCTCCCAAGAACGAAGGGCCGGGAAACCCTCCCGTTAACGACCACCTGTGCCAGCGGGGCAGCGTATAAGAGTTTAACCCAATTAATAAATCCCGCCCGAAGCCAAACTTTGCCAGGGCGGCCCAAAGATACGGCCATTCTATCGTATCAAAGGCCATCGTGGCGTCCAAGGAAACCAAGATGGCAGGCTCTGAAAGATATTCCGCCCTTGCAAGTACGCCATGTAGGCGCCGCAAGTTAAGGGCCGTATTCCGGTGCGGGATAAAACCGGATTGGTCCGGATGCACCAGATCGCAAATAACAGTAAGCAGGCGGTTCGCAAGAACCTTGGCAAGGATTTTCGGCTCTGCGTTCAGCAGAGAAATAGGCCTATACGAGGCGCAACGGTCCCGAGGCTTACCGTCCTTGGGAATCACGACTATAGTGGCCAGGCGTTGGTCATCAGGGAGAGAGCCGAGTTCAAGCGACTCCGAGAACATACGACGGAGAAATGGCGCAAGTTTATCCGGTTGCAGTTTATAGAGTTCAATCGGGAGTCCGTTGGGGCCCATAGCCTTGCCTGAGCGAAGGGAACGAATCGCGGTTGCAATCTCGTCAACCGAAAGTGGGGCATCAATCTGCTCACGCTCCTCCACCGACAAGCAGGGCAAAGCAATATCCTTCAACAAGTGACGAGATTCAGCCTCATCTCTAGTAGACACCGGGGAGTACACAGCACAGAAGTAGTCCGCAAAACACTCCACAATCTCACCAGGGTCAGTCACACTCACTCCCTCCGACGTCTGAAGCACGGGGACCACTCGATTCACTCTCTCCTTCTTATCAAGCCAAGCAATCAATTTACCCGCCTTATCCCCAGCATCATACAGTCTACCCTGCTGTTCCCTATACATTGTCCGAGCAGCATCCGTAACAAGGGACTTATATTCGAACTGCTTCAGGTTGAGGGCATGGAGCCCGTCCTGAGTGACACCCGTCTCCAAGGCAGCCTCCAACCCCGATATCTCAGCCTCCAACGCAACCACCTCCCCGTTCTTAGCTTTCTTGGCCTCCACGATCAGGGATAGGGCGTGTCCTCGGAGGACCGTTTTGAAGGCCTCCCACAGGGACACTGAGGACAAGACGGACCCCTCATTCTCCAGAAAATACTGATCAAGCGACTTAATGAGACCCTTGCGAATCTTGGGGTCACGCAAGTACCAGGGGTTAATGGGGGCGATCCGCCCGGCGGATCGCATCCCGGTATCGAAGAGGAGCCACAATGGGGAATGATCGGAAATGACCCGGGCCAGGTGCTTAACCTCCCGGACCCGGGTGGTCTGGGCCGCGGGCATTAGAAAATAATCTAGTCTGGAGAGACTCCCGTGGGCCCTGGAGTGGAATGTGTACTGACTCTGTGTCGGATGTATCAACCTCCACATCATTTATTTTTTGTCACTCTCTCGCAATTCACGATTCACACCTTCAAAGCTCCTCCGTTGTTTTTGTACTTGTAGCGTAAAGTCTTGAAAGAATCGGATTTGTGTGTTTTCGAAGTGTATGTTGCCTTCAAACCTAGCAACTTGAAGGATCGCATCTCGGTCACGATAATTGAGGATTTGGGCGATTATTGTTTATGCAGGAGCAGCTGCTTGTCCAGGGGCACCAGCACCCAGTGCACCCTCTCGATCGAGAAAAATGTGGACAGCCTATTAGGTTTCAGCGTATTTACTATAAAGTCCTCCAGGATGCAGTCTACACTCTGGCCCTCAGCCCCCTCTAAGTGGATTTTGTTTCATCTCGCTCTCCCTTCTTGGTCTTCAAGTTTAGCCACCAGTGTCTTTGTCAAGGACTGTACTTGGGTTTCCAGATGTTTCGAAGTGGACTGGAGTTGGAGTGTTTTAGTCTCTGCCATTGTGACCTTTTCAGTTAATTTCTGTAGGTACGTTCTTATCAGAGTGACCTTCAATGTCACTGAGTCTATCTTTGGTTCTAGCGTACCTTTAAGGGCTACTATTGCTGCCATCATTGCTCCTAGTGAAGGTTCTGCATCTGCTTCTCCTTATGCTGTTGTGAGGGGATTGGCGACCATCTCCTCGTGTTGTGTGTATGTGGGCGCTATCTCTTCCCATCTTTCCCAGATTCACGAGGTCAGTCCTCCACTGGGTTTACCACAGAGCATGGCACAGGTGTGCTATGATATTTTGCTCTATTGGCCTGATCTGTTGCCCCTGCCTCTTGGGGGGAGGGAGTGGGGAAACCCAGAGGAATGGTTGGTCCCCTCCACTGGGGGTCACGGTCCTCGCACTTCCTTCAGTGCCAGAGCTGGCAACCTTTCCTCAGTAGGGACTGGAGCTCCTGTTTAGTTAACTATAACATTGGGTAATTAGTGGTCTGCTTCTGTGGGTAGAGCCTCCTTTTATGCCAAGGAGTCTTTGTTTAGTGAGCCCCTCCAATGGTGAGTATAGCTGGCGCTCAGGGCTTCTTGTTTTCCAGTCGCAGTCTTGTTTAATTCAGGTGGAGGGATGGCCATCGCCTCTGGTTATAGTTTCAGCAGGGGGCCAGAGATCCAATGCGGGTAGTGACCTCCCCACAGTCACTGGAGCACCGTATCTGGTCAGGCTGTACTTGGGTTTGTACGTTGTGCCACGCGTGTGCCTGGGATTTCCCCTTCACTTGTTCTTTAGCGCCCGCTGTTTCTGTTTTGGCATCCCGGAGGCCTAGCAACGGTTCTCTGTGAGGCCCAATCTGACCTTCACCCACATCACCGCTGCAGCCTCACTCGAAACCTCGTGGACGCTGCCTTCTCCCTCCTGCCGTTGATTTCTAATTGTTCAAGTATCTGCAGGGGATGGTGGTTCCTGGGCTCCCTCTCTGCTACCAAGGGCTGACGATTTTGGATACAGCATGCCTCGATTCTCTTCTTGGGCCACTCGTTTCCACGGCTGTGACACACTGCCTTTCGTGGCAGGCCACCGCCCGCCGTAGCCACCACCCACATGGCACCAAATTGCTTGGGCTCCGTAGGGGCGTAGGTTTTGGGTTTCACCCTAAGCCGGTCACACCTTTTTCCGCGGTTCTCTACTTTACGGAGCAGATGTCTGCAGGTCTGGATGGAGGATGAATTGCCAGGTCAGCTCCTTGATTTAGCGGAGCTCTCCTACAATGCAGTCCTGTTCGGTAGCGGCTAAACCACGCTCCCTAAACTAGAATTTGTAAGTATTTCCCTAAGGCTCAATTCTCTCCTTTATAAAAGAAAAAGTTGTATACAATTTTAGATTATTGTAAAATTATACTACCTCTTGACTTTAGAGTTTAGACTTCTTGTTGCAAAGGGATTCCATCATTGTTTTCTGCACTCTATTACAGTTTTTAAACATCTTTGAAATAACACTAATTAATGTAGATGTCATGTAAATTTAAGGTGGATTCTATAAATTAGTGCATTTTTATTTAATTTTTTTATGTATTCAAATACAGAATCCAACAGAAAGAAAAAATGAGGCATACATCTGTCTTTCCCTCTCTATATATATATTCCAGTAAATGAATAATTGAGGAGTGAAAACCTGTTGCTTTGAGTTCAGTCTAATGTTTGATTATGAATAAAAGACATAAACTTACTTCAGAACAATCTTTCTAGGCAGCCCAGAAATGGAATTGGTGGCACTTCTTTCCAGTATAGTGAAAGAGAAAAATACATATATATGTATACATATATACACTCTGAGAAAAACATAGGTTATAGGGACGTTATAGTTAGGTTCAGATTTTACTCACCCAAACCCATAGAAATTCATCAGGTATATTTACCTGAGCTAACTATAACTTACTCACACAGCTATAGTTAGGTCACTAAACTATAAATGGTAAATTTCAGTGTTGTTATTTTTAGGGTTTTTCAAGTTTAAAATTGTATTTTGAACTGCCATTCTCTCTTAATTATAATCTCAAGCTAACTATAACTTACAACCCCCGCAATGCACTGCTTATGACCTCACATATTACATCACTCATGACATGGTCAGTAAAATCACTGATGACATCAATCATGACATCTCAAATGACATCACCAATGACATCACTGATGACATCATCCAGCGAGTGTTTTGTAAATGTTTCTGACACTGAAAGATATCTACTGACCTACTGCATGAGTTAAATTGCTATTCGTTCTGTACTACTAATGATTGTTATTATTTCTAACATATATCATCTGCACTATAATCCCATTTTTAAAGCGGGTGTTCTATTTATGAGTGAACTAGCCTCTACGTTGACACATGTCCACTGCTGATGTATATGTATGGTAGCGCTCTGCAACAGTCGTAGCTACTCATTGGGACTTCCCTCAACAGCGATGGCTGAGTATAGTTGTGTTTTACGACATATTGACCACTTTTCTTGGACCTCTCTCCTTTGTGGTAAATGAGTGTAGTAGTAATTTGCAATAAATTCATCTGTCCTCTAAGACCTCTCTCTACGGTGATGGTTCAGTGTAGTAGTGGTTTGCAACAGACTGACCACTTTGGTTACACCTTTCTCCGGGTTGAAGAATAATTGTACTAGTGGTTTGTGACGCAGTGGCCTGTCCGCTAAGACCTCTCTACTGGGTGTGTGTTGTAGTGTTTTGTGTACAACTGACGTCTGCACTAAAACCTCTTTCCAAGTTGATGAATGGTGTTGTTGTGGTTTGCAATAGACTAGCCTGTGCGGTTAGACATCTTACTTTGGTGTTACCTAGTATTTAGAGCAGTGATTTAGAAGAGACAGGACTATCTGCTCAGAACTCTTTCCTGGGTGATAAGTGGGTAGTGAGCTATATGCTGTACGTCTCTCACCTGTCTCCTTTATTTATTTAAAAAAAATATTTAAATGGTATTTTATGAAGAATATTAAACCATACTTTGCTGGATGATGTCATGAGTGATGTCATTTAAGTTTTCATCAGCGATGTCATCAGTGATGTCACTGACTATGTGAGGTCATAAACAGTGCATAGTTAGCTTAGGTAACTATAATTGCTGAATTTCAATAGTTTTATGTGGGTAAATTCTGAACCTAACTATAACACACATGTAACCTTTGTTTTTTCAGTCAATTTCTATTTTCTATTTCCTAACAATAATGCCCCTATAACCTTTGTTTTTTTCAGTGAATTTCTATGGTTTTGAATGCTATTTCCTAACTATAATGTCCCTGTACTCTTTGGCTTTTTTAGTGAATTTCAGCATTTATAAATTCATTTTAGTAACATGCATTTTTACAAGTTTCTAAATATATTTCATTCACACATTTGTTTTTATTAAACATTTAAAAGTAACAATTAACAAATCAAGGTAAGGTAACTTAAGAAGTCTTTCTATAAATGCAATAACGTTTCTCTTTTTTTTCAATAATTTTATAGATCCGCGGAGCCACAGTGAAATGAGCTGAGATATGATTGGCTGGCAACACTTCAAACCAGGAAGGTTTGACAGTCATCTTGGGACTCGGCTTCAGCTGAGTCCCATTTAGTTTTTAAAAAGAGAAGGGGTTAGAAATATCCTGAAATCCTAGGCCTCTTGGGGGGGGTCTCACAGGAGCCCCCGCAGGGGCAAAAACAACATTTCTTTTCCATTTGGCCCAATGTTTAAAAACGGAGCGCAGGCTCCCACACTTCTTTAATTATCTCTCTGTTTTCAACTTGACAGTTACTCTTTGTGTCTGCTCTGACCATTTCCTAATTACATTAACTCTTATTGACCTTGCCATTTCAAAGCTGGGATAGTAGCTAGGAATTGGACTCATGTCAACACCAATGATTTTCACAACTCACTTGCTTCGGCTCTGCCTATAAAACAGAATATTATTGATCATCTAGAGTAAAATATCACAGATTGGCCAGTAGATGCCAGCAACTTTCACACCCCTTTAAGGAAAGTTAGGCTTGCCAGGTATCACAATGTCCAAAAATGGTTCTCCAACGATCTCAAACTGGCTAAACTAGCCGTTCGCAGGACCAAACACAACTGGTAAACAAACTACTCACCAGATAAGAGGGAGACTCATCAGGTCCAGCTCAAACAATATAAAAACCCTATCGTACAAGCAAAAGCTGTCTTTTTCTCTGGAAAATGTTTGAATTCTAAGGACATATTCATGTCCGAGCCATCCAATCCAGACAAAGTGAATGAAAGAAACTCTTCTACTCAAGCCTTACGGTGAAGTACTCAATTCATTCTTTGTCGAGAAAAGTTAAGGAATCAACAACAAAATTCCTTCAAGTTCCCCTCCTGGAAACTCATCCATATTTGCTAAGAATCCCTATTCCTTGGTTGAACCACCCATAATCAGTAAGGGACATTTTATTGGCCTCCTAGCTAAAGTAAAATTTGTCTCTCTCTGTGATATCTATCCTCCACAAGTGCTAAAAGAAGTGTTCTCTCAGTTTTCTGATCTTGCCTTATCCCTATTAAATTAAATGACTCCCTAACTCAAGGCACAGCCCCAGTTCCTTTAAGGAAACAATTGTAGTTCTACTGGTGCTGACCCACACATACCGAACTACTATCGATCCATCTCATTGCTCCTCTACTTGACTAAGGTTCTGAAAACGCATGCTGCCAAATGTCTCTGTACCTTCCTGGAGGAAAGTAGTTTCCTCGATCTCCATCAAGCAGGCTTCTGCCCGGTCCACTCAACTGAAGCAGTGATCCTATTAGTGGTGGATGATATGAGGGAATAGGTTGATAAAGATACCACATAGACACTGTTGCTTCTTGACCTATCTACGGCATTCAACATGGTCAATGATGAGCATCTGGTAGACAGTGTCGGAGCTGCTGGGATACAGGGTATGGCACGGGACTGGTTTGTCTCCTTCTTAACTGATTGTACCCAGTCAGTCCGTCTGTCTCCCTTTTGCTCCCCTAAGGTTCAACTTACTTGTGGGGTGCCTCAGGGATCATCCTTGTCCCCTCACCTCTTTAATTTATGTATACATCCTCTAGTACATACTCTGAGGAAAATAAAGGTGAGAGTCTTTAATTATGCAGCCGATATGCAAATTCTTTTTGCTATCGACAGTTCACCAGACTCAAAAATGTTCTTTCAAATGACATTTCTATTCATCTGTGACTGAATGAATTGCAATCAGCTTAAACTAAACTCTGATAAGACAGAGATTGTCCTGGCTGAAGGCACACAAACCCTTTGGAACTTCAATTTCTGGACAACTGAAATGGGTACGCCCCCAATCAAAGAACTCAGTTAAAAGTCTTGGAGTCCTTGTTAATTATAAACGCACTCTGAAACCTCAAGTCGGAGCAGTAGTGTCATCCTATTTTATTCAGCTCAACATGGTTAGGTAAGTCAGCAGATCCCTCACTCTTGAAGCCCTCAACAAAGTTATTTTCACTCTAGTGATCTCGCAAATAGAATATGCAAATTCCCTCTACCTTGGTCTCCCAAACTACCTGACTAGGAGACTGCAATTGGTACTAAACCAGATGGCTAGGCTGATCCACCGGCAACCTAGGAAGTGTCATATTACCCCCTTGAGGAAGAAATTACACTGGTTACCAGTGAAATAGCGAAGGCCTTTAAGACTGGATGTATCATCTTTAAGTCCCTCTATGGCAACAGCCCTGAGTTTATTTCTTCCCAAATCCAAAAATATACTCCCTCCGTAATTTGAGGTCGTCCCACCTCAACCGTCTGGACATCCCCCCTCTAAGAAGAGACTAGGAGGTTCCAGATTCTCCGTATTAGCTTCTCGGCTCTGGAACACCCTTCCACTCAACATCAGAATGACTGTTGATTACCTTAAATTCAGGCAACTCATGCTTTTCACACAAGTATACGATTGACATCTTGCGCCATAGCTTTATTCCTATACTCAAGTGCCAAGAAACCAATTGGTAAACAGGCGCTGTATAAACAATTTTAACATCACAACATAACAATTATCAACCCCCGGATGGACCAGGTCCCGGAGGCATTTTTCAAATAAGGGATGGGGAAGCATGGGCCCCTTCTTCTGGGGCTTGATTTTGGCCTTGGGACCACCACCTACCCTGGGCTTGTTCACAAATGCATGCGGGGGAGGTTCGAGTGGCCTCCCCCGCTGCCTCAAAGACCACCACCTCCACGGAGGCTATATATTTATAAATGGGGGCCTCTCGGACACCCCAGCCCTCGGGACGACCACCCCTCCAAGGCTTTATTGTAAAACAATTAGGGGGGGGCACAGATCGCCACCACCTCACCGGGGCACAATCTAAAAAAGGAGGGCGGCTGTGTGGCCCCGCTACTGGAGCCATAGATGGCCCTGGGGACCACCACCACCCCTCAGGGCCAGTTCCTGCTATGTCTCGGGGTACCCAACCCTAGGACATAGCTGTTTGCTATGGCTTGGCGGGAGATCTATAACTCCCATTAAGCCTTAGCAAACTGTGCTTCACTTCCAGCAAGCAAGAACATTAAAAATGTTCTCGTTTGCTGGAGGCTAAGCAAAATTGCTTTTACACAGAGGGAGGCAGGGAGCCAACAGGGACTGTGGGTGCCTTTAGCCTCCCCAGCGGTCACCATCAGTGGTGATTGGGTGCTTTGGGTGGTTTTGCTTTGCTCGCCCGAAGTTGGCAGGGTATGCCCAGACATGGGTCCCTTGCTCACTTTGCCACTGGATTCAAGCTAGCCTGGCTGATGACGGCTGATTAGCCAGAAACCGGTCCCAGGATGCTTGTTTCCGGTCCAGGGTAGACATGGCTTGGCAGTTCGGGCTGGCCTGTTCCCATGAGGCACAGGGTCAGACTGATTTGCATATGGCCATGTCTGAACTGGGGTGGCGGAGTGAGCTAAAGGATGATGATGGATTAAACCCAGATCAGTTGACTGGGGGTGAGTGCTTGCAATGTACAACACTCCATCCATCATCCCCTTTGGTTTTGCTTTGTTTGCCCCAAGTTGGCAGGGTATGCCCAGATGTGGGTCCCTTGCTCACTTTGCCACTGGATTCAAGCTAGTCTGGCTGATGATGGCTGATTAGCCAGAAACCGGTCCCAGGATGCTTGTTTCCGGTCCAGGGAAGACATGGCTTGGCAGTTCGGGCTGGACTGTTCCCATGAGGCACAGGGTCAGACTGATTTGCATATGGCCATGTCTGACCTGGGGTGGCGGAGTGAGCTAAAGAATGATGATGGATTAAATCCAGATCAGTTGACTGGGGGTGAGTGCTTGCAATGTTCAACACTCTGTCCATCATCCCCTTTGGTTTTGTTTTGAAAACCCCAATTTGGCAGGGTATGCCCAGATGTGGGTCCCTTATTCACTTTGCTACTGGATTCAAGCTAGCCTGGCTGATGACGGCTGATTAGCCAGAAACTGGTCCCAGGATGCTTGTTTCCGGTCCAGGGAAGACATGGCTTGGCAGTTTGGGATGGACTGTTCCCATGAGGCACAGGGTCAGACTGATTTGCATATGGCCATGACTGAACTGGGGTGGCGGAGTGAGCTAAAGAATGATGATGGATTAAACCCAGATCAGTTGACTGGGGGTGAGTGCTTGCGATGTTCAACACTCCGTCCATCATCCCCTTTGGTTTTGCTTTGTTCGCCCCAAGTTGGCAGGGTATGCCCAGATGTGGGTCCCTTGCTCACTTTGCTACTGGATTCAAGCTAGCCTGGCTGATGATGGCTGATTAACCAGAAACCGGTCCCAGGATGCTGCTGGTTGGCAGACAAAGTCCCCTTGGACGCTGAGGGTTGGGGGGGGGCAAAAAGCCCTCCTGTTACCTCCAGTAAGTCCCATACAGTGGGATTGCTGAGAGGTCTTCTGAGGCCATGCCCCCTTTCTCCACCACTCTGCAAATGCACCTCCTGGCACACAGCTGTTTGGGGGATGAATCCCTTTGGATGCTGCGGATCCTTGGAGGACAACAAGCACTCCTGTTACCTCCAGTTTGTCCCACACAGCGGAATTACTGGGAGGTCTTCGGAGGCATGTCCCCTTTCTCCACCATTTTGCAAACGAACCTCCTGGTGTACGCTGGTTAACAGATGAAGTCTTCTTGGATGCTAGGGGTTGAGGGCCAACTACCCCTCCTGTTACCCCAAGGAAGTCCCATACAACGGGATTGCTGAGAGGTTGTCGGAGGCCAAACCTCCTTTCTCCACCACTTTGCAAACACGCCTCCTGGGGCACTACAGGGGAACGAAGTCCCCTTGGCTCTTGAGTATCCTTTGTGGCCAACTACCATCTCTCCTGTTACCTCCAGTAAGTCCCACATAGCGGGATTGCTGAGATGTTGTTGGAGGGCACACCCCCTTTCTCCACCACTCTGCAAATGAACCTCCTGGTACACATCTGGTTGGGGGATGAAGTCCGTTTAGCTGCTGAGGGTCCTTGAGGGCCCACTCCTCCTCCTGTTACCTTCAGTAAGTCCCACACAGCAGAATTGCTGAGAGGACTTCAGAGGCCACGCCCCTTTTCTCCACCACTCTGCAAACACGTCTCCTGGTGCACTGCTATTTGGGGGTTGCAGTCCCCTTGGCTCTAGAGTGTCCTTGGGGGCCAACAAGCCCTCCTGTTACCTCCAGTAAGCAACCACCCTTGGATTGTGATGCAAATGACTGTCTACAAACAATAGTAGAAAGGGATTTGTGCCAAAGTCCTATGCCTCCTTAAGGTACGCAGAACGATGGGAAATGTTTTCATGTCTCCTTGTTTTTACTGCTTTGCATGTGTGCTACATTTTACAGCACATGTACAAAGCAGGCAAAGTGTTGAACAGGGGTGGCTCCTCCACTAGGGCAGATGAGCTTCGGCCCACTACTTTCTCGCAGTGCGAGAAGCAGAAACATAAAATGGTAATAACTTCCCGTTATTACCATTTTATGTTTAGGGGCGGGTGCTTCTCCGTGAGCAGGGGAGGAGTGGTGTGCCCACTCCTGAGGGTGCAGTGACTGTTTGGTCAGCCCTCTGGGGCTGCCCTATCCAATCATGTGCACTCTGCCCGTTCTCCATGCAGGCTGCAATGCAGCCTGCATGGAAAACATGGCCCCCCTGTAAACTCCTGGCTGGGCGTCCCCACCAATCACATCGCTGTAGAACATGGCCTCCCCATAAACCCCTGGCTGGGCAGCATCCCCACCAATCACAACACTGCGATTGCTGCGTTGTGATTGGCTTAGGGGAGGGGAAGGAGGCTGCCTGCTTCCTGTTCCTGCCAGAGGCAGGAGAGCAGAAGCAGGAGCCGAGAAGACACGGGACCTGTCCGGCAGAAAGGTATGTTTTATAAAATTATTTAGTAATGAATTACCAGAAAGGTCCTCTTCCAGTACAAAAACGATTCCTTGCAGAACACACACCCTTACCCTTGCGCTGTGGCACAAGGGTGTGTGCGTTGCTGCATGGCATTCAAAAGTGTTCCAGTGCAGGGAGAGAGGAAAATAGCACCACATCCTACAAGATATGATGCTGTTCTACTCTCTCCCTTTCGTGCAACGCAGCACAGCAGTATGAGTTGCTGTGCTGCGTTGCGTCACTGTTTAGTAAATCTGGGCCTAAATGCTTTGTTATCCATCCATTTAACTGTTGTATTTGTTTATGGAAGCGAAATGTCTGGCGAATGTATGTAGCACTGTGAATTACGGTCCTCTTTACTGTGAAATGCCATCTTTGAAACCCCTGCCACATATTCAGTAAGAGGGCTTCAACAATTGTAGAGAGATATTTTTGTGCCAAATGAAATTAAAGTTGCTAGTGAAATGATAAAAAGGAGAAGGAGTACATCATAATAATAACTCGTTCATAAATACGTATATAACGATTCATACAGCACATCTGCTGCTTCTAAGCAGTGCATGTGACAGGTGATATCACCCATTGTAATCGCACTCATTTTACCGCCCTCATTACGGTGGGAACCTGAGTAGGCCTATTCAGAATCCAAATTCATGCATGTAACAAGAGCGGCCCAATAAACCCAAATACACCGGTGTACATTTACTTGATTAAAGGGCAATCTTTCCTTATTCGATTCAGTTACATATTTCCACAGAAATCTAAAAATACGGGACAAAAATTGATATAACTGTTAATATGTATTATAGAAGCAGCCGACTCATAGAAGCCAGGTAAACGGTGTATTCACATTCACAGATGGTTCAAAAGCAAAAGAAGCAGCAGTGGCAAAACCAAATGTGACAAGTTGAAATATAGCCTGATGTGCTTAGTCTGACTCTTCATAATTTAGTCAATATTTTATCATCAACACAAGCCAATGCTCATAATTTAGTCACGAGCCAAAAAAATCGGCCTGTACTAACAAGCAGAGTCCCAAATAGTCACTTTCTGTTTGAAGCAGGGCCCCTTGTGCAAAAATAATTCGAAACAGCATGGCCATGAAAGGGTAAAGAATTCATAAAATGTGCATAATGCAAAATATTCGGATTTCATGAGATTTTGCCTGCCTATAACAACTAATAAGACTTGGACTTGTCACAGACTGGTTTCTTGTAAGGGTTTAAAAGAAGTGGAAGCCTTATTGATGTTGACATGCATCCTTTTGCATGCACTATCTTGCTGCTCTCAATTTTGGCTAGTCAGTAAATCAATCATTGCCTTTTTTCTTCTCAAAATTATTTGTAGATGTTAAATACGACATATTCTGTTTCCTCATATAAATCAGTTTCAGTTTATATTCGGAAGCTACTAACTAGCAGAATGATGAGATTCATGCCAGGGTCCGACTTACTCCACAGGGACATCAAAGTCTAGTCATGGCATCACAAAGCCATGCCTGCCGGCAGGCCCTACCGCGGTCACAGGTCCACCCCAAACAATGCCGATTGCAGGGTACCATTTTACAGAGGAATGTAGGCAGCACAACCTATTTCCTGGGGTGGTTTAACTCTTAATGGCGGTTTGATGTGTGAGAGAAATGTAGGCCGGCGGAGCTCTAAAGTAACGTACCTATTCCACCACTTTTTAAATGTTCCCTATACTTTACCATACAGAGACCTCCACCACCAGACTAGGGATCTCTTGACTGCCGACATCTCTATGGTATAAACCTTTCCCTATACTTTACCATACGGAGATCTGCGATTCAACTGTGGAGCCTTGCTATTGAAAGTATATAGAAAATGTAAATAGTTTATTTAACTAAGAAAACGTTTGTAAAAATATTAGTTTGCTAACTATTCATGTAAATTAATTTTATATATTTATTTTAAATGTAGAACAAAAGAAAACATTCTACAGCACTATTGATTTAATTTTGAATTCAAAATTATATTAATCTAAATAATAATTAATAATTAATAATAATAATAATAATAATAATTAATCTTATATATGAATATATAAAAAAATTGCACCTAAAAGTAAAAATAATATTATGCATTAATACTTTGGGGCTCTTAACGATGTCGGTTGGATTTGGGGCCAACCAACTTGCGGTAGGCGGTTCCGACCGCTGGATTTCAATGTGACCGAACATTGTTTGGTAGGAGTCTCATTGTTCCCAATGGCAGCTCGTGTTACGAACGACAACCGGCCGTAACACAAGCTCCTATGGGGAAATGGGGTGTGTGACGAAAACCCTGCACCATGTCGCAGGCACCCCGTGGTGCCTGCCACACAGTGCAGGGTTTTACAGTAGGGTTACTTAGGTACCCCTCGGCCATCAACCCTAGGCTGTGGGGGCAAGGAGGCCCTGCCAGGGGCCCCCCAAGTCACTTTCCAACAGCCTTTCCTTGTCAGACAGGCCGACACGGAAAGGCTTATGGGAATCGGTATCGTAATCCTGACGGCAGAAACATGGTTTATAAAAATTATTAAAAGTAATGTATTTATATTTTAATAATAAAGCTGAATTCATTTTTAAATAAAGTTTTTTTTAAATATCTAAATAGTAAATATGTAATAATTTTATATTTTTTAACATTAAATTATATTTATTTATATTTTTAACAAGTTTAAGTAATTTACTTAAATGTAACAATATTTCCCCGTCAGAACCACAACCCTGTGGAATTCCTTGCCTGAAAACATCAGAAAGGCTAACTCAGAATTTCCCTTCCGGAAGTCCTTGAAGACTTGGCTCTTTAGTCTCCCTTAGTACCCTGTGGCACTCGACATACTCACCCCTCCCCTTCCTGTCTCCGCTGCTAGTGCCGGGACACCCCCGCTGGGGGTAGCCGTGCGCTCTACAAGCTATGAATAATAATAATAATATTTCCTATGGTGTTTTATTAAAAGTCCCTACCTCCATTCATTTCTGTGAAAGGGGGATGCATTAAGAGTGGTTGACCATGTGTGGTGCATGGCTTGCTTCAGCTATGAGCTGGAGAAATTTACTACCATTTGGGGTCCCTTTTTAGCTGTAATATCTTTAAACTGCAGTTTATGAATACCAGTGGACTTATGCTTTTGAGATTCGGTACACACCCCTCCCTAAACCTCCCTTAGCCCTTCCTTACTCCTCCCTAAACCCTTCCTCTTTAGTAGTAAGTATTCCCATTTTCCAGCCACCCTCCATTACTCCCACATTTACTATTTAAACATATACTTATCTATGCAGAACCTCCGCACTCAGGTGGAGATCTCCTCACAGAAAAAGAAAGGACAGGACAACGTAGGTTTGTGAATAGTATTTGTAGTACTATTGTAGCACTAAGGAAAGTACTACAAAATACAGTTTGTGAATAGACTCCATAGAGTATGAGGGTGGTATGGTTTAGAATGTCTTGTTCAGGTAGCATACAAAAATGCATTGTCAAGGTAGAGTTTTTCTTGTTAGAAAAAAATGCCAGAATTTATGTAAAGGGAATAGTCTTAGTGACTTTAATACGCTTTCAGGCACAATCATCAGTTTAAATTTGTCTGTGTGTCTCAAGTCTACATTTATTTAACAGGGAATGTGCAGTATCTGCCCCGCATAAGTATCCTCAGTATGGGCATTGTATTCTGTCATGGCTCATGGAGGTTTGTTGCAGAGCGAGTCGGGAGCGCTCCGTCAGCTGACAGGTCAGTTGAAGAGACGGTCATGAGCTGACAACGCTGGACTGTCTGTGGGTTGATGTTCATTATTTTGACATAAATCACTTCAAGCTGCATCTGCCTTATTGTGATTTTTACATAAAAAGTGTGGTGAAGATTTGGTCATCATCCCACACAGAACTCACGGTTCTCGTAGATCCTGCAATGCTTTGTAGTGATTGCTTCACAGTGATGACGGACAGCCATTGGACGCCTACTGGTATCCTGCACTTCCCAAAGCACTCAAGGAAATCTGGGGAAGTACTGGTGAGACCTTCACAGTAAGAGCGGTAAGCATCAGGTTTGAGCAACCGTCCTTGAGAACGCTAAACACGACCCTGCCTATCAGGGGTCCAACGGGGTAAGTGACTCCGCCTATCAAGGTCACTGATCTCCACGCCCTTTTAAAGTCACAGAGCCAGCATCAGAGCTTTCGCACATCGAAGGCAGCTTCAGCCTCTATCGGGTTTGTGAACTTTGGATTTGTGAGAACATTTTAAGTTGTTATTTTTCTTTGGAACACGAACATTTACACCTAGGCATACAGCGGTTGGGTGGAAGTTGTGTCATAGCACCGAATTAACATTGAACATATCTCTGCTCAAGCATATTTTCTCTCACTTTTTCCTATAAACATTGAGGAGAGAGAGAACATTAAGGCTAACACTGGTTTATGGGATGATGAAGATTTAGATGATTGCATAATAGCAGCAGTTAAAGTCAAAAATATGTGTGCGGTTTCAGAAGAGGTGTGGAAACAAGCTGCTGAACGGGATAGTGTTCTGAAATCTATAACCATTGTTGAAGGGTGGCCAAAAGAAAGGAATGTGGATGTAGCCTTGTAGCACTATGCCAAGGTATGAGATGACCTGTCAGTGGAAAATGGGTTAGTATACCAGATCAGAGAAAATAGTTCCTCCAGAAAATGTAAGAAGTATTCTGTTGTCGAAGGCGCATGAAGGAATTCTGGGAGCCACCCTTACGAAACGTAGGGTATGCAAATATCTTTGGTGGGCACAGATGGATAGAGATATTGATAGTTTGTTACATGATTGTGCAATTGTTCCTGGAGTGTCAAGGTATTACGACCGTCAACTCATCCTTTAACTCCCATTCTGATACCTTCAAAACCTGGGTACTATTGGGGATTTATCTCATAAGACATTTCATTTTTTACCTCATCACTCATGTTTTGCTTTAGTACTAGTTAATTATTATTCCTGATAGTCAGAAGTGATTTTTTGGAAAACCTGCTTCCAAAGCAGTGTTAGATTTTTTAAAGGAAGTATTCATGCTGGAGGGGTTTCCAGAGACATAGGTCTGCGATAATGGAGTTCAATTTGGTTCTACGGAAATGGAAATGTTTTTCCAAGAAACTGGCATCCATCATCTCAAGAGTTTGCTTTACCATCCTCAAACCAACAGCAATGTTGAGCACCTGAACAAGGCTTCAAGTAAATGTAGACGATGGGCAATTGTACATAAATGTGTGATACCAGTAGCTTTCAGGACCATTCTTTGGTTTTATTGAACAATACCACAGTCCACTACCGTGTTTCTCCCTTCCAATTATTGAGGGGTAGAAACCTTCAACTGATTTAAAGCCAGCTTGGATGTCAAAGTGGCTTAAACAGAATTCATTGTTGTCTGGATTAAACATAGCTGAGGGAACAAGGTTGGAAATGCACAAGCTAAGCAAAAGCTGTTTTATGACAAAATGAAGAGTGTGTCAGTGAAACATTTTGAAGTGGGAGATGTTGTACGGATTAGGAGGGGAGTTTTTTTAAGGAAAGGTGATCCAAAATTTTCTGAGCCCATGCGAATTGATAAGATTTGTGATAGTGCAGTGTGCGTCAATGGACGCAACTGGTAGAACATGAATAAAGTTGTTAAAATTGATTCTAGCATGTTAACCGAAGGTGTCCATGACAATGATTGTAAATGGGTATAAGTACACCCCACAACAAGATTTAACAAATAGGGATAAAGTGGCATTAGAACCAGTAAAAAGAAGTGAAAGGCATGTAAAGATGCCTCTGAGATACAAATAACTTCTGTTTAAATATAAATTAATGCAAAGCTTCACTGATGTTCAACTCTGGCTCGAGTTTTCAGTATATTTTATGTTATGTTACTCTCAATTATGTTTAGACTTGTTTTTATGCTTCTTTTATTTTTAATACAAGTATCTGATGAGAAATATTTAAAGAAAACACATAGAATGCTGTTTTACTCCAGAGTAAAATACAAGGTGTGGTTTGAGTACCCTTGTATTTCATTGGGTGTTCTGTTCATCTTGAATGTTATGTTTTGCTTTCACTTATTTTGGTTATGTCTTTTATTGTATAAGGAAAGAGATAAATAGTGTCTGCCTCACGTGAGTATCCTCTGCGTGAGCATTGTATTGTGTCATGGCTCATGGTGGTTCTATGAGGAGTGAGTGGTGAGCGCCCCATCAGCTGATAGTTAGGTCAGTTGAGGAGACGGTCATGAGTTGAAGACACTGGACATTCTGTGGGATGAAGTTCACTGTTTTGACATAATAAATCACTTCAAGCTACGTCTGCCTCATCGTGATTATTACAGATTGCAATCAGAGATTTGATCTATAGCAAAGCACAATGTCTGCTTTTTGGCAATTCTTAATTTCACAGTTCAAAGCCTGATTCAATTTTCTCTTCTTATCATGCATACAGCTTTTCATAGATGCGTTGTTCAGCACAGTCTTTGTCGGTCAGCAGTCATGCAATCTCTTCTAATCAAAAACTTTGGGAAAGAAGAGGACGTCACTGTCCAGGGGAAACTGAATTTCAGCACTGGATAGCTGGGTGAGTCAGCTCTCCTGTGCTGGCTTCTCATAGTACTTGTGCTCACCTCTGTGTAGCAGAAGAAAAGAGCTATGTATGACAATATAGGAGTAGAGCCGCATGAGCATCATATTGGCATCAGTGTTGTGCAGAATGTGTGGCACGTGGAAAACAGAAGGAAGGTACAGAGGTTTCATAATGTTACTCGTGTTGCTAAAACAATGGGTCACACACACGGATGTGGGAGTGTAAGCATATGGTCCGCAGAAGCTTGGTAGCATCACTAAAGCATGAAGTCACACACAGCAATGTGGAAGTGCAGGCATAAACATCACAGGGTGACATTGCCATTGCTTCATAAAGGGTCACACAAAGCACTGTGTTGAGTGCAGGATGGTACGGGTGTTTTTAGTGTTTAGGGTGAGTAAGGAAATAGGCTGGTAAGGGTGTTTTAAGGCTTTGGTCGGTAAGGGAACAGGGTTGTAAGGGTGTTTTAGGGTTTGGGTTAGATAAGGGTATAACGGGGTAAGGGTATTTTTAGGGTTTAAAAGTGGGTAAGGGTTTTGAGTGGTAAAGTAAATATTGAGGTTGAGGGGTGTGTAAGGCAATAAGGTGGTAAGGATAGTTTTAGAGTTTAGGGGTGGGTAAGGGTGTAGGGTGGTAATGGAGATTTTAAGGTTATGGGTTGGGTAAGAGAATAGAGAGGTAAGGGTGTTCGTAGGGTCTAGGAGTGGGTAAGGGTATAGGATGGTGAGGTAATTCTAAGGTTTATGAGTGAGTAAATATAGAGGTTAGGGCTTGATAAGGGAATAGGGTGGTAAAGTAAGAAAAATGAGGGGTCTCCCCTAAAATAAGAAAATATTTAAATGTATAATTTAAAAATAATGGGGGGTTTGGGGATCTCAGGGCCACATTTCATAAGGGTAGGAGGGCACACAATGCCCTCCCTGAGCTTACAGGCCCCTGGGAACCCACACCCAAAGCCCCATTTCATAAGGGGAGGGGAGCATGTGGCCCCCTCTCCGAGCCATTATAGGCTCCAGGGAGCCCACCCCCAAGGCCAACGTGTACAAAAGAGGAGGAGGGGCAATTTACCCTCCCTCCCTGAGCCTTAAAAATCCTCTTGGAGTCCACATCTAGGGTTGAAATGTGCAAAAAGAAGAGGGCACCTGTGTGGCACCCCTCCTGAGTCTTCAAAAGCCCTTGAGAGTTCAACCCTGAGGCTGATTTCTTTAATTAAAGGGGAAGGGGGTCACGCCGCCCTTCTCCCAGAGCCATTATAGGCCCTGGGGAGCCAACCCGTGGCTGAAAAGAGTAGGGGGCCCCTGAGCCTTTAAAAGGCCCGGGAGACCCCATCTCCCAGGGCTGCTACATTTAGTAGAACGGGGGAGGGCCTCACAGCCCTCTCCCTGAGAGATTAAGGGCTCCAGGGACCCCTCCCCCGGAGAGGGGTCACTTGCTGTGTCCTGGGGAACCAACCATGGGATGCAGCAGTTTTTCTGGCTGCACCAGCGTGGGCAGGGAAACTTGTATTAGCTCCTGCCTGGAAGGAGCATTGTAGGAGAGTAGGGTCTGCTATCCTATGGTCACCCCAAATTTTTGCTTTTTGCTTCACTGGTTTTTGACATATCGAGGCTGTGGGCCTGCTAATCAGACCCCCAGCCTGCTGTTCTCTCTAACTAAATTGACACTATGCACCCTAGGTGCATAACCAATTGGAATTGGATCACCCTGTGAGCCCCTGTACCAGTGTACACTAGGTACCCAGGGCATTGGTGTATCTAAGGCCTACCAGTGGCTGAAGCATGTATTATGCCACCCCTGGCCTGGCCTAGCAATTTGACACAACTGGCTGATCACTCAGCTGGGGTAAGTTGGTGTAACCACCTCTTACTTAGGTGTAGTATACCTATACCTAACCTTAAATGGGACACATGTTAACCTATAAATCACTCCTATGGCAGGCCTTAACAATCCTGAAGGTAGAGTGCTTGGTTCCATGTGAGATGGTGCTCTGGCATGAGCTGAGCCTGTCTGCAGTGGTCGGAACTACTTCCTTCTACCGTTTCCAGATATCGTCATACCATATACTATTGAGTGCATTATGAACCTCGCGGTTAAATGCTATCTTTGGTTTGGCTTTATCAAAACATGTCGAGTAAGGTGTCATACGAATTGGAATACTAACCCCTCGCCAATTCTGGCAACGGGGTTAGCATTCCACCCTTCTAGAGGGACACGACATGTACAGTACCTGAAACCCGGGTAAAATCAGACATAGCCTCAGCTCCACAAAATGGATGCTGCCACCACAGACACAAGTCCTCCCTCCTGCTGCTGGGAGTCCTTCCAGCTTGGGTGACGTGGACAAATGGTTTCCTGCCAGGGGAGGTGCGTGCACCACCCCAGAAAGGATTTTGTGTATTGGTCAGGTAGGGCTTGAATAGAATCAGACATGCCTGAGGCTCACAAGGAGCCTCGGTGCATATGCCAGTTCAAACCGGTCCTGGGGCACGCCAGCCTCGGACCTGGGGCGAGCTGGACAAAGGATTGGGGGTGTAACCACCCCCCTTCCTGGTCCCACCCTTAGGGAGGGACCTAGCAGGTAGTCCGGCCCCTAGAATCCGCTTAAAGGTAGGAGCTGTGTCCTAAGACTTCAGACATCCTGGAATCAACTTAACTACAAGAAGAAGACGGGAACTTCGACGCTCTGCTGCACAGAGGACAGAAGGAAATCTCCCCTATGGTCAGGGAGTGACCATCTTGCTAA
Source organism: Triturus cristatus (assembly GCF_964204655.1). Classification (NCBI taxonomy): domain Eukaryota; kingdom Metazoa; phylum Chordata; class Amphibia; order Caudata; family Salamandridae; genus Triturus; species Triturus cristatus. The sequence goes on along the minus strand of NC_140589.1, from coordinate 610,436,629 downwards.
TGCAAGCACCAACCAGCTATTTGACATCTGCTTTGCCGCCGCCTCCCGCCGGAGCCGGAGCCCGACAAGACCTGGACCTCCAGACCTCTCACTGCCTGATCCACAGTCCCTGAAAAGAAGGAACCCGTGGAGGCACCGAGACACGTGGAGCCAGCCATCTTGAAAGACCGACGACAAGCTGCAAGCGCGACAACAGAGGCTCCCTCCAAGTTGTGCTTTGGGTCCTGAGAAGCCCAACACCCGAGCAGCATCTGCACCAAAGGTGAGCCCTCCAGCATCTCCACGATCTGCGTGGGGCCCCTCTGCACTTTGTATCTCGACGTGCCTGCCCGGTCCCTGGCCCGTTGGCTAGTGGCCATTTTGGCGACGAACCTTGAAATCTACGATGCTGGCCTGGTTGCTCCAGACTGGCCCCTGCTGCTCTCCAAAAGAGCAGCCCCTCTGACCTTGCTGGTCAGAACAATCAGCTTTCTCCATTCTTCACGACTTCTGCTTTTGTCAAGGCTTGTTTGCTTCCTTCGAGTCGCCGACACCGCCGACAGCGCGAACCTGCGTGGGACAGCTCGTGACTCGACTCCTGGACGTCGTCAACCTTCAGGGACCACGTGGCTGCAGAGACAAGCTACACCTAACCACCTGTTTGCACCCGACATCGCCTGGTACCTACCTGGTGCCACGCCAGTCACTGGCTAGTGACTGTGAACACTGTCCCCTCTGCTTTCAGGTCTTCTACAACTCCGATCCACTCTTGGATCCACCGCATCTCTTCTGGACCGACCGCCTGTAGCATCTTTGTCATCAGGCTCCATTGAATCGATAGACGAAACCCGACGCACTTCGAGACCTATGCACCCGCTTCCTGTGGGTGAGGTAAAGCTGGCACTCCGGTGCCCAAGTGTAGAGAAACATCTCTAGTGTCTGTGTTTTAAGTCTTAAGTTCGTAGTCCATCCAGAAGACCCTTCTAGCAGTAACTTTTGAACTTTTACGCACCCATTGAAAACCTATGGGAGCCCGCGTGTAACTTTCCTCACTGCACACGCGACCTGTGGACCTCCTGGTCACTAACTGAAGTTAGCTCCTTGTAGGCCCAGCGATTCTAGACGCCCTAGGCCTTTTCCCTTTCCTATTCGTGGTACTTATACCACTATTTTAGTATATGGTTTGATCGGCCACCAGGGCCTATCCATATAAAGTGCAACTTCTGTATATTGTAATACTTTCTTGTTTAACGATTTATGCTCCTGTGCTCATAAAGAGTCTAGGGGATACTTTGAGTAATAAATACATATATATTTTGCATATATATCTGTGTGGTGTCCTTTCATTGGTATAAAAGGGGGGTTACATATGGTAAAACAGCCTGCTTAACACGCTTTAAAGAGTTTAGCCTCAAAGACTGCTTAGCCTACGCTACCACTAGGGCAGCTAGTCCGAAAAGGTTGACTTACAACCACACCATAAGGGTTGCTTGGCATGGTACAAGGTGGTCACTTTAACTAGTGAACATCAAATACCAGGCCAACTTCTCACAAGCATTTTCAAAACTCTCTCCAAATAGGAGAAAACACAAAATCTGCTCCCAGCAGGTGGGAGCTTTTAAAGATATTGCTTTCACCCTGAGGAAGCACCAAAAATAGCTGCTCCCCGCAGATGGGTTCTATGCTGGCACACAAAGCTTGTCGGAAGGCAGTTGGGGCTATGTGGGTCTTGGGGCTCCCCTGTCCAGGGGATGGGGTCCCTGGGACCAGAATAGGGTTGAGACCCTCTTCCCCTTTAAAAAAAAACATTCCTGGATGATGATTTTAAAGGCTTGGGGAGGGGGGCACAATCCCCTTAAAAAGAAAAAGTGCCAAATCACTGCATTGCCACCATTTTCCAGGCAGATGGACAGTGTGTTTCCTCTACAATTGCACATTGAAAAATAGTCTGGGATCCTTGATTGAGGTGAATGCACTGTTGATTTATTTGAGTGCAATCTCTTCTGTAGTGACTGTCCAAGACGAGTGGGCTCTTTTTTTGTTGCCTCCTTGTCTGAAGGCAGAGTCCACGGTTATCCCTCTTAACTGCTGCTGTGTATTCAAAAGTACAAAATCAGCTACAAGCTATCCCCGTTTGGCCCGCCCATTCCACATAGGAAGTATGCAACAACGTTCCTGAAATTTTCCTGGCTGATGGACAGTGTGTTTTCTCTACAATTACATATTGATAAACAATCTGATATCCATGATGGAGGTAAATTAATTGTTGCTTTATTGGAGCACAGTCTCTTCTGTAGTGACTGTCCAAGACAAGTGATTTCTCTCTTGTTTTCTCCTGGTGTTCGGGCAGAGTCCATGGTTCTCCCTTTCAAGTGGTGTGGAGACTGCAAAGGCACCAAATTACCTACAAGCTCTGCATGTTTGGCCCCACCCCTTCCAAATGTGTTGTATGCTGGCTCTGGGTAGGTTGGCCACATGGCTGGCTGCAGTCTAAACATTTGTTGCCAAACCCCTGCTCTCCATGGCCAAAGGCCATGCACAGTGTGGGGTTGGCTGCTCGTGAGTGGGTTGCTGCTGGTCCTAGCCGAAGGTAATGTGTATGCGGAGGGTTAGCTTTACGTAAGGTAAGAACATATTACTTTATGAAAAAAAGCACTAGAAATTCACTGAAAAAAACAAAGTTTAAAGTGACGTTAAAGTTAGTTGCAATAAAAAGATCTATTTTTGTTTTTTTTTAACTTTGAAATTCACTGAAAAAGCCAAAAGTAAAGTAATGCTATATTTAGGTGAATATGTCAGTGACGAGAGAGAGAGATAGACAGACATAGATATAAAGATATAGAGATACAAAAATAGGGGGTTCGCTTACCTTATACATACTTACCATTTTGTTGTAGAGTTGTAAATGTATCGTGAGGTAAAGATGCATGGTAAAGGCATTCATTGTAATGTCATACAGCTGGGTGCAACAGTGCTAGGCACTGCATTCCTGCAGGGACAGGTGTTTCTGAGGCAGGTAAGGGGGGCAAGCATAAAGCTGGCTATTTTATTTCATAATAGATGTATGCGATCATCTTGAATGTGGGTGTGTATAATCCAGGCTTTTATCAATGGACTTTACACAAAGCAAAATGTTACTGTCATGCTTATGTTTCTTGCTGGTGCAAAGGGAGTGCCCCTTATTCAAACCAAGACACTGTATATACAACTAAATGGAGACTCACATTTTCTGAATCAAGTATGACTAGTCGTACAGCTCAGTCTTGTTCACTGTGTGATGTTTTGAATTGCATTTGGATAAACAGAGGCAACCACTGATTAGTTCCAATATGTTTAACTTCATATACCACTTCAACTGAAACAATTAAAATCAAATACCATGGAACCTAGTGAGAACCGCACATGGCCTAAAAACATCACTTTTTATCCTTGAGGAGACGGTATTTTTGTAACTGAGTGTCAAGTTAATCTTACTTTTAATTAACATATGCACCTAAATATGTGCAGTAGAACATGAACAATTGATGGAGATTGAGAAGCACTGTGATATCTCAAAAGACAAACCATTCAAACTAACATGATGTTTTCTCATTGTTTCTGCTTTTAAACTTTGCTAAATGTTTACAAATAAGCCATGACTTAAAAGGCATATTACCGCTTGTCGGAGTCTCTCCAAAATGGCAATGCTAACATTGGCAGCTGATTAACATTAAAAGATGGTGGGGCGCGGCGTAATGCTGAAAAAACTCACTAGATTTGCTGCTGGCCCTCCGTTTGGTGTGTCTCTCCTCTGATCCTGAGGGTGACGAGGAGCAGGAAAGGGAAGGAAGCTGATTGACTTACTTCCTGCCAAGTGCAACACAAATCCAACCAATACTGAAGCTGCTCTCATGTTGTTTTCAGCATGAAAACAGCTCCAGGATTGGTTGGAACAGGCTAACCCAGTGCTCATTTTGAGGCTAGGGGGTCTGTGCTAGCATCCCCATGGCTGTTTCACAGCGCTGGGATTGCTGGGTCTGAAATGCGCATGTTGCGCTGGCCGTCGCAAGACAGCCAACCAATCCAACTTGCACACCCCTCGCTGACCGGGGCAGCAGTCATCCTGCAATCCACAGGAATCAGCCCCACCCCTGCCCTTACACTCGCACTATAACAGTGCAGGCCAGCAGCAAACATGTAAAAAGTACTAATCGCCATTTTATTAATTTGTGTTTACTTGCTGCGCTCCTCCGCCCTTTAAGAGGAACCGCCACTGAGCGCTAATGAGTAAATCACAATGATCGTGTATAGTATTTGCAGTGGTTATGTGGAAACCGTAATGAAGTCAAAGCCTTGCATTAGTGGTAGATGGCTGCAAGGGTCACTGAAGATCTGAATAAACTCGAACACAAAAGAGATAATCATGAAGACAGCTCACAGTTCCACAAAGGGAGTTGAAATAACCGTGGACTACTCAAACGTGTTCATTCATATAAATATATCACAGTTTCTGTCATGCCTCATATATGTTGGGGCAAGCCTGCATTTTTCAGGAAGAAGGTGGTTTCTGATTACATTTCGTAATAAAAGTGTGCAACCCAGCATGCATTTATGGACTGTTTACCCCGAGGCATCAGTTTGTGCCGCTTTGCTAACTGCCTTTGCCACATCACCGCCTTCTAGAATAATTGCCTGGGAGTGATAAGCAGAGGCGTATAGTACTTGCCCATATAGAATTGCATGTTCTTGCTGCTGGGCATTACTGAACAGTATACATTCCCATGGTTTATTTAACAATTCGTGTTAGTCATATACTCACTTGTTGTATGCTGTTAATTTGATTTCAGTTGATTTGTATGTGCCCTGGAGTTCTTTGGGCCATATCTCTGTGTGTAATGGCCAATAAAAAACCCACAAAGAAACCACGCATCATATATTAAGCATATCGGCCTTTGCTGAACTCGTTAAGCCGGGAACTGTGCCCCATGTTACACTGGAGGATTCACACTGCTCTAGGAAAGTATATTTTCTAAAATTGTCTCCCCTGCTTGTCAAAATGCGAATAGGTCATTCACTTGTTAAACTGGTCTTTTAATGTTATTTGAACCTCATTTTTTTGGAAGCCAAAAAATCCATTGTGAAAAAGATGAATCAAATTGAAACAATGATTTTCTATTAAAATACCAAACATAAGAGGTCAAATATGTTCTGGGTAGCTCCTATTTTGCTAGGAAGAATATTGGTGCATGGCCCAATTGCGTGCATTGCAGTGGAAACCGAGTGATTTTCCATTTGAAGATAGGACGTTTTTTCACCAATTTTTAAGGTGACTGAACAGGGAAACCTTAAAATTAAATTTTTAGTGAATTGTCAACACAAGAGCAACGTTTTCTCCTAATCAAAATGCCATTTTGCTCTGGCTCATGTATCTACAGTTGATCAATCATCAATGCAATTATTTAATGGTTCATCAGTTTAACAAAAAGTGGAACCTTCTATCCCTTCTGGTCCAGAGCAGGAGCTACCAGTCCCAAGCATCCTGACACCTGCTGTTTCTTCATCTTCTTGATAAGAATAGAATGCCAACAACCCTTATTAATAATAAGGGTTTAAAAATCACTCTCCAGTTTGATCACCATTTAGTTTTACTTTAAATGCGCGGCTCTCTGAAATTAAAGCATTGTGAGCAGTTGCATAAATTACAACAAATAGATAATAGCCTGGGATGGACCAAAATTTGACTTTTAGTAGCACAATATTGAAGTGAATTTAGTATGTATCAGATAAAGTTGAAAACAGTAGTCATTGACATGAAAAGACATGTAGATGATTTTGTGGATTTTTGGGCAACAATACCTACTGCAAGAGCACAGGAATCTCTCCCGAGCAGCTGTTGGCTGCTGATGTCCAAGCTCCGTTGCATTTAGCACTATTTTCTAAGTGCAAAATGTATCCTCGGTACATTTTGGATGCAAGGGTGCATTTTGTGCTAATAGTGCTAAATGCAGGGTTAGGCTCCTCACTTAATTCTGTCCATTCTCACACAATTTTTCTTTCATTTTGCATAATTATGCTTCAGAAAATTAGTGGGGATGACTTTTGGCAGGTTTTTGGAAATGATTAGGAGAAAGACATTCAAGACATTTCCAAGTCAAAAGAGACAGTGTGGAAGCTGCCCTTTGTTCTGGCAACTGCTCCTGTTCACTCCCATATAGCTAATTCCTGATGAGTGGTCATTAATTAAAACACATTAGCCTTTCCTAAATTCAGAGGCAGGCCCTTATTTTCTAAGCCAGGGTCATAAACCCTCCCAGATAAGGAAATGTATTCCAGCTCTGGAGATGGAATATGCGGCAGAACAGGTTTTAAGCTAGTTCTTGCTCAGGTAGGCTTAAGTACCCTTTTACTAACTTAGATTTCAGCTTAAGTTATCAAACATCTGATTTCACCATGAAGCTAGACTTTAAAAACTTTTAGCAGGAAATAACTTTGAAACATTTTAAGGAAAATAATAGACAAGCCTACACAGTGAAAAAGCTTTTTTGATTTTATTTCACTGTGAGGGCACACTAACCCAAACATTTTGTGTTGCCTTTTTTGTACACAAGGCACACTTTTGGGATTACTTATGATACAAAAATAGACTCTTCCTACTAGGCAAAGATGCTTTCTCTGCCATGTATTCACTGTAGTACATTTAAGCTGGAGCCCAGCCATAGCACAGTGGTGCTCCTGGCAGACATCATTTTTGTCATATCTATGTGTAGTGTAAATACACATTGCAGTCCAAATATGGCTTTGCATTCCAGGCCACAGGTGCACTTTAGGCCCCATTTACAATACACATATATGGAAGTAAACTAGGACAAATAGAGAGTTTAAATGTACAACGCACGATTTAGGGGGAGAAGCATACGTACTTTACTACTGTTTATCATGAGCCCTAAAGCGTGCAAAATTAGGGTCCATAAAACCTGGGGTGACCTTGAAAGTTTGGTGCTATTTTTCATATTCCATTATATTTTAGTAATATTACCTTCATTTTTCATAATAACATGGACTGTGGCCTCACTGAGCCCATCACCCTAGTCTAGCTTATTGTTGATCTTGTCCTTCCCGTAATTGGTATTAAAATTGTTCACCTGCATTCACCGCTCCGTTCTTGCCCATTTACCTTATTCAACCCCACCAACCTGCTTATCAATGGTGGAAGGCAAGGGATGGACCTAGTACACCAAGGACAGTCCCAGTCTCCCATCCTATTGACTGACCTGCTCTGTGCCCTTCCTCTTGTTAAGAGCCTCAGTGTTAGATGAGCATGACAGACCCTCAGCCTCGAATATGTGGGAAGAGTACTTCAGTCTCACCCCCGCCTTTCACAGTCAATGACATCAAATATATAAGCATATAGCAGTATTAATATTGTGCTTCATACATTGAAATATATTACAAAAACCTAGATGGGAAACATCGGAACACTGATGCATGGTTAATGGTAGGCCAGTTGGGAGAAAAGTAGAAAATGACTAAATGAAGGGAGATAGGAGGCTCAGAATTGAATATTATGCATGCTAAAAACCTGCAAGATGAGTATTGGCAGCAAAATATACAGATTGGTGTCTTTCAGGAGCTATTTTTACACTAGTATTACAGTGGTGGGTGGTGACCCTCAAAACTGGAAGGGCGTCGGGGGTGGACGAAGAGACAAGCCCAGTGGGGGGCAAAAAGGTTATTTTAAAACAATGTATGCACTTTTTCTCTCCGTGTTTTCTTCTTTTTTCTGGCAATGGCACCTCATGGAGCCTCCGGCAAACCCTCTGCAAATCCTGATGCTTCTGTCATGCTGCAGATGAGCAGCATGAGAGCAGAGCCAAGATTGGCTGGAGCAGGCTGCCATGTTTCTCCAGCAGGCACAGGAGGCCTGTTACTGCTCTCCACCTAGCTGTCTGAGACAGCTAGGTGGAGAGGTTTACAATGCGCGTGCCAAACTGGCTGTCACAAGATGGCCGGCCAAAGTGACTTGTGCAGTGTAAACTGGTGGAGTGAGCACCACTTCCCTGCTGCCAGTCAGCAGCAATGCCCCACCCCCAAAGACTGCTCGGGCTGGGACCAGTGAAAAATAAAATGGTAATTCATTTTATTACTGTTTTATTGTTCACTTTTGCTGCAATGGCAGTGGGGGTGCAACGCTCCTCTGCCCTCATTGGGAGGGGGGCGCTGCTGTAGTATTAGCTATGTAATTGTCCAATGGCACTTTGGCATGCATGTCTGGATAACCAAATACTGATGCTCTCTGTCTCTCTATATATAATGTTTTAATGAAACTGACCACCAGATTGATAGCACCTTGTTCCTATGATGTTTAGTCATAGATAAGCCAGACTTTGACACTCTTTGAACACTTATTCTCTATTTGTCATTTCTGCTGGTAACTATCAGACGTTTACTGTGCTTTTTACATCACTATACTCTAAAAACAGAACAGTCATATAGGTTAAGTGACAACCAGATTCTATCATTGACTATGAACGTTTCTGAAAAAAATATTAATGTATATTAAATGCTACGCAGATAAAAATAACATTAAAATAGAAACTGTAATTGGTAAACTAAAAATCTAAATACCTAATATTGACAAACAGAAATATTGCACAATAATTATATACAAAATCAAAAATAATCAGAAGACATGCACCACGTTCTTTGTACATGCCTGCTGATGCTGTGAGCACGCGAAAGGGGCGGTCGATGTTGACATAGTTGGACTGTTGGTAAGGATGGAGGGGATTTGGGAGATTAGACAGTCTGACAGTTCTGACAATTCAAAGATGCTGATAGGACATGAATGGGGAAAGACACTAAAACTAATGAAGCAAGATCAGGCACATGTAATCATGTGGGAAGTGCTCCATCTGTAGTTAGCCTTATTTTCCTCTCCCACTCTGCAGCACACCCCTTCTGTAGCCTGCATACTTTCCTGCTACTCCTGCTGTCATTGCCTTTGCCACATGTTATGATGGCGGGATGCATAGGTGCTTCCCTGCCTATTTACTGTAAACCTTTAGAACTAAGCAACTTGTCCAGTTTCTTCTTCGAAGTGTAGAAGGGAATGATATAACTGAATACATTTAACATTGGTCATAAGATGCGTACTATTAATGGAGCATAGGTATTTATGCTTTTTTCTGTGATAGGACCATTGTGCCAGGCTGCTGCTGGCAGTTTGAGTTTGATTTGTTTATAGTGCACCATCCTCCTGGTGCTGTCTGAGGGAGTGAACGAAAACAGGAATGCGTCTACACAGGCACAATCAATTGTTTAATAGGGTATGCAAAATATGCATAATTTGCTTATGCATACTTACTCCAATTTTTAGAGGGAATTCAATTTAATTACGCGAAATTCGCATTTGGCGCTATATTTAGCACAAAATGCGTCGCATTTGTTGACAAAAAAAGGCAAACAGCTCAAACTCCACAAACCGCAGCCACTCGCGTTCCTTTCATTCACATTGTTCCTGAGCACCGTAGCCACTCGCGTTCCTTTCATTCACATTGGTCCTGAGCACTTGCTCTAAATTGTTTCTATGATCGGCGCATCCTTACGGGACTTGAAGTCATAATTTCGGGAATTTCATGGAACAATGGAAATGCTAAATTACTGAAATCCTGCAAGATCACGCCAGCATAAGTGAAATTTCGCCTGGGAAAAGTTTTCAGAGCCTTTTTAATTCCCAAGTGGTTGGTTGCAAGCTACAGTTTGCGTGGAAGCTTATTCCAGATTTGAGAAGGTTTGCACGGAGAAGACCTGACCCCAAACGCTTTCTCGGCAAGGGAGTAATGACCAAAGAAACCGATGATCCTAAGCAGACATTTCTAGTGGGGATGTACTTATTAATTCTTCTCCAGAAGATTTCAGGCAATTTACCATAAAGAGAGTTGTGGTTTGTACTTACTGTTTTTAAAACAGCATATATACACACAGGTAACCATTGTAGTTAATGGAGAATGTTAAGCAAAAGAGGGCCCCTGTAAACTGATGAGGAGAGAAGACATAACCAAGGGAAAAATACGATTCTTCTCCACTTTTCTTTTTTTATATGGGTATAGTTCAATTATTAGTGTTAGGTGTATCACTTTCATGAGACAGACATATTCCAAAAATATTGTATTGAGTCATAAATATTTGTTTTATAATCTTCATCTTATAAATGTCACACAGAATTCAAACAGTCATCAATGTGACCCATTGACAATATTTTAGAAAAAATACATCAACATAGATTTATACCGAGCTCTCAATTCATACCATGAATTTCTAAAAGAACATACACATATATCAAATCAGCCAATCATATTCATTCAGAACTGTTCAATCTACTCTCTAAAAACAATACTTGATATCCTATATTGACATTAGATCAATTCGTTAGTCATCCATGTATACAGCAATGTTAATTCACATTACCTTTAAGACAAACATAAATTATACTTCCATTGGTACAGTTTACTTCACATCATCATAATGACACAAACATGTAACATCTATAATATATTCTTATATTTTACATAGATATACAGTTGCGCGTTTTCCTTGTTAATGGAGGATGGCCTTAGGATGAGCAGCGAGGAGAGCTGTCCACCATGCTGGCGGCTGGATTTTGTATCAACGAAGGATATATTCATGATGCCTAAGTACAGACTTAAGTAGTCTAGTCATGACCTTATAATAGCCAAGATGTAAATTTTTCTGCACTCATAAGACAGCAGGGGAGGTAGTGGTTGAACATTATGTAAATGAAACAACAGGATATGACAGCATAAATCCAAAACGAGGCATTCAGTTTAAATCCCAGGCTCTTTACACTGAAAATAAGGACAGAAATCTGGAATTGAGACGTTAGGTTTGCAAAATATATACGTGCCACTAGTTATCAATATTTCGGTCTTATCCGTGCTGAGTTTCAACCAGTGGAGGTTCATCCAGCTGTGTACTATTAAGAGGCCATTCTATAGCAAGCGAGCATCATTGGGAGAGTTGGAATGTCTAAACAAGAATTTAGGGCCAAATTTACTAACATTTCATACAATTCGGCGCAGCAAGGCAACTTGCTGCACTGCGTTATGTGAAAGGGAAACATCAGAAATTAGGCATATTTACAAAGATGTAGTGCATTTCTGCCGCCTCCTTGTGCAGCCTAGCGCCAACACAGGCACCATTGCACCATGGTGCAAAGGTGTCTGCATTACATGCCGGATTGTTTTAGTGCAGGAAGGAGAGCCTTCCTGCACTAAGACAATCCTTCAAGGCATTTTCCATTGTTTATGAGTGATGCGGAATGCATCACATTTAGAACAAGCATTAATAAAAGCATTAGGTTTTGCCTATGTGATTAATAATACACTTTTTTTGTTTTTGTTGTAAGTTGTAGCTTGCTGAGTAGTTGTACAATGTAAGTTATGGAAAGACTGTTAAAGTGTTATGACTTGTTGATGTACAAAAAAGCAAGATATATTTGATGTTAAATGAAAAACAAAGGTGGTGGTGTTCCACGTGGGAAATATCCGCACTTTCAGTTTAGCATCAGGTTAACATTCATATATAGCGTGAAACAGTATAAAACAACGGGTGCCCCACCCTAAAAGAGCATACCACCAAACTGCTCTAATGGCACAGAAAACAGAAATTTTCTGAGCTACAACTTGCAAACAGAATATTAGGGTTACTGTGGCACACCTGAAATAGTTACATGAACCTCTGAAAATATAGAGATTTAGTTTCTAGGCAAAATGGGGTACAATATTCCCATTACTTTTTCTCTATTCAACAAAAACAATTGACAGGAATTCCGAAAAGCATAAGTCTGACACCATCCAGTTCAAGTATAGGACTGTAATTCTTTATTCTTTCTTGCGTTTGAGTCCACGAAAATGTTTTTCAATAAATAATCTCAGCACTTTTTTTGCCAACACGTGTTTCGTCTTTTCAAAGACTTTATCAAGGCTGGAATAATAAACATAAAAACAAACAATGACTCACATAAATGTGAACAACATTTATATATATACAAATACATTGAAAACATGAACAAACCCATGATACATGAAACGTGTTGTAAATAATAATAACAACATGAAATCAAATATACACAATAAATAAGGTAGTGGTAAGGACATGAATACTACTAAAGCAGAAGAAACCTATGAGTTACCTAAACAGAATAACACATGGAGAGAAAAGATAGGAAGGATATATAAGGCTGTAAAGATTGCCAGTAGCCATACAAATGAAAACTAATGTTTACAATTAGTTCGCCCAAAAAAATAATATAAGATATAGAAGAAATACAATACTGTCAGTAAATAGTAGAAGAAAATAAATGACACGAGGAGAATATGGATAAAATAGAGAGTGCAGTAAAGTCGCAGAACCTTAGTTGCCAAAAACAGAACATTATTGCAGTGTCCATTAAAGAAAAATAGACGAGTGTGGTAAAATAACAGAACCTCAATTGCCAGAAACAGAACACCCGTGCGATATCAATTACAGGTACTAAAGAGTAATCATCAGTGCAAATGAAAAATAAGAAACCTACCCATTGATATAAACGAGAAAGAATCCGATGAAACAACAAAATTATAGCCGTTACGATGTATAGGGCTATACGGATAGACAGAAGTCTGGTTTTTGAGTAACAAGTTCGGAACTGAAAAATGAGAAAATTATATAATATATTTACAAAACAATTCTTCATCTGATCATTAAACAATCAATCTAAAATAACTCCATTGTTGTGACCCGGAGCCTACAAGCCAGTAAGGTGAAAGATCAGACAAAGAAAAGTGAAGTAAGACCCTAGATTGTGTGGGGAGACCGTAAGGAGAAATAAAATACAAAAAGTAAAAGGTAAGGATACCATTGCATTCATCACTAAATTTAATTCACACAGTAACCAAGTTTTTGGTACCTTGCATAAACATTGGCAACTTTTGAAATTAGACCAACAACTAGGTCCTGTCATCCAAAACAAACCTCGAATCATATATAAGAGGGGCAAGACATTAAGAAACATCTTAAGTCCCTCAAATGTTAGCAATTATACCAATACCACGAATGATACGTGGTTACCTAGTAAACCCAAGGGTTTCTATAAGTGCACCATGTGTAACGTCTGTCAGTTTGCGGATGACAAGAAAAAGGAGTTTCAATATAATACCAACCATACACATACAATTCAACAGTTTATCAACTGTAATACTAAATATACAATTTACTGCATTGTATGCCAATGTAACTTAATCTATGTCGGCAGTACGATTCGGCCACTTAAAGAAAGAGTGCAGGAACACATAAGAGCTATCCGCAACAATAACCATAATTATCCCCTGGCGACTCACTATAATACTATGCACTCTAATACAGAGATTTTACAATTAAAATTTCATGGTATTGCAGTAGTTCAGCCAAACTCCAGGGGTGGTGATAGAACATCGATCTTTAATGGACACTGCAATAATGTTCTGTTTTTGGCAACTAAGGTTCTGCGACCTTACTGCACTCTCTATTTTATCCATATTCTCCTCGTGTCATTTATTTTCTTCTACTATTTACTGACAGTATTGTATTTCTTCTATATCTTATATTATTATTATTATTTTTTTTTTTTGGCGAACTAATTGTAAACATTAGTTTTCATTTGTATGGCTACTGGCAATCTTTACAGCCTTATATATCCTTCCTATCTTTTCTCTCCATGTGTTATTCTGTTTAGGTAACTCATAGGTTTCTTCTGCTTTAGTAGTATTCATGTCCTTACCACTACCTTCTTTATTGTGTATATTTGATTTCATGTTGTTATTATTATTTACAACACGTTTCATGTATCATGGGTTTGTTCATGTTTTCAATGTATTTGTATATATATAAATGTTGTTCACATTTATGTGAGTCATTGTTTGTTTTTATGTTTATTATTCCAGCCTTGATAAAGTCTTTGAAAAGACGAAACACGCGTTGGCAAAAAAAGTGCTGAGATTATTTATTGAAAAACATTTTCGTGGACTCAAACGCAAGAAAGAATAAAGAATTACAGTCCTATACTTGAACTGGATGGTGTCAGACTTATGCTTTTCGGAATTCCTGTCAATTGTTTTTGTTGAATAGAGAAAAAGTAATGGGAATATTGTACTCCATTTTGCCTAGAAACTAAATCTCTATATTTTCAGAGGTTCATGTAACTATTTCAGGTGTGCCACAGTAACCCTAATATTCTGTTTGCATATATTTGATGTTATTAGTGGTATTATATCCTGGGGAGATCAGGTGAACTGTGTAGGACAAAGATAAAACATTTTTACTTGATAAGTAGCCTTGAAAGTGGTGTAGCTATGGGGAGAATAGGTAAAGGGTGGATGAAAAAGCATACAAGTACAGCCTAAGCCGTTTTTGCAAATCCCAAAAAATAACATTGCGAAGACTACATGAAAAGGTGTTGTTTGGTTTTTGTCCATTTTTAAGATAAACAAATACAAATTATCTTTACATTTTTTAAATGAGTATTTGAGCAGTTCTGCAACCTAAAAGTGAAAGAAATACACTGAAAGTGATATAATTGTTTTATTGAGATGGGCAAGTTTTTCTTTTAAATTACAGTTTTCTCTTATGAAGTTTTTATTTTATTTTATACTGCACATTTTTTAATTATTGTGAAAAAACTTAAACATGAACATAAACCCTGAAACAATAATAAGCATAGAGTAAATATTTTCACTTCCATCTTCATTGGCATTGATCTTCTTATGGTTTACAATTTTTCTTTATTTACACGGTACACTGTGACATTTTCAATTATTGTGCTATATACTTTGAAGTTTGTAATACCGTATTTTTCAAGGTATTTGCTATAATAAGTCTTGGTGCCACTGCACCTGCTGCACCACTGAAATCATGTCCCTTGTGCCTGCTAGATAACTGCACTTTGCCTGTTTTAAGAATGTGCAGTTGGTGTTCCTTACGGATTATTTAACAACGAAAATGTAGGCGGCTGTTTAAATTATTTTGGTGAACTGAAACCCTTTTTACCAATTATTAAGCTAAAATACCATGCATTAAAAGTATGCATAAATTTGAACGTCAAAAAATCTCACTATTAGAAAATAACTCCTTTCAAAATAATAGATACCTTCTGATAAAAACAACAGCAGAACAAATCCCACATGGTCACCAAACACGCTTGCTCACAAAAACAAGCCCAGCAGCTAGAATTTTCAAATTCACTGCCCTTGAAACTATACAGCCTACATTTCTGGCCCGTAAAAGGAACAGGCTGCATTCACAAACCTTGAGGAATACTTTTAGAACAGGCACATGACCATGTGTACAATTCAAATCTCTTGGCAGTCTGGCTCTGTGATGTTATACAGAAACTGTCCCAACAGATAAAGGAGGTTAAAACATCCCTTCAGAGCACCAAGGATCGTGCTCATGTAAAGCACTGCAATCACTTCATTCAGGTTTACGCTACATCATGTGCCAACAACAAACATATGACACAGAAAAAAAACTATTTTATTAGCGACAAACACATGAAACAGAAAAAACTGCAATTTTCTTAGGGGAAAAATATCATAAAGAAGGTGAGCATTATTTAAAAGTTCCACCCACTAAGGCAGAATTAAACAAGCATGTTTGAAATGCATGCAGTTATGGAAGATAAGTGTCTGTAAGCAGTAAACACTGTGCAGCTTTAACTCCTTCGGTGCTAATGATGGAATGGTTCCGTCATGAGCACCAGTGCTCGTGTGCTAGTGACGGACCCATTTGGTCACGTGCACACTAAAACAAAATCACTCTGTTGTAGCAGCAGAGGGATTTCCTTTTTTTGCCTCAGGATGTAGGGAAGAGTTACCCAAACCTCCTGAAGCATTTTTTAAAAAGTTTGATGTAAAGACAATCGCGCGTGGTGCGCTGACGTCATTACATTGAAAATGAAACTGAAACTTGGTTTCAGTTTCATTGTTTCTGTGCTCGTGGGGCTATTTCAGCCGCTTGAACACCGAAACACATGGGAGATGTATCATAGGAAAGGAATCTGCCCTTTCCAATGGTACCCCTCCCGAGTGGATCCCTGCTCGGGGACCGCCACATGAGGGCGATCCCCAAGCAGGGATCCACCCAGTAAACACCAGGGATGTGGGAGTGCCCCCTTGAGCAAGGGCCTTTGCTCCATCCATTCCAAATGGACACATTGAGTCTTTCTGCCCCCCCGGGGGGCAGAAAGCACCCCAGACAGCAGGAATTATTTATTTTATAGATCAGAGGTGGGGGCTGCCCAAAATGGGCAGGCCAATGTCCCAACCCACCACTAAAAAATGCCAAAGTTTCTCTGCCCCACCCTAGGAGGCAGATGGGGGCAATAGCCCCTTATCTGCCCCTCAAGGGGGCAGAAAGCCCATCTGGAACCAGGGATTAGTTTTTTTTTATAAGTATGACTTGTACCTGCCCAGAATGGGCATGCCAATACTCCACCCCCCCAAAAAATTGCCACAGTCTTTCTGCCCCCCCCCCGGAAGCATATAGGGGCAATTTCCCCTTATCTGCCCCCTGGGGAGACAGAAAGCCCACTAGGCACCAGGGATAATTTTCTTTTTTAATGCATAGGGGTGGGGCTGCCCAGAATGGGCATGCCAATGCTCCCACCCTAAAACATTTTTGACACAGACTTTCTGCCCCCCCGTCAGGAGGCAGATGGGGGCAATAGCCCCTTATCTGCCTCCCTGTCCCCAGGGGGGAAGAAAGCCCACTAGGCACCAGGGATGTTTCTTTTATTATACATAGGGGCCCAGACAGACATGCCAATGCCTCCACCCCCCAAAAGAATTAGCCACAGTCTTTCTGCCTCCCCCAGGAGGCAGATGGGGCAATAGCTCCAGATCTTCCCCCTGGGCAGGGGCAGAGAGCCCAATAGGCTCCAGGGATTATGCTCTTGTTTTATACGTGCGTTAGGGCTGCCCAGAATGGGCATACCAATCCCCCCCCCCCAAAATAGCCTCAGTCTTTCTGCCCCCCTTGGGGGCATGTTGGTGCAATAGCCCCCAGTCTGCCCCCCCCAGGATGGCAGAAAGCCCACTAGGCGACCCACACAAATGACTAGTTTACAAAAAATGTACAGGCTTGCTAGATTTCCTTACCTGAGGGGAAGAGCTAGGGTCCAAAATCCACAGCAAGGCACATTGCTAAAAATGGTCATGTTGCATTTTGGCCCATTTCCTGTACTAGACCTACCCACAAAAGTGATGTACCATTTTTATTGGGAGACTTTGGGGAATGCTTGGTGGCTGGAAGATTGTGGCTACCCACAGATTCCAGAACTTTCCATCACAGTAATGTGAGGCAAATGTTTTCTTCTCAAAGTCTGCATGGGATTCTGGGTAACAGAACCTGCTGAGAGCCACACAAGTCACCCCATCCTTGATTTCCCTGGGTGTTTAGTTTTAAAAAATGTATAGGTTTGCTAGGTTATCCGAGGTGCCGGCTGAGCTAGGGTCCAAAATTAACAGCTAAGCACATTGCAAATACAGGGGCAGTTTTCACTGGAAAAATGTGATGTGTCCATGTTGCGTTTTGAGACGTTTCCTGTCATGGCCACAGAAGTGTGAGCAAAATGTTTTCTTTTTTTTTTACAAAGTTTGAGGTGTGCAAGGCATTGTGGGTAACAGAACCTGGTGACAGTCACACAAGTCACCCAATCTTGGATTCCCCTAGATGTCTAGTTTGCAAAAATGTTTATGTTTGCTAGGGTTTCTTAGGTGCCGGCAGATCTAGGGTCCATAATCCACAGCTAGGCACATTGCCAAAAAAGGGTCAGTTTTCACTGCAAAAAATGTGATGTGTCCATGTTGCGTTTTGAGACGTTTCCTGTCATGGTCACTAGGCCTATCGACACAAGTGAGGTATCATTATTAGCGGGAGAGTTTGGGGAATGCTTTGTGTGTGGTAGTTTGTGGATCCATGCAGATTCCAGAACTTTCCATCACAGAAATGTGAGGAAAATGTTTTCTTTTTTTATACAAAGTTTGGGGTGTGCAAGGCATTGTGGGTAACAGAACCTGGTGACAGTCACACAAGTCACCCAATCTTGGATTCCCCTAGATGTCTAGTTTGCAAAAATGTTTATGTTTGCTAGGGTTCCTTAGGTGCCGGCAGCTCTAGGGTCCAAAATCCACAGCTAGGCACATTGCCAAAAAAGGGTCCGTTTTCACTGCAAAAAATGTGATTTGTCCATGTTGCGTTTTGGGCCGGTTGCTGTCGCAGGTATTAGGCCTACCCACACCAGTGAGGTCACATTTTTATTTGGCGACTTTGGGGAATGCTGGGTGGCTGGAAGTTTGTGGCACCCCACAGATTCCAGAACTTTCCATCACAAAAATGTGAGGAAATTTTATTTTTTGACAATGTTTGAGGTTTGCTAGGGATTCTGAGTTACAGAACCTAGTGAGAGCCACACAAGTCACCCCATCCTGGATGTCTAGTGTTAAAAAATGTATAGGTTTAGTCGGATTTCCTAGGTGCCGGCTGAACTAGGGTCCATAATTCACAGTTAGGCACATTGCAAAAAAGGGTCAGTCTTCACTGGAAAAATGTGATGTGTCTTTGTGTGTTGGGCAGTTTCCTGTCGCAGGCACTGGGCCTATTATACAAGTGAGGTACCATTTTTATCAGGAGACCTGGGGGAACACAAAATAGTAGAACAAGTGTTATTACCAATTGAATTTCTTTGCATTTCTGCCTTCCAAATGTAAGACAATGTGTAAAAAATAAGTCATTTTGAAAAATGTCTTCTAATTCACATGCTTTTATGGGCACCCACCATTTCGGAGATGCGCAAATAACCATGGCATCTAAACTCTATATTTTGTTACCATTTCAGAAATATGTAGACTTCCTTGGTACCTATTTTTCAATCTTTAGATTTCACCAAATGAATTGCTATATACTAGGGACGCAATGAAAAACCATTGCAAGACGCAGCTCAGTTATTGGCTCTGGGTACCTCAGGTTCTCAGTGAACCTACGAGTCCTCTATATTCCCACAATAAGAAGGTTTTGGCAGACTCAACAGTATATTGCTTTCCAAAAATAGCCCTACTTAGAAGAAGTTACAGTTGAAAATGTTTGCACAAAAGTCTGTTTTTTCCAACTAAATTTCAATATTTTTTAACTTCAATTGTTAGTTTCTATAGAAAGTACTTGAAGGATCTACACAAATGGCCCCTTACTGAATTCAGAATGTTGTCTACTTTTCCATAATATATAGTTTTCCGAGATCCATTATTGGTTTCACACCCATTTCTACCACTAACTGAAAGGAGGTTGAAAGCACAAAAAATATGAAAAATCGGCTATGTCCCAGGAAAATGCCAAAACTGTGTAGAAAATGTTGGTTTTCTGGCAAAACGTCTGCCTGTTTCTGAAAGCTAGGAAGATGATGATTTTAGCACCACAAATCCTTTGTTGATACATTTTGCTGGGAAAACACCAGCCCCTTTCTTCTGTAGCACTTTTTTCCATTTTTCTGAAAACAAACAAAAGTTAGCTGTATTTTGACCAATTCCTTGGTCTCCTGCAGAGGAATCCCCAAACCCTTGGTACCTTTAGAATCCTCAAGATGTTAGAAGAAAAGGATGCAAATTTGGCATGGATACCTTATGTGGACAAATCGTTACAGGGGCCTAAGCACAAACTAACCCAAAAAAAGGCTTAGCACCAGGGGTGCTGCCACTGCACTTGCTGCCCCCATTCTACTAATGGCCCTAGTGCCAGCAAGATAACCACACTTGTGGCTGCCTGTTTAGTTGTAAAATATAACAATAATGAGTATTTAGTGGGGTGCCTACAGCTTTTGGTCAAGGTGACACTGCACTTGCTGCCCTAGTGCCTGCTAGAGAACTGCACTTATGAGTTCCTGTTTAGTAGTAAATTATAGCAATATTTGGTGTTTAGAGGAGTTATGACATCTTTTGGCCCCAGTGCAACTGCACCTGCTGCACCGTTCATATCATGACTCTATTGTCTGCAAGGTAACTGCAATTGTGACTGCCTATTTAGTAGTAAAATAAACAATATTATGTGTTTAGTGGTGTGCCTAGAGCTTTTGGTCCTGGGGTTACTGCACCTGCTGCAGCATTGTAATTATGACCCTAGTGCCTGCTAGATACCTGCACTTGTAACTGTCTGCTTAGTAGTTATATATATCAACATTTGGTTTTTAGAGAAGTTCTGAAATTTGTTTGGCTCCAGTGCAACTTCACCGGCTGCACTATTCAAATAAGGACCCCAGTGGCTGCAAGATAACTGCATTTGTCACTGCCTCTTTAGAAATTAAAATATGGCAATATTGGTGTTTATAGGAGTTCTGACAACTTTTGTGCCCAGTGCCACTGCACCATTTCAATGATAATCCTATTGCCTGCTAGTTGACTGTCTTTTGTGTGGTAAAATGTAGCAAAATAGGTGTTTAGTGGTATGCCTAGAGCTTTTGACCACGGTGCCAGTGCACCTGCTGCACCATTCAAATCATGCCTCTTTTAACTGCAAGGTTACTGCAATTGTGACTGCCGATTTAGTAGTAAAATAAAGCAATATTAGGTGTTTGTAGGAGTTCTGACAACTTTTTGGGTCCGGTGCCACTGCAACTTTTGCACCATTCAAATCGTGACCCTAGTGCCTGCAAGATAACTGCATTTGTGACACCCTGTATAGTAGTAAAAGATACCAATATTTGGTGTGTAGTAGTGTGCCTAGAGCTTTTGTTCCCAGTGTCATTGCACCTGTTGCACCATGGCAATTATGACACTCGTGCCTCCTAGATAAATGCACTTGTGACTGTCTGTTAGCAGTAACATTTAGCAATAATCTGTGTTTATTGGGGTCCCTAGAGCTTTCATACACAGTGCCACTACACCTGCTGCACCATTCAAATCATGCCTCTTTTAAATGCACGGTAACTGCAATTGTGACATTGTATCTGCCTGTTTAGCAGTAAAATATAGCAATAGTAGGTGTTTAGAGGAGTTCTGATAACTTTTGGGACCGGTGCCACTGCACCTACTGCACCATTCAAATCATGACCCTAGTGCCTGCAAGATAACTGCATCTATGACTGCCTCTTTATTAGTAAAATGTAACAATTTATGGTGTTTAGAGGGGTTCCTAGCACTTTGGGAGCCTGCATCGCTGCACCAGCTGCACAATGGAAATCATGACCCTAGTGCCTGCTAGATAACTGCACTTATGACTGCCTGTTAAGTTGTAACATTTAGCAATAATCTGTGTTTAGTGGGGCCCCTAGAGCGTTTGACCACAGTGCCACTGAACCTGCTGCACCATTCGAATCATGCCCCTTTTATCAGCAAGGTAACTACAATCGTGACTGCCTGTTTAGTGGTAAATATAGCAATATTAGGTGACAACTTTTGGCCATGGTGCCACTGCACCTGCTGCACCATTCACATCATGACCCCAGTGCCTACTAACTGCACTTGTGACTGTCTGTTTAGTAGTAAAAGTGTGCAATAATCTTTGTTTAGTGGGGTCCCTAGAGCTTTTGGCCCTGGTGCCACTGCGCCTGCTGCACCATTTAAATCAAGCTTCTTTTAACTGCAAGGTAACTGCAATTGTGACTGTTTAGTAGCAAAATATAGCAATATTAGGTGGTTACAGGGTAAGATAACAAAATGTAAATGGTAAGCAGTATGCAGCTTGAAGCAAAAGGAAAAAGTGTGATCCACTAATGCAGATGGGAATGATTGGGCCACAGGAAACTGATAAGAGAGACACAGAATGGAGCACTGGCTACAACCAATAGAAACTGGGAACGCACTTGAGTAACTTACTGTTTTTCTACCTCTTTTGTAATTTTCATGGTTTTTATTATTTGTCAGTATTCTTGTGATCATTATTATCTTATCACTGTGTTTATTATTTATTTGTTCTTTTCTTGAAATTCAATAAAAACGATTTGAGATAAAAACATAAACTGGGAAAGCAAACTGGAAAGCATACGGACGAGTCAAAAGTGAAGGGGGGATGTAAGTCCCTTTAAAGATATATTAAAAACAATAGATTTCACAAGCACAGCACCTTGCAGGCGAAACCTAAAAAGGAAGTAATGAGGAGAAATAATGATGTTTCTTCTCATTATACCTGTGTCTATGAGGCATACCATTTTGAAGCATTCCCAGATGCACAACTCTTTGAAAATCTGAGAATGTGGCAAAACCCATGGGCAGATGCATGAGAGTGCCATGCTTTACCCATGGAGCGAAAGCTAACCCAAGACAGTGATCTGTGCTGCCTTGTGTTACTTTGGTTTTACTAGACCATATAGAGACGCAAGTTAGCTTAGTAAATCCCACTAAAGGACTTGCATCGCCTGCGATGACTTGCATCACTCAAGGGCAATGTAGGCACTTAATAAATCTGTCTCTGAGTGTAATCAGCCTATGTAGAGATTGTTGGACCCAAAAGAGCATACATTTGCTGGAAGAGGCCCCATATATATGTTAAACATTGCTGTTTTTGTGTACCCTTGATGAATTACTCCACTGAATATTGGTGATAGTCAAAAAGCCGCATTGTCTTGGATGGATTGTTTCCTTGGGAGCTATGAGAAATTGAAATATGGACTGACTCTTTTTTTGTTCTGATGGTGCTGAACACACTTAACACACATTGGACTGAAACATCAACATAAACAAAGTGATTGCATAAAAGCGTCTTAATTAACCATGGTGCTTTGAGTGATGTGCATGCTCTGTGTAAATGTTCTTCTAACTTTCCTTTCTTTCTGTTGCTTCTGGTTTTTGTCATAATGTTCATGTATTTTACATGTTTGTATGACTACATCCTCATTGTTTGATTTGTAAATTGATGTTTTGTAAAAGACTGAATGTGCATTAGAGTAAAAGTTAAATAATACAGCTAACATCTATGGAGTACTGGCAAGCGATAAGTTCAAACTGTAGTGTGGAATGAGACAGTGTAGATTACAACTCCAAAAGGCAACTTTTATGTCAAACTCTTAGAAATAAAGAGACAAGCAAGCATGACTAGCAGAGTGAAGAAATGAAGTGGAACATTACTATCATGATGCGGAACCTTGAATGATGGCATGGTAAAACAGGGAGCGCAGATTTGCTTATCCTCATAGGATGGGGTATTGTTCCTCAAAAGAAATGTGTTCTAAAATTCATAGGGGCTAGCAAGATATGAAGCTCATTTAGAACCATATACTTTCCCATAATCACAAAATGGGAAAAACCCTTTGGTATATATTGTTCTCAATGTCCTAATAAGTGAATATCTTTTTGAGACCTAAGGAGAGCATTGCATCGAAATATAGCCCCAGGTTCTTCCCTTTGCATATCTGGTTGATTAGCCTGTGAACACACCGCTGATGAATTCCAGCATTGGGACAAAAATCTGCCCTTAAGCATTGTTGAGCTACAACCAGCTCTTGGCCATCCATGTGTTTATATTGATGAGGTAGGAAACTTGAGTGTTGCAAAGGTCTCAACGCTGTATGCTGTGCAATACCCTCTGAGGTGAGGGCAAGCGATTGGAAATATAGTACATTGCCTCTCATGAGCACCAGGAGAGCCTCTGGGGATGTACCTTAAACATGTGGGGGTAGGTGGAAGTCAAGAACTTGCTGTAAATGGCTAACCTCTTCTTCCATCAAGATCTCCTGCTATTTGTTCCTGACTGCTGCAAATGCTATTGTGAGGGCTAAAGGTAATTGTAGCATGCACATTTTTTATTTTGGTTTATACTTCAACTTTCGTACAATGGCTCAGACGCAATCCAGATGCCTATTTCATTGACCTTCCCTGCTTGCCTAGGCTCATCTTCTTTGTTAGGACCCCACCTGTCTATCAAACTATGGAGAATTTAATTTCCAGAAAGCAAATATAGCACAGTCTCCCGGTTTGCTACACAGGACCAGAGTGCCAGCCAAGCCGTGTAGAATTAAAATGGACCTCTAATGCTGCAAGGGTACAAAAGGAGATAATGGGAGATGTAGAACGCCTGTTTCACAGTGTTAGCCATGTTGTGTTACTACGCCAACTTTAATCTACAAATGCAAGGTTTGTAAGGTTTCTGCAAAGAGTTCAATTAGTCTGATTGATGTGTTGAGCTATTACTCTGCAGCAGCAATGTTTATTAGGTAAGCAAACACATTAAGGCATCCAGGCATGGCCCACACCTGGTTTCTGTTTTATGCTTCCTTCCTGTGGACGGCAGCTATCAGTGTCTGCATGAATAAAGTCATCTATGACTACTCCTACAGAGCCGCCATTGATTGATAAAGAAAAAATATCATACGTCAACGCTGACGCAAACCTATTCTCATACGCTTCATCTGTGTACAGAAGTGGAGCGTTGTACAACGCTGCTGTTTAATAACTTGTATTTGAAGTCAAATAAAGCATATTTTCTCTCTACCACTGTTAGATGCAAAATGCCTTTATTACCCACAGTGACATCATAAGGATTTTGGGAGCAAGACATATTTTGGGGTCCCTTTATAGAACGTTTTTGAATTGTATTACCCATTAGCTGCTGATCAAGCACACATGATGCCAAAAAATACTAAATTGTAAGTTACACTTTAACAGGACACATAAAAACAGGTGAAATGTGTCTTGATCAGGACCCTATAAATCATTACAATCACAGGGCATAGAAAGACAGTCACTGGAATTGGTAAGAGAGCAGTTTAGCTAGAGACATAGAATAGACAGATCAAGTAGAGACAAAGTTCACTTTCCAAGTGGGCCCCTTAGAAAGTGGGGGCCCCAGACACCATGGCCTTCCCATATTCTACACTGGCACCCCTATAAGGCATTCTGAAACACCAAGCACGTCTCATCCAGGGCCTGAATAAATATGATCACATCACCCCTATCCTGATGGAACTCCATTGCCTTCCCTTGCCTGCTTGCACTCTCTTCAAAACCAGCTACATCATTGCGAAACACTCAGCCCTGCTTTTCTTGCAGACAAGATCACCATCTCTGGTAGTTCTTGGCACACCCGCAGCCATGACACCATCATAGTGCAAAATATCAAGGGTAAAAACAAAACATAAGGCAGCAGCCCTTTTCCATTGATGCATCCAGGATCTGGTACAACATCTCTTCATCCATCAGGACAGCCCCACTGATAGTCCAATTTAGGAAACAGTTTAATACACACTTTCTTAAAGAACTGTAAGCATTTTTTTTATTCTGTACAGCTCTACAAAGCTTTTTGGCTAGGTGCATGAAGTATGTGAATTATTACAAAAGTGTAAACTGAGAAACCACATTTGAGGAAACCAAATAATGGAAAAACTATTTTAAGGAAAGACAATTTTAGGGGAATACAATTAATAAATAATGACATTAAAATCAGGAATCACTGAAAAATATTTTGATTGCACTTAGTCTTTAGAAAGTTCAGTAAATCTGAAACTGGATATATGTCTAAAATTGGAAAAATAGATTTATTCTATATCAGATCACAGTTACGTAATAACATTTTTAAAAAGTTCCAAACATACTACATTTTACTACAATTATTAAAAATGTATGATTTTTTAGTAATACTTTTCCAGTTAAATTGTTTTTTCAATATTATCACTTACACCGCTTTCTCTCCCTCACATCTCTTTATACATAACCTACTAGAGGTCACCAGTAGGTAGTTATAGTTAGGACCCAGGAGCAAAATTACGACTCTTTTTTGCAGTCGCAAATGGGAATCCCCATGTACAAACCATAATTTACGAGTTGATAACCTATTAGTAACTCGCAAAATATGGCTTGCGACTCGATGGGGCGTGCCAATTGGCAAGCCACTCGCAATCGGGAAGGGGTCCCCAGGGGTCCCCTTCCCCTTTGTGAATGTGTGCGAAAATATTTTTAAAGCGCAGACGGTGGTCCCAGGGACCACTGCCTGCCCTTACAAAATGAAACTGAAAAGTTTAAGTTTTCTTTTTTAAATGCATCCTGTTTTCCTTTAAGGAAAATGGGTTGCATTTTAAAAAAACGTCTTTTTTTAAAAAGCAGTCACAGACATGGTGATCTGCTGACCCCAGTAGGCCACCATCCCTGTGAGTGCTAGGCATTCCCAATGGGGTCGCAAATTGTGCTTGCCTCATGAATATTAATGAGGCATGCACTTTGCGACCCCATTGGGAACCGCAGACAGTGTCTGAGACACTGTTGTACATTGCATTTTTCGAGTCGCAAATTGCGTGTCACAATTTGACTCAATTTGCAACTCGCAAGATGCTAGCGTCATACATCTGTCCCCTAGTTTCCATAGGGAAAGCCTTTTTTTGCGAATAACTTTGGTGCCATTTGATGAATCCTCATGAAATTTGCAAACCTAGTACGCACCTGAGTTCAGCTGCTGTGTGGAAAGTTTCGGGGTGATCTGAAAAGCAGGGGCTGAGAAAAAGGGGCGGTCCCAAAACACATTTTCCCCATGCAATATCCCATAGGGGTTTTGAACATCAGTACAGCCCGAACTGCTGAACGGAATTATACCAAATTTGGCAGAACGCTAGCTCTTGGTCCAGAAAGAGCCATTTTTGTAATTTGTTGGAAATCCCCTCAGTAGTTTTGAAGTTATTAAAGAAAAAAGAAATGTAGATATCTAGGGATGCGATCCTTCATGGAACCACTCAAGAAAGATTCACGGATACGGTGGGAAAAGGAAGGCCCTGAGTGCAACCTGAGAGGAAAGTTGCAGCTGCCATTTATTTTCTCGCTTTGGGCCGGGGAGGAACAAAAACAATGAAAAACTGAAATAAGAGGTCACACCCCTTAGGAGAAATGGAGGTGTCTTTAAGGGACCCATCATTGGGAAAAATTGCCCCAATTTTTTTTTAGCTTATCCCCAGATGTGTGGATCCACCACAGCGCTCAGCACGACCCCCTGTGTCAACTCACAAATTGTTCATGGATCGAACAATGGAAAAAGAAAAACATAGGAATTAACTGAAAAAAACTAAGATTACAGGGACGTTATAGTTAGGTTGACGTTTAACCCATTAAAAAAAACATAGAAATTCATCAGTTATACTTATTTGAAGAAATTATAACTCATGCCGTCTTTAGGTAATGAGTTATAGTTTCTTAACATAAGTATAACTATAAGTAAAACTATAACTGCTGAATTTCAATGGTTTTGTATGGGTATAACGCCAACCTAACTATAAAGTTCCTGTAACCAATATTCACTCCATAGTGGCTTGATTCGCTCAACTCCCCTTGCAGTGGCACAAACAAAAAAGGATGATCAAGGACTCTCCTGGCCTTTTGACACACACAATGTCTTTTTATTTTGTTTTATTCAGTAAAATAATGATTAATTTGGTCTACAACAATTGCAGAAACTGACCACGATCGACGTGTTTCAGCAACAACTTTCAACTGGGTCAGAGAGAGAGAGAAATAGATTGAAAGAACAAAAAGAATATCTCCCCATAAACACATATAAATAGTCTGTTTTCTGTTTGAGATAGATAGATAGATAGATAGATAGATAGATAGATAGATAGATAGATAGATAGATAGATAGATAGATAGATAGATAGATAGATAGATAGATAGATAGATAGATAGATAGATAGATAGATAGATAGATAGATAGATAGATAGATAGATAGATAGATAGATAGATAGATAGATAGATAGATAGATAGATAGATAGATAGATAGATGGAAAGATAGATAGATAGACAGACAGACAGATAAGGACAAAAAGACAATGCAAACCTTGTAGAAAGACCACCAGAGAGAACACTTGTCATTACACCTTAAAAATAAACATTCAAAAAGCAATAAACAAAAAGGTATTCTTGGTGGATTGGTGTCCATGAAATGGTAAATTGCATTGATTTTGAAAATGTACATTACATAGCTTAGGGGAAATTGGTTGTTTGTAATGGTATTCCACGAAAAAAAAAATCACATACAACCTCATTTCATGCTGTACAAATACCACATACATTCATACACACTGTTGAGGTTATCAACAATGAGCTTCTGCTTTCTTGAGAGTGAAAATGTTTCTCAAACTGTACAGCAGAGGAAAAGAAGAAACTTGCTCAGAGTGGTTTGAATCAATATGCAATGTGTTCTCTTCAGGATAAATCTGAATTTTTCACATTATTTTATCTTCAACATCTCTATGAGTACTGAACTGTGAATAATTAAAAAAATAACATTCTAAAGGTGCAAAAGACTAACCCTTCAACACCTGCCAATGTCCTTTTTAGCACAGACAACTGGAAAACTGCTAAACAGATTTACACCAAAATAGAAAAGCATGTTCTGAATAAAGGTCTTGTTTAAGCTTTTTGGTTTCACTTCTTTCAGCAGTTTCATCTTGAGTGGAGATTGTAAAGCCTCATGCGACAAAGCATTCAAATCTTGCATCAAGAAAAGGTGGAACAATTACATTTATGAAAGAGTCTTTAAGAACGCTTTAAGCCCTCCTTTATGCTGCCTCTGTGCCATATATACTTCTTTTGTTCAAGATGATTTCATATAAAAAGTGAATTTTGCTCACATCTGTGATTTTGCAGTCTGAGGAGCTAAACAATCTGATTGACTAACTATGATAGGAAAATGCAAGGCATCAATGAATACTCCTAGCAACCGCTTTGCAGAACATCCTCTTACTCCCATGAGGATGCAGAAAGTTCAGAGTAGGATGAGTCTAGTACACAAAATTAAAAACAATTTGTGTTTCATGATCTGCAAAGCCCAGCTGTTAATTGTGCATCACATGAATCTGATCTGTATGTGGGAAACATTTGCTCCATTGACCTCATTTGAGATCCACAAATTAAATAATATGTACAAAACTTACAGGATCTCAAAAGTGCTCTGATAGCATGGCCCAAGACTTTTGCAAGTGGGTTCTTGGAGTACAATGGCTGCACACTTGAGGTGGACCGTGACCACTGCCTACTGTGGTTGGTCAAAAACTGTACAAAGTGGATTATTACTTTAGATAGAGGCTAAAGTATATAATTAAAATGTATAGAATTCTCTTTAAATCCATGTTGAATGGAAGGTATGGTTCTTTACTCACAAAATAAAATAACAATTGTCATAAAAGATTTTAAAAATCCTCTAAAAAATGTCAGTTGAAGAGATTTCATGTTTCCGGTTCAAATCTTAAAACCCACTGATATTTACCTTCAAATCGCTGAGCATTGAATCCATAACCCCCATGTGCTGACTACACCTTCATACAAGATGTTGTAGATTATATCACAAATTACTTAATATAAATAATACAGCTGCTATGATTGCTGAAAACCTCAGTACTGTGTCTGGCCAAAAGGAAGCCCTGAGCCCTGATCTACTGGCAGGTCTATTGAGTGAGTACAGTGAGCTGCGGTGGAGTCATGAGGATACATTTTAAGTATATGACATGGATCCTGTCCAGGAGTCTCTTCCGTGCTGTATCTTAATTGCAGGACCTAAACGCAAGGCCATGCACCCAGACATCACTAGACTTGGTTAAATTCCATAAGTGGCTATGTAGCTGTTATGGTGGATACACAGAGTCTGGCTTAAAGCCAGAACCTGTTACCCAAATGCACAGGGCATAACCAAAGAAGAAGTACAGTGAACCTTGGGAGAATGGGATGGTTATATGCAATTAAGAGAGTGTACAGCCTACGGCGGGAAGGTCGGGAGGATGCAAGCAGATAACATAACTGAAAGGGTGAGTCAGATGTAAAACAGGTAGGTCTGGACAGAAAAGCTCAGGACCACTGCTAGGATAGTCACCAAACGTTATGGAATGCTAGTCACTGACCATGCACAAGATGAAGTGTCATAGACATAGATTGGTGAAGGACAGTGAAAGAAATTGCATCATCAACTATTAGATGCGGAACCCTCAATGGCAGGAGCACTCAATGGAGTATGAATGAGGGAACAGTTGGGAAGGCAATATGGAAAGAACTTATGGATAATTGTTGTGATGAAGTGGGGGAAAATAAAGTGGAGAAGAGTGGGATTTCTATTATATTCAACCAAAGGACTACTGGGATGGAGCTCAATGTGAATGAACATAATGAAAAGCCTATGCCCTGGGTGGATGGTGAGTAACAGGGATTTCAAGCATATTATAGCAAATAAATACATTGTGACATACAATAGCCTGGGCCATTAATTCTAGCCATGCATGACCCTTGAGACCTTTGTAGAGAGGAGCAGTGCTGAAAGTGCATACCTCTTCTGCATGCTGTCTAACACTCTCAGCAGATTGAAATTGTGGGGATTCAAGTATGTTTGTACCATTGTGCATGCTGTGTTTGTGCTGATTGTTTAGAAGAAATGGAGCTGGATGACCTTCTTGTCAACTTTGGGCAGACACCTACATACCTGCTTCATAGTGTTCAAGGAGAGGAGAAATGCAGCCAAAGGTCGCAGAGAATGGGAGGGGCGTGGTGGAGGAGACAAGAGGTTGGGACAAACTTAGTACATGGTAGGCTGAATGGATACAATGTGGAGTAATACATTTTTACACAGCTTGCAAAACAAACTGAATTATCTGTGGGTCTAACGTGTTACTTGGTGCCCTATGGCGTCCCAAACACAAGTAAAATGTACAGAATCTCACACAGGAAAGATTACTAGGAGATACAGCCGGGAGAAGATCCCAGATCATGAAGGATGTCACCTCGGTGAGTAATGGTCTTCTGTCCTTTAATTAGAGCTTTCCCGTGTGAGATTCGGTATATTTTACTTGTTTTTGGGATGCCACATGGTGCCAAGTAACACATCAGACCCACAGATAATTCAGTTAATTTCGTAGTCTTCTAGGGAAAATATCTGTGCAGGTCTCTACATTTTTCCGTGGACCCTCCTACCCGTTTCCTATTTTTGCCATAATAGCTTGACCAAAAGACATTGGGTGCACTTGTTTCTCAAGAGGCATGAAGTTTGTGTTGCATTCTTGTAGGAAACATACTTTACCAAAAAATGGAAGGCTCAGCATTACTTAACCACCTATTCTGACAGAGGGGCCTCGGTGTGAACAGCAGCTGGAATCCATTTCTAGCTTTGTTACACAATGGTAGATGTGGAGGGGAGATTTATTATGCTTTAAAGCATGCTGGAAGGCAGGTAAATTAGTGCTATAAAATATAAGCACTATGTATAGACAAAATATTATTTTGGATATTTTGGAGTTGGGGAAGTCCTTTGTGAATATTCCAATGTTCTGGGCTGGACACTTGAACTGGCATCCATCCCAGCTGCATACTAACCCCAGGATGGCAGCTGCATTATGGGAGTTCATGGGCAGGTAGGATTAATGGACATCTGGAAGGGAAGACTCATCATCAGAATGTAAGGAGCACCTCTGCTGTTCTAGTGGAAATATAACACTTCAGTAGGTCATATTTTATCCTGTATCACACAAAATACAACATAGATTGCAGGTAGCCTGATACATGGGCAGATAGCTTCCAGTTCACTGCTTGATGGCATGGCGTTTTGCCCTAACATTTTAAGCTCGAGCTGGCTAATATACACTACACAAACGTTAGGGTTAAATGGACCCAGCTGGTTTCTTAAAGCTGGGATATTCAAAGAGGCACAAAGCATGGCTGCCTACTCTCTGCTCTGATGTTTGTGATCTAGACACTGAGGCATTGGCTGCACCACCCATTCAGTATTGATGTAGGCAGACTATGTCCTCGCTTATATTTGACAACTGCAAGACACAGTACCAATCCTTTAAGAACAGTTGGAATAACTTTGGATAGTCTCTTGCTTACACACTAACCAAGAGTAAATCTGGCCATTCCCTTACCAGAATACCCAACGTACTCAGACATTGGCATACAATGCGAGCAAGAACACTTCGGGTACCTAGTCATACAGCTGGGTCATACAGCAGATAAACAGCTCTCTTACAACATGGGGGAGTTTCAGAGGGTCTAAACATCTCGGCAAGACTTTGGAAAATACCCTGTGTTTCTTAAATATGAGTTGGATTGCAGTACTTAAAATGGGATTCCTACTTCAATGCTTATGTGCAATGCTGAATCTGATGTACACCATAAACCAAGACACAGTTAAATAGGTGGTCAAATTAATAAACCTCCTGGTTTGGGCTGGAAAGAGTATCTGGGTTCGTTTGGAAACTTTAAAATTAAATTGAAATGGGAGGCAAGCAGCCTGGGGTTCCTGGATCTGTAACTCTACTACATAATAGCACAGTTGCACTACCTAAGGTGCAGTGGCGGACGGTAAGTATTGGAGGGAGAGGGGCACACTCTCACGCACACATACACACAACACTTAAAGCAATGTATTCACACACACGCACGCACACACAAACCCATTCATTCACAACACTCTTCACCAAACATTCATACATACACGCACACATGCACACAAACCCATTCATTTACAACACTCTTCACCAAACATTCATACATACACACACACACGCACACAAACACATCCATTCACAACACTCTTCACCAAACATTCATACATACATGCATACATGCACACAAACACACTCATTAATAACACTCTTCACCAAACATTCATACATACATACACACATCCACACAAACACATCCATTCACAACACTCTTCACCAAACATTCATACATACACGCACGCATGCACACAAACACATTCATACAGAGGTCGTCATCCTTGGCACCACCCCCTCTGCCTGGGATGACTCATGGTGGCCGGCCACTTTGGGAGCCGCACCGACACCCACCGACCACGCACGCAACCTGGGATTCATCCTGGACTCTTCCCTCTCAATGACCCAGCAAGTCAACGCCTTCTCCTCCTCCTGCTTCAACACCCTCCGCATGCTTCGCAAGATCTCCAGATGGACCCCCACAGGAACCAGAAGAACGGTCACCCAGGCCCTTGTCGGCAGCAGACTGGATTACGGCAACACCCTCTACGCAGGAACCACGGCCAAACTCCAGAAAATACTACAATGCATACAGAACGCTTCCGCTTGCCTCATCCTCGACATCCCCCGCCACACCCACATCACAGCCCACCTGAGAGGCCTTCACTGGCTCCCAGGCAACAAGAGGATCACCTTCAAGCTCCTCACCCACGCCCACACAAAGCTCTCCACAACACTGGACCAGCACACCTCAACAAACGACTCACCTTCTACACCCCAAACCGCCAGCTTCGCTCCGCGGCCCTCGCCACCGTTTGACCACCAGTGGCAGATCATTCTCCTACCTCGCCGCCAAGACATGGAACACCCTCCCCACCCATCCGCAACAGACCCAGGACCTGCTGACCTTCAGGAGACGCCTCAAGACCTGGCTGTTCGAGCAGTAGCTGCACCCCGCCCCCAAGTGCCTTGATACCCTCACGGGTGATTAGTGCGCTCTATAAATGTCTGATTGATTGATTGATTCACAACACTCTTCAAACATTCATACATGCACACACACATGCACCAAACAGTTTAAAACTAAAACAGACCCTTACATGCAGCCAGCTCTGCCTCGGAGGTTCCAGAAGGCTTGCGACTGCTGCCTTTCCTCATGACCTAAGGTCAGCCCATGAGGGAAGGCAGCAGTCCCAACATAATCACAGAGTGGGATGGGGTCAGTGAGACTGCTGACCCCACCTGTGATAAAGTGTCACTGATTGACACTGGACCCTGGGCACTTCAGGACTTAAAACTGAAGCACCCAGGTGTGAGGCAATCAGTGACACCAATCCTCGTAACTGAGGGAAGGGCCTCAAGGACCTTTGCTAAGCTGAGGACGTCACGCCCACAGAAGCTGTGACTTCCTCAGCCCAGCAAAGTTCAGCTCAGGCAGCCAGAGAGCTGCACTAAATGCACATGTCTGGCTCCTTGCTGCTTGAACTGAAAGTGAACAGTGTTTGTCAGGCTGACCTTTGTGCAGCCTGACAGACACTGTTCTTGAGGGGCGAAAGGTGGAGGGGCGTGGCCCCTCAGCCCCAATGGACCGGCTGCTCCTGGTAAGGTGGCTTGTGGAGTGTGCCATTTTGGGAGAAACAGCTATTAAACTGGATCACAAAAATATTCCGGTAGGGGAGTTATAAATGATGGGCATCCCTCTACCAGTGAACTACCAATACATAATTCACCAGGTGAGGATTTCTTTGAAAGAATAGTGAAGAGAATATTGAAAGGGCCCCATTACACAATAAGTATGGACATATGGACACTATAAGCGTTCAAAGGTATCAATAAAAATCTATCGCTGGCTAAATGTCATGCTAGGCCTTAGCTGACTACAGGAGATGCCTTCATCACATTCGAAGAGACACAAAAGAGTTTGAGGGTCAGACTAGGAAAATCCAAACTATATGCCAGGTTTGCTTGGACAGCAATGAATTCCCAAAGGCTCCCAAGAGACAAATAACACCAGAGCAACAATCATAGATAATGGACAAGGATGATGGGTTGTGGCAAAACTTTATAGATCACTTACAGCAGACAAAGCAGTAGGGAAAACACTCATAAGGCAGAAATGGGAGAAAGATTCCTCAAAACCCCTTACAGATAAAGACTGGGAAGTGGCATGTCCCCAGGTCAGTAGCGTTTTCCAGCAATGCTGAGTTTAAAATGGTTAACGCCAATCATCTAGATGGGACTGATTCCTCTACCCAGAAAGATCATGTGCCTTGCCGAGATGTGGTGAAGCTGAAGATAACTGTACACAGGACCTGGTCTTGTAGGGCAGTAGCAGGTTACTGGGAGAATGTTATATCTATATTGCACCACATATCTAGTAGCATACCATAAATGTCTAATATGCAATGGCTCCTGAGGATATACCTGTAACAAAGTGCCTTCTCAACAAGGAATCACCCAAATAATATTGTGATAGTAGAAAAAGCTGTATTCTTAAGTTAGAAGACCTCATCCATCCAACCTCTTGTCGCCCTCTCCAGTCCAACTGTCACCACCCTCTCTGAGGCTCTTCTATTACATCATCACATTCTACACATTATAAAATCAGGCTCATCCTTAATACAAGACAGGCATGAGCCATAACATATTACACACCTCCCCTTTTGCAATAAAAAAGGCTAAATTAAACAAGTTAACAAAATATACATAAGAACATAAAAAAATGTAGCTCTCAACAATATAATCATGCAATTTACAAAAATATGCAAAAGTACCTTAAATAAATGCAATCCCCACCAATATTATAATGCAGTTATTTATGTAGTTCTTTCACATAAACTTTTTGGTAGTAATGCGTTTCCTTCTCTCTATGAGATCTTTTGTTTACTGCTCCACCAGGAATGTTTTTGTCTTTGTATGATTCCTTGCTCTCGACTTTATCCTCGTATTTGTCAATGGAATAAGAACTGCTGGTTTTACCACAAAATACAACTTCCTTTTATAAGGAACAACTATATTCATGTTCTAAATGTGGGAATCATCTGTCTATATAGCATTGGTGAATAGATTAAAAACTCTTATTGGCTAAGAAAATCTCACATTCTTTATTTGCCACATGTTCTCTTAATCATAACCCAGTCACCAGTCTTTACATCCATTTTCTTGACAGATTTCCTCCTGTCAAAGTTTTCTTTACAAACTTTCAATTTATCTTCCTCTCTTAATGTCCAACCATCACCCCCAGTTTTTCCAAGCAAATTATTGACCCAACTGGGAACTAACTGGAGTGTTAGGACATTTACCATGAAATAGTTCAAAGGGAGTTTTACCTGTGGTAGACTGGTGAGTGAATCTGTATGCTTCATCTTTTTTGTTGCGTCATCCTTCCAGATTAAGCCATTGTCCTTGGCCATGTGTATGGTCTCCTTCAGATCTCTGTTGAATGCTCTACCATTCAATTGTTTTTAGGATGGTATAAGGCACATGTTTTAGGCTTTATCCCACAAGCACACAAAACCTCTCAATCTCATAAGACACAAGCTGTACACTATTATCAGTTAATATTACTTGTGGTAAACCTTCCCTTCCCAAAAATATATCTCATACATTTTATCACATGCTTGGTCTCAATTCACTGTGTGAGGTATATTTCAGGCCATCAGGAATACTTGTCCAAAGCTACAAACACATATGTTTCGCATCCCTCACCATGTATAAGACCTAATATGTCCAATGTCATTTCCTGCCAAGGAGAACTGGGACGTTCTCTGATGATCATAGGTTGCACTGTGGGCTTTACCACCTTTGACTGAGAGCACACTCCATGCACTCTCTTTCCATTTTTTCCACCTGTAGGCCCATTCACAGCCACAAGTGTGCTACTTTAAGTCTCTCTTTGGGTTTGGACATAACCTGATGACCACTGTGGGCTAAGGAGATCAACTCATCTCTAAGACATTGAGGTGGGACTAATCAGGTACCCAGATACAAATTATTTCTTCTTCTCATCCTTGGTATTGATCCAGTGTTTACCGGGCCCAAACACAACCCAAGATACTGTGTATGTACCCCTTACACAGTATCTTGGGCTCTCCTATAATTGGTCCTCCGATGGATCTTGCTCATCGCTTTGGGGGTAAAGGAAACTAGGGTGTCCAGCGTTTTGACCACCCAATGAGGACCAGGAATTTATAACCAAATTACAGATTAGTGATTTAATTCAGATATATAACCCTTAAGACCATGCTGCAAAGGTATAGGATGGCAATAGGAAGTCCAAGCCTTCTGAAGAAGTTAAGATGGGTTAGAGTCAAAGAAACTAACAACTCTGCTACTGTAATGCAGAATAATAGCCACAATACCTGATGTCCTGTGAATAATTTATCACTATCTCTGCTATACAGTAGGAATATGAGTAACCCTTGTACAGTCCCTGTGGAAAGAACATTTATGAAATGTAAAAAGACTCAGACATTAAAGAGTTTCAGTAAGAATTGTATAATAAGTAATACTAGTAGAACAAAGCAGCTATCATCATTTAGTAAGGTCAGTCATGAGTCTCAAATTGGTATATTACAGGTGTAGTCCAATACTACTCATTAAACAGAG
Source organism: Triturus cristatus (assembly GCF_964204655.1). Taxonomy (NCBI): domain Eukaryota; kingdom Metazoa; phylum Chordata; class Amphibia; order Caudata; family Salamandridae; genus Triturus; species Triturus cristatus. Next base: position 610,399,594 of record NC_140589.1, on the reverse strand, counting down.
TCTAAGGAGTAAAAGTTCAAAAGGCCATAGGAATGGATAACTCATGGAAAGATCTGGAAAAAACAGGCTCAAGGGAAAAACTCAGCAGGGCATTGCAAAATTATGGTTCGACCAAGGAGTCCAAAGAAGTCTGCTAAGCAAGGGGCTCTGGCCGTTTGCAAAGGCAGGCGGAAGTCTGCAAAGTTCTCTCAGAACAGCCATGCAAGGGAAAAAGAAAGAGTGTGCTGAAAGCCAAGAACAATTCCAAAAACTCCTCTCCTGCCTTTTGGAACATTTGTTATTTTAGTTTGTTAGTCTGGAAGTGACACCCACTGTGTCACACCATCATTGTCTGACATCCGTGAGGTGATTTCCGCTCGCAAGGGGCAAAAGAGACAGCTTATCCCACACCAAACATGGGAACGATTGTCCATCACAGACACACAGATAATTCACTAAAGGCCATTTCTCATTGAAGTGTCAATATACTGACATAATTTGTATCAACTCTTCTAGTATTGCATGGGAAAGTACAAGAATGCTACATGAGGGAGAGCTGAAATAAAATATTTTCTCACAGACATCATGAGAAATTGGCTGGCCTACGAATGAGGTCAAGTTAACACATTGAAAGGCATTATAGCATAATTAATATACAGGTATACTTTTAAACATAAGTTGTGTGGCTTTATTAATATGTTTGTCAAGGTAGTCAATATCATAGATAATCTCATGAAACTGTACAATGGTAAGTATATCTTATTACTACATTGAAAATAAGTACATGTAACAGATGCGCATACATTTAAAGAATTTTATCGTTTTAGAATATTTGAGACTGTACTTATATAAAGATAATGTCAAGAAAATATTAGCTTGCCAGCCATTAGTATGACAGTTTTCCACCACCTTTTCATAATCCAATCATACAATACAAAGAGAGTAAAAGAAGATGGTTTCTTCGACAGTAATACATTTATATTTAGCATGTGACTCATTATAGTTGCCAAAATAGCCTAATAATGTGTTACAATTAAAGCTCTCATACATAGATTTTTATTAATTTTTTAACTGCAGAAAGTTCAGTTTGGATAAGTTAAAATACATAACTACTTCAGACTGTTTAATATGATTTGGAACTTATGTGAAAATGAACTATTAGACAAGTTAAACACACAGCATATAATATCTACACTATTTCTACTAACTTCGCCCTGTTTTACGGTGTATGTACTATATGTTTTTCTCATAATCATTGTAATTCTCTAAGGAGCGTGTAAAGTGTACACTCATTTTACGTGTCTGTTATCTTCTCATTAAAAGTTTATGTTTGTGTAAAGAGTGAGCAGTTTCTAAGCTGTATGAGCATATTTTTTTTTCTCTAATTTCTTTGTAGGTACATAGACTGCTGACACCTCTTCACTGCTAGTTTTATTCTCTTTTTATAGTCTCTGCACATTTGAGAGAGTGTTCTATATTTTTAGCCACTACTAACACATCATATAACTTTGGTTCATCTTTCTTCCAAAGTTCCTCTCACACTCTCTCAATACTACAACCTAACATAAATTGATCACATATTCTTTCTTCCACTACCCCTGCAAATTTACATGATGAAGCTAATTTTATTAAATCTTTACATCATTTTCAGCAGACTCTCTCTCCTTTTGGTTGCGTTTGCCAAAATGATAGCTTTCTAATATGGTTCTCACTTTAAGGAGATAATGCGTATCAAGCTTTCTTATACAGGTCTCATATTCATTTAGATCTTGAGCATCTTCATCAGTAATCACAGGTAGGTGGCCAAACACTTCCCTGACCTTTTGGGCCTAGACAGTGCAATAACAGCGTTGTCTTTCTTTCTGATCCTAGACTAGTGCCACATACCCTGGAATAGCTCTCAAAATCATTCTGACATTTCTGACATTCAATTAGAGGTACACTTTGTTAAGAAAAATTGAGATGTTGTATTCTGCATAGTTTCCCTGTCCTAATGTACCCTAATTATTTACAATAACATTTAAATGTTTATAACAGTTCTACTTAGTTATCACCAACACTCGATCAGAGTCAGTATAATGGTCCTGTAAGGTCAGAGTCAGTATAATTGTCCTGTAAGGTCGGGTTGCCTCCTTGTACGTCATAGGTTCCACATGATACGGGAATCGCTTCTCTGTAGACTAACCTCCCTCGTCTATGTCACCTTGTCAGCTGACTCACCTGAAAGGGACCTCAGACTAGGAAGCACAATTGTTGAAGGAGTAATTAGAGGTAGTTCCTGATACTATTGCTGAGAAGCTCTATAGAGATATAGGATATCAAATTCCAATTTGAAAACATATAACAAAGCAACTGTACTAATAGTGAATTCCACATTAAGAAAAGCAATTATTGGAAGATAATCTAGGATACCAATATTCATAGGGACAGTATACATGAAAGGAATTGACGCTTGCATAAGCCCTGAAGAAGCGCAATGTGCGCAAATCATGTGTTGACTGTTCAAGAATGTACTAGGTATAAGAATAAAAGAAGTCATCATAAGAGATTCTGCTGTCAGACACAGCTATTCTTTTCTCAGTATTCTTTTTCTGTATTGTGCTTACCAACATTGGTTGGGTACCAGTGTACTGAGAGTGAAGCACCTGGCATTGTTCCTGCTACCCACAGTTTATGTATTATAGATAAATATATATATGCTTTTTATAGCTGTACATTTTTAACATTGAAGTTATATATTAAAATATTTAAGGTTTACTTCTTTAAACTAATATCAAGCAAAACATGATATTTTTGTATGCTTTTGGATGATATTAGTCTGAATCGACATTTGATTTCTGATCTTTTTCTACTTGCCATTATAACTATAACACTAACCCTGGGTGTAGTATGCGTAGTAGCGCTACGCGTAGCTACGCGAAGTGCACTTCGCGAGCTACGCAAACTGCGTAGTGCACTGTGCAAAATGCTGTTTGCGATGCTTGCACAGTGCCGGATGCTTGTCCGCACTGTGCAAGCATCGCAAACAGCATCTTGCACAGAGCAAGCAGTCGTTTTCTGCCGCTCGAGTAGATTTCTACTCGAGTGGCAGCTTTCTCAACGTGGACTGGTAGTTGCTCAACGCGAGCGGCCGCGAGCATACGCAACCACTCACAATGAGAAACCTGACCTCCCCGCGTTGAGAATCTCGCCGGGAGGTTTATTTTCCATGCTCGCGATCGGCAACTTGATGTTGCTGATCGCGATTGAGGGAAAAGTCTCGCCGGGATGTCATTTTGCTCGCTCGCGGTCGCCAACTTGATGTTGAGGACCGCGAGCAAGCAAAAATTGACCGCGATGCTACGCTACACTACGCTGCGCGTATTTGCACTGTGCTACGTGCAATTCGCGTAGTACGAAGTAGCGCAAACTACACGAACTACGCAAGCATAGCGTAGTTCTTCGCCCAGGGTTATATAACACCATGATACTTGCACGAGTGACAAGCAGCGCTCTACAAATCCACCTTACGTTACATTACAAGTATAGGGACATGATATTTTGGTAAACAATATTTTTATCTCGATATTGTGTCAGTGATCCCAGATATGAGCCAGAAGCTACTAGATCCTCCAGATACTAGACCTCCTCAGATCATTGGGACTAGTGTGGGGGAGAGTGTGACCGATGGGGGACATGCTTTTCGGCCTGAGACCTAACTGTAAAAGAATAATTTTGGTGATGTAGCAGATAAGTTACATTCTAGACATTGATTGTGTTTATGCTTCTGATTACTATAAAGAAAAGGATTTGATGACACTTAGCATATCATGGATTGACCCTGTACTCCACGACCTGAACCATGTAACTGTGACTCTGCAAGGTGTTTTTTTAAGACAGTTAACGCAAGCTTTTGTATTGCGCTGCAAATTGATAAACACAGCTTTATAAAAACAGCAGGATTTAACCCCCGGCCTACCAATGGGTCGGCCACCCTACATTTTTACACTTGATTGAATCGCACTTTGTTGTGTGTAGAATTCCTTTGCTAGTTAGGTATGGATGTGCTACAGAAATACCAAACAAAAATATAGGAAAACATACATTCTTTGGAGCAGATTATCAGTTAATGGTTAGGCGTTAGGGTTAACTCCTCCCTTCGACCAGGGATTATGCATTAACTAATTCAGCTTCACTCCCACAGAGAAGGTTTATGATTGAACATCACAAGGATGGAAATTGAAAGTGGAAGGCAGCACCTTGAAAGACTATTTTTTCCTGATGTCATTGTTCAAGCATTTGGTTGAATTGAACTACATTGAACCAGTGTACTATGACAACCTAGAACCAAGAAAATTGTGGATGGAAGCAGACATTGGGTAAGCCTACTCCCAGGATGTAACTAGCATCTGTATAGTCGGTGCACTGGCTCTTGGGTCTGTAAGGGACCCCCTGTGCCAAATTATGATGTTATTACTACCCAAAATAAGGTTTACGGGTCCACGTTTTACTTGCTTGCATTAGAGCCCAAGGAAGCCTTGCCACACTACATCCTTCCCCCTAACAATTGTAGAGTTTCTCAAACAGGAACACTCCCAGGTAAAAGTATGGGTCCAATATCAAGTGATAAAGACACAGGTGGCTTAACTGTGAGGTGTGTGGTCTACCTCACATTCAGTGACTATCCTTCTACAGGGCTAGAGGGTGCCGCAGTACCATGACAACTGGGAAGTTGGTCCAGAGTAATATGACCCTGGACACACTGCCTGTAACCAGTCAGGGACAGTTTAGGACATTGGTACCACCAGCTTGAGTATACATACGGCAGAGGGGTAAAGTTATGGGAGAGAGTGCAAAGTGTCAGACCTAAGCCTGCATCATACAGAGAAGTACCACTTTTAATCAACTGATATTTGCATACTGAGGCTCAGCACAGAACTGAAGCCAGATGGCTAGTCACGAGACACCATACAAAAGGTTTTGTGAAGCTCATGAGGTGTTCTGGCAGCTCAAATGACCTCAGAACCTGGAGCTCTGCTTTTAGACTTTTATTGGGAGGAGGGGCTGTCATGTTGAATGGTAGACTAGTGGCAGTGGGTGAAGCAGTTTCAGGACATCAGGCTCGTAGATACTCGGCTGCTGATTGAAGCCTGGTGGCAGTGGCACTTCTTCGTGGACTATAAGGTTGATCACAGGCATAACACTGCAGAGAGCAGGGGCACAACCCACTTCAGTTTCTTTAGATTGTGTGCTATGCAATCACAGCAACCACCTCTCTTCAACTACTGATCATTTTTATCCTGCTTCTGGTACTGCTGAGAGCACCTAACTGCTGACTGTCAGGTCTCTTGAGAGCGCGGTCAAATTAAGTTTTAATGTATGGTGGCATTCAGAAAATAACTGCTATTAAGCTCGGAGAAGCACTCAGAATTGCATGATAAAGGGGTCCGGTATATCAGATAGTCCAAACTGTAATGTACAGTACTTGGTGGAGTGTACTCAGATTGTCCACAGTGATGCTGTTGGAAATGTGCTCTTTTTGCTGGGTCACCACAGATTTTTGGCTTTTTGTTGAAGTGTATTTTTGCTGAATATAAAACTCTGTGCACTTTAATCCTGCTAACCAGATTTAAAGTGCTTGTGCACCTCCTTTCAACATGGTGAAATTGGTATACCCCAAATTGGCATATATAACTTACCTACAAATCCCTAGTGTATGGTGCCCGAACTGTACTCAGGACTGGTATGTTATACGGCACCAGTGGGCTGCAGCACTTATTATGCCACCCACTGCAGTGACAATGCAAACATGGCTGCAGGTCTTCCACGAGTAGCCTGGCTGTGCTTGTTTAAACTGCAACTTCAAAATGTCAAAATTCACCATTTTGATAGGCTTAAAACCCTCCTTTTACATAGTTATGTATCACACCTAAGTAAGCTTTATTGCCCATTAAGACAGGGTGCATTATATTCAAAAGTAGGACATGTAAAGGTTAATGTTAAACATGTTCTTACAGTGACTAGCACCTCAAAGGTATATTCACTGTAGGTGGATTAGCTGTTCCATAGAAAATCACTAGTATGAAATAATAAATACTAACACTGTACTTCGGGAATGGGATGAGCAAGAAAAATAATTAAGCTAATGTTAATAGTTATTTAAAAACCAATTCAAAGTTGAAGTCAGATTTTTTCTAGCTATTTCAGAAAACTAATTTTTTGAAAATTACCTTTGCCCTGCTTGATGTCCCTGGAACAAACATCTATATTTTGCTCTCCAGCTTCTGCCAACCAGTAATTAGCATTCCAATATCTCTGCTTCCCCTTATTTTTGGCACCTTGGCGTCATTTTTCTTATTATGTATCAATCTATTTCCCTAAATTCATTTTGGGATTTTATTGTTTTGCATGTTCACGTTTTTACTGTTTTAGTACTGCATACATACTTTACACATTGCCTCTAAATTAACCCTGTATGCTTTGAGCAATAATTATAAGGAGCTGAGCTCACATTTATTTAATGACTTTAGTGGTTCATCCTGACAAGGGTATGGTTATTACTTGAGGTATGTACTTATCCCCCTCAACTAATAACCCAGTATCCTTCACATTACATATACAAATTCATATGTGAGATTAGGAGCAGTGCATTCGGGGGGTGTTATTATGTGTGTATTATGATTTTCTTAACATTTCTTTTCTTATGAGTTAAAATTAGCATAACTTACCTTTGAAATTGAATTGTCAGTGATTTTTTTTATGACCTCATTCCTCCAATGCCATGTTTATAAAATACATTGTGCGTAGGCGTTGGACATGCACAGTGCAGGTGTTAAAATGTACATTGATACTTGTATAGCGCACTACTCACCTGCAAGGGTCTCCAGGCGCTCGTACGAATACCGCTGTGGAACCCATCCTGGCTTTCCCTGTGAGGTGTCCACTCCTTGGCACCCCCAAGGTGGAGGCCAGGCATCCTTTGCGTTGTGGGGGCCGTTGTGGAGATTAAGCAAGCTATTGCCCAGAGTTGCAGAGTGGGACTCCATGATTGGAATAGGCACCGAAGCGAGAATTGTCAGGTCCGTAGAATTTTGAGCCCAAGACCCGCCGAGGCGGGGAATTGAACCTTGGTCCCAGGCCAGACCTCTGCATCAGGGTCTGCCGCTCTAACCATTGAGCCACACTTCTCCACTGTTACAAAGAAGACGTGAAGCTGAGTAAGGTAAGAGATCTTCTTTATTCGTCTTCACACCACCACAGATTCCAGTCAGCTGGAGGGCACAGTGGAATGTTGGCAAACACTGGAAGGGGGAAACCAACTGGGAGGCATGGGAGGGAGGATGGAACGTACCATAGGAAGAGATTACAACACACCTCCCTACATAGGGCGAAGAGAGAAGGAGCTGCAAGGGAGAGAGAGAGGAGATGGAGCAAAGTGGAGAGGAAGGAGAGCAAGGCGAAAGGAGGCATGAACGGGGAAATATGGCAGATGAGAAAAGCATACAATTCCAATAACCAAGCCTGCATATGAGGATGCAGGAGAGAGCAATGTCCCGCAATGACCCATCACTTAATACAATAGTCTCTAATCCACACCGGTGTTCTTCTGGTTCTCAGAGATCTCCTCGGACCAAGTGCATCTGACTCTCTCTCTATATTCACAAATTTCACAAAAAATACCGCAATGGAAGAATGATAGCAAAGTAAGGAAAAAGGGGACTTAAAAATATATATATCCAAAAAACTATCAGAGAAAACCCCTGGACAGTGTAGAGTTTAAAGACGAGAACCCTCACTCACCAGAATGGTGACATGCTTCATCACTGGGTCCCCTCTTGTACACAGTGTCCGCAAGGTACTCTGTGTAAGCTACAACTCTCCCACAGGAGAGGAGCACAGGGTGTTCTATACTCCAATGTGAGTGTGTGAATAAGGGGCAGAGTGCAAAAAATAATAATAACTAATGTGACTTTAAAATCATCTCAAATGGGAGAAAAATTATTTATTGACTCTCCCTAATGGATGGTTTAAAATAAGTAGTGTGACGATAAGAATATAAAATTTCTTATCTGACTAGGTCAGGTCAACATGTTTCTGCCTATTGAAATAAATTCATGGCATTCCTCAGGACCATTGTCTTGTCGCTCTGCTTAGATTGTATCATAAAAACCATACTCAGAATGTGTAGGTCTCTTTAATGACCAGCATCCTTGGGTCTTCTTTCTGTAATACATGAATACAACAATTTTTTGAAAAAAGTCTCACAATATCTTTCCCAACATCTATCACCAAGTGTATTTACTTATAGTGCCAAAAAACACCCAGGTGGCACACAAGTGAATATAAATGAAGAAAATTGTCCTCACCATTAAGCAGTAATTTACCTGCCAATACCCTTCAATGGTCTTCACGAACGGGTGTCTGGAGTGTATTAAAAATATAAAAGGAATGGATACACAGTTTAACACATCAAAAATTGTAGTGCGAGGACATTCATCATGTTCATAGGGAATACTCTCTCTATATTCCCACTATTGCCTACATCACCACCGTGTTTGTAAGGAATTATTCTGTCCATGCTCCAGGTTTGACCATTATCAAAATTGACTACATTTCTTCCCACCCTTGATATTCTGCACGGATCAGAAAACCTGGACACTTCTCTTCTGTGTGCTTTAGGCAAGTCCACACTAACCCATTCCCCTTCTTTAAAAATGTGGTTTTTGACGTGTTTTGTCTGGTCCTATCTGACCTTGTATCTGACCTGGTGTTCACCAACTTTTCTTGAAATTTCACTGCAGTTCACCACACGTGTCATTCCTTGGCAATACTGGTGGAGATAGTTTTGTTTTCGGAACCCTCCCTTTGAGAGCGGTGAACGGGGATAGCCCTGTCACTCTATTGGGAGTGTTGTGATATGCCCAAATTGTCTCCATTAATGCAGAACTTGCTGGTGTTCCCGTTATTTCTGCTCTCTGCAGACACTTTGAATACGCGGTTGATCCGCTCCACTAATCCATTCGCACGGGGACAATACAAGGCAGATTTGTGATGAGTGATGCCTCTGTTGGAGAGAAACTCTTTCATATTGTCCGAAGGGAACTGCACTCCATTGTCTGTTATGAGGATGTCAGGTATGCCCTCCTCAAAGAACAAGCTTTCTAAGAACTGTGTAAGTACTCTTGTGTCGATTTGATGAACACATTTGTAAACCACCCAGTGAGTGTGATAGTCCAAAATGAAGCATTCATTCAATGTTTTCAAGTTGAGGGGACCTATTATGTCTAGGGCTAACTTGGACCATGGTCGATCAGGAACTTCAACTGGTGAAAGCGGAGGCTTGCGGGTTTGGTGAATTTTATCACTGCGGCTACAGTCCAAACAATTTTTTACTACATTCTCTGTCATGGCATCCATGCCTGGCCACCAGTAGTCCAAGCGGATTTTGTTCTTAGTAAGACTATGTCCCAAATGCCCCATGTGTGCTAATTCGACAATTTTCTCTCTTAAGTTCTCTGGTGGAATCACTTTTTCCCCTCTGCAAACCACACCTTCTTGTATATTTAATTCAAGTCTTACGTCCCAGAACTTACACAATGTATTAGGGACGTTACTTTTGTTATCCGGCCAATGATTTTTGATAAATTCTTTTATATAACTCATTTCTGCATCTGCTTGCATACCATTGTCCCATTCCTCCTTGTTCAAACAGGTCAGTTGCAGTATCACATCATCACAGTCACAGGATACAGAATTGCTTTCCACTACAGAAGGAGACTGTGATAGAAAATCTGCAACTGTGTTTTGGGAACCTGGCATGTACTTTAAACTGAAATTGTACCCTTCAAGTCTCAGGATCCATCTGGCAATCTAGGGGTGGTTTTATTAGCCCCTTTGGTGGTGAATGCAAACATGAGTGGTTTGTGATCGATTTTTACTGTAAAAGGAATGCCCCACAGAAAAAAACGAAAGTGTTTGATTGCCCAAAAGCAAGCAAGTGCCTCTTTCTCCACCACAGAGTAGTTGAATTCGGCACCCTTTAGGGTTCGGGAGGCAAATGCAACAATCTGTTCTTTCCCATCCACAATTTGGGTGAGACTGGCTCCCCGACCTTTATTGCTGGCATCAGTGCATAGGATCGTAGGTTTATTGGGGTCAAAGCTCCCCAGGGATGGGGCAGCAATGATACTTTCTTTAACAGTTTCAAAGGCATCCTGACAGTCATCAGACCACACAAAAGAACTCAAAGGATCACACTCCAATACGACATTTCTCTTTTTTGAGCGTGAGACCTGCTTTTCCCAAGTTGGTCAACACCATTCTGAGAGTGGTATTATGTTCCTCCAGATCCTTCCCGTAGATGAGTATATCATCTTGAAAACAGAGGGTTCTGGGAAGATCTTTCAGAACATGCTGCATGATCCTCTGGAAAGCAGCAGCGGCAGATGCCAACCCAAATGGCATGCGAAGGAATTGGAATGCCCCCAGAGGCATCACAAAGGAGGTGAGATGGCGTAAGTCTGGGTGGAGTTCCACCTGGTGGTAGACTGAGGATAGGTCAAGAACGCTGAAACAACTCGCACCTTTGATAAGGGTAAGGACCTTGTGAATGCGTGGAAGAGGGTGCCTGTGCACCCAGATGTTCTCATTGAGGTCCCTGAGGTCGACACATAGCCTGAAATCTTTACTAGACGCTTTAGTGGTGAGAGCAATGGTGGCCAGCCATTGAGAGCACTAAATAGGCTAGATCACCCCCTAAGACAATAGTCTGTCTAATTCCATGCAAAGGGGAGCATGCATCAAATAGGGTATGGGTCTAACCTTGTGTGGCACCGGCTTAGAGTTGGATTTTAACTTGATGGAGTGTTGGTAATCCCTAAGTAAACCTAGATCATTTGAAAACACTTTAGGGAAATCATTGCACACCTCCATCCCCCCAACAGAAGGATCTACCAAAAGAACTTGATCTGGACTGTTGGGATCTAACTTGATTCCGAGTTCCCTTTGGTATTTCCACCCTAAGAAGTTGGATCCCTTCTGGGTGATGTAAATCTTGCCTACTGTATTCCTACCTTTAAATCCTATCTCCTTGGTGGTCATGCCCAATAAGGGTATGGGGTACCCATTGTAACCCCCAGGTTGGATGTCAGGAGGGAGTAAGTCTTCTTGCCAGGAGGGAAATAGTTGGGCGAAAACTTTAGCGTCAACCTAGGTGAAAGGTGAACAGGAGTCAGCAAAAACTGTTATAGGTTTGCTGTCTAAGGTGATATTGCAGGAGGGAAATTTTGCGGAGTCATCTGAATCTTTTAGTTGAAAGATTAACTTGCTGTCAGATGAGGATTCCTGCTCAATAGACAGCACTGGTTTGGGACACTGATCCCTGCACACCCTGGTAAGGTGTCCCCTTCTTCCGCATTTATAGCTTGTGACTGAACGGGCTTGGCACACAGGGTTGTTAGCTAGATGGCTTGAGCTCCCACACCTACAGCACTTGAGTTTGGTACCAGAAAAGGACGTATTAGGTGCTTTACTCTTGGTGTCTTTTCCCACCTCATGCTTGCTTATGGCATTAACCTCAGTGGATTTGTCTCCCACCCCTTTCATAGCAACCATTCAATCAGCGGTATGCTCAATCCCCACGGCTATGTCAATGGCTTCTTTCTGTTAGGATTTGCTACCAGCAATCTCTCCTGAATCTTAGGGTTGTTGGTGCACCTAACCAACTGATCCCTGATGAGGGACTCCTGTAAAGTTTCAAACTCGCATGTGTTGGCGAGACCCTTTAAAGCAGTAATATATGTTTTGATTTTTTCCCTGTGTCCGAGAAAATAATGTATGCCTTTCTAATACCACATGTAACTTCTTTCCAAAGTGTTTTTCCAGTTTGTTAACCGCTACCAGGTAAACATTGTCATCATCATCACTATCATTTCCCTCTTCTACTGTGGCCGAGATATTATCATATTCCTTTCGTCCCCCAATACCCAAATTGTGCCGTAAGGTGTGAAGTTTACGTAAAGGTGAGAATTTTCCCCCCCAATAGCAATTAGGTAGGACTCAAATACACCAAACCATTGCTTCCATGGCAATTGGGGTTCACCCACTTCATTAAGGAAAGGTGGGGGTTGAGACATATTGGCTGTCGTTATGTTTAAACACTACCAGGCAATGGAACTGTCAGGGATACAGATGGAAATGAATGGGAAAACAGCAAAAACAGACTGTATCTTGAAAATACTATGTAGAGCTAGATAGTTAAATGACAATCAGTAAAATATACAGGTAGTACACTTCCAACAATATAAAGTCGCAATACTGTGTCCTTAGAAGAAAACTGTGCCCAGACTGTAGGCACTTTACACTTATTACCCACCCTTTCCGTGGTTAGCGCTGACCAGAGACATAAAGGTGGAGGGAGCTGAAGCCCAATGGGGGTCGCTATTGAAATGAGATTGCGTCGTTGATTTTTACAGCGGTCTCACACTGTGGATCGATGCAGAGGAAAACTGTGCCCATAAGCGTGAGAAGACAGGCGAACCACCAGGGTATTAAATGTGCTGCGGAGCCTTGAACACTTAGTGTACAGTTTGCAGGTAACAGCTGTGCCTATCAGCGTGTAAGGAAATGGGAACACATTGTTTACAGAATGCAGGCACCAGCTGTGCATGTCAGCGTGTGGAGAAATTGGAACTGCCTCTTTAAGAACACACCCCCAGGGTGGCAGCCCTCATGAAGTAACTTCCTACCGCTTATGGAAGCCGCACCACCAGGAAAGAGAACGCCACACCAACGGCGTCACAGCCAAACTCCCGCTGCAATCTCGACACTGCGACAGTCAAGATGCCTCATATTACCTGAAGGATTTGTTGATTAGGAAACAAGGAAACCCTACCCACAAGGAGCCTGGGTATTATGTGTTGTAAGGAAACAATGGCTCGTGTGGATTAATACTTGCTAATATAATGTATAATACATGATAGCGGTCCAAAAAAGAGGATTAGATGTGATGTCAGAAAGAAAAGCACAGCCATACACATTAGATCTTTTGTAGAAAATATTTTTTTCTCTTTATATAATAAAAAAGTTTTGTAGAAAGTGGACATAAATTCACAATACAAATTGACAATATTTATACGAATTGCAAATAGTGTCCCAGTGAAAAAATTAACCTAAACAAACAAGTAACATAAAGTGCAACATACAGAAAGGTTTCAATTTTTCATTACGAAGGCAATCATAAACAATTAATAAATCCAATTATCAACACTCAAGCATTCTGAGTGTCGAAAGAATGATTCGCCTTTCACGTCAACGGCGTTTCGACCCTATTCCAATTAAAGGGTCTCGTCAGGACAGTCTAATATAGGGACACCTGGTCGTCATGGATGATATGTAACGTTTTAGTGTGAAGTGTCACCGTGCTCAATGTGAAATAAAATACTCACAGGGACCCAGCCGGGTGCCCTGTGAGAGAGGACTCACGAAGAGGCAGTAGCCCACTGGTTGGATATCTAGTGTTGAACGTACTCGGCGTGAGGGTCTGATTGCATAGGATAACGAACGGGAGCTGCAAACGCGAACTGCTGGATAGCTGTCGCTTATTTTCCAAGAGTCCGATCAACTCTCTTCTCCGCTTCTGGGTGTACGAATCTCCTGTGAAGTGCTGCAGCAGGCGAACTAAGTTCAGTCTGCTAGGTACGAGCACATTGAGCACGGTGACACTGCACACTAAAACGTTACATATCATCCATGACGACCAGGTGTCCCTATACTAGACTGTCCTGACGAGACCCTTTAATTGGAATAGGGTCGAAACGCCGTTGACGTGAAAGGCGAATCATTCTTTCGACACTCAGAATGCTTGAGTGTTGATAATTGGATTTATTAATTGTTTATGATTGCCTTCGTAATGAAAAATTGAAACCTTTCTGTATGTTGCACTTTATGTTACTTGTTTGTTTAGGTTAATTTTTTCACTGGGACACTATTTGAAATTCGTATAAATATTGTCAATTTGTATTGTGAATTTATGTCCACTTCCTACAAAACTTGTGTATGGCTGTGCTTTTCTTTCTGACATCACATTTAATCCTCTTTTTTGGACAACTCATATTACCTGAAGAGCCGGAGAGGCAGCGTGTGTGAGGAAGTTCCCGCTCCCTGTGAAGCCGCTCCATAAGGAAACGAGCGCCGCGACTTTCTCCTCACACGGAGCCTGCAATCACAGGAAAGCGAACGCCAACACTATCGGCATTACAATCAACTCCCGCTGCAATCTTGACGAAGCCGCTCCGGAAAGAAAAGCGAGCGCAAGACTTTATCCTCACTCGCTGTGTGCAATCACCCTCGACTTCTCAACCCACCTACCTGCAGCGCTGAAATTCAGCCAAGTCCACTGCCTGTACATTCACGTAGGCAATGCTGAACCTCCTTCAAAATGTACCACCTGCCAGCAGAGACATGGCCCGCGACACAGGCACGGTCACCGGTCACGCTCGATTTCCCCAATGCTTGATGTCCTCTCCGGAATCCCCTGTGGAGTCGTATCTAATTCCTCCCAGCAACGGGGTTGATATATTGATCACAGTCCCACACCAGGAGAAGTTAATGCTGGCAGAGGTCATACAGTCACAGTTGAAGGAGAGGATCGCCCACAGCAGGGCATAAGCCACGAGCCAGTGGTAATTGTAAATAAGCACTCACTAAAATATCAGTAATTAATTGGCTGGAACTGGAAATATCACGCTGGGGGTGGTGGTGAACCCTCCCCACTCGGTGAATCGTCGCCAGTGTTACAAAGAACACGTGAAGCTGAGTAAGGTATGAGATCTTCTTTATTCGTCTTCACACCTCAGCTGGAGGGCACAGTGGAATGTTGGCAAACACTGGAAGGGGGAAACCAACTGGGAGGCATGGGAGGGGGATGAAACGTACCATAGGAAGAGATTACAATAGCAGGTTGGGTACATTTCCTGTACGTTGGCCTTGCCCTGCGCCAATCCCTGTGAAAATGAGATAGCTGTATACTTCCTTTAGCCATGTAGCCATGTGGAGTGTGTCCTGGGTTAGTCCCTGCACCAGTGCCAGGTACTGCAGGCTCTGAGTACAAGCCCTGGATCCACAACAAAGACCTTGTTCCAGCCTTCCACCAATGAGCCAGCTGCAGCCAGGCTTTGGTCGAGTGCAGTGGCTCTGGATCAGAGACTAGGCACATACCACTCCACAGACCTCTGGACCATATTGATATGGTGACTATACATAGCCTTCTGGCATGCCCAGTGAAGGTTGGACCTACTAAAGGAGAGCCGCAAAGCTTTGGGCATATGCAATGGAGTCCAACAGTAGGTATGGCCTACAGAAAGGCTTTATGCCCTAAACCTTCTGTACCGATAATTATGATGTCTTATGCCATGCATGGCCTTCATAAACAATTATAACTATCAGGTATGTATGCTATATATCACTTCTGGTTCTTAGCCACTGCTGATCTCTCACAGAGTATTTGTAATATGGTCATGAGAAGTAACCTCTAATTGTCTCAAGGAGTATCACAGGAAATGAAATGACTGACTGTCCAGACTGACACATGCTCTCACTTGTATTAAGGCCCAAACTGTTTAAGTTTTTGTTAATACTTAAGATCACTTTTATCATTGGCCAGACTAATTTGCCTGTCGATTAAGCCTACACTCACTGCAATTTATGCCAAGAATGACAACTATTGGTAGTATCAATTTTTTCATTTAGTTAATGCCCAGGCTGATTCACGGTTTGAAAATGCACATAAGCATCATTATTCAATCCCCATACTGGCATAGTTCCAGATAATATCCAAACTCATTAATACCCATACCGGCTCCGTTCTTGAAAGTATCTACTCCTATGGGAATTAATAGCTAAATTGATAATGTTCAGTCTCGCTTTCAGCAATGTTAAGAATGGATAATTATTAACAATATCCAGACTTGTATTAATTTCCAGACCTGGTTAGTCCTTAACAATATATAGGTTAACTCATATTAATCCTCACACTGTCACAGTTTTCGATAAAGTCCAGTTAGATTTTTATTAGTGCATTGTCTATCTCATTTCTTGATAATGTGTGACCTCACTTTCACTAAATCATAGGCTGACTCAGTTAGGGCCTAAGTGGGAGTTTGGCAGACTGGGTACTCCATCACAATAGGGCAGATGTCCTTTCTGCCCCATTTAAAGTTCCATTGACTTCAGTGCACTATATGGAGGATGGGACATTTACCCTGCCAGACAAATTCACATTAGTACCTTAAGAAACACTCAATTGTAATGTTGCAAAATTAGACTCAAGTAGGTTACAATTGTAAAGTTGCACACCGGGGGCAGTATTATACATACCGCACATTTTCATTGTTTGTGCCGGGTGCACCTTTGAAAAGGTGCGCCCAGCACAGACAATGAAAATGCGCCATATTAGTATGAATGTACTGCCCCCGGGGCAGCCGCGAACTATTCATGTGAAAAACAGAGCAGCTGCTTTCGTCTTTGCCTTTTACTCTGCAGATGGCAACCCGCCTGCACTATTAAAGGGGATTAGAGATCCCCTTGCAGGTGGGTGTGCTGGAGCAGAGTTTTCAGTTTGAAAATTCTGGGGCTTTTGAAGCTCTGGCATGTCTATTCGTTGTACTAATTTATTAATAATTAATAATTAATTATTTGTCTTGTGCAAGTGCGTTTATATTAATCAATCCGTTTGTCCTAACAAGAGAGGGTTACACGTGAGTGTGCTTAAATGTGCTGACTGATAATAATGTGTGTGTTAAATGTGTTTTCATGTTTAAACGTTGCTATGTGCTGTTTATTTTTGAGCACAAAACGCTTTTGAATTAATGCTTTTCCATGTTGCAAGTGCTAGATAAATGCATACACATAAGGGTATTAGTGGGGTTAACACTGTTTAATCATTATGCTGTAGTAACGTTGTGTTTGTCTCTTTTAATTAAGATGGTCTATTAAGGCCTATGTTGGCCTGAGAAAGAAGGCTGAATAAGTGAGCCTGGCTGTGATTATAATTTGAAAACTGAGACGAGGGAGACCCCTGCTGGAAATGGTCCTGAAGCTAACTGACCATGGTCCTTGTCGAAAAACTTTCCATGAGGACGGCAGCAGTTTTTGGGAGATCTCCAAGAGAAGTGAAAGTGTCCTTGGCAGCCTTGGGAAACAAAGGAGCCTTAGAGAGAAGCTCTGAACTGTGGCTCGATGGCCGAGGAGAAGCAGGATAATTGAGATACATGTTTTATTTTCTTGGTTCCTGTTCCGTAGTTTTCGTTATGTGTATTTTTCCTGAGCGGAGATTCACAAATGTTGCAATGTTACATCCTTTCCTTCTCGCTCTGCTCAGCAAGTCCGGCGGACATTACAGCTTTTTCTATGTTCTCAATGTATCTTTCTATTGTTTAGAGTATTATAAAATGTTAGCCTAGAGAGGGTTTTTTTTGCCACTTGCCATTTTGCCTTTGCCGCGTATCGAATCTGCGTTGCTGAGGATTGATGCTGAAGGGACTTCGTCTTGAGAGACATTTACCGAGAGACTTGTCCTGACCCGTTCTGACATTTAGCTAGAATAGGTAACTATGAGAAATGATTTACTCTGATTGATTTCCTTTGATTAATTTTAGATAAAGCAATATAATTTTAAACATGGTGTTGGATATTCTTTCTTGTCAATTATTGAGTTTACATTATTGATTATTGTTGTATATATTGTATAGGTTATGCTTAGGGACAGTCACAAAAACCAGGTCTTATCGACCTCGATATAGATGCAGGGTGTTCAGGAGTGTTTTCCTTCCACAGGTTTATTGCTGGTAGAGTATTTGAGCGTATGTTAGTGAAATGGGCCCTAGCGTATGATGTATGCATGTGCGTGTAACTGTGAGATTACTTTACCCGTGGTAGTGGGAATATTGTACACCACACCCTGATCTCTATCAATTTCCTGGTAGCAGAGATTGATGGTTTTTGATGATTGTCTTGATTAGATAAGATTGTTTTTATTGATTATTGATTATTGGTTCATGTTGGTATATGTACTAATACTATATGTTGGAGTCGTAATGTTGAGTTATATGTAGTGCTTCTGGAACTTGGAAGCTGTAGCAGTTCCGTAGTAGGGCAGAGGGAAGTATATGCTGCTCTCGGGAAAGACGGAATTGTAAGGAATAACGTGTGACAATTGAAGTTGCGCGTCACATTGTCTGGGTTCGGAATCAGTGACATCGTTGTATGTTACTATTAGATATTTCTGGTATATAAGGAGTGTGAATGATAGTGAAGGTTATCTGTGAAACTCTGGTCTTAAGTCCCAGGGATCCGTAAAGATTTCCGTTAAAGCTTATCGCGGGAGGAGTAATAGGTATTCTCTGAGCTTATTTGAAGAACTGGGCAAAGAAAGCTTGCTTAGTTAATGTGTGTTATAATTCTGTAGTGGAGCAGATTTTCTGTTCTCGGGAAGCAGGATTCTGTGCGTATGTACTATATTTCCTTTGTATGAATGTGCGTGAATGTTTGTACATTTAGTTGATTGTAAGACTCTTTGGACAAGTCCTAGAGGAAACAGTTAATGAATGTATGTTAGTAGGGCAGAGTAGAAGAAGTGCTACTGTGTCAATGAAAGGTTTCTTATGAAATAGACTCTTTTTTACTATTCTGTGGTTAGCGAAGCAGACAATGGAGATGTTTTTATGTTGTAACTAATAGATTTTGTAGAAATTTTGACACGAAGTCTACTGAAAAGATTTTGTAAAGGAGGGGTAGACGAGTGACAGAAGACAGAGACAAACTGCAGCGACTGTTGACGTCAGAAAGACCGCGCTCTGATTGGATGGTAGATCAGAATAGTGCTCGCGCTAGGATTGGTGCGTTAGTGTGAGCCGCGCAAGGATTGGAAGAGCTATTTAGTGACGTAGACGTTCCAGGATTGGTGCGTTAGTGTGAGTCGCGCTGCAATTGGTTGAAAATTCGTATTGTATATTTATAATACGGAAAAAGTAGAGAGTTCTTTGTAAACGCTAAAATGTATTATCAAGAAGAGAAGAAGAAGAAAACATTTTTTGGTAAAGTTAAAAAGTGGTTTAGCAAGGATAAAGATGTTAAGACAAGAGAGGGCGAGTTGTTACCTCCACCGAAAACACCTGCATCCTTCATGGCTGCAAGACATGGGTTTCATACCTGTATATGGTTGGAGAATTGGGTTAGGTATACTAAAGAAGATGGTGTTCTAGCATTTCCAGAACATGGTTCATTTAATCTGGCCGTGTTGAGAAATTTACGGGAAAAGATGTTATGTCTTGACCCCAAACCGAGACCTACACAGTTCGAGGCTTTAGTGGAATGGGAAGAAGAAGTACATGAGAGAGAGAAACAAAGATCAGGAGGGTATTATAGGTACATGTTTGGGAGGAGACATGATCGTGAGACTCATCATGATCGAATGAAAAGGTGGCGAGATGTTAGTATGTCAGAGGGATTATATCCGATGAGAACAGTTGAAGGAGGAGCAGAAAGGGTTCCTGAGTCAGAAATAAGAAAATATGGAGTTAATGAATATGAGGATGAGGTCTTGAATGACATGATTTACAAGAGACCACCTCCATATAGACCAGAACCGGACAAAAGTACACCAGTTGTTTCTCCGATAAGGGATACAGTTTGTGTTAGTGAGACAGAAAATGAGACATCTGAAGTGAGAAGTGATCATTACCTTGATAAGAATGCCAGACAATTAGCCAGAACTACAACAGAGTTGACTGAGAAGATTAGGGAGTTAACGAAGAATCTAGAAGCTGTTACGGTGCCTGTAACAATAGGTCCAGTTATGCCTGTGTTTGACAAACAGAGAGCAGGTGAGAATGGACTGGTGATTCCATATGTTGGGAAAAATCTGACAAATTCAGTTGGCCCTTCAGGAGATTCAGGCAAAAGAGTAGAAAGAAATGACCTGAGACAATCAAGACATGACACATGTAGTGAAATATTGGATGCTAGTGAAGCTAGTTGTTCAGGGATGCCGATTTTAGAACCGCAAAAGAGAGTGGTTCCAGTGAGAAAAACTGCTGAAATAACAGTTGATGATTTGAATGATTGGATGAAGGTTCTACAGAAGAAAAGATAAAGATTCACAAGTAATTGATGTAGCTAAGTTACGTGTAGAACTAGAAGAGCTTGTCACAGGGACTGTTCCAACAGAGATTCTGAAGAGTCATCATGATGGTGAACTAATGTTTATGTGTAAGAGTGTTACCTGGAGAGCAAGGAATACACATGACAGGCTAAGAGCAATAGCAAATGAACAGGGAGTCGACATTGATAAAGTGAAAGCTTTACAGAGAACTTACAGGATGGATTTTACAGAGAAGGATATTGAAAATTTGAATGCTACTGGTAGAACAGGACAGATTAAGGAGATGGTAGCATTATTGCGAAGATGGGGTGATGTTGAAAAGTGGAAGGATAGGTGGTATAAGAAAAGAGATGAGACTGAAGATAGAACAACTTATTCAGCATTTCCAGTGAGAGAAAAGGAGAAACCAGTGGATAATTATCCTATGAGAGAAATACCTGGAGGAGGATATGTACTTGTTCCATGGACCAGACAGGATATTTTATCATTTACGAATGATTTCCCTCGATTGAGAGAAAAGCCCGTCGAGTGGTATAGGCAGGTAGATAGGTTTGTGAAATTGTCAAAAGTGCTGTGGGTTGACCTGAATAGTCTGTTTGATATAATTGTTCCAGCAGACTTGTGGACTGAGTGTAAAATAGTTGTGAGTTGGCCTACTGAGGAATATCCAAGAGACCCAAGAACAGGGGCACCAGATCCAGAAGTAATGAGGAAGTATGATCAGGTGATGGTATACCTGAAGAGTAAAGTACCTGCAAAAGAGACAGACTGGGTAAAGATAGATCGAACACAACAGGAAGCGAAAGAATCAGTTCATGCTTTTTACGAGAGGCTGATACTGGCTTTTAAACAATTCAGTGGAGATGAACACCTAGGTGACAAAGATTTGAGTCACTTTGTATACAGATTTGTATATGGCCTAAGACCTGAAATTGGTGAGAGAATTCGTGAGCATACAGTGGATTGGCAGAGTAAGAAAGTAGATGAGATCCTGAGACATGCAAAATACTTCAGTGATGAAATTGAAGCAAAACAAAGAAAGCTGAAAGAGAAAGCAATGTGGGCACAAGTGAAAGTTGCGGAGAGACAAGAAGCACAGTTAGTGGAACAGGCGAATAATCCAGGAAATAATGCAGGGAATAGACCAAGATATGCAGGAAAAGGAAAAGGAAGTCTTGAGGAAGCGAAGAAAAAGTTCCCTTGTCACAACTGTGGCCAATTGGGACATTGGAGATCGGAGTGTCCTAATCCACCATTAGTGAGTAATGAGAGTAAAACTTTAAATCAACAGGTGCAGAACCAGAACGAAGGAAATAATCAACAACAGCAACAACAGAAAGTTGTGAGACAGCAGAGTCAAGAGCCAAAACCGCCCTTGCCGCAGAATAGAGGGTTACAAAAGTATAATCAGGATTCAGGATTCTACAATGATGAGCAGGTAAACAAACCAAGACGTTCTAACAAAGTACAGCAGTACTTGTTAAAGAGTGAAGGGAGTGAGTCTGAGGGTGATTATTGACGGTGCCGAGGAGAGGAAGAAGAGTGCATACTTGGTGCAACTCTAGAAATAGATCAGGTAGGACCATTTGTGGATGGGAAAATAAATGAGGAAAGTGTCACTTTTTTGGTAGACACAGGTGCGACAAGATCAACTGTCAGGTCAACAGATGTTAGAAATCTTCCTCTCTCGGATGAAGCAATCCAAGTAGTTGGTGTAGCCAATACACAAATCAAAACACGTCTTACTGAACCTGTAAGAGTACAGATAGGGAAATTTTCAGACATGCACAGATTCATTGTCTGTGACACAAGTCCAGTGAACCTGTTGGGTAGGGACTTGTTGTGCAAGATGAACTGCACAATTTTTTGTACACCGGATGGAATAGCCTTTGAGACACCAGATGAAGATGCTTTGTACCGAGTGACTCTAGAAAATAGAGAAAGTGAGTTAATTGGTGCATTTGCTGTGTTTAATCCGGAGGATTTGCCTCAAGAGCTGAGAGACACAGTGAAAAGGACAGTTTGGGATTTTACTGGAGAGGATGTGGGATTGATGAATAATGTAGATCCAGTGAAAATTGCAGTAAAAGAGGGAATCACATATCCTAACATTCCTCAATACAAAATGACACCAGAAATAATTGAAGGGATAACTCCTATAATTGAGAAAATGATTCAGCAAGGAGTCCTGAGAGAACTACTGAGTAGTCCGTGTAATTCACCGATAATGGGACTGAAAAAGCCCAATGGTAAATTTAGGATCGTACAGGATTTGAGAAAAGTTAATCAAATTGTGGTGGCATGTTGTCCTATTGTGCCAAATCCATCAGTGATCCTGTATCAAATTCCACATGATGCTGAGTGGTATACAGTGATTGATTTGTGTCATGCGTTCTTTTCAATTCCATTACATCATGATAGCCAGCCGATTTTTGCATTTAGGTTTGGCCAGCGTATCTTAGCATGGTGTCGAATCCCACAGGGGTATACGGAGAGTCCTTCGATATTCAATCAGTTATTGAAGAAATCGTTGGAAAGTTTGATCATGCCCGAGAGTTCAGTGCTAGTGCAGTACATTGATGACCTACTGGTGGCATCGAAGACACGTGAAGCTTGTGAAGTAGATACCATAGCTTTACTAAATCATCTGGCAGATGGAGGGTTAAAGGTATCTCCAGCCAAATTGCAATTTTGCAAGAAAGAGGTTCATTATCTTGGACATAATATTGAAAAAGGTCTGAGAAAAGTGACTACTGACAGGATCAGAATAATCAGAGAAATGAAAGCTCCAAAAACCCAGAGAGAAGTGAGAATGTTCCTGGGTATGGTGGGTTATTGTCGTCAGTGGATAATTAATTTTTCCCTAATAGCAAAGCCACTGATTAAACTGACAAAAAGTGAAATGACGGATCCATTGGATCTAGATGCAGAACAAATGGCAGCATTTGAAGAGCTCAAAAGTAAGATGTGTGAGGCTCCAGCTTTGGGTATGCCTGACTATGAGAAAGAATTTGAGCTGTACTGCAGTGAAAGAAATGGATGTGCACTTTCAGTGTTAATTCAGAAACATGGATTACTGAGAAGGCCTATTGCGTACTTCTCATCGACACTTGACCCTGTAGCTGTGGGTTTACCAGGTTGTCTGAAATCTGTGGCTGCAACATGCAGGAGTCTGGATCAGAGTGAGGGAATCATAATGGGATATCCTGTAAGGGTATTCGTACCTCACAATGTGGCAATTCTTTTGACAAGAAGCAGAACTCAGTACATGTCACATAGTCGATTGACCAAGTATGAAAAAGTGATTCTGGGAGCATCACATGTGACTCTTGAGAGATGTGTGAATGTGAATCCAGCGACACTTTTGCCAGATATTGAAAATGTGGGTGTGAAGATGGAAGATGATCATGACTGTTTGGATGTGCTTGAGTACTGTACAAAACCAAGACCAGACATAAGAGATCTGCCCTTGGATGAGAGTGATCATGTGTTGTTTGTGGATGGTTCATGCCTGAGAAATGATGATGGAGTGCTATGTGCAGCATATGCGGTATGCAAAGTTTCAGAGGTCATGGAAGCATCACCATTGAAAGGAGTGAAGTCTGCGCAAGTTGCTGAATTAATAGCATTGACAAAAGCTTGCGAAATTGGGAAAGATTTGAGGACGACTGTGTTGACTGATAGTCAGTATGGATTTGGAGTGGTGCATGATTTTGGCCAACTTTGGCTACAAAGAGGTTTCTTAACATCGAGTGGAACTCCAATAAAGAATGCTGAAATGATTGGTAAATTGCTTGAGGCGATACAGCTGCCTAAGAAGTTAGCAGTTGTAAAATGTGCTGCCCATGGACTAGGGGAGGATTTTATAACGGTCGGAAACAGATATGCCAACGATGTTGCGCAATACTGTGCTAAGACAAATCAGTCCATCAACAGGGAGGACAGAGAAGGGGAAATGTCTTTTCTCTCTGTGATGTTTACTAATGTCTTAGAGACCTGGGATGAAGTGAAACAGTTGCAAGATGAGGCAGGAGAGGAAGAGAAAAAGGATTGGATTAAGGCAGGATGTGCTCCAAGAGAAACAGACCATGTTTGGGTCTACAGAGATGGCAGACCAGTGATGCCCAATTCCATCTTGTCGTCAATGGCAAGGATGTATCATGGCCAGGGACATTTGGGGAGGGACGCGATGGTTAGGTCGTTCAAGCAGACCTGGTACAATGCAAAGTTCAGGACAATTGCAGAAAGCATCTGTCAGAGGTGTTTAGTTTGTCAGCAATTTAACACTGGGAAAAAGACAGCGGTGAGTCTGGGAACAATAGGCAGAGAAGGAGGTCCTTTTACAAGAATGCAGATTGATTTCATTGAGATGCCCCAAGTAAACAGACTGAGGTATGTTCTAGTGGTAGTCTGTTTGTTTTCAAGGTGGGTGGAAGCTTACCCAACTAGAAGAAATGATGTATTAACAGTGGCAAAATTACTGTTAAGGGAGTTGATTCCTAGGTACGGGTTTCCAGTAACAGTTGAGTCTGATAGAGGTGGACACTTTCAAAATGAACTCATGGGTTTGATTTGTGAAGCATTGAAAATACAGCAGAAGCTACATTGTGCATACCGACCAGAGGCTTCTGTTGTGGTTGAGCAGATTAATGTCACAATCAAGAATAGGATTGGAAAAATGTGCTTAGCCACTGGCATGAAATGGCCAGATGTTTTGCCTCTAGTTCTGATGACTATGAGATCTACTCCAGATAGAACTACTGGTTTGAGTCCGCACGAGATAATCATGGGACGTGCTATGCGCCATGCATTCGTGCCTGTCAATAAGTTGGTGACAATAACTGATGACATGATTTTGGATTACTGTAAAGGCCTGGCTGACGCAGTTCATTCTGTGTTTCACCAGGTTGGAGAAGAAGCTACCACACTTGAGAAGAAGCAAGCCCATGATCTGAGTCCAGGAGACTGGGTGAGGATAAAAGTTCACAGAAGAAGAAATTGCTTGATTCCAAGGTGGGGAAGACCGAGACAAGTTATTCTGACTACGACGACTGCAGTAAAGTGTGCTGGAGTGAAGCACTGGGTACATGCAAGTCATACTCTGAGAGTTCCAAACCCAAAAGAAGGGACTGGTAAAGAGTATTTTGAAGAGTCAGATTCCAGTGATGACGAAGATACAGAATCAGTGGGGAAAGAAGTAGGAAGAGCTTCGAATGAACCACTGCGAGTATCAGAGAAGAGATCAAATTCTGTAAGAGAGCCTGAAGTTTCAAACAGCAGCGAAGGAAAAAGAAAAGAAAAGAGAAATCACACAGAGACTACTCCTGAATCAGAAGAGGAGGAGATTGAAGAACCACTTGAGATTATACTTGAAGAAGTAGGGTCAGAAAAAGATAGAGAGGGACAGATTGCGGAAGACCCCCGAGGAGGTGTAGGGAACATTCTTGATGAGTCAGGTGAAGGGACAAGTAGACAGCAAGAAGATTGCGTGTCGGAGACCCGAGGAGGGACAGGAGTAGGGAAGTCTCAAACAGTGGTGAAAAAATCTGTGGAAAAGAAGAAAGCTGCTGGAAAACGGAAACAAGAGGCACTTGAAACAGATGATGAAGATGAACAAACAGAGGGTCGAGTTCTGAGAAAGAGAACTTGGATTGGAGAGAGAAGTAATAAAGAAATAAAGCAGAAAAAGGTGTTAAGAGGAGACCGTTGGCCTAACAACAGAGTTAAGAGGCTGAGATACAAAATAATAAGAGCAAATACATCGAAAGCTGAACAAGTGAATGAAGTTTCGAGTCAAAGTTCAAAAGCTGAAGGAGAAGAATCAAAGGAGTCAAACGAACCAGTGGAAATAAAAAGAGTAAGAAGACCCAACCAAAAGTACAGATCACCGGAATGGTCTTATGTGGCACTGTCTGAAGGAGGAAAAGAAGAAGCAGTGACTCGAGATAATCCGGAAGTGGTCTTGAGAGAAGTGGTTGAGGAAGATACTGGTGAAATTCTGAAAGTACTCTTGACTGACATTGGAGAAGAGTCGGGTACTGAGGATTTTGATGTTGGAGATCTGATACAATTTGATGTTGAAGAAATTGAAGTGAAGAATGACAAGTATCCAAACTGAGTAAAAGAAGGATTCACTTGGATTGAGTGAACAAAGAGATCATTTGGATAAACTGAAACCTGAAGAATTGCTGAAGAATTGAAATTGAAAAGTTCAAACAAGTAGTGGAATAATAGAGGCTAAACTAAAATGGCTAACATAGAGGATAATAGAAATAGATGTGCCTTCCTTAAGAGGTGGTGTAGGATGTGCTGCTGCTGTACTGGATTATTAATGCTTCTATGGGGTGTTTTAGTTTTATTAGTTACTTTTAAAGTAGAGTTTGAGATGCATACAGAGAATGTGACAAATGTAGAGAAGAATTCACAAAAAGTAGTTCCAATTAGAATTAGTAATGCTTACACACACAAAGATAGATCAATTAATAACTTTTCTAGTAATGTTTTTTCGAAGCTGTTATATGAATATGTGAAGACAATGGAAGTAAGGGATTGCTACGTCTGTATGCAATTACCTGCATCCGTTTCAGAGGGTGTTACTTATCATCATTTACCAGCTACATATGGTATTTCCTGTAGTATTTTAAGTAGTGTTTTTTATTTGTTAGGGAAAGTAGATTATAAGATGTGTAACAGAGATAGTATTTTTGGGCACTTGCCAATGAACAAAGAGCTGAATCCAGCTAAAGAAGCTAACACTTTTGGTGAGATTTTTATTGAAGAAAAAGGATTAACATTAGATTACATTTTTAAGAATAATTTAACTTGCAGTTTGAAAGGAGAGGAGAAAGCTTTCCTGGATATGGTAGAAGAAAGGAGATTGAGCATGCATGAGAAAGCAGGGAAATATAAAGTGAGTGAGACAATTTGGGACATTGAGATGGGAAAAGAGTTGAAGAATGGGGCTAGTCCAACTTTAGCTCTAGATGCACCACAGAAGGGTAAACTTTGTATTACGAGAAGGAAATCCCAATATGATACATATTATGTCGGGACTAGTGAGTGCCATGATACATACTTCATTGCAACAGGTTGGGGTTTCAGAGGTGGAGAAGATACGATTTTTCCAGGAGTATATTATGTTTGTGGGAATAAGGCTTATTACAGGTTGCCTGACCATTGGTATGGCACGTGTTATGTGGGTCTAGTTTTTCCAAAGATTTTTCATATAGATAAAGTAACAGATGTAGAAGATGTTAACTTACTAATGCGTTTTAAGAGAGAAACTTGATCTGAAATAGTGGGTGATATTTTTGGGGTTTTGATTCCAGCAGTGGGAATTTCTTTGAATGCTTATGGAATTCGGAAACTGTCTACAGTGGTTGATCGCTTATCGACAAATACCGCTGGAGGGTTTCTTTTGGTGAATACGGAATTAAGTGCCGTACGTGCCATGTCTATGCAAAATCGACTTGCCCTTGATATTCTATTGGCCAAGGAGGGTGGAGTCTGTGGAATGCTGAAAGTTCAACATTGTTGCACTTACATTCCAGACGAAAGCAGAGACCTGAAGGTCTATATCAAAAATATTACTGATTTGCATGAAGAATTAGTACCACTTGAAGCTGAGAGTTTGTGGACTAAAATAGCTAATAAAATGATAGCTATTAAGGATTTTATTACAAGGATAGGTAGTACTATTATAGGTAGAATATTGTTTCCCCTGTCTTGTATAATTGTGGCTTTATTAATAATGAGATTGGTGAGTGTGTGTTGTAAAAACAGGGGAGGGAGGAAGAAATTGAATAAAGAAAAGAAAAATAAGAAGTTGAAAAGAGAACCTCAAGAAATTGAACTAGAAGAATTGAGGGAGAGTGTTTATTTAGAGACAAAAAGGGATGATGAAAGAGTGACTGGTGTTTAATGTTGTGTAAAGAGGAAAAGACATTTCCGATTTCTCCTAAAATGGGACTAAATTTTCACTAATTATTTTTTTGGGTTTATTTGGTGATAAAATCACCAAAGAGGGGATTGCTGGAGCAGAGTTTTCAGTTTGAAAATTCTGGGGCTTTTGAAGCTCTGGCATGTCTATTCGTTGTACTAATTTATTAATAATTAATAATTAATTATTTGTCTTGTGCAAGTGCGTTTATATTAATCAATCCGTTTGTCCTAACAAGAGAGGGTTACACGTGAGTGTGCTTAAATGTGCTGACTGATAATAATGCGTGTGTTAAATGTGTTTTCATGTTTAAACGTTGCTATGTGCTGTTTATTTTTGAGCACAAAACGCTTTTGAATTAATGCTTTTCCATGTTGCAAGTGCTAGATAAATGCATACACATAAGGGTATTAGTGGGGTTAACACTGTTTAATCATTATGCTGTAGTAACGTTGTTTTTGTCTCTTTTAATTAAGATGGTCTATTAAGGCCTATGTTGGCCTGAGAAAGAAGGCTGAATAAGTGAGCCTGGCTGTGATTATAATTTGAAAACTGAGACGAGGGAGACCCCTGCTGGAAATGGTCCTGAAGCTAACTGACCATGGTCCTTGTCGAAAAACTTTCCATGAGGACGGCAGCAGTTTTTGGGAGATCTCCAAGAGAAGTGAAAGTGTCCTTGGCAGCCTTGGGAAACAAAGGAGCCTTAGAGAGAAGCTCTGAACTGTGGCTCGATGGCCGAGGAGAAGCAGGATAATTGAGATACATGTTTTATTTTCTTGGTTCCTGTTCCGTAGTTTTCGTTATGTGTATTTTTCCTGAGCGGAGATTCACAAATGTTGCAATGTTACATCCTTTCCTTCTCGCTCTGCTCAGCAAGTCCGGCGGACATTACAGCTTTTTCTATGTTCTCAATGTATCTTTCTATTGTTTAGAGTATTATAAAATGTTAGCCTAGAGAGGGTTTTTTTGCCACTTGCCATTTTGCCTTTGCCGCGTATCGAATCTGCGTTGCTGAGGATTGATGCTGAAGGGACTTCGTCTTGAGAGACATTTACCGAGAGACTTGTCCTGACCCGTTCTGACATTTAGCTAGAATAGGTAACTATGAGAAATGATTTACTCTGATTGATTTCCTTTGATTCATTTTAGATAAAGCAATATAATTTTAAACATGGTGTTGGATATTCTTTCTTGTCAATTATTGAGTTTACATTATTGATTATTGTTGTATATATTGTATAGGTTATGCTTAGGGACAGTCACAAAAACCAGGTCTTATCGACCTCGATATAGATGCAGGGTGTTCAGGAGTGTTTTCCTTCCACAGGTTTATTGCTGGTAGAGTATTTGAGCGTATGTTAGTGAAATGGGCCCTAGCGTATGATGTATGCATGTGCGTGTAACTGTGAGATTACTTTACCCGTGGTAGTGGGAATATTGTACACCACACCCTGATCTCTATCAGGTGCAGTGAGTGACGGCACCAGCCTGCAAGGGGATGTCTGAGTGTTCCACAAGACCCCTTTTTCTCCTCCAGAGGACTGCTATCAGGGGGTGCACTGATCTGACAGCTTCTTTGCCTCTGCGCCCACGTCTATAACACAGTGCAGGCACAGAGGCAAAGGGATTCCTACATTTGCATGGGGCCACGCCCCCATACAAATAAGGGAATGCCCTCTTGTGGAAGCACTGCCGCTGCATGTGCACTAGCGCTTTCAGTTTTACAGAAGGGGCAGCACAAGTGTCTGCAGCCCCTTCTGTAATATCAAAGTACCCCGGGAACATGCAAGGCGGGCGCAAACGGCCCAGGGTCTACAAAAATTGCTCTGGTGTTGAGGTCTCTAACTTCACATTGGATTTGAAGAAAATAATTTTCAGCAGCTTTCAGGTGAGTAGGTAAAGAAAAGAATGCTGTGAAATTGTATTTTCTTTGTGCTCTGAAAGTGAGAACATATGGTGCGTACTAAAAACATGTATTTGTTCAAGGAAAGTCTAATAATTGCTCAACAATAATGGCGCACAATTTTTGTTTAAGGAACACTCCCTGTGATACATAGGAACACTCCTTTTGATACATGTTAGAGTCAAACCATACATCAAGTATGTGATTTGTGACAGTGTGTGCTAGGTTTTGACTACACAAATACGGGCTGGGCTGTTGTCATATTGTGATGAAAACAGGCTATTGTTGGTTATGGATATGCTTTTATCCAGCACCTACAACACAAGTATGCTGACATATATAGGGGCAATGAATATGACATCACAAACATCTTCAGACTAACTAAATGAACGCATTCTTGGTGAGAACACAGGAAGCGACGATTGGTTATTCTAGAACAACGTTTAAGGATTCATTCTGGATACACACCATGTACCTAGAACAAGGACACATGCGTACTTATAAGTTGCAGGGTACATTTCCAAACAATTTCGAAACGATGACTAGAATACAGGTGACATACGAAGCACATTACAGAAACTGCCTCATGCATGGAGGAGGAGTTGCAAAGGGATTAGTTTGGTTAACGGCTGCTTATGGACATATGTTCAAAAAGTCTACAAATTGTAAAACAAAGGTCATGAGATTGTGGACCATATTCTTTCACAGAAAGCGTTCTGTGCAAAACAGGAGAAATAGTTATTTAACGTCAAGATAGGTTGTTGGTTATGCATTACCTCTTACACTAGGTACTCTCTATGGTCAAATTCCTATGTGAATTATATTTTATATATTGTACAGCCAGATCCAGTTATTTTGATTCTAAAGAAGATAAATGTAACAAAAATCATGAGCTAGGACCTTTAGCTCCAGGTAGATAAAAATGTAAGTGTTATGTGAATGCTGCTTTTACCAGAATCATGGAACACAATTTAAAAATCACATCTGCCTTTCAGTTTTAGGTTTACGGGATTTATCAGATAAATAAAAGAAGAGTTCAATAGTTCTGGACAAAATGTTTTTGTAAAGATACTGTTATAATCTATGTATATTGTTTTAGTCTATCCCTACCCCTTCTCTCTTAACTGTGTTGGTCTCTTCCTTAGAATCCTGAGAGAGAGGCGACTTCGAATGTTGGTACTTGGTGAGAGAGGAGGCAGTTGCTCTGACGCGCTGGAGATGTTAATTGCTGATTGCTTAATAAAGATCTGAATCTACTCTACGTGTTTTGTTTACTTCAGATACCTATCCCAGCAAGATATGATGTCTAAACATACTTCAAGGCAATTGGAAGATTCCTACATGAACTGTGATCCGCAGCCTCAAGAACCATGTAGGTTTCGCTTTCAAGCAGATTGTGCTCTTGAAATGGTCAGGTCATGAGAAAAAGTAGAGCATATTGTAAAAAATAACATGACACCAGAACAAATGCAATCCAATAAGTAGAACCAGAGTTATGAATTGTTTATGTTTTTAGTGTAAAATAGCTTCCTAAAAGATGGAAGCGCCACTCCTGGGCATCTGGCCCTGCTGGTTCTGGGGGAAATCACATCTTTAGGCTGACCACGATGGAGTGGGTGATACAAGGACCAGGGTAGTCCTGCTGAAAAGCTTCCTTCTAAGTCTAGTGGGAAAAGTTCCGTTCACATTGGAGGAGGCCCCGAGAAGGAGAATGAGTATTGCGGCTGGTCATCACCATAGTGGGAAGAGCTGGTCAGATGTTGAGGGCGGTCATTGCTGTAGGGCATGGGTACTCACAAATATTTGCTAGGGAGCCAAAAGTACAGTCTGGGGTATACCCAGGGTCCGCATTGATAGTCGTTCTAGGAGCAGTGGGGTCATTTGCCAAAAGAGAGGAATACAATGAAATGAATAGAGAAAGACCGGCTTCAGAGTAAACATATTGGGAGTTATTAGTGCATGCCTCCTTCAAGAACCTTTTCTAATTAATTCATGGAAAATGGTGCATTTTGATGTACAAATCACCCATCACATTGATAGAAGGTGCGTGATCCAATGTGAATAGGTTTTGTTAATTTTTAAAATGTATTAAAGTGCAGTCACAGTTTAAGAACCCATGTGTGACAAATAACTAAGGTGGAGTACTTAATTTTTACATTAGTGTCAGATGTAATGGATGCCATTTGACAGGTATGCATTTGAGTATCTCTATGCAGAACCGATGGCTCAGATTCTGCAACTGCATGTGCCCATGTCAGCAGATTAGCCAGTTCAGGTTTATTGTGGTGTTCGTAGTTATGTACTTCCCGATTCCATATGCAAACCTATTCATAGCAGGGCACCCTTGCCTACCTGCCTGCAGACTTTTCCTATTCAATATGTGAAAGTAAAGCTGCCCTGGACAAAGCACGGCTGGGGTCAGATGGGCTCAGAAGTTGCTGCGCTGTAGAAATGAAGGAGCATATAGGGCAATGCAGCTGACCTTTAAAGGCAGGTTCCTACCTTCCCACTGAAGGGAAGTCACTCTGAGAGTGGCCAGGAGCAACGAACGTGCACAACACTGAATACTTTACACATGCTTATTTAACACTCACCTATTCCGCAGCAGCTCTGATGCGAACCTGCTCTGTGGCAAACAACAGTGCAGGCTATTCTGCGAGCCAAGTGCAGGTGTTTACCAAGAGGGTCGACGGAAATGGGCTGGCAGGGGGCAAGCGGCCCACGGGCCGCACAATGAGTACCAGTGCTGTAGAGCAAAGAACCTGTTGAGGGTCATGGACGGTCGCTGCTGTATCTTTTCGGAGGTGGTCATTGCAGGCTTCCATTGCTGTACAGAAAAGTGCAGGTCTTGCGTTATTGGTTGCTGCGGGCTGTCGTTGTTGACGTGATGAACAGGTTTCATCGCAGCTTCATATTGGCAGTCGTTGCGGACACAGAGTCTTAGTGCGAACTGGACCATTCACGCTCACAAGGAGCCCAAACTTCAGGATTTTCAACTTATCTTTAAGAGAAGTGGACTCCAATGCAGCCAAAATGGCATGTAAGAGTGTAGGAGTATGTATGACCATACTACAGGAATACTTGTTTATGTGCTCTTATATGCCTTTAGAAATCTGCCCCTAGGTTTTTATTTCACTGCTGTGGTATAACTATCCTCTTATGCACTACATTGGTTTTCCCCAAGTTATTTCCCCTTTCTTATGTTTACTCCTTTCTTCGGTATTTTCTGTTCATTCCTTTTCCCTTCCCTTCCTTCTGCTTTACATGAGCCTTCCTTAACCATTTTGCTAGTCAATAGATAGATATGGAGTATGGGGCCAAGCCAAAACGAGTTTAAAAAAGTAGTGAATACCAGTGCCCGGGCACTGGGTAGACTCGCTGATAGGGAAGCGCTACATCAGTCATCTCATGCTTGGATGGTATTGTCATTGTACAGTATTGCAGGCAAACAAGCCCATCTAGCGGCGAACTATCATAGCCATATAAAAAATAGAATGTTGGCATTCTGATCTGGGACTTTGCCATCTACCGAAGTGGCAAACCCCACCATCGGAGGTGAAATGTAGACTTTGCAGTGGGGAGCGACATTCCTCCCTACATGTAATATGTTTGTGGCCCGGGTTACTCGAGCCCCGCAGATGCTTGCTTCACCAGCAAGTCAACCTCCTGAATGTGTGGCCCTGTAGACAGTCGCTGTAGCAGCTCTGAGCCCATTACATGCACTTTTGAATAGCACCTCCCGGTTTGATTGTGAGTAATTTTCCTAGATTATTCTTGGATGGCGCCACTTTAAAAAAAGAATGGCCCTAGTGGCATGGAAATGCACTAGGGACTGGTTGGTTTTAATCATCAATACCACGAGAAGATTGGCTGATGCCATCCTCGTGAGGATCCAGATTGCCGAAGGGGCATTGAAAACCACTATCCAGATCACAGCTTACAAAACTACACTTGCAGAGATCAATACCGAGATCTCCAATAATAAAGAATATCTAATGAAACAGAAAATAACTAAGTTAAAGAAGGATATTCAAAAATTTGAAAAAGAAAAAATATATCCTTACCTTAAAGCTGATTACACCTCAGCAAAAACGAGTTATTCCTTTGATGACAACTCAGATAGGAGAGATTAATGCTACAGTAACTCCAGTACTAGTAGTTGGGGTAGTAACAGCTCCAGGAGCAATCAGCGCACTAACAGATTCTATAATGGAACAACGTTTCAGGGTCCTCCTATCTTCCAAGGTCCACCACCATCTCCTTTCTGGCAATTTCCCCACAACCAACAGTGCTCCCCTCAGTTCCCTTCAATGGCAACAACCACCCTTTTTTAGGCAGAGGATGGGGCAGAGAAAGAGGGCGCAACAGAAGAGGCTCACAGAAACAAGTCCAATGGCAAGACCAACCGACCAGCGGCATGGACACCAGGAGAAAAACGAGAGACAAGAGGAACTAGTGGTTAATCTTTCACACCGTATCCTCACCAGCCATGAGAAATCACTTCTGCAGAAGGGCCTGGGCTTAGTTCCCACCCCCGAGTAGATAGGTTTAGAGATCATTGTGAGGTTCATAAATTGTTTCGCAAAATACGATTAAAATCCTATTTTCAGGATCAACCTCCCATTAATGATGTAGACTCAGGATTGAGAAACCCCTCAACTTTCACTCCTCATAACAATAAGGTCCCAGTAGAGGTTTCAGCTTTTGAACAAGCAGTCCTCAAAGAACTAGCCCTACCTCACAGAGAGACACCTTTTCACAATCTATCAAAACAGGAAACCACGACACTGAGGAACCTCTCAGAAGACCCCTCCATTACCATCAAGTAGGCAGATAAGGGTGGGGCTATAGTAATCCAGTCCACTACAGACTACGACAAAGAATGCAAGCGCCAGCTCTCCAATGAGAGGTATTACACCCCTACCACAGCTGACCCTACCCCACGCCTTACCACTACCATCGCCACATTGATACATGAGGCTGAGTCCAACTGCTGGATAACCCAAAAAGAAGCTGACTTTCTAATAACCAAGGTACGGAGGGTCCCCTATTTTTTTTCACTCTCCCTAAGATACACAAGGGGATTACCCCGGTTCCTGGTCGCCCCATTGTTTCTGGAATTGGCCCTCTTCTAGAGCCTCTTTCAAAGTTTTGCGATCATTTTTTGCAACCCCTGGTACGAGACTTACCTTCTTTTGTAAAAGACACAACTGATGTCCTTAAGATCATTGACAACATCACTGACACAGGGGATATAGACTTTCTTGTCACTCTCAATGTGGAGGCCCTTTACCACAATATTCCCCAGAGGGCCACCTTGGCAATCATAGAGACTGCTCTTCAGGCACTAGACTGGTCTTCACCTACACCTGTCACATTCATAATTGACTGTGCCACCCTGGCTTTGACTGAAAATTTCTTTGAATTTAATCAACAAGTCTATCACCAAAGCCAGGGTACTTCTATGGGGAGCACCTTTGCTCCAAGTGTAGCGTGCCTCTATATGCCAGCCTTTGAGAAGGATGTGATTCATAGCACTACTAATCCTTATCTTAACAACCTCAAGCTATGGAAACGTTTAATTGACGATATCCTGATTTTCTGGCAAGGGACACGCACTAACTGTGATGAATTCATTAAATGGATTAATGAACAGAATGAATACCTCAGGTTTTCACACAACATATCAGAACACACCATACCATTTCTAGATTTTAATATCACATTACTTGATGGTACCCTAAGTACAACATCTGTACAAAAAGCCCACCGATGGTAAAAGCCTTTTGCTACATAACAGCCACCACACCAAAACGTTAAGGGACAACTTACCCTTTGGCCAATTTTTACGCATTAGGCGTAATTGTACGATGGTGTCTAATTATAGAACAGAGGCTAAAGTTCTAGCATCAAATCTGAAGGCCAGGGGTTATCCTGATAAACAAGTCCGAGATTCCATGAAGAGAGCAAGGAACAACCCACGAGAGGCACTACTTGAGACACAAACTAGACCAAGCTCTGATATGCTTACCTGTGTCACATCCTTCACACCTGACTCTGCTAGAATCAAGAAAATCATTCTGAGACACTGGAATATTCTAGATACTGGCAACTTACACATACCAAAACCTAGGTTTGCTTACAAAAGAATGCAAAACCTAAAGGACGTTCTAGTCCACACCAGACCAAGACAAAGCGCAGTCACCACCCAACGTACTTTGTGGGGTCGCCCCTTAGTTACTGGACATTTTGCTTGTGGATCATGTGTGGCCTGTCCTTTGACCACCACTTCCAAGGACATAACTTTCAAGACAAATTTCAAATGGGTATTGACTAAGCACACAAACTGCAAGACTAGAAAATGCATCTACATGATCACCTGCCCTTGCGGCTTACAGTATGTAGGGATGACCATGCGCACTGTTAAGACCAGGATAACTGAACACAGGAGTAACATACGTTGTCAGAGAGTCACCACCAAACTATATACACACTTCAGAGAGACACCACATCCCGCAGACTCTCTGCATTGGACAGTACTGGAGGCCCATCCACAGATCTCTAAAAACGCACTGTTCAGGCTTGAGCAGAGATGGGTTCTCAGACTGTCCACACATGTGACTGGTTTAAACGATGACATTCTGCGGGGTGCACTCACATAATGGACCTACTAATCCTTGTCTAAGCAATAATGTATAGCTTATTCGCGATCTCCCATCTCGGCTGGTTCACAAACTCTTCTATATTTATGCAATTCCCTTTAATTTGTAAGGATACCCCATAATAATTTTGGTCCACATCCCTTGAGGTTGGGATCCTCTACACCATCTTATATGGTCCCCCAGTTATCACCTACATTTCCACCTACTGTACCTACTTTGCTTTTACAGCGGTTCCCCTTTTAATCATTGGGTAACTGATAATTAGGTTCACCGAGTTTCTTAACATCCTTACTTCTGCTGACTACCACGTATTAGATGTATATTGATTTCATCACTACCGTAAACTAAATACACGATGAGGGTTGGTACTTGGCTAACCCTGACATACACCCCACGTGGATAGCACCACCTCACGCGCTTTACGTTTTACCTTGAACTTATCAGCGTATATGTCATGCATCACTGTTCCTTTCGTGGCGCATTATCTTGTTCAGCCACTTCGCCTGATTTCACTTTTGACATACATGCCATAACTACACAACCCAAGTGACGTTTCATTAACCCTTGGCTGTGTGTTTTCGGCACTCAGCCTCCGTTACAAGATGGCCGCCACCTTTACTAGCTACCCGCACCATCTTTGTGATTCACCTACCAATACCTAGTCGGTCACATGGCCGCCCCTATGTCATACCCTTTCTATACATTTAAACACCAGCCGCCGGTAACCGGTTACCATCCCGGTTCCGGCGGCAGGGTAGGTCCACAAACTTTAGCGTTCCCACACGCTGCTGAGTACCTTTTTGTTTGCATCCACGACACGTGGTCTAGTTTGGATCCTTTCCGAGGTGAGAGTTTAATTTTGAGATCGACCGGACTCCCTGGTTCGAGCCGGCTTGACTTGGTGTTACATTCTATGATCACTCTTGATTTCCAGAGCGACCGGCTTGTGTGTTTTGCGCTACGGAGGGGGTTTGGTTACTTTTTTCGATACCTCTGCTGCGCCTTGCCGCTGGCCGCCCGATTCTGTGCGCTGGGTGGTCGTGGCTGCATAATGGGCCCTTGTCGGTCAGGCAACCACGTCTGTGACCTTTCTTCTATACTCCCTAGATCGGTCCATTGGCGGCTATGTATCCCACCATACCATGGTGCCCCCCTTTTTAACTATTCTTCACACACAACCGTTTTTATCATTCTAGGACCCTAATTGGAGTCCTTATACCCGCCGGCAACTGTTGCAAGACCTCCTTGCTATCAGTTTAGGTTAGTCCCTTTTTCTTAAACTCCTGGTTTTGTCCAAACCTCAACCCCCTTTTCTATATCGTTAACAGATAACTTTAGTATCTATACACTCACTGATATTCAGGAGTATATTATGGCTTAATCTCGGTTTTAATTCTTTGTTTTCATAGTTATACCTGTCTTTTGGGCACTACTTCTTTTTTAATGAAGATAAGATCTGTACCAAGTGTGAGTGCACCTGCACGTATTTCTTATTTCTACTTCACATTTCTCGTTTCAGGTTACCTTACCAAGCCTGTGTGGTATGTAGATTTTTCGCATGTCCACCTAGTGTAGATAGTTCCACCACTGATCCTGAGGAAGTGCCCTGACCGCTATGGCTACTATGGCACGAAACATGTAGATCCCTTTGAGAGTAGGGTATACACAACTAGATTCATCATTTCTAGCTTCAATCATCGCCTTAACCACTCTTATTTTAATTAGGCTGTTTACCACCATAATAAAGTGTATTTTTGGACGAACTGACCTATTTTATATTCACTTCACCTACACTCACATCTACACACACTAGGGCCCTTACCCCCACTGCACCCATCGGCAGGAACAAAAGATCCCCGCTAAAGAGCCCCAATTTTGGTTGCCCGTCCGGTATTGCAGCACCAACCTGACGAGGGGCAGGCTCAAATGATGAAGCATGACACCTAGCTTGCTGGGTGTGTGAGAGCCCTAGTTCCGACAAGAGAATTTCCCCTTTCTTCCCTCCTGCTTATCTAACAGCGGGGCCCACTTGGTACTCCTTACACGTGACAGTAATTTTTCTTATCTTCTTTAGAGGAACTCTAACCTTTTCTTGTACACATGCACTTTTGAATGTCAGGCTGGTTAAGTTTATGCCATTATTCTCACCTATGCTGAAACAACAGGAGAAAGGAGGATGAAACTGATGCTGTTCATGATCACCGACATTGTTACTTTAAGAAGGCTTTTAATACCAGCGGTGGCAGGCACAGGTAGGCGCGGTGGGGTAGGGCAGAGCAAGGCAAGGGAGAAGTGGACAGATGATGGAATAGGTTTTATTTATTCATTTAACTATACCCATTCCGTTGTCTGTCTACTTCCCCCCTCCCGCCCTGCCGCCCGCCGCTGTTTAACCCGTTCCCTGCTCATGACGGAACCACTCCGTCATGAGCCACGGGCGCCATGTGCTCATGACGGAGTGGTTCCGTCATGCTGCGGCCGTTGGCGGCCTCTCCGCCCACGTGGCGCTAATTCCCCGCCTGTGCGGGCGAATAGCGCAGGGGGGGAGTCGTAACGGAACCACTCCGTCATGAGCACAGCTCGCCCGTGACTCAGTCATGAGCCACGGGCGCCATGTGCTCATGACGGAGTGGTTCCGTCACGAGCATGGCGGCGCCGCACTGCCCCCAAACCCCCCGAGCGCCGCGGCGGAATTCGTGCCGCGGCGAAGGGGTTAATTCTGGCAAATACTCTGAATGACCTTAATTGTTTACATAGAGATCATTCCCTTTCGTGAATTTTAGTCTATGCTTGTTTTTAGGTCTCGCCTGACCCAGCGCATGCGCTGGTCTGGCGAGACTTATTGAGAGGGCTCCAAAAAGTGCTACCAGGCCAGCCTAGAGCTACAGTGCATCTGCGCGGGCACGCGCGACGCGCTTTACCGCGATTACTTTCACTTTCCGCTTTGATGTTTGATCGAGATCGCGATCACTTTCACGGCCGCACGGCCGCTTTGCATAGCCAATAGGTCTCACTTTTGAGACCTTATAATTATTTAGTTATGCAACTGTTGCCTGGCTAAACACTTATAAGGTCCCAAAGGCGAGACCTATTGGCTATGCCAATGCTTGTTTACAGTAGTTCTTCATACTGGCACACCACTTCTCTCGCATATGTACACTATTGCGCCCCAGCTGTGTTTTTAAATGAAACAACCATGTCTTTTTAACCGGATATATTTATGTCCTGTGATCCCAACAGCGCTTGCTATGCTTTTCATACCTTTTGGCTTTTCTTTGTATCATGTCTGAATATTTACTGTTTACATCGACGCATTGGCACGTTATTAAGATTTCACCCCGTGTCTGCTTCTCTCATTTGAGCTAAATACCCTGTTGATTGTTTTACGCTTGCCTGATTGTAAAGGTTTTTTATTAATCATGCAATACACTTTGAATGTGGTGGTCTGGAGTTCTTAGTGACATTGAACGCTATGCGATTATGCTATGATGGAATGCTAGGCACAGTTTGCAGAGCACATTATCAGAACAAATGATCTTTTGATAATAGAAACGACTTTGCAATGCATGCGACAAGTATATTAGTGCTGTTGGAAAATTCAAGGTTACAGAATTGTTCGAAAAGAAGAAGAACAGCTGGTACTGTGACAACAATTAGAATGTCATTTTGGAGGACTGCTGTCTAATCAAGAAAGACCGTCCTTCAGATTTCTGCGTTGAAATCACAGATGCTGCATCGGGGTGGGGCTAGAGGAGGAAAGCTGCAGTGAGTGAAGGCATTGTTGTAAAGTAGATGGAGGAAATGGGCTTCAAACTGCACTGATTGTTCTGTGGGTCATACAAAGAGACTTGTTGGTGAACCTGCATCAAAGGCAGAAAGTTCAGGTCAGGTGAAATATGCCTTCCGTGTTCTACAGCCACTGCAGTGCTCAGTCTGGAAGACCCAAACAAAATCTGTTCACATAGGGCCAGATGTCCCACCATTCTGTTTTGAAGGTAAGGTTTTTTCTGTGACTCTCATTCTGCAACTCGCAAAATGGAATGTATTAATGTGTTTCAAACACATTTAGTGATACCCAAATGGGATCGAAAGTGACCTGCTTCATCAATATACATGAGGCAGGTCGCAATTTGCGACCCATTGGGAATAACTACAATCACAGGGATGGTGGCTTGCTGGGTACAGCAGACCACCATGTCTGTGTTTGCTTTTTAAATGAAGGAATGTTTTCTTTTTCAAATGCAACCCGCTTTCCTTAACCCCTTCGCCGCGGGGTAATTCGCCACGGCGCCGGGGGGAGGAGGGGTGTTTGCGCGTGCGTAGCCGCGGTGCTTGTGACGAACCCAGCTCGTCATGAGGCACAGTGGAGCTGTGCTCCTGACGAGCTGAGCTTGTCACGACTCCTCCCACTGATTGATTCTCCCGCATAGACGGGGAATTAATTGTGCGTGGGCGGGCCGCGGCCGTTATGAAGAGCCCAACTCGTCATGAGCACAGCTCCACTGTGCCTCATGACGAGCTGGGCTCGTCATGAGCATGCAACCGGTTAAAGGATAACGGGATGCATTTAAAAGAAAAAAATGAAAAGTTTTCTTTTCATTTTTTAAGGGCAGGCAATGGTCCATGGAACCACTGCCTGTTCTTAAATATTTTCACATGCATTCATAAAGGGAAAGGGGTCCCCAGGCGAACCTTCCCGTTTGCGACTAGCTTACCACCTGCTTGAAGTAGGTGGTAACTGAAATTGTTTTGCGACCTCATTTCCAGTTGCAAAACAATCGTACATACCAGTGTGACTCGCTATTAGGAAGTGATGCCATTGGCATGCCCCTTCCAAATAGTGACTCGTAAACCCTATTTTGCAAGTCGGAAATAAGTTGCCGACTCACAAAATAGAGTTTATACATGCTACAACCCTTTTTAGCAGTCTCAAACAGCCCGATTTTCCATTTGAGACTGCTAAAGACAGTCATACATCTGATCTATAGTCCGTATAAGGCATATTCAGTGGCAGGAGTGTGAACATTTAAGGAAGACAAGATACACATTTATTTTCAAGCGTTTGCTGTGCAAAACACATTGCTAATATTATCAGTCTGAAGAATCAATGACAAATAGCTATTAATAAGTACCCGTAGCTTCTTCACCAGACATAACATGTGGCCCATGGTGTCAAAGGTTAGGAACTGACCTTTGAAATTAAAGTGGACACACTACCAGAGTCTGCCTCAGTTTTTAATGGCTATCGAAGTACAGAATCAGACATTCAAAGCCTCTCACCTGATGCTACCCCTTGTGACCCTCTTGTAACATGCTGCTAGACTCCCTGGAGTGCTGCAATAGTTCGATCACCACTCACCGCAGTCATTTCAATATTTTGGGAATGGGAAGTAATTTTCAAGACCATGTGGATCTGTTTTAAAGTTTTTAGAGCAAAAGGGCAATAATTGTTCTCTTCAACAGAGTGCGACTAGCCCTGTAATAAAGAAGAAAACGACAAGTAGTAATAGTGGTATTCATTATAGAAACTATGGAAATAAATGATATGACCAGGTGTGGATCTGACAAGGATACTGAGCATGTGCTAAGTTTCATTACAGTACTACACTTGACTTAACTTCAAAACGTGAAGTAAATACTCTTGGAATAATATAAGTGGAAGAGTTGACTCTTTTGATTTCCAAGTTAATCAATTACATTGTCTTTGCAAGAAACTCCATGATAAAGTTACTAAGGTATTAAAAGTATGAAGGAAGCTTGAAAAGGAATCTGAGCCATGGAAGTCAAATAAATGATACACAACTGGGCATACTAGCCCTAAACATTATTACAAAAGTGATAGGGCTTCTTTTCTCTCCTTCCATTTCACAAGCATCAGTTTTAAGTAACTTTAACCAATTTTAAAAAGGTTTATTTGTGAAGTCCTTCTGTTCCCCACCTGACAAATATGTAAAGAAGTAAGCTGAAATAGAGGCTTTCAGCAATGCTGGCGTGGCGCCCCTTGACCATGTAGTTAATTACTGTGGTTTTGAAATACTTTCCTATGCAGATGACACCCAACTAGTCTCATCCTATGTCCATAACATAGATTCATCGTCTGCATCAGGGGCGTAACACGGGCCCCCGCATCCCCCGCAGTGCGGGGGGCCCTCAAGCTCCAGGAGGCCCCTTCAGCACTGCACTTCGGCTGGGGAGCTCCTGATAGAGTCCTGAGGGGGCCCCTCCACATACCTTGCAGGGGGGCCCCCTCAATTATCGTTACGCCACTGGTCTGCATGAGGAACATTGCTGCATGGATGCCTCTTAACTGTCGTTAGTTAAATGGAGACAAAACAGAGATCCTTTTGTTTGGAAAAGCTCAGATATACCAGTCAGAGGAATGGCGTCCCTCTGAGCTAGGTCCTGCGCCTTCTCCTAGTAAAACAGTGAGAAATCTATGTGTTGTTCTTGATTAAAACCTACCCATGAAGGATCAGGTTACATCCACTTAAAGGTACCTATTTTGAAACTATGTGCCTTCTTAGGAGAGTATTTCAGTGGCTTCCGCTGAGATTGAGGAAAACTCTTACTCAGGAATTAATAATTAGTCGCTTGGACTATGGAAATGCCTTATTACTAACGTCCAATAAATCCCTCCTTTCCAAAATGCAGGTCATTCAGAACACTGCCTCCAGCCTGGTTATCAAACGGCCGCCAGGCACGCAGTTGGCCCTTTCGCTTACAGCCATTCCCTGGCTCCCAATCAGCACAAGATCTTTGTTCAAATTGTTTTGCTTGACCCATAAGTCCTTTAATGGCAAAGGCCCAGTATACCTACAGTAGAAACTTGTCTACTACTGTCCTGGCAGAAACCTAAGATATAATTGTTGGCACATTCCCGCTGCATCCATACGTTAAGATACGGCGGTTGGTCCTTATGTTACCATGCTCCTTACCACTGGAATAGGCTCCCCTTATACATTCGCTCATGCACTGACTTCACAAGTTTTAAAAAATATCTTAAAACGTAGCTGTTCTGACTTGCCGCTTCGAAGTGATGTTGCTTCTGTGCCAAGATAACCCTTAAGGGGTGAGTTGTTGGGCTATTCTAAATGCCCATTAACATACCATACCATACCATACCATACCATAACATAACATAACATAATAATGAATCCCTACTAGGATGTGACACTATGTAATAAAGTTAATAGTTTAAGTAACTATAAAGGGTGTATGAAATTCACGTAATATCTTTTCACATATTACACACAATTATGAAAAAATGACATGAAATTTTGCATAATTATGCGAAATGCATCTCACTGATTCGTGTCAAAAAGGATACCAGAGGTGCATTTTGAGTCCAAATAATAATGTGAATTGCAGTTCAT
This sequence comes from Triturus cristatus, assembly GCF_964204655.1. Taxonomy (NCBI): domain Eukaryota; kingdom Metazoa; phylum Chordata; class Amphibia; order Caudata; family Salamandridae; genus Triturus; species Triturus cristatus. The sequence continues at coordinate 610,355,601 of NC_140589.1, read as the reverse complement.
GCCCATGTCCATGTTTCAACTTTATTTTCACTGACAGCCTCTTGGGTTTATTTTCAGTTTTTGCTCCCTTTTTGTTTAGGGATCCCCACTTCACAGCTACAGTAGATCAGGCAGTAAATGCAGGTAGTGCCTCTGTCTCTGAGTTCTGCATCCCCTGTGGTCGTCTGAGCATGAGGGGGTACCACCCCACTTCACTATCAATGCGGCAGAGGTGGCAGCACTTATTCTTTTTGTGCAGCACCACCTCCTCCTCATGCTGGCAGCATGCGGCATGTGCAGAAAGAGCTAGAGCCTGGCAGATTGCAAACTGTGGTAGGGAAGAGTGCGATGAAGCATGCTTAGCTATCCTGGTGTCTCCCTCACCTGGTGATCAACCACTGGGCTGACATAATAGACTAGTAGGAGGACCTGCTCAACCTGCTCTTACATCAGTATAATATAAAACATGGGAATCTGTAATCCTGCATAAAGTCCTGTCTTTAATTCTTTAAAATCAGTCACTTATGATGCACCCAGTTTTTTATCATAAAGAAAAGACCTCCAAACTGCACTATTATTAGTTATTACAGTTGAGTTTTGATGTCACAGTGCCTGCTGCCAGAGCCAGCAGCCGAGGTGAAAGTCAGGTCAGGTCACAGAGCTTAATTGAAGCAGCTGTTTAAAGCAATGAAAACCTAACATTGTTTACTATGGCAAGCAGAGAGAACATGTTTATTTTTTCCACTCATTAGATAGAGAAAAACTAGAACCTTTCAGCATGTTTCTACACAATCCCAGCTACAGCAGCTTTTATTTTATATTTTAAACTGACTTGTATTGAAGTGTTTCTACTATCTGTTTGCAAACAAAATATCTAATACGTTTTTGATGTGTTTAAATTTGCACAAGAGTTTTTATTTGTATTCTTCATGTTTGCAAACATGCTGGCTCTTTCATTTGAAAGAGCTATGTACCAAGGTTTTAAGTGGTTTGTGGGAAAGGTTGATAGTGTGCCCATCTATTATTTAGGATAATGTACCTGCTGGCGAACATTAAAAGGATATTGCAAGTCACTGAGAAGTTCTATAACCTCACAAAGGAACTTGGGCTCCGGCCTCGTTCCCTTTATATGGTCATGGAACCCCTCGGTGACTTGCAATATCCTTATAATGTACAGCGGGGGCACAATATCCCATATCTAACCACATATTACATTATGTGACCGAGACAACGTGGAAGCTGAAAAACACCCAGCCTCCAGACCGGGGTTCGTGCAGCAGGCGTCACTACCACGTAAATCTCTCTGCACCCAACCAATCCTCACTCTGGTCAGGGAAAAAGAGCTGCACCCACGAAGTAACTTCATGTAGTTTTACTTGGCAGAAGCTGGGAAACACAAAGTGTTTCGACCACACTCGGTCTTGATCACGTGACATGTAGTTGTGAACATCAGATATTTAAAGGGCTAACAACTTTTGTTTGTATGTAACGTGAGAAGTTCATAAGCGCACAATATTGAAAAAGTGAAACAGGAAACCCCCCATGTGTCACAATACAAAATGCCATGATTATGGAACATGTAATAATGATTGAGAATACAAAAGCACCTGGCCAATTTCCCAAAGTATTGGAGTTGGTCAGCAAGGGGCATGTGTATGCATTTACAATAAAGTCTGTCTCATTACACCCCAATGGGATGTCGAATTGTTATTTATTTATCATTAGAAAAAAAGAAATATCTATCATCGGCTGCAGTAGCCCAATTCATAAATTACTGACCCCATGTCTCCTTATAAAAAGAATATAAAGTGCTTGAATAATTTTCCATTAATGCTGTGCCGATGGGGAAACACTTCTATTTCAGCAAACCAATCACATAATTGTGTTATCTTCATTGAAATACATCTGAATCCATGTGGGGTAAATAAATATTTCCTACATATGAGTTTTGGCCCTTTTTTAATTATATGTAGGGAGTATTTATTTACTCCACACAAATGATCATGATCAAGAACGAGTGTGGTCGAAACGTGTTGTGTTTCCTTGCTTCTGCCAAGTAAAACTATATGAAGTAATGTTGTTGGTGTAAAGAAACTCGTTGTGGTGAGGACCAGCATGGACCGTGTCGATTTGACTCACTACCCACAGTGCATACATCAACTCTGAGGGCTCCACATGGCCAAGTGACCGATGCTGGAAACAGCCCCACTGCCATGAGCCAGCACCCTCTGTCAGGCGCTGCTCAAGAGCGCCTACCGGACGTACAGCCGTCAGAGGACTACAACGACCAGAAACCTCGGCTGTACGAAGGCGGGGCCAAAACAGGGTAAATACGTGACTTAGGAGCCAATCGAGGCGCGTAATACTGGATTGTGAAGCACGTTGGTTTCGACGCCCATCACCGAGAGAGGAAGACGCGAGTGTTAGCGTCTGCGGCATCAGAGGGGAGTTGGTACGTCGCCGTGCTAAGAAAACCACCGAGAGACACCCGGCTTAGGATTGTTTGGTTCCGGCATCCCGGAACTACAACGCGGGACGCTGCTGTAAGCGTCGCCGCGTTCCAAGACCTCAGGATTATTGCGAGGTTCGGGGAGAATGTATTGACCACCGGACTGCGAGAACGTCGCCTTGGAACTTTTGGATACAGGTATCCCCGGAACGAGAGAGAGAAGGGGGCTGTTCAACTACTGGCAAGTAAGCGCGTTAGGCATGAGGGTTTGCGAGACATTTCCTTTTTCTTCGCCCTCGTTTGTTCATGAAAGAAAGAGCGGTAGAAATAGGAAATACGAGACTCTGTTTCTCTATGCTCGCAGTGTGCTTTGAAGAAGGAGAGTTCAGACATTTGTATCCCTTGTGCTCTCTTTCATATTCTGATAAAGCGGATACTGGAATCTCTACAAGACATTTGTGCTGGAGTACTTAACAGGGAAGGGGACCATAGAGTATCACGGAGGGATTCGCTTAAGTGGGTCTTGTACATATGCGAAAGGCAAACCGGGGAAAGTAGAGGGAGGAGAGACTGAAATATAAGGTTGGAGTTGGAGGGGGAGTGTCCTCTCAGTTTGTGTTCAACGCTGTGCATGCAACAGTGTGTCTGAGGTGCCACAGTACATTTAGTGAGACCTAATGAGAGTAGGTTGTTATTGTGGTTTTTCTTCTTTGTTTTCTCACTTCTTACCATTTCAGAACTCCCAATCCCTGCGGTACCCATCCTCTTCCTTTTCCCTCGCCTGATTGTTCTGGTACTCTGTGTTACTATAACCAGAGCCGGAGACGTCGGGAGGTGGAACCCTTGTGCATCACTCGAATCTACAGGAACGACGGCGGACGTGACACCCTCCTGCTGGTGACATCGACTGTGCTGAAGCAACAACTTGGCATGATCGCCATCCTTGATGGACTGCCCTGCATCTCACATGTGGCCCTGCCGCTGCTGACCAGAAGTGCCTCTGAAACCTCTGGTGCTTCCTAGCCAGGACATCTGAAATGGGCCACTGTGCCCGAAGCATGGACCACCAAATAACTCAATCCTTCCAGAGAAGACCACCTCAGAAATCGAGAGATCACGGTAGACTGAAATCCCCCTGTGGTCTCTGGCATCCAATGACGGTAACTGTGCGGCGGTCCCCAGACTCCATTGTCTCCACCCGGCGACCGCAGCAGTAGCTGTGTTGACAAAATTCCAAACTCCATTAAAAGCACAACCAAGACGTACAGAATAGGGGTTATCAAAGAAGAAGGATGGCGAGGAGGAGGATGGAGAGCGGCCATGGCTAGGAGAAGGCAGCCACGGTAGGTAAGTACCTTTTTTATTACTTTATAATTACTTTGGGAGGGTGGAGGGGCAGGCTAACTACGCCCTGCCACAGAGTTGTAGTTTTGCCAAAACTACATAAACTACGCTGGCAGAGCGTAGTTACCCACCCAGGCTTAGTCCTACAGTGTGTGAGTGGCTGTATGGGTGACTGTATGTGTGAGTGAGCGTGTGTGTGACTGAGCCTTATGGGTGGATGAGTGGTTCTGTGAGTGGCTTTATTAGCGACTGAGTGGCTTTGTGAGTAGCTCTATTGGTGAGTCAGTGATGTCACTGACCATGTTATGAGTGATGTAATATGTGAGGTTATAAGCAGTGCATTGCGGGGGCGTAATTTATAGCTCTGGTAACTATAACTATCGAATTTCACTGGTTTTGTATGAGTGAAATCTGAGCCAAACTATAACGTTCCTGTAACCTTTTGTTTTTTCAGTGAATACATATCATGTTTCCATTAGAAATTGACTTTTTGATTTTATGGACTTTTTGGATTGACGCAGCTTCATGAAAGTTTACAAAAAGACTCATCCACCTCAGCTATTTCCTGGAAATGTTTTGGGTGATCTGTCAAGTGGGGGCTGAGAAAAAGGGTGGGTTTTCAATACGTGCTTTCCTCCTGCAGTTTTCTATAGGAAGTTGAACAGTTATACCGCAAAAACGGCTGAATGGAATTACACCAAATTTTGGAAAATGTTTTCTGATCTAGAAAGAATGCTTTTGATTTCTGATTTGGTGTAAGTTTGTTTAGTAGTTTTTGAGAAATTAAAGTTCAAAATCTATGCATATTTCATGCCACAGATCCAGCGAGGAGGATCAGTGGATTCACAAACTCAACAACACTTTGTGATTGGCTGACCGCAATCTGAAGGAAAAGTTGCGACCACCATTGTAGGACTCAGAGACTCTGTCCCCTAGTCCTAGCATATTAATAAAAATAAGATATAGGGGCAGAGTAGAGGTATCCTGAACCCCCTGGGCCACGGGTGGCCAGTTTAACAAAAAAAGAAATTGGGTTCCTTGGAGACATTGATTGACTGCAAGCCCCAGCCCCCTGGAGAATAGCAGCACAACAGCATTTTAGAAAGTGGTTGGGTGCCCAATCCCACACCTTGCATGGGTGCATGAGGGTCCACAGGGATTGAGATCAGGGTCTGGCCACAGGCCAGTCCGTGCAGCCAACTCCACGGCACCCACAGTGAAGGACTTCTCCAGTCCTGCCAAGTACCATGCATCAGGGGTCAAACTAACGCACTTTAGTGATTGTATCCACATCACAACACTAAAATACATTAGTCATGCATAATAGTTTCCTTGGACCATCCCAGTAAGAGGCACAGTGAGGCTGTATTTCACAAAAGCAGTCAAAGGGCTGTTTCTTTTATTGCCTTTCTATGTCAGAAGTGCCTGTTGCAGTTCTGCTGCTGCCCAGAGCCTCTAATAAATAGTTTCACGTTGAGCCGGGTACATAGGAGGGGTAAGTACGAGCCTCTATGTTGTGGTTTTTCCCCACTAATTAAAGCCGGGTCTCAACTACTTCTGATCACTTAGGCTTGTTCCTGGCATCACAGTTTCTCTGTGCAGACCACATGTTCAGACAATCCTGGTCAGGTAAACATGAACAATGTCCCGGTCATTATCCGGTCAGTTTAATAAAGTGGAGAGCTGCTCACATGAGCAAAAGAACATGAACAACTCTGAGTGCCTGGGACCAGCCCTCAAGATTAAAATCTGAGTAAAAAGGAAACACAGATAAAAGGTAATTCTTGCTCAATATTTAAAGATAGCCCTTTCCTCTCACAACTTGTGACCTGCCCAGCAACTGGTGAAAATAACTTGTATTCGTTATTAGAACATTGGAATGTTGGCAGCTCCATTGAAAACAATGGAGTGCTCCGGGCTTATAATGGCTGGTATAAGCCCGGAGCGCCAACATTCCAATGTGTCTTTGTTCACAGCTCTGGCTGTGAACAAAGACTTCAGGGAGCCGGAGGGGATTTGAATCCCCTCGCGCTCCCTGAAGGCTTCGTTTTGTTAGAACATTCTGCCCTCTAGTGGCAGAATGTTCTAATAGCCTTATAGCCCTTCGTAGCAGGGCTATACCGTCTTTTAAAGTCCCGCTGCTGTTGTTAAAGTCCCTCGCCTTCGGCTCTGGCCTTTAACGCTGCAGCGGGCCTTTAACAGCCGGTATAGCCCGCTACGGCGGGCTATAAGGCTATATTATTAACTGCTCTAAAATCTATGATTTTTTAACACTTTGACTCGTGTCACAACATAAAAGGTGTTGATGCACTCAAGTTTTTCAATCAGGCTGCTTAGTTTTAGTTTGTGCACAGTATGAACCATTTGACTGAGATTTAAATGCATACTATATAGGCCACGCACCTCACTCACAGTTCTTTTTTTAAATTAAACTTTCTGGGGATTAAGATTGGTTTTGACCTAGTTCCTTCAATCTCATTGTCCTCCCAACTGCAACACATAGGTGTGTTGCACCTGACCTCACTGTCTAAACCTGATCTAGAGAATTCTCAGACCACGATGCTGCATATGAGGTAGTGTGGTTTATCTCATGCCCCATAGGCTGACAAACCTTGCAATAACCCTCACATTATATTAAAAAAATGTATAGAGTTGTACCACAGGTTTTCTAATTCTAGGCGCTATAGGCTTCTTCTCGAACTGTGAACCTACACCTCACTTTTCCCTTTCTAAATTACTTTTCCATTGTTTGGGAAGTGTAACAGATGGCTTCAGTTACACCCTATTAGAAACGATGCACCGGTTGCAGACCTGTTCACATATCACTTTAGTGCTCAAAAGAAAGAGTAATTTGTGTAATGTAATTAGTTTTGTGGACTTAGCTGCTTTGCACCACTTGTGTGTCACATCTAAGACATTGAACTGTCACAAATAATCACCCTGAAAACAGTGAAATGTCACACATGATCACAATGAAAACTAGGCAGTTATGCATCTCTCTATATGTTGAAAATAACATAAAAGTTCAGTGAAAAAACAATGGTTAAGATGCCATTATAGTTTGGAATTGTAGTAATATGTTGCTTTACATTTAAAACATGTAAAAAATTCACTAACAAAAAAACAAAGGTCAAAGAGACGTTATAGTTAGATGAAAAGTCAGTTAAAACATACGCCGTCATTAAGATGATAGTAAAAAACCTCTGACCGCAGGGCGGAGGCTTTCCGAGCCTCATCGCGGTTTCAGTTTTGACCGCTGCATTACGATGCAGGCGGTCGAAAGTGAAACAGGTTGGTCATTTCGACTGGATTCTGACGGGCTCAAAGAGCCTGTCAGCCTGTCAGAGACTGGCACATAATCGCTATGTACAGTGTTTCAGCCGTAAGGATTACGATGACGGTTACTGACATGCTTTCCATGTTGAGCTTTCCGACATTTCCCTAGCTTTCCCTAGCAGGGCCCCCTTCACCCAGCGGCCTCCAGTTGGGGGCCGAGGGGGCACCTATCGTGCCCCCTGTTGATCCCTGCATTGTGTGGCAGGCACAGTGCAGGGATGAAGAGATTCTCCCATTTGTCTATGGGAGCTTGTAGTACGGCCAGTATATGGTCACAGCACAACCTCCCATAGACAAATGGGAGTTTGCGACTGCACATGGTGCGGTTGCATTGTAACCGCGGTGTTGAGACCGCCAACTGGAGGTCGGTTGGTCCGCCCGACATCGTAGTTAGGCCCTTTATGTTTTAAACTAACAAACCCACTGAAATTCACCACATTTGGTTATCTGAAGTCACTAAAACTCGTGCCCTAAAGTAACTCATGCCATTGCCATGCACCGCTTGTGCCCTCACATACTACTTCCCTCATGACATGTTCAATGATCACATTGATAGCATCCCTACTGTCACCTTAAATAACAACATTTCATAGTTTTGTTCTATTATACTCTACACCCACATTCCACATAGCCATGTAAGTAAATGCCTTTTTTGCATAATCACCACCAAGATTTTGCACTGATGCAGCTAGTTTTTCAAGTCTGAAGGTGCACTGAGGCCTGCTAAACAGACATCTGTGCTTTTGCTCTGACCCTTAAAAGGGATATGCCAGATTGGTTTACTCACAATTGGTATAAGTTAACTTACGAATAAGTCCCTAGTATATAGTACCAGGGGTATCCAGGGCCTGTACGATAAAATGTCTCTAGTGGAATGCTGCACCTATTGTGTCATCTCATGAGTGTGACAAAGCAAAGCATTGCTGGCTGGCAGACCATTTTTCAACTGCTAACTCTACTTTGCCATTTGAAGTTACGGCAAAGCCCAAACCTTCCTTTTTAATATTTACAACTCACCCCTATTCCACGCCTACTGAGCCCTAAAAGCAGGGTGCATTATGTTGAACAGTTGGACATGTGGTTCTTAAAACTTTACATGTTCTAACAGTAAAATCTCCACATTGTTGTTTTTATTGTGCAAAGGCTAGTTGCCCCATTGACTGTACAGGGTTACACGCTGACAACTCAGCAGTACTTTCTTTTGAATGGAGCCACTATGATACTTCAAGGTATCCAAAGGATTGTTGCATTAAACCCGAATTGATACCCAAGTGGAAATTAATATAACTTTTGCACAAGTGGCAACTTTAGTAGGTAGCCACTTTGTTGCCCAATGTTTTTCAGTGACCATTATGGGCACTGACCCTGAGACAGCTTTCTGTACTCCCGGTGAGAGATGTAAACAATCGATTCACAGGAAGGAGCACAAGGCCAAGTCATTGGAGGAGGTGTGGCCTTTCCCTAGCATAAAGGCCAAAGAGTGTGTGAGCTCAAAAAGTGAGCTTCAAAGGGGAAACCACCTTTGAAGTGGAGATGGTGGACAGACACAAGAGTGGCTGCTCTTTTTTTTCTTTCAGACAGGTTGGCATCGAAGACAGACATGGGGAAGCCATTGTCAAACTGATTTTTCCATGGATGTGTATCCCTCAGGTAGCCACATCCTAGGCATAGGCTAGGGAGCTTTACATGCCTAGAAAAGCATTCTACCATGTTGGGAGTGGGCAGAATAGTGCATTCTCTGCTAGCTAGATGCCTCACTTTACAGGAAGTCCTCACTAGGCGGGGTAATCTGGTAGACCATTTGCTTGTACTCATCACATCCCCTGATGCAACAAACTGGGAATAAAAGTGGCACCCAGACCTCAGATAGGACTGCACCTGCAACTCCTTGGGATATCAAGGAAAGGTCTGTGCCTGTGGTGCCCTGCTTGAGGAAAAGTCATTTCCTATCCTCAAACAGAATAAATGACTTAACTCATTTGGCTGACTTCCTGTTACAGCTACTGGGCCATCAAAGCTGAAGACGCCTGGCCTGGTGAATTGGCAGCCACAAACATCTAACTGCCGCAATTCACCAAAGTACAGCCTGGAGACCAAGTCCTCACCCTCAAACATTGCACCAGAGTCTCCTTGACCCAAGAGTTTGTTTGCCCATCAAGGATGTTATCACTGGTTAAAGGGAACTGCTGGTTTTGCTGTAACCAGAGACCAGTAGACCAGTGGAAACTGTTTTTTGGCTTGACTTCATCCGGAGAGAAATCAACCCCCATGGCTAAAGTCACCCCACCTTGTTCATGGACCAAGAGATGGCCCTAGAAAACCCCCATCGCTGGATCGGCATCCTCACCATCCTTGAGCATTTTTAGCATCCTGCCTCCTCTGCATCAGGACCATTGCATGAAAGTTAACGGTGGTGCACCCATAGAGCCTGGAACTGGACTGGAGACTGCTTTGACTGCATTGTAACTGTCAGACTGCACCTCTTTAGTCCCAGTGACTCACATGCTAGCATGGTTGATTACAATAAATTATTGCGCTCAGTGAAAAAGCATTATGATCTATTGTTCCTTTGAAAATTCATATCTCCGAAACCCCCTTGTGGATTTTTGTTGTTGAGGTGTCTATTTAAAGATAAAAATTCAGCCTATTTTCTAAATTGGTGTTGGAGTTTTACTGAGTCTTCTTTCTTTCTTTTTCAGCTGGGTTGGTACTTCTTTATGCTTTTGACGTGTTCCTTTGATCAAGCCTGACTGCTCGCAGCCACATCTACCTAGAGTTGAGCTAACGTTTTTCAAACAAATCTGTCTGGACCCAGTACAAGTAATGAGCTAATTACACAGTAAGGTCACACAACCACACAATATAATAAACCCTTTTTCTCACAGTTGGGTATCTCTGAGCTCCAACAACACTAACTATAAATAACAGTCATGACATGCAATAGAACAATGTACATAGACACAATACTGTGATGGTAGGACTTTATCCCAAGGTGGCCCATATTTCCTGGTGGTAAAACTAGATTCAGAATTGCAGATACCAGGCTTCATTGAGTAATGTACTATTAACCACCCCTGCACTTACAACAAACTAAGCAATAAGTATATCAGTAGAACAAGAAAGCTTGTACTCCTATGACCCTGCAACTATTAATGATACAGTTAAAAGAGCAGAATCTTTAAAAATCATGATGTAAAGGAACCCAAAGTTTGAAAGTATCACAAGGTCACTCTATAAAGGCAGAATTTACACAACACAGATCACATGATATAACATATCACATAAGAATAGAAGAAATTGCCCTAAATTATTATACAGTGCTGCAGCATCTCTATAACACACAAATCACTCTCACATATGAAACGTTCCTTGTCTTGAGACCTTAGGTCAATCTTAACAAGAAATTAGAAAATCTTAAACACCAGATAGTATTGACCAGGATTTTCTTTGCCTGTAGGATTTTTTGGGTATGAAACCAACATTTATATCAGTCCGAGAGAGACCAGTACTGACAATCCAAATTTATTTTGCATTAGAGTCCAACAAATTGTGATAAATCATAACATTTGGATAAGAGTTTTGGAGTTGAGCTCCTTTAGCATCGGTATACCAGAGACAATCAGTTTGTTGGTTACCTGCATTTTATATGTAGCGGTCTAATTGACAAAGACTGGGTGTACGAGTAGGTGTGTCTTAAACATGAGGTACACCTGGCTTACTATAATAAGTTTCTGGAGTAAGCAGTAGTGCTCATGACTTACTCCAGGAATTCAGGAGTATTACAAGAGTAGGTCCAACCCTGAACTCACATCACCCTGCACAGCTAAGAGCTCCTCTGGATCCCAATCCACGAACAAGCATTCTTCAAACTCCTCACACACACATACTAAGCTTTCCACAACATTAGCCCCAGGTACTTCAACAACTGTATAAACTTCCATAAACCTACCAAACACCTCCACTCAGCTTGACTCCTTCTCGCACACACACCCTGCATATGCAGAACTAGATCTGACGGTTGTGTCTTTGGCTACCTCGCTCCTAAAGCCTGGCATAACCTGCCCTTGCACATCAGAGCAGCTTCCTTAATTCTTGAATTCCAGAAGGAACTGAATACTTGGTTCTTCATCTACCCAGGCTTGGCCCATACAGCTGCTGCTTCAGTGCCAGGATACCCTACCGTATGAGTTGCGCACCATACAAATACATATAGGGCCTCATTACGATGTCGGGCGGAAAACGTTCCACCCAACACTGTCTCGGATTCTGAACCGACCAACTCGCGGTTGGCGGTTCCGACCGACTGATTACGATGAGACCAAACACTGTTCCGACAGACAGCTGGTCGTAACACGGGCCCCTATCGGGAAATGGGGTTTGTGCGGAAAACCCTGCACCTTTTCACCTCATTGTGCCTGCTACACAGTGCAGGGTTTTACAGGGGGGTCCCTTAGGTGCCCCCTCGACCCCCAACTGGAGGCCACAGGATGAAGGGGAACTAGCTAGGGGCCCCCAAAGTCACTTTCCGACTGCCTATTCATGTCAGACAGGCTGACTCAGAAAGGCTGTTGGAAATCGGCATCATAATCAGTCAGTGGAAAACGCTGGCCATTGAAGTGCATGATGCAGTTCCGACCAACACGGATACTCCGAGAGCCAGTCAGAACTGATTCAGAATGATCGTGCGGTTTACTTTCCGACCGTGAACATTGTAATCAGTCGGGCGGATTGTACACTGACTGAGTCGTTCGGAAGGGTTCCGACGCAGTCTAGGAAATTCTGACTGTCCAGTGGAGGCTTTTCGTCCGACATCGTAATGAGGCCCCTAGTGTAACACAGCATAACATACATCAAAATCTTTGAGAATTGGGCCCTTTGAGTTGTATCACGCATATAATGGGGGCAGCTCTATAAATGGACAATTATAAATTATGTTAAAACATATCTTCACTCACCTGCACTGATATGATTAGTGTTTATAAATTCAATCGATACAGCCACATTCTGCCACAGCTGTCAATTTTGTCTCTGCATTCATGTCATAGTTTTAGGTGTGATCTTAGCTAAGACCTTTTGATTTTACTAAAATTGTATATGAGTATTCTTTCTAATAGGGTATTTTATTCAGCTCTCTTCCTCATCCATTGGTATGTTGTTATGCTATTCACATTTTGTCTTCCACCCACTCCAGAAAACAGCATGTAGCAATGGCTCAGCCCAATCAGCCATTGATTGCCTACCTTCACTGTGAAGCTACTTCACAAGAAGCACATTTGCAAAAAAATGAGTTCCCTTCAGTGCCACCGAGGGCTATGGCAATGCGTGCTTTTTGGGACCAAATATATTTTTGCTGTAGCCATTTTTTATATTGGCTGAAAAGAAAGTCATCACAAATTCACGTTTTAAAATACTTCCATATATCTTTATAAACACCTTTTAAATGTATACAAATTTCAAGTGACTCCAGTTTGTTTAACAAAATAGTCCTAATTTTAACAGTTTTGCTGTCGACAGAGACTGAAACCACAACATGTATTATCTTATTTTAGAGTGGGAGACCCTCCATGTCCATTATGCGGTGTACTCATATGAAAACCAAATAAAAATCTCATGAATTAAACAATAGAGCCACAGTCAGACCATATTTGGGCAACATTCTTAATATTATTTTCCATTTGCTCCTCTGCATTCCTCGGTAGCTCTGAACACGCTGCATTTGTTGCTGTGAGCGCGGACACTTAGTGACTGGCATTCCCCTTCTGTGCCTGTGCTGTTCCCCTCACTATACCCGCAGTAAATAGCTTTGCTTAGCATATTTTCTGTACACAGTTCTCTATTTAATTTGTTATTAAATGTACTCTCTGTTCTTTCTTTTGTTTTGTGTAAGTTTTCTATTTTGGCGTCACCACCAAAGGTTGCACGTTTTTACGCAGCTCACCTGCTCCTACGTGGGCACAGACTCGTTCTCTCTCTCTTTCTCTTTTATTTCTCTCTCTCTCTCTCTCTTTTCTCTCTCTCTCTGCACAAAAAGAGAGGCACAGTCTTTTAAACCTGAGGACACATCTCCATGGTTTCCGTGGCAACAGAAGGAGACCATTGTACAAGCTGGTATCTAGTGATAATGTAAAGAATTTTTCCGTGTGAATTTGGGCTCTGATCCACTTTAGTTCAAGAGTTTAAAAACTACAGTAGAGCTGTTCTCTGCCTCGTTCTTTCTTCTTTTTTAAGGGTTTTTAGTGTTACCAGGAAGCATACAGAGATCGCACGAGACACTGCGCTTGTACCATTTACTATCATTACATCGGAAACATGGTACTATACCATACATGGTCCATAATGATGAATCTCGCGTGCCACATCGTAGTCGCTGTCCATTTCGTAAGTCACCAGCAGCCAGAGTTAGACTGGCCGATCTCCAACTGCCAGGTGAGCAGGCTTGAAAGAGCCAGTAAACCGTGTCTGTGTCCATGACAGAATAAAAAAATTCGGGGGCTTATTCACAAGGCCCTTGCGCCACTTTTGCGTCATTTTTAACATGGGAAAAGGGACGTACGGGTGGCGCAAAGGGTTTGTAAACAACGACCCATGAGCTGCCCCTTTCAAACCAACTTATTTGGCAGTGCCAAGGAGCCGGACAAGCCCAGTCTTGCACGGGGAGTAAACCAGCCAAGCCCTCTGAAAACTTTAGTGCCTAAATACAACAGCAGACTTTGTAGAGATTCTTGTTTTTATCTCACTATTAAATTCATTGGGGCAGATTTATAATAACTGGCGCATCCCTGCATATCAGCAGGGATGCGCCAGTTATCATGCGCCACAGCTCCGCCACCATGGATGCGCCGCATTAACAATGCGGCGCACCATGGGGCAAAAACGGCACAGATGCGTGACGCATCTGTGCCGTAAAAGTGGCGCATTGCTGGAGTTGTGTCGCAAGCGCGACGCAGCTCCAGCAATGCTTTGGGGGGACCTATCTTCACAATGCTGCATCAATCCTTACGCCTGCTTCGAGCAGGCGCAGGGTTTTGACGCAGCATGGGCTCAAAAGTGACTGAGTGAAATCTTGTAGATTTCACTCAGCCACTTTTAGGAGGCGTTCCTGCGACGAAACGCCCCCCCCCCTGCACAGGTACGCCTACTGCTGGCGCAGGGCTTTACAACGTGACGCATCTCCCAGATGCGTCACGTTGTAAATACCCTGCAGCATGGTGCAGGATTTGCGCCGCCGCTGCGTCACAAAAGTGACGCAACGGCGGCGTAAATGAGGCGCAAGGGGCTCATAAATCTGCCCCATAGTGTGAAAGTGCACTGGCTTTACAATTCTTTTCTCTACGCAAAATAGAGAGGACTTACGTCGTCTCGAAAAGAACAACCTTCCGCCTGTTTATATTAGATTTTTACGTTTTAGTGCCCTCAGATAGGAACAAGGATGTGAGGATTTTGAATGGCTTTTCTTGTTACTCAATAATGGCTGCCAACAACTCCTTATTAACAATTGTTATCTGCCAGACTCCATTCACTGGGAAATGAAATCACTGCGGACATCTTTTCATCAGAAGGTATTCGTAACTAATCTGCCCATACAGCTTTCTATCTATCATCTGAGATGTCCTCAAGGGTTCCTAACCTTTTCAGTTTCGTGGACTCCCAATGCTGGTAGCAAGTTCACCCCGTCCAAAGCACTTCTACGATTTGAAACTCAAAAAGATACACAAAATACAGAAACAAATGGAGATCAAAGAAATGCATACATTATTTAATATTTTCTTAAATTCTCAAACAAAAAATGCCAAAATCACAATTTGAATTTTAATGAGAAGGTTGGAGCGTTTCAAGGTTAGTGCCTGATTTACAGTTCAACGTACATATTGCACTCTATCTGGCGACGGGGTCAAATACTCCATCAGCCTGATAGAGTACCCGCACTCCCAGTTTAGAGATGCCCGCTGGCCCAACGGACCATTGACAAGAACCGCAGTCACAACGGTTCCTGCAGTTAAATGTTTGATGGATGGTGCTTTCAAAATGACTGTACCATCTGTCAAATTTAACATTTTTTTTCTTCGACACCATAAAACAATGTTGCTTTCTTATGTAGAGGTGTGAGAAATTTGCATAATTTGCTTTTGTGTAGCTATGTCAAATTATACAAAGTGTAAATTCGCCATTTTGTGCTATATTTTAGTTCAAAATGCGTCCCTGTGAACATTTTTGGCAAAGATCACACTTAATCAAAAGCACTGCAAACAATAGCTGCTTACGTTCTGTTGTTCATGTCCATTCATGGTAAATTTTTACCTTGACTTACACGTTTATGGTACATTTTTACTGAAAATGAAGTGTAATTGCGCAAACTGGCCTAGACGTATATTTTCAGGAAATTCATGTAGCAATATGCTTCTTCATATTCTTTAATTTTTTAAACAGTCACGTATCTCCTGAACAGACATCCCAAACCCCCAGGGGCACACAGACTTCAAGTTAAAAACCACTCTACTAAATGTACACCACAAGGCTTTCTAGTTGCTAGCTGTCCTCTTCATGGATAATAAAAACAATGAAGGAAACTGCTAGAAACTGGGTTCCTGGTTGACTGAGTTGGAAGTTCTGGTCAAACAGAACCCACAATCCTAGTCAGGGTAAGTCACAAACACACCCTAAATTGACCTGTGCTCAACCTCTGGTAGCTTGGCAGAGAGCAGTCAGGCTTAACTTAAGAGGCAATGTGCAAATTATTTGGGTAACACTTTAAACAGGAAAACTGTGAAAACACCACACAACACGATTCAACACCGAATATAGTACATTGCAACGCGATCTATTACATCGCGTGCTTTTACAAAACGGTTGTTACAACGACCGCGTTGTTAGTACGCAATGCATTTACATCGCAAGTCATTACAACGATTTGCAGTAGGGGGCGCGCTGGACTTAGGAATAGTATTATTTACTATTCCTACTCCAGTTTGCGCAACAGTAGGGATGGTGTTGGAATTCATTTCCAATACCTCAGTGCCCCCTACAGCAAGTCATTGTAATGACTTGCGCTGTAAATGCATTGCGTACTAACAACGCAGTCGTTTTAACAACTGCGTTGTAATAGTAGTGCGATGTAATGGCAGTGTTGTAAATGCTGTTTCCCTTCGACACCAGGTTAGAAACATAGCTCTTAACTTAATTTAAAAAAAACAAGACCAAAATGACAAAAATCCAATAAGCAAGAAGGCAAGATATGAATTTCAACAGAATAAAGTAAAAAATAGCGCTTAGAAGCAATAAGCATGTGTTTGGGATTTCTGGTCGTGCCAAACGAGGACAAAGTCAACAGTTCAGACTGATAGCGATTGGGCCCGGGCCAGATACAGGGACCCACTGAGGCCCGCTGAGCAAAAGAGTCTTAATCCTGGTTGCAACAATGAAGATGCAGGGTGCAGTAGAGCGCTGCTTCAGTGTCGATCCCGCATTCAAGGTGATGCGTCGATTTTCCCAACTCAACGTGGGCGATGCATCGTTTCCGAAGATGATGCGCCGGTTCCAAGATGCAATGGCTCCAAAGGCGATGCACTGGGTTCTCCACGAAGTAGAGGCGTTGGTTCCAATGGTGATGCACTGGTTATGAGTTCGATATGCTGGTCCTGTTCCCGCAACACAAGCAATGCGTCGATTCTGCTCTCCCAGCACAGGATGTATCGGTTCTGCTGCAGAAAGCACCCAAGACCCACTTCCAATGGTCCAGGTGGAGGATCAGGGTGGTTGGAAGTCTTTTATATCCTGGAGACTTAAGATCAGGAATCTAGTCAGCCAGCCCTTGGAGTGAAACTGGATTCAAGTGATGTAGGTCCAATCTTTAACACCCAGGCAAGAGAGAGCAGCAGGCAGCAGGGCAACACAGCAAGACACCAGTTATTTCAGAGCAGCAGTCCAGCAGAGTGGCAGTCCTTCAGCACAGCATCTCTTGCTGGCAGAATGGTTACAGGTCCAGATGTGTACTGAGTTGATGGTGTTAGAGGTCCAGTACGTATACCCAGTTGCTCCTTTGAAGTGGTTAAGACTTCAAAGAAGGGTCTTTTGAAGTGCACAGAGGTCCACCCTTCCTGCCCTGGCTCCAGACTTACTACAGGGGTGTATGCTGCCCTTTGTGTCTGGACAGAACACAGCCTATTCGGGTGTAAGTGTGAGGCTGTGCCCAGCTCCTCTGTCCCATCCTCCCAGTTATTCCCAACAAATCACACCTAAGTTTCCTTTGTGTGTGGCTGTCTAAAGGGAATGCATAAAGCCCAGCTGTCCTCCAACTCAGACGTGCAATCAGATACAAGCTGCGGGCACACAGGGCTAAGACCAGGAAAATGGCAACTTTTACTTTTTAAAAGTGTCATTTTCAACATTGTAACAATAAATCTGTCTTTGCCATTAAAGAGGATTTATCATTACAATTCCATAGGTACTTAACATGACAGATCTATCACTTCCCAATTAGGAATTAAAGTTTATTAAATGTAATAAGGAATCTGATATGTTATCCTATGAGAGGGGTAGGCCTCACAGAAGTGAAAAACGAGTGTGGGAGTTTTTCACTTCAAGGATATGTACGATTTAAACCCACTTCATCTACCTCTTAATTACACAGCACCCTGCACTTTGGGCTACCTAGGGCCTTTCTTAGGAATGACTTATGTGTAATAAAAGGGGAGGGGTTTATGGCTTGGCAAGGTGTTTTAAATGCCAAACAGCCATGGCAGTTTAATCTGTACACACAGGCTCTGCAATGGCGGACCTGAGGCATTTTTTAAAGGGCTACCTAAGTGGGTGGCACAACCAGAGCTTCAGACCCACCAGTAGCATTTAACTTACAGGCACTTGGCAGATGTGGTACACTTTACTAGGGACTTCTAAGTAAATTAAATATGCCAATTGTAGATAGATCAATCAAACCATGTTTAGGGGCGTGAGCAAAAGCACTTTAGCACTGGTTAGTAGTGGTAAAGTGCATGGAGGCTTAAGTCCAACAACAATGAATTCAGCAAAATTGGAGGTAAGCAGGAGAAAGATTTGAGGGAAGACCATCCTAAGGCTACCAGGTCCAACAGAAACCAATACACTTCTGAATTTTCCTAAAATGAGAAGGGTTGACTGTTGTGTGAAAAGATAGTGCCAAGTTCTTACTTTTTTTTTTTTAATACACATGCATAACAAAATGCTTGTAATTCTGTTAGGCCTGACATCCTTGGTGTGGTATTTCCTACGGCATTTTGCCTTCACTCCCCTAATTTTGCTGAACCTTTTTTTGTTGGATTTAGGGCTCTATGCATGCCCTCTTTGTTAAACAGAGACAAAGTGCTTGTGATCTCCCCCTAAGCATGGTCAAATCTGTATATGCCAAATTGGCACATTTACTTTACTTGTAAGTCCCTAGTCTATGGTACTACATGTACCCAGAGCCTGTATTTTACATGCTACAAGTGGGCCGAAGCACAAATCATGTCACCCTCTACAGTAGCATTGTAAAAATTGTCTCAGGCTTGTCACTGCAGCCAGTAGAGCAGTTTTAATCTGCCATTTTTAACCTGGCAAATTAAACCCTTTAACAGGCCTAAATCTTCCTTTTTTATTAATACTTAAAATTAATCCCATAGCCAGGCCCTAACAGGTCATAGTGCAGGGTCCTGATCTCATTCAAAGAACCATTGCTAATCACAAGAACCCATCACCCTAGAAGATTCCACCGCCATCATGAAGTCCATTCACTCAGGGGCCCCATCGGACTCTTGCAACCACCACACCTACTCCAGAGGAATACAACCCATCAGCTGAAGTTGGGCGCCATATTGGTGTGCGCACTGGTGCTCCAAGACGGCAGAGTACATAAACAGGCCAATGCAAGCGCCAGAGGCGCGCCAGAGGCAAGCCCATCTGCGCCCGTCCGCGTCCCGGACGAATCCAGGACGTTGCGCGGCGACTGTAAAACCAATAAGGTATGCCACACTTATTCTAAAAAACAGCTGCTGGAGATAGGTAGCAGGGCAGACATTGCCGCTGTTGTTAACACTGAGATGGATGATAACGCTGCTGATTTGGGGTTGGATACAGGAAATAGGCGCACCAATTTGCCTAGTTACCTTAATTGTGGGCTGATAAACAGCAGATCACTAGTAAAGCATCATACTGAAATTACGCTACTGATCGAGGATATGAAGCTTGATGCCCTGTTTCTCACTGAAACCTGGATCAGAGCGGAATCAGCCGTAGAGATTGGCCTCTCCTGCCCCGACAGATTCAAAATCATACATAAACCTAGGAAGGAGGGCATAGGAGGAGGGGTGGGACTGATTTTTAGAGAGGAACTCAATTTCACTTTGTTACAGGTGGATGAGTTAGAGGGAATCGAACTGATGGGTTTTTCGCTTCAGGAAGCTAGAGGTAATCTCTTTACAGGACTGCTTTGTTATCGCCCTCCAGGGAGCAATACTTTACAGCAGCCCCTCCTGAACACCATTGCGGACCTATCCTTATCACATTCTAAAATGGTCATCTTGGGCGACTTCAACTGGTGGAAGAATGCCAGTATGAAGAACCAGCTGAGAGATTTGAGGTACACATGCAAAAATCTCGGTCTCCAACAACTAGTCACCTCCCCGACTCATCAGGGAGGACACATACTTGATCTTTTATTCGCAAACGAATCAGAGGCGGAACTCTTAAATATCACCCCCCAAATATGGACAGGTCACTACCTCATCCATTTCAAAATACGGCTAGTTGATCATCCTGTCCAAGCCAAAACTGCCGTGCAGTAACGGAAAGGTAGAAACTGGATTAAATTAGCGAGGACAGGCGCCCTCTTAATACCAGCCACAGTGAGCCCATTCCAGGCTTCCAGTACGGTTGAGGATAATTATAACATCTACCAGGAGTTTATCACGGATGCTCTAGATCATCTAATCCCGATGAAAAAAATAAAAACTAGGAATAAAATTTCAGCACCCTGGTATAATAAAGACTGGAGACAGTTAAGACTACAATGCAAGAAGGCCGAAAGGAAATGGAGGCAGGGGTATTTGGATAGGGATAAGTTTACATTAAAGATAGCACAGAGCAGGTACAAGCTGCTTATTCTGGAAAGTAAGGCTAACTTTTATGCTAAATCCATTGTGCAAGCACCAAACGGGATTAAGGAACTCTTTAGAATTGTAAGAACTATTTCAGCTCCAACATGCCTGGAGAACAAAGTAGAAGTTTCACAAAAGCTGTGTGACGAGATCGCCACCCACTTTAAGGATAAAGTGGCAAAGATCGTTGACCTTTTTAAGGACAACGAAATGGCTGCTCAGGACTCTGGTAAAGAGGTAACTAAAGGGACCTCGGACCAGCAATACTCCCTGATCACCTTCCCTATCTTTATGGACCTTACCTTTGATACAATGGCTTACAGTATCTCCTCTGGCTCACCCCTTGACCCCCTGCCCCAGAAAGTGTGGAAGTCATATGGCCACCTGACCTTTCCTTGGTTGCGTCAGATCTGTAACCAATCTCTGGAAGTAGGTTCAGTTCCGGAGGGATGGAAGCAGGCAGTGGTGTCCCCTCTTATCAAAAAGCCTACCCTGGATCCAACTAACTTCCGGCCTATCTCCCTCCTCCCTTTTCCTATCAAGATCTTGGAAAAGGTCGTGAGCAGATCCCTCTCAGATTATTTGGAAGAACATCACCTGCTGGACAGGGACCAGTTTGGCTTCCGTCCCGGTCACGGGACGGAGTCGGCCCTGATCACTATGATGGACAATATGCGAATGCGGGCTGACAACGGGAGCACCTCTGTTTTGGTGCTCCTGGATATGTCAGCCGCATTCGACACAGTAAGTCATCCAATTCTGCTTGAGCGATTGGAGGAAATAGGGATAAAGGGCCGGGCGCTGCAGTGGCTCCGCTCTTACCTGGCAGGGAGACAACAGGTGGTAACTCTGGGGCCGTTTTCCTCTGGAAAAACCCCCATAGCTTATGGGGTACCACAGGGCTCCAGCATCAGCCCCATTCTTTTTAATATATGTTTACAGCCACTATTCTCGATTATCAAGGAGTTTGGGGTTGAGCTAGTCAATTATGCAGACGATACGCAATTAGCTTTTTCACTGGAAGGAAAACAGGCGGTCCCCCTAGAACAATTTCAAAATTGTATGAGTCTGACCATAGACTGGCTGCGGAGAAACTCCTTGCAGTTTAATGGAGAAAAAACTGAGGTACTGTACTACTCGCCGTTAAGGCAGATTCAACACATGCCGGTGGAGTTCAGGCTCGCCCCGGATGAGGCTCCACTGGCTCCAGCCAATACAATATGCAACCTCGGTTTCCTGTTTGCCAGTAACCTCCAATTGGACTCGCAGGCAAGTAAAACAGCCAGCGTGTGTTTTGGGCTATTACGGCTATTACGTCAGATTCTCCCGCTTTTGCCAGAAGACATGCGAGCCCTGGTCGTAAGGAGCACAGTATTAAGTAGAATGGATTACTGTAACTCCCTGTATTTAGGGGCCCCCCATTACATCTTGCAGGGGCTACAGAGAGTTCAGTCGGCCGCAGCGAAGCTGGCGCTAAATCGCAGGCGCGATTCCTCTTCCACTCAGGCGCTGTGAGAGCTCCACTGGCTGCCAGTCAGAGAAAGGGTCCTTTTTAAATCCCTTTGTCTGATCCATAAAGCAACACATGGGACGGGCCCGGTCCCTCTTCAGGAAAGATTTACATGGTATCTCCCACCGAGAAAGTTGCGCTCCTCCAGCACCAACCTGCTGGTACAACCTAGATTCAAACGTGCCAGGATGGGCGGGAGGGCTTTTAGTGTGGTGGGTGCTCGGATGTGGAACGAGCTCCCACTGAGGATCAGACAGATGGGCTCCTTAATGGAATTCAGAAAGAGCCTTAAGACCTGGCTTTTTCCAGCAGCCTGATTGTTGCTGTCCTGCCTAATCTCTCAGCATTAGTGACATCTGTTTTGTCAGAGCGCCAGGATACCCGTAGGGTGACAGTGCGCTATACAAGCATCAATACAATACAATACAATACAATCAGCGCTTTGCTCGCACCTATTCTGAATACCTCCACCTCTTCTGCGAACTTCCCAGACACTTGGAAGCATGAAATTGTCCTCCCATTGCTGAAGTAATCCTCCATGGACCCTTCAACAATACCCAACTACAGACCATTCTCTCTGCTACTATTCTCTAAGGCCTTAAACACAATTATCAACAAACTCCTCTCTGAATACTTCAAAGACCAACAACTCGTCACCACTATTCAGTCTGGTTTCAGACCCAAACACAGCATATAAAGTGCCTTCATTGCCACCACAGATGATATTGGCATAACTTTGGACAGAGGAGACAAGGCGGCCCTCTTCCTTTTGGTCCTTTCCACAGCATTTAACACAGTCTCCCACCTCATCCTCATCTAACGCCTGCATGACATTAGAATCCAAGGACAAGCTCTCCAATGGATCCGCTCCTTCCTGACTGAAAGGACCCAATTTGTCAGCCTTGCACCATAGACCAAAATTGTGCTCTCGGAAAGAGCACTTCACCTTATGGCCAACAGAGCTAAGGTGACAGCAACTTCCACTACCCATGCCAAGAACCTCGAGAGCAAGCTCAAGGTGACCCCCTCCAAGTCAGCACCATTAGAGCATTATGCTTTCATACTATGAATATGCTGAGTCAGATTTCAAATGACTCGCAATCAGCACCTGGAAAACCATCACACACGCCCTAGTTACAAGCAGACAGGACTATGGGAGCACTATGCTGAGATCAACAAAAAACTCACCAGAAGGCTACAGTTTGTTCAGAACTCTGCAGCGAGATCACTCACAACCTTCCACACCACAGTCACATCACACCACTTATGAAGGAGCTTCACCGGCTCCCAATACACAATGAGCAAAATTCAAACTCCCCACCCATACTTCCAAGCACTACATCACACTGGCCCAGCATACCACAACAATTACATCCACTTTCACAAACCTCCCACATACCTCCCAGATACCTCCGCTAATCCAGACCCTTGCTTGCACACATGCCATGTACACAGAAAACCAGATCCAGCGGTCAAGCCTTCTCCTATATTGCTCCTGAAGTGTGGAACGACCTGCAACAACAGATAACAGTCTCCACCTTGATTTCCAAAGAAGATGAAGACCTAGCTTTTCTAGGAGTCCCACTAAGTCCTAGGTTTGGCTAGACTCTCACCTGCTCAGCCCCAGAATGCACTCCTAAGTGATAGCGTGCTCCACAAATCTACATAACATAACATGGTATTTTAAAAATAAGACATGTACACTTAAGTTTTACATGTAATGACATTGGAAAAACTTCTAAAGTCATTTTCACTGTAGCAAGGCTATCCGATGAGATTACCTGGGTTACCTTATGACACAAAAAAAAAGATAACTTTGGTTTGGGAACAGATCAAGAAATACCTCTAGTGATAAAGTCAGATTTTAAATTACTAGTCAGAAAATGCCACCTTTTAGAGAAAGTTGGTGTTTTTCTGCCTAACAAATAACCTCTAAGGTATCCCTCTCCTAGAAAAGTCAATTGTCATCAGGAGATAAAATGAGCCATGCCTAGGCACCACCTCTTTCAGAGGTGGGAAAAAGGGAAAAGATTTTTTTTTATATAGCCCTCACCCACTCTAGTAGTGGCATGCTTCATCATTGGGTTCACCGTGACTCCTAAAGGTCAGGGTGGGCATGAACGTTTTCCAGGGAGCTCTTTGAAAATTTCTGTCTAGGGGGGGTGATACAATTAAATAATATTCTTCAATTAGCCCCATGGTATTCCTTTATTAGCGGGGACGAAGGGAAAGATTAAAAACTGTGAAAGGGGCATTTAGGATATTGTGGTCCTATGACCCTATTAAAAAATTAACATGTTTCTGCTCTACTCTACTGGCCTAACAAGGTCCTGGCCATTCGTCAAGGTGGAAAACTATTATTTCTCCCCAATTACACCATATTGTGTTCTATGAGGATAGAAGGTAGCATACAGACAAAAAAAATTTGTGTATGCAATAAGTATGTTCACTTGCCTTTTCAGAAATACCTGAAATAGAAAACAGTATATGGCTTGGAGAATTAATGCCACAGTGTGTATTTGTAATCGGCTTGCTCATCACGCCATGATATGAGGTGCCTTAAATACTGCCGGCTGTGACTGGTGTATTCTTCCACTTTAGGTGTCGCACTCAATCGCAGGACAGCATGCCAAATTGTGCTTGCAATTTATTTCTAGACCAAATTATTGTGCTGTTATCTGATCACTCAGTTTAAATTTCACACTACATACTCAACATATAACCAGTTAAGACGACCATTTGATGCTAAAAAGTACAATTACATGACGTTTGGGCCGAAGGCTCGTATGCATCATACAAATTGAACATTTAAGTGATATGCTGTAGTTCCTGTGCATTTACCATAGTGATGGGTAAATTATACCCTGCGAGGGACGGTGGGGGTAGGCCCTGTGGTCAAACCCTGGGGTTCACATTGCCAAAATTTATTGGAAAAGGAAAAAGAAAAAAAGCTGTGGTGTAAGCCTCTCTTATTGAATAAAGGAATTGAAAGGCTGTTTTTTGCCAAATTACTGAAATGACAAGCAACGAACTACAAGATTACTCGGGGCTAAGAACATCCCAGTGTCACAAATACTCGCATCATCATCAAGGGTTCCTACCCTCTGTGAACCTGCTCGGCCTTGGCTCTCCCCTACTGGTGACAAATGAATGCCGGGCAAGGTGGAATGTATCTCCCGTGGCCCACTCCGACTGACACTGGTTGTGGTGAGATTAATAAATGTGGCTGTGGGGATGTGCCGGTGTGACTACTAATGCCTCCAAAGCCCTCACAGGTATTGAAGGAGCTTGTGTGAGGAGGATCTAATGAGCTTGATGATGTGCCATTGTGCACACTAGGGGGCATATGTACAAGGTGATTGCACCATCGGAACAGCACTTTTTGAATGTTTCGGTGACACAATTCCTGCACCATATTTACAAAGAGACACTTTGCAAGGCTTAACACCACTTTGTAAATATATTACCCTTTCACGCAGGTATCTGCATGAAAGCAGCATGCTGTGGGGGTTCCACTGCAACACCAATTGCTGCCCAAATTTAAAAGGATGTGTAAATCTGAGGCAGCACGTAAAACGTACGCAGGGCCGGACTGGCCGTAGCGGGCACCGGGCAATCCCCCGGTGCACCGCACAGGTGGGGGCCGGTTTTGGGCCCCTGGGGGCCGTTTTTGTTACAGGGCCGTTCTTGCAGCATAGCTGCAAAATCGGCCCTGTAACAAAATCGGCCGAAAACCGGTCCTGGCACAGAGCTCGGCGGCTCCCGAGGGGGCCGCCGAGCACTTTGCCAGGGCCGGATGTGGTTCCCAGTCCGGCCCTGAACGTACGTCATGCAAAAGCAGGTATTAGATTGGTGAAATGAAGAGAAATACTTTTATTTCTCCTCGTTTTTGCATTTCTTATGTGTGCTGCATTCTGCAGCACACATAGAAAGAGCAAAACACCAATAATGATTGCTTTTTGTGAAGGAAGGTGTCCCTTCCTGCACAAAAGCAATCATTAAATAAGGGTGATTTGCTACTTTTATGTGTGCTGCAGAATGCAGTGCACATTGAAGTAACAAATCCCCATTATTGATTGTTTATGTGCCGGAAGGGACTCCTTACTCCACATAAATAATAATTCCTCCAATGCAGGCATCCTTGAACTATGGCACCAGGGTGTCTGTGTTGGCGCTAGGCAGCTATTTTGTAGTGCCAGCACAAGGAAAAACACAGGGTGCACCATATTCTTGTAAATACAGTACATCCCTGCCGTTTTTGAAATGACGACGCGTGGCGCTGCAAAATTTACTGCAGCACCGTGCTGCACTATTTGCTTCTACATATGCCCCTAGGTTCCACCAACGCACTCCCTTAATGAGAAGCATGCTTTCAATTGCGGCCGGGGCAACGACTTCCAGAATCTGCTGCTTGCCCGTGCAGAGCATATTGGGAAGTGTGGGTCACTAAATTATGTGAACACGGATCCCCAGGTTTATTTGAGTCAACAAAGTCAAAGGTGCTTTGTTGGAAAGTGGGTTATTGGTAAGGGGGAAATGTAGGTCTGCCACTGGCAATAAGGCCACTAACACATGATAGTACTCAGCATAGGTCTTAGAAAATTATTCCTATGCTCAACCCTTGATAACGTGGCTGCGAGCCGACAGGCTTAACTTCAAAGACAGGTATGTAAAGCATTTAAAAACACAGTTTCAGTAAATAATTAAGACACATCACATAATAAAAATCCAACACCAATTTATGAAAATAGGAAATATTTTTATCTTTAAAATGCCACCAAAACGACAAACATCCAATGTAGGGAAGCAGAGATATGAATTTTCAAAGATTTAATAAAATATAGCACTAAGAAGATTATAGCACCATATTGTGATACCTGCTCGCGATAGACAGGACCAAAGTCAAAGTTTCAGGCCAGGCGCGATGGAGCCCTGAGTGGCTACAGCTCGTGGCAGGTCCCGGTCTACCTTCTCACTTAGAAATTTTTCTGGAGCTTTTCTTCCTAAGGGTCCTTAAAGCTCCCAGCCAGTCCGGATCCGGTGAGGGTTCGCTGGCTTGACTTGTGACGAGGTCCCGGTCGACTTCCCTGGAGCGGACTTAGAAAATATTTCAAGATTGCTTCAGCGGGACAACCCAGGAATCCAGGCTGACACGTGATTGAAGGCAGGCGGCTTGGCTCTCGCGGTTGCTCCGGGTCACCTTTTCTACGAGCGGACTTAGGAACTTTTCTGGAGCTTTTTCTCACGGAGTCTCTCGATGCTCCTCATGTAGCCGGATCCGGTGAGGGTTCGCTGGCTTCAGTTTTCTAGTAGTCCCGGTCAAACTCTAGAAGTTGGACCCATGGAGCTTTTAGAGGGCCGAACCTGGATGGCTTGGCCGGCTCGCCGTTGAAGGCTGGCCGGGTTGAGTCGGTCCCTCTATGGAGCTTTTTTTCAAAGTTGCTTCAAAGTTCTCCAAACTTCTTGAACTTCTTCCTGAAGTTCCTCAAGGGGTCCTAAAGTGTCTCAAACTTACTCCAAGGGTCTGGAAGCTCCAAGATGGTCCTTGAAACTTGAGGACATCAGTTCCCACAATCCACTGGCACAAAACCCTTACAAATCCACTGATGGTTCTCCAAGGTGTAGATTTAGTTGGTGATGTGCTAGTTGAGCTCTTTTAACCTATAGCTTTCAGGGAGTCCACTCTTTAGTTACCTTTTCAGCAAGATAATCCACAGGGTTGTTGTTTTCAGATGTTGCAGTTTTCAGAGGTCAGGTTTTAGAAATCTTTGCACAGTAAAACTTCTCAGCAGGGCACTTCTTGCTTCAGTAAGTCCAAGCAGCAGATCTGGAGGGCTCTGCCCCTCTCAGATACGTATTCCAAGTTCTCTGGGTCATGCAGGAGGTCACTTCTGACCAATGGGAGCAGGGTAACTCCTCAAAGTTATGACCACATCCTGTAGAGTGTGTCATTATTTTGTCCCAGAGTGCATCAAATCTTCTAAATCCATAATGGCTGATTTTCCAGCAAGGAGGTAAGAGCTGGCTAAACACACACCTAGGATGGCTAATTTACTTAGACTCTCCCCCTGCATCTGCTCATATCTTCCTTAATCCTACCATCTGCCTGAGGTGGTAAGTTCAGAGCTGTAAATGACAATGCTCTCTACTCTCCCCTTTGAAGAGCACAGTTTACGACTCCTCCCCGTGGCATGGCATTCCTATGGAACAGCACACTGCCCTGCCAGCAGAGCTGGTTAAACAGAGGGGCTCTTTATCACCTCTTCAAGGCAGCCTGGCTAATCCACTTAACTCTGACCGAACAGGGCAGACCACTGGAAGGTTAAATTCGGACTTACAAACAAGAAAGTCTTATAACTTCTTGTATGTACACTTTAGGAGAAATTCAACAATATGGTATGGTTGGATTTATTAATACCATTCTGGGAAGTCTTTGAATGGCATTTCTATCCCTCTCCTAGCCATAGGTATTAATCAATAACTGAATTTTAACATATGTAACAGGGGATTTGCAATGGGAAAAATGACTTGGGCCATTTTTCCAGCACCAGGACTTATAATGTCAATAATGAGTGAATTGGAACATATGAAATGAAGAGTTTGGCTTATCAGAGTAATCTCTGGCTAGATCTGGTGGTATCCAGATAAGGCCTCTTAGTAACCAGACCATTATCCAACAAGCCATTCTTATTTTAACATTAGGGGATTCATTATAAGTGCCCCAGATATGGCCTAGTTAAATCTGCCCCAGAAGTTACCATGTCTTGACGCAACTTGAGGAGTGGGCATTAATGGGGATTACATATGAAACCCTAAAGTTCTCTTGAGAAATGGGGAATTACCAAGGCAGTTGGTAATTCTGGGTCTGATTTGTATGGTAATTTCTCAATTCTTCCCCAGAGTTTCGCCCAGAGATGTTTGTTGCTTTCAGCTGTGTCTGCGCATCTCATGGCTCTGAGGGAGCTGGTAACTGCAGTTTATGAAATTATGTTCCTCTGATGAATTTTTGAAAACGGGATCACTGACAACATAGGAAACAAAAACATAAAGTGGCAGAATATAGTGTCAAAAATATAGAGAAGGGAAGTACAAATAGGTAAGTATTGGTTTACTATTCTTAACTCCACATCTATGTACCTTGAAGATATATATAGCATCTTTGCTGCCAAACGTTGGGGGAACATCACTCTGCAGTCCACCAGGACCCCTGCGGACGTCGCATGCCACCCTGCAATGCGCCAAGATGCGTGGTTGCTAAGTGCCTTCCTGAGAGTGCGTTGTCTCCCTAACGTCATGCTAAAATCGCTCTTGACACACCGCTATATGTGGTGACACGGGCTGCGCCCGGACTAAGCCTGGGCGAAGGAGTGGCCCATCTTTGCCGGTCATCGCCCCGAAGAGGCTGAGCTGAACCACCTCTCTTGGTTTTTACGTCTGATTCGCCTTACTCTTGGCGAGTCTGAGTCTGGTTTCTCTATTTTTATTCACTGGGAGTCAAACTTGTTGTCATGCGGGTGAGACTTTGTCCAGTCTCACACAGTCTGATAACTACTCGGCCTGGCTCTCCTTTGCTTGTCTCTGGAAGCCGCCTGAGTCCAATGCTTACACCTATGTTAAGCCCCACATCAATGCATTCAGTGGCTAGTGAACAAGCTGGGTAAGTCTCCGAACCGCAACTGCCTGGTAGCTTTTGTGAGCCTTCAGTAAGGAAGATGGGAAAATTAAAATAGGACCCAGACCTGTAATCAACATCAAAACAGAGCCTGTCATCTGTTCTGCTATTAACCTACAGCCTGGGTCCAGTTTTGCTGAAGTGGACGTGGTACCTAACAACCTAACAACCATACAGCTGTGGAAAGGCCTAATCAATCTGAGGATGGTGCTTTGGCCCAAGTTAAAGTAATAGTGTCATCAGCGATTATTCCACTCGTGGAGATGAAAAGTTCTTTGGAAGGGGTTATCCATGATTTGCCAAATAAATTGGAACAGTTATCATCATCTGCACCCACACCCTCTATGCAACTCCAAGTCAAGCCCCTCCCACCAATGGACCTTGC
Source organism: Triturus cristatus (assembly GCF_964204655.1). Taxonomy (NCBI): domain Eukaryota; kingdom Metazoa; phylum Chordata; class Amphibia; order Caudata; family Salamandridae; genus Triturus; species Triturus cristatus. Next base: position 610,325,820 of record NC_140589.1, on the reverse strand, counting down.
ATTGCCACCATTGGTTGCCCCCAGTGATCTCTTCCCATTATGGAGCCATTAGTCAACACTCCAAAAGTGTCTATGCCAGTATCAGCAGGAGAGCCTTCGCGCACTCAAAGTATGGGCACAGTGTTTCCAGGCACTCAAAGGCAGCAGTGACCAACTCCAGGAACTTACCTCCTTCTCAGCCTCCCATGGACTTGCCACCTGATTGCCGCCTCTATGTGGCAGTTCTGGTTGGAGCAACCCCCGCTAACTGATAGGATGGAAACACATTGAGAACTGAAAAATAAATCTGACAGTGGCTCACACGCAATACCACCTGTGAGATGTCAGAGTATAATGATATCCTCTTGGTGAGGAGACCCGAGTGGATTGGTAGATCATTGAAATCAGTCGAGGGGGACTGTATAGTATTAACCACAGGATTACATACACACCGGAACAACACTCATCAATAGACTAAAATTTCTGGCCCTGTGGCCAGAGATGGCCAAATGGTGCTCCAGGGCCAGAAATTTTAGTCTATTGATGAGTGTTGTTCCGTTGTGTATTTTTTTTACAGACCCTGCTGCGAGACCAAGTTCTGGGAGCATCTACTGAATCCATCTCTAATAGATTCTTGACACTCTTTGATCTCTATACCAATGACTGACTTGCACATATGCTAATGTACTCCACTAGGTTTACAGTAAGTACTAGATGAATTTGTCGAGTTCACGCATAGTCTGGGTTTAAAAATAATTATCAGTAAAACTTTCATTATTAAGTTCGGGAACAGGTCCTCACATTGTAGAGACATTTTTATAGAGGGCTCAGAGATACTTTTTAAAACTATATTTTCCTATCTAGGTATTTTATTTTGTAAAGACAGGAACTGGTCTAATGCAATTAAATCAAGGAGAATCCAATTTATTAAAAGTACCACAGCTCTGCTAGACTTTGCCAGGAAATTGAGCATAAAGCATCCGAGGGAAATGCTGCACGTCTATAATGCCAAATGTAGACCAACCGCCACATACGGGTTTGAGCTTTGGGGTTATGCGAATGTCGAACTATTACAGCGTGTAGAAAACTAATTTTTAAGGAATCTTCTCGCCCTCCCAAAAAGTAGTTCTATATACGTGAGTTACTGTGAATTGGGAGTTGCATACCTGACCGATTTGATTAAGGTCCAGCCAGTTTTGCTCTGGCACAAGATCTGGTTCTCGGAACACACTATGCTTAATCACTTTATAATAGAGGACTGTCAGCATTGAAAATCCCTTGGCTCAGATACGTGCATGACTTTTTGCTCAACATAGATCACTCCGAATTTTGTAACCATATGGAGCTTAATAGCAGTATCCAAAGAAAAGCCCTAAAATTAATCGTCTTCTTATTTGAGGATTTGAGGTTATCTTCTGAGTTCATGAAACCCTCGGTGGGAAAAAACTGCTAATTTTGACAAGTTATGATATGCAACCTTACCTAATCAATCAATAAATCAATCAGGGAATTTTGAAGCGTGCTACTCACCCGTAAGGGTCTCAAGGCGCTAGGGGCTATGGGGGGGCGAGGGATGCAGCTCCGGGTTATCCGAAAAGCCAGGTCTTGAGGCTCTTCCTGAAGTTGTGCAGATTAGGGGAGCGTCTGATGTTGACTAAGAGCTCGTTCCAGGCCTTGGTAACGATGTAGGAGATAGCTCTTCCACTTGCTTTAGTTCTGTGGATGCACCGGGTTTCTTTTAGGGCAAGGTAGGCAGAGCGGAGGTTTCTTTTGGGTACGTGGAAAGGACTCTTTCATTGAGGTGTTTGAGTCCAAGGTTGTGGAGTGATTTCGAGGCGTGGGTGAGTAGCTTGAAGGTTACTCTCTTCTCAACGGGGAGCCAGTGGACGTCTCGCAGGTGTTGGATCCTGTGCTCATGTTGTGGGGTGCCGAGGACGAGTCTAGCCGCGCTGTTCTGGATGGTCTGGAGTTTGTGTAGTAGGGATTTGTTGATTCCAGTGTAGAGGACATTTCTGTAGTTGAGTCTGCTGGTTATGAGTACATGGGTGACGGTCTTTCTGGTTTAGGGTGGGATCCACTTGAAGGTCTTGTGGAGGATGAGGAGGGAGTTGAAGCAGGTGGAGGCGACAGCATTGATCTGGTGAGTCATGGTGAGGGAGGAGTTGAGGTTGATGCCACGGGTACGGGAATAGTCGATAGGAGTGGGTGGGTTTCCGAGGGCTAGGGCAACCAGGTGTTGTCCCAAGTGGTGGGGGAGGGTCCAAGGATGAGGACCTCAGTCTTCTCCGCGTTGAGCTTTAGGCAGCTGCTTCTCATCCAGGCTGCGACGTCTTTCATTCCTTCATGGAAGCTGAGTCTGGTGTCATTGTGGTTCTTTGTGAGGGAGAGGATGAGCTGGGTGTCATTGGTGTAGAATACTATGCTAAGTCCATGCTGTCTGACGATGGCGGTGAGGGGGCCATGTAGATGTTGATGTACCTAGCTAACGTAATTAACCATCTGGACAGATTTGTCCTGACTCGGTTTAGGCTGTATATTTTTCATCAATTAACGACTTTTCCTACGACTAACAATTGGGCCTCTGATCTTCCGTTATGCTCATGTCACAATGTTTCTAAGCAAAGCACTATACATATTCTGTTTTGTGTTTGTTTTATACAGAGCTGCAAAAATGTTTTATTAAGCCGTTATTAAAACCACTTGGATTTGTTCAATGTCGCCCAGCTTTTACCTATCTGCAAATGTTACCGGGTTTGTACATATGTGTTGTGTTGTCACGATATCTATTGGCTGTGTTAAGACATAGGAAGCAGCTGTAGGAATTCTACTGTCTGCTGTGGAGGACTACTTCTGTTTTTATTCATTGTGTTTTTACTTTTTCATTTTAGCGACATGTTTTTCTATTTTAACGAGATATTTTTAATTAGAGATGTTGTTTTATGCAGCTTTGTGATACACAATGTATTTTCAAATAAAGCTTACTTTGACTTTGACTTGCACAATCACTGGACTTTACAAGGGTGCTCAGTTCATTGGGTTTCAAGTTTGATGGTGATAGATCCAATGGAATACTGAGACACAAAGTTGCTGATGTTTTCCATTCTGCACCCGATGTTCTTAGCCCTTCTATTGATAGCTTGCTGCACTCTTTATTGCCTGCTAGGTTGCAATCTACTGCGATGGTTGATTCTTGTGTGCCTGTTATTCGTGATTTCTTACTCAGGGCAGGGCGTCTGATTAAGCTTGTCTCCTGGAAACCTGCTGGTGTTAGTAGTAAACTAGCATGTCATGAGTGGGGTGATTTTGTAGATCAATATGATATGTGTGTGTCCCAGGAGACATGGGCTGTTACACTACCATTCCAGATAGGGTTCTTTGGTTTTGATCGACCAGCCCTTTCTTCTGGAAAGGGCAGGACGTCAGGGGGGCCTCACAACTTGACTGAAAACTACCCTGGTATGTTCTTCAAATATGATTGATCTTGGCTCAGCCGATATATTGTGCGTAATTTTATATTTTGCTGATGGGGTTAGGCTATGCTTGATCAATGGGTATTGCAGACATGAAGGTAGTAAGTCTAATTTACCTGTTATTAATATACTTATTTCCTACCTACCAAGCCTCCCAGTTGATGTTTACAAAATAGTGGCCTGGTGTCCTTTATTTTAATTTTCAACCTCTTAGTATTGCTACTGTCACACTAAGTGGAGATGAGGATGATGTTTGAGCAGTTCTGGAGCTTTCCCTTAAACCGGTTAAGAAGGGGTTGCCAGCTGCTCACCAAATTAATGCTTTCACCCTAAATAATGGAATGAGAGCATGCAATAGGAGAACACCCTCAGATAAAGATGGGACCGTCACCTTTAACAGGCTAGGAGGCTCTATCCGAATATAATACATCCAGGTGGACATTAGGTTGTGGCAGCAAGTTATTGATATCGAGGTGTTCCTGTGACAGGACATTAATCATAATGCCTTGAATTTCTCACTGAACCTTATGGGTTTTTCTATTTCACCTCAACACGAATACTTGATAGTAGGCTGGTCCCAACTACCAATTGATGTAGGATGAAATAGAGTGTTATTACCTCCACCCTCACCATCCAGTCGCAACTCTCTGAGCTGCTTGTTACTGCATTGGAAGCCATTTTAGAGCTGAGAGGGAGTGTACTTGTAGGCACCTCACGAGAGGCTTTTTCAGTCATTCATCATTCACTGTTCTGTTCTTTAAAGGATCTTTTTAAGTGGAAGCTAGCTTTTTCCCCAAGCGGGCCAAGGAGGCACATTGGTATACTAAGGATGATAAGGCATCCAGATGATCCCTTATGGCCAATATTAAAAGCGGGAATAGAGCCTCAATTAAGAAAGCTAGTGCAGACTATAAAGCTGTCATTGAGAAGGCCAATCATGAGCATGAAATGGCCTTTGGGAGATGCTCCTGCTCGCAGGAAAGGGGAAAGATTATTACTCTTTCTGGGATATGTTGGCCAACAAGGGCCCTGGAACCTCCCGGGTTGACCATTTTTCAGGCTTATATGCACATGACCCAGGACACAATGAGACTGAAGTGAGTCCTGTGACATTGGTGGACCCTGATGGAGATATGGTACACCTGGCAGACCAGGCAGAGATAGACTTGCCATCCTGTGCCCTGCCTGGGGGAGTTTCTATCACTCTGACTGGCTGTGATTCTGGCCCCATCACTGAGAGTGAAGTGGTAAATGCTATTAATTGGATTACCCCAAGGAAAGCGCCTGGCCTGGATACGTTTCCAGGAGACCATTACAAAGCTGTTTTTTAATAGCATTATGAATGGGCTACCGATGCCACGGTCATGGGCTGGGGCCGAGATTATCCTGATTTATAGAAAGGGTCTTGGGTCACTCTCATCTAACTATTTTATTTATTTAGTGTTTTCTAGAGAGTGAATATCACCCATTAGGGTATCAGAGCGCTTTATAAGGCTAAACAAGTTGTTTACAAGATTCGGAGCAGACGATCATGAGAACGGTTTGCCGGGACACACAGGCTATTACAAGGATTAGGAATAGGAGATCATAAGCACACTTGTGGGACATAAACAAACATTAGCAGGAGCAGAGGAAGACTCCACAGCACCAGCCTATGCCCCTTAGGGACATTGAAGTATGAATGATGCAAAAAGAATGGCAGCGACCATGATAAAAGAATCGCATAGGTGACATCTATGAAATCAAGACCGGCATCCACAGGTAGAGATAAAAAAGAGAGCAATATCATATTTCTAGGCCGCTTGGCTGTATATGCACTGAGAGTGTTTAAGGAAGGAATTTGCCCATTAGGAAAGTCTTAGCTTCCTTTTTGAATCTTGACAAGAAAGGTATTCTTCTGGTGGCAGCGAGTTCCAGATTCTAGGTTCTGCCCCAGAGAAAGCTCTGTTGTATGTTTTCTTCTTCTGGAAGAGGGGTGGTTTCAGCACAAAATCCCTGGCAGACCAGGAGAGCCTGGCCACTCCGGAAACGGCAATTTTCTGGGGGAGAAATGGAAGAGAATTAGAGTGTAACGCTTTGTGTGTGATACAGGCCAATTTGAGTTGGATTCTGGCTTCGTAAGGAAGCCAGTTCAGTGTCTTTAGGTGTGGAGATGTGGTAAAAAAAAATGGAATCTGTTACTAGTCTTGCCGCTGCATTGAGACAAGCTTTTAGGGGAGCCGTTGAGATCTTGGGTAGGCCAGAGAGGGTTGAGCATCTGTATTCAATCCTAGAGATAACTAGTGCCTGTACTGCCATTTTAAGGTCCGATGTATCTAGGAATGGTTTTAGTTTTCTCAGATAACTCAGGTGAAACATTAAATTTTTGGCCAGCGTGTCAATGTGGGCTTGCATATTCAAGTTCTTGTCCAATGTTGTTCCTAGTGATTTGGTTGAGTCCACCATGGTCAAGGGGAAGCTCAGCGCGGTGATCAATTTGGTCCATTCAAGTATGTCAGTGAAACTTTTAGGAGATGAAATTAGTAAGAATTCAGTTTTTTGCACATTATGTTTGAGCTGGTTCCTAGCAAGCCATTGTAAAGTTATCTTTAGAGCCTCCTTCATTGTTTTGATCTCCTCCAGGGATGAGCTTTTGATGTAGATCTCTCTGTCATGTGCATACATGTGGAAAGAGATGTTGGAGATACGCAGTATTTTAGCTAACGGTTCCAGATAGAGGTTAAAAATGAGAAGGGGAGAGAGTTGAACCTTGCGGGACTCTGATCGTAATCGTAGAAGTAAAGGAAGGATAGCTTTACTATTGACCGAAAAGCCTCATCGAAAGTTCGCAGAAGCTCTATAGTCAAATTCTACTGAGTCGTCTACAGGATTGGATGGAGGATGCAGATGTGCTCACACCCCTACAAGTGGAGTTTAGGGCTGGGACCAGTACCATTGATCAGGTCCTCCATCTGCAGTTAGTATATTGGAAATATGTTATGATGGGTAGTGGCCGTTTATATGATATTTTTGTTGACCTTCAGTCAGCATTTGACCTTGTTCCTATGGAGATGCAATGGGAAGTTTTTGACCAACATGGGTGTCGCGAAATATCTTGTGAATGTTATAACAAGGTTGCATATGAATAACTATGCCCAGGGCAGATGTGGGACTTTCGAGGGAGTAAACAGGTCCTATTCCAGTGTCTCGTGGTGGTGGGTGTGTCTTAGCTCCAACCCCTTTTCTGTTTTTCATGAATAACCTAGTGACTTACTTGGAACAGTCTAAGCATGATGCTCCGAGTTTGACTAATAGGAAGATCCTGGCACTCCTATTTGTGGACGATACCCTGCTGATCTTGAAGTCTCCCATTGACATTCAAAATTTGTTGCTCAAAGGGTTGGGTGTCTTCTGCAAGCAGAGAGGACTGCAAATCAATATTAGCAAAACAATGTATATGGCTTTAAATCCCTGTGCCACCACTCGGTCACATCCAGTCTACAATGGTGTCCCCCTGGAGAAAGTACATACCTTTGATTTTCTGGGATTTACTCTCAATGATTCTTTTGGCTGGTCCTCTCAGATCCAGAAGTTGCAAACTCAGATGGGAGCATTACAAAGTTGCTATCTTGAGGGCGGTTGAGGGCTCCAGTTTTCACCTTCTTACTCAAGCACTGCAGACCTATAACTTGCAGGCATTGAGGTGTCGCTCTACGGTGGTGAACTCTGGGGGCACAATAATGTGAAAAATATGAAAAAGGTTGAGAATCGTTTCTTACGTTGTTCTCACCAACCTGCAGGTTAGCACCCCAGATCTCTTGTACACAGGGTTAAACTCAGACCGTTGATGTACTGGAGAAGGACTTGGTCCACCCCGAACTGGCACACTATTGGATGGGCCTTGAAGACATCTTAAAGCTTCGTGGGGTTGGCAAGATTGCTTAGTTAAAATACATTAAATTTAGTCTTGCAGAGATCAGCTGTGAGAACCTATGGGTGCATCCACAAACTGCTGGTAGGGTGTCAAAGCCCCCGTTAAAAGCAATGCATTGGAGACACATAGATGAAGGACTTTATAGGGTTGGGAGTGTGGCCTCCCTGGCTACTGTTTTTTTTAGAATTCAAGGATGGCCACTCTCTGGAAGAGTATATAGATGACATTAAGCCTCTGGCTGCCAGAAAACTGTACATTAAATTTGGGTTTGTGACCCTGCCCCTTCGGCCATTTACGGCGAGATGGCAGGGTTCCCTTACTGAGACAGAATTGAGTTGCTCCTTTTGCCCTGGGATCAAGGAAACTGCTGAGTATATCTTATTTTTTTGCCCTCCGTGTCACATTCACAGGAGGGCTTGGGTTGTGCCGTTATGTCTCAACTAGGGAGTTAGGCACCATAAATCTGAATTAAGAATTTTAAGATCTAACACAGACCACCTGTAGGAACCTGGGGTCACCAGGCCCTATAGGCGGTAGCGTGGCGCGAGCCGGTCGGGCAACCAGAGGGCTATGTGTTAAGCAACCATACACCACACGCTTCTCATGGACTAGAGTCACACACAATAAGGGACGCCACACCGTTTAAATTATGCAAATACTTCAAGTTTATCCAAGTATAGCTGGTCAGATGCAGTTCAGGAAATAACAAGGTAATACATGAATCATAATACCATTGTGACATTACATTCGACACTCTGGGGGATATCTATGCAGTGCCTAACCTTGTTCTAGCGCCGTGCGCGCGTACGTAAAGTCTTTCCCTGAACCGGCCGTCTAACTAAGCGTAATACTTGAAAGGGGACACATTGGGTTCACTAACATGGCGCCTGTAGAACTGAGCGCTCCTTGTGATCAAGGGCCCCTAGTACTGTGAAGCAAGGCATATAAACATAGCGCTACGCGCAATCAGTTGCATGTGGATACGTTTGCGTAGAACATTTAATACATCGCGTGACTCGTAATCAGTCGCATGTCATTACCTTTGAGCAGAGCATATAACACAGTGCGCTACTCGCATTCCTGGGCATGTAACTACTTTCGAGCAGAGCATATAACACAATGCGCTACTCGCATTCCTTGGCATGTAATTACTTTCGAGCAGAGCATATAACACAATGCGCTACTCGCATTCCTTGGCATGTAATTACTTTCGAGCAGAGCATATAACACAATGCGCTACTCGCATTCCTTGGCATATAGTTACTTTCGAGCAGTGCATATAACACATGGGGTTACTCGCCGTCCCGGTCTCTCCGGCTGAGGAAGCAGAGTCGGTGGCGTGAAGCGCCACACGAGAGTAATGTCAGTCAGTACTTTGAACGGCTTCCAGCGGGGAAGATTACTGGACTTGAGGAGCGAGTCCCTAGGCTCCGGTGCAGTTCACAGAGCACCGCGCTCAGTAACACAGGAGGGGGGACACGGACAGGATCCCTCGGCGGGGTCTCTCCGTCGCGCAGGCAGGGGAGGGGATTCCCACGGAGGGGACAACCCGGGCCAAGTGCGGTGTGGTTTCCAGACCAGCAGGGGGCGCACCAGGGGGGATCTCGGCCTCCGGGCTTACCTCCGTCTCGGCGTTAGCAGGCGTCCGTCCTCACGACGTTGGGGGAACTCGGCCCCGACCTTGCGCTTCTCCTCACACGGCTGCGACGGCAGCGACGGGGCCCCGGACTTCGCCTGGGCCTCGCGACACAGCAGGGCACTCCTCCAGGCCTCCAGGCCGCGGCGGTGAGCGCGCTGGCTTCGTCGTCGCAGGGGGGGGCTCAAATTAAGGATGGGGATATGGTGCTCAGCGGAGCACGCTGCCGCGGGTCCCAGACCAGGGCAGGGAGCGCGGGGGTCACAGCGCTAGTACCTGGTCGATCCCCGGTGGCTTGGCAATCGGCTTAGTATTTTGTTCACTAGGGTAGCTTGGACACGCAGTCTCAGCTCTGGCATTCAAGGCTTACAGCTCGCTCTTGTCATGCAGTCTCAGTTCTTAAAGTTAGGTGTCAGTTCTCAGTTGACAGATGAAGTCTTTTGGCGCAGATGTATCTGGCGCCCTTAAGGGGTTCTGTTACAGGGGTAGGGATGGAGAGGGCGACTAGGTCCTTCCTAGTCAGGCTGGCAGAGAGTCTCTGGGTCCTCCTACTACTGGGCAAGATCAGTGGGATTCACAGGGCACCTCACTCACTTAAGAGGCAGTACCTAAATCCTGTCACTCTCAGAGGCATAAGTCCCTGGCTAGGCCCTACCGCCTACACTCCTGGTGGATTCTTCCAGCTCTGCTTCACCCCAATGGCCAACTCACCACAAAAGCTTCCCTCCCATTCTTAAGTAGCCCTAGGTCAGGTGACCTCTAGCCAAGGCGGCAAAAGAAAAACCCCACCTCCCTTCTAGAAGGTTCCAGCTTCTTCCAGGAGCTTCCCCACTCTAACTATGGGACAAAAAGGCGGGCTGGTATCGCAACAGTGTTGTGGGTCCCAGCCAGCTCCTGGCAGCTAGGGTGCTACTATCAAAAACGACTACCCTGCAGTAGCAGGGGTCTGTGGCAGCCATCTTGGGAGAAGGGAGCACCTGCACCTTAACACTGCCTGGCAATGAAAAGGCGCCCGGAGACCTAGTCCAACATAAAAATGAGGGTGGTCGGTCTGGATAAGGAAGTGAGTGCCAAAGAGGTATGGCCTCAACTTCTTCAGAGCCCATACCACCGCGAAGGCTTCTCTCTCAATGGTGCTCCATCGCCGTTCCCGAGGGAGGAGTCTTCGAGATAGGAAGGCCACAGGTTGGTCTTGGCCCTCGGTGTTGAGTTGCGAGAGCACCGCACCTATGCCGTGCTCTGAGGCGTCGGTCTGTACAATAAATTCCTTGCTGAAATCGGGTGTTGCTAGTACTGGAGCTGTACACATCGCATTTTTCAGCGTATCAAAGGCTTCTTGGCATGCAGGTGTCCATATGACCTTGCGAGGTTGTTTCTTTGAGGTCAACTCCATCAAGGGGGTCACGATGGTACCATATCCCTTGACGAACCGGCGGTAATACCCAGTGAGGCCGAGGAAAGCTCGGACCTCTGTTTGGGTCTTGGGGGGCTCCCAAGCCAAGATGGTTTCAATTTTGGCCTGGAGGGGTTGCACCTTACCTCCGCCCACCAGGTGTCCCAGGTACACGACAGATCCCTGTCCAATCTGGCACTTGCTGGCTTTAATAGTTAAGCCAGCGCGTTGCAGCGCCTGCAATACCTCCTGGAGGTGTTGCAGATGGTCCTCCCAGCTGCTACTGAAGACAGCTATGTCATCCAAGTAGGCTGCTGAGAAGGACTCCAGGCCAGATAGTACCTGATTCACTAACCGCTGGAATGTGGCCGGAGCATTTTTGAGCCCAAAGGGCATCACTCGAAATTGGTAGTGGCCCTCTGGGGTGGAGAACGCTGTCTTCTCCCGTGCTCTGTCGGCCATGGCAATCTGCCAATATCCGGATGTCAGGTCAATGGTGCTGAGGTACCGGGCTGCTCCCAGCCGGTCCACCAGCTCATCTGCACGTGGGATGGGGTGAGCATCTGTCTTCGTGACAGAGTTCAACCCCCGGTAGTCCACACAGAACCGAAGTTCTGGCGTCGTACCCGGTGGGGCCGCTTTCGGCACCAACACCACTGGACTAGCCCACGGGCTGCTGGAAGGTTCTATCACCCCCAGCTCCAGCATCTTTGCCACCTCACGCTGGATGCTATCCTTCACTCGGTCAGAGAGCCGGTAAGACTTGTTCTTCACCGGGGGGCTATCCCCTGTGTCCACATCATGGGTACACCAATGAGTGATTCCAGGCGTGAGGGAGAACAACGAGGCGAACTGTCCCAGGACATGGCGACAGTCCCTCTGCTGCTCTGGGGTCAAGGATGGGGAGAGGACTACACCTTCCACCGAACCATCCTTCTCTTGTGCCGCAAGAAGGTCAGGAAGAGCTTCACTCTCTTCCTCTTCGCTCCCATCCGTCACCATAAGGAGAGCAAGCTCCGATCGCTCATGGTGCGGCTTCAGGCGGTTGACGTGGAGCACCCTGAGGGGCTGACGGGGGGTTTTTACATCCACAACGTATGTGGTCTGGCCTCGCCGCTCCACAATGTCGAACGGGCCAGTCCACCGGTCCTGGAGGGCACACAGCTCCCCAGGTTCCATAACCCACACCTTCTGTCCAACGTCCAACTCGACCGTCCGAGCGTTGCGGTCATACCACTCCTTCATCACGGTCTGGCTAGCCTCCAGGTTCTCTGTGGCTGCCTTCCACAGCTTGGCCATCTGGCTGCGGAACGCCAGCATGTAGCTGACAATGTCACGGGGAAGCTTCTGTAAAGTCTTCTCCCACCCCTCTTTCACTAAACTGAGGGGACCCCTAACGGGATGGCCATAGAGCAATTCAAACGGGCTGAACCCGACTCCCTTCTGCGGTACCTCCCGATAGGAGAATAACAAGCAGGGGAGGAGGACGTCCCATTTACGCCTCAAGCCTTCGGGAAGGGTTCGGATCATCCCCTTCAATGTCTTATTGAAGCGCTCTACAAGTCCGTTAGTCTGGGGGTGGTAAGGGGTGGAGAACCGGTAGGTCACTCCACACTCCTTCCACATGGCCTGCATGTAGGCCGACATGAAATTGGTGCCCCTGTCCGACACCACGACCTTCGGGAATCCCACTCGGGTAAAAATTCCCAACAGTGCCCGCGCCACCACCGGTGCAGTGATGGTCCTCAGAGGAATAGCCTCTGGGTACCTTGTGGCGTGGTCCACCAAAACCAAGATGAACCGGTGTCCCGCTGCGGTCGGAGGGTCCAATGGCCCGACAATATCGATACCGACCCTCTCAAAAGGGGTCCCGACCACGGGGAGCGGTTCCAACGGGACTTTCAACTTTGTCCCAGTCTTGCCACTCGCCTGACAAGACTTGCAGGTCTTGCAAAAGGCGTCTGAGGCAATCCTCATCCTGGGCCAATAAAAATGGGGGACTAACCGTGCAAAGGTTTTTATCCTGGCCCAGGTGTCCAGCTAAGGGGATCTTGTGCGCTAACTCCAGCAGGAAGGCCCGGTAACACTGGGGGACCACTATGGCCCTCGAAGATCCATGTACCGGCACCCTGGGCTCACTGTATAGGAGACCATCCTCCCAATACACATGATAACCTCCCAGTTCCTGACTAGCCACTTGAGCTTCGGCCTGCCGCCACATACCCTCAAGAGTGGGGCACGTCCTTTGTGCTTGACAAAATTCCTCCCGGGTAGGCCCTCCTTCCACTTGCCAGTCAGCAAGGGTCGGCAAGTCCTCCACAGGAACGACATCTACCTCCGCGTACTCCGGGGGCACCTCTGCGGCCTCCCCATCCGACTCACGGGGCATGTCCTCTACCACCTTCTTCTTCCCACGTTTGGGTTTGGGTTGGGCCATGATTCCAGGCTCCAACTCCGGGTGAGTTCCATGCCGGGCAGCCATGGACCGCGTGCTCACGCAAGTCCACCCTGGTAATCCCAGCATCTCAGTGTGAGCGTGAAACTCGACGTCCTTCCATTTGGTGTGCTCCAGGTCGTTCCCTAGCAAACACCCCACAGGCAAGGCAGGGCTCACAGCAACTTGCAGTAGGCCTTTGACTCCTCCCCACTCGAATGGAACACGAGCCACTGGATAGTGACTCAAACTGCCGTCAGCCAATACGGCCAGATGGAACTCCTCGGGGACTACTTGGTCTGGGGACACCAGCCGCCGCACGACAGTGGTCATGCTGGCCCCTGTGTCCCTCAGAGCTTCCACCTCCTCCCCATTAATTCTCACCCTCTGCTGATATTTAGCAGTGTTCGGGGGCAGGGACACTACGGGGACCACCTCTCTATCCCCGAGTGAAACCAGTGTCAGGCCTGTACACTCCCCTTCCCTATCTAAGGGCAGCTCCACCCCAAGCGCTATACTACTCACCCCGGGACTCTTCACGCCCGATGGGGCTGGTGGTCGCTTGCGACACTTGGGATCTCCTCTGTAGTGTCCAATCTCCCCACACTCGTAGCACCGCACAATCCTTGGCTGCTGACTCCTGTCAGGGTAAGTGGGTCTTGTGGAATTGGACGGGGGTGGGGTTCCTACTCCCTTCCCAAACTTATTTTGGGGACCTTTTGAGAACTCCACCTTTTTATCTCCCCCCTCTTTCTTCTGGGGGAAACCCTGTCTGCCTTTCGAGCCATCTCCCCCGGGGCCCTTGTGAGACACCCGGGTGCTCACCCAAATATCTGCCTCCTCCGCAAGCTCTCGAGGATCCTTCAGCTTGCGGTCCACCAGATGTTGGCGCAGCTCCGGAAAGCTCTTATCCAAGAGGTGCTCCCTTAAAAAAAGATCGTACAACCCTTGGTAGTCCTGTACCTCGCTGCCACGCACCCAACCATCTAGTGCCTTCCTCGCATAATCAAAAAAATCTACCCATGTCTGGGTGGACAGCTTATGGCTGCCACGAAACTTCTGCCTATACTTCTCGGGGTTCAGGCCAAACTTCTTTAACAAGGCCTCTTTCATGGGGGCGTACTTAACCTGATCCGCCTTGGCCAAATATAACAGGGTGTCCCTAACAGTGGGAGGTATATACCGGTAGAGACCACCTCCCCAGTTACTCTCGGGTACCCCATGGGCCGTTAAGGCTACCTCGTATGCCTCCAACCACTTCATGATGTCATCCCCTACTGTATAATTGGCTATGACTTCTTTGGGTAGGTTGAATTTTGGTTCTTGAGGTTCCCTGGGTATGCTGCCACCATTGTCTTTGTTAGACGCGTTCAATTGGAGGGCGCGTAACTACAGCTCTTTTAACTGAAGCTCGTGCGCCAGCTTCTTCTCCTCCATTGCCCATTTCTTATTCTCTCTTTCTTGTTCCAATCTGGCCCTTTCCCTTTCTTTCTCCTGCTCTAATTTGGCCAGCTCCCATTTTAATTGCCTCTCTTCCCTCCTGTCCTCGTACTCTTGTGGAGACGCGCTCCTCCTGGACCCTGTCCTACTACTGGCCCCAGAACGTCTTCCTGGGGGCACATTCTCAGACATGTCTACATTCAAGATGTCTAGGACTTCCTGGGCGCTCTCCCCCTGAGGTGCCTCTGGCGCTTCCTGTCCCTCATCCCCTCTCCCGTCTGGGTGGGCCTCTACCCATGCCCTAATGGCGGTACGGAGTTCCGGCCCTTTGGCCCTCCGCATCCCAGGCACCCCCAACTCCTGCGCGAACTCCCTTAGTTGCTTCGCTGTGTACCCCTCGAGGTCAGCTAACCGGGATTCCATTCCGGCAGATGGGGACCTAGACACTAAGGAGAAAATTCCTAGGGTGTAGGTAACAGTCAATAGCTAACCAGGCTTCTTGCACTCTCTACCTGGACAGTGGAACTAATGATCCAGCAACAATGGTTTCTGAGCCGTGGAACAAAAAAAATGTAGGATAGGCGTTTAATTGTGGCGCCCTTCGCCTCACGGAACGGTGCTGTATGGTCACAAGTCCCAAGGATCCCTCCGCTGGCCAACAATGTAGGAACCTGGGGTCACCAGGCCCTATAGGCGGTAGCGTGGCGCGAGCCGGTCGGGCAACCAGAGGGCTATGTGTTAAGCAACCATACACCACACGCTTCTCATGGACTAGAGTCACACACAATAAGGGACGCCAAACCGTTTAAATTATGCAAATACTTCAAGTTTATCCAAGTATAGCTGGTCAGATGCAGTTCAGGAAATAACAAGGTAATACATGAATCATA
This sequence comes from Triturus cristatus, assembly GCF_964204655.1. Taxonomy (NCBI): domain Eukaryota; kingdom Metazoa; phylum Chordata; class Amphibia; order Caudata; family Salamandridae; genus Triturus; species Triturus cristatus. The sequence continues at coordinate 610,310,665 of NC_140589.1, read as the reverse complement.
ATACCATTGTGACATTACATTCGACACTCTGGGGGATATCTATGCAGTGCCTAACCTTGTTCTAGCGCCGTGCGCGCGTACGTAAAGTCTTTCCCTGAACCGGCCGTCTAACTAAGCGTAATACTTGAAAGGGGACACATTGGGTTCACTAACATGGCGCCTGTAGAACTGAGCGCTCCTCGTGATCAAGGGCCCCTAGTACTGTGAAGCAAGGCATATAAACATAGCGCTACGCGCAATCAGTTGCACGTTTGCGTAGAACATTTAATACATCGCGTGACTCGTAATCAGTCGCATGTCATTACCTTTGAGCAGAGCATATAACACAGTGCGCTACTCGCATTCCTGGGCATGTAACTACTTTCGAGCAGAGCATATAACACAATGCGCTACTCGCATTCCTTGGCATGTAATTACTTTCGAGCAGAGCATAGAACACAATGCGCTACTCGCATTCCTTGGCATGTAATTACTTTCGAGCAGAGCATATAACACAATGCGCTACTCGCATTCCTTGGCATATAGTTACTTTCGAGCAGAACATGTAACACAGTGCGCTACTCGCATTCCTTGGCATGTAATTACTTTCGAGCAGAGCATATAACACAATGCGCTACTCGCATTCCTTGGCATGTAATTACTTTCGAGCAGAGCATATAACACAATGCGCTACTCGCATTCCTTGGCATATAGTTACTTTCGAGCAGTGCATATAACACATGGGGTTACTCGCCGTCCCGGTCTCTCCGGCTGAGGAGGCAGAGTCGGTGGCGTGAAGCGCCACACGAGAGTAATGTCAGTCAGTACTTTGAACGGCTTCCAGCGGGGAAGATTACTGGACTTGAGGAGCGAGTCCCTAGGCTCCGGTGCAGTTCACAGAGCACCGCGCTCAGTAACACAGGAGGGGGGACACGGACAGGATCCCTCGGCGGGGTCTCTCCGTCGCGCAGGCAGGGGAGGGGATTCCCACGGAGGGGACAACCCGGGCCAAGTGCGGTGTGGTTTCCAGACCAGCAGGGGGCGCACCAGGGGGGATCTCGGCCTCCGGGCTTACCTCCGTCTCGGCGTCAGCAGGCGTCCGTCCTCACGACGTTGGGGGAACTCGGCCCCGACCTTGCGCTTCTCCTCACACGGCTGCGACGGCAGCGACGGGGCCCCGGACTTCGCCTGGGCCTCGCGACACAGCAGGGCACTCCTCCAGGCCGCGGCGGTGAGCGCGCTGGCTTCGTCGTCGCAGGGGGGGGCTCAAATTAAGGATGGGGATATGGTGCTCAGCGGAGCACGCTGCCGGGGGTCCCAGACCAGGGCAGGGAGCGCGGGGGTCACAGCGCTAGTACCTGGTCGATCCCCGGTGGCTTGGCAATCGGCTTAGTATTTTGTTCACTAGGGTAGCTTGGACACGCAGTCTCAGCTCTGGCATTCAAGGCTTACAGCTCGCTCTTGTCATGCAGTCTCAGTTCTTAAAGTTAGGTGTCAGTTCTTAGTTGACAGATGAAGTCTTTTGGCGCAGATGTATCTGGCGCCCTTAAGGGGTTCTGTTACAGGGGTAGGGATGGAGAGGGCGACTAGGTCCTTCCTAGTCAGGCTGGCAGAGAGTCTCTGGGTCCTCCTACTACTGGGCAAGATCAGTGGGATTCACAGGGCACCTCACTCACTTAAGAGGCAGTACCTAAATCCTGTCACTCTCAGAGGCATAAGTCCCTGGCTAGGCCCTACCGCCTACACTCCTGGTGGATTCTTCCAGCTCTGCTTCACCCCAATGGCCAACTCACCACAAAAGCTTCCCTCCCATTCTTAAGTAGCCCTAGGTCAGGTGACCTCTAGCCAAGGCGGCAAAAGTAAAACCCCACCTCCCTTCTAGAAGGTTCCAGCTTCTTCCAGGAGCTTCCCCACTCTAGCTATGGGACAAATAGGCGGGCTGGTATCGCAACATTGTTGTGGGTCTCAGCCAGCTCCTGGCAGCTAGGTTGCTACTATGAAAAATGACCACCCTGCAGTAGCAGGGGTCTGTGGCAGCCATCTTGGGAGAAGGGAGCACCTGCACCTTAACACTGCCTGGCAATGAAAAGGGGCCCGGAGACCTAGTCCAACATAAAAATGAGGGTGGAAAAAATGAGGCACGATACAAAAATAGAAGGGGAGACCACCCTAGGGCTGACAGGTCCAACACCACCCAATAGTTTTTACCATGTACTGGTTTCTACTATATATGTGGAGGTTTAGACTGAAATGAGATACCTGCCCTCCTACAGTCCAGGTTGGATGACTTGTACTTTTCATATCTTTCTTATTTAGGTGATATGTAATTGGTTGACATTGTATAACTGATTACTTGATTCTTCTAGGGATCCAGGTCATTGCTTTAATTGCATGTTTATATCCATTTTTTTATTCTAATCATATCATGGTTAACTGTGGTCCACTTGCTGCTATTGTAGGATTAATATGTCTTTTTAGAAGGACTATACTGTTCTTACCAATATTGCTGTTTTAATTTTTAATCCAAATTATTTTCTTGCTTCAGCACGATTGATTATTGTTTATATGACGTTTTTCTCCTGTCAATATCTTGATATGTTTTAATGTTTTAACAGTGTTTTATGATCTGTGCTTTTATGGCTAATGGCCGAAATAAAGATAAAATAAAGATAAAGATGTATATATTTTGTCAAGGTACCTATATGTGTAATGATATATAGTAAAACTTTGTTGATAACTTTATTCTCAATATCCTTGAGACAAAATTTGCCCCTTGATATTTTTGTTTCCGGTATTCTGCCTAAACATCTTTAAAAGGTACTTTAAAGCATCACATTTAATGTTACTGAATCTGCAATTTTATACAGAGTTGAGCAATGTGCTTCACACTTCTTGCATCCTAATATCAAATCTAAGACATGCAATGGTATTTGAAAAATTCATGATCTTTTCTCCTTGCTCTAATGTAGTCATTAAAACGTCATTCAAACATGCTCTTAAGAACAGCTTTTCCAGGAAGTACTGTTTTGTTTCTTTTCCGATCAATGACTGCCACGTAATACACAAGGCGCATATTATTCCTCAGATCTGTTTGCCACCATTAGTGCACCTTCTTCAAAGTACTCTCGTTTCCGATTCACGCAAAACATTGGGGGGCAGATTTACAAGCCCCATGCGCCACTTTTGCGTCACTTTTCTCATGTTAAAAATGACGCAAAAGGGGCGCAAGGGGCTTGTAAATAAGCCCCTGGGTGTTTACTTTTCAATTTCATGTACATTCATGATTTTGCTATTCCATTGAGGCACCTCTGCTATACTCTAAGCAGTCTAATATTGTCACAAATCCACTAATTAAAACACTCTGCATTTTACCTTTTCAGTCTAGTTTTTATCATGCCCTTGTTCTCTAAACTGACACCAATCAGGTTAGTTTTATTGAAATAAAGTTGAGGCGGAGCCTTAGTTAACAAACACTGAATGTTTAAAGCCATGGGCAAAGGGGGCTCTGACCCAGAGCCCAAGCCTTTCAGGAGGTCCCTTTTTTTATGTGGCTAATGTGTGAGTCAATTACAGACATTTTGCAGAGAAATGTTGTGTTAATGTTTCATGCAACATTCATAAAGCCGCTTTTAGATCAAAGCAGGGCCTCACATATGAGAAATTGGAGGGTGTCCCAGAGATTATTTGCAACAATATTAGTGAGCTGCTGCTGTATTACAATATTAAAAACTCACATCACTATCCCTGAATATTTGAAGTAAACACATTCAGAATTTGGAGGAGAGTGCCTGTGCATGGTTAGTGACCCGGACAAAGAAGGCATGAAAGAGCTGAAACGGGATCATAAATTCAAAGTTGTTCTGAACAGGGGCCCCCGAAATACGTTCGGCCCAGATCCCAAGGATTTTACAATGCCCCTGCTTAGGTTTACAAAGACAAAAAGCACATTCAGCCCAGCTAATGATGGTTCAGAACAGTGGCGGCTGGCATCTACTGAGGGTCGGGGGAGGGCAGGCAAGCAAAAGGAAAAAAAAGATGATGATGACGTCCTTCTCACTCCGACCTCGTCTCCTCGGACTGCAGTTCAGGCCCCAGCAAACTCCCTCAACCAATCCTAGCCTGCTCACGTGCTGTTAACCGGCATGCGAGCAGGGCTCTGATTGGTGGGAGCTGCCTCTCTCGGCCCACCCGAGGGTACTGGATGCCTGCACTTGCTCTCAACCTAGCTGTCCGAAGGCAGCTGGATTGAGAGGTTTAAAGTGCGCATGTGTGGCTGGCCATCTCAAGACAGCTGGCCAAAGACACATGCACACTTTAAACAAGTGCAAAGGCAGCCTTCTGCCTACTACTCTACCCTGCTCATTCAGAAGGGCCCGGCCAGTCCTGGTGCTCGGTTCAGGACGGGACAATAAAAAATAAAATGGTAATCAATTACCTAATTATTCTTTATCTCTGGGGCTTTGGGGGGCACGTAAGTGGGGCGACGCTCCTCCGCTCCACTGGAGGAGCCTCCCCTGGTTCAGAAGATGGACACGGCAGGAACAACCTCAGCCCAGCAGGCCACCTGACAGTGATCCAGGCACATCACTCAACAAACCAAAAAGAGGCTAAACAATATGTAAATCGAGAATTCCAAAACTAGAGACTAGCCTGCCTAAGATCTTACACATAGCTGCAAAAACGAATGTCATGTCCTGAAACTATGCCAGATATATGGTATACCAGAAACACTCAGCAGCTACGGCTTCGTAGATCTATACATACTAAACGAAACGCTGGCTCAAGCCCTCATTTTCAAACCCTAACATTCCCTGCATCAGTCATAAACCTCAAACATCCTCAACATCCAAAAAAGCAAACAAATTTCAGGGTAGTCAGTAACTCAAACTAACTCCGTGGTAGACACTGGTCCAAGGTGTCGCCACCCAGCCCTGAACCAGACCCTGACACTGAGGCAGGGCATGCCATCAACGCCAATGCAGCCGTGGGAATTTAGTTCGATCTCGCGCAAAAACACCTGCCTATGGAATTGCCAGGGACATTACAAGAAGTTGGAACTTCTTTTTCTAGATAAAAAAAAGGAAAGGAAAGAGAGACGTGTAAATTGCCCACAGGAACAAGTAACATGGCATAAGAGATAAAGCAAGCCCCTTAAGCTTCGAGAGCAAAACAATAACATGAAAAACGCTCTTTATTATTTAAATGCAACATTAACAGTTCCCAGTGAAATAACTGCTGATTCACTTCCATAGCTGAGGTAGGTGAAGCTCTCTAGTCCACAGCACTACTGTGGCAGTGGGGTGCATGTTAATGGTTTGAGCACTGGAGGAGTGCAGGGGAACCATGAGTGCTTGCACTCCCCAGTTCCAACGTTGGAGAGGGCCGACGCAAAATCGCTTCCGCACTGCCCTGCACCCATCCATGACATCAGTGTGCTGTACAGTGCACCGTGGGTGACCCTAACCAGACAGCCTGCCATTGGCTAATTTCACTGTCAGTGAGACAATCTGTATATTTTACAGGGGCCTTCAACCAGGGCCGGCTTTAGTACTGGTGGTGCCCTGTGCGACAATGTTTGTTGCCGCCCCCCTCAATGACCACCTCGCCACGGATTCCGTCACTACCACCATTTGACAAGGCCCCCCAAGTCTCCATAAATACTGTCTCCTAGATTCATTTCGATTTATAGAGCCACTCATACCAATTAAAGGTGTCAGAGCACTTTACATCACACACACATTGCACGGAGACAATCATACGTGTGTAAATCAGTGTATAGGAAATGTTACATAAGACAAAGGCCTACACGGTGTAGGAGTCATATGTCATCCATACTGGTAGGCAGTATAGTTTAAGAGTTCTTGGTCTGGAAAAACACACATTTAGATTTTAAACTGTAACACCATTGTTAGGGTTTTCTTTAATAATAGAATTGATTTCTACCCAAATGAACCCTTTTTGCAATGTTAGGATAAGGAAAGACTGGTCAAAAAAACATGTAGCTGTAATATATTCCTTGAGTTTGCATGCAGCTCTTTGACAATAGTTAATAGCGCGCTGCTCTATATTAGGATTTTAACTTTTAAACTGCAAGTAACAAAAGGATCTCTGACAAAAGCGGTAACCCATTGACCTATTTATAGTATATGCACTTTGTGATCTGAATGGGATATGTTATTTGCAGCAGGCATATTAACCCTCTGCACTACAATGAGTCAAAACTTCCACTACCAGTCAAAGCTTCAGTCTCTCTCCAGGAAGAACATTAATCACCAGAGTTATCTTGAGATTTTAATTCATGCTTGTAAATTGTTGGGACAAGGAACAGGGCATCAGGTGCTTTTAAAACAATAAACATTGTGCCCCCACCTCAAGTCAGCGCCCGTGCGGTGGCACCAATTGCACCACCCTAGTGCCGGCCCTGCCTCCAACCAGTCTTCTTCATCCATTCGTCTATTGAGGCTGTCATTCACATTTGTATTTGACCCACTACATAGGGTGTAGGGTGACTAGATTTCGAGAAGTCTCTTATTTGCATGCATAATTGATTGATTGCACCCGGTGTGCCGCGCTGCACGCGCTGTAAGACTGATGCACGCTGGGACATGTGGTCCTTAAAGAGTCAATCTTTACCTTTAGTGGGTTCCAAGTGCCAGTTTTTTAGCATATTTATTCCTTTAGTAGGAAGGCAATCTCGAGGTAGTATCCTTAGTAGGTACTGGGCTCGCTGTGCTGTCCAGGTTGGGCATGGTCCCGACCTTCAGCCTTGTTTGTATTCACGATGGTGCCCTCCCACACGCCAGGAAAGGCGTGTCAAAATATTTTGAAACAATGGTATGAGCCTTCAGGAGGCACTCAACAGCTACCCCATTTCCTCGACATTCCGGTAAGTAATTTGTTCGCCCTACACACACACACCCAGACACATACACATTTACTGTCTGTGCCCCCCTTCGTCCAACTCTGTCTCTATGCCGGGAGCAGACTGTGCAGTCTGGCAGAAACAGATACATGTTTTCAATTAATTCAGACTTCATAGATGCCTGTGAAAGGAGAGCATACCTTTCACTTAAGGTTCGCTGGATGACCTGACCTATGTCCCAAAAACCGGGACATGATGTATTTAAAATTAACAAATGTGTCAGGATACCGGGACAGATCTCTGAAAAGCAGGAATGGCCGGGGAAAATCTGGGATGTCTGGTCACCCTACCACTACAGCATACAGCATGGGGCAATGCTCCATCACTCTCCAGCCATTGAATGACTGCTCTGAGAGTGAGGGCAATCTATATATATTTCAGGACTTTCAGCCAGCCCTCATCATCAATGGTTTATAGTGTGTCATTCCCATATGTATCCAGCCCTCTACAGCAGATAGCATGGGGCAATAGGGCAGCCCACTCAAGCCATTAGCTACAGTCTCTGGAAGTGAGGGCAAGCTGCCCTTTCACAAGTAGCATATCCTCACGCAAAGTAGTTTCTTTAAGTAGGAAAGGCTATTATGGCAATATGTGCTTTTTGACACCCCAAAAATATGTTTGCTGTAAGACAATGTTGTTTTTTAGACTGCCGGGGGCCCAACAGCTTCCCCAACAATAAAGATTTGCCCAAACCAAGAAGCTGGGTGGCAGGCAGGGAATCACCTGCCAGGGTACATAATTAATTTTCAGCATTTTCCCTTCCTCGAAGGTGCCAATCGTGCCTGGAATATGAAAATGGAAAATTGTAATTGAGTTTTAATTTTTATTGTGTGCACTGCTTATTGAAAAATATATATATTTTTTTCTTGTAGGTGTTTTTCCACTTCGTTGTCAATCAAAGAATCCCGAGAGGTTCAACTTTTATTTCCATATTGATTCAGTTGTTTTGCCTGTCTTGGTCGCCACCTAGGGAAACCTGCTAAACCCAGACATCCAAGGATTCCAGGTTGGTGTGACATGTGTGGATCGTAGAAGGTTTTCGTACCTAGACTGCACTCCAGTCTTCAAACTTTGGCAAAGTTTTCGTGACGGGGGCCATATGTAGGTGGGCTAATACCGGTCGGTAACGGCTGAAAATCGGTAAATTTTCCGTTACCAACCGGTATGTAGCTCTTTGAGATGTAGGAGGCCGGATTGAAGGATTCGGTAATTTACCGATTCGGTATTTTAAGAAATCGGTAAAATACCGAATCGGTAAATTACCGAATCATTAAATCCTATGTAGGGAGCACTCAAGTGAGTGCATTTTTGGTTTAAGGAATCGTTATTTACCACCAACTACAAGTTGATGGTAAATACCGAATACCTTTTCAAAAGCAATTTTGTGCTTTTTTAAAAGTGCAATGTGGCAGACATACATGCCCTTAGGGCATGTATGTGCGCCACATGTGCACACATGCAGGATTCAGGGGTGCAACAGGGTGTCAATGTGACACCCTGCCACCCTTGAATATGCTCCCCCTATTACGGATTCGGTATTTACCGAATCGGTAATAGTGAATGGCTTCCCATTCATTCCTACGGGCCTCCAGGCCCATAGGAATGAATGGGAAGGTATGCCTTATTACCGATTCGGTAAATACCGAATCGGTAATAACGAATATTACCGAATCGGTAAAATTTACCGATTTTTTTACCTACATTCTATTTACCGATTCTTAAATACCGAATCGGTAAAATTCGGTATTTAGGAATCAGTAAATAGAAATTACCTACATATGGCCCGAAGTGTGGTAATGCTGGAAGGTAGGAATTATGTGGATCGCCACAGATTCTTTAACTTTCCCTGATAGAAATGTGAGGAAAATGTATGGTTTTATCCACATGTTGAAGTTTGCAGTCCATTCTGGGTAAGAAACAGGAAAAAGTAGTGGAATCAATGTGAGTCACACCTTCCTGGAATCCTGAACATGTTTGGGTTCGACAGATTTGCCTTGGGTGGCTGCCAAGCTTGGGCCTAAATACCGCAGCTACATACATTGCCAAAATGGATCAATTTTTAAGGCAAAATCTTGATGTCTTCACGCTGCGTTTTGGTTTTTGTCATGTTGCGGCTAATAGGCCTAACCAACCAAGTGGGGTACTGCTTTTATAGAGAGAAATGTGGGGGCACAAAATAGTAGAACATTTATCATTATAAATTGTATTTCTCACCACTTTTGCCTTCCAAATATAATAGTGTGCAGGGAAAAAAACATTTTTCAAAATGTTCTTTGAATTACATGACAGTGTGGCTAACTCCAAACTCAGAGTTGCACAAATAAATGCTATCCCTCTACTTAGTATCTGGAGCACATTTAAAAAATGCCTAGGTTTCATCATACTCATTTTTCATTCACTGCATATTACCATGGGAAAGTCTGTATGGTTGGTATACAATGAAATATCATTATAAGCTGTGGCTCAAGTGTCAGCTCTGAGTATAACCAGTTTTTGGATAACCAGCAAACGCTATGTATTCCTGCAACCAGAAGGGTCTCACAAATGTAACAGTACATTACTTTTGTAAATCGCCCATCGGGGTAGAACATTACAGAACAAAATTGCTGTTACTTAGTGCTTTTATTTCCTACTTATTTTTATTATGTTTTTTATTTCAACAATTCATTTCTTTGAGAAAAGCATGAGCCTTCTACATAAATGACCATTTTCTGAATCCAGAATTTTGTCTACTTTCCAAAAATGTATAGCTTTCTGGGTTCATCTTTGTCTTTTACACCTGTTTCAACCACAAATAGCAAGTAGGTGTAAACCACAAAAAAAAGGAAAAATCAACTATGACTTAAAAAAATTCAAAAACTGTCGTAAACAATTTGATTTTTTTTTCAAACTGCTTGTTCCTGAAAGCTGGGAAGATGACGATCTTAGTATAGCAATCCATTTGTGTATGCCATTTTTAGAAACAACAAACGTTTTCTTGCACAGTAGTTTCTTCCCATTTTTTTTAAAAAAAACCCTAAAATGTTTCTATATTTTGGCTATTTCCTTGGTTCCCTGCAGGGCAAATAATAAACACTGGAAACCTTTAGAATTCCTAACAATTGGGGAAAAAAAGATGCAAACGTGTCCTAGAGACGTTTTGTGGGGCAATAAAGTTATAATGAGTTATGAATCAAGGGTCCCAAACATACACATTTCCTCCAATTCAGTTGGGTCACTGCCTAAACACCAGCCTTAGTAATAATAATAATAAGGGAATTTTATAAAGCACATGGTTACGCTCAAAGCGTGTCCCCGCGCTAAAACAGAAAGACTCCCACCAGATTCAGCCATTGGGACTGTGCAAACTAGCGTGTATATAAGTATGTTTTTAACTTCCTCCTGAAGCCAAGTTCAGATGTCTCAAGACGAAGGTCCAAAGGTAAGGCATTCCAGTTCTTAGCCGCCAGGTAGCGGAAAGATCTACCTCCCATACGAGCCCGCCTTATCATCGGAACCTTTAAAAGGCCTCCGTGGGAGGAGCGAAGGGAGCGTGTAGGTACGTACCTGGTGATCAAATGCTGGAGCGGTATTGGCGCTTTCCCAACAAGGATACGATGACATGTACAGAGGGCCTTAAACTCAACCCTGTTCCTCACTGTCAATCAGTGAAGAGCCCGAAGGGCAGTATTAGAAGCCACTCTTTTGGGAAATTTTAAAATAAGGCGGGCTGCTGCGTTCTGTAATACCTGAAGGCGATTTAAGGCCTTGTTGGTTGCTCCCAGGTACAGCAGATTGCCATAATCCAGGCGTGACGTAACGAGGGCATGCACCAACGTTATGCGGGCTGACGTAGGGAGGAGATCTAAAACCTTCCGAAGACTTTTCAGGACGCTGAAACAGACGCCCGCCACACGTCCTATCTGCGGTTCAAAAGACAGGTCAGCATCCAACCGGACTCCAAGGTTCCGGACTTCTTGGCAGGGTGTTGGAGCCTCACCCAAATATGGAGGCCACCACGCCGACGATCAAACAGATGGGTTCCCCCCACTATGAGCACCTCGGTCTTGCTGCCATTTAATTTAAGGCAGTTGGCGGACATCCAGGCTGCAAGATCTTGCATGCAGACTTTGAAACTGTCCGCCGCAAGATCGGGCGCTCGCGAGAGGGAGATAACCAGCTGCGTGTCGTCAGCGTAGGACACGATGTGTACACCATGGCCCCCCGCAATGAGGGCCACTGGGGAGACATAAAGATTAAATAGGGTGGGGCTTAGGGACGATCCCTGGGGTACGCCCTGGTCCAATCCAATATCCCTGGAGTAACATTCATCCTGGCGGACCTGAAAGCTTCTCCCCGTCAGGAAGGACTGGATCCATGCGAGGGCAGCTCCAGTTATTCCGCCATTATACAGACACCGTAGCAAGGTGGAGTGAGCTACGGTGTCGAAGGCTGCACTCAGATCCAATAGGATGAGGGCCATAGTATGACCCTCATCCACCCCCTGGCGCAGGGTCTCCACAGCCATTAAAAGCGCTGATTCCGTCGAATGGCGGGTACGGAAGCCGAACTGGGTATCGTGAAGTAGGGCAGCCTCATCCACGAAATCCATCAGTTGTATGTTTGCCGTTTTTTCGGCTACTTTAGCCAGATAGGGCAGAAGGGAGATCGGCCGGAGGTTCTCTAGTTTATCAAAGCTGATGTTAGCTTTCTTTCTGAGAGGTAGAACCACCGCCTGTTTCCAGGCTTTGGGCACGGTCTTGGTGCTAAAAGACACATCCAGAAGGTGTCTTATATATGGTTCTAGCACCAATAAGCTATCCGCTAGACGTTTTGGCGTAGTAGGATCCCGCGGGGAGCCCGATTTGACGGATAAGCAGATTTTTAATAAGTCCTCTGGGGGCGGGGTGACAAAGTTGGTCAATATGTGACTGTCCCTCCATTCCCTCGGGCTTTCCGCGAAATCGGTTCCAGCAATGGGATGATTGGGAAATGCCGAATGGATTTTTGCAATCTTTCCGGGAAAAAAAATTCCGCAATCCTATCACTGGATTCTACCGAGCAGTCATCTGGAACCATGGCCGGTTTCCCACTCGAGAGGGTTTTATAGAGCAAAAAAAGCTCCTTCATCGAGTTGTCAGCTTCGCTAACTCTCATGGTGTAATATGCTGTTTTAGACTTCCTAATTAGCCCGTGGTGAATTCTCCTCTGCGTTAGTCATAATAATGCTTCAATATGAATTGCGAAACTGCCAAAGGGATGAAATGAACGCACCACAAATCATCGTTTTTACCAAATTTACCATTTGCATTACAAACTGTAATGCTCACTGCAAATCACAATGTACATTTGTGAATTGCAAAATTCAGAAATTTAGATGATTTTACAAATGCAGACTTATTACATTTGGCCCAGGGTCAACAGATGCTTTACTGAATAATATGAGAGGCACAAGGCACAGAAAACCCTCAACTGTAGGAAGGGTTCTAATGATTAATCCTTGATCACATTTGAGGTACTGCCAGTTCCAGCTACTATATATATTACCTACTGGCGGTCTCCAGTAGGTAGTTATAGTTAGGACCTAGTTTCCATAGGAAAAGTGTTTATTGTTTTCCCAATAACTTTGGCGCCGGATGACGAATCTTTGCGAAATTTTCAAAACTCGTGGGGCACTCCAGTCAGCTCCTGTCTTGAAAGTTTCGAGGTGATTTGTCAAGCGGGGGTCAAGAAAAAAGGGGGGTCCCAAAGCGTGTTTTCTCCATGTTATTTTCCATAGGAATCTTTAGACACGGCTACAGCTCGAACTGCTGAACGGAATTACACCAAATTTGGCAAAAAGGTAGCCCTTGGTTCAGAAAGAGACCTTTTGTTTGAATGGTGTAAATCCGATCAGTAGTTGTTGAGAAAATCAAAAATAAAAGTTTCAATATTTGGAGGCACGGTAGATCCGCGGACCCTCCCTACCACAAACTTTATTCTAATTGGCTGTCAACACTCCAAACCAGGAAGTGTTGGCAGCCATCTTGTGACTCGGTAGAACTGAGTCACAAGAAAAGAGAAAAACAAACAAGACAAGCATTGGCATAGCCAATAGGTCTCGCCTTTGGGACCTTATAAGGGTTTAGCCATGCAACAGTTGATGTTGTTGCACCAAGGATATTTTGTTGCATAACTAAATACTTATAAGGTCCCAAAAGCGAGACCTATTGGCTATGCCAATGCTTGTTATTCTTTACTTCCACGTTGCAAAGCAGTTGCGCTGCTGCACCACATGGCTAGAAGTTATTGTCAAAGTTGATAGCTTTGAATAGGCAAGACCAATTGACTTTGGCAATGCTTTGCTGTTTGTGCCTTTTTTTTTGCCTTTTACAAGGACTGTTAAATATTCCCACATGACTGCAGCATTTTGCAATTACTTATTATACCGGTGCTTGCTGCTCGCATTGAGATCACTCCTGAGGGTGGGCAGGGAGGAAAAGGATTCGGTTTAAAACATGACAGTTCTCCCTCTGAAACCCAGAAAACAACGATAAATCACGGGTTACCTGCTAAAATTGTGCGCTCTTGGGTGACATGGCTAAAAGACATTAACAGAGCCAATAGCTCTCGCATCTAGTCGATCACCAGCAGTTTCGAAATGTCCACAGGGCGTGAATTTGCTAAAAGTGCAATTTTAGCAAATTACTCTAGATGGCATCAATTTCTTTAAACATCTGCCAGTTTCATTGGAAACTAAATAAAGAAAGCTGGTGCTGATGAGTTAAACTGTTTAACGATGTAGAATTACACTTAAGATGTACTACGAGAGCAGCACCAAGAAGACTGATGGGGGGAAAGTATTGCAACTTCAGCAAGAGAGAACTAGCACACAACACAACTGTTAAAATATTTGCCGAATAATAATCGCCTCGGGACCATACCATGAAAATACGGTTCGGAGATCCAGAAACGGCTCTGGTAGTTAGTCCTTCAGACGCAGTACCGAATAAAAAAACATTGATAACGGAAATTAGTATGACCTTTTTTTAAGACGAGTGAATTCGTTCGTTAAATGAGGGGAAACTATGGATCGCGGGAGTAGGATGATGAAGAAATTGTGCGCGAGTATGGAGTAATGAATAGATGATTGGCCATAGGAATACAAAATTGACATCAATTCAATCTACTGGGCATGGAGGACCTAGCCTGGCAGTTCGCGCTGAACTGTTCTCATTGGGCACAGAGTCAAGACTGATTTGCATATGGCTGGGTTCAAACTGAAATGGCATGGGGAGCAAAAAGCGATGGATTTAGACCCAGATCTATCCACTGGGGTGAATGTATGACATTGTTCTGCATTATGTCCATCAATTGTTCTTTTTGCAATTGTCACCCCGAGTGGGACGGGTATGCCCAGACGTGGGTCCCGTGCTCTCCATGCCACTGGTGTCTAGCTAGTCTGGCTGATGAGGTGTGAAACCCCCGAAACCGGTCCTAGGATGATTGTTTCCAATGCAGGGAGGATCTGGCCTGGCAGTTCGGGCTGGACTGTTCCCTTTGGGGACATGGTCAAGACTGATTTGCATATGGCTAGGTTCAAACTGAAATGGCAGGGGGAGTAAAAAAAACGATGGATTTAGGCCCAGATATTTGTACTGGGGTGAATGTATGACTTTGTTCTGCATTCTGTCCATCAATTGTTCTTTTTGCAATGTAAAATGAGCACATCTTATAAGTCAATTACACATTTCACCACTAAACGACTGCAAAAACAGCAAAATAAAAACACATCTAATTTGTTTATGAAAATGAAAATCCTTTCCTGGGCTGACCTGTTTAGTCCAGACATTGAAACTGCTGCAAATCTATTTAGGGTTTATTATAAAAATAAAAAAAAGTACAATGTTATGATTTCAAAATCGCGTCCGAACATCACACAGTATACAGCATGCAGGAAGTGTATACTTTACACAGTACAAAATGCTTTAGTTATTACTAGCAATGCACATTGCCAAAGAACTGCATAGGCCTTGAATGGGAAAATGCCTACAAAACGCATATAATTAATAATAAATGTGAACACTCATAGGGATAGGTTTTCTTTTCTGTGCCTCAAAGGTAGAGCAACAAAGTCTGATGTGCATGGAAACTGAATCAATGCTAACAGCAGTTGTTTGCTTAAACGTCGTACAGAAAGTAAGCCCTTGCATACAAAGGTCACTTGATCGCAACTCAAGCTACATGTCACAGTCTTGCAGTGAACCAATGCACATATCCTTCTGTTCAGACATGCCAGTTTCTATTCAAGCCGAATAACCAGCAAAAGAAATTTGCACAATCAGCATACAGGAAAGAAACAATAGCAAAACCTAGTAGAATTCCTACGAGATTGCATAATAATTTTAAACAGCATTAATTTATTTACCGATCTTCCAATAGTAAAACAAACAAGCGTTGGCCGCGCGCGAGCGGCCGGACACGCAAAATGGGGTGGGGGAGGGGGAGAAGCGGGAGTTGTGTGTGCGCGTGCGTCATCGCGATCGCTCTGAAAGCGAAAGTGATCGCGATGACGCACACGAGTTTTCAAAGTGCTGCTGGCGGCCGGCTGCGCGCGTGCACGATCGCGTGAATGCAAGCGTTAGGCCAGCCAGCAGCACTTTGAAAATCCCACATACAAAATGTCTCTTCGAGCCAGCGCAAGCGCTGGGGCTCAGCGAGACCTAAAAAACAAGAAAAGGGGGCCGGGTAGAAACACCCTGACCCCCTAGGTCTGCTCAGGGGGTCCAGCAAGGACCCCCAGGGCCCAAAAAAAAAAGCATCTTTTTTAAAAAAAACCTGTAAAATCTGCGGAGGATCCGCGAATCCCGCCGCAAAAACAATAAAAACAAAGCACGTGCTTCCGCGCTTTGTTATTATTTAGCCCCCGGGTGGGCCAAGTCCCAGGGGCATGCTGAAATGTAAATTTGGGGGCCCAGGGGGACCCCTACAGCCTCGGGGACTGCCACCCCCGGGGCTTTTCTTAAATATCTGCGGGGGGCACATGGCCCACCCACAGCCCCGGGGACCGCCACCTCCCGGGGCACTAAAATGCAAATTTGGGGTCCATTACGGACCCCCGAGCCCCGGGGACCACCACCTTCCTGGGGCTGTGCATTGGATGGGAGGGGGGACGTGCCCCTCCTGGAACCTGTGATGGCCCTGGGGACTGCCACCGCCCAGGGCCGGCTCCTGCGGTGTCCCGGGGTGCCCACCCCCGGGACACTGCTGTTTGCTATGGCTATTGCCATAGCAAACTGTGGTTTGGATTTTGGAAGAGAGAGCAGGAAACCTGCTCTCTCTTCCAAAATCCAAATCAGATTGCTTTTCCACACGGGGAGCTGCAGGCGGGGAGCCGGCTGGGACCATGGGGACATTGGGGCTCCCTCTACGGTCCCCAACGAGAGGCCAGGCCCCGGGGGATGGGGTCCCCGGGGCAAGGAGTGGCCCGGGAGGGGGGCCACATGGCCCCCTCCCCCATAATAAAATAAAAAAAATGTAAAAAACACGCAAAGGCCGGCCCCGGGGATGGGGTCCCCGGGGCTCTAAATGGCCTGAGAAGGGGGGCCACGTAGCGCCCCTTCAAATGTATTTTAGAAAAAATTAAACACTGGCCACGCCCCGGGGGGATGGGGTCCCCGGGGCCGAATATGGCCACGGGAGGGGGGCCACACGGCCCCCTTCCAATTTTGAAAAAAATAAGAAATTAGGGGTCAGGCCCTGGGGGATGGGGTCCCCAGGGCCCATAAAATAGGAAAGGAAGGGGGGTCACACAGCTCCCCTTCTTAAATTTTCTTTTTTTTTTAAAAGGATCGGCATCGCTGAGGCCCCGCCCCCTCCCAGCAACACTCTGCAAACGCGCCCTGTGGCACGTTTTAAGTTGGGGAATTAATTCCCCTTCAATACTGGGGGTCCCTAGGGGCCAACTAGCCCACCAGGTACCTCCAGTAAGTGCCACAGGGCTGCATTGCAGAGAGGTTGTCCAGGCCACGCCCCTTTTTACACCTCTCTGCAACTCAGTTCTGTGGCATTTACTGGAGGTACCTGGTGGGCTAGTTGGACCCCAGGGACCCTCAGGATTCAAGGGGACTTTATCCCCCAACTTAAAATGCGCCACAGGGCGCGTTTGCATAGTGGTGAAGGGAGGGGGCGGGGCCTGAGGTGACATGTGTGCAAACAAGCCCTGTGGCGTGTTTTAATGTGGGGAATTAATTCCCCTTTAATCCTGAGGGCCCCTGGGGGCCAACTAGCCCACCAGGTACCTCCAGTAAGTGCCACAGGCCTGCGTTGCAGAGAGGTGGTCCAGGTCATGCCCCATTTTACACCTCTCTGCAACGCAGCTCTGTGGCACTTACTGGAGGTAGCTGGTGGGCTAGTTGGACCCCAAGGACCCTCAGGATTCAAGGGGACTTAATCCCCCAACTTAAAATGCGCCACGGGATGCGTTTGCACAGTGGTGAAGGGAGGGGGCGGGGCCTGAGGTGACATGTGTGCAAACACGCCCTGTGGCGCGTTTAAAGTTGGGGAATTAATTCCTCTTCAATCCTGAGGGTCACTGGGGGACAACTAGCCCACCAGGTACCTCCAGTAAGTGCCACAGGGCTGCATTGCAGAGAGGTGGTCCAGGCCACACCCCTTTTTACACCTCTCTGCAACGCAGCTCTGTGGCGCTTACTGGAGGTACCTGGTGGGCTGGTTGGACCCCAGGGACCCTCAGGATTCAAGGGGACTTTATCCCGCAACTTAAAATGCGCCACGGGGCGTGTTTGCACAGTGGTGAAGGGAGGGGGCAGGGCCTGAGGTGACATGTGTGCAAACACACCCTGGGTCGCCTTTTAAGTTGGGGAATTAATTCCATTTCAATCCTGAGGGCCCCTGGGGGCCAACAAGCCCACCAGGTGCTACCAGTAAGCCCCACTGCGCTGCGTTGCGGAGAGGTGGTCCAGGCCACGCCCCTTTTTACACCTCTCTGCAATGCAGCTCTGTGGCGCTAACTGGAGGTACCTAGTGGGCTAGTTGGACCCCAGGGACCCTCAGGATTCAAGGGGACTTAATCCCCGAAGTTAAAATGCTCCACGGGGCGCGTTTGCACAGTGGTGAAGGGAGGGGGCGGGGTCTGAGGTAACATGTGTGCAAACACGCCCTGTGGCGCGTTTTAAGTTGGGGAATTAATTCCTCTTCAATCCTGAGGGTCCCTGGGGGACAACTAGCGCACCAGGTTCCTCCAGTGAGCGCAACTGCGCTGCGTTGCAGAGAGGTGGTCCAGGCCACACCCCTTTTTACACCTCTCTGCAATGCAGCTCTGTGGCGCTTACTAGAGGTACCTGGTGGGCTAGTTGGACCCCAGGGACCCTCAGGATTCAAGGGGACTTAATCCTCCAACTTACAACGTGCCAGGGGCGCATTTGCAGAGTGGTGGAGAAAGGGGGCATGGCCTTTGTCTACCTCTCACCAATCCCACTGTGTGGGGCTTACTGGAGGTAAAAGGTAGGCTAGTTGGCCCCTAAAGGACCCCCAGCAGTGAAGGGGACTTCAATCCCCATCCAAGAGCGTGCCAGGGGGGGCATTTGTAGAGTGGTGGGCAAAGTGGATGTCCTTAGGGGCCAACTACCCCTCTTGTTACCTCCAGTAAGTCCCACACAGTGGGATTGCTAAGACGTCTTCGGAGGCCCTTTCTCTACCACTCTGCAAACGTGCCTCGTGGCAGACTACGGGATGGGGGATGAAGTCCAATTTAGTACTGAGGGAGTTTGGGGGCCGAGAATCCCTCCTGGTATCTCCTGTAAGTCCTACGCAGCGGAATTCCGGAGCGTTGGTTGGATGCCCAGCACCGTTTCTCCACCACTCTGCAAACACGACTACTAGTTAAAGTAGCATATTTCTGCACCTCTGACTTAGAGGTAGTTTTAATCCCCCTGCCCTAATATGTACTAGGGCCTTACAGAGGAGGTCATGCTAATCACAGGGGTACTCCAACGCATATTGTTTTCAAGTGTATGAAGATGTTTTCACTGTATTCTAAGTGTATTTTAGCATAGCACTGGCGCTAGGCCTGGTTAGTCAGAATCAGTTACCACTAGTACCCGTCTGAAAAAGTTGTGGGCACAGGATGATTTTGCAACAAAGCATCTTTCTGCTCCTCTGTTGGTTCTTTCAGCACATGTCTTGCTTCTTCTTGCACTTTTCTTCCTCTTTGTGGACTTCTGTTGCTTCTTTCTGCATTTCTTTTGCTTCTTTCTGTGCATTTTTTCTTCTTTCTTCACATGTCCTACCTCTCTAGGCATAGTTAGAAACTAGTATTTAAAAAACCTTTGAAATTCACTTAAAAAACTATAGGTTTCAGGCACGTTATAGCTAGAAATTAGCATTTAAAAAACCTTTGAAATTCACTGAAAAAAACATAGGTTTCAGGCATGTTATAGTTAGAAACTAGCATTTAAAAAAACCTTAGAAATTCACTGAAAAAAACATAGCTTTTAAGGAAAGTTATAGTTAGTTGGACATTTCACTCGTACAAAACCAGAGAAATTCCCCCGTTATAGTTAGTTCAGCTAACTATAACTCGCGCCCCCCACAATGCACTGCTGATGACGTCACATATTACATCACTAATGACATGGTCAGTGACATCACTGATGACATCACTCATGACATCTCAAATGACATCACTGATGACATCATCCATGCGATAATTTGATGCATCTTCTCACACCCTAATATAACCTTTGATACACCCACTCTAAATTACAGACTGCCATTCTCAAAACCATAGACACTCCAACACCAATAACTACATACCCACTCACTGATTCTTAGGTTTACACACACATCCACTCACTCACCCTTACAGTCACTCATACTTATGGTCACTCAGTACCGGACTATCATATGCACTCATACACCTATATAGACACTCACACACCACCACTTATCCATAGAGGTACTCACACACCTAGTCAGTCATGCAAATATTTAATCACATTGCCATTTACTCACCTATACAGTTATACACACACCAGCTCACCTACTCATACAAATATTAGCAAATGTTTACGCTCTCATACAATCACTGATACAAGCACACATTCATCCATACAGCCACTCTCACAATCACACACTCTCACTTATAGCCATATATATACTCCAACAGACCAACACACATATATACTACCTTTCACATATGTAGTTACTCACATATGTACCACTGAGATATACATTCATTCACTAACACACCCATGCACACACTCACCCACCCATACAGTCCATCACAGATGCACTCTTGAAATCATGTACCCAGTGAATCACCTACTCACAAATCTATGCACAGAGTCACACACACCGCACCCACACAAACACTCAGACACCGATACAGATACTCAGAGAACCAATCAATAACCCATATAGACACTCATGTAGCTATTCGAAAACCCATGCTGCCGCTTACACACCAACAGACAGACGGATACAGACATTCACACAGTTTAGTCACTAACCCATGCATTCAGTAAGATACGTTTAATCACTCACTTGTAGAGTCAGTCACACACCTACTAAATCATCCATTCAGACACTTATACACCCACTCATTCTTCAATACGCCTTTCCCTATATATTTTAAACATATGTATGTATGTATGTATCGCGTATTTGTATAGCGCAAAACTGTCACCCGAAGGGTATCCTGGCGCTTTAACATTCTACCAATGGTACGCGAAAATACAATGACCCAAGAAGTTAATCTAACCTAGGAAAAAGATACGTTTTTAGTCCTTTCCTAAAAGAGGACAGATCCCCCTTACTTCTCAGCACTAGGGGTAGGGAATTCCAACATTTGGCTGCCACAAATCTGAAGGACCGTCCACCCATCCGTGCCCTCAAGACCCTTGGAAGCAACACCAAGTGTGCTGACATTGATCGAAGGGAGCGTGTGGGCACGTACCACGCAAACATTTCCTGCAACGATACGGGCCCTTGCCCATGAAGCCCTTTAAACACCAAACACAGTGCTTTGAAAACAACCCGCTGTGAGATAGGTAGCCAGTGAAGGTCTGCCAGCGCCGTGATGGAAGAGTCTGAGCGGCGCCGAGAGAGGTCTAGCTTAGCAGCCATGTTCTGCACTCGTTGCAGTTTGCCCACCAAATTAGCAGGTGCCCCTAGAAACAGTGCGTTGCAATAATCCAACCTACTTAATATGATGCCACGCACCACCTCAGGCTGAGCATGAGCCGGTAGCAGCGGAAGGATCTTCCATAACGTACGGAGCAACGCCATGCAGGTAGCCACGGTCTTATTTACAAAAACCTCTAATTGAAGATTGGGCCCGAACATCACCCCCAGATTCCGGACGGAGGTTGCTGCCGAAGGAGCCTCCTGGAATGAGGTAGGCCAAAAATCAAGTGGCAGTGGCCGAGAGACACGGTCCATCGAGCAATGCAGTACCTCTGTTTTGGAGCTGTTAAATTGCAAAGAATTTTGCCTCAACCAATCTGCTGTTGCTGCCATGCACTGATGGAAAATCTCCAGAGGCACTGCATCCTTACCCTCAATAGAGAAAATAAGCTGTGTGTCATCAGCATAGTTGATGACCGCAATGCCAAATGACTTAATCAGGGTCACCAGAGGCCGGAGATATAAATTGAACAAAATAGGGCTGATGGCAGACCCTTGAGGGACACCCTGCCCAACCATCTTAATGCCAGATTGAAACGGTGGCAAGGCTACTACCTGACGTCTGTCTCCCAGATAGGAGACCAGCCAATCACGGGCCATACCTGTCACCCCAGTTTCTTCAAGTCTTCTGACCAGGATGCCGTGGTTGACCGTGTCGAACGCGGCCGACATGTCGAGCAGTACTAAAAAGGCTGCTCGTCCAGTGTCGACTCGTGAACGAAGATCATCCAGAACGGTCACCAGGGCGGACTCAGTACCATGAGCTGGTCTAAAGCCGAACTGAGTCACGTCCAGACAGGCATTAGTCTCCAAAAAACCGGACAGATGTTTAGTGACCAGTTTCTCCAGAATCTTTATGGGAAAAGGGAGCAGCGATATAGGTCTATAATTCGCTGGGCAGGTGGGGACCAAAGTTTCTTTCTTCAATAATGGGGAGACTACCGCGAGTTTCCAACTCTCCGGGACTCGCGCCGTGACGAGAGACTGGCAACAGAGGGCATGTAGCGGGGGAAAGAGCTCCGCCTGAAATAGTTTCCAGTATTTGTGTGGCAATGGGTCCCGAGGGGAACCCGAGGATACACTGTTGGCCAGAAGACAGAACTCCTCAAAGGACGGAGGCGGAAAACGGTCCAACTGTGCCTGACTACCCTCTGCCTCTATCTAAACTTTACAGAAACACACAGTCACTGGATGATGTCATCAGTGATGTCATCAGTGATGTCATTTGAGATGTCATCAGTGATGTCACTGACCATGTCATGAGTGATGTAATATGTGACGTCATCAGCAGTGCATTGCGGGTGCGCGAGTTATAGTTAGTTGAACTAACTATAACAGGGGAATTTCTCTGGTTTGGTACAAGTGAAATGTCCAACTAACTATAACTTTCCCTAAAACCTATGGTTTTTTGAGTGAATTTCTAAGGATTTTTAAATGCTAATTTCTAACTATAACGTGCTTGAAACCTATGGTTTTTCAGTGAATTTCAACGGTTTTTTAAATGCTAATTTAATTGAATATATATATAGTTTCAATTGGAGTTGACAGATGAAAATTTGTATCACATTGGGAAAGGAAATAGTTCAAGAAAATAGTTCAATGCGTCTCTGTAAGGATAATTTAAAAATGGAGATTTCTGTCAGGGATTAACTGAGTTCATGCAATGCCTGGAGAGCAACCAGAATTCACTAGGATAGGGACAGCAGTAGAACCAGCATGAAATTGTGCACACAATGCATCTAGGGGCTAACTATGGTGCAGGTGGACCATAGAACTATTAGTCCTACAGTTGGGATGTGGGGTATCTAGCACGCCACTAAATCCTGAAGGGAAAAGTGAAGAGTCCTCCTGTGATTGGCTGGGAAGGGGACAGCAGGCTTCACTGGGATGCTGGAACTACAATGGTCCGCTTTGTCTTTAGTGGGATTTCCGAGTCGATTCATATAAGGAATTCCCTAAATATCAAGATTTGTACATTCATTTAACATATTGGTGCAACCTGGAAATAGATGCATTTATTTGTTTAAACTGAGCTAGACTAATAACCCAAGAACAGTAATTAGGAAGAGTAGAGTCCTTTGCTGGATACATAGGGTACTCCTGAGGTTGTGCGATACGAGAACTCAATTCTTGACTATTTAATGGCAAAGGCAGACTAAATGAGTCAATGCAGCAGCATTGATAATGGGGCAGGAGTATTAGTGGTGCCTGAAACTTTATATTAGGTAACACTCAGATAGAGAATAATCCAAAATTAGCATACAGCCTACTTCTGAAGTTCAATTTAGTGCTAGAGAAGCACAAAGGGCCCAGCTCACAAAGTTTTTCTTATGAGCAGTTGTGTCTTACTCCTGTTTTAGGTGTGAATTACACCTGACTGCCCAGGCCATTTCCTGTGAAGGGTAGTTGTGTCTTACTCCAGGCATTGCTGTAACATATTCATGAATTTTTCGGAGAAATACATGAGGACAGAACAAAAGTAACAAAAATCAAGAGGGGACCAGGAGCAAAAAAGATCCAGCACACGCGCCCCTATGTATATATTGTAAAAACAAGAGGTATGCCGTTCCTGTGGATGGAAAAGGGGTATTGTCCCGACCAATAGGGCACACGAGGGGAATGCTCCTATAAGGAGCAAGATCCCTCACACACCCCAAGGGATGTCATGCTTCATCATCGGGCAGCTCCTCATTGGGCCAGTGCTGCAATGCCCAATGGGCAGGGAGGCTCTGTGCCCGAGAACGTTTGCCTGTGATCCTTTGTGAATTGGGTTTAGGGAAAGTTCACCTAACATGATAAAAAGGGTTGAAATATTTAATGCACATTGCAAGCGAATATTATATTCTCTAACAGTGGCGGCTCGCATAGGGCGTGCTGCGGGGCGGTGGGCGGGGAGGGGCACGCTGGGGAGTAGTGAACTCGGACATACAACTGAACAGGGGAAGGTAATTATTACTTTCCTCCGTTCCGCTGTATGTCCGAGTTTACTACCCCACCACCATGCCCCTCCCCAGCACCATGCAGCACGCCCTATGCGGGCCGCCACTGTTCTCCAACAGAGCAACAAACTGTCATATCCATGAGAATACTCACTATCAACGTTGATGGCTGCGTTTGTTGTTTTGGTGGCAGGTGGCGGTAATCTGAAAAGTAAACAAAGTATAACAAACTTTAAACACTTATTTATTTCACTTTATTACGTTGATTTGTCTTATGGTGTATTCTCAATAAAGCAGTTATCAAGTAGCAAATTCACAAAGCTTGCATCAGTCCAATGGGATGCTGGATGGTCAACATGGAGCCCAATTACAGAGACGTGCATGACTTCAACACGCCATGTTTGTAGTAATAGGGGGACCTTTAACAAATGAGAACACTGTCATTGAGGCAAACATGGGGTGGAATAGTGATGGCAGATTCCTGATACAGGGTGTATTACAAGTTGCAGGTACTGAGAGAGAAAAAACTTCACACCAGTAAATGACGGTACAATGTGGAAAATCCAGCCAATATGGTGGAATTACAATTTAATCACAATGGAATGGGGAATAACTACGCAGTCCAGATGTTTTCTGGTCAAATTTTACACAAAACGCCCAGGTCTTTGAAATAATGCTCATATCTGCCACCTGCGCTGAAAAGGTGGGAAATGCAGGCAGGGGGTCCGATGTGGGCCAGTAGTTGGGGGTGTAGAGTGTGGCCATTGCCGGGGGCTGTAGCGAGACAGGGGGGGAATGCTGCATGCCCTAGAAGGGGGGTGGGTGGGGTCTGGTCGGACTGTGCTTGTCCCCCAGGTCCTGCGAGTTTACTTGATGGATTTTCATGCTGAAAAATCAGCCCCAGTGTAATGACAAGAAGCAACACCCAGTGTGCCTACACCAGATCACCTGGATGTGGGAGGGGGAACATCAGGACAGTCTTGATCACGTGGAGCAGTACCTCCCTCAGAGATACCAGTCTTCCTGACTTGTATTCAGGGCCTATCACGGTGCATTCCTGTTTCACAAAAAGATACATTGAGGTCATGCATTCTCCATATGCCCAATGCAGCTGTTCAACTCTCAATGTGCCACAATTACAGGCCTGGCCTCACGCTGACCCCGGCCCTACCATAACGTTGCAGTAATACCTCTATCGTGTACAGCTCCACTGTCTTCATTTACCCATTTTAAAAGTGAGCAAACATTTTGAGGGGGGGACAAAGTAGGCAGATTGCTGGCGAAGCGCCTGAGGATGCGTGCAGCGAAGGCCAACATAGTGAATATTCAATCGCCGGATGGAGAATGGGCGGTCACGGAGGGAGCTAAATGTGAGGCCTTTAGGGCCTATTACACTGCCCTTTATACGGCAGAAACGCCCTCCCAAGCCCACATTGATGATACTTTGAACCAGTGCCCCTGGACTCCAATCCACCCAGACCATGCCAAACAATTGGATGGTCCTCTCACAGCGGAGGAACTGATGGCAGCGTTGAAAGATCTCCCTTTTGGGAAGACGCCAGGCCAAGATGGCCTACCACTGGTCTTCTATCGTATGTTCATGACTCCAGCCACACCTCCTGCGACTATACAATTCCTTTTCGGACACGGAAGGGCCGACGCCCCCCATGGGTATGGCTGAAATAGATCTTATTCCCAAACCGGGAAAAGATCCCACGTTGTGTGCATCATATCGTCCCATCACTTTGCTGAACACGGACCTCGAAATCTACACCAAAATGCTTGCCAGACGCTTGGATCCCCACATGCCTGGCCTTGTGGTGCCAGATCAAGTTGGCTTCATCCGCAGTAGGCAAGGGGCGGACAATGTGAGTAGAATTGCGCATCTGGTGGGGAAAGCACAGCACTGGAATATACCAGCCTACCTTCTCTCGCTTGAGGCGGAGAAGGCGTTTGATCGGGTGGACTGGGGTTTTCTTCGCGCGGTGCTGCAAAAGATCAGACTGGGCCAGAACATGATCTCTATGATCATGGCCCCTTATTTATCCCCGCAAGCTAGGGTTCGGGTTAATGGACAACTTACAGACCCTTTCTCCATACAGAGAGGTACACAGCAGGGTTGCCCCTTGTCACCTCTGTTGTTTGCCCTGGTGGTAGAGCCCTTAGCAGAGATTATCAGGCACAATGCGGACATACATGGTATTTCTCTTGGAGGCAGGCAGAACAAGGTAGCGCTCTTCACGGATGATCTTATCCTCACAATATCGCGTCCACATACATCCCTCCCGGCGCTTCACACTCTGTTACAGTCTTTTGAGCAGGCTTCAGGCCTTAAAATTAATCATGGCAAATCTTGGGCTCTGAACCTTAAGATCCCGAAGGAGGAGATAGCAGTCTTAAAAACGCTCAGCCCTTATCGATGGGCCACGGAGCATATCAGGCACTTAGGGCTTCAATTGACTCCCACCTTGGGCACCTGGACCCAGGTAAATTGGCGAGAATGTAGGAGAACCGTTCTGGAAGACTTACGGGGATGGAAATCCCCAACTCTCTCCTGGTTGGGTAGGCTTAATGCCGAGGAAAATGTCGATACGCCTTAAAATCTTATATTTATTTCATTGTCTCCCCACCCCTATCCTGCAACACCAAATACAGGGCCTCCAGCGAGATCTCACTCGCTTCATTTGGGGCAGACGTAGGCCACAATTCTCTCATAAGACCCTCATGTGGCCGCAAGACAGAGGGGGACTAGTGTGCCCTAACCTTCTGGATTATTATTGGGCCTAGCATCTCCGATTTGTCTCGGAGTGGATAGCCATTGAAAGCGAAAAGATCTGGTTCCATATGGACAGGACGGTAACTGGACACTCCATCTGGGACCTTGTGTGGCACCATCGTACAGCGCGCTCACGCAGTGCCTATATTGCAGTACCTACTAAAACGGTCCTGGATATATGGGACAAGGTAGCAGTGCGTAAGGGACTAACGACCTTCCCCTCCCCCATACTCCCATTGCAGGTAACCTACTATTCCCTCCGGCCTTCCATTCACAAACATTCGCCAAGTGGCTACAGGGGGGATGCAGAGTGATCGGAGACCTGTATGAGGGGGGAACACTTAAGACATTTTCCCAGTGTAGGGAGGACCTTTGTCTCCCAATGGGCGCGAGACTACAATATGCACAGCTGCGGCATTGGGTGTCCTCACCAGAGATGCAACAGGCCGCTGTCCGACCATTCACCCCCTTTGAAAGGCTGGTCCGTTCCTTCGATGAATCGAAGGGCCTTCGAAGGGCCTTATCTCTCGGACGTAGCAGATCCTACAGCACCCTCCAATGCTAACTGCACACTCAAATCAGCGCCAATGGCAATCAACGTCAACCATGGAAATCACACCAACACAGTGGAATCGCCTTTGGCGAGATATCTCTAGGGTCTATCTCAGCATCCCGCAGAGGGAAAATGCATATAAAATGATGACGCAATGGTATTATACGCCTACTCGACTGCACAAAATGTTCCCTGCCGTGTCCCCATTGTGCTGGAGGTGGTCGAATGCATCTGGAGATTTCATTCACAGTTGGTGGGCCTGTCCGCTCTTGACCCTGCTGTGAAAGGAAGTCCTTAGTCATATTAAGGAGGTATTGGGCTTTCTCCTGCCTGAGTCTGCAACCACGATCCTTTTGGGCCTTAAACCTACCAACCTATAAGCACTTACCCGCAGCGATTGGACTATAGCACTTCATATGCTTGGGGCGGCTAAACAACTTATAGCGTTGTACTGGACAAAAACGGAACCTCCCCCAATAGCTGCTTGGTTCACGCACCTATGGCATGTAATAAACATGGAACTTTTTACAGCGCAACTACAATCATGCGACACCCGCTTTACTGCTGTTTGGCGACCCTTATTCAACTATCTCTGTAAAATAGAACATCTGTGTTATCTACCCTCCAAGCTTAGAGCGTTACGACTTTTTGAAGATGCCATACTCCCGTCGGACCCCAATAGGCTCCTTGCATAACCAGCCCAGCCCTGGGCGATGCTCCCTTCGGCAAGCCTCAAGATATGCACTCTTAACACCATGCACTGCTGTGCGCATATACCCGTCCGCCCACCTAGCCGCTTTTGTTGCTGTATACGTCCTTTTTCTATTGTCCCCTCTTCTTTCGACTCTTTTCTGTCTATTCACTACTATCCGCTTTAGATGGGCCTCCTGCCCGTGTTCTCACTGTTCTTGTTGTTACAACAAAAAGGTCCTGAGACTTCCCACAACACTCTAATATTGCTATATATCCTATGTCACGCGGCCGGCCCAACAAGTCTTGTAGGCAACATGCTGTGTTCTAAACTGTCTATTAATGCCTTTACATATTCTTGGAGAACCTTGGGTGAAACGCGGCCGGCCCTAAATGGGTTGTAGGCTTAACGCTTTGTCTATCTGGACCTCTGTTCTACTTTGTTTGTAGAAAATAAAAACAGATCTTTTAAAAAAAGAAGTGAGAAAACGAATAATATGGAATTATGGGATTACCCTGGAGGTATCATTTTAAAGAGCCTGGTACTTGCGCCACAAATCTGGCTTCCCGAAAACAAGAACAATACACATTTGAATTGTGAACTTGCATTTTTTGTGGGGCTCACACAAATGTGCTCGATGGGTATTTGAGCTGTGGATGTTTGCACAAATCTTTGTTAATCAGCGACTTAGTGAGTCTAACACTAAAATGTGTATTTTTATTAAGCGATATGCAATGTTTCTCTTGGTGGTGTCAGGGAACAAAATGCATTATATTGCTTCTAACTAATTAATGCTTTGCAAATTCTTTAAACACGAATTGAAAGATTGTATTTTTCTGTCGACCACCACATGGAAACGTGACAAGTTACACAGGATGAAAAATATATATGAAAGCAAAATTTCACTCTTTGCTAGTCGACAAAAACATCCTCAGTAAGAGAAAACACAAAAACATCCCCAGTAAGACAAAACATGTCTGGATGGTAATCACCAATTATAAGACACTTACCCCAGCGCTGTACCTAAACATCACATTCTCGGCCTATCGGAAGTTACAACTAATGGCCCTGTGCCTAGGCAAACTGCCGTCCATCGCAGATCAGCCGACATCGGCCCACAAAGGGCTGAAAGAATACAGACTATGCAGGAGTAGCAAAGAGGACTTTGTTCACCTACTCTTTCACAAGAACAAGCCACCTTTTCAAAACATGCCATGAACAGCAGAGGTATAAGAACATGCAGATCTGCAATTATAGCAAGCTTGGATTCAACAGACAGCCCACAGTCAATTAATAAAGTTCCTCTCTGTACACGCAAACTTATTTTAAAAAAATGAATCCTAAGTATTGTGCCTCAACATCAAAGAAGACTGATTGGTCCTGAGCCAGAATTTTGTATTTTAAAATAATGGAGAGTTGGGCAAGAATGTCTGGAGAAACATTCTCCCTCGCACAGCTGACTATGTGTTATTCAATACTTTGGTCTAAATAGCTGTTAATTATGAACTTTTGAAAACTTTAATATATTACTAAGAGATTCATTAATTGATTTATGATATCTTATAGAGTTGAAAGCTGATAACTGTCAAAGAAAATATTTTTATGATTGTTTTAGGATCTATATAATAATAATAATTTTTTGTTACAGTTCGCTAATTTATTAGAAAATGTATTGTTGTGGTTTTTTTTTTTTTTTTTTTTTTTGAAACCGTTTATTACAATCTCGAATATATACAGGTATGGGCCTACAACCTTCCGGCCGGCCGCTAAAGTGACAGCAATTAGTGACATATATACAATCAGGCACTTGGCGTTACAGAGACGCTAAAGCAGGAGGTAGCAACAACGTGGGCCACATGACTCTGAGCCCACAATACGGTTTCGTTTTATACAACACTAACAACATAAAACCACACCCGCAAGGCAACCCGAGAGCAAGAGAGACAACATATGCTCCTCAAATGGGGGGACCCCAACCATATACTAAAATCGAAGGAGGGGAAGGGAAATAGGTCCGGGACTGGGAAAACACTGTGCCCGGGCTTGGGGGAGGGGGTCATCTAGGGGGACGGAGCTGGTGAAGCGGGAGGCAACAATGGCGGCTCGCAAATACCCCCGCGGTAGGCGTTCCAGGGGCCCCACACCTTCAGCCACGCCCCAGGCTTACCCCGCGCCACATACACAACCTTCTCTCGGAACATGCACCAATCCATGTGTTCTTTCCAGGCCGACACTGCCGGGGGCCTCTGGGATCCCCACAGTTGAGCGATGTCACGTTTAGCAATCATATAACCCAGCGTCACCCATCGCGTCTGTGGAACCGAGTAGTCGGTTGGTTCCCACACATTCAGCAGGCATCTCCTTGCTTCAGGCACCAGCACGACATGCGTAACCGCTCGCAGGACCTCATGCACACCACGCCAGAATCGCTCCACCCTCGGACATTCCCACAGAATATGTAAAAAAGTCGCCAATGCACCGCACCCACGCCTACACAGTCCATCCTCGGCATAGCCCATACGCAGAAGCCCTGGCCCCGTCATGTACACCCGGTGAAGTATCTTAAGCTGGACGAAGCGAAGGCGAGCCGGGATGGCCACCTCCTTCGGGGAGGCCACCGCGGAAATCCAGTCCTCGTCGTCCAGCTCCAACCCATCGGCAACCCAAGCCTCGCGGAGCCCAGTCAGTAAGCCCGAGCGGTCATTAATCAACTTCTTGTAGATGAGGGAAATCGTGCTGTCCGGAACGTGGCCATCTAGCACTCTATCCTCCAATGGGGAGGACTCCGGGATGGTGGCCACGTCTGGGAAGGCTGAACCCAGAGCGTGACGGACCTGCAGGTATCGAAAGTATTCACTGCCCTGCAGCTGAAACTCCGCCTGCAGTGTCTCAAATGTTTTGAATCCTCCCCTCGTCCAGAGGTCCCCCACTGTACTAATGCCTATCGTGTCCCACCTATCGAAGCCCCTCGAGGTCCATAGGGAGCCCAACCTCTCAGACGCATACAACGGTGACGCCCGTGTCAAGCGGTCCTTCCATCCCATAGCTGCATTGGCCGCGTGCCATACTCGCACCGTGACACGCGTGGGTCCCGTAAGGCGGGAATCGGGCACGCTAGTGTAGAGCGCTCGATTATAATCGCCACCGGGCAGGAGCATCTTGTCCATTTCAAATGCCGGGTTTAAGGCGGGCCCGTAAAGGCCATGATTAATTGCAGCTAATTGGGAGGCCCAGTAATACCGCTTAATATCCGGGAGGGCAATCCGTCCGTCATACCACGGGAGCGTCAACTTTGCCAGGGCTATACGCGGCCTCCCGTCCCAGAACAGGCGGCGCTGCAAACTCTCCACCTCACGGAAGTAACGCGCCGGGACCAGATCCATCGAGTTCTGGAGAGCATACAAAAAACGCGGCAAGGACATCATCTTGAACAATGCCGCCCGGCCGAGCGGTGAAAGCGGCAAGCGCCGCCAGCGCGCGACGTCCTCCTTCAAGCGCTGGAGGGGGGGAAGCAAATTCCGCTCGCAGCGGGCCACCGGGTCCAGCGTAATATAGACGCCCAGGTAGCGAAACCCCTGCGAGGCAATCTGGATCGAGCAGCCCCGCGGGAGAACAGGAGCCTCCCCGGAAAGAACATAGATACAGGATTTAGCCCAGTTGATGACAAGACCTGAGTTACGGCCGAAGGAGCGCAGGACATCGACCAGGACAATCAGTGATTTACGCGGGGAGGCTAAGTACAACAGGATGTCGTCTGCGTAGAGGGACACGCGGTCCTCATACTCAGGGGTCCAACGAAGACCACGGATAGAAGGGTGCCACCGCAGCCACTCCGCCAGGGGTTCCAAGGCCAGTGCAAACAGGAGCGGCAACAGGGGGCAACCCTGTCGCGTGCCCCGTCCCAGCACGAATGGGGCCGAGACCCGACCATTCACCACCACCTGCGCCAATGGGTCGGAGTACAACAATTTGACCCAGCTGATGAATCCCGGGCCAAATCCAAATTTCGCCAACATCGCCCAGATGTACGGCCACTCGAGCGTGTCGAACGCCATGGTGGCGTCCAAGGACGCCAAGATGGCCGGCTCCCGCACGAATGGAACACGCGCGAGCACCCCGTGCAAGCGCCGCAAGTTAAGAGCCGTGTTGCGATGGGGAATGAAGCCGGACTGGTCTTGGTGGACCAGATCGCCCACCACGCCGACCAGCCGGTTGGCAAGCACCTTGGCGAGGATTTTAGGCTCCGCATTCAAGAGCGAGATCGGCCGATAGGATGTAACACGGTCTCGCGGTCTCCCCTCCTTGTGGATAACCACGATGGTAGCTAGACGTTGGTCCGGCGGGAGGGAGCCCCGCGAGTGGGCCGCAAGGAACATCGCACGAAGGTGAGGTGCCAGTACATCTGGTCGCAGCTTATACAATTCTATAGGAAGGCCATTCGGGCCCATGGCCTTGCCCGAGGCGACCGAGCGTATGGCGAGGGCGATTTCATCCGAGGTGGGAGCGGCATCCAACGAATCCCTGTCCTCCACTGAAAGCGAGGGCAGCGCGATGTCCCGCAGCAGGGCATGGGAGTCCTCCTCCGAGCAGGGAGAGACCGGAGAATATACCTCGCGGAAATAATCCGCGAAGCAAGAAACAATGCCTTCCGGCTCAGTAATTCGTACACCATCCATCCTCTCAATCAGCGGGACCACACGACTAGCTCTCTCCTTCTTATCCAACCACGCAATCAGTTTGCCAGCCTTATCACCCACATCATACAGTCGCCCCTGTTGCTCTCTGCTAAGGCCCCTGGCCGCCTCCGTGACGAGGGCCCTATAGGCCGCCTGTTTAAGGTGTAGAACATGCAGCGCCGCGTCAGTCACCCCACTCCCCAGATCCCCCTCCAATTCAGTAATTTCGGCCTCCACCCGGGTCACCTCCTCCTGTGCGCGTCTGCGGGCATGGGAGATAAAGGAGAGGGCCTCCCCTCTGAGAACTGTTTTAAAGGCTTCCCACAGGGAGATAGCCGACGGAACGGACCCCACATTCTCCTCAAAATACCGTTGCAATGATTTAATCAGGTCAGCGCGAATAGTGGGGTCACGCAGGTACCAAGCATTGATTGGGGCTACCCTGCCCTCTCCCCTCGGGAAGACACCCAAGTGCAACAGGAGCGGGGAATGATCTGAAATACCCCGCGCCAGATGGCGCAACTCTCCCACCCTCCCAGCATAGGCCGCAGGGACAAGGACATAATCAAGCCGCGAGAGGCTACCATGGGCACCCGAATGGAAGGTGTACTGCAGCTGGGTGGGATGCTTTAAACGCCAGCAGTCCACCAATCCCAGTGTGTCCAAAAGGCCCGCTAACCACGCCTGTGCCCGGGGGAGGTCCCTAGGGGGATGACGATCCATAGTCCCAGAAGCCACCGCATTGAAATCCCCCCCAACCACCAGAAGCCCCCCCGGGAGGTCAAGAAGGAGGCGTCCCAGATCTGCAAAGGTGGTGGACTGTAGCCCCGGTGGGACGTACACAGAGACAAAAACAACTACCCTGCCCTCCATCCTCCCCACCAAAACAGTGTAGCGTCCCCTCTCATCATGGCGCACCTCGTCTATTTCTAGCGGGAGCGAGGTCTTGATCATGATGCCCACCCCCCTCGAGCCTGATGTGAAGCCCGAGTGGGCCACCAAGCGAAAGCCACGGCGATTCATGGCACAAAAGGAGTTACCAATAAGGTGTGTCTCCTGCAGAAAGACCACATCAGGCGAAATCCGTTTCAAGTACTGCAGGACCACACCCCGCTTGATCCTATCACCCAGTCCGTTAACATTCCAGGACAACAAAGTCAAATCCCTACCCCCCATCACATAACGAAGCCATCATTTGTCCCCCCCAGAGCATCTCAAAAACAACAATACAATAACGGGTTTGCCTTGCGGTAGAAACGAACCACACCCCACCCCAACCCACCCAACCCAACAGAACTCCCCCCACCCTGCACCCCTGCATGAGCCCAAAGTGCAGTGTGCCTGTCGCCCCATAGATAAGAAAACTAACTAGTCCCCCAGAGGAGGAGGGAGATCCCCCAAGAAACCCCACACGACCTCCACAGGAGGGGAACTTACCCTAACAGTCAATAGTGACAACAACGCAGTCCAGAGCGAGGCCTACCATTAGTCCCTCAGTCCTGATCCGGCGGGCCCTCCCCACCAACCGCACCCCCCCCCCCCGGTCCCGACCTCCGGGCAAAGTGTCTAGCCAGTCCCCGGCCACATCGGGTCGATCAAAAAAGTGCGTGTGGCCATCCACCTCCACTCTCAGCTTGGCTGGAAAAAGCATCGCATATTTGAGATTCAGGTCCCTTAGGCGACGTTTAACACCGAGAAAGCTCAGTCTCTGCTTTTGGACTGCCGGAGTGAAGTCAGGATAGAAATTGATGTCCATATTGTCAAGTTTGACCGGCCCTTGTAGCCTGGAAGTCTGTAGGATAGCGTCTCTGTCCCGAAAATTGAAGATCCGGGCGATGAGAGGCCTCGGAGGGGCTCCAACCTTAGGCCTACCCCCGGGGACCCTGTGGGCACGCTCCACCGCAAAGAATTTACTCAGCCCCCGAGGCTGGAGATGGGTGAGAACCAGATCCTCAACAAATAGATCCGCTGCCTCCGCCTCGCGTCCCTCCGGCACCCCGATAATGCGGACGTTGTTCCTCCGGGCCCGACCCTCGGAATCCTCCAGCCGACGATTCATCAGGGCGCTCGCCTGGCCAAGCCTGCGCACCTCCTGTTGGAGGGCCGCTAC
Source organism: Triturus cristatus (assembly GCF_964204655.1). Classification (NCBI taxonomy): domain Eukaryota; kingdom Metazoa; phylum Chordata; class Amphibia; order Caudata; family Salamandridae; genus Triturus; species Triturus cristatus. Next base: position 610,275,853 of record NC_140589.1, on the reverse strand, counting down.
GTCCGTTGTGAGGCCCGTGGTAGAGTGGGCCAAAGAGTCGACCCGGTCGTTGGTTTTAGACAAATCAGCCCTCACGAGGCCCACATCCACGAGGACCGAGTCAATCTTCTGCGCCAGAGTGTCGAAGCGCTGGTCCACCGAGGCCTTCATCTCGGCGATGGCACCCATGACGTCTCGGAGGGTCAGGTCCGTGGGCAGAGCGGAAGCATCAGTCGGGCCCGTGGGGGACCTACGCGGCGCCTCTGGGGATCCCTTCTGGAGGGTGTAGCGGTCCATACTGTTGGATTGCTGGGCCGCGCCACGGCGGGTCGATTTTATCTTAGCCCGATCGCCATCTTGTTTTGTGGACATGGTTTCAATCCCCAAGACGAGTCAATCTCCTCAAGAAACGGGGGGCCGACAATCCAGTTCAAGGGGTCCAGGGGGGAGCGACCACCGCTCCGCAGGACGGACCGCAGCTGGCGGACCGGCAGGGCACCCCAGCGAGACCACACCACCGCACACCGCCCCGCAACCCAACCTCGCCTGGCAGCAAGGAGGGCGGAAAAGCGAAAGTGAAAGTGCGGGGTACGCGAGTCACCCAGCCTTGCCCGCCGCTGTTATTCACTTTGTGTCCGGATCGCCCCACAACTCCAGTACGGGGGGCCGGTGTGGAGAAGGCCGCAAACCTCAATCGATGCTCCTGACGGTGTCCGAGGTCCGATTTAAAAACGGAAAACGGGCGTCACCTCTGCTCGGGCTCACAAATACAGTCCCCTCATCTGGGACAGGATTCTGTCAGGATTTATGCAGGAGGTCGCGGAGGTCCTCGGGAGCCTCGCACCTACGCGGCCATCTTGGTTGCGCGCTAGGCTCCTCCTGTATTGTTGTGGTTTTAATTAATTTAAGCAATAAAACATTTCTTCTTCTTCTTCTTATATATGAAAGCAATTTAAGCAAATGAGTGAAGATGGAATGCCACAATAGTTTTTTTTTTATTGTTCCACATTTCCTGTATTTATTTGGAGAAATGTCAATCCCTCAAGTTTTCTTTTCCGCAGAATGATTTATTTAAGATGGAGTTAGTTGCTGAAGAAGTACTTTCTTTAATCATTGTTGGGTTTCTGCTGCAAGAAAATAGTACTGACTGAAATCATCCAGGACATTCCAGCAAAAGTGACACTTAGACAGGGTGTGTTGTACAAGGTGACGGTGTGTTTCGAGTACAGAAGAAACATATGTCTTTTTGTCTTACTGCTGGTTCTCGATGGTATGGCTTTTGGGGGATATATGTTTATTACTCTGATTTGAATTGCTTTACCATTTTTTTTTAGATATTCTCGTCTAGTGTTAATTATTGTAGTTCTAGCTCGACACATCAGAAGCTGACTGGAAGAGCTTACATCCTTAAGGCAGAGTAAAGTGGAGTAGGTCAGCACCCCACTTCATTTCAAGTCAGTTGTAAACGTCCCTCACATTTTGATGCGCCCACACAATGCACTCGTTTTATTGTTGTAGCTGTCAGTAATGATGTATGAAACCGTGTCCTCATTAAGGACATGGGGATTATTCATTGGTGGAGCAGCTGTATGAGTCCACGTGCAGGAGCTCATTCCCCACAGCAAAGGCGGAGAGCGGTGCACTCCATGGAGCTGCAGTGCTGGCTGGGGGCAGGTACCGAGACCAGAGACACCACCATGGCCTCCACAACACGCAATTTAAATAGACCGTGACTGGAACAGTGGCTGTGGTGCTCACCTGAGCAGCAGCCCATTGCAGCTGTATAGCTATCCCAGTCCTGTGCAGTGTGGCACTGCCTCCCGAGCATTGCAAATGGTAGGGAGCAGCAACGAGCTTCAGGAAGCAGATAGTAGGGAGCAGCAACGAGCTTCAGGAAGCAGATAGTAGGGGGCAGTGAGGAACTTCAGGAAGCAGATAGTAGGAGCAGTGATGAACTTCAGGAAGCAGATAGTAGGGGCAGTGACGAGCTTCAGGAAGCAGATAGTAGGGGCAGTGACGAGCTTCAGGAAGCAGATAGTAGGGGCAGTGACGAGCTTCAGGAAGCAGATAGTAGGGGGCAGTGAGGAACTTCAGGAAGCAGATATTAGGGAGCAGTGATGAACTTCAGGAAGCAGATAGTAGGGGCAGTGATGAACTTCAGGAAGCAGATAGTAGGGGCAGTGACGAGCTTCAGGAAGCAGATAGTAGGGGGCAGTGAGGAACTTCAGGAAGCAGATATTAGGGAGCAGTGATGAACTTCAGGAAGCAGATAGTAGGGGCAGTGATGAACTTCAGGAAGCAGATAGTAGGGGCAGTGACGAGCTTCAGGAAGCAGATAGTAGGGAGCAGTGATGAACTTCAGGAAGCAGATAGTAGGGAGCAGTGATGAACTTCAGGAAGCAGATAGTAGGGGGCAGTGAGGAACTTCAGGAAGCAGATAGTAGGGAGCAGTGATGAACTTCAGGAAGCAGATAGTAGGGGGCAGTGACTAGCTCCAGGAAGCAGCTAATAGGGGGCAGTGAGGAACTTCAGGAAGCAGATAGTAGGGGCAGTGATGAGCTCCAGGAAGCAGATAGTAGGGGGCAGTGAGGAACTTCAGGAAGCAGATAGTAGGCGCAGTGACGAGCTCCAGGAAGCAGATAGTAAGGAGCAGCGACGAGCTTCAGGAAGCAGATATATCGTAGGGGGCAATGAGGAACTTCAGGAAGCAGATAGTAGGGGCAGTGACGAGCACCAGGAAGCAGATTGTAGGGGCAGTGACTAGCTCCAGGAAGCAGATAGTAAGGAGCAGCGACGAGCTTCAGGAAGCACATAGTAGGGGGCAGCGAGGAACTTCAGGAAGCAGATAGTAGGGAGCAGTGATGAACTTCAGGAAGCAGATAGTAGGGGGCAGTGACTAGCTCCAGGAAGCAGATAATAGGGGGCAGTGAGGAACTTCAGGAAGCAGATAGTAGGGGCAGTGATGAGCTTCAGGAAGCAGATAGTAGGGGGCAGTGAGGAACTTCAGGAAGCAGATAGTAGGCGCAGTGATGAGCTCCAGGAAGCAGATAGTAAGGAGCAGCGACGAGCTTCAGGAAGCAGATATATCGTAGGGGGCAATGAGGAACTTCAGGAAGCAGATAGTAGGGGCAGTGACGAGCTCCAGGAAGCAGATAGTAGGGGCAGTGACTAGCTCCAGGAAGCAGATAGTAAGGAGCAGCGACGAGCCTCAGGAAGCACATAGTAGATAAAGCGTGCGTTTAGGGGAGGGGAGCAGAAGGATGAGATGGTAGCTCTGTAAATTATATGCATTATGATGCAATATTATTAAATATATGAATATATTTGAAAAAAAATCTTTAAAAACAGGAGATTTTTAAACGAGACAATGTTTCAGAGTGGCTTTACTCATGCGCACACAAAAGGGAAAAATAAATGTGTATTGGTTTGTTGCTTCACCATACTTTGAAACTTGCCTGCCACCACATTCCACAATTAATAAAAGGCGCAACTGAAAATGAGGCTTATTTTTTTTATTTGCAAACTTCAAAAATAATATATTTTTACATTGGTGCATTTTAAGTGCTTCAATCCTTCATTCTGCTTAGGATCAATCACAAGAGTGACAAAGGTTTGTTAGCAAAGGCCATCTCTTTGAAGCCACATAATATAAACTTACATATGCATGACAAGCAATGTGCAATGCTTGTTGAAGGTAGTTCGCCTAATTACCACTGAGCTTTGGCCTGAACAGGAACAAACAGCTAATGCTGCATAAAAGGACAGCTTATTGAAAGACCTCATTGTTTTCCATTATCTTTCTGATCTGCCTCCGGGTTTGGGGTGCTGCAGCACCTTCCGCACACCTTGCGCCTGCTTCTCGTTGTAGGCAGTGCCCAAGAACACTGTGTGTGTCTATCTTCCAGGTGACCTATTCATAATCTAGTTAACAATGTTATGTTTTGTGTGCAGTCCCATGTCGATGTCTCTAGAGTGGCAGTTCTCAAGAACCTTCTATATCTCTGTCCATTATCAAAGCTGTTGGAAATCAGCTCCCCACCATGGTGACAGACCAGCCTGTCACAGCATCGATTTACTAAACAAACTCAACCGTGGGTGGGGATGTTAAACAATAACTAGAGCAGCTTCAGGGGAACCGCAAGGAAATGCTCTTTCCATGGATGGCAAAGCTCTGAAGCTGACTCCCAGGAGAGCTGCAAGAACACCTGGATGTGTCTTCCATAGAAAGACGGAATCCTCTGTCAGGACTCTCTCTGAGTGATGTCATCATGGGGCGACTGCACTCCAAACAGATCAGTGGGAAGTTCGGGATACAAATAGAGGTGGGTCCGAGATTGGGACCAGGCGTAGGTGAAAGATGAACTAGGCTGTGAATGGGTGTCCCCCCTGTGAGGGAGCACCCCGTTCTATACCTCTCAGAACCTCTTGTGAGCTTTGGGTGGGCCATTTCCAATGATTCTGGCAGAACGTACTCTCCACACCCATTCAATCTCAGGCTCTTTCTCTTTCTCATCAGTAAGTTGTGGAGGTGTTAGCGGCACAAAGGCTGCTGCCATAGCAGATGAGTGAAGACTTTCAGTACTCCCTGTACTTGATCAAGTTTGCGAACTCTGTCCTAAACTATATGGTCACAGGGGAGCAGAGGTAAGCAGATAGGGTGTAATGCTAGTGTGAAGCGAAACCAGGGCCAAGGTGGATAATACTGCTCTATACCAGGGACCAGGCACACAGGGAATGCTGCTGAACACCAGTCACAAAGCGCATTGAGGAAGGAACAGTGTCACATACCTGAGATGACTAAACAGAGATGTCGTGTTTGGTGGTCCGACATCATTATGGACTTAGAAATGGTGGTCTCCCAAGATTAGAACTGTTCCTGTCTCAATTTATTATACCAGGAAGAATAGATTTATTTTTACAACGCCTTTATCTTTGCAGAGCAGATAGATAAGATAGTCGCATCCTGATGGGTTTACATCAGAATGTTACATAACACCTATTCTTTCACTACCTCTTGACACAGTGGAGTAACGAAACTTGAGAGGGCCCCGCTGCAAAGCACAATGAGGGGGCCCCCCCAGCGGCCCGGCCCACCACCTACCACTTTTCCCCACCGACAAAAATAAGCAGTCACCTAAAGCCGTATTATCAGCACTGATCTGTGCATACTTCGAACAGTAAATAGAAATAGGATGCGCTTTAATTGTGTTCTAGGGCTGCCTGAATGATCCATGACTGATAATTAAAGGGAACAAAGACAGAAAAGTCACATTACAAATGAATACATACATTTTTATTTATAACCCTATTTAGTGTCAAGACGAGGTCTTTCAGGGTCTTTAAACAACACGTGGCTGGCATTTTTCTACTGGCAACCCTACTTTATATTCCTTTTCATGAAATGCATTCTCACATTACAGCAGTAAATGTAAATTTCAACTGTAAGGAATAGGCAGAGTGGGGGCCCTCTTTTTTTGGTCACAACATGCCTAGGCTTTCGGGTGTCAACCTGCCTCAGGCCCATGGTTTGTGCTGCTTGCCTTCTCTAGTTATGCCTTACTGTCCTACGCTCTCCTACTCCCACCTACCTGCACTTGTTGAGGCCACCCTGATTGTACAGATACTGTATCTTTCATGTTTGTCCACGGCATTACCCTGCATATGTCTCAGAAATCAACATGTCTATCTCTCTTTATCTCTCTTCCCCCTCTCTCTCTCTCCCACCTCCCTCTCTCTTTCAGTCTCTACCCCCCTCTCTCTCTGCTCCCCCTATCATGGTATCACATTGCCTGTGTTACCCCATCTTACTCTGGATTGCTTACTGGCCTGAATGTCTACATGTAGAGGACCCCTGTTCTCACCACATTAAATGCAGTCCTTACCAATGGATTGCGGAGTCTTACTGTCTCCCAAAGCGACTTCCTGTACTTTACTGCCTCCGGTTATAAAGGTACATATTGTCTCAGTGACTCCTGTTGTCATCCAGTGTGCCCTCAAGTGTTCATAGATTGGCGACTCACTGGGACAGAAAATAAGCCTGGCACCAAAATAAAAGTGGCCCTCCCCTCATTAGCAAATCTGACAGCTAAAAGAGTGGCCCATATGCAAATAGGGGTAATTTTTATCTTATCAAGACATGCTACATATGTGATTTTAAGGTATGGTAGACTGCATGAATTTATGCTTGCTGCAGTGCAATGTTTGTGGTAATATAATGGATATCGTTAGAAAAATTGAGAGGGACCCCAAAGACAAAGGAGAGGGGTACCAGATATGACTTTAGTCAGCAGAAAGCAACCTCCTTGTCATGAATGCACAACAGTCAACACACCTTTCACACTAACGGGATTGAAATGAACAGCATAGATATAGTCAAAACAATTGAGAGAAAAAATATGACATAAACATTTATTCACAAATTCATTAAAAATTCGGTACACAGTTGAATCAACAGAATCTGTGGATGGGTACTCAGTATTGTTATGAAGCTAATTATGAGGCAATTACAATATAGTATCTGAGTAGAAAATATCCGCAATAACAATTTATCAACACTATAAAACATACGATTAGGGACAATCTAAAAAGGACAATAAGTCCTATTCACAGAGAGAAATCACCAAATCAACGATATATCAATTGTGACCCCAGTTAGTATTGCTTTAAACTATGTATGTCACAAAAAACTGTATTCCAAGATTTTATGTGGTTTCCTCTTTGAATATAATGGATATCAACAGTAAAACCCATCATACCAGATTCAACAGGCCGACAAACAGCCTACAAATCAGCCCACTCTCTGAGGTGTCACATCTACTCTTTTGGGGACAGAACTAGTAGTGGGAGAGACAAGGAAAAGGAATGCTCTTAGCTGAAGGCTGTCACTTGTTTAGCAAGGAATGTGTTTATTTAAGGATACTTCAGGCAAGGTTTGTTGTATTATCCAAAAATCACCAGTAAAACCCAGAGCACCAGACCATACAGACTGACATAAGTCACTTGCCACACTGACCTGCAAAGCTACCCCACAGGACTGTACTGCACAGGTGGCAGGCCGGCAATGAAAAAGGAAGCTGCCACCCATATGCTTTATATATCTTTTATAACTTAGGTATGAGAGATGTCGACTCTGCATTTAAGCTTGCTCCGGCAAGGTTTATATAGCAGAGAAATAAGCAAGAAAACACAATGCACAAGACCATACATGCCCACAAACAGCCCAAAAAAATCATCCTACACTGTGACCTGTCACACATAGCCTTTGGGGACAGACATTATCGGCAGTGGGCGAGGCAAGAAAATAAGATAACTGCCTTCTACCACTTCATACACGTTATAGGTGTTTTTACTTTTCAGTAATCACGCCATGCATTTGAGCTTAATTCAGGCTTTGCTGTAAGATCGGGGAAATCATCATTAAAACTCAGAACAAAAGACCCATTCGGCCTACATATAGCCAAAATGAACCAGCCCACACACTGAACTCCACAGCTACCCTTCGGGACTATAATGCACAGGTGGTGGGTGCGGCAATGAAAAGGGAAGCTGCTGTCCACTGGCTCAATATAAGGGGCCAATCAACACACTGCATAGATGCAGCTATGTTTTCCACCACACAAGGCGCTGATAGGCCAGGTGGTATGCTTGAGGGAGAAGCCGGACACGGCTTGTTTAAATCCAAGGGTCAGGGTCAGCGATCTCTGTCAGTAACTATAAAGTCAGTGCATTGGCCGGTCAGATGTAAGTAAAGGCCAAAGTATCTTTGAGACAGTGTGTGTCCTGTAGTGTGCGTGGGGTCGTCAATGATCTGGGTCAACCCGAGATTGCTCATGCTGTCGAGGAGGTGGGCGGTGTTGTTGTCTTTGGGGTTATTGTTGTGGAAGTTGAGATCGCCAAAGAAGATGTAATCCTTGAAGTCCAGGCCTAGGGGTGCAATGAAGTCTGTGATGCTGTTGCAGACGTTAGAGTGCGGGTCCAGAGGTCGGTATGCCAGGGTGCGTCTGATGGTTTTCCTGCTGTACGCGGGGAGCTTGAAGTTGAGATGTTCCATGGGGGTGGTGGCATTATCGGTGGTGGTGGTGGTAATTAACACTGAAACATTGGAGGAACCCTGGTGGACAACTGCCATTCTCCATTAAAAAGATTGTTCTCCTCCCTTCCTTCCCACTCAGGGGCATAACACAGGGCCGATAACCCCTGTGGTGCAGGAAACTCCAACCCTTCAAGGGCCCGCATCCCTTCAGGGAAGCCCCATTCAACCTAAACCCATGATTATCTATGAGCTATAGGAGATTTAGGGGCCCCTCTCACATTCTGAGGGGGTTATAGTTTTGCGTTAAACGGCTGTTCCTGCTAGAATACCTATGAATTTGACTTTTTATTTAATCAGCAACAGCACTATGAAGAGGCACTCTGGGCAAAGCCACCTCTCACCTACAAAGAGCACAGCTTGCAACACGATGAGCCACAAACAACCTCTCTAACCTTTCCACATTAAACAGACAAGCAGCTTTGAAAAAAACATGGATTAATGTGTCAGCCTAACATAATCCTACGGCAAAACCAGAAATGTCCAGCCTTTCTAATTTCGAGCACTTCGGGTCTCACGCTTTCTGTTTAAAGTCATGATTGATTTTGCACGGGAATGGCATGAGGTTTTATTAGCGCTGACTGAAAAGAAAAATAAAGAAAACAACTAAGAAATCAATGTATACAACGTAGTTCCACAGGTATGCATTAGCAGGTTTGTTTGTTTTTAAACATATTCCTGGAACAGGATAAAAAGGTTCTTTTTTTCAGACCAAAAAGACACAGAGCTGCCCTCACTAAAATTATGAACACCCGAAGTGGACTTAGACATTTATCTGTCGCAGGTGCTTTCCTATTAGAGTCGTTTTCAGAAGAGCTATCTACCAATAAGAGCTCTCCGTTTTGTTTAATGGTAGCAGGTTCTGTGGAGATTATCATACCTTTTAGTGGAGCAAGTAATTGAAAGATTGTGTAGTAGATTAGCTACTGGGGCAAAGAGGCCCTTCCTCAGATAGTCACAGTGAATTGGCTTGACATGCTGTATTATCTCAAGAGGCAAGAGTAAAGGTGGAAGGAGGTGGGGGGGCTTGAGGGATGATATCATAAGTAGGATTGGGTGAGGGAGATAATTTAGCTTCAGAGCTGAGCTACAGCTACACAGGGAGGTATTTACAAATTGAATGAAATGTGTTTTTTTTTTTATTAAGGGTGTAAGAGCTGCCAAAATGTGTGCGTAGTCTTGTGGAATTAGAAAATATCAGGCAACAGGGTTCAAGGCACACATGGTGATGAAAATAAAGTCTACACTGCAGGAGTCTACTTTTATGGTCAATTTAATATACTGTCCAAATAGCAAACATGAAAGAAGCTGGAACAGTCCCAGGCCTCATTGCCGATTTTGTTTTAATATCGTTCTGGGCGCGAACATGAGTTTCTGCCAACGCTGTTATTACTAGATGTGTGGTAATGCCACACACTTTGCGATTTCCACAGACACATTGAACCATATTAAACCTGACAGAATGGGTCCATAAATGATATCTGAAATGTCAGAATCTCGGTCCACATCCTCTGTTTCCTCATTCGTCAGTCGAAGACTCGTAATATCATGTTACATTTACATTACAGAATTACTGAACACCTGCAGTATTGGAAATTTTTACAGAATTACAGTAGCCCTGTTCCTGCATCACACGTGATAGTGTCTTTAGTGGCCAGTGAAATAATGCGTTGATACTGTCCACACTACAATCAGGAAACCAAGAAACATCTTGATATCACACATTTTTTGGACCATCTGCTCTGTTTACACTGATAGAAGCAAGAGTGAAAAAATACATGCTAACGCCTGCTACATCAGTGTGGCCACATTGCAGAACAAACTTTTTTTTTTTAAAGATTTTTTTACAGGCCGGAATTTTTTAAGAGATATTTGATTGCACAGACAATGGAGTAAATATATTGCTAAAGGGCGTAAAGGTGATATCACATCAAACCCTGGCGGGTTTTTTCTAGAAATGTACCGTTTCGTGGCAGCACAGCAGCAACGTTTGTACATAACAGTAGCAGGACACGGAAATTGCAGCCAGCTGTAGGTGTCGAAAGCCACACATCTGCCACAGCCACAGTCTTACCTGTGAAGCGGCAGCAATTCCAGGGGCCACCCAGGTCCGCTTTTGTTTCATTTCCACAATTGAATTCATCATCCCGCGCGTGGCAAGAAGTGAAAGTCCCTGGTGGTCCCGCCCACCTGGGGCTCGGGCATGCACGTGTGCACCACCCCACCATTACCAACCAACTGGAGGCCACGTTACCAAAATGGCACCATTTAAATAATGAAGAGGCCGTGCGGCTGGCCGTGGCGTGCGCAGTGCGCACCATTTAATTTATGATTGAACTTCAATCATGAATTAAATGATGCACGTGCGCGCACAGACTTGAGGCTTGCTTGACTGAGTGAGGGGGCCCCTGGAGCGTGGGGCCCCCCCGCACTGCAGGGGCTGCGGGGGCCTTTGTTACGCCGCTGGGCGCACTGACAGTGCACCTCCTGGCAACTTCTTTACCTCTGTGCCCCTGTCTAGATTATGTTGTGGGCACAGAGGCAAAAGGATTCCCTCATTTACAGGGGGCACGCCCCCATGAAAATGAGGGAACACCCTCTGATGATAGCGCTGGCGTTTTATGTGTGCCAGTGCTATTTGTATTACAGAAGGGGATGCACACGCATCTATGCCCCTTCTGTAATACCAAAGTGCCCTAGGGGGGTGCAAAGCTGGCGCAAATGCCTGTTGCACCTCCGGGGCACTTCTGTTATATCGCCTCAGGGGTCATATTGTGCATAACACTCTGGGGTGCATTTACGCCTACATCTTGTGCCTCGAGGCACCATGGCATTATAGAAGGGACTGCAGATGCTATGTGGCCCCTTTTGTAGTATAGGTTGCCCCAAAGCTAAATGTGCACCAGCACAATCATCAGGCGATGTGCTCTGAATTACATGGGGGTGTGACCCCATCTACATGAGAGAATCCTTTGTGTCCATGCCGTTCTATAGATGTGCATGCAGAGGCAGAGAGGCAGTCAGGAGATGCCCAAGTCAATGAACTCCGTGAGGTGGTTCCGTGGGGGAGCATGGGCATCCGAGGGCCCTCTAGCCATCTCCCTGCAGTCACCCATACACCTTCAGGCAGGAGATCTGTCACCCTTTGAAAATAAGGGTGTGTTGCTAGCTTCAGTGAATAGTGGAGCGGACTATTGAAACAGCCAGTCTACCTTTCACTAATGTGTTTTTTGCAGGTACGCATATGCACTGGGGACAGAACATTTGCTGTCATTTATGGAGCATGGTCCCGATCTGAACCTGGCACACGCACTTATGGGCGTAAAGCGGTACAGAGTGGGCAATAGGCTATATTTGTAATGGGCCCCTTGAGGATATTTGTGGCAACTGAGAAACATGGAGTATTGCAATAGCATGCAGGGATATTTTAAGGAATTGGGGGTCCTGGCCAAACATATTTTGGGGGCCGCATTTTGGACTGATTTAAGCTTTTTATCTAATTTCAGCTCTGACAGTGTACAGGAACACTCCTGCAAATTCTAAATGTGTTTACAGCTAATATTCAGGGATAGTCCAGTGTATTTTCAAAATTGTAACACAGCAGCAGCTCGCTAATATTACTGCAATCTCTGTGACACCCTCCAATTTCTCATATGTGAGGTCTGCTTTGATCTAAAAAAAATATTTTATGGATGTTGCATGAATTATAAGCACATTTCTCTGCACAATGTCTGTAATCGACTCTAACAGATCACCCATATTAAAAATAAATTCAAAGAAATTGTATTTAAAACTAAAAATAACTATTCCAGGTCATCAGGGCTATACTCTCTGCAGAACAGGGCAGGCTCTATAAGGGGGCCACTGTTACATAGCTTTATTGTGAAATGTGCTTTTCCCCTTTCTGCTCCTGTTCCTTTAATTCCCTTTGTATGTTTTCAAATTGGAAGCTTATCACACTGTTAGTCATTACCTCATATGGAATGTTTCTATTGACCATTCTACCTGGGATTGACTGAGCGAGCAGTACTGTGTCTGTTGATTAAACCGACTCAATTTACTTTGACTGCATTGGATTTATTTACAAAGAACTTTACATTGGCGATGAGTAACCTGTACTTACTACACTACCTTGGGACACAGGAGCAGTACAACTACTTAGGGATTTTCTTTTATTGGATTTTTTTTGGACTCTTACTTCATACGATCTACAACTACTGTATACAACTGGGGAGAGCATGGTTTCCAGTCTATAATAATATGTTTGTCGATTTTCAGGCAAGTCGGATCATCGTGCACACCAATTACAACAATTTTGGGACATTTTAAGGTTTGTATCCTTTAAATTGTACAGTTACCTTCAAGCCACGGAGAACTTTTGGTGCGCTCCATGCGTTGTCCTGGATACGCGATTAACGTGGAAACAGCTGATCGCAGCGGAACATGCGTTGTCCTGGATACGCGATTAATGCGGAAGGAGCTGATCACAGCGGAACACGCGTTTGTTGTCCTGGATACTTCTTGAGTATGAGCTAGAGACTCTACTGCTGGTGTATCCCCAATGATATTCAAGATTCTCTCACCATTGACGCACGTTACGTAGTCTCACGTTTGCGTGCTTTCCTCACTACGTCTTCGGCCATTTTGTAGACATTGTTTACATTCACATCGGTAACAAGACGCGAATGAGGTGTTTTTGAACACCGGTTGTGCATCGTTGCCTACGTCGATGCGCACAACATTTCCAATCATTTTATAAAAGAAAATTTCGTTCCCAAGGTACTTTAATCTCTTCAATTCCAGAAGTTACTCCTTTTAAAACATACAACGATACCACGTGCACATCTATTTAACTCAAGCAATGATACCACCAGCACGTTAATGTGTTTCCGTCATTTGCAAGAACTTATTCCCTTTGTTGCACATCACGCTGATGTGCACAGCTATTAAATACAAGTAATTTAGCGAGCATAGTACTTTGTGTGCACTTTTAACATATTTTCATTCATATTAAGAATCAGTACCATCCCAGGCTAATTTATACAATTCTCATTTTGTGTGTTAACTTGCAACTCTTCCTGTTTCATGTTTAGTTAATTATATTATTCATCACAATTTTAATGAAAACAATTATATTCTATAGGTTGCGTATATAACAACTTTGCAATCTCTTTTACCATGCAATTTGAACCTCCAGCCAAATTCCTCCTATCAAAAGGTGATCCTCCTATTCCATGGTCAAGATGGAAAGAGGAATTCTTAACTTATATGAACGATATCGATGGGGACAGAATGGGGAATGAGAGGAAAAAAAGTATCTTACTTCATTGTTTAGGATCAGAAGGACAAGCAGTTTTCAGAACCTTACCTGTTGTACCAGGAGAAATTGGTACTTTTGATGAAGCCGTGTTACGCATGGAGACGCGTTTCAAACCCACCACCAGCATAGCATTGAACTGATATAAATTTTATACAAGAGCTCAACGCGATTCTGAATCTTTCGATGACTTACTAACTGCACTCAGAACGCTTGTAGTCTCTTGCAATTTTGGTGTCATGGGGGACGAAATGATAAGAGATCAAATAATTGTTAATGTTAAAAGGAAAAAAAACCAAGAACAGTTGTGGAATCTAGGGAATCCAAATTTACATGATACTATGGCCACTGCTAAAGCGTTTGAACAATCTGACAAATGGATGAAAGTTATTGAGGATGCAAATTCTAAGGGTGATAGGAACAACAAATCTGTTGATAAGGTCTGTGCTGTGAATAATCCCCCTAAAACTACTTACCAGGGTACTAGAAGTGACAAGTCAATTGTGTGTTTTAGGTGTGGTAGTACGAACCATGTTGTATCATTCAAGTTTTGTCCTGCCACAGGTAAGGAATGCATAAAATGTGGAAGAATTGGACACTTTGCCAGAGCTTGTAAGGATGATCGTAAAAGGACAATTAACAAAGGAAAGGGTAGCCTTGCGGGTTCCAGTTGAGTATCCTCCGTTAAAAATGTTCAATCTGTGGAAGATGTTTCAATCAATGAAAGAGGTATGGTTGTGTGGATTGTGGACGTTTGTTCGATTGGTGAAACGTTAAACTCACCTAAATGTGTTGTTAATTTTCTCGATGTAGATTTAGAGTTGATGGCTGACTCTGGTTCTCCTTGGTCCATCATCACGGAAGGATATTTTTGCGAGAAATTCTCTACTGTTGTGCCTATGGAATATTTATCTCCTTCAGACATCATTGCTCAAAGCTTTGATGGTTCTGCCATCGACAGGTTTCATGGCATCTGATATTCATTTCAACAAAAGATCTGCTTTCATCAAATTATATGTAGCAAAAAAAGGTGTAAATGTGTTGGGTTGGAGGTATCAGTGGAAGTTAGGGATCATACTCAATCCTCGTTGTAAGGAACCGGTGATGGTTGTAGAGGAAGTGCAGAATTGTGATATTGTAAGGGAATTTCCCAGTGTATTTTCAGACAAATTGGGGAAACTTAAAGGTTTTTCACATGCAATTAAACTTAAACAAGGAGCTATTCCAGTCAGGCATTAGGTAAGGGGTGTGTCAATCAATGTAAGAGAAGAACTTGGTGTTGTCTTGAAAGGGATTTTAGATGAGGGAGTTATTGAGGAGGTGGAATCATCTGAATGGGTGTCTCTGGTTGTTTTAGCACGTAAACCTGATAAATCTTTGAGGTTATGCATTGATCTCAGAGCTTTGAATAGGAATATCTTGATTGATTGCCATCCATTGCCGAACATAAATGAAGTTGTGAGTATGTTAGGTAATGCCACAGTTTTTTCCACCCTAGACCTTAGGTCAGCTTATCACCAGATTGAATTAGCTGAAGAGTCACGTCACATGACTGCATTTATAACACCACATGGTCTATTTCAATTTAATGGATGCCGTTTGGTTTGGCATTGGCAGCCTCAGTTTTTCAGAGATCCATGTGTCACATTTTTAAGAACATGCAATCATGTGTGAAATGTTTTCAGGACGACATTCTTATTTATTCCTCAAACAAAGAGTGTCATATTAATCATTTAAGGGAAGTCTGTTCAATTCTCAATGAGTATGGGCTAACTCTTAAAAAAGTAAGTGTAAACTTTTCTAAGATTTTGTTGAATATCTTGGACACACTCTTAGTAAAGATGGTGTTATTCCTAAAAAAATCATTGGCTGATGCTATCCTCAAGGCTCCAGCTCCTGATTCAAAGGATAAACTGCTGTCATTCTCTGGGCTCTGTGAATATTACAGCAAATTCATTATGAATTTCGCTTCAAAGATGGAACCTTTGAGAGAATTAATGAGGAAAAATGTTGAGTTTGTCTGGGGGGTAAAACAACAACAAGCTTTTGAACAAATCAAATCAGAAATGTTAGCTGCTCCTACTTTGAAACCTTTTTGTATAGGATAAACGTGCATACTCACAGTTGATGCCAGTCTATATGGTTTGGGATGCTTGTTATCACAGTGTGGGGGAAAGGATGAATGGAATGTGGCGTTCGCCTCCCACACTCTCATTCTCACTGAGAGATGCTATGCGGTGATAGAGAGAGAGTTGTTGGCGTGTATGTGGGGAGTGGAACATTTTAGAAATTATATTTGGGGAGCAATATTTGTTTTGAGAACAGATCATAAACCATTAATTTCTATATTCTCTCCTGGAGGTGGACTCAATGCTACGGCTCGCATTGCAAGATTAATGTCTCGTCTACAAGAATATACTTTCACTATTGAAAATGTTCCTGGAAAATGTAATGTTACGGCAGATTGTCTGTCCAGGCTCCCATGTGAAACTGAAACTTCATGTGATGAGGTAGAAGAAGTTGTTGCTGAAATTTCTGAAATCATTTCAGAGAATTTCAGAATTATTTCTCAAGAAGAATGGAAAAAAAGCGATGGAGGATGACGAACTTTTGGGACAGGTCATTAATTTTACTAGAATTGGGTGGCCTCCAAAAAAAGAAGTTGGTGCTGAGTTTTTTCCGTTTTGGGAAATTTCTGATGAATTTTATACTCAGGAAAGGGAAATGTAGTCCACCTGCAACACTCCGCTCTAGAATTCTATCAATGGCTCATGAGAATCATTAAGGAATGTCCTCTATGAAAAGACTCATTAGATCAAATTTTTGGTGGCCAGGATTAGATAGGTTTGTTGACAGAATTGTCAGGGAATGTCCGGAGTGTGTGAGTAGTGAAAAAATGCTCAGATGTAACCCTGCTCCACTTATTCCTATCAAATGGCCTGAATTTCCATGGCAAACAGTGGGTCTAGAAATTGCAGGGCCCTTTAATTTTTTACCCTCAGATTGTAGATTTGCCATAGTAATGGTGGATTATCATTCCAAATGGCCTGATGTAAAGTTAGTTCCACATGCCACAACTGGGAGTGTGATATCATTTTTGAAGGAAGTTTTTTTTAGAGAAGGTTTCCAGAAGTATTGATTTCAGATAATGGAGTGCAATTTAAATCTCATGAAATGACGGATTTTCTTAAACTGTGCAATATTAAACATGTCACCACAGCTTTATATGAGCCACAAGGAAATGGAGAGGTAGAGAGGTACAACAGGGTAGTAAAGGAAGATATTTTATGGGCACGTAATTTTGTCTCGTCTTGGAAGGATAAAGTGAGAGAAAAATTGTGGTTGTACCGTATAACTTCCCACTCCACAACGGAAGTGTCACCTTTCCGTTTACTCAGAGGTAGAGAACCTGTTTCTAAATTTTGCCCTTGGTGGTTCAAGAGGATCTTGAACCATCATTCTGAAGAGATTAAACAAGAGGATGTTGCTCACACTGTGAGACAGAAACAAGATAAAAGTAAATTGTTTTATGATTTGCGTATGAAAGTAAAAGTACCACATTTTGGAGTTGGGGAGTGGGTGAGGATCCGGAAACCCGGTGTGCTTCTCAAAGGTGAAGGGAAGTTTGGTAGACCTATAAAAATTGTTAAAGTAAATCGTAACAGTGTGGTTACTCAAGATGGAAAGGTATGGAATGTGAAACGTGTTTCTAAATGTATTCATTTTCCTGTTTTGTATTTTGAGGAGGAAGATGTGTTACATAGCTTTATTGTGAAATGTGTTTTTCCCCTTTCTGCTCCTGTTCCTTTAATTCCCTTTGTATGTTTTCAAATTGGGAGCTTATCACACTGTTAGTCATTACCTCATATGGAATGTTTCTATTGACCATTCTACCTGGGATTGACTGAGCGAGCAGTACTGTGTCCTGTTGATTAAACCGACTCAACTTATTTTGACTGCATTGGATTTATTTACAAAGAACTTTACAGCCACCCTGAAAGGCTGGAACCCTGGGCCAGAGGCTACCTTGCCTAAAAACGTCTCTGCAAGCATGCATCCCGCCAAGTAGGAGTGCTATGTCTGTTTCTAGGCTCAGGTCCTGCTACCTCCTCTGCCCCACACCTCTTGTCACTCACAGCTATTCTGTTTAGCTACTACATTGTGCCCTCAACGCAGAGAAGCCGGTGCGGAAGACCAGCCAATAAAAAAGCTCAAAGGGTTATGCGTGCAGTGTTCCAACCTTTCCTTGCCCTTTCTAGCGCTCAGTTTTTTGTAATGAGGACTGCATAACTGCTGTCTCCAAACAGAGAATGGAGCAGAATGGGCAGTTAATGGACCACGAGCGTCGTGCTGGCAAAATTTACAGATCTGTGCTGCGGCCAAGCTGCTTTCAATCCGTGCTGCGCCCTGACTGCTGAGTGTTAGAGAGGTTGAAAGCCACACATCAGCCACAGCCACAGTCTTACCTGTGAAGAGGCAGCAATTCCAGGGGCCCCCCAGGTCCGCTTTTGTTTCATTTCCACAGTTGAATTCATCATCCCGCGCGTGGCAGGAAGTGAAAGTCCCTGGTTGCCCCGCCCCGCCGGGGGCGTGCGTGTGTGCACCACCCCACCATTACCAACCAATTGGAGGCCACGTTACCAACACGGCACCATTTAAATAATGAAGCGGCCATGTGGCTGGCCGTGGTGTGTGCGGTGCGCACCATTTAATTTTTGATTGAACTTCAATCATGAATTAAATGGTGCGCGTGCGCGCATAGACTTGAGGCTTGCTTGACTGAGTGATGGGGCCCCTGGAGCGCATGGTCCCCCGCACTGCGGGTCCTGCGGGGGCCTGTGTTACGCCCCTGTCTTGACAGCTGGAAAGTTAGTGGTCTACCCTATCTAGACTGGACCACAGCAAATCTGTGTATTTATGCCTTCCTGACTATCTCAGCAACACTGTTCATGTGGTGCAAAATACCGCTTAACCAGCTGCACATCCTTGCTTTTCTGGCTATCGTACAGTATTACTATAGCTTCCGGTTGCAAAGTGGCTATATTTAAATCTCTATGAGTTTGTGATGTCCTCAAGACAGAAGTCCTTCTATTTATTCAGTGGCATTTCATCTTATATGTGTCCCTGAGATCCCTTAGTTGTCCACAGCAGTGTATATTTATATGTTTCTTTTTCTCTCTAGCATCTAAACACAGAAATTTGTTACCTCTGTCTCTAAGATTAGATTCAAACTAAGAAGCTTAACTCATGGTTGTTCAACTAAATCTGACCAGATTGTGTATCCCTTACCAACAGTACACCCTGTATATAGTTGCAGTTCAGACACTAAGGGCCCCATCACAGCAGCCCGCCCACCACCGTAACGGAAAATGGGACCGACCGCCAGAGGTGCGGCAGTCCCACGAGGCCAATTAGGATGCACCCGCCACACTAGCGGGCACATTCTTGCCTTTAACAATGCGGCGGGTGGTGCTGTAAACAGCACCCGCCGCAATGTTAAAGAGGCATGTTGGGCATTGCCATGCACAACGTGACAGGCTCCACGTGGTGCCTGCCACCTTGTGTATGGCAATGTAGGGGGGTATCATAAGTACACCCCAAGTGCAGCCCCCCACCCCCACCCCCCGGAGGCCTGTAACGGACCCCCAATGTAATTTCTGCTGGACTTTCCATGGCGACATCCAGGGCCGGACTGGCTACCAGGAGTTTTGGTGTACTTACAAGCTGGGGGCAAATTTCACTGCGGTGGGGGCTGATTTCAGTGATGGGGACCATTCGTCTGCTTCTAAATAAACAAAGCAAAACAAATGGTTTTAAGCACACGCAGGTCTCCATCAACGAAATCAGCCCCCAGCTTGGCAGCACACCAAACGCCCGGTAGCCAGTCCGGCCCTTGCCTCATCACCGCCATGGAAAGGCCTTAAAAAATGCACATCATAATATGGATGGCGGTGCCTGGTCGGCATCGTCACCACATTGTGCCCCAGATCCACACGGCAGGCAATCGTAACGATTGCCTGCCGGCGGAAAAGCGGCAGACAGTCTTTCCGCCCCTTGCCGTACCCCCCGCCATACTAATATGGTGGGGGTAAATCTGGTACTGATGGCGGGCCGATCACCACTACTAGGCCGGCGGTGGCGATCCACCCGCCATCATAGTAGGCCCCTGAGTATTCATCACCAATTTGTTTTTCTCAAAGACCGGAAGCAGAGGGGTTACTGTTATGTGCCTGGGACAAGCACCAGTGGGACAAAAAACTCCCAGTCTTTAAAGATGAAACTTAGGACATGGTTTAGAGTTTGGTGGACGGGCACTACAGATCAAATGTGGCGAATATTCCATCCACCAAGACGCAATGCACTTGTAATAAGATGGACAGCATATCTGCCACGCTTGTGACTGAATAACCCACCCATCAATCTCTAAATCAGGCCATTAGTTTGAAACATTTAGATCACTGATTTTAGCTTCAAGCCGAAATGTGTGCAGGATATGGACACACATTTGTGAGCTGAAATGCATTTATAGCCCAGACAGCATGCTGCTGTTTTACTTTAGACACAGGGAATTTCCTGACCTTGCCTATGGGGACGGTCATCCTATATGGGATGTGGTCGATAGCACACATGCACCCCTACCATTGTCACATCGCCATAGTACACTGACGAAAGGAGTGAACTAGATTATTGTTTACAGTGATTAGCCTGTTGTCCTGATGAAGACCTCCATAGTTAGAGGGGTCCAAATGATTGCAGACAATAATGTTCCTAGTTACAGTGCACTTTGTTCACAGTATAATCAATGTGACATTTATTGTGGCACACTCCAGAAGTATGTGTTGACCTTGATTGGGTATTTGATGGCATGGTTTGTAGACACTGTGGTGGTTCATGCTTTTTAGGCACATGTCCACTTTCTTACCTTAGTATCAAATTATACTGTTTTTAAAGGTTTATGTACCTGTATATCACATTTTTCAGATTCACAATACATAATATTGTATGTGGAATTCGAAAAGCATTCTGGAGTTCATGATCCTAAATTTTGTAGGAATCACATTACAACCCAGACCTTTTTAGGTTTTGGCTACAGATAGAATTAGCTGTATGCTTACAATAATGTATTGTTTCCAAAACATAAAGGATACTTAAAGGGGGCTTTGGGTCAGCACCTCCCTCATGACTGGATGGCTTTGTTGTCTAGATCATATGCCTATTTTTGATTCAATGACTTTCACCCTATTTTTGTGTTTTTCCCATCCATGAACACCACAGTCTACAGTGTTCTGATTGGATGTATTGTATCATTTCAGTGCTGACAACAGCAACATAAAGTAGGTCTAGTTAACAGGCACTGCTCATGTGCCAGTATGAAGCGATTACAATGATGCCCAGCTTCCTTGCTGCGCTGCAATGAGGAGCAGTTGACTGGCAAAGTAATTGAAATTGCATTTATATAGAGGTTACTAACCCTATTGATGCATTAAAGCCCTTTAATGGCACATTATTTTTCAGTTCCGGCATTCACACATGAAGAATTGAGAGCCGAGGGCATGCAACTAGGCCTGTGGCTTCCATAATTATGATTCTCACTAAATGTGTTTTATTTGGTAAGTGTTTATGAAGATCCCTCCACTGAAAATAAAAATAGAGTATGTTTGGTGTTAAACATCCTATTATTTCACAAAATGTAACATAACATGATTTTCACTTCGTATTGAAGGATTAAAGAAAGAAATGTCCTATGTAAACATTGTGGCCACTTT
This sequence comes from Triturus cristatus, assembly GCF_964204655.1. NCBI lineage: Eukaryota > Metazoa > Chordata > Amphibia > Caudata > Salamandridae > Triturus > Triturus cristatus. Next base: position 610,254,702 of record NC_140589.1, on the reverse strand, counting down.
TCCATCTCTTCACAGCTCACGTTTTGACAGCAGTCTTTCTTCTATGTCCACAGTTTCGGATTTTATTGGCAACAGCGTTTTCATGAGCTTTCAGGGGCAGCTTTATCAGAGAGGTGTGTGGTGCACACAAAGCAAAGTGGAGGGCTTGCGAGACTGTGAGTTCGCAAACAGGAGCGAGTTTCTGGTACAAATCTGGGTAGCAGCTGCCCAGCCTCGGAGTATTGCAAGGCTGCTTGAGCCACCTGCACCACAATAGCATGTAATACTCTAAATACATGGCTAACACTTTACATACAAGTTGAGTATCTCATGCACTGCACCATTCGAGGATGAGCGAGTAGTAGTCGCTCCCAGCCCCGGGCTGGGGAACCAAAGCAGCCCTGGCAAAAATGCTTAAACCAGTCCCATTCCCTTCATCTCCTCACTCAATTTTGCTTTTTCTATTCATCCATTATGTCCCTACTTCTCTCCTTCCCCTCTGAAGGAATTAATTTGAGGTTTTTGAAAGCGCAAAACACCCACCTCAGCAAGAAGTGTCCCGGTGCTGGCAAGAAACAACAGTCCACAGCTGCATTATAGTTTAGGGGTAAGCACAATGTAAACATAGATAATCAGCCTGCAACCACAGGGCTAAAGTAACCCCTTCCAGGCTTTGATCATCGTAAGAACAACTGAACAACCTCACTTTTCATTTTTCTTAGTTGCAAGTATTTTAACCTGACACACAGTTTGCGATCTGCAGGGCATATTTACCATGGAAGGTAATGGAAGGGGAACACAAAACCTAGATGAGATTTATCAAGCTTGCGTGGCCCTACGTTTTTTTGTAAATATGGAGGCAATGCAAGGCAGCACAAGTCGCTACCTTGGTTTACTCTGCTCAGGGAGGCATTCCATGGGTAGAGCATGGGTGTTTCCATGCATCTACCTGTGGATTTTGGCGCATTCCCAGATCTACCATGAGTGGAAGACCTGGGAATTTGTGAAAATGGTACACATTTCCAGGGGAGACTTAACAGGGAGAAATATCTTTATTTTCCTATTTTTTTCTGTTTCTACGTGCACTGCATTCCCTGCTCTATCCTGTACTTTTGAGCAATGTCAGTCACAGACTTTCTGGCTTTCAGACAATGTACAGCCGCTCACAAACATCCTTTAGTTTGAGGCTGTGTTCAATGTTGCTTGGAAAAGCTAAATTATGCATGCAAGAGGTGAGGAACGATAGCTTGGATAAGCTTGATTAAAATGTACTGCTAATGGGCATCCACTTATTAGAACAGAAGAGCAGTGAGGCAGCTTCATGATGGACAGTTTTACGATATGAGGTTCCTCAGTTACGGATAGGAAAAGTTTCCCTCCCCTTCATTGTCTGACCCAGAGGATAGTCAACTTATAAAAGCAAATACACAATTGCTAAACATAGACCCATATATGTAGCAATCATGGATCTTTCATACACTTTTGATAGTGTAGTCAGCTCTAAACCCTGGGCCATACTGGAATCCGTGGTAGTCGATAACAGTTCGTTGACTTTTCAAAAAGACCTACACTATGATCTTAAAACCTTTTTTTAGGTATGGTGTGTGTAGAGACTGTACTAAGTCTTTTGGTTTGGGCTGTGGGAGGTGGAGGGGGTTGTCAAGGTTGCGATCTTGACCCCATGTTGTTAATATTATACATCAATAGGCTAGAAACAGTCTTGGTAAACAAGGGTTGGGATATGACTGTTAAGAATAAGGTAGTCCTTGTTCTCTTATATGCAGATGACATTGTACTTTCGTACAGAACCTCAAACGGGCTTAAAAAGCTGCTGGATTCCTTTGTTGACTTTATGGACCAGCTAAATTTGGAATCCAACTGAACGAAAACATTTACAATGGCATGTGGCCCTGGTAACTTTTAGTGAACGTTGCTTTGCGATCCACAATAAATCGATAGCGAGAATCCATGAGTTTCCTTATTTGGGAGTAACTTCTGAGACTCATGGTTCCTGGACCCCATGCTTAATTAGCACAGAAAACAATGAGGTTTATCAGTTCAGTTGGTTTGCTATTCAATCTGGCTTCTAACATGGATAAGAAGCCTGTTGCCCCACTTATTGAGGTGTATAAGAGAACATGTCTACCAATTCTAACTTATTATTCTGGGGTGTGGAGGGTACAAAAATGTCAATTGCCTACAGGCAGAGGAAAATAGTCTGTAGGCGCTTTTTGGGGTTTCTAGCTAGTTATCCAAGGTCTGCCATCATGGGGAGGTTGGACTAGTCTTCGTTGAGGACTACATTAACTTAGCACCTTTACTCTGGTGGTGTTTATAATGCTGCAACCCGAAGGCTGCATTCAATAAAGAGTTCACAGATGATTGTTTAGCCTGTGATTTTGCCCATCAGACGCCCTGGCTTCATTATATAAAGTCTATTTGTAACAAGGTAGACAGACTAGCAATTTTTTTAAACCTGATTAACTGAATGTGATGGACAAAGGATGGTTACAATCGAACTCCATGGCTGACAGGCAGTAGGAAAGAGAGTCTGTGGAATTATCTAAATCATCAAATGAAGAGTTTATTCTGATTCATCGGTCCCTTGGACTGGAGCCTCTCTTGACATGGTGATTAGTGCATCGGTTAGGATGGTTCTGACTAGGATCAGACTGGAGATTTTCAAAAGTTATCTTTGTTATCCGCTTGGGCCAGTATGATTCGGCTGCCATTCTTAACTGTCTCTGTGATGAGTCTTCTCCACAGAGTCTGAAAAATGAAATTTTTTTGTACACAGTATTCAATATAAACAGGAGTGTTGACTTGACTAGATGTGAACCTGCTTTATTATATCAAGAGATGCTCAACTCCCCTGAGGTATGAGTTAGCTTTCTGGGCTTTTCGTAAATTTGCTCTGCAACGCAGGAAACTTCTTATGTTTTAAAGCTGGCCATTGATTAGAGGTTTTTATTATTTATTTTTTTATGCATTTTTACCTTGTAGCCATTTGGTGCTTTGTACATTGTATTAAGCTTATTGTAGTAGTTTCTTTGTACTATTCTTTTCTGGTTGTTTGTGCTTTTATGATTATTTTTTAATAATTGACTAAAGCCTTATTCTTATTGGTCTTATTATTATGATTATTATTATCATCACATTACTCTTGACTTTAGAGGGCAAGCGCAAGAGGCAACATTATTGTTTGGCACAAACTGGGTAGTGCATGTAGTACCAGCTGAGGCAGGAAACCCAAGGTTTAACTGGAGTTGTTGCTTCTTTCTAGACCTTTTTTGAGCGAAAGACCCATTTTGTTGTGCACGTCAGCAGATATCCCTCTTTCCTTCACTTTACTCTCTGTTCCTCTCTGTGCTCATATCTCTGTCCAGTGGTGAGTGCATCTTGACTCAGAGGCACAGCTTGGAATATGCCCACAGGTCCCCCAAGCTTTGCTGGATGATCTACTTTCTCCTCTGACAAGTGATAACTGGGTTCCGGGATAACATAGAAATATATTGTCCCGGCGGATAGGTGTGGCGCTGGATTGCATGATGTTTTTAGGTCTGGCCTAAAGCCAGCTTTAGCCGGATTACCAGCCTCACATTTAGAAACAATTCATATAAAAAGAAATACCTCTAGAGGGGCTTCTAGTTAACCTTCTTTATCCATTGGGCGCCTCAAACGTCTCTCAAACAGCACACTCTATACAGCAATGGGTCAGGCCACATCATCCATGGAATACCTTCAATTTGAGAGTCTGCTTTTGTCCGTGCACATGTGTATATCCACCTAATGCAAATAATAGTCCTCCATGTATCAATGGGAGTTGATACTTGAATATAGTCAGATGTCAGACAAATAAGTGAGCTACCTCTGAAGTGCATCAGCCCTCCCGTTTTTGGTCTTTTTCGGTCTAAACGGGGAAGCGTCCTGAGGTGTTGGGTATGCAGGAATAAGCGGGGGAAGCAGTAGATTCGTTTGTAGGTTCTTTTAATGTAGTAAGAGAACAAGAGACCCCATCCTTCAACTCGCAGGAGCAACTGACAATAGTTCAAGAAGGAACATTCTCACCACAGTACATTCTAATCAAGAACACAGTAACCCAGTATGACATAGCGCTGTGACATACCAGAAATCCAGAATACTACATCACCTCCCTCTTTTAATCTAGAACACTACATCACCTCCCTCTTTACAACCACCAAAACAACCACAACACAAAACAAGCACAAAATAAAGAAAAGTGCATAGTATAAACTTATCAGACTTAATCTTGAAATCGTTGAGGAACTTTCCTCAACCTGACAGGCCTCGTTAACACAGGAAGAGAGGGAAGAGAGGGAACTGGCAAAGCGTCAGACAAACTTTCTTCTATACATTTAGAAGGACACTTCGCAATCCTATTGAGATTCCACACTCTATGGTCTTGGGTTCTGACAGCATTGCCTAGAAGTCTAGTTACCTTAATTGGTTGGCCAAATTTTGACTTTCCAAATTTCCTTTCAGGAAGTTTTACCCTGACCCAGTCACCAACTTGAATGACCGTTCTTTTAACAGCCTTCCTAGTGTCATACACCTCCTTTCTCTTTACCATTTTTTCCACTTCTCGGTCCTTCCAACCTACAGTTTTATCAACAACACCACCCACTTCCAACCTTCTAGATGTCACCCAAAGAGAATTCACCTGCGTACTAGGTACCCTTCCTCTAAATAAAGTGAAAGGAGATACTCCAGTAGAGGAATGGGGCGTAACCCTATAATCGTATACTTTTTACTTGACCGCTTCCTCCCAGTCATAATCAGACATCAACGCCAATTGCATAGCCTCCTTGAGCACTCTCACAAACCTCTCAACCACGCCATTACATTCTGGATGGTAAAAAGCAGCACGTTTATGTGTAATACCTCGTTCACTGAAGAATTCCTCTACCACCCTGGAAACAAACTGCACCCCATTGTCCGTCAATACAGATGCTGGCAAGCCCTCACATGCAAAGAGATCATCAAGGAAGTTAATAACCGCAACAGACTCAACACTATTACTATTTTGATGACTGGCCACCTCGAGAACATATCCACGCAGACCAAAACATACTGATCTCGAGACTTCACTTTGACCGGCCCTAGAATATCAACAGCTATATCTGTCCAGGGATGTATGACGTTACAACGCATGCTGTTACAACGCATGCTGTTACAACGAAAGTTTTACAACGCAAGTGCATTGACAACGCAGGACATTACAACGCAAGTCTTTACATCGACTTGCACTAGATGGCGTGCTAACATTAAAAAAGTGTAATTTACTATTCCAACTCCAGTCCACGTAACAGTAGGGAAGGTGTTGGGATAGTAAACTACACTATTTTTAATGTTAGCATGCCATCTAGTGCAAGTCGATGTAAAGACTTGCGTTGTAATGTCCTGCGTTGTCAATGCACTCGCGTTGTAACAGTTTCGTTGTAATGGTAGTGCGTTGTAAAAGTTGCGTTGTAAAGGTTGATCCCCCTGTCCAGGGACCATTTGCTTGTTTCCTGATAACCATAGGTTGTGTCCTGCATTTAAGAACTTTGTCACTACCAGCACACTGGGGACAAGAGCGCACCAATCTTTCCACCATGGTGTCCATTGCAGGCCACCTATAAATCTCCCTCAGTCTTTCCTTTGTTTTCGCAATACCCATGTGACTGGAGTGTGCATTTTCAACTAATTTTTGGCGCACAGCACCAGGAACAATCAGTCTACTTCCTCTAAAGAGAAGGCCATTAGAAAAAGACAATTCTTCTTTAACATTCCAAAAACCCCTAATCTCCTCATCACACAGACGTTTCTCACACCACCCATCACGCACAAAGCAGACAACACGCTGAAGGACGGCGTCATCCCTCATTACTGCATTCCACTCTTCCTCAGTGACAACCCCCTGAGTGACTAGACACACTTTCCATTCTTCCCTAGAATGTTCCCCAAGAAAAGAATCTTCCTCATCTTCACCTCTATCAAAGACAGTAGAGCCACCAAGTCTTGACAAACAATCTGCGAGAATGTTGTTAGCCCCTGGCATGTAATGAACATCAAACTCAAAATCTTGTAAAGCGACAACCCATCTCCTTATTCTATGCGACACACGGTCAATACCCTTTTTTCCGAATACTTCCTTTAAGGCTTTTGGTCAGAGACTACAAAAAACCCATTACCCCACAAAAACTTTTTCAGTTTACGAACAGCCCAGTACACAGCTAGAGCTTCCTTCTCAACTACGGAGTAATTACACTCCGCCCCTATGAGAGGCCTTGATATGAATAGAATTGTATTGTCCCCTATTTCACCAGGTTGTAATAATACTGCACCCAGTCCTCAAGAGCTAGCATCAGTCATAACATAAGAGTCTTTCGTCGGGTCAAAACTAGAAAGATTTGGCGCCTTGTTCAGACAATTTTTAATCAGATTATACTCAGCACTACAAGATTCATCCCACATGAACTCACTACCTTTCTTTAGCAGCGACCTGATCTTTTCTGTATTTTGAGCAAAACCAGGAACAAACTTATTATAAAACTCTGCCATCCCCAAAAATTTTGTGAGTTCATCTTTACTTGCAGGATAGTTCAACTTAGAGATGGCTTCTACCAAAGAAGGTTTGGTTTGATCCCTGACCCAGAAATCATATGCCCAAGGTACTCAATTTCCTTCACGTCAAATTTGCACTTATCTAACCTGAGGGTGAGACCAGAATCTTCTAACCTCGAGAGAACTTGGGGCCATATGTATGAACGTATTTTCCCATAGACACAGAATGGGTAAAACCCTTTGATACATCTAGACCTTGATTAATTCTTTCATTATGTTCAACCAAACTCGACCCATGAACCAAGACATCATCCTGATAGATCTTAACTCCACCAATGTCACGTAAAGCATTCTCCATCACCCTTTGAAACACTGATGCGGCTGATATCAAACCAAACGGCATCCTAAGAAACTTGAAGGTGTCGAAAGGTCTGACAAAAGCCGTCAAATCTTGGCACGAGGGATGGAGTCTGACCTGATGGTAGGCCGAAGATAGGTCTAACGTAGAGAAGTGGGTGGCCCCAACTAATGAAGATAGCATTTCCGTTATATTCGGAAGGGGATAATGGTCTACAACCACAGCTTTGTTTAGTTCTCTCAAATCAATGCATAACCTGGCCTCTCCGTTGGCCTTCTGGGCCATAACAACCGGAGAAACCCATTCTGTAGCTTCAATCTCTTGAATGACCCCACTATCCAGCAATTTTTTTAACTCGTCTTTCATCTTGTCTCTTACCAACAAAGGAACATTCCTGACTTTAGCCACCACAGGGATGGAATCCCATTTTAATTTAATAAGATGTAGATACTTTCTAAGACACCCTAGTTTTCTCTCAAAAACTTTAGGAAACTTATTTATCCAGACACTGTTATCAGAGATGGACACAATGGTGGGTAGGTCTCTCAAACACACCGAAGGAGATTCATTGGGATCTAAAAAGACACCAAGATCACGTTGATGTGACCAACTGATCAAAGAGTCCCCCTTCATAGAGACATAAATCTTCCCTGCCGTAATCCTCCCTTTAAAATCTATTGTTCCCATAAAATACCCTAATAGGTTCATGATTTGGCCACCATAACCCCTAGGAGTAATGTCAGGTTTAAACAATTTTACTTTGGTAGTTAGATATTTTTCGTAAAATGTTTTTGGGACTAGAGTGATCTTGGCTCCAGAATCAAACAACATATCTACCTGATTGTCATTAATTAACACTTTTTCTATAGGTCCATCTACCGCTTGACTGCAAATTTGAGATACAATCAGATCATCATCATCTTGCTCATAAAGGTCTATCTCACTTACATTTTTTGTATTTTTGCTAGACCTGCAGCACTTAGAAAGATGACCCTTTTTTTTTTTACAAATGGAACAGATAGTTTTCCATCCAGGACAGTCTTTGAAATTAGCTACATGTCCTGTGTTCCCGCAATGAAAGCACTTTACTGAAGAGAACTTGGAATTCCAGTTTGAGCGTATGACTTTAGAGGAAGCTGAACCAGTTTGTAAAGATGGCTTAACAAGTTTGTCGGAATTCTCAGAAGACTTTGTTTTTATCTCTTTGACGTCAGTATTAGCACTCTTGTCAGTGTCCGAAGCTTTCTTTATGGCTTCAGAACATGCTTTAGAATGTTCGTGCATTTTCAACATGGTAATAACTTCTTCTAAAGGCGGGTTATCTTTTTGCCAGAGAGCATCTTTTGCCTTTTCTATCGAAGAGCCCAACATAAGTTGGTCTCTAAGTCTTTCATCCAAACTACCAGCAAACGAGCAAGTGGAAGCAAGTTTGCGTAATGACGTGACATGCTGCTCTACTGATTCATCATGCCTTTGAACTCTCTTGCCAAAATGATACCTTTCTAATATCATGCTCATTTTAGGTAAATAATGCAAATCCATCTTCTTAATACAAATTTCATATTCATTAAGTGAGTCCTCATCCGGTAGGTCGGGAAGGTGTTCAAAAACCTCTTGGTCCTCTGAGCCTAGGCAATGTAAGAACAGAGCAGACTTTCTTTCCGCACTCAGGGATGTACCACAGACCCTAGCATAATTAGCAAAAACTTTTTTCCATTTAATCCATGGAATGGTGGGATCACCTGGAGCGGATAGAAAGAAAGGAGGAGCAGTGACGTTCTGCATGACAGCAACAGGGAACAGTGAGGAGTAGAGAAAATAAAATAAAGTGTAAAATGAGTATGCTTTCCAACAACTCCCCTTTTTTTTTTAAATGAGTTGTGTTTGTCAGCGTGAAAAGAAATGTGTAGAAATCCACATGTAACAACCTATAACATGACGTAATGCTAACAAAGAACCCTCTTCAAACCTTTCAAAAAACTAACAACCTGCAAATGAGCTACCATGAAGATCATGCAAATTAGCAATGAAGATGAAGCCAACAGAAAAGAGCGTTCTTTTCACATCTGTCGAAATAATCTGCGAAAAGTCAATCAAGCTGTGCAGATCAGCGCTGGCAATACTCTCTCACAGTACCTTATAAAATGTCTTTGAAACCTTCACGAAGAGAAGCATTAAAGATAGGTTGGAAATGATCTGCGATGAAAGAAAGAAAGCTGTGCAGATCAGCGCTGGCAATAAAGGAACAAACACTCCCACAGTACCTTATAAACTGTCTTTGAAACTTTCACGAAGAGAAGCCTTCTTCCGTGTGGTACACAATTGGAAATGACGTTGAAGCAGTGCGTAGTACGTAGTGAATGCGGTCGCTTTGCTGGTTGCCACGCAACAAAATACAGCTTACCCCAAGGACATGCGCTGAAGGGCCCCACAACACGACAGGTTGCTAGGCAACGGTGTTAAAATGTAAAACAGGAAGCTCCGGAGTCTGCGCGTCTACACGCGAGAGAGAAAAGTTTTAACTGGTGCTTCGAAGATCATCTGAGACAGCTAGGCTCCAATTGGCCGCCGGGGCACCAGAAGAACAGCGGCAGTCACCGTGCCTCAAAGGCACTTGCACACAGTTCCGAGGAAGAAACAGCTCAAGGGCGTCGACCTTGTTCCCCAGTCGATTGGCAGATTGAAACAGAGGCAGAGGCACAGAAAAGGCAGCGTGAGCGACAGGCAAAGGCCGCCTGAGGTCCAATCAAGACGTGAATCCAATGAAGATCGGTGAGTTGGGGTCTCTTGCTGATTTCCACTCGTCGCCAAAATGAGGTGTTGGGTATGCAGGAATAAGCGGGGGAAGCAGTATATTTGTTTGTAGGTTCTTTTAATGTAGTAAGAGAACAATAGACCCCATCCTTCAACTCGCAGGAGCAACTGACAATAGTTCAAGAAGTAACATTCTCACCACAGTACATTCTAATCAAGAACACAGTAACCCAGTATGACATAGCGCTGTGACATACCAGCAATCCAGAATACTACACATCCCTTGTTTTTTACTTAAAACTCTCGCCCAGACACCACTGTGTGGCATGCTTCATCCTTGAGTTCACGTCCGCTAATCTAGTTCAAATTGCTCAAGGAATCACAGTTTTTGCCCAAAAAATCAAAAATACAAAAGTGAAAACAGAGGCTTTTAGGAAGGAAAACAGTTGCGGGGAAATACCCGTAGCCACCATGCAGACACATTGGGACAGTGTCCTTAAATTATATCTAGTACATTGTTAGTAAAGTCACACTGGTAGGGGTATACATTGCCGAATGAGCTGGGTTGTATAAAGCAAGGATTCCTCTATAGCAAGCACCTATCAAATGCAAATTACTTCTAGAAGTGCATAGAATAGAGTCTATGATGGCTGCCGTACCATATGGAAAACCGTGATCAATGAAGAGATTCACTAAGTCATTACAAGAGAGTGGAATTCTTCCATGGAGTTCAGTCCATGAGTAATGCTGTCACACTTAAGGATCCAATGACATTTGGCCTTGTTGAGGAGAGGTTGAATGTTGCCACCGCGTGGGGGTCTCTTAATCAGTTCAATGACTTGCCACATCAACTCCCTTGTTTGTGTGGTTTCTTTCCACTCCATGTGCCACCAGTGGTGCTGAAAGTACTTTACAACGTATCCTGCTTTTGTGTTTAATGGTTTTTAACAAACACGGCTGCACAGGCCGAGAAGTACATACAGGACGATGGAATGAGCATCCCATGAACAGAAACAAGAAGCTTGCACAGTCGACCCCTTCTATCCCACCCAAGCACCATACGAGACAATACATGTCCCACAACAGGTTGAGCATTGTCATGTGCATCATTTCATTTCCTTTTGGATTCAGACGCCCGGTTTTCTTCCTCAAGAAAGGAAATGACAGAGTGAACAGGTTCGAAGACAATTCTCCTACAGTCAGTCCACTTCTGACAGATTTTGGGGTGTTTTTGGGGGCATCCCCTCACCTGGTGCCCTGTAACGTCCAGCCTCATACAATGAACCATCCCTTATGTCCACACTTTTATGGCTCTTTTCGCCAGTTAGACAGAGATACAAAAGCAGCCATTTATATCCGTTACCCCCATGCCATCTGTACTATGAAGAAGATTCAACTTTGGGTCCAGCCAAAGTGTCCAGGAGAGGACCTCCCCAGCAGGACGTCACACCTCACCAGCACCGGTCCAGCACGTGCAGCTCCACACTGCATGAATGAAGGTACCCTAGTCGACCCAGCAGCAGAGGTATGTTGGGGAATCAATCATTCCCATGTGCCACAAGCGATATCTTATGTAAGAGGCTCTGTGAAGATATTTGAGTTGTGTCAGTCAGAGACCACTGCCCAGTCATCATCTAGTGTGTCAATATCAACTTCCCACGTTATTTTAAGGGTAGGTAATGTGTTTGAGCTATTTGTGGTGAGTGATTGGTATATTTTCGCTATTTTGTGTGTTCTGTGTCCTGGAATTCACAACATAAAATATTTCTATTCTCAGAATTGTGATACGTAACTGTCCAAGTGGCAGACTACAGTGGGCTGTTTTACTAAGGATGCAGCATAGAGGGTTAGTGCCACTAGTGTATAGTAAGGAGATAGCTGTCCCTGCTGTGAGGTGCACTTTGGGATGTTTACCCTTACTGGTGCAGTGTGGTGGTTTAGTACCTGTTATTCCAATGAATTTTAAGGGGTTTAGTGTAGCAGAGATGCAGTCAATTGTGGTGGATTTTTGTCCTAAGTAAGCACTGAAGAGCTTTGACTTAGTGTCTTTGGGGTGCACTGCATTGTGATGGGTTACTGTGTCTAGGCTGCGGTGCAAAGTAATATGGCAGTTTTTCCAGAATACAGTGCAATGTGCAATTGGGGAGAGGATGTGGTCCGCCGGCTACATTGCCGACTTTGGTGCTGGAAACCAGGGTTCAAGCCTCGGGATCGCGTCCACATCCTGTGATTCTGGGCAAATCACTTAATCCCCCCATGCCTGAATGTGTCCTTGTGTAACGTAACCGGTGCTCATGTAAAGCGCTCCAATACCTTTGGGTCGAGTTCGCGCTAATTAAATCTGCATAAAAAAAAAAATGCAGTGGGTAAACAGAAAAGGATGAGGTTGGTGTTTGTCCTTAGGATACATTGAAGAGTAGTGGGTTGGCGACATAAAGATATTGTGGGATGTGTTGAGTCAGTGTTTCTATAATGCAGTGGTCTGAGATGCATTATTGTCCTTAAGGTGCAGTGTCACTGCTTAGTGCCTCTAGGAGGCCATGAAGTCTGATGATGCAGCCCCCTCGGCATGCATTGTAATCAGGATTGACCCACACATGAAGTGCCACATGATGGGCTAGCCTCCCTAGTATACAGTGCAGTGTGGTAGATTAATATTCATATAATGCAGTCCATAGTGCTGATGAATTGTTTCAATGAAGCAGTACATGGAGTTAGTGAGCCAAGGATTTAGTGCAGTTTGGTGGGCTGGTGTTACTGGTTTTAAGTGTAGTGCAGAGCTGTGGGTGAATGGCAGTTGGATGGTCACATATTGCTTCAGTAACGCAGTGCATGGAGCTAAAGGCCTTAAGACTCTCTGGAATATAGTGGGTTGGTGTACCTGTGGTGCCTAGCTGTCGGTTGCTGCTGTGATATCACTATTAAAATGTGCAAGAAGGTTGTGGGTTAATGTTTTCAGGATGCAGTGCAAAGTTGCCTGTTGGCAGTATCCTTGAATGAAGTGCAGGGTTCTAGGTTATTGTCTAGGGATTGCAAAGTCAATGTTCTTGAATGCAATGACTCTGGAGCCCATCACCAGTCATCATTATAAAGCTCCACTTCATTAGTGGCAGCAGCAATAAAATGTTGAGAAGACATATAGTAATTTTGCAACATATAATCCAGGTATGCCAGCCATTGTGTCAGCCAGGGCACATACAGGCCAATAATTAACACTAAGCAGTGCCTTGCGCATCTTTCTCAATAAGCATGTGTGCACGGTCCCTTCCTTTGTACCTGCATGTCTTCGGCTGAGAGATCTGAAGTTCTCTTCAGCTTAACTTAAAAAAAATGTTTTTGTTTGGAACAACTTGGAATTTATTACCCCATTTTGCCTCAATCAAGCCCCTGTGATGCTAAGCAATGTTTAATTATATGTTAAACTTTCAGAAATGGGCAATGCAAAAACGGCAAAAACCCTCAAGCTGTCCAGTGTCCGGCACCCAAATAGTACCAAAAAAAGCTTGAAAAGGCACTTATCAAACCATTTCTTTTTCAATCTAGAGCTACATCTTCTTACTTGCAACAAGAACATTGTATGTGGTGTTCAGTGTCTAACCAGCTTGGTACTCCCATTGTAGGAAAAACATGCTAAGGGTGACTTGTTAGATGTTTAGTGGACTTAAAAATAATATACATAATATATAAAAAAAAAGGCATATGCACGCAGCACTTGAAATTGAAACGTAGTTTGTTGGATATTTTGTTCTCAAATATAAACCCTTTCATTTCTTGCAGTCTTGCTTCATACAGTGACAATCAAAGTGCTGCTCTGAGGATTTTCACCATTCCACTAGTTAAATTAACTTTCTCCTATTTTCTCTTCCCCTGCCTTGCCTTTCTTCTCCTCCTTAGGTGTGTGCACTTCTCTGGCCCGACTTTTATCTATGATCCTACTGAGGAAGAGAATTGGACAGAGAAAGATAGAAAAGTAGGACAGAGACATAAAAAGAAGGACATAATCAGACCCGTGAAGTAGAAGGTGATGGACATGGAGATGATATAGAAAGATCTATAAGGTGGGGGCGAAATAATGTATATAGAGTTCGAAAACTAAGGTAAGGATTTACAGTGAGGAAGAGAGATAGAGAGAAAAACGTAGAGAATGGCAGGTGAGTACAGCACTGTAAGGTGGTGACATAGAGAGATCAGTAATATAGAGAAAGAGGTGAGGTTAGCCAGCGTTAGGCAGAGGTAGACAAAAAATTGAGAAAAAATAAAGAGGTGCAAGGTAGAGAGAGAGCAACATGAGAAGAGAAAAAGAAAGAGAGGGGGCTGAAGGATAGAATGAGAAATGTGGTGCAATTAAAAAAACAGGAGGTTGCAAGACAAACATGAAATATAGGTGAGGCGGATACAAAAGTAGACAAAAACGGAGAAGTAAAGAGCTCTATAAAGAATGAGGTAGAGAACGATAGTTGAGATCGAGGCAGTGAGTTGAAATGGAGAAAGAAGTCCAGAGTGCAATATATTTGTGTGTGAGAGAGAGAGATAGTTGGTGATAGAGAAATAGAGCTGCATGAGCCATACAGGAGAATGATACTTACAAAAGGTGGATGGTAGGAGGTAGAATGAGAGAAAGAGGAGGATGGAGAGGTGAGGTGAGGTAGTGAGCTTAAGGCAGTCAGAGAGAGTGCTGTGGGGTGCTGAAAGCTGAGCTAGTGAGGAAGAGACACAAATGAGATAGAGAGGTGAGGGGTAGTAGTAAGGTAGAGAAAGGGTTAAGAGAGGGGGAGAGCGGGATATAGTAGTAGAGACACGAAGAGAGGTAGAGACCTAAGGTAGAGATGGGATTGTGTGAAAAGTGATGTAGATGGAGGAGAGATATAGGATGTTCAGATGGAAAAACAGCAGTGAGGTAAAGAGGGAAGGGTGATGTACAGAGAAAGTTGGGCTATATATAGTGGATTGTACTGATAGCTATAGAAGCAGACACAGAGAATGACTGAGAGGTAAAGTTCAAGAGCGAGCAGTAATGAGAGATACAATTATGTGAAGTGTACTGAGTATATTGATAGAAAGGTGAGGTAAACAAAGTTGAATTAAAGAGGGTGAAGGTTGAGAGGGACTGATGTCAATAAATAGAGCTGTAGAGAAGGAGAGAGCAGTCAAGAGAGAGAGGTAAGTTAGAAGAGGTGAGGTGAGGTGAAATAAAGACAGAGAAATGACACAGAAAGATTATTTTTCAATGTAATTGTATCAAGTGCCTGAGAGTGCAAGGTTTAAGGCTGGTCTGGGGAGGCATACACGACTTGGGCCAGATATATTCAATTTTTGCCATGCACAATCACCAGCAGTGGCTCAAACCACCACAAAGTGTTGATTTGCATGTCTGGAAAGGTGAAAGGTAATAGATGAAAATCGTCTAAACGTAATGCATAGTTGTGCTTTGTGCTTCTTTGAATTACTTTGCGTCAAGGGGGCGTCTCATGGATGGTATATGGAAATTCCCAAGCTACCATTAATCTTTTTTGACACAAAGGGCCATATGTACGAACACATTTTCCCATAGACACAGAATGGGTAAAACCCTTTGATACATCTGGCCCAAAGTCTTATCTACCAACAGGAGTAGACATGACTTTGCACCAAAACATATGTCTCCTTGAGGCAAGTGTATATTAGAAAAACATGATCTTTTTCCTCCCAATTTACATGTGTGCTACTCGGGACAGCACGCTTACAAAGTGAGAAAAGTCTAAGGATATGGTTTTGTACTGGTAGGCTACCCTTCCAGAACAAATCCTATACTAGGCTGAGGCGTGCACCTTTGCACAATGGTGCAAAAGGTGTGTGTGCGGAGCATGGTAGCCAAGCGGT
This sequence comes from Triturus cristatus, assembly GCF_964204655.1. Lineage (NCBI taxonomy): Eukaryota > Metazoa > Chordata > Amphibia > Caudata > Salamandridae > Triturus > Triturus cristatus. The sequence continues at coordinate 610,239,185 of NC_140589.1, read as the reverse complement.
GTGCCAGTGCTTGGGAAGAAAGCACCCTATCTTAGTAGATACAGCACTGCCCTGCTCTCTCCCTTTCAAGTGGAGCAGCAACTTTGGTTGTTGTGATGTGTTGCATGAATAAAAGTACATTTCCCCTCATGTTTCTGTTAAGCCTGCTCAACTGTAAAATATGAAAAAGAAGCTGTTTTTTTTATGAGCACGCTTATTATGGCAGGAATTTCCAATGACCCATTCACTTCACCAGGGGCCACCTCGGAAGGTGGTAAATGGTCCAGACTTTGCCCATGACTTAAAAGAATCTCTGTTGGTAGCACCTTAAACGAGCCACTAGCACAGCGAAGTATCAACTATCGAAAATTCTCTCTTACAAACAATTTATGTGAAACTTCCACAAAGAACTTGCAAAAAGCAAAGAAAATATTTGTTTATGCTATCTGTTTTTATCTTCTTATAACTGCAAACTATATTTGTTACTGATTAAGATGCATTTCCATTAAAATACTGCATTGGTGTGCACATTTTCAGGGACACCTGGGCTTGGGAATCTTATTCAAGAAAACTATAAATAAACCAACACAAAGCCTGCTAAGTTATAGCTTAATCACTCATTGAGATGTATTTAATCGCACAACAAAATCTGCTGCATTGTTTTTAAGAAGTAGCGATAAAAACGAGGACGTAGTCATCCCTCAAAGACTGAATTAATTCTAAGACATCTATTAGGCACCTGGTGTATATTGAAGCTCTCGACTCACAATTTCTTCCTCATTTTCCACTAGATGAGCCGAATTTGCATTGGGATTTAAAATAAGACACCCAATGTCTGCTGCTTTGTGCAAGTCTTGCAGAAGGAGGGATGAGGAGTTGATTTTTGGTAGCAGGAGCTCTCATTTGGTCCCACTAAGGACCCTGAGTGGTAAGAGGTGATCAGGGGTAAAGCACAGTGTTAACATCTGAGGCAGGTCAGATTGAAATTAAGCCATGATGCTTGAAAAACAAGGAGGCAGGAGTCTGGGGGACAAACGAGGTCCTTTATTAAGCCGGTTATTGGTGTTTAAACAATAATTAGCAAATTAGACCAGGACAGGAGTAGTGTTGCGGAGTGGAGTGGAATAATGCTACCATGTCATTAGCCACCTGAAAATAATTCCATACTTTGTCACATCACCGTGTCATGTGACTAAAACTCTCTTACTTAAGGTTAATTTAAGAGTGGTCCAAGATCAAAGTGTAAATTGCACCACCTTGCAAGTTCTTGA